>NC_066616.1:6189062-7426875 GCF_025231255.1 Drosophila biarmipes | reverse complement strand
TGATGTTTCGAAAATTAAGTTTAAGGTTGCCAGAAAAGCTGTACTTTTTTTTTCCAAAATTGTGCCAAAAATAACATTTATTATATTTTACTTACTGTTTCATTTTCAATATGGTCTCAGCTTTCAAAAGCGGATTGCCCAAAAGTATGCTACTTTTATAGTGATCCTAAGATATAGTTTTGAAATATTTTTTATTGCCCCACTGAATTTAAAATAAATCTTTTAGTTTAATTATTATTTATTTATTATTTATTTCTGCTAACATGCATGTATCTTGGTGTTAGTTCTATGCGATAAGTATACATATATATGTATGCATAAACACATATATTTACATATATAATATTGTGTTGCCATAATGCCATGCTTTCTGTTTAACTGGTTAACGCGCGACCTCCTTTTGGATATCGTAATGCTCATGCAAGTGAGTATGGGTATGCTCTACGTTTTAAAACTTTAAAACCTAAAGTTCAATTTGGTTTACTCGATAATATTACTTTCGCTTGAATCGGTCTGCTCGCTACTTTCGGGTTCTTCTTGAAGTGGAATCGAAAGCGGGAAGGACATTTCTATTGCGCGCTTTTACATACTTGCAGCATATAATATGTATTCGTATAAATGTAATCTCTTGTTTACTAGACGTTGTCGTTCGGTTCTGCGGTCTAGGCTATATAAATATATGTATGTATATTTGAAATATATTATTGATATTCCTCATTGTAGATTCTTGCCATGCATTAAGCGCTGGAGTTTTGAACAGGCCGTGCGTATCATCGTGGAGAACTCAACTCCTTCGGTTCTTGGATGGGGCTTGAAGCTCCCCAAGTCAGGAAAATGGAGAGCGAGAAATGCGGCAAACCTAGTCTCCGATCGGATTGAAGCGGGCCAAAACTCCGCAGATCAGCGCCTAATGCCATCGAAGTATATAAATATATATAACGTATGCTTTATACTTGATATATTCTGTATACATATAAATATTTACTTGCTCGTTACTTGACATTTATAAAATTTTGGCTAACAATAAAATTGCATAGTTAATCTTTACGTTTAGTTTGATAGTTTTACCATTGATTCCGCCTCCTCCAGTTATCCGTTAAAATTTTATTTCATATAGTTTAAAGTTCATTGGTGTTTAGTGTTTAACGAATTTGAGTTCGATTATTGTTTGCTTCTTTGTTAGTTTGTAGTGATACGTTTAGTGCGAAATCTTTGACTGCTTTGTGCTCACTTAGCGGACAACCAACTGCTCCGTCCAGCTAATCCTAACTATCCCTAGTCCTAATCTAACCCATCCCGTCGACTCTGTCCCAGCATGGTCAGGTGCTACTTTGTGCGCGTTCGATGCCATCACTACCGCCCACCCCGCCGATCGATCGAAATCGATTTTATCGAAATGATCGGCGATTGGCCGACTACGTGTCCGATAACTAAGCTATGATGGTGTGCCAATCATTCGCCCCTCCGTTGTATTGCGATTACTAACCATTTTCCATTTTCCATTTGCTCTTCGCCCAATGCCATTTTCCGTTTTCCATTCTCCATTTCCACTGCCGCGACTCGGTTGTGTAAAATTCTAATAAAATTGATTATTGTTGTTCGATAGATACACGGCGTACGCGCAGACATACGCTTGCATTGCATATTGCTTATTCCAAAATCAATATAAATATATATGTATAAATTGTAAGAATTTCCATACAAAAATTTAGTAGGTACGTTACTTTAGACCTCGGTGTTATCTCATTTTGTTTTGTTTTCGTTTCTCGACTATGATACTGGACTTGCCCGTTTCACTCACGTTCGCCGTTCGTACAAAAAGTTTAGCAAAGCTATTTTAACCCCATTCGTTTTTCCCACGTTTTTACCGCCCACTCTTAACCAAACTTTTCGATATAGCAAATTGCGAGTACAAACAATCTTAAAACTGCGTAACGGTACATATACTGTAGGTATTATATAGCCAGAGCCAAGGGGTAGTTCGTATCTTGTGTAGTACCTCTGAAACACGTATAAAACATCTATTAACTATTAGGTCTGTGGGGAGTGTCTGTTTTCGGTTTCGTTTTCGGTTTTGGTTCTCTGTGGATTGTGTAGTTCCGTTATCGGGGTCCTGTGTGCCGTGTCTGTATCTAGCTAAGCGATCTCCGATTAGATATACCCGCCCCAATTGGTCCGTCCCTTCTGGCACTCTATCCTATCCACTACCCACCATCCTGTCCCAACGACGCTGACGGATATGTGCGGCACTAGCCCAAGTTCTGAACCCACCAGCACTGCCGACTTGTATCACAGTCGTAGGCCCTATCACTCTGCTCTCATTCGATCTGTAGGAATATACAAGGATTTCTTTTAGTGGTTCGGTAAGTTTTTGGTATCGTTGCGATAGTTTGTTTGTTAGGGTGGGTCGATTTGTTGAGCAAAAATACCTTGGGGGTCTATGTGATCCAAGACGAAGTAAAACAATGCGTATTATTGTTAAGAACTCAATGGCTAAAATTAATTTGTAATTGGGGTATCTTTAGGCCCAAAGCTTTCTATTGTTCAACAACAATCGACCCACACAAATGGTTGGGAGTTCCAGCCAGAGCTAGGAGCTCCTTCAACCCAGGCTTGCTTATTCGTAGAGATCCGCATTCCTGCGCGGAGACGTGGAACTGCCGTAGCTGAGCTGCGAGTCGGTCTTCTTCAGGATGGAGACGTGATGGGTGGGTGCGTCACCCGCCCGGTTGGCCATCAGCGAGTCCTGTTTGTGGAGCAATCCGCGTCGCTGGTCGGCGAACGAGATCACCGAGTCCTGCTTGACCAGCTGATGGCGTCGTTGCTCGGGTCGCTGGTCCACGAACGAGATCACGGAGTCCTGCTTCACGAACTTCTGTCGCTTGTCCAGCAGGGAGCTCGGGGTGGCTCCCGGGCGCCGGGCGACGTCCATGGCGACGCCGTCCCTGTCGGCCGGCATGTCGTTCAGGCCGTGGCCCGCCGCCCTACGCGCCTCCATGTAGGACACAATGGAGTCCTGCTTGGACAGCGACACCTTGGAGCCGTTGCTGTCCTGCTGGCACAGGGGTCGCCGGATGCCGGAGGCGTCGCTGCAGGAGCTCTCCTGCTTGATGAGGAACTGGCGCGAGCCGTGCGAGTCCTGCTTGAGCAGCATCTGCTGCGACAGGTTGCTGTCCTGCTTGAGCATCATGTTGTGGCGCCGCAGCGAGTTGTGCTCGTAGATGTAGGACACCGCATTGCTCTTGCTGCTCGGACTCTTCCGCGAGCTGTTCTGGTGGTAGTGCGACGACTTCCGGGTGCTCGTGGTGCTGGAGGCGATGGCCACGTTGTCGTAGTACCTGGGTAGTAAAGGAACGAGAAAGAAATGTTGGTTGACTTAGAGCTTGCGTAAGTTTTAGCCACCAACAAAGTAGAAATACGTACATTACAATAATTTAAAAAATAATACAAAAAAAAAAAATGTTAGTTTCATTCTTCATTTAAGTTATTAAAAATATTTTGTTTCTAACTTAAGCATGTTTAAATTAAATAAAATATTTACGTTTTCAATACTACAATTTCATCGAAATAGATTTTAAATTTTTTCTTCATGATTTTGTTTACCCCAATATATTTGCGTATTTTTACATTTTAGCTGTCGACTCACCTGAGCCGTCCGCAGCAGCTGCGCGACTTGATAATGGCAGCGAAGCCGCGCCGGTACTTCTTGTTCACCGAGTAGAGGATGGGGTTGATGCAGCTGTTCGAGGAGCCCAGCCACTGGGCCACCGGCATCACCTTCTTGAGGATCTCGAACTCCTCCTGCGAGATGTCCGAGCCGAACTTGATCCGCGCGAAGATGACGTAGAGCGGCAGCCAGGAGAGCACGAACAGGATGACCACGGCCACCAGCATCTTGATGACCTTCACCTTGCTCTTCTGTTGCATGCGGTCCATTTGGGCGTCCTTCGACTCGCCCGGAATCGACCTCGTGGAGACCTTGATCCAGATGAGCACGTAGCAGAGCGTTATCAGGGACATGGGCAGCAGGTAGCAGGCCACTAGGTTGGCCAGCAGGAAGTACAGGTTCCCATCGGTGCCCGGGGGCCAGACCTCCTGGCAGAGGAACTGCGGCTGCGAGTAGGCCGAGACGAGGGCGTCGGAGAAGACCTCCTCGGCGGGCACCAGGTCGAAGAAGAGCAGCCACGGTATGGTGGTCACCAGGGCGATCACCCATATGCCAATTATCATGATGCGAGCACGTCGCTTCGTCATCTGCTTCAGGGGCCACCAGATGGCAATGAACCTGTAAGTGAGAGGAGAGGTCCCAACAAAGGCTGTGTTTACCAGATAGTCAAAGTGGATCTCCTGCTCCGTCCTCGACTACATCTCGAGATGCCTCTGACGGCGCTGAGCCGTCAAGGATAATGGCAATCATCAGGCTGTCGAGTCGAGTCGAGGCGACGATGACGATGACGACACCGTTTCAACTAGGAGCCTGGCATGCAAATATCTCCGCTGATTAATTCGCACACGCAGGAGCCATGCTTAAGCCTTTTTCTGCTGAGTATTCGCTTTCCAATCTCGACTATTGAACCCGCCTGCTCCGCTCCCGAAAAACGTGGCACTGGGACGCTGTCTTCGGAGGGGGTCTCTGGAGCAGGGGTCTCATTTTTTATTCTGCTCGCCATAATGAATTGTAATTTGAATAAGAGCTGCGAGGTAGCGAGACGAGTCGGTATGGGGCCAACATCGAGTTCAGCATTTTTCATTTAGCTTAGTGCAGCCGGCTCATTGTGGCGCCCGCCGAATGGCCATAGACAAGGCTTGTCCCGTCCCGGCCGAACTGGGTTTTGCCCGGGAGCAACCGGGACCACAGCCATGTAATTACGTGCATTGTGCTCGTATTTTGGACTTGGGTCGTCGCCTGCGTCTGTCCGGCAAAAAACACTGGGCAGATAACACGGCGGTAATTCCATTAGAGGGCGGCCCCGTCCCAGAATCCCACTTCTCCTAAAAATAGCCTGCTTAACAATGTGCTCCGTACCCTCATCTCGGAATGCGGCCAAGAGGGCAGGGGGAAAGGCCAAAACAAAGCTGTCCGCAAGCCAATAATCAAATTGTCATAACGTTTATTTATAGGAGCAAACCAATTGCATTAGCATAACTCTGACCATGCGATTTGTATGCCCATAAATCAGGCGAGAGCCTAATTGAGTTCTTCGGGTGAGCGAGGCACTCGGAAAAATTCGCAAGAAATTTAGTTAGCGCAGTTTGATACAACTCCCTATTTTTAATTTGTTGTTCTCGATGTAGTATTCATTTCTATCAGAAGTGGATACTATATTTTTAATAATACATACACATTTAATCTGTTTAGTAAGGACCTGCTAAAAATATTTAATTTATACTTAATCAATTTCCTATTTCTTTTTTGAATATTTTTACTTAGCTAGAAATTAACTTTGAGAAAAATATAAAAAATTCGAATTTTAAACTATCGAAGAAGGTTTAGTATAATTCTCAAAATTATACTACCATAATTATTCTGAAAATTGAGGTAATTGTTTATCATACATTTCACTAAGTACATATGGTATGGTAAATCTCTTCGGGACGACAGTTCAGTGCCGTTGGCAAATTTGCTATATTTGCTAAGCCAAATGTATTCCCTCAGACTTCCCTAGCGAAATCAACCATGAATACTTTCCTGGAAAGCACTTTTTGCCGAAACAGCCAACGAAACTATTTCATACTCGCGCTTTTAAAGCCTTCCAGAAACGACCAGATAAATAATTGGATTTTTTCCCACAACCCCTTCCGAGTCCCAAATCCACGTGGTTTTATGAGGCTTATTCCGGTTCCTCCTGCGGTTACCCATACGCACTGTTGACATTTGCGAGGAAGACACAAAATCCGCAATGCCAGCGCCATAAAGTCACGACTATGTTTATAAGCGAGTGCCCTGATATATGGACTTTATGATTATACACAATCTACTTACGTATTTGGTAAAGAAACGACCCTAATTAAATAGCTTTGGCATAAGTATAAGAAAAGGCCAAGTCAGTGGGGCATTAGTGGCACAGCACATCCCCTAAGTCCGAGGAGAGATTTAAGTTTCGTGTTACAGATAATAAATCTTAAATTTCGATTCAGTTTACGATGGCTCGTAAAAGCACAAAGCAACAGCGAACGCGGCTAAAACAACTGGACAAACGGACATCGATGGAGGAGGATTTGGACCTGCTCCCCGATGGGTTGGGATTAAATGTGGGCGGTGGCTGACATGCGGGCCTGTGGGTGGCCAAACGATCAAATGATGTACTACGCCTTGTCCCCGTTGGCTGAAAAATGACAGTGCCAGAGACTCAGAAGCAGAAGCAAGGCCGGAGTCAGTGCCTCTGGCCACAACTCCCCATTCCCGGATAGTGGCCAGAAATTGATATAAATGGAAGTGCACATAAAGCCACGGGCGGCGGGCAAATCTTATTGTCCTCGAGGTTATGACTGCCACACGTCAGGGTGTTTCGGCAAAACTTGATAAATCAGTTGGTCACTTTATGGCCACATCGTTATCGCCATCGTTTTTTACACTTCGTGGGCCAGGAAGCGCAGGGCTGGCACTTCGATTCCTGGCGGCCAGCGATCAATGGTATCAATGGTATCGCGGCCAACAACATTCTAAGGCAATTGAGAATGCACAAAAACGAGAAACATGAAATTGATTGTAAGCAGCGCCTAATACGGACAAGGTGAGCCATGGTGGCATACGCTGAACTTGATCTTGAGACGACTGCTCCACTGACTCTCCTACATAACTAGCTAACTGCCTTACTGCCTTACTGCCTTACTGCCTAACTGCCCGATCTGACCAGTTTTCCACGCAGCTGATTGCATTGAGTGGCGCTCACTTTCGGCGCAAGTCTCCTATAAAAGCCGAACTCTGAGCCCGACTTGTCACCAGTTGACAATTACCAGTCATTAGCCCAGCTCATACTCCAGTTATCCCGCCAAAAACAAACACCACCCACAAAATGTTCAAAGTTGTGAGTATCCGTGGATAGAAAAATGTATAAAGTTTACAAAGCGTCATAAAATTCCTATTAGGAGCGCCTTAATGCTCAAACTCAAATCAACGGATTAAAGAACAAATTAAAAATTTGATTTTAGAATGAGTAAGATTAAAGTAACTTTTTGAGTCAGTTAAACCTTTTTAAAATCGCAATCGGCTTCAAATGTAAATAATAAGTAGGTCCTAGAAAGACAGAATAGCTCAACATAGCTATTCCTTAGTAGAGAAATTGCCAATAACTCATTAAAGAACATTTTATCCAAGTTCAAAAAGAGGAAAATGCAAATACGTATTTTCTGAGACACTTTTACTAGTGTCCCCAACTTAAAGTAATCCCATCTGTCAGCTATAAATATCGATATTCTCTGCGGAGTGGCAGCCACCTGCTGCTCCGGCTAATGCCACCAATCAAGCTAATCCGCGAACTTTGATCCGCCGCAGCTGTTCGTGCTCGCCGCCTTCGCCGCCGCCCAGGCGCACGCCCATCCCGGAGTGGTGGCCGTGGCTCCCGTGGTGGCCCACCCGGCGGTAGTCCACACCCCCATCATCCATCACGGCGCCCACTCGGTGCACTCGTAAGGCTCTTCACTTTCCATCTGCTTATCGCCCCCAGCACTTACTCTGTTTTCCCCCGCCCCCAGCCACGTTGTCCATCATCCGGCAGCCGTCAAGGTCATCACCCCCGTGGTCCACAAGCCCGTGGTGGCGGTGCATGCTGTCAGGCCGGTGGTTCCCCTGGTTCCAGTGCATCATGCCGCCCCCGCTGTCGTTGTGCATCATTAACTGCGCTGAATACAGAGTTGCCCCGTGCTTGTGCCCGATCCCAAACCCCATCCCGATCCTACCACCCAATCCCCACCCGACCCGACAACCGATCCCACAATAAAAGTTCATAGCCACGTAATTGGAGCGAGTGTTTTCAACTTACCTGTCCAGGGACACGGCAATTAGGCTGTAGACCGAGGCTGCCACGGAGACACCCTGTATGTAGGGCACAAACTTGCACATCAGCCATCCGAGCATCCAGGCTACAATTTGTTCAGCGTTGGGTTCGCGAAACATGGAAAAAAGAGGGGGAGGGAATGGGTAAATATTGGTCATAAACAATGCAAAAATTATGCTGAGAAACTTTCGGTCACATCGTCCTCGTTGCTCTAGTCGAGCACTGAGAGAAATAGTGGGGCTTTTCCTTTACATCTCAGAAAAACAGGAAATATTTCCTAAAGGCAAGTTTTTAACTGGGCTAAAGATCGTTTTATCTCATATTTATTTGGTTTGGACTCATATGTGATCAAGGTTTTTACAGTCCCTTCTTGAAACATTAACCGCCGCTTAACCAGGAGTTAAACAATTTCTGGCAACCGACTTTCTCATTCTTTCTTTATCTTTCCAATGAAAATTAAGTTAAGAATTTTACTTTATGATCTAAATAGCTTTATTCATCCCGCAAAAAAGATTTAACCATCTTTTTCCGTGAATTTTTCTAAGCCGGTACTTAACCAGTAGTTAAAAAATTGTGGTGCAAAGTGGGGCTCTCATCCTAAATGTGCTATATTTACTCTTGGCCCCAAACTAAAAGGTGGTATAACTATCCTCTGTTTTGTCCAAGTGCAGCGATAGTCGTAGTCACGGACAGTTGGGTTCGAGCTGTGCTCGGTCCCGGTTAGCGTTCAATGCTTCTTGTCACCGCCATCGCCATCGCCGCCGCCCACGTCCCGTCGTTGTTTGCTGACTGAGATTTATGTGCTGCATATCATTCATAATTTGGTGACAAGTCTCAGATTGCGCCCAGGCATTGGACAGGGAGTACCCGGACTGATGGACTGGGTGCCAGGAGCACTGGCAGCATAGTCTGCCCAGAGCCAGACCAGGGCGAACCGCAGCACTGCCTAAGTTAATTTGTATTCCTTTTATTCCATTTGATGGAAGATGCTGGATGGAAAATGGAAGACACGGGCCGCACTTTCGCATAGTTGTGCGTTATGAATTTTATGCTAAGAGGCATAACTCACTCAGACACAAAAGGTTATAAAGCACGCATGGGCGGGGCAGGGGTGCGAACTTGGCCAAGGTTGATGACAGTCGAGCGGAGAACGGCGCCCCAGGGCATGACATATCGAATGGCAATTAAACAAGTGCCAGAGCGGGCCACACATCATTAGCAGCTAGCAGTTGGCAGTAGGAGTTCACGGAGTTCAATGCTCGCCGGAGGAGACGCCTCCTGAGTTGTGGCGCTTCTAATTTCCTGTCTCGTCCGCCTGTCTTAGTCTTATCTGGGCTTGTTGTCGCATTTTATTATGCATACGCACCGTACGCCCAATAAAAGCCAACTTTAATGTGATTTGGCACATAAAAATATAAATATTATTGGTGCTTTGTGCAAGTGAACTTAGCTTGGCTTTCGGCGGGGCTTCGCCTTGGTTTCGCCTTGGGTTTTTGGCCAGGTCCTGGTCGGGATCATGTGGCTGCGTGTGCGTTTTTGGCCAGGACAAGACATTGGACCGAGGACAGACAGACAAACAATCAAGTGTGTGTACTCAGGACAGCGACTCGAATGGGTTTTCGGTTTTATTCCTTCGATTTGAAATGGCTGGAAAGGCAGGGCAGACCTGCAAGTGCAACAGACTGGATCCGATGCCATTAATGCGAGTCTATTTGGCCACTCTCTTGATGTTATGCTGATAAGGGTGAACCCTGATGTATGGCGGTCTGCGAGGGCCCTTGACTGCGCAAACTTTATGCTTTCAAGTTGTCTAAAACAATTTAAATTCAAATTCGGTTGCGAAATGCTCCATCACTTGCGGGCCGGCGGATTTGGATTAGCATCGCCCTACACACTCGCCAAGAACTTTTCAAAAATAGTAGTTTGCCCAGCTTCCCTTTGGCAAGTAAACAGCCTAATTGGATATGCAATTCTATTAGGACAGGCGAACGTGACTCGCCAGGCTGGTCGGGGATTAGAGCTTGCATCAGTGCACTCGGGCAGTCAAGTGTCTTAACCAAGTTTATAATATTCCGGGCTCGGCGGAGTGAAGTGACTTTTCGATAATCGCAAGCAAACAATGGTTTTTGCGGTGAGCAGGGAATTTATTTCGACAGATTAAAATGTCGAACACTGTTTCACAAGTCAATTTGTGTTTCCACATGTGGCATTCCACCGATTTTCAGTAAGGGCCAGACAAAATTACATTTGAAGTGTTGTTTTTATGTGGAATGGTTAGAAAGGAAATTTATGAACTGTAGAGGATTAATGAAACTAAAGAAAATAAAAGGTCTAAGGTTGGCATAAATGAGGAGTTTATTATTAGGAGGAAATTTATTTCTGTTAAATAAACAAGAGCTTTTTGCGGTTGAAAAGGTAAAAAAAAATTATTTTTAGAAAGTGGAGGAAAAATATGGTTTCATAAAAACACACAGTCAAGCTTTTCAGCTCACAAACATAATTAAAGGTTCTAAAGGTTCACTAAAAGTCAAAGTTCATTGCAGGCTTTAACTAATAATAATAATTATTATTGTGTTGCTCAAACATAATTATGGGTACCAAAATATGTAAAGGTAGGTTATTCCCTTTAAATAAATATTAAAGGTTTCCTAAACAGAAAATATCTGTATCTATCAAAACTCCTGAATTAATCAAAAAACATAGAGTAATACATAGCCAACCGAATTCCTGTTAATAACCGAACTTTTGGGGTTCATTAATGTGTTGTACAAAAATAATTGAAGGTACCCAAACAACCTTAATTGACTCGCGTGTCGATGCGACCCTGGAACTCCTTGGGCCCCACCAATTTGTGGTCTCAAGGAAAACCAAACACGCCTCAGCTGGCTCGGCAAACACCCAGCTTCCCGCGCCAAGGTGGGGAGGACGGGTGTTTGATCCGACTTGGAGTGTGCTTGACATGGCGACATATGGCCCACAGACGGCTCCGTTTATAAGCGTAAGCTGGTGCTCAATATTGATCAACTGCGGGAGATAATATCAATCGATACTCGGGCTTATCGACAGCCTTCGATTGGGGGTGGCGCGGTGGGGAAATACCTTCCCCACCCACCCTTAAGAAAACGTCAAGTGAGACCTAAGCCTTTTATTTTCCGTCCTCTTGCCCTCGTTACTGGGGAACTTTTGTTTTCGGTTGGCACACAGGCAAAAATATTATTTGTAGGGCTTTAGCATCGGTATAAATTAATATATTTGGAAGCCATTTTAAAAAGGTTTTTTTTATAAAAGTGATATTTTAAAGTTAATTTTAATTTCTTATAAAGAACATTGGTTTTAGCAAGGTAAGAGTGAAAGATATATAACTTAAAAATATTTTCTTAAGCAGTTAGGGGCTTTTAAATAACTGATGAAAAGTGACTCGGCTAAGAAAATAATTTAATATCAATTGGGTAAACTTTGAACGGTTCTGTAATAAAAATGTTATTATTTCTCGCATTTTCAATCTCATGGTTCCTGCTGTGCAGGCAAAGTGGATTGGATTCTTTTGGCATTGCGGATTCGTTTCGCTGGCGGCATTGTCATGCACGGAGTTCGTCGTAAAGTTAATGAAATAATCAGGCGTGACAAATCCGCAGGTTCGATTGGAGTGGGCGTAAAGTGGGCGTGGGGTGTAGTGAAGTGGCCATGGAGTAGGCGGAACAAACACTTCTGGCCAACGCGTTATTGTTATGATTATGGCCGCGGCGTCACGTCCTGCGGCGACCTCTGTGGCAACTAGTCGGAAAATTGAATACCACAGCCAGTTCGCACAGAAATTTCCGAGGGAGTCTGGCTGGGAATAGGTATCGGAAAGGGAATCAGAATCGGGGGTCCTCGAGGTGAGATATGGAATTGCTGGAGCTGGCAGACTGCAGATCGTAGGAGGATAGGTCAGAGGTTGGATGCCAAGCGCCGCCGGCACGTAGGAACTAAATTAAAATACAATCGGCGCGCAGAGAGTGCTGCAAAATGACTT
The DNA here is from genome assembly GCF_025231255.1 of Drosophila biarmipes. NCBI lineage: Eukaryota > Metazoa > Arthropoda > Insecta > Diptera > Drosophilidae > Drosophila > Drosophila biarmipes. The sequence continues at coordinate 7,414,863 of NC_066616.1, read as the reverse complement.
CATCATGGAGAAGGGAATGGGGGGTCTGGGCATTCCGCGGCGTTACGCATACGCCGCGTTCGCCCGGCACAAATCACGTGGCCCCCTTAATGAACAAACGGGCAACGTGACTTACAGATGCGCCTAACGCCCGCCTGCGATGCGGATCTAAAAGGGCCGTAATGATAACGATTCCATACCAATCACAATCCTCGTACCATCCCCCATTGATAAAGCGCCACAACAATGGCCATAAAGCGCCATTTGGGACAATTGCTGTTGCTGTTGCAAGGATATCCTTCGTCTCAAGGCGGCATCGTAGCTGGGAAATCAATTCATTTCGCATTTTATTGGATTTCGAAGCACACACATAAATAAGAGCCACCCACAGGGCGCCCAGCGAACCCACCCACCCACGAGTAGCCCAGGCCCAACCCAGCACAGGTGCCCCCACCCCCACACACCCCGACCCGCACACACAGGGTGTATAACCCTGACTATTAGGTTTGCCAGGCGAAATATTTAGGTCAATTCATCCAGCCGCAAAGAGCCTTGAATGCAAACAACCTTCCATTGCAATTCTGAGGCTTGAAGGTGTGCTTAGATAATGGCGCTGCCAGCGGCGATGGCCACTGCTGGCGTCGCTGCCCACGCCGACTGCGACTGAGACTGCGACGTCGCCTTTGACGGCTCGAATTTGATTTCATATAATTCAGTTTGATGGCAAAACACGGCGACCATCCACCCACCCACCTGGCCCCCCGTGGGGTGAGTCGTTGCAACTATCAGACAGCAGCGAGCAATGTTCGATGTGCAAATATGCCAAACCTGCGAACTCCCACGCACGGTGCCCTGCACAAAGGGAAAAAATCTAGATGATAATATCACAGCGGAGCGAGGGAACTAACATAGTGGGGGAGGGGATTGGAAACAGCTCTCCCAATGATTTGTTCCAAACGAAACAGACTAGATCCTAAGTTTAGGGTTCTACAACTGGATCAGGTTTATGTTTACAAAGCCAATTAAAGAAGTGGCGAATGATTTTGGGTTTTAAAAACGAAGTATACTGCTGAAAAACAGTTAGGAGAACAGTTAAGTAGAACTTTAACATTTCTAAAATTTTTTCATGTTAGTTAGAGCGTAAAGCGAGAAGAAAAATACTAACCAGTTGTCTGTAAAATATATAAAATCAAACAGTGATATTTTATTTTCAAAATACTACTCTTGTCTTCAGCGATTTTGTACAAAAGTTACATTAAATATTTGTTTCAAAAGGCATAGAAATCGGACAATATTACGGTAAAATAACTGTTGAAAAATGATGATATAAGATTAAAAAAAGTCAATTTCATAAAAAGTATGTTCTTATTCTCGTTAAAATACTGCTATTCCAAATATATATTTTTCCATAGAAATATAGCTGGTAAGCATAAGATTAAAATATATTAAAAAATTTTACTCTATTACAAAAGAATCCCCTTCCAATACACATTTTTTAATGCAAAATATTTCCCCTGTACTTGCGCTATTTATCATGGGTCGCTTTGAGCCCGCTGCCTTCGATTTAAGCTTCAGCAGGTTGTCGAAACTGAATAGGAATGTGAGTGGGGTTGCGCGTTGAAGGGGTAAGCGGGGTGAAGGGGTGAGGAATGTGCCACCCCGAGGCCCCAATGCCAGCGGGAGGGCTGCAATTTGTTGTGACTGGCGTTTTTGCTTAGGCCTCAGCGGCTGAGCCCAACTGGCAGGAGGTGGCCAAAGGGTGCCCCAGCCCAGCCAGCCACCAGCCACCAGCCACCAACCACCCAGCCACCCAGCCACCTACCACCCCCTGTGACCCACTAAGAGCTGTCGGCCCTGCGCCTAGCTTGAATTTGTGAAATTAGGTCAGTTTTGTGTCGATGATCCTTTGGGCCACCCCGAAAGCAGCAACAAATGCACCAACACATCCGCAGCGGAGAGCACAAACAGGGCGCGGAGAGAGTGAAAGAGCGGGCAGAGAAAGCGGAGAGAGTGCGCAGTGCCACAGACACGGAGACAGGCACTCACACCCACTCACAATGCAGGCGGAGGTAAGCTCATTCACTTTTTCGCCACTCGCTTCATTCGTTCCTGGCCGCTTTCACTCGGCAGCCTTCGTTTACTACATTTCCCCCAGGGGGAGGGGCTTTTCCACCCGGGGTGGAGAGATGACAATGGATGGGCCCCGGTGCAGTGCCGAGTCTTAAAGTCGAGCTACACAGGGATATAGCTGGCAAATGTTCTACCATCCTCCATTTACATTTGACAGCTCCCACAGGATAAATTAATTAGTCCATCTTTAATTGAATATTTAAAATATTTAATGGCAATTACAAAGATAAGTGAAGTATAATTACTTTTTACTATGGATAACAACTATTGAGGTCTAGTATTCCATAAACTCTAATGATATTTTTTCATTTTCTTTTCAAAAGGCATAGAAAATAGTAATTCAATTATATTGAAACTTTAATTAAACCCTTTATTTAAAATATACTTAATTGGCCAATTGTCAATACATTTAAATAATAGTTCGCAAAAAAAGGCGACAATTAGTTTTAGATTTAATCTTTAAAATAATTGGTTTCCTTCCGAACACATAATGTTCATTTTCGTAAATCGTATTAGAGAGTTTCGTTAAAATCTAGATGCCAAGGAAATTACGCACTGAATCCTAATGTTAAATCATTTTGACTTCCCATGACCTAAACAATTTTAATTAATATATTTCACATTTTTTCTCGGTGTATCAACAAGGGAAAGAGAGTTCTCGTAGGGCAGAGCCACTTGATTGGCAACACTTGGCACAACCTGCGAGCCTACGACCTGGCATTGGTTTCGGGGACCTGGGACTGGGGCAGCCATCGGAGGCAAATTGCAGTGGCGGATTGGAGGATGGAACCTGCATGGCGTGCTCCACAATCGGAATTTGATTTACCAAGGATTTCGATCATTTTTCCATGTCGACGGCGATTTGCATAGACATTTGCCACTCTGCTCACCTTCCCGGCCGGGAGTACGACTATCAATTTGGATGACAGCCCACAAGTCCGTAAGAGCAGGGGAAAGCGGATAGATAGAGACAGAGTATCTAATGGATTCAGCAGAAAGGGACAGATAGACAGATGGATGGACGGATGGATAGGCATGTCAGGCAAATTTATTTAAATTAAAGCATACAATTATGCGTAGCCTCGTTTATCGGGTCGTTTGTGGGTCGTCGCTGGGATTTGGAATTGGCCTTTAATTAAATAGACACTTGTACTTGGGCCCTGGCGGATTGTCAGTTCCGAGAAGGTTAGCTGGAAAGTCTTACAAATTAATTTAATTGAGTGCGAACATCTTTTCGTTGTTACGGAGATTTACCGCTGAATAGTGGAGGACTGCCCTTGGTGTCTCTCGACATGCACCATTTTTGCTACTCCACTTCATTAATTAAAGTTAAATGCCTGTCTATTTTTAAATTTATGGTTTCAAAAGCAGAAAGCTTTTAAAAGTAGATACTTAAACTTGACATTTTCCAGGCTTATCATCTGCTGCATCGTAATATCCCCTTTTATGCAAGCACTAAAAAATCAGGGGACGCCAGCGAGTCTGCCACATAAACTGCAGTTTCCAAATAAACGGAAACCAAGTATGTCTGTTGGGAATAAGAGTCTTCAAACTAAAACATAACCCTATATGAATAAGCAGCCATTTTATCATTTCTGGCCAACTCTACCGGTGCAAAAAAGCTGACCACTTTTTCCTGTAACATTTATGCCGACATTAGCTCTAATGAGGCCCCATTACACTTGCTCTCGTACAAATCGTACATATTACGCATACGCAGCGTAAGCACGCAGAAGCAACAACTCTCGCCAGTGCCATTTGCCAGGGCTTTATCTAAGCGGCGATTAATTGTAGCACATAAATCGGGCTAATATGCAGAACCAACGGAAAACTCTACGCCCTAATGTGTCCCCGAGTGGCTGGGCACATAAATAAATCCCTACATCTTACGGAATTAAGGAGATACTTACGCACAAAGATGTTGCCAATCAGAGTGGCCGGCAGGCAGAAGACAATGACTAGGATGTCCGCAATGGCCTGAGGTTGCGTGGCAGAATGGGAATGTAAATTTTATTTCAAATTAATGGAGTTCGTCTGGGGAATGTGAGATTCATGCGGCGCTTCACCCACCAGATTCACGATGAAGTAGTTGGTCACGGTGCGCATGCGAGGGGCCCGCAGGACTACGGCAATCACGAAGCTGTTCCCGATGAGGCCCACCAGGAAGACGACGATGTAGGCCACGCAGTAGACCATGGACATGGCCAGCGAGTGGCGGTACAGGGGATCGAATCCGAAGTCCACGCTGCCGTCCAGCTGCTCCCAGCGGAGCACTCCGCTGTCGTTGTACGACTTGGTGGCCGCCACCGACGCCGCCGAGATCAGGCTGGTCGTGGCCGGCGAGAGGTTCAGCAAGTTGGCATAGTAGGTGGATGAGGTGGCGTCGGCGATGGCCAGCGACTTGCTCCGCGCCGTGGTGGTGGCGCTGGCCGCCGCCAAAGTGGCTATCAGGGAGCTCGCCGCCGGGGCCACCGTGGTGGTCAGGACGGTGCCCAGCAGAGTGTCGGTAATGGGGCCGTTACTCAGTTTAATGGCACTCGATGCGCTCGAGGAGGTGCCACTGCCGGCGCTACTGCTGCCATTCAATTCGTTGAAACTCAAGAGGTTCTGCAAATCGACGAAATTATGCGTGAAATTATTATAATCCCCGGCGAGGGCGGCTTCCTCCATTGTCTCCTCCGCCTTTCCCGGCGCCAATGTGGCCATTATAGGCATGGGCACGGGCACAGGCATCCCAGTCGAACTGGGAATGTCGCCACTTGTGTGGCCCTTATGCTTTCGCTTGCGAGTCCGACCGCTGGCTGCCATCATCCGGCCGTCTTGATTAGGCGGATGGCACTTTCACTGGCGCCTCGCCTTCGCTATCTTCGCCTGGTATCTCTGTCACTATCTCTATCTCGGTTGTTTAGAAAAGGTCTATAAAAATGGCATCGTCAGTTGGCATTTCGTTGGCTTGTTTTTCTTGGGATATGCAGGAAGTTTCGAGGCTTTTGTGGATTAGAAAACTGTTTAATTAGCACTCGCGGCCCAATGTCTCGTTTAACCGGGGGTTATGTTTGCCCATGAAGTTGCACAACAAACTCGCTTTGGCCGCCCAAGGTTTTCCTCTTCCTTCTCTGGTATTTTTTTTCGGAAGCCACCTACAACAGTTTGTTGCCATTTCGGATGCGAATCCGAGTGCGGAATGAAATGGCTGGCTGGTCGTTCGTCAGCTGGTTGACGTTGCCTTGGCTGGCATTACGAAAAAGTCGGCGGCCCAAGGCCTCGTGTGCATATTTCAGATAAGGCCAAATGCTGGGTGCCTGGATAAATGCAGCTGGAGGGGATCGGAGATCGGAGCCGAGGGCACGGGTCCTGGGTGCTCAAGGACATGGTCACAGCCGCACAGTTCCAACACATGCGCGTCGCTAATTAATTTTAATGCCGTTTTTGCCATTGTTTGGCTGGATGTTTTTGGCACAATTGAAAAACGAAGGGAGCGTGCACTTTGACCTCAAAAAACACGTCGAACCAACATCGAGCCAACGAGCAATTGAGCAGCTCAATAGCAGCGCATAAAAATTCCATTAAGCACAACTGCCAAGCGCACGCAGCACTCTTCGATTGAGTGCCGAAAAATTGCCAGTAAGCATTGAAACAATTGCTAACAAACGAAGCCAGGACGGCATTCTTTTGTGCGGTTCCATGGGAGTGTCTACATCAGACAAACTGGCGACTAAGGACCCCTCGTCACACAATTCAAGCTGTCCAGGCACGGGAAAAAATTGCTGTCCCTCGGATAACCCATGGGAGGTTTCCTTTTTACTATTGAAATGTATCTCTCACTTAGGAGTGGGGCTTCCTTTCAAAGCGTCCTATTTTAGTGTCTATAGCTATCAAGTTAAGATACTCTTTTTTTAAAGATTTTAAATATTGTTATGCCGATGACTAAGTAAGCCTTTCCTCGAAATGTAGAACAAGAAAAAAAACATTTCTTGATAATATATCTTATTTTTCCTTCTTCAACTTATTTTTAGACATTAAATGGTCAAAAAACTCTTAATAACAAAAAAAAAAAACAGAAAAATTATCAAAATTCAAAGACTTTTCCAACAAGACAGTTCCGAATGGTAATCTCAAAATTCCTACAGAAACAAAGCTGTACTAATATTTGCGTAGGCAGTGCCATCAGTTAAGAAGTTTTAACTGTTGATGCCAAGTGAAAAGTCAACTTTCTCCGTGTAGCTGGCAGCTGGTGCGCCCTTCGCCATCCGATTGGGCTCCTTCCTCGAGCGTGAAAGTGCTTGAGACCTAATTGAGCTTACATGCCCGCTGGCCATCGCGCAGGAGATGCCAGTGCCGATGGTCCTAAGACTTGGGCCCCCAGGGCACAATAGGGCGTAGGAACTAGTGTCAACACAGAGGGCCTGACAAATCAGCCATGGGCCAACTAATTAAACTGTCGGGGCTGGAGGAGCCTGCAAGATGAGATGCAATTCCTGCAGGACTTCACACTGCCAGGTGGCGAGGAAGAGCAAAAGCCAGAGCAAACACAAACACTACCCCGGATAAATCGGCAGGACATGGACACTCGAAAGGTTAACAGTACGCGTGGTCGTTTCCGTGATGCCGTGGGTCGTGGATATATAGTCATCCGCCCCTGGGGCGACCGCGTTGTCAACGGATGCGCGTCTGAATGAGGACTGCTGGCACTGCGGCCGCGGCAGCTCGTTTTTCAGGCCAAATGGAGACGATGGGAGCCGAGGCGACGGACAGGATACGACTGAATGTAGGTCTTTCCTTCGGCTGTGGGACTCGGACTCGCAGATGGAGTGGGCCACCCACCCACTCGGGTCGGGCGGGTCGTGCGGTTCGTCCTTGTGCCGCCTATGTACTCGCTGAGCGCTGAACCAACGGCCCTCAAATGCAATGACAGAGCTCTCCTATATATGTTTATGCCCGTAGTTTTCTACCGTTCCCGTTCCGTACTTTTCGCAGGCTTAGCGCACAACTTTGTAGGCTTAAAACTGAAGGACCACATTTGGCAATATCCAAGGTTGGATCGTTGGAAATGTCAGGGCAACCGTGTGGGAGGCTGCGCTCCCACACCCAAGCTAGAACCCAAGCCCAAACCCACACCCGAACCCCAAACCCAAACCCATTTGGGATTCATATTCATCATATGCTCATTTCGGGCCCTCTTCATAAATACGTTTATTATGCCATTTGACTTCTGGCCATTGTTTGATGCGTGTCAGCCAGCCTGCGGCAGGATGTGGAACAAAACCGAGAGCAACAAGAGGACCACACGGCGTATACGCAATTTCCGTGCTGGCCCATTATGCTGGCGCTTTTGTTCGTCTCGTGTCAATTGCTTTCGGCTGTCCGTTTGTTTATGATTATGTGGCACTTCCCTGCAATTGTTCCCGTGCAACTTGACTTTATGGCGGAACATGGAGATCCTTCCGCTCCGCTCCGCTCCGTTCCGGACATTGCTTAAGCTGGGTCGGCAATTAAATCTCTGTCGACCGATACAAAATAATCCAAACTTTGCATACTTTTTGTTTGAAGTTTAATGGCAGTTTTCAAGTTTCGCAGCTCGGCTCGTTAGCATTCAGTTTGCGCTCGAAGCTGAGCACTCTGTTGCTCAAGGATGTGCAGGAAAGTCGGGAAACTCACTCACTCAGCCAGCCACCCTCGCTCTCTTCGGGGAGTGGGTTGGAACCCACCCCGAGGTCGATTGAGCCCAGGATGCGCGTGCGTTTGCAACAGCTGGCTTTCCTGCTCAGCCAGCGGCCAAAGGTTCAAAAACCTTGTGTTTGGTTCGGCACTCGCAAACATTTGGCCACTCGCCAGCCTGCACTGAGCCGATCCGGGGGTGGGTTTTTCTGCTGACAATCTGAAGAGTTGCGAGGGGTTCAAGGCGCAAGTAGGTAGATCGTTTTAAACTGGATTATAAAATGTATGCGGCAGCTGCATATGTAACTGGGAGCACGAAAGGAAAACAATTTTACTACTAAATTATAAAAGATAAAATAATTATTAGAAAAACAACTATTCTCCATTTGCAAAAATGTAAGTATCGACAATCTTCAAATATTAAAAATAAAACCAATGTGTATATGTATAATTTTGAGTTTTTTGTGTTTAATGCGTATTGTTCATTTCTTATTTTGAATATGCCCGTCTCACAGATGTCGATAAATATTCTTATTTTATTGTACACAAGGTTCAGCGCCTTTTATCTACATGTGGCCGACTTTCGTACTAGAGTTTTGTCGTTGTTACTCGACATGTATATTACATTGTTAAACTCAGTGGTCAATAAATAATCTGCCTCAATTGGTATCTTAAAAATCTTAAGTGCGTTTGTATGACAAAAATTGAGCATAGCACAGTTATAAAATAAATTCTATTAAATACATGTACTATAAATATGAAATTCTCAATTTTTGCATAGCTTAAGAATGGAGTTTTTTTATGGAATATTCCACATGAAAAATGACAACCCTGTGGGTCAATACAAATGCAATCTTTTGGTCTCTCTCACTAAACAGGAAATTTTCTGTCTCCGTCTAGAAATTTCCAATTTACACTACACAACAAAATGGCGTCGATAGATTTATACGACGTCTCATTCGCAAACAAATAATTTCCAGATAAGAAGAGGAATTTACAAATATTATATTACTCAAAGTTTCAAAAAGTGTCTAAGTTTATAACTTTTGAAGCTAGCCGAACAGGATATAGAGCATTCTCTTAATTAAATGAAGTAGGCGGAATTTTAAGTGCATTTTCAAAGCGAAATGGATTAGACATTTTTGTACGCATCTCCAGAATCCACTGGCAAAGGGATTTGATATACTCATTTTTAGGTATCAGGATCTAAACCCTTAAGCATTTGCAGTACTTTCTAGAACCCAGAAATCGAACAATGGAAATTTCTACCTACGGCTTAGCAACCATTCGCATGAAGTGCGGGTAGTTTTGTAGCATAGTGATAAATGAATCCGTGAGAAACCAGGCCGCGTCACGTAGTCCCGGATACACAGTAGAGCGTACTCACTCCAACCCCAGTGGCAAAGGCCCGAGAGAATGGCAGATGTTTCACGAAGCCAGCGGATCGGGTATAAATAGGGCCGCCATGGCCGGAGAACGTCACTCTCCAAGGAAAAGTGTTCAAGTGCAGTTCACAGTGCAGTCGATTAAAACCCAGTTCAATTAGTACAGAGAAATTTTCACTCTTGCCAAGGCAAGCAGTATGGTACATCCAAACATGGAAAAGTGTAAAAATCGTGTCCACCGAGACCAGCAGCAGTACGAGTTTCGCAAAATGACGCCAGGGCCCACGTAGAGTTTGTCCTCGTCGGGCATTATTTGCTCTCGAGTTGGAAACAAAGAAACCAGACCCAGATCCACTGGAAAGATGTGATTAGTCATCGATTTTGCTGGTCAGCGTCGGTGAATTTCGCAATGCGGCAGGCAGTTTCTCGATTTTAGCTAGAAAGTGACCCCTCCTAGGCAGTCTGAGGCAGAAATCAAGGATATGTCCAGGACTCCACTCTCTGAGTCGAATGGCGATGGCCCCGACCTGCGGATTTTATGAATTGGGATAGGAAGCCAGGTATACATATTGAGCGGCGAAGCCAGCGTGTTCTATTACTCTATTCGTAAGCCCAACCTATGCTTAAGTCGTAGTTTATAACACCACATCGACGACCTCGAGCGAAAAGCGTTTTCAAACGTCGCATAGAGAGTCTTTTGCAATTTCATCGTGTTGCGTAAGCGGAAACAAATGCGTTCCCAGTATTTCACATTTCTGTGTAACGTGTACCCAGCCGAATGTTCTCGATTCTCGATTCCCGTTTGCAACCCCCGGACCGAAAGGCCCCCAACTGGCTCAGTATCTAGTCATACGCCCCGGTTACGTATCTCTACCTCTCGGGTATACATACACTCTTCTACATATTCGGAGCCACATGCATATGGATGTATTGTAATGGAATGGCGACGGCAGCTGCGCAAAAACCGCTGTGGCGTAAATAACACCGTGCTCTTTGTTCGCCTCTCCCAGCGTTTATATACCCTATACGATAACGATACATAGTTACTTCCTAGCGGAAAACTTTCCGGCCTTGTATGTCTCATCACGTTTGTGTCGATTCTATTGGAACTCTAAATTAGCTCGTAGTCTTTTTAATATTTACCTAGCTGTTAATCTTATTTGTAACCATCTCTATTTGCAACTCTGCCATACCACTTAACCAAGCAATATGTATTTCTTTCTCTAAACTTTATAGTTGGGCGTTGAAAGTTGATATCGATCCGTGAAAAAGTCGATACCCTGCGTGCGCATGGGTCGGTATATGGGTGCTGAAAACGCACTCGACCCGATTGCAGCGTTTTTCGAAAGCTGGCTAGGCGACCATGACTCAGATTACGTATATATATGTGTACATATCTAAGGTCTGGGTTCGCGGACCAGCCAGGGTGCTCGATTCTGTCAGATTGATTGTGCGGATTGTGTTATAGGAACACTGGTGTATCGACTTCTCTGCTCCACTAAGGGTGAGCGGGAGCCCTACCGAAAGGCCTTCTGTTGCTAACTATCATCGAACAAGTTCCATATCGGGCAGACATACGTGGCAGCATATTGAATCCGTATCCGTTCAATGACACATCGTCTCTGGATTAGTAATTGAACCAACGAGGTCGACTCGCACAACCTGCCAGTTGGTTGTAAACATTAATTTTGTTCCTATATTCAGTTGTAGTCAATACGGAAGTTATATATCAACACCAACAATGTGTCACTTATGTTCTTAAATATCTTGAAACTGTTTAAATTTTTTTGTTTTTGTACACTTCACCAATTAAGAATTACCTGTATTGATGTAAATTAACCTGTCGAATCACAACAAAAATAGAAAAAATGAATATCAAAAGAGCTCCTTAAAGGAAAAGCCACAGAAAAAGTGAATAAAAAATTCAAAAGTTCCAAAAATAAATCTCGAAACATTTGCTCGTCATATTTTTTATTTCACGCTTAGATGCGATTTCAGTTATACCATCGAACTTAAACGTAGCGTTACCAGAATAGTCCCACGGAGGAAGGGCCTTAAAACCAACACGCCTAGTCTTCGTCTTACACAGAAATTACTCTGATGTTCTAAAACTAAATCGAAAAATCGGACCAAGAGTCTACACAAAAAGGAAGGGCCAGTGATCTTTGATAAGCGCAAAAAGTTTGTATTGGAAAGACAATTTGAAGGCCTAAGAGGCCAGCTTAAAAGTACGTATATCTCGAATTTACAGAAATCCCAGGTCACCAATCTCCTAAGAAAGTTCAACGACATTAAAACACGCTATTAAATTAAGATAACTCCTGTTAGTATTTTAAAACAAAATTAGTTAAAATTAAAAAAACTGAAGCCCTAACTAACAAATTAGTTTAAAATAAATCTTCTCTCTCCCAATAAAAACAAGCTATTAATTAAAAGTAAAAGAGGTAACAACGTTTTAGGCAGGTATTTCCTTATATATGTTTTGTAACAATAACCCAAAAACTAGTAAAAAATAGGATCTTTATTAATTACTCAAAATTATCTGTCTCACAGACTCTATAAATGGTATGCAAATTAATATAATTCAAATCAAGATTTAATAGGTTGGGTACGTTATGAAAGTGTTCCCAGTAAAAAGCGTGTGTTTACAAAAAGCATAAGACCTAACAACTTGACAAGCAGGATAACTAAACCCTTCGGTACTCTCATCAATGGAATCCAATCGCAAAATCATGTAGGATCTCTTTATCAATTAGTCAAAATATTGTGTCCTATCGACTCTATTTTCGCATATATGGTATGCAAATTAATATATTCCAAAATTTATAATAGTTAGGTAGGGTGCGTTATATAAGTACTCCCAATAAAAACTGTGTGTTTATAAGTAGTAAAATACGTAAAAACTTGACAGGCAGGATAACTGAACCCTTCGTTACTCGAATAGAATTCTACTTTTGAAAAATAGGTATGACCATTATGAATAACTCCTATCGACTCTATTCTTATAATAAATAGTGTGCAAATTAATATACTCCAGAATTTGTATTATAACAAAACTAAATAGGTAGGGTATGTTATTAAATTATTTCCAGTAAAAAGTGTGTGCTTATAAAAAGCAAACTTCGTAACAAAGTCACAGGCAGGATAAGTAAATCCTTCGGTACTCTCATCAATTTGTTGTATGGTATTCTACTTTTGAAAAATAGGTAGGACCTTTATGAGTTACTCGAAATATACTGTGTCCTACCAATCCTATTGTTATGATAAATGGTATTAGAAAAAAAACCAAATAGGTAAGGTCCATAATTAAGGTATTCCCTGTAAAAAGTGTGTGTTTATAAAAAGTAAAATACGTAACAAAGTGACAGGCAGGATAACTGAACCCTTCGGTACTCTCTTTAATTTCTTGTATGGTATTCTACTTTAAAAAAATAGGTAGGACCTTTATGAATTACTCGAAATATACTCTGTCCTACCAATCCTATTGTTATGATAAATGGTATGAATATTAATATACTCCAGAATTGGTATTATAACAAAACTAAATATGTAGGGTGCGTTATTAAAGTATTCCCTGTAAAAAGTGTGTGTTTATAAAAAGTAAAAGACGTAACAAAGTGACAGGCAAACTGCAGGGTGCGTTATTAAAGTATTCCCTGTAAAAAGTGTGTGTTTATAAAAAGTAAAGGACGTAACAAAGTGACAGGCAAGATAACTGAACCCTTCGGTACTCTCATAAATTTCTTGTACGGTACTCTACCTTAGAAAAATAGGTAGGAACCCTATGAATTACTCGAAATATACTCTGTCCTACCAACTCTATTCTTATGATAAATTGTATGCAAATTAATATACTCCTGAATTGGTACTATAACAAAACTAAATAGGTAGGGTGCGTTATTAAAGTATTCCCTGTAAAAAGTGTGGGATTGTCAAATCTTAATGACGTAACAACTTGACAGGCAGGATAACTGAATCCTTCGGTACTCTCATCAATTTGTTGTTGGTATTCTACTTTTAAAAAATAGTTGGATCTTTATGAATTACTCGAAATATACAATGTCCTATCGACTCTATTCTTATGATAAATGGTATGAATATTAATATACTCCCGAATTGGTATTATAACAAAACTAAATAGGTAGGGTGCGTTATTAAAGTATTCCCGGTAAAAAGTGTGGGATTGTAAAGTCTTAAAGACGTAACAACATGACAGGCAGGATAACTGAACCCTTCGGTACCCTCATCAATTTGTTTATGGTATTCTACTTTTGAAAAATAAGTAGGAACTTTATGAATTACCCGAAATATACTCTGTCCTACCAACTCTATTCTTATGATAAATGGTATAAGTAAAGAACTAAGTAGGTAGGGTGCATTATTGAAGTATTCCCTGTACAAAGTGTGGGATTGTAAAAACTTAAAGACGTAACAACTTGGCAGGCAAAATAACTGAACCCTTCGGTACTTTTATCAATTTCTTGTATGGCATTCTACTTTTGAAAAATAGGTAGGACCTTTATAAATTACTCCAAATATTCTCTCTCCTCTAGACTCTCTTTTTATGATAAATGGTATGGAAATTAATACACTTCAGAATTGGTATTAGAGCAATACTAAATAGGTAGGGTACGTTATGAAAGTACGACCAGTAATAAGTGCGTGTTCATAAAAAGTAAAAGACGTATGAACGTAACAGGCAGGATAACTGAACCCTTCGGTACTCTCATCAATTTCTTGTTTGGTATTCTACTTTTGAAAAATAAGTTGGACCTTTTGAATTACTCCAAATATACTGTGTCCTATCGACTCTGCTCTTATGATAAATGGTATTAAACAAATACTTAATAGGTAGGTTGCGATAATAAAGTATTCCCTGTAAAAAGTGTGTGTTTATAAAAAGTAAAACACGTAACAAAGTGAAAGGCAGGATAACTGAAACCTTCGGTACTCTCATCAATTTCTTGTATGGAATTCTACTTTTAAAAAATATTTAGGACCTTTATGAAATATTCGAAATGTACTTTCTCCTATCGACTCTATTCTTATAATAAATGGTATTGAACAAATACTAAATAGTTAGGGTGCAATATTAAAGTATTCCCTGTAAAAAGTGTTTGTTTATAAAAAGTAAAAGACGTAACAAAGTGAAAGGCAAGATAACTGAACCCTTCGGTACTCTCATCAATTTCTTGTTTGGTATTCTACTTTCGAAAAATAAGTTGGACCTTTTGAATTACTCCAACTATACTGTGTCCTATCGACTCTGGTCTTATGATAAATGGTATTAAACAAATACTTAATAGGTAGGTTGCGATAATAAAGTATTCCCTGTAAAAAGTGTGTGTTTATAAAAAGTAAAACACGTAACAAAGTGAAAGGCAGGATAACTGAACCCTTCGGTACTCTCATCAATTTCTTGTTTGGTATTCTACTTTCGAAAAATAAGTTGGACCTTTTGAATTACTCCAAATATACTGTGTCCTATCGACTCTGCTCTTATGATAAATGGTATTAAACAAATACTTAATAGGTAGGTTGCGATAATAAAGTATTCCCTGTAAAAAGTGTGTGTTTATCAAAAGTAAAACACGTAACAAAGTGAAAGGCAAGATAACTGAACCCTTCGGTACTCTCATTAATTTCTTGTATGGTATTGTGCTTTCGAAAAATAGGTAGGACCTATTGAATTACTCGAAATATACTCTGTCCTACCAACTCTATTCTTATGATAAATGGTATTCGAAAAAAATAGAATAGGTAGGATGCGTTATTAAAGTATTTCCTGTAAAAAGTGTGTGTTTATAAAAAGTAAAAGGCGTAACAAAGTGACAGGCAGGATAACTGAACCCTTCCGTACTCTCATACATTTATTGTAAGGTATTCTGCTTTTGAACAAGAAAGGAAGGTAATTTCGGCAAGCCGAAATTTGTATACCCTTGCAGTTATAAGAAATAATCAACTTTAGGAACACCATCTTAAATTTTTAATGATTGTTGATGTTAGGTGAAATTAAACAGAATTATTTCATTTTTTCCCTAACCCTTTTTTTTGACAGCTATGTATTAAAGTCGTCCGTTTTTATTAAATTTAATTCAAAAATTATAAAAACATAAAAACTGATATTTCCAGTATTATAAGATAATTTGTTAAAAAACACCAACGCTATAAGCTGTTTTACATTATTTTCCAATTCATGTTTCGATCGTCCCTATGGCAGCTATATAATACAGTCTTCCGATTTTGTAAATTATTAAAATTCAGAACTAACCAAAAAAATGTTATTTCCAAGCTTATGAGGTTATATGTTAAAAACACGAGAAATATAATTTTTACAATTTTTTTTTTACCGATTTTTCCTATGGAAGCTATAAGATATGGTATAAGACGTAACAACGTAACAGGCAGGATAACTGAACCCTTCGGTAGGACGCGCTATGAAAGTATTCCCAGCAAACATTTTACGCTTTACAAAAAGTAAAAGACGTAACAACTTAACAGACAGTATAACTGAACCTTTGTGTATTCTCATCAACTTCTTGTATGGTATTCTACTTTTGAAAAATAGGTAGGACCTTTATGAATTACTCCAGAACTGGTACTTTAACAAAACTAAATAAATAGGATGATTACTGAAAGTATTCCCAGTAAAAAAAGTGTGTTTATAAAAAGTAAAAGACCGATCAACGTGACAGTCAGGATAACTGAACCCTTCGGTACTCTGATCAATGTCTTATATGGTATTATATGGTATTCTACATTTGAAAAATAGGAATGACCTTTATGAATTACTCCATATATACTTTGTCCTATCGACTCTATTCTTATGATAAATGGTATGGAAATTAATATACTCCAGAATTGATATAAGAATAAAACTAAATAGGAAGGGTACGTTATTAAAGTAAAAAGTGTCTGTTTATAAAAAGTAAAAGACTTAGAAACGTGACAGGCAGGATAACTGGAACCCTTAGGTACTCTCATCAATTTCTTGTATGGTATTCTACTACGAAAAATAAGTTGGACCTTTCGAATTACTCCACATATACTCTGTCCTACAAACATTATTCTTATGATAAATGGTATTAGAACAAAACTAAACTATTCTTATTGTAAATTGTATGCAAATTAATATGCTCCTGAATTGGTATTATATCAAAACTAAATAAATTTCTTGTATGGTATTGTGCTTTCGAAAAATAAGTAGGACCTTTTAATTTACTCGAAATATACTCTGTCCTACCAACTCTATTCTTATGATAAATTGTATGCAAATTAATATACTCCTGAATTGGTACTATAACAAAACTAAATAGGTAGGGTGCGTTATTAAAGTATTCCCTGTAAAAAGTGTGGGATTGTCAAATCTTAATTACGTAACAACTTGTCAGGCAGGATAACTGAACCCTTCGGTACTCTCATCAATTTGTTGTTGGTATTCTACTTTTAAAAAATAGTTGGATCTTTATGAATTACTCGAAATATACAATGTCCTATCGACTCTATTCTTATGATAAATGGTATGAATATTAATAAACTCCCGAATTGGTATTATAACAAAACTAAATAGGTAGGGTGCGTTATTAAAGTTTTCCCTGTAAAAAGTGTGGGATTGTAAAAATTTAAAGACTTAACAACTTGATAGGCAAAATAACTGAACCCTTCGGTACTCTCATTAATTTCTTGTATGGTATTCTACTTTTGAAAAATAGGTAGGACCTTTATAAATTACTCCAAATAAATTCTTATTCAAATTCAAATTCTTATGATAAATAGTATGAATATTAATATACTCCAGAATTGGTATATTAACAAAACTAAATATGTAGGGTGCGTTATTAAATTATTCCCTGTAGAAAGTGTGTGTTTATAAAAAGCAAAAAGGCGTAACAAAGTGACAGGCAGGATAAGTAAACCCTTCGGTACTCTTATAAATTTCTTGTACGGTACTCTACCTTAGAAAAATAGGTAGGAACTCTATGAATTACTCGAAATATACTCTGTCCTACCAACTCTATTCTTATGATAAATTGTATGCAAATTAATATACTCCTGAATTGGTACTATAACAAAACTAAATAGGTAGGGTGCGTTATTAAAGTATTCCCTGTAGAAAGTGTGGGATTGTCAAATCTTAATGACGTAACAACTTGACAGGCAGGATAACTGAACCCTTCGGTACTCTCATCAATTTGTTTTTGGTATTCTACTTTTAAAAAATAGTTGGACCTTTATGAATTACTCGAAATATACAATGTCCTATCGACTCTATTCTTATGATAAATGTTATTAGAAAAAAATTAAATAGGTGGGGTGCATTATTGAAGTATTTCCTGTAAAAAGTTTGGGATTGTAAAAACTTAAAGACGTAACAAATTGGCAGGCAAAATAACTGAACCCTTCGGTACTTTCATCAATTTCTTGTAAGGCATTCTACTTTTGAAAAATAGGTAGGACCTTTAGTGTGTGTTTATAAAAAGTAAAAGACTTAGAAACGTGACAGGCAGGACAACTGGAACCCTTAGGTACTCTCATCAATTTCTTGTATGGAATTCTACTTTTATCATCAATTTCTTGTTTGGTATTCTACTTTCGAAAAATAAGTTGGACCTTTTGAATTACTCCAAATATACTGTGACCTATCGACTCTGCTCTTATGATAAATGGTATTAAACAAATACTTAATAGGTAGGTTGCGATAATAAAGTATTCCCTGTAAAAAGTGTGTGTTTATAAAAAGTAAAACACGTAACAAAGTGAGAGGCAGGATAACTGAAACCTTTGGTACTCTCATCAATTTCTTGTATGGAATTATACTTTTAAAAAATATTTAGGACCTTTATGAAATATTCGAAATGTACTTTCTCCTATCGACTCTATTCTTATGATAAATGGAATTGAACAAATACTAAATAGGTAGGGTGCAATAATAAAGTATTCCCTGTAAAAAGTGTGTGTTTATAAAAAGTAAAACACGTAACAAAGTAAAAGGCAGGATAACTGAAACCTTCGGTACTCTCATCAATTTCTTGTATGGAATTCTACTTTTAAAAAATATTTAGGACCTTTATGAAATATTCGAAATGTACTTTCTCCTATCGACTCTATTCTTATGATAAATGGTATTGAACAAATACTTAATAGGTAGGGTGCAATATTAAAGTATTCCCTGTAAAAAGTGTTTCTTTATAAAAAGTAAAAGACGTAACAAAGTGAAAGGCAAGATAACTGAACCCTTCGGTACTCTCATTAATTTCTTGTATGGTATTGTGCTTTCGAAAAATAGGTAGGACCTTTTGAATTACTCGAACTATACTCTGTCCTACCAACTCTATTCTTATGATAAATGGTATTAGAAAAAAATATAATAGGTAGGATGCGTTATTAAAGTATTTCCTGTAAAAAGTGTGTGTTTATAAAAAGTAAAAGACGTAACAAAGTGACAGGCAGGCTAACTCTAACCGCTTTTTTTGACAGCTATATATTAAAGTCGTTATTTTTTATTAAATTTAATTCAAAAATTATAAAAATATAATAATTGATATTCCCAATATTATAAGATAATGTGTCAAAAAACACCAACGCTTTAAGTTGTTTTACATTATTTTCCTATTCATTATTCGATCGTCCCTATGACAGCTACATGATACAGTAGTCCAATTTTAATAAATGAAATTAAAAACTCAGAACTATTTATTTCCAAAATTGTTCAAATATTTTCTCGCCAACTTTTTGATCGTTCCTATGGCAGATATATAATACAGGCTTCCGATTTTGTAAATTATTAAACACAAAATTCAGAACTAAACAAAAAATGTTATTAATTTTTTCCAAATTTTTTTTACCGATTATTCCTATGGGAGCTATAAGATATTGTAAAAGACGTAACAACGTAACAGGCAGGATAACTGAACCCTTCGGTAGGACGCGCTATGAAAGTATTCCCAGCAAACATTTTACGCTTTACAAAAAGTAAAAGACGTAACAACTTAACAGGCAGTATAACTGAACCTTTGGGTATTCTCATCAACTTCTTGTATGGTATTCTACTTTTGAAAAATAGGTAGGACCTTTATGAATTACTCCAGAACTGGTACTTTAACAAAACTAAATAAATAGGATGATTTCTGAAAGTATTCCCAGTAAAAATAGTGTGTTTATATAAAGTGAAAGACCGAACAACGTGACAGGCAGGATAACTTAACCCTTCGGTACTCTCATAAATGTCTTATATGGTATTCTACTTTTGACCAATAGGTAGGACCTTTATGAATTACTCCACATATACTCTGTCCTATCGACTCTTATAATATGATAAATGGTAATACAAAAAAACTAAATAAGTAGGGTGCATTATTAAGGCATTCCCTATACAAAGTGTGTGTTTATAAGAAGTAAAGACGTAACAAAGTGACAGGCAGGATAACTGAACCCTTCGTTACTCATATCAATTTCTTGTATGGTATTGAGCTTTCGAAAAATAGGTAGGACCTTTTGAATTACTCGAAATATACTCTGTCCTACCAACTCTATTCTTATGATAAATGGTACTAGAAAAAACTAAGTAGGTGGGGTGCATTATTGAAGTATTTCCTGTAAAAAGTTTGGGATTGTAAAAACTTAAAGACGTAACAAATTGGCAGGCAAAATAACTGATCCCTTCGGTACTTTCATCAATTTCTTGTAAGGCATTCTACTTTTGAAAAATAGGTAGGACCTTTAGTGTGTGTTTATAAAAGGTAAAAGACTTAGAAACGTGACAGGCAGGATAACTGGAACCCTTAGGTACTCTCATTAATTTCTTGTATGGTATTGTGCTTTCGAAAATAAGGTAGGACCTTTTGAATTACTCGAAATATACTCTGTCCTACCAATTCTATTCTTATGATAAATGGTATTAGAAAAAAATAAATAGGTAGGGTGCATTATTAAAGTGTTCCCTGTAAAAAGTGTTGGATTGTAAAAACTTAAAGACGTAAGAACTTGACAGGCAGGACAACTGAACCCTTCGGTACTCTCATCAATTACTCGAAATATACTCTGTCCTACCAACTCTATTCTTATGATAAATGGTATTAGGAAAAAACTAAGTAGGTAGGGTGCATTATTAAAGTATTCCCAGTACAAAGTGTGGGATTGTAAAAACTTAAAGAATTAACAACTTGGCAGGCAATATCACTGAACCCTTTTACTTTCATCAATTTCTTTTATGGCATTCTACTTTTGAAAAATAGGTAGGACCTTTATAAATTACTCCACATATACTCTGTCCTATCGACTCTAATATGATAAATGGTAATAGAAAAAAACTAAATAGGGAGGGTGCATTATTAAGGTATTCCCTATACAAAGTGTGTGTTAATAAAAAGTAAAAAGACGTAACAAAGTGACAGGCAGGATAACTGAACCCTTCGGTACTCTCATCAATTTCTTGTATGGTATTCTACTTTTGAAAAATAGGTAGGACCTTTATGAAAACGTTACGTACGTTATTAAAGTAAAAAGTGTGTGTTTATAAAAAGTAAAAGACTTAGAAACGTGACAGGCAGGATAACTGAAACCCTTAGGTACTCTCATTAATTTATTGTATGGTATTGTGCTTTCGAAAATTAAGAAGGACCTTTTGAATTACTCGAAATATACTCTGTCCTACCAACTCTATTCTTATGATAAATGGTATTAGAAAAAAACTAAGTAGGTAGGGTGCATTATTAAAGTATTCCCTGTAAAAAGTGTGGGATTGTAAAAACTTAAAGACGTAAGAACTTGACAGGCAGGACAACTGAACCCTTCGGTACTCTCATCAATTTGTTGTATGGTATTCTACTTTTGAAAAATAGGTAGGAATTTTATGAATTACCCGAAATATACTCTGTCCTACCAACTCTATTCTTCTGATAAATGGTATAAGAAAAAAACTAAGTAGGTAGGGTGCATTATTAAAGTATTCCCAGTACAAAGTGTGGGATTGTAAAAACTTAAAGACGTAAGAACTTGACAGGCAGGACAACTGAACCCTTCGGTACTCTCATCAATTTGTTGTATGGTATTCTACTTTTGAAAAATTGGTAGGACCTTTATAAATTACTCCAAATATTCTCTGTCCTCTAGACTCTCTTCTTATGATAAATGGTATGGAAATTAATATACTCCAGAATTGGTATTAAAGCAATACTAAATAGGTAGGGTACGTTATGAAAGTACGACCAGTAATAAGTGTGTGTTCATAAAAAGTAAAAGACGTATGAACGAAACAGGCAGGATAACTGAACCATTCGGTACTCTCATCAATTTCTTGTTTGGTATTCTACTTTCGAAAAATAAGTTGGACCTTTTGAATTACTCCAAATATACTGTGTCCTATCGACTCTGCTCTCTTCTTATGATAAATGGTATGGAAATTAATATACTCCAGAATTGGTATTAAAGCAATACTAAATAGGTAGGGTACGTTATGAAAGTACGACCAGTAATAAGTGTGTGTTCATAAAAAGTAAAAGACGTATGAACGAAACAGGCAGGATAACTGAACCCTTCGGTACTCTCATCAATTTCTTGTTTGGTATTCTACTTTTGAAAAATAAGTTGGACCTTTTGAATTACTCCAAATATACTGTGTCCTATCGACTCTGCTCTTATGATAAATGGTATTAAACAAATACTTAATAGGTAGGTTGCGATAATAAAGTATTCCCTGTAAAAAGTGTGTGTTTATAAAAAGTAAAACACGTAACAAAGTGAAAGGCAGGATAACTGAAACCTTCGGTACTCTCATCAATTTCTTGTATGGAATTCTACTTTTAAAAAATATTTAGGACCTTTATGAAATATTCGAAATGTACTTTCTCCTATCGACTCTATTCTTATAATAAATGGTATTGAACAAATACTAAATAGGTAGGTTGCGATAATAAAGTATTCCCTGTAAAAAGTGTGTGTTTATAAAAAGTAAAACACGTAACAAAGTGAAAGGCAGGATAACTGAAACGTTCGGTACTCTCATCAATTTCTTGTATGGAATTCTACTTTTAAAAAATATTTAGGACCTTTATGAAATATTCGAAATGTACTTTCTCCTATCGACTCTATTCTTATGATAAATGGTATTGAACAAATACTAAATAGGTAGGGTGCAATATTAAAGTATTCCCTGTAAAAGTGTTTGTTTATAAAAAGTAAAAGACGTAACAAAGTGAAAGGCAAGATAACTGAACCCTTCGGTACTCTCATTAATTTCTTGTATGGTATTGTGCTTTCGAAAAATAGGTAGGACCTATTGAATTACTCGAAATATACTCTGTCCTACCAACTCTATTCTTATGATAAATGGTATTTGAAAAAAATAGAATAGGTAGGATGCGTTATTAAAGTATTTCCTGTAAAAAGTGTGTGTTTATAAAAAGTAAAAAGCGTAACAAAGTGACAGGCAGGATAACTGAACCCTTCCGTACTCTCATAAATTTATTGTAAGGTATTCTGCTTTTGAACAAGAAAGGAAGGTAATTTCGGCAAGCCGAAATTTGTATACCCTTGCAGTTATAAGAAATAATCAACTTTAGGAACACCATCTTAAATTTTTAATGATTGTTGATGTTAGGTGAAATTAAACAGAATTATTTCATTTTTTCCCTAACCCTTTTTTTTGACAGCTATATATTAAAGTCGTCCGTTTTCATTAAATTTAATTCAAAAATTATAAAAACATAAAAACTGATATTTCCAATATTATAAGATAATTTGTCAAAAAACACCAACGCTATAAGCTGTTTTACATTATTTTCCAATTCATGTTTCGATCGTCCCTATGGCAGCTATATAATACAGTCTTCCGATTTTGTAAATTATTAAAATTCAGAACTAACCAAAAAAATGTTATTTCCAAGCTTATGAGGTTATATGTTAAAAACACGAGAAATATAATTTTTTACAATTTTTTTTTTACCGATTTTTCCTATGGATGCTATAAGATATGGTATAAGACGTAACAACGTAACAGGCAGGATAACTGAACCCTTCGGTAGGACGCGCTATGAAAGTATTCCCAGCAAACATTTTACGCTTTACAAAAAGTAAAAGACGTAACAACTTAACAGACAGTATAACTGAACCTTTGTGTATTCTCATCAACTTCTTGTATGGTATTCTACTTTTGAAAAATAGGTAGGACCTTTATGAATTACTCCAGAACTGGTACTTTAACAAAACTAAATAAATAGGATGATTACTGAAAGTATTCCCAGTAAAAAAAGTGTGTTTATAAAAAGTGAAAGACCGAACAACGTGACAGGCAGGATAACTTAACCCTTCGGTACTCTCATAAATGTCTTATATGGTATTCTACTTTTGACCAATAGGTAGGACCTTTATGAATTACTCCACATATACTCTGTCCTATCGACTCTAATAACATGATAAATGGTAATACAAAAAAACTAAATAGGTAGGGTGCATTATTAAGGCATTCCCTATACAAAGTGTGTGTTTATAAAAAGTAAAGACGTAACAAAGTGACAGGCAGGATAACTGAAACCTTCGGTACTCTCATCAATTTCTTGTATGGAATTCTACTTTTAAAAAATATTTAGGACCTTTATGAAATATTCGAAATGTACTTTCTCCTATCGACTCTATTCTTATGATAAATGGTATTGAACAAATACTAAATAGGTAGGGTGCAATAATAAAGTATTCCCTGTAAAAAGTGTGTGTTTATAAAAAGTAAAACACGTAACAAAGTGAAAGGCAGGATAACTGAAACCTTCGGTACTCTCATCAATTTCTTGTATGGAATTCTACTTTTAAAAAATATTTAGGACCTTTATGAAATATTCGAAATGTACTTTCTCCTATCGACTCTATTCTTATGATAAATGGTATTGAACAAATACTAAATAGGTAGGGTGCAATATTAAAGTATTCCCTGTAAAAAGTGTTTGTTTATAAAAAGTAAAAGACGTAACAAAGTGAAAGGCAAGATAACTGAACCCTTCGGTACTCTCATTAATTTCTTGTATGGTATTGTGCTTTCGAAAAATAGGTAGGACCTTTTGAATTACTCGAAATATACTCTGTCCTACCAACTCTATTCTTATGATAAATGGTATTAGAAAAAAATAGAATAGGTAGGATGCGTTATTAAAGTATTTCCTGTAAAAAGTGTGTGTTTATAAAAAGTAAAAGACGTAACAAAGTGACAGGCAGGCTAACTCTAACCGCTTTTTTTTGACAGCTATATATTAAAGTCGTTATTTTTTATTAAATTTAATTCAAAAATTATAAAAATATAATAATTGATATTCCCAATATTATAAGATAATGTGTCAAAAAACACCAACGCTTTAAGTTGTTTTACATTATTTTCCTATTCATTATTCGATCGTCCCTATGACAGCTACATGATACAGTAGTCCAATTTTAATAAATGAAATTAAAAACTCAGAACTATTTATTTCCAAAATTGTTCAAATATTTTCTCGCCAACTTTTTGATCGTTCCTATGGCAGATATATAATACAGTCTTCCGATTTTGTAAATTATTAAGCACAAAATTCAGAACTAAACAAAAAATGTTATTAATTTTTTCCAAATTTTTTTTACCGATTATTCCTATGGGAGCTATAAGATATTGTAAAAGACGTAACAACGTAACAGGCAGGATAACTGAACCCTTCGGTAGGACGCGCTATGAAAGTATTCCCAGCAAACATTTTACGCTTTACAAAAAGTAAAAGACGTAACAACTTAACAGGCAGTATAACTGAACCTTTGGGTATTCTCATCAACTTCTTGTATGGTATTCTACTTTTGAAAAATAGGTAGGACCTTTATGAATTACTCCAGGACTAGTACTTTAACAAAACTAAATAAATAGGATGATTACTGAAAGTATTCCCAGTAAAAAAAGTGTGTTTATAAAAAGTAAAAGACCGATCAACGTGACAGTCAGGATAACTGAACCCTTCGGTACTCTGATCAATGTCTTATATGGTATTATATGGTATTCTACATTTGAAAAATAGGAATGACCTTTATGAATTACTCCATATATACTCTGTCCTATCGACTCTATTCTTATGATAAATGCTATAAAAATTAATATACTCCAGAATTGATATAAGAATAAAACTAAATAGGAAGGGTACGTTATTAAAGTAAAAAGTGTCTGTTTATAAAAAGTAAAAGACTTAGAATCGTGACAGGCAGGATAACTGGAACCCTTAGGTACTCTCATCAATTTCTTGTATGGTATTCTACTACGAAAAATAAGTTGGACCTTTCGAATTACTCCACATATACTCTGTCCTACCAACATTATTCTTATGATAAATGGTATTAGAACAAAACTGAACTATTCCTATTGTAAATTGTATGCAAATTAATATGCTGCTGAATTGGTATTATATCAAAACTAAATAAATTTCTTGTATGGTATTGTGCTTTCGAAAAATAAGTAGGACCTTTTAATTTACTCGAAATATACTCTGTCCTACCAACTCAATTCTTATGATAAATGGTATTAAAAAAAACTAAATAGGTAGGGTGCATTATTAAAGTATTCCCTGTACAAAGTGTGGAATTGTAAAAACTTAAAGACGTAAGAACTTGACAGGCAGGACAACTGAACCCTTCGGTACTCTCATCAATTTGTTGTATGGTATTCTACTTTTGAAAAATAGGTAGGAACTTTATGAATTACTCGAAATATACTCTGTCCTACCAACTCTATTCTTATGATAAATGGTATTAGAAAAAAATAAATAGGTAGGGTGCATTATTAAAGTATTCCCTGTAAAAAGTGTGGGATTGTAAAAACTTAAAGACCTAAGAACTTGACAGGCAGGACAACTGAACCCTTCGGTACTCTCATCAATTTGTTGTATGGTATTCTACTTTTGAAAAATAGGTAGGAACTTTATGAATTACTCGAAATATACTCTGTCCTACCAACAATATTCTTATGATAAATGGTATAAGAAAAAAACTAAGTAGGTAGGGTGCATTATTAAAGTATTCCCTGTACAAAGTGTGGGATTGTAAAAACTTAAAGACGTAAGAACTTGACAGGCAGGACAACTAAACCCTTCGGTACTCTCATCAATTTGTTGAATGGTATTCTACTTTTGAAAAATAGGTAGGAACTTTATGAATTACTCGAAATATACTCTGTCCTACCAACAATATTCTTATGATAAATGGTATAAGAAAAAAACTAAGTAGGTAGGGTGCATTATTAAAATATTCCCTGTAAAAAGTGTGGGATTGTAAAAACTTAAAGACGTAAGAACTTGACAGGCAGGATAACTGAACCCTTCGGTACTCTCATCAATTTGTTTATGGTATTCTACTTTTGAAAAATAAGTAGGACCTTTATAAATTACTCCAAATATACAATATCCTATCGATAAGATTAGATTATGGTAAATGGTTTTCAAAATGGTTTTCAGAGTGCTATATTGTATTCCCATTAACAAGTGTGTGTTTATAAAAAGTAATAGACGTAACTGGCAGAATAACTGAACCCTTCGGTACTTATAAATGCAATGCAAATTACTATACATTAGAATTGGTATTAAAACAAAACTGACCATGTAGGGTACGTTATTAAAGTATTCCCAGTAAAAAGTGTGTGTTTGTAAAAAGTAATAGTCGTAAAAACATGACAGGCAGGATAACTGAACCCTTCGGTACTCTCATCAATTCTATTTGCGAAAAATAGGCAGGCCCTTATGAATTACTCGATATATTCTCTGTCCTATCGACTCTATTCTTATGATAAATGGTATGCAAACTAATTTAATCCAGAACTGTTGTTAGAACATAAACAACAAAATGGGGTGGCATCTTTATCAATTACTCCGAATGTTATCATTCTTATGAATCTAATCCAAATGGGTAATCAAGCAAGAAAGAAAGATATCGTCGGCAAGGCAAATTTTTTTATTCGTGGTAAAATTGTGTGAACAAAACTTTTTGATTTTTAGAATTAGAATTATTACTACCGTATTTGTTTGCTAAATCAAAGTAAATCTTTTTATTATTTTAGAATAATTATTCCTATGACAGACTATAATTTTAGAATTCAAATAATTTTATTCAAAATTATAAAATATTAGTAGAATAACTATCGCAGTATCAACAATATATAACATTTTTTTGTTTATAAATACTCCTATGGGACCTGTGAATATAGTTGTCCAAGATAGATCGTTCCGACCTTTATGCTTCCTGCAATAGAAGTAAGACTTTTGGAATTTTGTATTCCAATAGCTTTAGATTGCTTAGAAACGGTCAGACGTACATGCGCTCAGGCAAAGTGATCATGATTATATACTTAATGGGGCCAGAAACGGTCCCTTCAATGCGTCGCAAACTTGTGACTGAAATTATTGTACCTTCTGCAGGGGTATAACAATTTTATAAATAGAAGGCGTTCCAAGTAAAAACTGAGTGTTTATGAAAAGCTCTAAAAGTATTTCGTTTATTTTAATTAAACATATTTACGAATGTTATGAAACAAATTATCACGAATTCATTTATTGAAATTTTTAATTTTTAAAGAATAACACAATTATTTGAGATACGCCACTGTTTAAAAAAAGGTTTATACCAAAATTGAAAACGAAATAGAAAAGTTATTTGAATTCTTAAATTCATTTTTACGAACTCTTTGAAAGTAAGAACTCCACATCAAGCTAAACTTGGAGAAGTGAAATCTGGAAATGCTTTTAAAACAGGCTTGTGTTGAATTAACACAATTAAAGTAAACTTATATACTTTGCGGATCTAAAAATAAAGACAAATTATTTGAAAACAAGCTTTACGAAAGAAAGCGCTGAAAATCTTTCTGAGATAAGGAAAACATTTGCGCTGCAAACTCGGATTCAATAATTTCTCTCGCGAAGCATAAACCTAAAATACTTAAAACATAAAGAAAAATGGTCATTGAACACAGAAATACCTCCAATTACTAAAATCAAATATTTAATTAAAATAACAACCCCGAAGAATCGTTCCAAGTATTTACTATTTTTACAATTACCTAAACCCAAGTAGAAACAGATACATAACATTGACTCATGGATTTTATGGTAATTTTGCTTTCTAAGATACATTATCAGGAACAAAAATGTTGTACCACATTTTAAATTCGTATGTATTTATATGGATATGGATTCAAAACCAAAATATGCATTTTATTAATATATAGAGACAACGATACATTTTAAATAAATTATTTTATTTATTTTTGAACTATGATTGCGAAAAAAGGAATCATATATTTCTCGCGTTCTATCAAAAGTATCGGAGATGCTTCCGTGTATAATTCGTCAAAAATAAACCATTTCAACAATTAAATCCTACGCAAGTATTTTGAGAATCAACTAAAAATGTCTTAAATCGAAGCCAATGTGGTCACATGTAAATTATACAAAATATACAGATATACATTTACAAAGTTCCTTTTCTTAAGGAATAACCAATCCTTAAAATATTAGTTCATATACATTTTTATTTAATAATAATAATTTAATAATCAAGTATGAGCACCAAAAAAATAATTTGGTACTTTGTCGTCTTAAATAAAAATGAATTTTTTTTAATCTCATACAAGCGCAGTATTTTACTTATTTTAATAGTTAGTTAAACTATACAGATAGAAATTCGTTTATCAATAATTCTATTTAAATTAATATTAATTAATTTAATTAATCATTTATATTTTTTTCATTTTGCACGACATTAAATTATTACAATTTAATACAAATTAGTTTATGGCCTTCAATTGGGATTCCCTGTTTTTAAATTTTATTCCGAAAATATTTTATTTCGTTTGCAAAAAAACATACAAATCACATTTTAAATTAACTTTTTTTAAAATCAAACAATTTTATAAATTATAAAATAAATAATTGACTTGCTGTAAAGGTTGCATATTCATGGGATGATAAATATTTGCTAAATAATTTTTAGCTAAAGCATCGGAATTGCATCAAATATCTAATTATTGACTAAGTACAGAAGACCTACGAAAATACATAAAACTTATATGAAAATAAAACTATATTTAAAAATACTAACTAATTTTACAATGGAAATATAGTATTTTTTACAAAATGCCAGATTTTTGACTTATTTCAAAGCATACATTGCTGCCCTATTCTTATATTTCGTCTATAAAACATTTTTATTTGGACTAAAGAAAACCGCAGTCTTCTATACTATCATTATAATCCGATAAATATGGATTATTAAATTTGTAAAAAAATGTTTACCAAACGGAAACCAGAAAAAGCCCTGATGCCGTGTAAGGGAAAAGACGGTTTGACGAGCTTAAACATTAAAAAACTTCTCAAACAAAAATGTTTATTTGATACGTCTAAAATACCAAATTCCAATTGAGATTATACAATTAACGATATTTAATCATAAACTAAACCAACAAAGAACACACAAGGAAGATAAACCATAACATTGAACAAAACCTGAACAAGGATTTGGTTTACGACAACTCAACGATTTTATCTTCACTGCCCTCTCCGGAATGCATCATCATAAGGAAATAATACATTAATAATTCTACGCAGCCGTAATTATGTTTGGATTCTTCTATAAACAAAAACAAAGTCGCAGCAATAAACTCTTTTAGCGTTTTGTTGAGTTGCAATTAAAGCGATTGTTAAATTTGATTTCTAAATTCCTCACCAACAGCTATTGTGCCACTCTGAAAGCGATACTAGAATATAATTCAGTAGTGCTAGCTATTTTTGCTCTTTTTAAAATGCAAATGGGAACCATGCTTTTAAAAAAAAAGAGGTAGAAATCATCTTAAAAAACATGCACAACCACCTTGACTCACCACGAGAAAAGGACCACCTTTCAGAAAATGGGAAACGTTTATAAGGAATGAATGTGAATATGATTGTTTATTTTTGGTTTCAGCTTACCAGTGATCTATATGTATGTGGCATATCCTATTGAATGAGCTAGATACTGGTTGATTACTTGGTGTGCCTTACAAATTGCTTATCCACAATTACTTTCTTGTTTGCACGAAATTTTTGTAAAGTATAAGTACCTAATTTGTGGAGTCTTAAGGATAATATTAAAAAGCGAGAAGATTATTCATCAAAAGCTTGGGCTTTCACATTAAGCAAATAAATATTTAACAGCATCTTGGAATATCCCTTGGTATATATACATTTCATAACCTGAATACTTCCACATTTCATAAATTGTCGTCAGCTGTTGAATTTTTACAACATCTAATATACTGTACACTTTTGTGATTTTGGAATATAGCCCTTTATCCCAAAACACTAAAAATGTTAAAAATATATTTTAATTTGTGTTCAAATTGTTAACTCTTTGTTAACTATTTACAAAAGTTTTATTCGAGACCAAGTTTTCTAATGTTCTTAAATAACCAAATTGACTATAACACATTTTAGTTAAATTATTGGACTCATGATATAGGAATACATTTATTTAATTATTTGTTTCAAATATTTATTCACTATAAAAATGACGGCATATATTACTTAACAAGTCGAATTTGGGCTATATGTGCTTTGAATATTCGTTCCCCAGCGTTGAAATAAATAACTAACAATGCTTAGTGTAACTACTACTAGATTGCAAGACTTTCATAATCCTATGAATAAATTTTGTAGTTTATTATCCACCAAACTATCCATTTAAGGTTTATATTAACGTCCTCTGCCTCTGATGCTTACATACATAAGTGCTTGAATTTGCCGGTTGTTTTCCACTAGTTTATAGTATTCACTCAGTATTGTATGGATGTGGGCTCAATACTTATTTTCCAAATATTATACAACACGAATTAATTGCAAATAAATAATTATATTATATCTCGTTTTTCTCTCAACTTCCAAAAACTTTACATCTTTGGCAAACCATAATCTATTATTTTCACCAGTTTTTTGTTCTTTATTATATTTTTCCGGAATTTATACTTGATCATTTTTATTTAATAGAGTTGCGATCTCGAACAACCTTAAGAACTTCACACCCTTTCACGTCCTTTTCGTACGAATAAATAAAGCGTCAGGTTTTCGGGTGAGGTTTCTGATGCTTTGTCTCTTACCTTTTTACATCCCTTTACATGAATCCCCCATCTTGGTATTGCAAATACCACAAAAAACCTCACCCACCAAATATATGAACAAAGAGAAAAAATTTCAATAAGTACTGTGACAATAGTCATATCAACAAAGATGTCTACGCCTATACGAAGGATGGACTAATACTCCAAGGATGTTACTACTTTCCCAAAACTTGAGACTGTGACTCCAAGGATGCTGTCACTAACCCTCGGAAGGTATAGAACCGATCACATATTAAAAATAAATATACATATGTGAAAGTATAGTATAGAATTATATATTAAAAATAAAGATACATAAATGATAAAGATAATAAATGAAATGAAAATAGTATTAGCTGTATAATTAAATACTTTGCTACATGTTTGTAGTATTCTAAATTATAGTTAAGGTACAACCCCATGAAGAGATGTTACCTGATTTGGATTCTACTGATGACAAACTGCTCTGCCAGAGTTTAACTAAACAGCTAGAGGAACCACTCGTAATAACTGTCCTCAACTTCTTCAAAGCAAAAACTTAAATAAATTTTACTTATTATAACTGCACTCTGCTAAATAAATAAAATAGCTTGAAAGCATACTTTTTTTGCGAATTTTCATCTTTTTTTACAAGGGGTAGCATAGTCCTTTTGCAAAATCTGGTCAAAAATACAATTTTTTAGGAGTGATTGCCAACGTCTGCGTGTTAAAGATGCCAAGATCCCTCCGAAAACCACGAAGAAGAAGACCTTCTGCAACCTCCAAAACAACTTCTTCTTACTAAGTAATGCTTTTCTATTTTGCGGCTATGGGAAACCTGTAAGTATTCATTATCGATGACTTCTCCCTGCACAAAAACAAATTGTTATTAGCAAAAAGCTTGTGTCAATATCATAAAAACTCACATTTAGTTTAAAGGATTTAATACAAAGTTTTAATGGTCTCCGATGTGCAGGATCTCTTACAGATTTTAGAATTGTATTCACTTCTCTTGAAATTTTAAGGGCTTTTGAGTAATCGTTGTAGAAGTCGAGGGTGACGAAATCAAGTTTTCGACAGTCTTGGATAATTGGCAGCACGTTATCGCTCGTCAATGTGGATTTATCATTTTCAGCTATAGATAGTGATTTAAGTTCACTTAGCTTACACAGGTATGATAGGTTGTCACATACGCATTTGCATTCAATACTTAGCTCAGTTAGGGATCTAATTTGCGCTATCCAACGGACCTCATCCGAACTTACAGTTGGTGTATGAAGTTTTTCTAAAATTGTCAAACTCTTTTGAGCAAAAGCCCTGTAAAGTTCACCAAGCGAACCTGCTGCTTTAACGATAATCAGTTCCTTAAGACCTTTTATATTGGCCAAAGCTTCAACACCCTTCTCATCGCGGAATGGGCATTTTAAGGACGGCAGTGTTTCAAATTGAACCATCAATTCACATTCACTGTGGCCAATTTGGAAACTTAGTTCCAATTTTTGAAGTTTACACAGGGGGTTATTTGCGAAAATCCTCAGTGAGTCAGGAGATGCTATTTGCAAACTTACTAAAGCTGGAAGCTTAGAAATTGCGTTTGCTTCGCAGATGTCTAGTGCCCTTTCCTTAATTTCCAGGCGCTGAAGTCTTTTTGCTCCGTTTGAGGAAAACGCAGATAATAAATTGACTACGGATGGGTTTCGGTATTTGTAGGAATACTCTAGGGAAACAATTAGCTCTTCAACACTTGACTTAGCCAACTCTGACAAGGATTCTTGATCTTGCAGGTCGGCAAAACTGCACTCAAATATTTTCAGCGACTTTATTCCAGAAGCCTTTAAAATCTCTTCAGGTGAAAGTTTACCCTTCGGTATTCTTATACATTGAATTATATTTCTGGCAGCCAGACTTGTAAAAAGTGAAGACAGGGTTCCAAACTCATTGGATTTTATGATTAACTCTTCAAGTTTATCCAAGTTGGCCAACTTCTCAACTCCAGTAAAATCCACTAAGTCACAAGAGAGTTTCTTAATGGATTGAATTTCTGCTACTTTTGATATCATATAAAAATAAGATTCACTCATTTTTGAGATATCCAATTCTTGGATAGTACTTATATTGCTGGTGGCGAATGCTTCAAATAGCATATTTCGGGTTTTCTTATCCGGGTAACCATTAATTCGAACTGTGGTAACGCCATTTAGTTGGGCGAGCGGAGACA
Organism: Drosophila biarmipes; assembly: GCF_025231255.1. NCBI lineage: Eukaryota > Metazoa > Arthropoda > Insecta > Diptera > Drosophilidae > Drosophila > Drosophila biarmipes. Next base: position 7,381,406 of record NC_066616.1, on the reverse strand, counting down.
GAACGTCAGCTCTGCAGCCAAATCTAATGAAAATATCCAGTTTTTGTTCACCCTTCAATATGATAAGACAAACATTTTTGAAATCCAGTTTTGCGGTCATCTGTGTCCCTTGTAGCAAATTGAGAACAAGTGATGATGATTGTGAGTCAAAGGATTCGTTAAAGCTCATTTCTAAATTCTGCAAGTTAGTTAGTTGACTTAAGAAGTAGATTGAACTGCAATCTGAAACAGAGCACAATACATCCTTTATCTTGCAGGATGTTAAAGAAAATTGCCCTTTTTGGACTATTGATTGCAAGAATGTTGCAAGTGAGGTGGGCTCTGTAAAGGATGTTCTAGGATGACCTTTTATAACCAAACTACTCATCTTGGGTAGCATTGATAAAAAACCCATTTGGCTCATATCCGACTTTTCAGTTATCTCTAAAACGAGTTCTTCTATAGAGCTGTCAAACTTCAGATCCACTTCCTTACCTAATGTGATGGTTGCCACAGAATTTTCTTTCGAACTGCCGCCTTGCAGAGCTTCATTTAATTCGTACACTGCCTTAAGGCTTGCTTTGTAAAAATGGTCTTCTATGTGCAAATAACGAAGTGAGTCATGTGCACCGAAAGTAATTCGCCCATCGCATATGTCGTCTTCAATGGTCAATGCTAAGGGTGGTAAACTTTTAGGTCGGTGCAATTTCGTTAAATCGTTGAAGAATATCAACTGCGAACCGCTTTTGTGGATTCCAGTAATAGTGAAGCTTTTTAAGTTGGGCAACTGCGCCAGGGGTTCGAACTTGGCAACATCGTCTCCTGCTTTAAATTCAACTCTTAGCTTTTCCAGACTTTCGCAATAGGGTACGATGTCCGATAGACTCCCATCTATTTCAATTCCTCCAAAGAACAATGAATTCAAATTTGGTAGGGAGAGACATATATCCACTAATGCCTCTGAAGTGATCTTATTTTTGAACTTTAATTTCACGGGGTATGAGAAAGAGCCTTTAAACAAAAGTTAAACTGTTGGAACATCTGAAGATGAATCAGAAAACTATGACTTACCTTTCATAAAAATGTTTACGTGAGCGTTCGCCTCGTTTCTATAATGGCCAAATATCAATTCAGCATTGAAAGAGTTTTCTTTTTTAAGAGAATGCAAGTAGGATCTCCAGAAGAGGTCCCTGTTTTGGTTTGATAACTTATTGACTCGCAGATCTATGAGCAGTTTTGTGGTTCTGCATTCAAGGCCCAATGCAAGAACCTGGTACAGCTTTTTGTGATGTACCGCAAACAATTCCACCAAAAGTTCGTGGGCCAACACAAAATTGATTAAATTGTTGTATTTTTTGAAAGAGTTGTATGCTTCACTAATCTCGCAATCGGAAACAATGTACTTCATTATCTCCAGAAGGCAGTCGGGAGGCAGACTGAGAGCAAAATCACCATTCTCGTCCATGACTTTAACTGATCGATGAAACAAAATTAGCTTTTCCAGGTGTTTAGTTGGTTAACTACTATCACAAATATAAAATTAAATCGTTTAAACTATTTCCCCAATATGCGGGTAAGCTTAAATACATGTGTATTTAAGAACACTTAAAATCCCTCGCGAACGATGTTTATTGCTAAGCTCTTAAAAGAGAACTGAGCGATAAAGTGTTTTTGGAATCACAAAAATAGGGAACTACAGTACATTAAAAAAATAACAAATTTTCTACTCAAAAATATAGAAATTTTACTTATCACCCGTTGACTTGAATTTTAAGATCATCTTGCAATTTTTCCAAATAAAAGTAAACTACTTTTATAAATAATGACTTTATCAAGTTAAGGGTTGAAGCTTTTTAAGTTTTACTGTACCATTATACAGATAAAAATACATATAAAAATATATATTTTTCTTATGTGTGTTTTATTATACAAAGTGACTCACAGCGAAAATTCATGCTATGAATGTGTAATGGTAAAGAAGATGGAGCGGACTACGCAGAAAAGAATTGAAACCATTTTTTTAAATATCAGTGTGGGTGACTCAAAGGGTAAATTTCAAAGAGTAAGTCTGTACATTGGGATAACTACATATTAAAAAATAAATAATTTAGTTTTTCGTGAAGGCTTTATTTTGTGACCGACAACATAAAGAATTTATTGTAAATTACAAAAAATAAATAAATTGTATTTTGATTTCGGCTAAATTAATTGCCTGCGCTTTTGAAGGAGGAGACATCAAGACTGTTTGATTGAAACACAGTAAATATTTATTTTTAATTAGTTTGTATTTGTATTTATATTAGCTCAAAAAACAAATCCAAACAAGGTAAGAACACAGTATTCAAAACATTCAGTTATTGACGAAAATTGCATACATTTTTCATCACACACATAAACTAAACCGACGGCATAATTTGTTTCGTTTCTTTCTGTTGCTGCACCCGTTAAAATAGACAATTAAAATGATTTATAAAATCGCATTAAATATAAAACTCACTTATTCCTAATGCTTAGCCCTCACACTCAGATGGACCAGCCACGCCCACAAGCTGAGCCTGGCCGCCCACCACACATAAGTCGACTGCAGTTGGCCATACACAAAAAGTGGATAAAAATTTAAGCGTTGTTTCGTCTATTTACAAAAATATGTTTGCACGTTTACGTTTGGTTTGGATTTATGTTTTCTTTTTCGCTTAATTAAAGAGCAGTTTTTAGAAACATTCGAATACATTTGTGGAGACCGTTTGGAACATCGATAACACGCTAAGGTTCTGACAATGACACAAGAAGTCAACCAAGGCGGGAGCTGGGTATGAATCTGGAGCTAAGTCGGAAATTGAAGTTGGGGATGGTTGGAGGAGGGGTACAGTAAAGTGTCTCAGTTTAACAATTGCAAAATAAACCAGCGAAGCGGCTGCCAAACGGACTTCGAATCCTGGCTGATGGGGATGGGCCTAAGAACTGTCCCTTGAGTTGAAGTACATTTCGGTATTTCGTTTGATTCGTGTGTCTTTCGGTATCCTCTTTAAAATGCTTTTATTATTATTCAATATACTCGTATTTACGTTTTAAAAGCTGACAACAAATGGAAATGCCTATTTAGAAAGAGGTACACTCAAAAAAATGCTCAAGCACAGCGGCTGCTACTCCGTCCGATTATCATTGTACAATTTGTACATCATCACGACTACTGATTTGTCTGGCCACAACGATATGGAGTGCTGCTGCTTCCGCCTTACTGTTTCCTTATCTGTTTCCGGTTCCGGTTCCCGGCGCTTTCCTAGTGTTTGCTGCCCGAGTTAATATTTCGTTATCTTCGTATTTCTATATAAGTGCTGCTGAATGTATACATAGTACTTGGAAAGTACCCCTCATGTTCCCTACGCCACTGTGTATGTTGGTGTCCTGCCCGCCAAGCCGTCGGTTCCTTAGCCACAATCCTGTCGTCCTTTAGCTAACTAGCAATTAGTTACATATGTATACACACACCGTACCGCGCACCGGCCTCAATTCGCATTACATTCGCTATTTACATGGAACTCAAAGTTACGCTTCATAAATTTTGACTAGTTGCCTGAAGGGGTCTCTCTTTTTCTCGCTGCTCCTGCCTACGTCCTTGCTACTCCTTAATTGGTTACTCGTTACCGATACTCGATACTCCTTACTCGATTCTCGATACTCGACACTCGTTACTATTAGTTCGCTTAGTTTTCGTTTTGGAATTGCGCAAAATACCTGCTTACTACATCGAGAGAAAAATGCTAGTTCTGAAATCCTTTGGATACACTTGATCATCATTAATTCCTCGCTCAAACTCTAGCAGATGCTGTCCGGCTGCTCCGTGGTTATGCTCCTATCAGAGCTTCACACAGCTGTTTATTCTAGACCTATATCACCGCTTAATTGTCTTAAACACTCTAATTATTTTAGCTCCCTCCGCTACCGATGCGACACCCTCTGTCTTTCGTCTTTCATTCGTTTGGTTGAGTCGTGAGTTGATTTGTGTCGTGTCTTACAGAGTTAGTTGATTGATTATGAAAGTGGTGTGCCTCTACTTATCAAAGTTACTCGAAATCCCCACTTTTCTTACATGCCTAGGTGTGTATGCTTGCCAGTATATATAACTATTACAATGAATCATACAATATATGCGTATCTTGCAAGGTATTAATTATGTATTATGAAACCAATGCGATCCTATGCAAAACGTTATTCTTTATATATACTCGTATGTATGTATGTACGATTTTGCCTTTTTGTACATAAAAATATATTGTATATTTATGCCATATATTTAAGTATGCGGTGCTGTACGCTGCATAATCGATCGGCCATCCACAACGGCCATTTGCTGTTTTGTACACTTTGAAAGCATCGCGAAATCGGACTTCCTCCGAATACATTTAATTTGTATATATATATATAGTTTAAAATGTTCCGCCTCCGTCCTGTGCGGCATATGTACTTTGTTGTAGGAAACATTTCGGAAATTATATAAAAAATACATGCCATTAACACGCTACAAGATTGGTTTAAAAAACAAAACGAAGAAGCTTTTAGCTTGTATTCGTATAGTTCTGATGTCTTTTCTCTGGTTTGTTTTATGTTCTCAATGCTTAGTGGGTATTCGTACTACAAATAAATAGCATTTGCAGCAACTTGCGTTAATATTGGCGCTACTGTTAGTAATAGACGCGTTTTACTAGGCCTAATACAAATAGCGCTGATCTAAGGCTGTATTGCAAACCATTTTCCATGTCGTGTGTGCTCCTGCTCGTCTTAATTTATCGAAATCTTGTTTATTTCAAGCACTTAGAACTAAACAAAAGTGTGTATCATTACTAATGAAAAAACAATACATTATGTACAGCCAAACCAGTGCGAAGTGGTTCGAATTCGCCTTACACGTACTACACGCAATATACAATAAGTCTTAGATGTGTCTTGTATACATGTCGGTCATAATGGGATTTGGTTTCGGGGAATTAGTGATGTATACGTAGCGCTTTGGCTTGTCCCGCTTAGCTGCCTATGTCGAGTTGTAGTCCCTGCCACTTGCCCCTCAGCTGTGCAGGTGAGGCCATGTCGCCATCGCCACCAGGAGCAGCCAGTTGCCCAGGTGAATCTGCGCGGAACTGACGCCAGTTTCGCCACATTTACCTGTGGTCAATGAAGGAAGCGTTACTCTTTCGGAACTTAACGGGGGAACTTGCGAATGAACTCACCCAAAACTGACAGATTGGCCTCTAGATGGTGATCGGGCGGCTTCTGAGTGCCCCGATAGCAGGCATCGCCCACAACCAGCTTGGCAGCGGTGCCCTCCGTGGGTCGATAGGTCAGACAGACCCCGTGCTTGCTGCCCTTGTGCCGAGCTATGATGTAGAAGGTGCTGTTCTCGCTCCAGGATCCGTGGCAGGAGTACTCTGTAAAAAGTAGGAGTATGAGAAACAGATTTATAATGTCTCATTGTACCATATGATGCACTATATGCTAACGCTACTGATTAGATGAATAAAATAAATGATGGTCCTAATTCGACTATCCCAAATTTCTGACTTGCAGATTATTGATCGGTGAATGAAAAGAACATAAAAATAATCTGATTGGCTTATGTCTTCTATGGGCTTTCAATACAAATCAAAATGTTTTATAGATTTTCAATCTATTTGGAGGAAGCAAAAAATAACAGGAGTTTAAGATGCGTAACGTCAAAACAAGCGAATGTCAAGCAAAGCTTTGAACCTGGATATAAGGTCTTGTATACAGTCTTTAGATGAATTTAATGAAGACACTTGACAAAATACACATTCTGCCTCTTGCCGCATGGAGCAGGCTGGATATAATCTGCCCTCGACATAAATTGACATCCACTTACCCTCTTCACCATCCACGCTGCACAGCGGACTGACGTCTATCAAGTTCTCCGCCGTACAGCCCACCCAGAGCTGCCGCTGGGCATTGTAGTTGGGAATACAGCCGGGCACATCGCGTCGATTCCGCCCGGCCACAAATCCCACGCTCGTGTCGCTGCTGTTGACCTTTTCCAGGACCAATGCCTGCTGCTGCTGCTCCTGCGGATCCTTGGGTGCGTTGCGTCGACTGCGGACTGGGAGGCCCCGCGTATTCGCATGCCAGGAGCCACGCTCCATGCGCTCCGCGTTCCGAAAGCTCAGCGAACTGTGCCTGCGTAACCATGGAAATCGAAATAGATTGAGAAATGCCAGAGGTGGCGGCCATGTAGCGGACATACCCTTTGTGCCCGAAATTTCCCGAGTCGGCGCCCTCGTGGTGATGATGTCCGTGGCCCAGATGCGACTTCCCATTGTGATTGCGCTTGTGGCGCGTGGCCAGATACGGCGGTCCGATGGCGCCGCGTAGCGTGTAGATGCCCTCCATGGGACAGATGGCCAGGTCCGGATTGCTTGCTAAAAGGCGGCATAAAGCAACGTTTTAAAAGGACTCTCAAGGGCGGTGGGCAAAGGTGAGTCGGTGGAGCTTACCCAGCAAGGTAATGTAGGCCATCTTATTGATGTCAAAGTGATCTGGTGCACAGGCGTCCTCCAGGCGGATGGCCGGCTTGCCCGTCTGTATCTCGATGACGAACGTGTCCCGGCGGTAGAACATCATGCACATGAATCCCGATTGGCTGCGGGCGCAGAAGGATGGGTGGACGTTGAAATCGGAGGAAGGGGCAGAGGACATTTTCAATTTGGGGCCACTTACCACCCGGTGGTGTAGTGCACCACGGCCATCATTTCGGTCGGGGTCTGTTTATTTATTTGCTCGCAGAGCGCACGTGTCTCCATATAGCCGTTGGGCTTAATAATGTGCACGGACCCGTCGCTGCAAATTGGGAAAAGGTAGAGGTTCGGTTTGAGTTTCGGCTGACAACTTGGCCGCAGGCCTGATTGCTACTCACTTGGAATGATAATTGTAGACGGCATTGCCCATGAGGGCATGCCAGTGGCGCGGACCCTTGAACCAGGCCGGGAAGTCGCAGCGCTCGGCGACGGGCGGTTTCCGCAGTGACATGATACGTGAGCCAACCTGGGGGCGGGAGTTAGTCGGATTAGGAGCTGTTGGGCGTGGCCATCAGGCACTCAAAACAAAAGGTTGACTGAGGTAAATCGCTTCAAAATAATCTTTTTTCTATTAACTGTTGGTGATCATTGAAAATATTTAACATAAACCGGAGGAGCCATTAGACCCTGGTCAGAAATAATAGTTGTTTCTAGAGTGTCAATAAAAACCTTTGTTTGAAGAGCATACTCATGTTTGCATAGATATGATATTTATAAATGATATTTCGTGAAAAAATGTATTCGATAAAGCAAAACGGTCTGTTGATTACTGATTATTCACAAAGCACAGCAATCCTAAATAAGCTTGATATTATCCTCGTGAGTTAATGAAACATATACCTAATTATTTTCCCTTCCAGGAAATACAAATAAAAGATACTACTTTTTTCTGAGTGCAGCTAAGTGAAAATGGCAGGCGACGAGGGTGGCGAACTCTTGGAGGAATGGGGGAGTTTCTGGCGCTGGGGCTTCGAAAATGCTTACCTCGGCACTGTCTAAGCCATTGCAAGTGGCGTCGCCGGATTGGGCCAGCTTATATTCGGCATCCTTCGAGCTGAGCATGCTGGGGCCTCCTGCGAAGGGTACGAGTGTACGGGTATTAGGGCCCAAACAAAAGTTCATCCTGTTTGCCCTTTGGCTGGGGGGCAGGCTGTCTTTGACTTGGATGCTTACCCATCAGCGAGGAGATTTTCTCGTAGACAAAGCAGCGATAGCGCTCCTCGTTCGAAATGGCATGGTGGTGCGAGACGAGGCCGACCAAGTAGCGTGAGTTGCCGTCCTTCCAGGTTGCCAGGCACGTCAGCTCCTCCACTGCAGCGGGAGAACCAGAAGCAGCAGCGAGAAGAAAGGCAAGGAAGGAAGGAAGGATGTTCGTCTTGAGCTCCGGATGGGCAAGGCAAGGTGATGAGTCATTGTCACCGACGAAGGAGTCGGAGACGGACGCGGAGACGGAGACGGGGACTTACCTGTACTCTCGGTGCCCTGGACATCGGGGCAGGCCTGGAAGCTCAACAGGAGGCGACTCTCCTCCGTGCAGCTCTCAATGTTGGACACCGGCGACTTGCACTCCCCGTGGCCCCGGTTGTACGTGAAGATGAAGGGCCCTGCAAGAGGAATGGATGTAGAATCCCCCTCAGAGGGTCCCTGAACTGAACTCACCCTTGAGCGGACACTTGACCGGCTCGGCACTCTCCCGGAACAGCGAGTAGAGCAGGGCATCGCCCGGTATCTGGTCGCAGAGATTCTGTAAAGTCTCACGGCCCTTGCAAAAGTCTGGGGGACATGATTATTTTAAAAGCACAAATAAAAATTCAATTAATGCAAATCGCAAATTAGGCGGTCGTTGAACACAGAACACACAGAAGTAGGAAAAAATAGTAGAAGTAGATAGTAATAGTGGTGGTGGTGGTAGTAGTATTAGTAGTAGAAGTAGTAAGGCTTTAGTGGGAGCAGAGTAGGTAGTAGTAAACTGTACTAAGTAATAGCAAAACATTAAAGAAAGGGCTTGGATTGAAAGGAAGTCAAATCTACAAAGGGCTAGGGATGTGAAAAATATGTTTGTATATGGTATATATATTTTTTCATTTCAACTTTTGTTGAGTGCCGCACTGGAAGCTGCTGCTGGGAATTCTCAGCCGCGCCAGGGCCATCGCCAAGCATGCCATTTAAATTGCACAGAAATTTGTTTAATTAAGTGGCCGCTGATGTTGATGGTCCGGGAGAAAATTGCGCAAATAAATGACGAAATGGAGCTTTAAATCAGCAAAAATGTCGCAAGTCGAGCGTTGCGAGCTGCCTTTGCTGCATGGAAAGGCAAAAGACCAGAGACAAAAGGCAACTTGCCCCCAGTTTCGAGCTTCAAGTGCGGCACAGAGTGGAGAAACAACAACAATTTCTGTGGAAATGTGTAAAAAGCAGCGGTAAGTACAATACATAAGTAAGATAAGTATGTAAGTTCCAGAAACAGAACCAAACAAAAAAATAAATATATACATAAAGCAAACAAACCAAAGGCGGTAAGGAGCAACAAACCAAAGACTTATGACGTTCACAGAAGTAACTTAAAGACAAGAGTTTTTCATTTTCAGCGGCGCTTCCCTGGGCTGTGGAAACGCACTGCCCATCTTCTGTATTGTAAACTCAACTGAAAGGCACGACACGTTCAAAAATAACCGAAAAGCAAAAACACACACTTGGTTCATCTTGTTCTTCCGGCTCTGAGACCAAAAGCACGGGATATGGATTGGGATTGGAAATGGTGTGGCGGTTCTTTCGGGGAGCGGGAACTGGGAAACGAGAGGAGTACAAGAGGCGCTTAAGGTTGTAAAATAAGGTTATTGCCTGGTAGGGCTTGGTACATAAGATATCCGTTGCTAGAGCAAGCATAACATTTGAATCAACTAAAAAATAATAACAAACATTTACTCATGATGAATAAATTGGGTAATCGGTGGTTTCTGGTTTCTGGGTTCTGGTTTCGTATGGCAAACGCGAGAGATGTATATGTGTGACACATATAAATGCTTATATATGTTCTTTTGGTAAAGGGTCCTCTCTTTTTTCGTTTTCTTTTTTACTGGTAAGAGTTGTAGAGTTGGTGTAAAAGTTAATGGTAACTAAAATCCGTTTCGTATAAGTATACACCAACAGATACGGATACTGATACAGATACAGATACATGGGCATAATATATACATAAAACACATTCAGGCATTGTTCTCAACAGTACAAAATGTTTACAGCTAAAAGGCACACAACAAACGGTTTCGTATTTGGTTTTTGTTTAACTTTTCTTTCAACAAATCGAATGGTACTCAGTTTGTTTTCAATACACAGCAATACACAGGCTACGGCAAAGAACTTAAAATCAGGCACACGCAGAGTCGCAAAAAGAGGTAAGAAATTATGGAGATGGAAAAAATACCAATTATGTTGGGTAGTGTAAAAGCCAGGATATGCAGGATATGCACACGGGAGTAATCGACTGTATTGGGGTGTTGGGGCTCGGTGTTTTTCCGGGTTTTTGGGGACCGGCCTTGTGGCGTTTTTGAGTAATGATTGTAATTAAGTAGCAACTACACTTTATGAGTTATGCAAGGCACAAAAGAAAGGTGTACGGTGGGCGTGGCAGTGTCTGGCGGATGTATGGGTGTCGAGTGTCCAGTGTTTTATGTGGGTTGTTTTTCATATTTATTTTTTAGTTGGGTGATACGAGTGTGTTTGCGTGTAATGTCAAATACTACGGAGAAGCGTTTGTAGCATATATATGGGGGTATATCATGACAAGGCAAAAAACGACATCACAGACATGGAAAAACGCAAGAAAAAATGGTAAATAAATTATAATACTTTTGCAGTTGGTTTTCGGTATTCTCTTTACGATTTTTTGGTTTTTTTTCGGGTTTTTTTTGTAGTTTTTTCGTTTTTTTCCTGGTTTTGTGTTTTGCGGCCAGACTGACCGTTAAGCGCAGAGTTATATTAGATAGTCGGGCTAAATTACAGAGTAGTAGTAGAGCAGTGGCCCAAAAACATTCTAACGCACACGCACAACGAACAACAATGATAAATGAGAGACACACACAGCTAGAAAGAAGGGGGAACAAAGGATTGAACCGACCAACGAACGAACTAACGAACAAACGACACAATCGTAACTTATGAGTAACCGAGAGCAGAAATTGTTGAGTTTCATGTTAAAATTACATTAATTAAATTACACACATGTATGTACAGAACGTAGGGCGAACCGACAACTGAACAGAACTAATTAAACAACAACAAAGCAACTGAGGTACCGAAAACCGAAAAAAAGTAAAAACCAGGAGGAATCGAAATCAAAGGGACACGAACACGGACACACAGAAAGGAAGAACAACACAGAATGGTGAACCCATAGAGCAAATAGTAGTACGAATAGTAGTAGTAGGGTAGTAGTAGGTAAAGTAGTAGTAGGTTGTTAGGTTAGGTAGAATGTAGTAAGAAGAAAGTACAATAAGTAATTGATAAATGAGACAATTATACTAGCGGTCACCGGGCAGCCCATCCCAACATTTCATCATCATATACAAGATGTACTCGATATATATTCGTGGCCAAATACATATCACGTTTCTTTCATTTTTGGTTGTGGTTCGTTTTCATTTTCGTATCTTTTCTCTTAGGCATGTGCAAAGGAGCACAAAATTTAGCTGAAATCCTTTCTTGTTTTTGACATCCACGAAATTGAATTAGAAAACAAAGTATGACAGAGAGTAGGTAAAAGTAATGAGCGCATGGCTTTCTATACAGATGTGTCTCGAATTCGCTTTCGTAGGCTCTATGGAAACAAGTGAATTTTCCTCATTTAATCCTTTATTTTTATTTTTGATTAAAGCGAAAACAGAAATCAAAAGCGGGGTTGTGGGGGATTGGAGCTGGGAGTTCGGGTGCGGTTGGGTGCATTTTTTCGGGGATCGGACAACTGAAGGAAACTTAACAAACCGTTAAATGAAATTTGAAAGGCATTCTTTTTGAAGTGGAATGGGCGTTGGGGTCGTACGATTTCCAAGAGCTTGGCAGACTTGACGATCTGATTAGGAAAAACAAGGCAAAGAATTATGTATATCGAAAACATGATTAACCATAATAAGGAGATTTACAAACCGTTCGCTCGGATCACAATCAAATTTGAAGTTTCAAGTGAGGAAGCAATGGTGAACTTAGAGGTATGGGGAATATATTACAAGTGTGTTTATTATGTACATCTCTTCATGCACCGCTACCAATCTTGGAAATCCTACATTCCGCTTCGACTCAAGCCGAAGCTCCAGATTTGGGTTTATCTTAAGATTCTTTTTTTTTGGTTTAGTTTAGTTTTAGTTTCGCTCGCTCATGGTTTTACTGTACAAAGTTGATGATGATTTTTTGTTAGCAGTGGATTAATATAAACATTAATAATCATAATCATGTACAAATACAAAGAGTTATATATAATAGTCAAAAAACAAAATCAAAGCGTCTCAATTGGTGACAACGAACAGTATCTCGAAAGTAAACTCAAAACAAATCAATCAGTAGTAAATATGTATGTAAGTATGTATGTACCAACAAACAAACACAATTAAATATCTGTACAAGAGAATATATGGAATTTGGACCTTTATTTACAGCGTGGTGTGTTATTGTCATTGTTCATATTCACATTTCTACAACTGTCGTTTACGTTGGGGTTTGTTGTTCCTAAATCAGATTCGGTTACGGGTTCGCGTTCTGGAAGCGCTTCTGGAGCCACTTCCGGAACCGCTTCTGCTGATGACGATTATTTGATGTGGCTACGAGAATTTATGGATTGCAGTTCTGTCGAATTTAGTTTGGTTTATGGTTTGCAGCTCTCTACACTCCCCAGATTATTCGGCAAGGGGCCCAAGGAGGAGGCCAGGCAGGCAAAGATAAGTGAGCCGGGCATAAAAATAATAAATAAGTATCAACAAAACACAGAACCTAGCCGTAGCCGTAACAAAACAAGGCATACAAATTAAGACGAATGAGGTTTATGGCACGAATTTTATGCGCACACAATACTAGATACATATAGACGGCGTGTATCCACGAAATTGACAATGGAACCGAACCGTGGCGGATGGCAAATAACCGGGCCAAAGTGGAACCGACCAGGATGCCACGGTGTGCTGTGCCACGATAATGGTGTGGGGGCTCTCTGAATGGAGCGACAACAAATTAATAGAACAAACGGGCGCCGACGACAACCAAAACGGGCAAAAAATGAATGAGCACATAAAATATTGCATAAATAAATGAAATGAATTGAAATGAAAATGGCAATGTGAAAATATATGTATGGCGAGTGTATGCCCGAGAGCACGCAAAAACAACAATTGGCAACACGGTGTGTGTTTGGCCAGGAGCGTTGAGAGATTTCCTTTTTTCTGGCGCTGCTTTTGTTGTTTTTGGGCCAGGACCCGGGGAAAACACTCGAAATTGGTTGACACCCCGGGCGCCTGACGCCACCGAATCGCCCCGGAATCGGAATCCGGCTCTGTTCCCGGGTGTCCCTAGGTAAATAAGTTTTTATGCTCGGCATTCGGTATTCGCGCTATATGCACATACATACATATATAGGCGGCGAAAACTGTACGAACTCACGCAGGGGCTTTCCGCCCCCACACGCCCCTCCCAAAAAAAAGGCGGAAAGGCACATGAAAATGCCAAAAACTATATAAAATAAAATAAAACTCGGTGTCGGACTAGGTTTGGGGCTGGGTTCCTGGGTCCCTGGCCCGGCTAACAAATTACCCAGTCAACGTCCAGGTGGAAACTCCCACCCAACCACCGCCCCCATCCCTTCGAACCCCTCCCACACGCACGCCCATGGCACGGCAATGCCCTGTTGGGTGTGCGTGTTGTTATTGTTGATGATTTTCCCCACTTGTTTCTCTGGCCTTTTCGGGGGCTCGCAGAAAAGGCATGGCAAACATTTTTACCGACATTTGATTAAATTTAAATATCCTTGCACCGAAATTGGCGAAAGCGTGTCCTGTTAGGTTGTAACACCAAATAATATAAAGCAAATTATGAGGGCGCAAGGAATGCGAATATGCAATGTGCTGAACGCCCAAATAGATAAACTCATAATAAATTGCCCCAAAATATGGGAGAAAAACATCCAAGGCAGACTGCAAAATTATCGTTGAATATTTTCCCGAAAAAATGGAAACTCAAGAAGCAGCGGCGGGGCAACCCCCTTAAAAACGGAAAACTGAAAACAGAAAACGGCGAGTGCTCGGATGGCGTAGTTTTGCTTAATTATTTTAATTATTTTCATATACCGCCTACGCTTTTGCGCTGCAATTAAAACGCTGCGGCCTGGCCTTCATTGAGTGCCCATCACCATCGCCATCGCCCCTTCGTTTTTTATTCCCAGGGTTTTTCGCTTTTTTGCGCAGGTGGAGTGGCGGTGTAGTGGAGCTGGAAGTGAAATTGGTATGCAAATGCTGCCTGCCAGCCCGTCACAGGCTACACAAAATGTCTGGCTAAAAGCGCTGGGCAAAATAAAAAGCGGTAAACATAATTAAGGGGGGTGGCATCCAGGGGAGTGCAGGTCGAGTGGCTAGTGATACTCCGGTACTACCGTGTGTAGTTCGTACTCGAAAATGCAATTTAAATGGCAGTTAGCTAACGTCCCCAAGTACGCAATTGCTTTTGATGGCTCGCATTGGATTATCATTGATGCCAATGAATCGAAGGATTCAGATTCAGGTTCAGATTCAGTAATCGGGCAGCAGACTCTTTCATTTGATTGGCAGCTCGCTTACACGCACTTTGCAAGCCGTGAGCACACACTCGCCGTCAAAATAATAAGGACAGTACTATTTGTGAGCCGAAAATGGGTACATTTTTGTATCATCTTGACTATTGGCATCGATAAAAGAAATATAAAATAGGCTATGGCATCCTGGAAACTATTCCTTACTAGGCTAGGTGCCTAAAAGTATGCAGTAATTTCATATAAACTCAAAATTACAATAATTCGTTCAGATAGACTTCCATCCTTTTTTACTGCATACTTTTAGATATCTAAAATAACATTTAATAGTAATTTCAGAGCACACCCTAGAAAACAATTTGGGGTTCTTGATTTTGTTAACTAATTTACAGACGGCTTTAAACACCTAGATAATTCCATGGACCTACGTCAGAATAAAAGCATCCCACTGTCAGCTTTGTCCCAATTTGTACCTATTATTTTAAGGACCAGTGTGGCACCGCATGTGTGTGTGGAAAACCTTGGATATCCTTTGATGCCCGACACGAGTGAAAACGACACTACATTAGCCTTATAGCAATTAACAAGGCTTTCCCTGCTAATCCCATATGTACAAGTTTTCAGTAATTGAAACTGTCGACTGTCTAAGCCCAATTACAGTCTGCCAAGAGCCGGGTTTATACACATTGTTTCCTTGTGTGTGCGTGTGTTTTCAGGGGCATAAAAATGACTGAAACTGTCGTAATTGAAAGCAACTTTATTACGCCGTTGCTGGAAATTCAAATCTCAATTCAAAGCGCATTAAAATGGGCAAAATGTAAAGGATGAGCCCAAGCAGCAATTTCAGTTTTGCCCGCCAGGCTTGCTCTTTTATCCGAAACTGAAATTTAATCTCGTGTTTGTGCGCTTGTGTGACAATCTAAACAAATAATGATTTAATAAAGAACACGAACACACGCACGCAATTCCATTGTACTATTGATACCATTGTTTTACGGTCTGCTAATCAAAACCAACTCGACCCCGCCCACGCCATCGGTTGGGGTCGGGGTCGGGGTCGGGGAGTCCCCTGAATTATAAATGAGACCTAAAACTCTCGTTTAATATTTAAACAAAATCAAATCAAGGGAAAAAGGAAGGCGGGCAACACGAGGCAGCCAAGACAGCCGTCAGCCAGTCAGGCAGTCAAACAGTCGGACTTGGAGCCCCGGCTCTCGGAAATATCAAGTGGAAAATATCAAACTGTGAGGAGCTCCTGGGTTGGGTGGCATGGGGGCGTGGCCTTTTTCAAATGCGAAGCCAGCTCTCTGACTGAGCTCTGGGCCAAGAGCTCGCCACTTAAACTAATTTGATTTCTATTGAGGCAAACAAATAATAAATAATGAATTTACATTTCTATGCGTGTCCGGGCGGATTGCGTTGCCATGACGGATCTACAGCTACATCTGCTGAATCCGAGTACGAATCCGCATCCGAATCTGAATCCGAAGTCTTGCATTCTATGCCGCGTCTGGCAACCCTTCGGTTATTTAGGTTTTTCCCTGGTAATTAGGTGCTCTACAAGCTCACCGCCGCCTGATTAAGAACTAAGCGGATTAGAGCAATTAGCAACGAATTATGGATGCGAACAGAATGTTTGCCAGTGGGATACTTTCGCCGTGGGTAATTGCTGCGAGTACTTCGCGAGTCCCTTCGGATCGCCGTGAGAACACTTTGACACTCGGTGTCAAGTTTCCAATTTCCATTTTCGACCTATAAATAAATCATGGGCACAGCGAGTTAAGTGAGTGGGTTGTGAATGTGATGCCAGATAAAGCGAAAAAAGAGGAGTATACTCGTACATGGGCTGGAGGAACTTAGGCAATAATTCTTGGACTGCTCGCCAAAGTACTGGAACTTATTGGAAATTCAATACACTGCCTCTGCCGCCAGAGAGTTGAATGGGCTTTTGTTGGGGAAACTGGTTCAAGAGTTAACACTTTAATACTCGGTTTCTGTAGGATCGTCGTGTCCGGTGTGCTGGTCTCTGGTACTGGGTGTTGGTCTCTGGTTTGCTTTTGTCATGATTGGAGGTGAGATTTATTTACAGATGAGTGGATGGGTCGCATCTCTGGGGGCGCAACTAAATACAAGTTTGTTTTGTAAATACAAATGTGTGGGTGCTCATTTGGGGTTCGGTTTTTGCTTTGTTTGCTATACAGAACTATACAGATGGGGAACAAACGCGTAACGAACTGTACAAAAACTTAGCTGCGGCTGGTAAAAATGTACAAAATTTCAAATATGCAAATTTCAAAACCAAAATCCAATCAAATTTCTCGTGTGTGTGCACACCTCTGTTTGTTATTATTCATCTCTGGATGCTTTTGAATCAAATACACACTGGCACACACTCTCTCACACGTATTTTAACTCTGAATTGCTCCAAATTGATTTCCAGTTTGTAGTTTCAGTTTTAGTTTTAGTTTGGGTTTTAGTTTTGGTTTTGGTTTTGGTTTTTAGGTTCTGGAGAGATCTGTTGTTGGAGTGGTTGAAAATGTTGAAGTAAGGAAAGTATACATATCATATAAATATTGAATAGAGTTTGCAAATATATAAGGATATATATTTAGATATATGTAAATGTTTGGTAATAAAAAATGGGTACGGAACAAACAATTTGATTTTTCAGTCTCATGTTTCGTTTTTGTTTTACTTTTTTATATATTTACACAATTTGTTTTCGCTGGTTTTGTTAATTATTTACAGTAAAGGTGAAACGAAAAAGGCACAAAACCAAGAAGAAACCAAACGGAAAACGAGAGAAACAAAGGTTCTTAACTAAAACTGGTTATAGTTTCCTGTTTTGCCTTTTCTCTTCTTTTATGGATTCGATTGGGGGTTTGCCTTTTTGTTCCGATTCAATTGGATTTGGAATTAGAATTAGAAACAAAGCCTGCCGCCTGCTTTCCATTGTCTAGATGGTTTCGTATTTTGAATCTACTGAGTTGCGCTGGCCCTCGGTTTCGATTTCGGGCTCGCTGGTTTCGGTTTCAGTTTCAGTTTCAGTTTGGCTTAATTGGTGGCTCTGTTGGGAGGGGTTAATCTGCTAATCCGCTAATACGCTTGAAAATCGCAACTAAGTGGCTTAATTGGATTGACACTAACTTTGGGTAGTGGGTATATTAATGGTGGTACGAGTAGTTTAGGTTGTAACTTTGCGGTATAAATTGCAACGTGTGTAGGTTGAGGGAGTATACAGTTGACTTTGGCATTGTTATCGGCTTTCTAGGTGGTTATATATATATTTTTTGTGGTTAGTATGTACTTCTTGTTGATTGATAGATTGAGTGGTTATTCGTTGTTGATTGATTGCTTGATTGCTTGCTTGATTAGAGTGAGGTGAGTTCGAGATATACAGAGAGAGAGGTAGAGAGAGGACCCTTGCCATGACAAACGTAAACAAAGTAGAGTTATTTTTATTCATTTCGTATGCAGAGTAATTGTTGTTTGAGACTATTTACAAGTTTGGTTTGGTTTGGTTTCGTTTCTTTTTTTGGTTTTGTTTTGTATAATTAACCGAAGGTTGCATTAAATCATACACGAACTGAACCCAAAACCAAAGAAAGTTCGAATGAAAAAAGGAAACGAAGAGTAACCGAATAGAACTCATCAGAAGTACCGAAATAATCATCTAAGTCCTGCGTTTGTTTTGTGTGTGTGTTGCAAAAAGAGTTGTAAAACTGAGAACGTGTTTTCATCTTCTTTTCTTTTTTGCTTTTCAGTTGGTCACTGGACAGAACGAAAAACTTTTGTATTCTCGTTTTGAGTGAAATGAAAATAGCGCTTAAATCATAAGGTTAGGTTAGTCATGTTGGTTAACTAAGGGAGCATTTCGAAATGTAATAGGTGGAAATGATAACAGATAACTGGTATTGAGATAGCGAGTTAGGAGATAGAGTCTTTGTATTTTCATTTAGTTTGCTTGCTTTGCTTATAACTTATTTTAGAGAGAGATAGAGAGATATAGAGAAAAATATAAAGTTAATGCTTACAATCATTCATATCGTCATTGGATCTCATTATGTACTGATCCGATGAAGATAGTCTTGAATGCCCGTTCGTATTGGGATGAGCTCCCCCCCTATGATCACTTTGCTTATTAGAGCTACGCATCGCCAGTGCAGATGGGTTCGACTGATGCATATACATACTATCACCTTCGCACTCACTTTCTTTATATTGGAGCACATTTTTATGCTTCTCATAGATAACCAGGCAACGATGACATCCTTTCCTAAAAAAGTTTTTGGTTGCAACGAAAAGTTTTGTATTCGGTATCGGTACTTGGTATACGGTATACGGTATATATGGTATTGCATGTAAATGTTATAATGGTTATGTGGGTCAATATTCATGGTAGTTGTTTCTGGTTTCTTTGGTTCTTTGGTTCTTTGGTTCGGTGGTGCGGGATGTGTTGGCTTGTTTCGGGTTCTTGGCGCAATCGACAAACAAAATGGTTGGCAAACTAAGGCTAAGACTTTGACCGGGCATTCTGAAGTCCCTCCGTGTGTTTGTGTGTGGAAGGTATCGGAAACGAAATATCTTATTTACGAGTAAATGTGTTACTGGGTGCAAAACAAGGAGAATCACACTGAGGCGTGTCCCCTCCGGCTTCTATCGAATATCCTTTGATCCACTCTTGCCAAACTGGTAGGTACAGAATCAACATGTTATGATCCCAGAAGTGGGGCCCAAAGTCGAAGGTGGGAAGGAGTTACGTTTCGACTTTGTCCACGCTTCAGTTGGTTATAGTCGATTGAAAAGCGATTACTAAGTTGATGTTATATTTCGAGTAGAAGTAATTAAATGATCATCGAAAGGAACTCAAAGGACGTACACTTAATAACGCAAGAAACTCACAAAATATATATGTTGTTGAAAAGTGATGTAAAAATATTTGGAATACATATTTATTCGTATACGTAAGTAGATAAAGTTTCAAAATAAACAGTTTCATCTGGGTTTTGTTTGATTTTTGACTGTGGTTGGGCGACATGTAGGGGGTCTGTTGGTTTCCTAGTTGGTTAGATATAGTAGATGGGGCTCGGTTTGGTTTCGATGTGTTTACGATATTTATTGGTATACGACAAAAACTTGTACAGAACAAAATGAAAGCAGCCGGAGGAGAGGGCGTGGCAGCGAGTGAATAAAATATGAATACAATGCCAGCCCTCGCCTCCAGCAGCACAGCAAAAAGGCCAATACTATTTAAAGAGTAAAAGTTAGGCAGCGGAAAAATCAAAAAACATTTTCACATTTCAGCTACAACGTAAAAACTTAGCTTACGGATAGGATTATTCATATGTTTATTAAGTATTTATAAGCATAAACATGGCAAAACACAAAATTCAAAATAAACTCCACTTGGGAAACTCAATGTTTGCCTTTTTTGGTGGGTACTTCTTGTTCTTTTCGCATTAAGGAAAGCAGCTTAAAAGGGTTTTAATTGTTTTCCACATTGCGCTTTACGACTAAAAAACATTCATACGAAAACAAAAAGGGAAATTCCAGACGAAAGCAAAGGGAATGGAAAAGGCATGGAAAGTCGCAGTACAAAAAGCAATTTTCCTTTAAATGTCTTTGGTTTTCGTTTCGTATCGTAAAAAAGGCATCGGAAAATGAGCAGCATAAAACACAGCTGCTAGGTAGGAGAATTGACGAAAGAGTAAGACAGACGCAGAGTAGTCAAAAGGCAGATCTTTAAATTAAAAACACAATACGTGGGTACGTAAAAGGTTTGATTTAGTTTTAGCTTTGGCTCAGTAGCATTTACTGGATACTGGGTACGGGTTACTGGGATACACAAACACAGGCACGGAAGACTATTCTATCGGGCAATATGTACACGTAGTAGGGGACAGAGAGATAGATGGGATAGATGGGTGGTTTTTGCCTCGGTACATGACTGGCTCTTGTCAAACATCCGAATTACGAGCAGCGCGTTGCCTCCAAGAAAGAGCCCTGCACCGGAGCAGATGGAGTGTGGATTGCCGAGGACATGGCCGTGGCATGGCAGCACGGGGCGGCATGGTGCGGCAACAAACCCGCCTAGACTCTACTCTTCTCAAACCCGTTTCAAAGGCAGAAGTTACGACTAGGAGCAGCGGCAGCAGCTGGCAGACGGCGGCAACATCAACAACAACAGCGGCAACGACAACGCTCAGCGATAACGTTGACGACAGGTTTGAATGCTGCACTGAGAAAAACTACTGCAGGAAGATCAGACCATAATCTAGCCCTTCTAGAATGCCTACAACTAACTTTGACAGCGAAAAGATACATTTCCTTTCTAAAGAAAATTTAATCTCTATGGTCCTGAATTATCTAAGCTAATCATATAATTTTATTTACCTAATAGCAAAACCATTCTTAAGACCTTTCAATCCATTACTTAAGAAGTTAAACATTTCTTTAAAGCCACAAAGTTCAAAAGCAAATTTAAAATATTTAGGGTATACCCATTTATAGTAATTTGGTTAGTATGGTATTTTTTTAAACTAAAACAAGAAATACCATTCATTATGCTTTCCAAAAAATAAAATACTGTAAGACGCTAGATTAGTCATATGTGCTCTGAGCTTAAAATAAAATTTCTTAACATAAAAGAGTTCATGTGTCAATAATATTACTTTAGAGCACCGATGGCATATTTCCAATGTATAAAATCTTTCATCTTTGTCAATTCTCACTCCAATAGATAGGTGCTTCTTTTAGCCTTATATTTCCTCCAAGTGCAGCTCCCTTTCCCATGCCTCCTGCCGCCGCCGATGCCGCCGTCGCCCACCCCTCGCTGTTGTCTTTGGCCAGCACTCCACTCACTCCGGTGTGCTGACTGGCTTCTTTTTAATGAGGTTAGTGCTGCATTTTGCCGCCCGTGCGGAGGGTCCTCAGCCTTACCTTAACACATTTTACCAAGCACACACACCTTCCTCAGTCAGAAATGAAAACTTATTCAATTATAGGCACTCCTCGACAAAGGGACCAACACAAAAATATGCTGTACACATAGATATACATGTAACTAAGTGGGGAAAGTAAACCAGAACATCTCATTTTCCTCGGCCTGAGCCAAAAACGAACGAAATACTTATTTCGCCAGCCAATGGATCGAGTATCGGGTCGAGAGGTTAGCATATTGTTGTTAGCAGGCGGAGCGGGATGCACGAGCCCCGACCAAGAGCAGGGCCCTGTGGATCCCGGCCGGAGAGATGGTACTTACTCGTCGACAATCAGATATTTGTTACCATCGGAGGCCGCACACCTGCCGCGATAGCTGAACTGGGAGCCCTTGATGTGTATGGACTGCTGATAGCCGGACAGGAACCAGGAGCCCTCCCATCGTGCCGGAAACGTGCAATTTGTGGGCGCTGCAAGCCAAAATACACAGTAATAATTTATTAATAAACGACTTAACCATTAATGCATTAAGATATTATATTCCAATTGCCTCCCCGTGGACTGCAGATATACGAGTATGTGTACGTATTTATGTATGGATGTGTACGGCTGGTGTGGCCTCAATTGCGCTCATTGTTCATTTAGGAGCCAGCCGTATAAGAGAGCAACCGCAATCTTTCCCGATGAAGTGCGTTTGAGGCACATTTATTTACGAGTAAGCCCACAAAAGGCACTTGTTTATTGATAAATTTAGATTTCGGTTGGCCACTTTCTTCGCCATCAGCTCGGCATCGTCTCTAATTGTATTGTCAAGTTTTCGGTGCCAAGATTTGTGGCTTTTTAATTTGTAAATTGTTTCAATTACTATTATGATTGTATTTAAGTGCGTGCGCATAAGGGGCCGCAATTTACGACCCTCCCGATGAGGAGGAGTTGGGATATTCCACCGGGCTCGGGCTAAGGGTAGCAAGGGTAGGGTACACGATTAGGGGAGGGCAGGCGCATAAATAAGTTGAACAAGCCAGGCAACCAAAAACTGCTCGTAATAATAATAATGTCACACACAGATACGGACGCACACACACTCGGGCAGCAAAACTACCGAAATGGCAATTGTGAATATTAAAAAAAGAGAAATGGAAAAAAGGAGCCGAGCTGAACTGAGCAGGGAAATGGGAAAGGCGAAGCCAAAGTATAGAGAAAGAAACGTAAACGGAAAGTTAGCTAACGGCATGCCACACTCGCACACTCGCACACCCGGGCAATAAGTACTATGTGCCGCACAATGGGTATAGACCCGCACACGGATACATATAGAAAATGGTAAAACCACCCTCTGAGCCGTACACATAGCTTAATGTTTGGGCACGATTGGCAGCGGCAGGGAGTTTCGGTTCTCAGCTGGGAGTTGGGAGTTGGGCCGTTCAGGAGTTGGGTGGTGGGAGGTGGGAGGTGGGATAAGGGTGGCGGTACTGATGGTGGGCAGGCACCGGAGCGGAGACGGAGATGGCGATGCCAGGCGGTGGGTGTGGGAAACTCGGAACTGCCAAGTAGCAGTTGGAGATGGAAATGGATGTGGACGAGGATGAGGATGAGGAGTCGGAGA
This sequence comes from Drosophila biarmipes, assembly GCF_025231255.1. NCBI lineage: Eukaryota > Metazoa > Arthropoda > Insecta > Diptera > Drosophilidae > Drosophila > Drosophila biarmipes. The sequence continues at coordinate 7,358,539 of NC_066616.1, read as the reverse complement.
TGGAGCACGGTCCGAGCCCAGGCTACGCATTCAAATACAGAAAACTCGCAAGGAGAGACGAATGTGCGCACCCGAGCCAGAAACAGAAACACAACCAAAGGCAAAGAGTTGATGTGCAGAGTGAGGAATTCCATCAAACTGGGAAGTCTTGCTTAAAAAACCAACTGAACTGTTTGATAACTCTTTTCTCAACACGTATTTTAATTTGTTAGTATTTAAATTGATTACTGAGTAAGACAGTAAGATTGTATAAGATTCTAGACTTAATAAATAATAGTTTTCCCTCTGGCCCCTGAATGATTTCAACATTTGCTTCCTTTTGCTGTACATACAACGCTATATTTTTCAAATCCCCCAACTTAATCCCTTAACAAAGGCATCTAAGCCGTAGGTAGTTGTCTGTTTTAGCTATGATAGCAAATAGGTAACAAATTGCCTTGCTTTGAACACAAGTAAACTAAAGCATGAAAATTAGTACTTGCTAAAACTGAATTTTCCTAAAAATAACTATCAGAAACAATACAGGTTCGATTACTTCACATTTGGGCATTACCTTGAAACCACAAAGGTGTGCTATATACGGACAAAGATACGGACAAAATAGTTAACAACTATTTTTAAGTAATATCGTTTTACCAAAGTTATATATTATAGGAATTCGATAAGGCTTCATAGAGTCCTTTACAAATAAAAGAGATAAGCAGATAATAATTCACAATTTAATTTATAAAACACCATGTTTTAAACTGATACCAAATTGTTTCCTGTGCAGTAACGGCAGCCACAACTACAGCAACACGGTGCCACACACACAGAGAGGCGTGCTTACAGCGATACACATTTTATTTTATTATTCCTTGCCTTTCTTTTATTTTACTTGTTCCTTGTTGATTCCATTTTTTGCCTTTGTTTTTACATTTGCGGCAAACAAAAGGTACTCATGCGCAGGATCAGCGCAGCGCTCTGAACTCTGAGCCCCAACTGAGCCGCAGCTCAGACCTCCGACTGCCGTCGAACATACACACCATGTAGCCATGGCTCTGGCTCTGGCTCTGGCTTTGGCTCCACGAATGTACGAACATACGCAGGAGTGTGTGTGCTGTCCAATGACTTGTGCTTTTTACGGGCCGCACTCGCTGGGCTGTCATAATGCGGCCCATACGCACAGCGGGCCGCCTGTTGTGCGAAAAGTGTAGCACACTTTGCCGGGCAGCCACCGCCCCGAACGATTCGAGAGTCCCGGAGTCCAGAGTGCCGGCGTTCCGGAACCCGAAACCCAAAACCCAAAAGCGAAAACCCAGAAACCGAAAAACCACCCCCCGCCGACGAATAATTGTTTCGCCAATTTCAAGTACCGTGAATAATTTTCCAACATGATTCAATACTTTTGCCTGAGTGCCGCAGCGAGTATGGTATTGTTGCTGCCGCAACACATTCAGCGCACGTTGCCCTTCGTCCTTAATTCGTAATTCGCTTCCCCGCATGCCCTGAACCCCCTGAACCCCCTGAACCCCCGAACCCTGGAACCCTGAAAAATATGCTGCAGGACAAGCTTAAGTAAATACAAGCTAAAAGCAAATATACGACATAGACCACGACCGACTGACTGGCTGACAGACGGACAGACAGGCGTACAAATGCGTATAGACAGTTGAAATGACGGACGCGAGCGCGAAAAAGCGGGCACGGGGCTTTTCAGATATATTTTCGGTGTTCCGTGTTCGGTGTGTTTTTCGTTTGGATTAGAGTGGCTCAGAAAGAAACACACAGAAAGGTATGGGGGAAAAAACCGGGCAGATGGTGGGAGTACCGAAGAAGCTTAGGCGACAACAAAGCGAAATGAGGGGGGAAGCAAAATAAAATAAATATGCTCAAAGAGTTGCTCCTCACAATGGATCTGGATCCCTATAAACTGACAGTAATCAGGTGCATTAATCAAAATAAATCTCGGGGAGCTCTGCCAGCTGCGAGGGGAAGGTATCTTAGGGCCTTTTCCGACACATACATATGCTAAACAAGGCATGGGCGCGGGCAAAAGCCACCTACCATTTGAATTATGTTCAAAACGGAGCTAGATTTTACCGAATGAGATGGGTATCATTTTGAAGAACCAAACATTTCCTTTATTGTGATTTTGCAATGGATCTAGAATATCGCTTTTAGATAAATATATTTTTGAAGAACCAACTATTGAAATTTTAGATATTACAAGTTGTGATGTTTTTTTTTATAATACTGATTTTACTTTCCTTTTTCAATGGATTTGATTTGGCATATCGCAATATTTCCTTCACCGCACCAGAACTGAATTATACAGTTTAAGATATAGAAAATTCGTTATAATTCCTAATGATTGCCTAGCGCTCCCCATTATTTCCCCCAGTATTCAATTGAGATTGACAGCGAGAATATTTAACACGATATTAATTATGCACTCCTCCGTCATTTGTGGTTCCTGTTATGACAAGCAATTTCCTATCGCTGGCAACGTACACTTATCTTATCTACGATGATCTATAATGACAACTTCAACGCGCTAACAACTCCTTAACCCAATTATGTGGCCCACACTTATGGGTGTGCGCAATTTGAAGAGCTCGTTCGTTAGGCGCTTCTGGCGGAGTGGGTTGCTGGGAGTAGGGCTGGGTAGTACGTACGTTTGAGGGAGCCATTACTGGACCACCCCTATCGACTGGCAATACGCACCCCGAAGCGAGCAGACAAACACTTATTCCGAACTCAAAGACCATGACGCTTCGGCCGCTGCCTTTGCCTTTGCTGTTGCCTGCGAGACTCATTTGCGTTTTGGGCTTGGGTCTGGATTTTGGACTTTCGTTTCGCAGAGGGACAGCTGCGTTGCTGGCGGGGATGGGGGCGGGGGCGGAGGTGTAGGTGGAGGATTAGGGGCGGAGCAAAATGCTTTTGTCTAACTTGAGTGAATTATGGTCAGCGGTCGGCGGTTGCTGGCTGTTTGTTTCGGGCAATTTCCGTACAATTTGCCACTGCATGTTGCTGTTGCCGGAGCGGCTGTTGCTCATTGTTTTTCTGCCTGTTTTCCTTTTTTTGGGTAAATTCGCTCATGGAGAAACAGTTGAAACGCAATATACGAACGCAGAACTGCGGTCACAAACTACTTATGGATTCAATTGGGCATGACCGTTCTTTGGAGGGGGTGGAGGAGTGGCGCGAGGGTTGAGCCGCCAGCTGACGCTCTGTTGCGAGTACAAATTATGCCACAAAAATTAAATGTAATGGGGATGGGGATGGGGACTGGGGAGGATTCTGGGGTCCTGGGGTCCCCAACTTAGCTGGGCCACTTTCTTGGCGCGCCAAGTGAAATTATAAATTCTTATCCTAGCGCTACTTATCGACGGGGGGCTACTCACCATCTTGCCGACCGCCCCAGCCGCTCACGGACGTGGCCAGGAGGAGCATTAGCAGCGGTCCCAGCCAGCTTTTTGTAGACGTCATGGCCAAGCAGCTCCTGCTCCTGCTCCTTCCCTGCTCCTTCGGTGTTGTCCCCGCGGGGAAGCGGGTGGATTCGTGGTTGTGGGTGGGGGTGGGGCTGTGGGTTCGGACGTGGGTGGTGCTTCCGTTGCCCGGCAGCAGATGCTGCCACAAGAACATCAGCCACGTAATGCCGGAAAGTTCCGCGGCCTGGCCCCGCCGATCCAGACTAATATCACCGTTAGAGTTAAAGCACCTACATTCATCATTCTCTTCATCATGCGGCAATGCGGCACCAGTTGTGCCCCTTGCCGTTGTTTTCGTTGTCGTTGTTTGCGAATCCGCCAGTACTCCTTGTCCGGCTCCTGCTCCTGCTCCTGCTCCATCTCCTCCTCCACCTGCCTCGTCCATTGTTGCCGGGCTAGTGCTGATTGGATTTACCTGGGCCAGCGACGCCGCAGACGCATGACTTGGTCCTTCGCGCCGGATTCGCTCACGTCGCCAGCCTCGCTTGGCATTGCATTCCAAGACGCCCTCAGCCACTTGCCCGTCCCCGCCTGCCCCCAGAGTGGGCATAACTAATTGCGACGTCTGCCGGAGATCGGTGCAGCCATGCCCCGCTGCGGCCACGGGTAACTGAATACCCGGCTGCAGGAATTTCCCAGACCAGGAGGAGGACAAAGTGGCGGCCGTTGCTGTTGCTGTTGCTGCTGTTGCTGCTGCTGCTGCTGCTGGTGTCAACGTCGCCGCTGAAGCATGTTTATCATAATTTTTATGTTCCCAGCCGGGCGGACAGCAGCTGCCTTGGCTCAGCGTCTGGCTCCTACTCCGACTCGTGGTGCCGGCCGCAGGCACATGCTTACATGGATAGCAGAAAGGCGGTAAATAGATTAACGACGTTGTTCCTGCTCTCGTCCTGGATGTGCATGAGGCTGTGGCTGAGGATGTGCATGTGGATGCGGAGCTGGTGGAGCCTGAGCTGGAGCTCGCCGTCCTCAGTGCCGCCTGCATTGGTGGCGGATGTGGCTGCCGATGCTCCTGCTGCTGCTGCTGCGTGTCCTGCGGGCACAGAGACAAGAGTGGAATATTTTATTATTATAAAGCCAAGTAAACATGATATAAGGTGGCTGCGAATTTGAATTTAAAATAAAGCTGCACCCCAGCAGGGGCAAGGCGCGGCGAACGCAAATAATCCCACAAGATTCATTGTTCGGCCTTTATGACACGCACCAAAAACAGTTGCTCGCCTGTGCATACATGTATAAATAAAACTTCCTCGGCGCGGCGCATTAAAAAGCAATAAAAATAAATATGGGCCCTGGGAAACCGACACTCCAATCGAAATAAAACTTCCAACGACGCGTAAATCAAAAATCACGCGCTATAAAAAAATTAGGCACCAAATTTATACGCATCGATTTATGTGCGTTTGTGCCCAAGAACGTCTGCATCGCCATCGCCAGCATTTCCTCCGCCATAATCTTTTCCTGCATTTAGCGCCTCCAGCGAGGGGGAAACTCGACTAAAATAAAAACCACTTGAGAGATTTCCCGATTCTTGGCATGTGCGTGGAGCGGAATACTCGAACAAATGGATAGACCTCCAGCTAGGGAACTCTTAATTTCCATATCGCATGCATGCGCTCCGAGCAGCATACATTTTTCCCCATTGAGGGAAGCTTAATTGGTCACTTTCAGGTTCGGAAAGATGGTCAAAAATTTGATGTTGAATGGGAATTAATTTTTGTGTGGTCGGACCACGAAGCTCTTGACGAATTACATTTGACGAATGTCAATCCATCAATTTCATTGGGTGTGAAAGTTTCCAATTGAGGAATTTCTTAGTTCTTTTAACGATGTTTGGTTCCAAAAGAATGTGTCTTAGGAACACATTTGTTCCCCCTAAGCAACTGCCTCTTCAAAGCTTCGATCTCTGGGTTTTTAGAGTATTTTCCAAAAGATATTTTGCTTTAAGAGATATAGTAATGCACTAGTATTCATACGGCATAATTTATGCCTTCTTCCGCGTACACCGTCTCTTACAAACTGGATACAATCACCATGACACATGATTATCGTGTTACTTATAATTATTCAGCATGTTCCTGGATAACCTGTGCGCCTTACCTACTCAGCTTTCAAAATCGATTACAAGAGCACACATAGCTTCCTTATTACATGAATGTAACATTCATTTCTGGTGATGGTTGGGGAAATGAAAAGCTTTTCCCCAGGCCACCGTCAAGAGTCGCCGGGCCATGTGTCATTTATTATGTCATGAAGGCTCTCCTTAGAAATTCAGCATGCTCGAAAGAATCTAAATCAAAATGGGGCGGCTTCCCCGGGAGGCGGGGCAAGCTTGCGAGGCATAATGCAATTTTGATGTTGTGTAAGCGCTACTCTTAGCCCATCATCTATGCTAATTAAGTTAATTAAAAAGTACCAGCAAAGTATTTGCACTTGGCCAACTTCACGTCATAATCAAAGTGGAGGCGGCGGCGCATCGAATGGAAAATGAAGCCCAAGTCATGTCAAATGCTCTTAAAAAGCCACGGCATGGGCATCCCCAGCCCCCAGAGATTCTGGAGCTGGATGCTGGATGCTGGCTATGAAGCTATGACGATGATGTTGCCAGCCACACAGTGGAGTGTCTTTATTTAAAAATGAAGAGACCGGAGACGGGAGACCGAAGACCGGACAAAAAAACGGGGCCAATTATAAGCTTCATCATTAATTTGAATAAAATTAATCCTCCCAAACACACACAGTCATAGAGCGAATGGAAATGCCACAAAAGAAATGTGCCACAAGAAGAAAAATGTGTCCAAAGTGGAAAAGTGAGGGGGCGGAAGACAGCAGACGGTGGCAAATAAAACATTTAGGTGGAATTATAATTTTACTTTGCTTATTTATAATTTACGTTTAAAATGTGAAACACCTGACAGCTAAAGAGAATTTATGTTTGCATGTTTTCCATTAATTTATTTTTCCGAGGCGAGGCGAAGGAGCTCCCGTCCCAAGGAAACTGAAAAAGACCCACAACTCCAGCCTCGAACTGCACGAAAATGCACAGCAGGAGGGGGCTCCCGGGGGCGGGAGGAGCACAGGAGGAGCCGCAAGACGGCACATTTCGCTATCACGTTTGGACTATAAAACAGGCCAGCCCAGGCCACGCGGCCCCATCCCCAAGCCCATCCCCACACCCGAACCATACTGATGATGTTGTTGATGACGTGGAGCGCCGCTGCATAGCACCGCCAAAAATGGCAAACGGGCGACCCAAGACACTGGTCCCAAGCAGAAGGCAAAGCACAGCACTGGGAGAAACGGGGCACTCGAAGGAGATGGTGTCGACAATATTTAGTGATCCTATGGGATACAATAAAGATCGGAAAATGTACATACTTTCTACTCAATTTATCCTGAGACAAGACTAAACTGGATTTTATTATCAGTATTTTAAGTTTACAATGGGTTTTAAATTTTTGAACATCCTTGCAATTTCTATATTTAAGGATTTTATTTTATTTCCACCAAGATATTATTGAAGTCTTTTTAAAAATGAAGTAACAACGTTCCCAATAAGTGGCGCCCAAACAGGAAAAAGGGATGGGACTTTAACTACCTCACGCTTGTATTTCAATTCTAGTTTTTTGACTCTTAAAGATTGAAAAAAATTCTCTAAGGCGTTATTGTACCTCAATTATTCTTGGAATTCTCTCTAAATATTTTAATGCCTTGACCCATTGATAAGAAACAAGCGGATGATACAACTAGCTTAGCGTCATTATTACTCCACAGTTCATGGAAAAGTTATTAAACATTTGAATGCCTTCTGATAAGAAGTGTGTGCCAGATCCAAATGGGTTTCTCCGAGTGTAGCTCTGGCACAGACACAAAGACAGAGGCAGACGGACACGGAGACGTCCCGACGCAGTGCAAAAACTTGTCAAGTAAATATAAACGAAATGTGTGGCACGGCACCCGGCCGGGTCCGTTTCGTTCCGTTCCGCCTCTACTTGCTTTATTTTATTCCCGTTTTATTATTATTTTCACCAGGCCAAAAGACCGAAAGACGCAGACGCCGCAGCAGCAGCAGCACCAGCACCAGCACACATAAAAAATATTTTTATGCAACATTTTTATGATTTCCGTCTGGCTGCGACAGCGGCATGGTCACAAAGGAACTCCGAGGCACACGGTCCGCTCCGGTTCTGTATCTGTATCTCATTCTGTTTCTGTTTCCGATTGCGATCCCAATCCAGGGCAGGCCGGGCCAGGCGAGGCCATCTCCTTCACCTGGTTTCAATTAAAAGACACTTTTCTTTCATGTGACGGCTTATTTCTCATTACGTTCGGCCATGCTGCTTGTTTTTATTTTCATTGGACTCCGGTTCTAGGATGCCGAATCCGAACTCGAATCCGAGTCGGAATTGAAATTGGAAAACTGCGACTGGGGTTGGCTGCTGCTGGTGTTGACGGGCGTTCAAAGTTTTCTGGAGGGGCGAATACGAATGGAATGGATGCGTTCGCTCCCTTGTCTCACTTCATCAATCATTAATTTCGTTTATTTTTAGTGAAAATAATCACTTTGGGCAGCATATGTGACCGAGCAGCGTTTCGCATGTGTTTGCCGAAACGGGAATGGGGTGGATTTCGGCCGGGGGTTGGGTAAGAACCGCACAAAGAGTCTGCAAGATGCGCACGGTCGAATAAAGAACCACCTCCTTGCAATTATCAAATGGACTCTGTGCCCTTCGAGGTTGCGTGATGCTCTCTGCCGTTCGGTTAGGTTAATGTGTGTGAAATGACTTTATTGGTTTTTCAGGTGGTCTGGGCCCGGATAAGTGATGGCCTTGGCCCATGCCACGGTCTATAATGGACACATGTGTCCCGGGTGCTACGGGCGGGCGGTTGGGGGAGTTAAGTGCGACTTAGATGGGATAATAACGCAGGGCTTCCAAAAAGGGGGCTGAACAATTAGGCAGAACTCAGTCTGGTCAAATTGATCGATAATGGGGAAGTCTAAAATAATTACTCTGTAGGGAAATAAAACAGTCCGCAAGTCTATTAAATTAAGGATTGTTTGAGGAGGGCCATCAATTATCGCTAAAGACCTTATATTTCATCCTCAGAATTCACTTTGCCTGTTTTTCCTATGACCGTATTGAATTAAGAATAATAAAGCAGTAGGGAGTAGTAGTAGCCTCTATAAAACACTGTTATATAAATATATTATCATAACATTGTGTGCCGGCTTGCATTCTCAACGGTTGTGCAAATCTTTCCTAATTTGTATGAAGCTAGTAAACATTAAGATAAACATTTAGATTCCTCGAATTCTAACGAAATAATCTTCCGTTTTTTAATATAATAAAAACAAGATAGCTGCGACTTTTTATCTCAATGAACAATTTAACAATGTCCAGCCCCACCCAAGTTAATTAGGACAGAATGCCCCCACAAGCTAGCAGTACTTCAGAATGTACAATATACGTTGTACGACACTTTTATCTTTTTTCAAACCCCTCCGTTTATGTGACACATCTGCCTCGTCGCATACCCGGCAGCTACCTTTCACAACCCATCGTGCGTTTGTCAACTTTTGCACAACGCTTCCTGTGGAATACTTAAATCCTTATTCACTCCAATGACTAAGAGGCATTTCTTATCGCCGCCCCAGAGCAACGAACCGAGCAATAAATATAAATAGAGAATTTTCACATCGGGCAAACAAACCCACACGCACCTCGAGGTGAATTAATCAACAACTCCGGACTCCGGTCTCCGGAGCTGCCTCCCCTCCCGGAGTAATTCCCCTAATGCAATACATTTCCGCCGTGCTGCGGGCTGTTCTATCTGGTGTATGGTATCTGGTCCCCGGTATCTGCCTTTTGGTATCTGGAAAGGCCATGCATATACATTGGTACCAACATGATTTTTATCTACGTGTCGATAGCATAAATATGACGGCTGGTCAGGAGGAAAAGCGGGGGGCGCTAGTGCAATTGCAGTGCGCACCTCATTGAACTTTTCAGACAAACACAATTTGTCCGATAAGGAAAAAAAGCGTCTACACGACACCCGCAAAAGGGGCGGCCGCCGCTGGGGGCGGGGCAGGTCGGGTCGGTCGAACGGCGCGCGCACTAATGGCCACCATTAATAATTGAAAAACTGAAACAGTCGAGCATGTGAGCAGCTGAAGGATGGTGGCGCTACGTGGGGGGTGAGCCGAGAGGAGAGCGGCGAGGGGCAGAGGTTGGGTCGCCAGTTTAGGGGTTGGGGTGACAAAATCTATAACCAAAAAAGTTATGAATAAGCGAACGAGTGGAGAGCGACGTCGGCGAGTCGGTGCACCGGGAAAAAAAGGCGCTGATATCGATAAAGATAAGATAACTCGAGATTATGTCGAATCCAAAAGTCTAGAGCTGTATGAACTGGAACTTCTGTGTCTGTACAAGAACTTTTCAACCAATAAGCCAAGTTTTCCTTATAAAACTGATGATTAAAAGTTAGTTTAAATGTAATCCTAGTAAAAATCGTTCTAAACTTGGCAATGGCAAATCCCGATGCTTTTTAAAACCGTTCGTTTAAAAAAAAAATCATTTTGATTGTATTTTCATCGTCAATTTTAAAACATATCACTTAGTTTATGAATACTACGTATGGTGTCAACTTAATTTGCAACTGATATAGGCGTATTTAAAACATGGCTTCGATTAACTATTTTCCTGAACCCTTGTGCCATTGTGGATTTTTAAACAGAATAGTCGAATCATTTAAAAAAGTATCTCTATTTTTTTTGAGTGCACTGGTCCAGTTGGAAAACCGACGGATCTAAGAAATAACCAAATTTTTGCTGTGTACAAACCTGTTCTCTGGCTTCGTTGTTGTTTTTGTAGCTGTGGTTGTTGTTGGGGCTGATGCTGCTGCAGATGTAGTCGGTGCTGTTGCTGTTGTAGTTGTAGTTGTAGTTGTAGTTCATGGCTAGCTGATGAAGCTGCGGCGCTGCAGCGACGCCGACGTCGCGGCGACAATGTTGGAGCTTCTGCTGCTGCTTTTGCTGCTGCTTCTTCTTCGCCTGCTGGGGCTCTTCTTCTTGCCGTTCTCCTGGTTTTACCCGTTCTTCTTGTTGTCTTGGATTTGGACTCAGATTCGGACTCGGATGAAAACGCAGCAACAGAGGAAATCGCGTGCAGAACGCAGCCAACGCATTGGGAGATGCAGGAAACTTTTTCGGTTTTCCCGTTCTTTTCTTCTTTCCTGCTTTCCTGCTTTTTATGCTTTTTGGGGAGCCGAGTCGCTGGGTTTCTGCAAGTTGCCCAGTGATTTTTCGTTGGATTTTCCGCTGCAGGGCAGCAGAAAGCGCACGAAGCGAACCGAAACTGAAACTGCGACTGAGGCAGCGAGGGTCGTGCAAAATCGGGTATTTCCGAGGGGGGTGCTAAAATATTGGAGCAAGGTGTTTCCAAACACACAGCTGCGGCGAATTCAATTCGCCGGCGTTCTCTGCGCAAGAGCGAGGCGGCAAGAGCGGAGAGCGGCGCTACATTTGCATGGTTGTGCCGTTGTTGTTGCTGCTCTGCTCCACCACCACCGTTATAGTTTCGCTTCTGTGTTGGTCTTGGGGATCTCTTTCTCCTTCTCCTTCGCCTCAAGTCTGCCCCTCTCCCTCTCTCTCGCTCACACTCGCAAGGAATCGAATTGAAACGAATGCTCTTCGGCGAATAATTGGGTTTAGATACTTTTCCAGCAGACAAAGTTGTTTCTTTTTTTGCACTTTTTATTGATATTAATTAAAGCGCATCGGTCGAATCACACTCGCACACGCACAAGAAACGCACACATTGCGGTTTTCCAAGCCGCACACAAAGTTTTTCCTACTGGCAGCGTTTTATTCCTTTCGAATCGCCAGACAATTGGCATTTTTCGTACCGAATTTCACTGGCCTCTTTGTTTTATTGAATTTTCACGGAGACGAGACGCTCTCGCACGCAGAGAGACCTTCGCTTCTGCTGCAATACACACCACCTACGAGCCAGGGGAAATTGTATCTATGGGCTGTGTATCTACGCGGCACGCGCGATACGTCCGCTCGGTTCGGTTTTTCGAGAGAGAATATTTCTTTTTCGGTAATTTACGCTTAGGCGACTAAAGATTCGTATCTTACAGATGCAGTGTGGCCGCAGGCCAGAGTTTGCGGAATCCCAGAGATACTTAGCAGGGACACTAACCTTTGTACGGATCGTTGCCAACATAAAACATGCCAGGGGGGAACTTTTTTTTACTTATTTAATAACAAAAACGATCAACATTTGAGACTCGAATAAATTTTATTAATGAAGCGCACTTATGGCACTTTAACTTTGTTAGCCTCACGTGCGCAGTCATATTTATTGGCAAATCAAGGAAATTAGCATCATGAACAACAACAACGCAAACAGTGATCCAAAAAAGTTGACTTACCTATTACCATAATTACTTATACATTTTATTAAATTGTTTTTTATGGGCTTTCTGTAATTATGCGATCACAACTGACGGCGTTACATTTTGTTCTTTTAAAATTCGACGAAGTTGGAAAATCGACTATTTCATAAAGTATGCACAATCACAAACGGCAATTAAAAGAAAAAAGAAGAAAATCGGTGCAATATTAAATATAAGCAAGCTCTTGGAGGAATGTAAATATTTTTGTCAGCGCGAGGACTGATTCTTTTTAAGAATTCAATACAATTAATGTGTGGGTCAACGAGGTTTCTTTTCGGAAACTTTTTTTTTTATTTGCAATACTTTAGACGGTTGCCATTGACTGTATTTAATTATTTTTTTGTAACTTATATATTTCGGCCAGTAGCAGTAGGCGCACCTAACAATCCAAAATCGTTGCAAATACTTAATGTTTTAGTTTTCGTGATAGCCCCAATAGCAATTATACTATCTGGTAAATAAACGTATATCTTATTTAGTTCAAAAATTGTGCCGATACTTGATTGGCTTTTTACTGATCAAAGAATAATTAAATGTTGTAAGCATCTATTTATTGTTCAATTTTTCCAAGCACAAACCAACTTTTTGCAGCGACTGTCTAAATGCAAAGAACTGCGTGCAATAGCAGATTAATATGCCGCACTTTAGGAATTTATGAGACACATTTCGAGTGGCTCGAAAGCTGAATCAGCTCATTCTTTGCCGGGAAACCGATTTGTATAAACAAGACCCACAAAGTTTACTCAAGAAATTAGCAGGCCAGTCATTGTGTGCGGTATCAATTTACGAACTGGCCATGCTACAGAAACAACAAAGGGCTGTTGATATCCACGTTCGTTGACTTTCTGAAAACCAATAAAGAAAATATCTGTTTATAAAAAACTTCATTAGTGCCCTTGACGAAGTCGAGCTCAAGAATAATGATAAATACAAAAGTACACAATCTCCATACGGTAAACCACAAGAACTCGGAATATCATTTTGAAAGCCGAGGATTGCTTACCTGAAATAAAGTAAAGCTTAAATAAATATTTTTTTACACTGAATTAAATATTATTTTACTTTATATTTCACTTCTTTTCTACGGATTTTAATAGATAGAGGTCAGTGTCATGTTAAGGATTGTTAGCACTTACCGATCAAAAATGTGCTTCTTGAAAAATTCCCTTTAAAGAGACTAACACTAGTAGAAAGGATTTTAAATCATACGAAGTAATAGTTGGGATGAAACTTGGCAGATTGGAGCTATCCACTTAATTTAAAATATTCCCCTGCGTTTATTCAACTATATAATGCAAACCTAAAACTCCAAAACTGTAAAAAATGTTTGATAAATCGTAGCAAAAAGGGTACGCAACCTTAAATAAATAGGTATGGGTTGGACTATGTATAAATTTAAGGAGGAAGGTACAGCGAGTTATTTCTAAAATGGAATGGGTGGGGCTTTCTTTGTTACTGCCCAGAATCTTTAGTTTTAGAGCTCGAAGTCTTTGGATCCTCCTTAGTGTCTGCTTTGGGCTGGTTGTTTGTATCGTGGTTGTGTTGCTGATTCTTAATGATTAGTTCCCCTGTCACTGAGCAGGTGATGATTCGAGCAGCGCATCGCATATACCTATTCCGGGCACACAGCCAGTACGTCTTTGAACCACGCGAATTATTGCGATAGTACCTTTAAGATTAAATCTTTAATCAATTAATTAATTATAAAAAAGCTCCCAGTCAGACTTACTCGTAGCCGCCCATGAGCAGTTTCGGCTTGCCTTTGGTGCCCTTGACTATCATAATTCCTCTTTTGCGTATAATATCTGAAAGAAAGCGAGCAGTGTTTGGATTAATAAGTATGAATTCTTAGAGATTTGCAGGTAATTACAAAATGTTCATGCCTTACACGCTTATTTAATGTATGATTTAAATTGAATTTCAACTGAATATGTATAAAGAGTGCGCTTATAGTAAAATAATAGTTAACAAGCTGTATAACTTGTATCATATATTGCATGTCAACATTTTATAGGATCTGTTAGAGTTCAACTTGGCAATTTATTTAATTTATAAAAAAGCATCATGATTTATTCGACAGATACACGTCTTGCGGGTCAATGATGTGAGTGCTTTGCGTATTTCAGTCGGTACACCTCCTGGCCGCTCTTCAGTACGTGGGTGGTGGCCCTGACCTTGCAGTTGGAACTCCTATAGCGGGCACATCGCCAGTTGATGCTGCTCTTCAGCTTGCGATCCATTACGAACTCGTGCTTATCTATAACCAGCTTACGCTTTTTCTTGCGGGTACTACTAAAACTAGCCAAATGTGCAGTACCTGAAAAGAAAGGAAAACATTATTAGTGATTATTACAGGAATAAACTAAAAGTGCTTTAAATAATAAAATTATTTAATTAAAATTAGGTGAGAACTGGAGTTTATTTTTCATACATGAGCTCTTCTTAAAGAAGCCCTAAGTACAGTCGTGGAGATCAAAGTATAAAGTACTAGATACACAGGTGATGTAATAGCTATTTATAGTTGTGACTAATTTGGTAGTTGATACTGATTGGAATTTGACTGGTATATTTACCAATCCAAAATTCTAAAGTATATCCTTTTAAATGGAGCTTGTCGTAGTTGGCAAATTAGTCGATGATTCTCACGTGCTGCCTTCCTTCTTGGCGGACTGGTCGATGGTTATGCTTGCTGGAGTGCACAATCGTTCCCTTAAGCGTGTGGACCCTACCGTGGCACTTCTCTTGGGAGGTGTACTGAGTGCAGCGCCAGTAGGTCTTGTAATTAATGCACTTTTCGCGAACGTATGAGTACTTCTTGTGATACAATAAAACGCGTCCCTTCTGACTTATGACATAGCTGAAGCTCTTATCTAAAATACACAAATGGATAAGTAGTTAGAACAGGATTAAAGTAAAACATACCTAAAAGAGGAAAAATGAGAGGCTAATTACAATTAATTGAATTCATTTGGCCTAACAATCAATGTTCTCTCCATTTATTATGAATGAATGATCCACTTGTCTCTACCGTACACCTAAATCTAACTTTGTGCATCCTAGACGTCGTGAGTGAGGTCATGGAGCTCCTCCTCGTGCAGATCAAAGTTGACGTCGCCGGCGTCCTCCACATCACAATCCATCTTGGCGGACATTTGGTGCGGTTCCCGCAGCGTCTGCGCCTTGCTGGAACTGTACTTATTCCGCTTGAGCTCGGCGTGGATGTGCTCCACCTTGTTGATGATGAACTTGGGCGGCGTCTCCTTCAACATGGTGATGCGGGCGGGACACTTGAGCTTCTTGGTGGCCATTGAGCTGCAACGCCACAGGATCTTCTTTTTGTTCTCGCTCATGATCAAAAAGCGAATGCCATTGGCCATGATGGCGGGGCGACCGCGCAGCGATTGCGTGAAGAAGACCAGCACATCCTCGGGATTGGGCACCTCGTCGTTGGCCAGCACAACTGCAAGAAAGCAAGAAGGGATTAGTTATGGTCGAAATTGCCGGCGCAAATAAGTGTACATTCAATAAATTGGACAATTATGTGTTTTCCTTATAGGCTTCTATTTGTTTTATTGACATGCTTTGAGATGCTCTTAAATTACATATCGAACATGTGCGCCATGCTCTGCGGCAGACTTCTCACGTTGGACACCACCGGAGTCCTCATCTTGGGGCCCTTTCCCGTCAGTGCTTTTCCCCTTTGCTTGGCCCGCATGTGGCAGTGGTCGTGGATCTGGCGGAAGTCGTTGCTGTTCGTCTTGCTCATGCAGATGAGCACCGGGCACTTGGTGTGGCGATAGTACCAGTGGCAGCGCCAGTACAGGTTCGTGCGGTTTATGTTGTTCCGGAAGAACTTCATCCCATCCAGCCAGAGCAGCTGCCCACCGCGTTTGGAAACGGAAAACTGGATCTGAGGATTGTTGCCGCGGTACTGGCCGTGCCCGTAGTCGTACTCTGGAAGTAAACCAAGAGAGATTATTCAGTAAATAGTTCTAAGTTGGGGATAAAATAGGTGACTAAGTTGGTTTAGCTAGATAGTTGCAGGTATTGAAAAACATTTCACATTGCTTTGCTTTAATACACAAGTTTTACACGCTTATGGACTAGGTGGTAAGGAATTTCAATAGTGGCTAGAGATTTCGGTGCTTTAGCCTTGATTTTATATCGAGGAGCGGTGGCGGCTCCCGAAGAGGTGGGATTGGAGGGGCTTCATGCTCCGCTTCCGGACCAGGTCCACCATCCGCCTCCGTCTTCCGGTGCGCCGATTCCTCCGCTTGCTCCTCATTCTCAACAGAGTCGTGTAAGTTCGCTTCTCCGCCAGCCAGTGGCTTGATCTCGATGTCATTGCTCTCCGTGTGCTGGTGCTGGTGACAAAGACGCAGGATAAGGGTGGACTCGTCGTGGATGGCGATGGCGGGACAGCGCTCCTTGTAATAGTTCCGACACTTCCAGTACTGCAAATGACCGCGCTTCTTATTCCGGAAGAAGCGAAAGCCATTGATCACCAGCAGCTTGCCACCATTCTTCTTGGAGTCCGCAAAGTCAATGTGAAAGGCTGCGGATGAAAGAGAAAGTCCAGGTTAGTACCAGAATGAACTGATGCTTCTACGCCAGCAGCCTAGGTGTATCCTAATTACGGATAAATATGCAGTTCGTCATCGAGTAGAGATTTAAAAGAAAGTGATTTATTTTAAAAAGGGTAGTGAAACGTTTGGACGCTTTGAACAGAATGCACTTAAATGTAATCCTTGGACGAGTCTAGACAGAGGGCCTTTTTCTCCCTCTTTACAATAACGGGCAAGCTGACGTTGTTGTTGGGAAACTTCCGACTATGGTCGTGCTCGTAGGAGCACTTGATGATGCGCTGCTGCGAGTGTTTGTCCATCGCGGTGACGACTCGAGCTCGACACACTGTCACATCCTGTTGAAGGAACAAGGGAATATGACTTAATTTTTGCATTCCGGCTTAGGAACTCTAGCTCTAAATATTTTACGTATTGTGATATAAAAAATTCGTGAAAATCTTTCTAAGATGCTGGTTTATGATTATTGATGATTGATTTATTAATTAATAACACACACACTTGAAAGGCTACTTTAAATATTTTAAAAATGTAGAAATAAAAAACTAGTAAATATATAAGAGCTTTTGATTGCAAAAAACACTATTATTCTATTTCAAAACCAAAGTCAGAACTCACCTTTTTTGAGCAGATCCAGTAGGTTCGAGAGGCGGAGCATCTATTTTTTACAAACTTCTCATTCTGAAACAGCAGCACGGTCCTTCCTCGCTGACCTGTCCCGAAAACTGCCAGTTCTGAAAGGATTGAACGGATAATTAGTCACTGCGTTTGAGCTCGGAACGTACTTAATGTTTCAGGAAAATACTGGTGGGTGATCACTAATCTAGCTTTTTAGCGAAATCGTGTATGTTTATTGGTAATAAAAACAAGTGTGTGCACGTTTACAAATGATTGTGCACGCCCGAAATGGCCACATATGTGGGCTTGTTCTTGTGGGTGATCATGTACACGCCGCAGTTCAACCGCTTTTTGGCGCACACCCAATAGAGGATGTCGTCGTAGCTGGCTCGCCGTTGATAGCGGTCTCCATCGTAGACCAGAATGTCGCCGCCGCTGGTCCGCTCATAGCGCACACGATCCCAGTCGTCAAGGGTGCGGACGCACTTCTGCTCGGGCGCCAGTCCGCAGCGCACCTTTTGTCGTCCTACACCCCGAGTCTTGGGCAGGAAACTCTCGTTGCCAAAGTCAGCAAGGATACTCGGATTGAGGTCAATCAGTCCTGCAATGAAGAGGAAAACAGATCTAATGGTTAGTAAATGCATTAGATAAGTAAAAAACGAATTAAACAAATTAAAATAATATTTAAATATAAATAAATAATAAATGCCAAACACAGATTGAAAAAGATGCCAATAATGGATATATATTTATACAAATTAAACAAAAACCAATAACCAGCCATGCACCATGATAATATGCACTCCTATGAGAAGGAACATAAATTAGGGAAATTATTTGAAATTAACCTTGATAAACACTTACCTGAGATTTGAAAAGTTGAATCTGCTTCCTCCTATCTGAAAACGGACCAACTGAAAATCGTTCTTTATTGCGCAAATGCTCGAGGTTTAATATTCTTTTCTAAATTAAAGTAAAAGCCTTATCCAACTCTAAGATATCTAAGTGGCCTCAATCAGCCAGCTGAATGCTTCTTTTGATCTAGGGATGATTGTGCACACCGCTGACCGCGTAGCGGGATTGTCCGTTGGGCAGGATGTGGGTGATGACGCGGGAGCGGCACTGCTTGCGCCACTTGCTGCACTTCCAGTACACCTTGTCCTTGTAGGAGGCGTTGCGCAGGTAGCGATGCTCGCCGCAGTGCAGCACTCCGTTTCCGGCCGCCGAGCGAACGTAGTGCACATCCTCCGTGGACTTGGACAAGCGGACGCGCTTCATCAACGGGTGGTTGTCGGATTTCGCATGCGGCACAGTTATCATTTCAAAGGTGGCTGGAAACCAAGAAATAAAAGAGTTAGTTAAGGGCATGCCACCAAATAATTAACAAGAAATACTTAAGTCTTAAATTAAATGGGTTTCTTGAAGTACACAGGAAAAAGAGTTTATTATAAATTCGCATATCAGTAGTCTACTTCTAAAACGCAAGTAATGGCTAGGGGTTGAGTATCGACTTAATGCAGGTTGTGCAGGTCCTCGATGCTTAAGTTAAGGGTCCGCAGTTCCAGCGTGAGATCCTCGTCGGCCTCCTCCTTGACAAAGCCCGTGGCCAGTGTCTTTCCCGACTTGCTGCGCCCCTTCGACGGGGCAGTGGTCATCGAGAGCCGCTTTTTCCGCTCCGTGTTGAGACACGTGTGGTGACACGATTCCAGCACAATCTTGTGAACGCCTTCTACGACATTGGTCACTACCCGAGCGTTGCATTTTGTGCTGCCCTGGAACGGAGTACAAGAGATATTTTTGATTTCTGTCTCAACCTGTGTTTTTTTTGTTTTATTTAAGTATTTCGATGTGGGAACAACACTCAGTCGAGTTGGAAAATAAATACCACAACTAATCAGAACAAGGAACTTTGTATGACCCAAATATGCACTTCACTTTTTCACTTCTTAAACCACAATATTAATAAATCGAATCTCCACATGAGCTCACCTTTTTGGAGCATATCCAGTAGGTCTTCAAGTTGCTCCTACGATTCCTCACGTAGTTGTGGCCATTGAACGCCAGCAGTTTGCACCCGCGTTGTCCTCGAATAAATGTCAGCAGGCTGTGCTTGATGGCTCCCTTCATGTCATCCAAATCGGGGAATACTGTAAGAAAGCGAATTGCCTGTTAGTAGGTTTCCATGCAAAATGTACAACTTGAGTGGGAGAGTATGAATACCATAAAATACAGTTTGGATTTTTCAGATTTATATTCTATAATAAATAGGCAATAAATTGATTCTATACAATGGACAGCCAGAGTTGGCTGGTTTTCTATGGCTGTTTAGTAGGGCGGATGGTTGTGTTGGCCGCACTTAATGGTCACATCGTGGTCTTGCACGGTAACCACCCGGGCCTTGCATTTGTGGGCCCCTGCGCGAGCGCAGGACCAATACGTTTTGGATCCCGTGGACTTGTTTCGGGTGAAGGTGAACTCTCCTATCTTCAGCTTTCGGCTCCCGCGAAAGCCGGTGATGTACGAGTAATACGAGACGGATTCTGTGAATGGAAAAGGGAAAGCTTAGATTAGTTCAACAGCAACATGAGCTTACAGGTCTAAAGCTAGCAGGCAGAGAGACGCAGACGAACCATACTCTTATCCAACATGAACTTTATTGAGTCAGACGAAAGTTGAGGTGATGCTATATCATACAATTTGGCTTAAGACTAGAATGCTAGGTCGCCGTTTCTGGCCCTGTCGTGGCGACGGTCTCCAGGGGGTCTTGTCGACGCTCCGCCCGCGCCGCTGCCTCCGCTTCTGCCCGCTGGCGCTTCAGAGAGCCGTACTTCCGCGCCTTCGTTATGACCTCGTGGTTGTGCTCGCTGTTCAGGATGGTCAGGGTGTCCAGTTTGGTCTTGAGCCGCGCTCGACAGCGCAATACGGCGAACTGCAAGGAAAACCATATTAAACACTTATACTGATCTACGATCGGTTAGTTCCAAGGACCTTCATACATAATAAACTATAAGTTGCTTATTATTTTATTATTTTTAATTTAGCATTTAATAATAATATTTAGATCATCTTTATTACTTTAAGTTAATTTAGATAAAAAGGCTTTACTTATGCGTAATAATGTATTTGATTTAAGGTAATGAGTTAATGTTACTTTAAGCAAATCTCTATATGAAAAGCCTTATAAAAAATGGATGATTATGTAGTGAATCATAAATCTTTTAATGTAAAATATCGGCACTCCAAACAAAACACTGATGTAGTACTTTAATCTAAATCTAAAGATTTGGCTGAACAACAATGATTCTCAAGGACTGGTCTTGACAGGACTACAAAAATAAACTACCTACTTAGAAGTTCTGAAAATTTTCATTATCGTTAAGATCAACGAATTTATGACACACCTAAACCTACAGCCACATTAACCGCACATCTTATGTATAGGCAGTCCCTGGCAATCTACTCACCTGGCTGCAGCGCCAGTATGTGACGTCGTCCCGGCAGATGTGGCGGTTGAAGGTGTGCTGCTTGAGCATGATCTGCTTGGTGCCGTACTTGCTGACGATGAAGAAGGGCGAGTTGCTGTTGACCACTCCGGTGGCTACGGCGGCGGCGGAGGTCAGCTGCATGGTAGCCTCGCCCAAATCCACGCTGACCTGGTAGTCGAACTTGGCTACAAATAAGGCAGATGGGAGGAGTGTTAGTTGGGCATAGTAACTGGGAGAGATTAGGGCAACAGGAGTTCAGCAGAGAAAATAAAACACTGGGGATTGCTTTCATGGTTTTCGGTATATTGTACATTGTGGTTTTGGCCTATGACTACATACACATCCTACATCCTACATCCTACACCCTAGGGGCACTGCGCACAGTGCTTGGCGTGGTCGTGGTGCCTGGTGAGGCGTGGTCGCCGGCTCAGCTCCACGAGGACGTAGTAGGCCGGGCAGTTCCTGGTCAGGCAGTGGAAGTAGGTGCGGTACTGCATGGCGCGCATTTTCTTGTAGGACTTGCCGCTGACCAAGAGGAACTCTCCCTGGGCGGTGCGCTTCAATCGGACGCCCTCGTTCTGGTCTTTCGCTGCAGGAGATGAAGGATGAATTGGATTGATATGTGAGATGGTGGGTGGCACATGATCAGACTGAGCTTAATCCAAGTAATACACGCAACTAAAGTGTCTACAAATCTCGGTGTTTTCGTTTGGTTTTGGTTAATCTCTGTCTTTAATATGTCGGATAAAAGGCATCCTTGGGCAACAGTTTGGCGGGCACGTTGGCGCCCAGGAACCGCGGCGGGTGGTTGTGGGCATTCTTGCCCAGCTTGATGCCTCCCTCGAACTTGGTGATGGCCCTCGCGGAGCACTTATTCTCGTTTAGCCGCTTGCCGTTCCCGTCGGAGCAGATCCAGTTGACCGTGGCCCGGAAGCTGGCCTCCTTCTTGTACATGTAGCCATTGAAGACCAGGTTGAAGCCCTGCTTCTGGTTCCTCAGGAAGAAGTACTCGTGCTTGTCGATCCACAGGCCCCGCGGAATGTCCCCGATGAACTGACCTGCAATGGAGGAGGCAGGCAACTGGTTTTATTTCCCGCATATCTTGGGAGTCGAAAACGTACAACCCAGAGAAAAACACATGGAGTTTGGGGTGCTGAGTAAACCGTTTATTGCAGGCAATTCCCGATACAGTCTACTATTTATAGCCGCTTATTTATATCGCCTGTGGGGAGGTTTTATCTTCTGGTGCCGTAAGGCGTTCGATACTCTGCTATGAGACGGCAGGGTTTACTTACTCTGTGGGCAGCAAGGTAGACTCACCTGGCGTTCTGAGCACTTTTCACGTTCTTTTTTTGATTTCTAAGGGTTCGAAAAACCTGATAAACATCGTCGCAAGAGCACATAGCCACTTTCTTCGTAAGACACATCCTTTTTGACACTTTTTGGAGGGATTCCTTTTTGAGACACCAACAACAACAAAGATGCCAGTTCTCTGCGCACACACGAACACCACCGCCACCGCACAGCCACTCACTAACACTCCCGCTGCAAGTTTGCAGGACGATTTGGGGATCTCCGACCGCTCATTCGCACTGGCATTCTTTTATTTATGCACATCTAAACAATTGCACTTTGCTAGCGACGGACAAACAAATTGTTTGCCAAAAAAGTAAGAGAACAACTACAACAAAGATGGCGTGCCGTTAACAGAACACAAAGTGCTGTTAGCGGGGCTATCGGTTATCGGCTGCACAACATTTTGGTGCGACCGTATTGGCAGCGTATTTTGTTATATACCAGAAAGCCGAGACACCCACCTAACATTTATGATTGACTGTACATGAACTACCGTAGGTATGTCTGGTCTTTTTCGTGGTAGATACCAAAACATACTGCCGATACGGCCCTACTAAAACGGTGGGCGCGTTAGCCGAGACACTCACCTCAAGGTTTGGTGTGACCGCACTGTTGCGCAGTGTCAGTACATGTTATCGATATAACCTCTCCCATCTCTAAAGTACAGTGCTCTTCTTCTTTGAACCGTGTTTTTCTGCATTAAAATATTTTATTTTATTTATTTGTACATTTTCTCCTGCTTGTAGACCAATAAAATAAACAAGAACCAGCAAAAGTCCCTCCTCAGTTGTTTTATTTTCGTTTTTCGCCCGAAAGGCCCGCTCTCGCCCAGATGTTCTAACCTGTTGCGTTTGTTTCTCCAATTGACAGCCGCCACATCCGCATCTGCATCTCGCATCCCACCACGTAAACGCGGCAGGCCGAAGACCAAGGTCGAGGACCTGACGCCCAAGCCGAAGCTCCTGGACAAACTGCACGCGGCGACCTTGAACGAGGAGGCCAGCGAGCCGGCGGTGTACGCCTCCACGACGAAGGGTGAGTGCTCCGATCCTGGCAAGAGTTCTGCTGCTCCTAGGCAATCCCCAAGCTAATGCCCTTCTCCCCATCCGCAGGCGGTGTCAAGCTCATCTTTAATGGTCACCTGTTCAAGTTCTCGTTCCGCAAGGCGGACTACTCGGTGTTCCAGTGCTGCTACCGGGAGCACGGCGAGGAATGCAAGGTGCGCGTGGTGTGCGACCAGAAGAGGGTCTTCCCCTACGAGGGCGAGCACGTCCACTTCATGCAGGCCAGCGACAAGAGCTGCCTGCCCTCGCAGTTCATGCCGGGCGACTCGGGCGCCATATCCACGATGTCCACCAGCAAGGACACCAAGGTAGAGCTGCTGATCAAGAACACCACGAAGCTAGAGGACTCCGATGCCAAGGAGGACGAAGAATTTGAGGAGTTTGAGATTCAGGACATAGACGAAATCGAGTTGGACGAGCCGCTGCCAGAGAAGACGACCTCCAAGGAGCCGGAGGAGGAGGTGGACCCCAATGATTTCCGTGAAAAGATCAAGCGACGCCTCCAGAAGGCTCTGCAGAGCAAGAAGAAGTGACACTAAACACGCCTTAACTTCCAATTATACTTTCTATATTCACTTGAGGACACGGAGGTGGACTCCAATAATTTCCACGCCTATATGAGGGCCTGCAGAACAATAAGAAGTTACCCTGAAAATGCCTTAGAGCTTCACATTATACTTTCTATATCCATTTGGGTTTTACACAGCCCAACCAAGTACTAAATACTTAAGTTTTTCGTAATAAAACGATGTCAATAAATCGGATATTCAAGTAAAACGTTTGATAGATTATAAGCTCTAACTCCGTAATACGTAATGTACTCAGAATCATTCAACCAATGAATAACCTAAGCTTTTTAATGTTTTCCAGTTACACAACACGTCCGCAACTGTGGTCCGCAGATGTTCCTGATCAGCCGCAAGGGCGGCACCCTGCTGACCATCAACAACTTCGTCTACCGGTCCAATCTTAAGTTTTTCGGCAAGAAAAATGATATCCTGTACTGGGAGTGCGTCCAAAACCGATCTGTCAAGTGCCGCAGCCGCCTGAAGACCATCGGCGATGATCTCTATGTAACCAATGGTTTGTGAAGCGAAACAAAGAGGGGAACCGAATAATGCATTATTTTCGTGACCACAGATGTGCACAACCACATGGGCGACAACAAGCGCATTGAGGCGGCCAAGGCGGCTGGGATGCTGATCCACAAAAAGCTGAGTTCCCTCACGGCGGCCGACAAAATCCAGGGCTCCTGGAAAATGGAGGCCGAGGTCAATCTGGATCAGCTGCCCAAGATGTAGCCGCTTCTCGACATTCCCACCCACACGTCCGAGCTATGTTAAGGCTAGCTAATGTATTTCACGATTGTTCTTGCAAAGTATCTTTCTCATTTAGACTGAGTGTCTCGCGAGCCCAGTTAGGATGGGTAAGTAGCCTTTTCATCTGGGATCTCACAGTACCGTTCTTGTAATTCGCAAAGTCCCGGGTCATATTATTTATTCTGTTCTCATTGCTTAGACGCATTCGGCCACGGCACTGACTTAGGCAATGGCTTGTGTTACGTACAAACTATGAACTCGTAATAAAATCAGATGAACATCTAAACGAGTTGGAATTACATGATCTCGCAAACGATTCAAGAGTATTTTCGCTATCTCTAGATAGACCATCTGTTAAACAAATTCCACCTTAACTGCTTTCTTTGGGTAGCATTTTATTTTGTGCGCTAAGTTATAACTAAGGATCGTTTCGCTTAAAAATATTTAAAAATGGAAGAGAAAAATTATTTTTCCCTTAATGATGTTTTTTTGTGGTTTGATTATTCATGATTACGATTATATCTAGTAATCTAATGTAGTTTTACTTAAAAATATTTAATTTTGCGTTTAAGAATATCTGATCTTTTCAAGAAGTGCGTAATATAAGTTTTTTTTTGGTAAGCTATCGTTTGCCTTATTTTCAAATTAAGAAATAGTTCTTTTCAATTCAATGTATGATGAAGCTTGGTGATATTACAGAACACTACAAGTTGGAGTATTCTGAGATCGCATCCAGAGGAGTTAAAGTCCCTTAGCTGCATCGTGAGACTGGTAATCTAGTCTGTAGTAATCCAAGGCATCTTTAGACTGCCCAGCTTTGTCCTCACATTGTTATGGTTGTGCGAGGAGCAAGTGCTTCGGTATTTCACCTCGGAGCCCACCATAAAAGTGGAGGCTCGGGCTTTGCAACCCTTGTGATGGTACATGCATCGCCAGGACCCGATTAGGTTATCCTTTCCCAGAATTCGATGGACGATGAAGTGCTCATTGGCTATGATTAGCTTCGGACGCCTGTGGGCAGCCAGATTGAACTCCGCAGGCCCGTCGTACTGCAGGCCCTTCCTCGAGTAGCGGCGACGAACTGAAACAAATTATGGAAGCTCATGTCAGAAAATGATATTGATTACATGCACATAGGTCATTTTAAAGCTAGCCTTAATGGTTAAAACAGATACAAGATTTTTCTAAGATCGTTTATTTCGTTTTTTGTTTTGTAAAGTGCTTAGATCTATCAGGACTTAATCAACGTTTCACTTAGCCTAGATTCAGGTGGCTCGATTTGCAGAATGTAGTCTTTGGACTATTATAAACTTACCCAAAGATGTATATATTGAAAAATATAGATTTTGATTTGTGATGCTATTCAATTGTTCGTAGTTATACAAATCATATGGCACCGGTCATTGTTGTTACAACTAGCTAAATTAAGAAAAATTAAAGTGGATTTAAATTGTGTCTTTTGAAGCCTACATTGTTTTTGTAAGAATATTGATCGAAAACCTTTAGATAGTGGCTCACAATTGTCCGAAGACTACTCAAAAGATGCTCTTTCGCTCACCGTAGCATAGGTACTCTACATCGACATAAGTTCAAAAAGTTGTTCAAAACCACAGACATTGGTGAGCCCACCGCCCAGGGGGCTAGTAGTCCTTGCTGATGAAGACGGCGCCGTGGGCCTGGTGCTGCTGCATCAGAGCCATCATCTGCGGTGTCTGCACGTGGGGCAGGGAGAGCGGCATCGCCAGTGACATGGAGACGGGCACAGGAACCGTCACAGGCATGGCCAGGTGAGTGGGTGCCGTAGCGTACGTGGGCGTGGGAATCGGCGCCACCTGGGTCATCATCTCCACCGCAGATGTCGTCGACGTGACACCGGGGTTCGGGTCATTCTTAGCCGCCGGCAGGGTGCCGTTGGCCTTGGCCTGGCAGTAAAGCTGGCACAGTGGCAGCAGCTCCTTGTGCCGCCTTTTGATATGGCTGAGGAAGTTCCCCGTGGACTTTGTGGTGCCGGAGATCAGTCCGAAGCAGGTGGTGCAGGTGGCCTGGATGGCGCCCGGCGTCTTCTGGTTCGGCTGGATGTTCTTGTAGAACTTACCGTCCAGAATCTTGGGCAGGGTAAAGGGTTTCCGGAACGATTCATCGTCGCTCAGATAGGTGACGGCCAGAGCGGCCACAGCAGCATCCGTTGGCTGGGCAGGCGTGGGCGAGGGCTCCATTTTGATCTTAACTGCAATATTACAAATACCAGATGTTAGTAGAAAGTTTAAGGTAATTTAAAGCTAGACTAGGTGTAAAACGAACACGCATAACTACAAATTTTTTTTACATTTAGTATAATTTATTTAAATTAGTCTATGTCTGTAGTCTAGGGATTAATTAGATTGGCTGCCTACTGCAGCTCCGGAAACTCGTCCAGCAGTTCAGCCGAGAGATCCACTGAGCTGACCTCCGGGCCATGGGTGTGCGGAGCGCCAGCGATGCGCAGGGTGACATCCTGTATCTTGGAGGTCACCAGGGTGGCACGGCAGCTGTGCTTCACATACCGCGAGCACCGCCAGAAGACGTTCTTCAGGCTCTGGCGGTTCACCACGTACCGATAGCCCTCGAAGACCAGCATCACCCTGCCGCGCTGCGTGGTGGTGTAGTGGATGCTGCCGCCGGTGGTCTTGTCATCGAAGAGCGCCTTCAGGGATTGGAGGACACCTGGAATGGGAGAGGAGCAGGAGGTACGCAGACATTAGTTGGGATCACTTTTGGACTTTTCCGGCTTTGGTACTAGCTACTGCACAAGAGGAGGGAAGAGGAGAAGTTCTGTTACAGGCATTTATTTTCGGTTTACAAACGCAACAAACAATTTAAACTAAAGCCCGGGCTTGACCACCATGACTTTCAGAGTGGACAGCTTGTGGTCAATGAACTGCTGGACTGCGGATGAGGTTAGCTGTTCGCCGCGCAGGGCAAACACTTGGCACACATGGGCTGCAAAGAGAGGATGTGATGTGGGTTTTGTGGCGGGGTAAAGTCTCTGTTATATACTTATGACGTCCTGGAGCAGATCCTTGTCGCTGGCATCGTTCCGCTGGGCCATGAGTGCCAGCTTCTCCTTGCCAATCACCAGATCCATCACCCGGAACGTGTAGATGGCCGGCATGGGGATGTAGGCCTTGGCCAGAGCCGCCTTGGACACAAAGAGGCGACTGCCGTCGAACAGGGGAATGGCATCCTCATCGCGGGGCTCCTTTTCCGTCCCATCTGTGTCCGGTTTCTTGGAGCTTTCCACGGGCTTGGGAGCCTCAGCGTCCTCTTTTGGAAGCTCTGCAATGGCACATTATGGCGAAATCAATTAGAACACTGATCTTTTCGGGGGTCAACCGAAAACATAAACAAAATAAAACACAGTTCATGCGGTTCTCAAGTGGGGACTTTATTTCGGTTTAACTAGCTAGCAATGGCCTACACTTGCAGCACATTTCAGCCGGGGTGGTTCTCCGGACGGTAAGCCCTATTATTTAGCACATTCATTGCTCAATTTCACTGATTCAAACACAAATTATTTGTTTCAGCACGCCCACGAGTCACGGAAAGCAAAGCCAAAAAGAAATGATATGGCAGCAGAAAACCAGGGTTGCACGGGGATACAGTAAGGCGTCGTTAGGGGGCACCATAGGTTGGTTTGACTGAAATAAATATACCTTGTATAACGTTTTTTAAAAAGCAAAAAACATGGCAGTAAAATATACTTTTTATTCTTTCTGTTTTCAAACTTAAATTATAATTGTAAACGATACTTATTTTGAGCTGTATTTGGGATAAAAAAGAATATTTTTGTATTTTATTTTTATTAAGGATAAACTTTAATTTTTGATAACAATTATAAGGAAAGTCATTGGTTGGATAATCAAAATTAAATGGATATATATAAACTACATAATAATAATTTATATAAAAATGTTATATTCTATTAGTAGTTACTGTACCCACGCTGTTGCAGCCCTGGATTTTCCCGCTCAATCCGGCAACTCTGCCAAAATGTCGCCACAGCACGGTTGTGAAAAAATGCAAGTGAATTAGCAAATTGTTAAATTGTTAAACAAAATGTGCAATCAAAGAGCTTAATAGCCTGGGATTTGTGCATAGTGTAGGTGGAATTTCCGCCGTGAAAGAAGAGCCCGCCTTCTAAAAAAAAACGCTCGAGTGTCTTGTGATGAAGATGAAAAAAACCAACGACGCTTCCTCAAATTTCCACAAAAGTATTGCAAATATTGTGTACAATTGTTAAACGAAAAAATGTGCAATTGCCATGCGAATGCAATGTTAATAAAGTATAGAAACTCTGGCGGCGCGGGCATATATTATTTGGCGGATCATCTTGGGCTGTCCAGTTGTCAGAGCCTCCTTCTAATCAATACCCGTTCCTCCCACTCCCAATTGTGTCTTGCAGACGAGCTGGAGGATGACTTCAAGGTGCACCTGCCCCCGCTGCTGGTGGCTAGGAAGAGGAAGACGCTGGCCAGCCACCGCAAGCAGAGCTTCGACCACCTGAAGGTGAGCTTCACCCGGAGCAATCGGGGCAACAACCTGCTGACCATCGACGGGAAGCCCTTCACCCTCAACCGCCGGATCAAGGACGTCTGCTACTGGGAGTGCGTCAAGCTGCGCTGCAAGTACATCAAGTGCTCCGCCCGCGTGGTGACCAAGTCCAATCGGATCTCGGCCCTTCGGGGGCTCCACAACCATCCATAAGTTATGAACTACCTGTGCCATCTCATTAGTCCAATAAAGGTGTTTCCGTTAAACAAATAGCCGTCTTCCGCCTCTCCTGCCGTTGTAATTTCTGTAGTGTCCCCGCAGATAATAACAGGAGGTCTTCTCACTAATCTCGTCTACTACTTTCAGCCTGCTATCAACTGGTTGCCAACCGCCGTGGCGGTAAGAACCTGATCTTCCAGGGGCACATGTACTCCGTGGAGCGCAAGTACCGCAACAGCATCAACTGGGTCTGCTCCAAGAACAGCAACAGTGCGCTCCGCTGCCCGGCGAGGTGCGTCACCAATCCGGAGAGCAGCACCGGAATCAAGCTGAGTCACCGGCACCACAACCATCCGGCGGATGCATTTAAACTGCACAAGCGCAGTCGGAGGCGCTCCCGCAAACGGACCAGTAGCCTGGATCGCCCATTGTTCGTTTAAGCTAATTAATTCTAATATATGTTCACTTTGTTATCATTACTACATTTTGGTGAAAGGAAACAATGTTCATTTGTTAAATTTAACAATTCATTTAACTATCTCTAACAGTCTATTTTTCATAACCTGAGCTCTAGTTTTAAGCTGATCATTCGGTTCACAAAGACTTCACCCTATTCATACTTAATAACCCATAAATTTAATGTAGTATTAAGCCTTAACAAGCTTTCCTTTCGTGACTTATCCACCATGGCGATCTCTTAACAGGTTCCCGGCATCCTAGTGTTTATAAGCAAAACGGGTTCAGGATCATTGATGGCTACCGCTTCGTGATCGGCACTACAAATCTGCGTCGCACGTACTTGAAGTGCGCCAACTTCCGCAGCAATTGCCGGGCCCGTGCCATTGTGAATAGGGACACGAACAAAGTTCGGATGCGGCATGAGGGCCACAACCACAGTCGCAAAGATGTGGTGAGCGTACGTAACTCTAAGAAGTAGCAGGTACCAAAGCTGACTTAAGGAATAAACAAACGGTTTCCGTTGAAAAATGTTCGCCTGCTTTTCACTACCCATTAAAAGCCATTTAGCCTTTACATATTAACATTTTTAAAGTAGAACATTTACTAACTGAATATATTGCTTTCTTGCAGATAACTCAAGGCTAGTGCAGTATGTGCGCTCCAATCGAGGCACCGATCTCGTTTACCACCAGGGAAACACCTACACGCCCAATGAAAAGTTGAGGGAAGGACAAAAGAGTCGAGACTGGAAGTGCTCCATGTATCACAAGGCCAAGTGCCGAGCACGCCTGGTTACCCGCATCACCAGAGGAGGCGATATAATCCACGTAACCAGCAACTTGCACACGCATCCCACAATGTACACCACACAGAAAATGGATGCTCGCGTGGATGACCGCAAAATTTGCCTCGAGAGGAACCCACTCTGCGTGAATACACGATCGATCAAAATGTAAACTCGATTCAATACGGATAAACCCGGATAAGTTTAAGGTGTACGGAATTTAAGTTCATCATTGCCATAAGCTCTGAAACATATCAAAGCTGACATAATTCCCAAAGACTTTATAGTTGTAATTTATTAAAAAATTTCCAAAAACGAAGACTTCTTTATAATTTACACTTATTTTAATACATTATTTTATTTCCTTATATTTAGTCTGTAAACCCATAAATTGTATTTTTAATTCCAACTGATGCCATTACTAATGTTAATACACTTTTTTATACAGATTTCCACAAGAACTTGCCAATAGACACGGTATATGATGGCGACGGAAACCTGATGCACTTCATTCCCAACATTCGAACCATTCCCAGTCAGAAAAAGACCATGCAGCTATTGTTCAACAAATATGTCTACACCAGAAGCAACACTCACGGAAACACCACCTACTGGCACTGTCGCTGCCGTCGCAACGGTAGAAGCCCCTGCAACGCTCGTTTTCTCATCACCAAGCTCAAGAACGGGCGGTACAAGGTTTGTCTGTCCCAGCCGGAGCACAATCATCCGCCTAAGAAGCGCCGCTATAAGCAAATTGCTTAGACGTTAAGACGATTGAAATATAAATGAGCCATGATTTGGCAAACAGCACTACACCGCCTCTTAATTTGTAGTTGTAGAGAATAATGAAACAGTTGACTATTTACTAATCACTATGTGTACTTTCTCCGTCCACAGAAAGCAGCGTGGCCATCTATTCGGCCACATCCCGCGGAAGAATGCAACTGATCTACGGCGGACAGCCCTTCATCTTCGAGAAGACGCTGAAGCTATCTTCGGGGGAGGAGAAGCGCTTCTGGCGCTGCAACCAGTGGTGGAACCAGAAGTGTCGCTCCCGCGTCTTCACCATCAACGATGTCGTCTGTCCGCTCAACCGATTCCACACGCACGAGGAGATTGTGCGGCGCAAGAAGCGCGTGCGTCGCGTGCCGCCGGTGGAGACAATTGCCAAGGTGGTCACCACCACAGCGTCCAGGCAACCGCAGCAGCTGCAGCAGAGCCAGCAGCAGCAGGACATTCAGCTGACCAGCGATGCCATCCTGACCAATGCCGGAGCCATGCTCGAGGACGAATCCCCGGCCACGATTGATGTCAGTGAGCTGGGAATGCATCTGAAGTACGAGGAAATAGTAGCGGATGTCACGGGCATAGTGGGAGCCACGCGAGTGGTCAGTCGACGGAAGTGAATGAATGCGAACTTTTTACGAAGACGGCTCGATTTTTCCGTGAGGAAAAATGGCAGGGTCAGATTTACTCCATAGAAAATTCGAAGCACCATAATTTTTTACTTGCCACGTCGGAAATTAAGAGCTTTTGTTGAACTTAAAGAAGGCTTATTACGATTATTAGGCCGCATAAAATATTTTAATTATTATTTAAGAGATAAATATTTTTATTTTATTTTACGTTTCAAGCTTTCCCTTCCTTTCTTTTTTATACTTGATGAATGCCGCATAATTTCATTTCTGACATTTCCGAGAATCTTCTATACATTAATTTCTGTACCTTCTGTCGACTCGACTCATTTTACTCCCCTAGACGTACAAGCTAAGTTAGCAACTATGATTCAGCTTATAAAAACTTAAATATATGTATGTAAATGTAATAAATGTAAGCCCAAAACAGTGCAATTGAATTGTTTATGAGTCCACGAAACTTCTTCACATGCAGTTCGAGTCCTCTTCAACCTTAGCCCAACCTTACTAACCAACCGGATCACACATTTATTTATTTTTTAGGTGAGGCTCCTCAGTTCTACTTCAGCAAGGGCCAGCGTGAGTCCATCAAGCTTAACTACGGCGGTCACAGCTACGTGAAGTTTATGGAGAATGGGCGCGGAACCAAGTGGATCTGTGCCACCCGCTCCACCACAAAGTGTCGAGCCCGCATCCGCACCAGCAAAAACAATCGCCTGGAGGTGCTGCATGCCTCCCACAACCACGATCTTACGCCGACGAAGAAGGATCGAGGACGACATCGTCAAAGGATGAAATCCGGAAAGTAAATCAGAGTAACTACCAACAGAAACAAATTTTACTAGGGGTTATTAGTATTGAAAGATGCCTAAGTTCTTTTCAGTTTAGGTAATATGATGTTTGTAGTGCCAAGAATGATCTTATCAGTCAATTTGTTTATAAATTAAGCAAACTTCTACTCAAGAATTAGAGCCTTTATTTGTATTCCAATTATTAAAAAGAAGTTTTTTTAACCATATCTACTAAACAACGAGTTATAGCTTATAAAGACTTTTTTTATTGATAGTTATAAGTTGACTGCAAGGTTATACATAGATGTTTTGGATGACAAAATAAATAAAAACGGGGAAAGCTGCAAAATGATTCAAACTACAATAAATTTAAAAATCAATGGTAATGAAAAGATGTTATTGGTGTAAAATCTATCTCATTTATGTAATTTCCTGTTTGATGAGCTTAGTGGGTGAAGAGATCTCTTTTTTCTCCGGAGCATGAATTGTGTTGAAGCACGAATGGCACATCCAAGCACCTCCTGGGCAGGTCATGCAAAAAGTTTTGATCTTTTTCAAGTTCTTTCTGCCGGCCTTCAGGCAACTGACACATTGTCCAGAGGCTCTGGCTCCGACCAACATAAGATGGTGCTGATTCCAGGAGGTGCTGACGAGGTTTTCCATAAGGTCCAACCTAGATCTCGTAAGCTTTTTTGTCGCATCCAATACTAATTTTGGAGTGCCTCGTGATGATTGCGCTTCTCGGGCAGGAACCTTTGGTCGCAAAGTGTGAGTACGTGTAACAAAATCTGCAATGTTAAATATCGATATATTATTAAGTAGAATATAATAGAATATTGCAGAAATGGTGGTCAAATATTTAAACCAAATAAAAAAATTGGTTCCTTGAATTATTTATATATTTTTTTTTATTAACTTCATAACTAAATGAGCGTATTGGCATTACGTTGAATACAGGTTAGTTTAAATACATTTTTCCGCAGACTACAATCAAATCGAGTTCATAGACATTATGAAATTTTCCTGACCGCAACCGCAATTTAAATAAAACTTCCAAATACAAGATACTTTCAGAATATGAAACTCAAACCGGGGTACATTTTCTACTTGCAGTTATCTTACTTGCGTTAGCTTTCATCAAGAGAGGATGTTGTCACTGAAAATAAAAAGCAATACAGGATATAACACCATTAGGTCCTTAGGAGTGTAGTTCCTCGAAGCAGGACTCGCACATCCAGTTGCTTCCTGGGCATGTGTCACAGAGTGTGTTGATCCGGCAGAGACCTGTCCTGTTGTTCTTAAGGCAATTAACGCATTTTCCCTTCAAGCGAGGCAGCCCCACGTGCACAAAGTTGTGCTGATTGGACGCGGTGCGGATGATGTTGTCCGGGTTCTTCAAGTTCAGTCTGCGCGTGGGCTCCACTTTAATCATTTTATCTGCACCTATGCGGCCTGCGGGCAGGATTTTCCCAACGCTGTTATTCCGAACTTTTTGAACAGGTTGTATTATTTGTATAACCCTAACACCTGTAAATATGAAATACAAAATATTTAGTTTTATAATAATTACTCAGGAAAATAAAGGTATTATGAGAAGTTTTTACATGGAGTTAAAATAAAAAGGTTCTATGAGTATTATGTAGCTATTTCAACGTTTATTCAAATTTTTAGGTATTATTCCATAGATCCTAGGAATCTGGTTTCCTTTTCAGTTTAGCTGAAAGAACATTAAAATATTTTTATTTACTATTTGTTTCTTTTCTGGTTTATGACAAGTGTAATCCAAAGTAACAGATTTTTTAGACTATAGACGTATGTACTCACAGTTTACTTTTCCTTTTTATCAAGCCGAGATTTCCAATTAAGCACTCTGGGGACGAATGTCCTTAGCCGCTCAGGTGGCTTATGGTTGTGAAATCCGCGGGTGGATTTGATTGATTTAATGTGGGTGGTCAGCGAGGAGGTGCAGTGCAACTTTTTGTACATGGAGCAACGCCAGAAGGCCAAGCATTTCTCGGGGTTCCTGGTGTGGCAGGTAAAGGTGAATCCCTCGTGGACAAGTTTTCCTCGATCGTCGTAGGTAAGCACTGAAATTAAAAGATTGTGTTAGTTTTGGATCCAAAAATCAAACTTACTTTTCGAAATTTAGCTGAAACTAGATCAGAACGGAGCACAGGATTACATGAGTTCAGATCTTTATTTCATATGATCTTTTGAAGATAATAGTAGCATTTTGTTGGCGAAAAACCTTCATTGGTAACAGATACATCATTGAAAAAATTAAATGAGAGTCTTACAGCTATATTCACATTCTTAATCGCTATACTTCAAATTAAATTCTCTTCAGTTGATTCCTAGATCATAGTAATACCTTTTTACAATTAAAATGCACACCCAGGTAAACAGGGATATGTACTTTCCATAGCTGTTACTTAGTAGCTAAAGTGCACTGCAGAGACCAGGTGGACTGCTGTGCCCGGTAGCCCCGCTATTCGTGCATGAGCATCATGGAGGCGTGCATCAGTTCGTGATCCGACAGCTGCAGGGTGGCCGCATCGCTGGCCAACTGGTGCTCATCGATGAACTCCTCCTTGGGCTCCTCGAGCTGCTGCTGTGTGAAGCTGTGCGCCCTGGAGTGCTTTCTGCCGGTACCAATCGCTGCCATTTTGTTTCGCTGAATGATCTTCTCGATCTTGTCCGTATGCGGCTCGTGGTTATGAAGTCCGCCCGTTATGCTCTTCAGCTGACCGTTCTCCAGAACACAGCGAGATCGACAGCGCATCTCGTGCGCTTTTTTCGAGTAGTTGTGACAGCGCCAATACTGCTTGTTGCTCTTGCGGCTGTGGCAGTTGTACATGTACCCATTTAGCACCAGGCATGGCGTCGACCAGGGGCTCTCTATGAAGACCAGCTTGTTGAGATCTGAAAGTTAGAAAGTTCGAATGGTTAGTCAGAACTCTATATTTGGGATAGAAACCCTACAGTAATGATGAAGTCCGCCCTTCGAAAATGAGCGCCTTCCTTTGTTTTGGTCTCAGTTTATTAGGGGGTAAATACGAATTACGTTTACAGAAGTCAAAAAAGTGGCTTAATCTAAGTTCGAGGGGGTGGGCCGATTTGCATAAGTAGTCCTGACCAATATACCAGACCATTATAAAGTTGGTATCATGTTTGGTTGATATTATAATTAGGCATCCTATAAATTTTAAAGTGAACCTTTAAGCAGCTCCTTTTTGTCAAATATTTACATGCTTAGTTCAAATTTGGCAACCAAAAAGACAAAGACTTAGTTTTAAATATTCTACTAGCTTAACATATGGACAAGAAAACTATAAGACCGTTTACAAACTTGGTGGAACGGACATGGTATGTATGTGCACACAAATTTACATTAAACAGACTTTTTTTGATTAACTAAGAAATCTTTCTCCTAAAAAAATATCATGTCATTGCTTAACGTACAGATATTAAGTTAGGCATTTATAGGTTTCAACATGATACCAGCTCTATAGTCTTCCAGATAGCCGGTTGATTGCTCCTAAGAAATCAACCCATTCCAATGTTCGAGACTAATACGATCTTAGGTGCTAGCTGATAACTTCTAGAGGGGCTTGGTCTTCAGCAGGGATCGGCGTTTGGCCTCCTCCTCCTGCCACCTGGCCTCCCGTTCCCTGTCCCGCTGCTGTACCCGATGGTCCTCCGCCTCGGCAAGCAGTTCCTCCTCCTCCTCGGCGGCGTCAACCAGGGCCTGCATCTCGATCTCGGTGGCCTCGGCGGCGGGCAGGAAGAGTTTACAGTCCTTGCCGTCCTTGGCGGTCACTATGATATTGCTGCTGCCCAGGTACTGTGAGATCTTGGGATTCGACGTGCAGATTTCGATGTACTCCTCCAGCTCCTGCTCCACCTTGTAGAGCTGCCGTTGGCCAATCCTCGAGGCATGCGACTCGTGGTTGTGCTGACGGCGGGCGTCGACGAAGCTACCGTTCCTGGTGATGACCACCGCCTTGCAGCGCAGCTTGAGGACGTCGGCACACCGCCAGGTGGTCTGTCCATTGGCCTGGGTGAGTTTCTTGTTGTAGATGTAGTCCCGGTACACCAACTGGGCGTTCTTCTTCTGGCTCCGGATGAAACTGATCTCCGTATCTGCAAGTGGCGCGAAGGTAACCGAAAACAAAGAGGGGTGAAGAGAAGGCGGGGAAGTTGGTTTAGTGGGCGAAGTATTACCAATGTCTAAGACCTAATCTACATAGTAAATAGGTAATGCTTAAGCGCTAAGCGATCCTGGGATCGGCGAAATAAAACAACGTTTAGTTTGGACTTTGGCTAAAAGCAGTTTATTGGCAGACAGCTAACCATAGGACCCGTGAATATGATGGCGTAGTACTTACTGGACCTGAAAACAAGGCATTCTACAACTCACAGGGCCATTATCTCCCGAACTCCCATCGCTTGGGTTTCAAAACTAAGTCACAAAACACAAGGGTAGAAAGACACAAGGCACTGCAAAGAGGGAGGTTGCCTAGTTTTTCACCATCTCTGGTTTTTTTTTAACTTATCACCACTTTGCACTTTTGCACAGTCAGGAACGAACTAATTTATAAACAAGGCAACCTCGTATTACAATTAAATTAAATTAACGAAACAAAACAGATTTGGCTTGGTTTTTCTGAATGATTTTCCGTGGCGTTGCCACTCCTTTGCAATTCCAGGGCGGCTTTCCTAGCAGGGCTACCAGAAAGTGGCAGCGCTCCAAAATTAGGGCTATACAAACAGTAATTCCAGACCACTATAAAATTATGAATTTTTTTCAATAAGTCTTTATTTTACTCTTAAAACACGAATGGAACCGTGGGTATTAATCTCCGATCTTGAGGACAACCGCTCTAAACTAACAGAATTAAATCCTTAAGTGTTATTTTTCTGTTCATCACTTTAAATAATACAACAATTCAGTGTTGAACGGCGTGTCTCCTCTGCTTTATGTTGAATAAACGTTCCACTCATGTCTATCGAATGAAAATGAATTTGTTTCTTCAAACTTTTTTACCAGATTTTTCGTAAATATTTTAATATATCATTTTCGATGTTTTATTTATAAAATATTTTCTAGAATTTGCAGCCTTAAATAATAACTGAATTTTATATAACTAAATTTAAAATACGTTGAAATATGAGCTATGAAATGATCTCGATATTTTAAATCCAGAGCCCAAAGGATTAACAACACCCGCTGAAGTGGGCCCTAACTCATTTACTGAATAGCTCAAATATGTCGCAATCAACTTTACATACTCCTTTTCGAAATCTGTGAGGAAATCTTAACCGAACTCGCTCAACCCACGCATCAAGAGCCGAAATCTTATCCAAAAAATTTGCACATCTGTAAAAATCTAAGCCAACATTCATTTGAAACAGTGCCAACTGGACGCAATATTCGAATTTGATTTGCTCTATTTCAAATACCACATGAAAAATCGTAGTTATCTAACCGTAACGAACAAAATATCCCAATCCAATTCTAACGAGCAACTATTTTGTTAAACAATGCTCCTCGGTAAAAAACGAAAGCCCAGTCCACCATAATTCTCAAGTCAAAGAAAGTTGCAATACTTTTTCCAATAATTTTAAGACTCGGCAATCAATGCCGTTGCCAGAAATGTGTCAGCAAGCTTTTACGTTGCTTCAACAAGTCTAAGCAACATCTTGGGGTAAGATGGGGATTCTTAAAACCAATAGCCAACACAAATCTAGACTTCAACAGAGAATTATTATTAGAACAATAATGCGCATGCTCAAGTAATAACGCTCTGATGAAGTTAGATTTCTACTTCCGTTCGCAGTTCATACCAAAAATTTTTACACACTTTTCAGACCTAAATACCTGCAATTTAGGAAAATATATATGGACAAATTATGATACGATATTGGTATTACCTTGAGTAATCGGAGATCTTCACGAGGTTCCAGGTTGCAGCTTCGTCATTTTCGTCTTAGCAGCTTCTTGAAATTTCAACACTCTACTCACCTTTAAAACAAATTCATAAAAATCGCGTGACCGTGCCGTCTAAGCTTTCAGAAATATACCTTAGACAGCCGATCTGCCATGTGTTCTTTAGCGTTTCAAAATAGAACAAAGGCTCACTTAGCTAGGTATTGACTAAGGTCAGTAAAGTATAGCTTAAATTTGTTTATGTACAAATTTAAACGCACTTTACTAGGTTTTAAAAGGCCTTGATATCCGCGCGGCGAAGTATTAAGGTTTAGAAATGGTTAATTAAAAGTATACCTTAATAAAGGTATTCAGTACTGTTTACATTTCGCAGGCGGAAATCAAGTCCTTTTCTAAATACTACTTATACCTAATGGCCTTGGCCATGTTTACGGGGGAGTTCAACCAACCTTGCGCCTCTGTGTTGCCCTGATCCGCGCTGGTGTCGACAAACGAGGAGTCACTGTAGTTCTGCGACTGTTGCTTGACCACCGCCTTGGACGTGGTGGCCGTCACTCCGCCACCGCTCGTATTTGCCGCCGCCTGGTTGCCCGCATCCTCGTTCTCCGTGAAGTAGCTGTCGTCGTAGCGCATGTCACCGTAGGCATCGTCCTCCACATAGGTGCCCTCGCCGTCGCCGGCGGCATCGCCATGATCCTCTGAGTAGTCAGGTTCCGATTTCGTGGGTAGTTCCATGGGGAGATCAATGTATTCGGCTTCCTCCTGCTGCTGCTGTGGCTGCTGGTGGCGGACCTGCTGCGTCTGCTGGTGGAGCTTGGCTTCGGTCGCCGAGACCACAGCGGTTTGCACGGTGATCTGTTGCGGCACCAGTTGGGTGGTGGTCGTGGTTCCAGTTTCAGTGGCCGAATCGAGGGGGTCCATTACGTTGGCGGAGACGCTGGACTTGGAGCGCTTCACGCCAGCGCTGGGGGCGCCGGTGGTCAGGGAGGATCGCTGGGCGGAGCGTTTGTTTGTCGACACCAGCGTCGCCGTCGTTGTGGTTCCCGTATGCAGCTGCTGCTGCGACTGGATTTGCTGCGTCGCCTGCTGTTGCTGCGGCTGCTGCTGTTGTACAATGGTGGCTTGGGGTGCGGCCGTGGTCTGGATGACGATCTGGGTGGTACCCTTGGCTTCATCACCCAGTCCATCGTCCACGGTCTCGATCTTGTAGCGGGCGGAGGCTCGTGGCTGCTGGCGCTGGACCCGCTGAGCCGGTATTTGCTGCTGTTGTACATGAGGTGCTGCTGGCGGCGGGCTGGGTTCCTGCGGTGGCTGCGGCGCAGGATCGTTCTGAAAAGGGGGAATTTTGGGATTCTCTTTTAGCGTCTAATCAACTTTCAGTTAATTTTAAAGTTCGATTCTATGTACCTCTCTCCTGATAAGATACAATTCTTTTAGTATGAATATTTTTACGCTCAATATACCAAGAAGCAACTTGTTTTAGATATTTTATGGGACTACCATTACTATGGGCTTATTCTGATGTAAGCGAGTTAATTTTTTTTTGTAATATATGTGTAAATTTAATTTATCTAAATCTATTTTTTAGTTTTAC
Source organism: Drosophila biarmipes (assembly GCF_025231255.1). Classification (NCBI taxonomy): domain Eukaryota; kingdom Metazoa; phylum Arthropoda; class Insecta; order Diptera; family Drosophilidae; genus Drosophila; species Drosophila biarmipes. The sequence continues at coordinate 7,318,436 of NC_066616.1, read as the reverse complement.
CTAGCTTCGAAGAGACACAAAAGTAAATGTTTCCATTTTTTAAGTATGTCGCTTAAGAAAAATAAATAATTTAATTGTTTACCGATGATATTTAAAAATTATTTCTCTGACAAAAGAGCATTGTATTACAAGTACTATAAGAAGTTGGTAAGTTTTTTTCTAACTGAGAGTTATATGGTTTTTAATCTTCGGTACAAATTAATGTTTATGCTTTGGCACCGAATTCGCTGCGAAACAAAAACAACCACCCAGCCGCAGTCGTACGGGCGAGAGCGAGACATGTGCAGCGCGCACTGTAGCTATGGTGGTCCCGCTCTGGCACGCGTGCCTTTTGGCATTTGGTTTGCGAGAAATTTCTCGGTACAGTCAAACCAGCTCTTATACAGACGCTCGCGCGTGTGTATGTATTGGGCGCGAAAGGCGCTGCGCGGGTTGTTGTTCTTGCCTTCGCTGCTGTCAGCCCCTCTCAGAGGGTATATGCCCAGAACCCAGTGTGCTATGTATGTCTGTACTCACATCCGTTAGCCCCTTGATTTGCAGCGATTCCGCGGTGCTAATAAACGCGGGCAGGGCGTCCTGCTTCACGTTGACCTCGCCGCAGTACATGAACTGGATGAGGTCCTTCAGCGCCGAGTGGCTCACGTTGTTCAGGAATACTGCGTGGGATAGGGGGTCCATTAGCAAGGGGCAACAGGGAAGGCGGCGGCAGTACTCACCGATGGCGTGGGTGTTCGACGGCATCTGGGTGAACATCTTGCGGAAGAAGGGCGAGCAGACGGACAACACCAGGCGGTGGGCCTTCACTATGTGCCCCTCGGCGGCCAGCGAGACGTCCACCAGGTCGCCGCGACATAGCGACTCGTGGAAGCCAGCCGACAAATTCGTGTTGAAGTTGTTCCAGCACAAGCTGAATTGCTCGTCGTCCGCCATCTTGGACGAAAATCAATACTTTTCTGTATCTATGCGTTAGTTGGCTGCAGGCGAAAATGCATTGCACGGTCGTTAGTAGAATCTTTTAACTGACCAACTGGCCGAAAGCATTGTTTACAGCCAGCGGCGAGGGCCGAAAAAGTTAGCAGCACACACAGAAAATGCAACGCAGCCAAAAAAACAGGGAAATTTTCACGCGTCTGTACTCGGGAGTGTATGCATGTGTGTGTGTGCGAGGCTTTTATTTCACTGACTCGCCGCAAAACGTTGCAAGTATCTACCAGCAAAGCAGTTACTCACCTCTCTGTTGGATATGTATCATTGAAAATAAATACTCAAAGCCACAGATGTAACGTAGTTTTATTCTCGCGCGGACAACGCGCAGAACTCGTCCGATTTTTTTCAACGACGTAGGAAGTGTGACCGCTTTGGGTAATTGTAATACCTTGGTGATACCGTTGGCCAAAATACCATGTCGTCTGGATAGCGCGATGCGTTGCATATACGGTTACATGCATAGACGGTCACACTAAATCCAACTAACAGAGTTCTGAACCGCCATCTATACCACCGCTGTTAACAGTCCTAATACGCCATCTACAATTCGTCTGCTTCCTTTTAAACGAAAACTGAAAATGGACTAAAGTAACGACTGTGTAGTTTGTTATTAATAAAAGTCAAAAGTTTGATGTGATAAAAACAAGTTTTAACTTTCGAACAACACTTTTCTTTTATTTTAAAACTTACTCTACATCTGGACCAGTTTTCTGCAATTAAAAATGTAATTAATTAAAAATTAATTAAGAAAGAGAAAATTTTATGGAAAATAAAGGCTTGGCCAAAAACCAATATTCTTTCTTGTAATTTTTTTGTATAACTTGGTCAAAAATAATGTGGAACCAAATTCAGGACAGCTTTGGCTGATTCTAAGAACTAATTTTTTCGCAAATTTTCCATTTTATACATTTATTAGTTGTGGATGCCAATCGTTTGAAAATTGTATAACGAGCTTATCAAGATATGACATTCTAATTCTTTTAACGTTTCGCAAAAATACTCATATTTTTTTTGATATTTTTCTGCTAGATAATCGAACCCAGTCATTTGCTGTTTGATTATGAAAACAACAAAAATCGCTAAATTTTACTTTTTTTTGACGTAAACAATGGTCCAAAACCTTAAAACCAAAATACTTTTTCCTCCGAGTTACACATTGAAAAATACCGGAATGGAAAGTGGTCTTTAGTCAAACACTAAAAATGCTGACAACATAATTAGATTTACTGTGCTGCTGTCACACTGCACTTTAGTTTTGATAGTTTGCAGACTAAACCTCGATACTATCGCGATACTATAGCTCAAATATAAACATTAGGGGTATTCATGTAAAACCAACATACTTAAAATAATTTTTAAAGGGGATACTCCTATTATATTGGTTTTACATGAATACCCCGGTTTTAATTAAAAACGCATTCAGTTTAAATTCAAACGAGATCTTTTTATTTCATATTTGGCAGGAGAAATTATATTACATTTCTTTGGTTAAAAACCAATTTTTGTTAACAAATAACAATTGTGGACGGTTTTTGGCTTTAAAGAATAGTACTTTTAGCTTTTATTAACTTACCTTCCAGTACTCCAATAGGTCCTGATTTTCATCAATGTTCAGTTTTTCAAAATACTGCCTTATTTGAATTATCGACTCAACTTTGCTAGACCTCTGTTTAAGCTCTATGTTTTATTTTACAAAATTGAGGAGCGAAGATTTCGGTTTTGGTGGTTGGGTGGTTAAATTGGGTTCCTTGTTGGTATGGGGTAGAGAAGAAAGTGTTTTTTCTAGCAAAGATACGGCTTGCTCCGCATTAAAGGGGGACCTGAAACCCTCTTTTTTAAACCGAGGGTCTAAAATTGTGGCCCACCGAGTGAAGGACCTTTCTTCATGGGGAAAAAGACGTTTTTTACACTTTTCAATCAAAAGTGCACATCGTTCCTCGCTTTCTTTAACCACAACAACACCGGAACCAATATCTGAATATTTCTGTCGAAACTAGAGAAAATTAGTATATATTAAATTTTTTTTGTGCGCAAAATATGCGTACCTTCTTGTTCCTTCGAAGTCCAAGTCATGGGAATTTTTTGTAAAACTATCGTGATAGTCTGAAAAATATCGAAGTCGGTGACCGGCGGCCAACCATCGATATTATAATTATATATTACTATCGATTTTTTTGCACCTCTATTCTGGCTGCCCCTGAGTTGTACCACAAACAACAAAGTCAGCGTACTTTGGGCAATTTATTTTTGATACCAAATTCATATATTTATTTTTCAGCTCTTCCAATTTCCCTATTAGTTAGGCAGTCTTATTAAAAAACTTTTTTTTTTGACATTTTAAGTTTTTCTATTTCGTTTTTTCTTATTTTACATGAATTATTTTTGGCTATTGTGGCAAAAGTCCATCAGCCACTTCCTGAACACACATTTAAAAAGGATCCGTTTAGGAACTCCTCGCTCTCATCGTCGAGAGTTAGTAAGTTAGTCTCATGGTTCTCAACATTTCTGTAGAGCACTTTCTCTTTGCAAGCAAAAGGAGTTTCTTAATGACGGATCATTTTTCAGAAAAGACCAAGCAAGACTTATACCTCCAGTTATAATTATTTTAGAATTATTCACTTCTCGGGTGTGGATTTGGCTACGAGCAAAAAGTCCATCGGCCACGTTCAGAACACAAATTAAATTAAGAAACCGATTAAGAACTTCTCGCTCTCATCGTCGATTTAAATCAGTCTCATGGTTGTCAACATTTTTGTAGAGTTATTTTTGTTAGTACTCGGTGCTGGCAAAAAAATGGTTCGCTTAAAAAGTCTATAATTTTTTCGCTTCGAGATCCTTGTTTTGGTTTCGGAAAACTTTTAAAGGTCGACTAACTACCATGGGGAGCACGAAAGAAACGATCGAAATCGTTCTGACAATAAAAACATTTTAAGAACTCGTCGCTGTCGTTATCGGTGTAACTCACATCCGAACACAAAATAGTTCAAACAAATAAAATGATATAGATATTTATATTCTGAACAGGATAAGTTTTGTAATACAGGGAGCATAACTATTGTGGGTCCACTTTAGAAATCACATATTTATGATGTCGAGATCTGATATTTTCGAAGCCCTTTTATTTTTATTTTTGTGATGCGTCATAAAAATGCTTGTTTTTCAACATTTGCTTATACATATTGTACAAAGCAAGCAAAACTATTTAAAATTACTTTTTTTACAGTTGAATATTAAATATGTTGTGCATGCGGAAAAACTCTTACTAATTATATAAGAGGTAGGTAGAAATAATCTCAGCCCAGCTTGAAACTTTTGCATCCACGCTGAAAATTCTCTTTTTCTGATTGATTTTTCTGACAAAACATTTGTTTCTTACAAAGTGATTTAAAAGTGCAAACGTACAAACATGCGATTAATACTTGATCACTGCTAGCTTAGTAAACTCATAGTATCAAGTGTGCGAAAATCTGCACTTGAGCGCCACTCGACATCCAGTTCATGCAGAATACGCAAGCAGAAACATAAAGGGACTATAAAACTTAAGGACTTTACAATAATAAAAGCAGATACTCAAGCTCAAGTAGCGAAACAAAATCTGCATAAAGTGGCTGCGAACAAACAACTAATAACAACAGGGAGCAGGCAGAGGAATCGTGACGTTGCAAGTGGAAATGCGGAGGAGTCAGTTATCGAATCTGGTGGCAAGGTACAATGTGTGTGACTGTTTAAAGATATACATACGTAGAGTGTACACATGGTCGTTTCCATACAGCTCGAGGAAGGAGGGTGCTCATAGAGTAGGTTACTGAAAGATTTGTTATGAATCACAAATGTAACGAAAATGGACAAAGTACGCTCTGGCTTATATCATATTTTTATACATGATTGGGATCCTAAAGAAATTATATTAATATGGCGATGCACAAATACATAAGTAATTTTTTACTATTTTAAATTAATTTTTTAAAATAATACTAGTTGTACGCAAATGCTTTCTCAATATTAAGAACGCGCATCTCTGTCCGAAAGTAGCAGACCGAGAGCGAGATGGAGAGTCCGCATTCCGATGCTGCGCTGTGATTGGCCTCTGGGCGGCCATTTTCCCCCAACGGTACCCGTGTGTGTGTGGCACAAGAGCAGCATGCCACAAGGCGGTCTGGGTGCAAGAAGTACTCGCTCAGTACCGAAATCGAGCTGACAAATTGCAGACACGGTCGAGTGCGCATCGGAACGGCACTTTACGGCTTTCGGCTCTCGGCTCACGGGTTACGGGTTACGGGTCTCGACCAGTTCGCTTACGGTTCGCGCGGGGGCATAGTACTCCGCCACCTACTTGATTAGCCAACTACACCCGAGCTACCCCTTCAAGTGTCGCAAGTTCAAGTGCGATTTGGCAAATCGTTGTATTTATTTAAATTCTAAGTGCTTCTCAAGTGGCCAAGTGATCGCGTCGCGAGGATGTTGCAGCACCATCAGCAGCAGGCTCAATCGGGTGGCTACTACGACTACAACCAGTCCCCCAGTCCGGGCGGTCTCACAAACGCGGATGCCCTGAACACCACTCCGTTTTCGGTCAAGGATATACTGAACATGGTCAACCAAACGGAGGCCTACGAAGGCGCCTACGGACACCTCGAGAGGTAAGCTTTCAGCGCTTGCACCTAACCATTGGGGATTTTATTTTAAAAATGATCTGTTCCACTATGATTCAGAAGAATAATGTATTTGGAATAGAGTAGAATTGCAAAGCCAATGTGATATAGGGATCAGTAAGATTCGGTTAAGGAATAATAATTAAAGGCATAGAATTCCAAGAATAGTTAGTAAATGATATAAGATCGCCAATTTGTAATCCTTCTTATATGTCTTAGAAGTCGCTGGAGAATCTAAAAAGTATAAGCTTAAGGACAACCCCAGACCAACTGTTGTTCAACCGGTGTTTACTTATTACCCAGCATCTTCTGGAACACCTCTTTCACTTCTACCTGTCAGTAACTTCTTCCCGAAGACAGCGCCCATCCCGTTCCCAAGCGCATTTTATTTATTTTTATTTAATAGGGCTCCATAGGAAAATTAATTTCTACCAATTTTCCAACGAAAGATAATGTTTTGATAACCTTCCGTCGAGACGTAGCAGAAGAAATCCTATGAAAACACACAGAGAGCATGAATTGCAAATAGGACCTGGGACCGGAGAGTCAGTCGTAGGATCGGGGCAGGGGCTTCGACAAATCATCGTTATTTGTACAAGAGGACGAAGACAGAGATGAGGACACACAGTGTTAACAATAAGAACAACAAGGTCCGAGGCAGGCAGTCGTCAGTTAGGTGGTCAGCCGATCCTTTTTGGGCTGGTCAACATGTGTGATTCGCATGTGTGTCCGCCGCCCAGGGGCGTCCTTAATTTCCTGATGAGCCATGAAATGATGTCACCCGGGATCCTGTCGCGCCAGCAGGAAGTGGGCAGAAAGTCTCCGGCCCGGGGAGCCGGTGTGTCCGCAGGGTCCGGCGTGATGCAACATATGGCGGCCATGCATCTGTAGCCCCGTGTCTAACCTTCCGCCTTTCCCATTTCCCTGCTTTCCCGCAGTGCCACCGCTGCATCGGCGCTCTATGGCGCCAACGAGTACCAGCCACATCTCCACCAGCACCCGCATCAGTACCAGCAGCACCAGCAATCCGAGTTTTCGGTCCCGCAGCAACTGCATCCGCAGCACTTGGACGATGGCACCACCACCACATCGGCCTCCCTGTCGCCACTCCTGCCACCCCCGCCCCATCAGCTGTACGGCGGCTACCAGGACTACGGAATGCCCGCCCACATGTTCCAGCATCACCACGGACATCCCCACCAGAGTTTCCAGCCCTCGGCCTCGGCCTACAACATGTCCGCCTCGCCGTTTTACGCCGGATCCTCGGCGACGGCCTACCAAAGTCCCGCCACCTACAACTACAACTACGCCGGAACCGGAACCCTAAGCGGAGAGGTGTACGGCGGAGCCCCGCCCTCGGCGGTGGGCATTAAGAACGAGTACATCCCCACGCCCTATGTGACGCCCTCGCCCACCCTGGACCTCAACAGCTCCGCGGAGGTGGACAGCCTGCAAACGCCGGCGCAAAAGCTCTGCGGGAACCCCCTGACGCAGCGCCTCATGGAGACGGCCAGCAACTCGGCGTCGCTAAGGAGCATTCACAGTGGCGAGGAGGGTGTAAAGAGAAGTGAGTATTTAATTAAAATAGGGTGGCTGTAAACCCTGGAAAAAAATAAGGTAGAACATCTGAAATATTATTTTTTGTTTTTTCTTATTTATAATTATTCAAAAACATTTACACGTTATATGAAACGATATTTATTAAATATTGCTATTAGTAGTAGGTTATAGGACATTATGCTTTGGTAATCCTAAATTTGTAGGTAAACACCGACGATTAAAAATTTCTTTAAAAGACTCCTAGAGTGCTTATGCCGAAGATAAACTTCAGTTGAAATAAGGGAACGGTTATAATCTTGTAAACAACCTGACTTTTGTTATAAAACTCGAAACATTAGTTATAAAAAAATTAAACTCCAAATCAAACAGAATATAAAAAATAAAAAAAATACTTTTGATAAATCATTTTAATATGATCAATGAATTTAGGTTATTTAACAATAGTTATGTTCAGTATCGTCGAAAAGTATCTTTCATGGAGACCTATGGAGTACAGAAATTAACATTAAAATCCTTAGCACTTTTAAAATATTGAAATATTTTTCCTGAGACGATGCTAGTAATCCTAAGATTCAATAAATAAATAAATAATATATTAATAAAATAAAAAATAATATACTAATATAACTTTAACCCTAACCTTTCAGAGGACAACAGCCAGGTGACCTCCTCGCGGTCAGAGCTGCGTAAGAACAGCGTAAGCGGCACCGGTACCCATGGCAGCAACAATGGATCCTCCAAGCCAAGGATGAAGCGAAAGCCGCGCGTGCTTTTCTCGCAGGCCCAGGTCCTGGAGCTGGAATGTCGCTTTCGGCTGAAAAAGTATCTGACCGGAGCGGAGCGCGAGATAATCGCCCAGAAGCTGAATCTCTCGGCGACGCAGGTTAAGATCTGGTTCCAGAATCGGCGCTACAAGTCCAAGCGCGGTGACATCGACTGCGAGGGCATCGCCAAGCACCTGAAGCTGAAGTCCGAGCCCCTGCACTCGCCCAGCTCGCTGCCCCCGCCGATCCCCAACCACGTGATGTGGCCCCCGACCATCCAGCAATCCCAGCAGCAGCAGATCCCGCACATGCAGTAGCCCACAGCTCACAGGACGAAGGACTCGAGTCTCTAATTTATTGCAGTTTCAAGCAGAACGTACGTGGTAGTGTAAGCAAACGCCTCATAGCTCTAGTACCTTGTTTTATGTACATATTGGACAATAAATGAAGTTTAAGACGAACTGTTTGGGAAAATTTATTTGTTAATGATCATACAACTGTATCTTCGGGAGAAATATTTAAATATTTTGATAGAACCATGTATGACATATCAATTTACTTTGAAGATTTATAGATTCAAAGACCGTTTTATTTCTACCAAATAATTTTACATCATATAAAATATAAATGTATTGAATATTATTTCATTCGATGTAAAGTTCATTAGCTTTTTTGCCTGGTTCAGCCTTTGTCAAAGAAAAATTACACCATTTAAATGTCCATGACTCCTTGCTCTCCCGCACTCGTATTTATATCTTTATGAACCCCCTTCGATCGGCCACCAATCCATTAGGCACCGCATCTGCGTATAATTGCCGCCGATCGCCGCATAAATCAATTTTATCGGAGCGAGCGATCAGTTTTATGAAAAACGAATTCAAAGGCGAATGAAAACACAACAATTTCCGTTTAGAGCTGGAAATGTTTTCCCTTTTCCAACTTTTCGCAGGGATTCCTCCTCGGGGAAAGGGGAAGTGCGTTGGCGGCAGACACTACAAAGGTTGCATTTATGAAACGTTTAAGTGGCACCGATGCAACAGTAAAATGTTTTCCTGCCTCCACAGATACAGCTACAGATACCCTCGTTGAGATACGAAGAGCATGCTCCTCCTCGCCTGTTATGACAGCCATCGGGGCAAGGGCTAATATTTCATTGGGGCTGTTTCTGGCTCGGATTCCGGATTCTGTTGGTGTTGGATCGGATCAGAGTCGGTGGTGTTGTGGCAGTGGCGTATCAATTACTCCACAAACACAAGGCGGGGGTGGGGTCAAACGGCGAGGGGAGGTTGCGGCCACAGACCAACAAGTGCAGCTGATCACACTTTCGGCTGGCTTGGGTTTCCACATTTCTGACAGCCGGAGCTTCTGGGGTGAGCCGTCGGGTGGAGACCCCGATTCCGCTGCCCTGGGTTAAGTGTCAATCACGTGGATCGCGGGATTAGCTCTAATGAACACACAGATACAGCCTTCTATAATTGTTTTTCTACAGGGAGCTATTTAATTGTTTTAAACTAATTTTGGGTCATTGCATACGGACTTCTAGTGAACTAGTGAACGGACTAGTGAAACAAAGCAACTCTATACGAATAAAAGTATAAGCGACTATGGCCAGTTCCTCCATGTACCTTAAGTTTAAACTTTTGGCAACAGTGTACAAAAAAAGTCATGATTTTCCAACTTTAAAAAACAAATTCAAAGCTCAGATTTTAAAATTTTAAAATATTTTAACACTACCCTAAAAGCAATTAATACTTAAACTCTTATTTAAAACTAGTATTTGTTCGACAGCTACATCTTTTTATAATAACTACTTAAACTCTAGTTGCATTACCTATACATATTTATCACATATTTATTTATATAAACACGCACATTTGGCATAACTGCAATATACTATTAATAAAATTTTCAATATTTAAGCTTACTACAACAAGGATTCTTTTTGAAGATATCCAACATGTATTGTATATATACCCAAATATTTCTATGATTAATAAAAAATTTCCAAAATAGAAATTACTAAATAGAATGAACGAATTTGTATCTCCAATAAAATTATTTACAAATAGTTTGATTACATACCAAAACAACGTTTTTTAAGAGGGGATTTGGGGATTTCTGCAGACACATTTACGAGAGGAGTTGGTATTCTGGCTCCCAGCGACCCAGAGGAGTCGACCTTGGAGTGGCAAACAAAACGCCCTCGCAGGCGCAGGAGGATAATGCATGTCAAGTGGCACTAAACATGACCTAATGGACCACACTGACCGGACACGCCCCCGTCGCGAGGGCGGAATGTGAATCGGCGACCCGTAAACAATTACGGTCTCGTCTTTCACTGTCGGCGGCAATGTTGCGGCGACGTGTTCCCCTCCGCCGAGGATCTCGGCCCGGAGGATCTCGGTCTGGAGTCTAGACCGACGCAACTCTCAAGTGGAGAATTTGTCATTCCCATATATCACACGAAGGATCGGGGAGTTGGCGATAAGCCAGGCTAGAGTTCGCCCTGTAGCGCCGTTTAATTCATGTTCCGTCAGAGGATCAAAGGTTCTGGGGCCGCAGTCGCAGCTGTGACCTCGCCCCCTCACTTTCCCCTTTCTCTCGACTGCTTTCACTGCTCTCATTTGCATTTCCTCAATGCGACACACCGCCAAAGCAAGCGTAAGGTAAGCAAATTAAGATTTATTAACAACAATAAATAAACAATATGAAAAGGCTACAATGGCAACAGCACTGTCGGTGGTTTTGGGGCCAGAACAGTTTCCATTTCCGCAGCCTTTGAATAATGCCGCCAGATCAATTACGTAATTATACCCAGTACTGGTGCTAAACTCTTGGGCATGCATAACTAATTTGAATAATTAACTTATTATTATTATAAACAAGTAAAGGCTGTTTTTCATCTGCAGTATTTAAAATTTTTATATTATTTAAATCTACTCTCGAGAAAAGGAACCTAAAGGGTCTTGAACCTAGAATAAACATATTTTTAAGATACTTAATAGTCAAAAGATATGATAAACACATATAAAGTAAGACTAATATTTCTGGGTATAATAATTATATAGAGTGGTATAAGAGTCCCAGCATGCTCATCTAGTATGAGGATTGGTAAAATCGCGATGTATGTTAATCAGGGGTATCTCAAAGGCGACCCTTGTCTTCGTCCATGCTTCCACTTTCCCTTTTCGCCTATCACCCTCGCTGTCACTGCTCCAGATCCAGAGCCAGATCCAATGCTGTCAAGTGGATGCCAGAGTGACTCTGGCAGACTCCATTAAAGCCTTTGACATTTTATCGGAAAATCCATCCATGCCTGTATACATTTTTATTTGATGTGCGCATAAAATTGCGATCTCGTCTTACATTTGCCCCTCCGAACCGCACAAGTTCTGGCTGTCTCTGGTTTATGTCCGTTGGCTTATGGTTTTGTGTGGCTTTCAAGTGGGAAATTGTGACAATTATATTCAAATTAATTGAGTAATTGCATTCGGAATCCGAGCGGCGGCATTTTGGAGCATTTGATTTATGGCGTGTGGAAACTGGCACTCAAGAAGTTAAATCCGAACAAGCCAATAATCCCATGGCGTTGATGTCGCTCTAAAATTGATGAAATTCGAGTTCCTTCCGCCGGCACCCAGCATCCTAATCTACTTGGGGAGCCTCTAAGGAATCTCTTCAACCGATTAAATGATATTCCCTTCGCCGTATTTTTATAAATTTATAGGATTAGAGACGTCAAAAATAACGATAAAGTTTATTGCAAAACATATGAATGGCCAGAAATGTATTTTTATGTTTAAGATTGATTCTTTACTTTTAAAATCAATATAGTTTCAAGCCAAATTCTACATATCTGTCAACCAAACCTGCTTCTGTACAAAGTGCATTAAAACAAGAGTAGAAGTTAACTTCGGCTTGCGGAATTCATGCATTCCTTTTTTTAGGCAATTTTTTTTACATCTGTATGTTGTTGGAGTAGTCCGAAGTCAGAAGTTTGCAACGCAGTGAAGGAAACGTTTCTGACCCTATAAAGTATACATATTCTTGATCAGCGTCACTAGACGAGTCGATCTAGCCATGTCCCTCTGTCCGTCTGTCCGTCCGTCTGTCCGTTTCTACGCAAACTAGTCTCAGTTTTAAAGCTATCGGGATACAAATTTCGAATTAAATTTTATCAAAATCGGAGGACTATATGATGTTGCTGTCATAGGAACGATCGGAAAATTGGTTGGAAAATTATATACAACAAATTCTAGCTTTCGTGCTTTTTGATATTTAACCTTCTCAGCTTGGAAATAAAATTTTTTAATTAGTTCTGAATTTTCAATTAATTTTATCAAAATCGGTTATCTATATCATACAGCTGTCATAGGAACAATCGGGAAATTAGTGGGAAAATAATATGGAACTAAATCAGTATACCCTCTGAAAGGGTATAAAAATGATAAAAAACACCAAGACAATTGAAAGCCAAGAACTTGGATCGAAATTAAAAATGGTTCCCCATGAATATCATATATATAGAAAAAAGTTAAGTGTTTTTATTCAGTACTTTCTCAGAGTTTAAGTGATTTTTGTATTTGTCGTTTTTTGGAAAAGATATAAAATTGCATTTCAATGGAGTGCTAGGATTCTTGTCAGATTGTTAAACTAATTGTACATTTGCATGTCTTTTAATTTCCAGAGAGTTCAAAAGTTAGATAAATTCAATAAGGAATTTTTTGTTTTCGTTTTACATCTTTAATGTTGCATTAGAGGGCTTATGACTTGAGCTCTCCCAATTATTTCGATTTCGATTAAAAAATCCTGATGGCTCGAATGCAGCGAGGAGTTTCCAAAAAAGGAATTTAATGCATGAACCCAACATTAACAAAATGTAGTATTTAATTTTAAGTTGTTTTATTTTCATTATTAAAGTATAATTTTAATTTTTTATTTGCGGACATTTCAAAATCGATAAATAAAATAATGAGACTACCTCATCCTGGACCAAAATTAATGAGATAGGGGGATAGGCTGGTGGGTACGCCAGGGGGTACGCCGCGGGTAACCCGGCTGGAACGATGGCGTAACTTTGGTAATGATACATATCGATGAAAATATGTAAAATTCGATATTTGTATAACAAAAACTAAAATTAAATTTACTTTCATTGATTAGAGTGACCGACTTCTTATAAAAGCCCAATTAATACAAAAATAACCAAAGACTTTATAAGTATCAAAATACCAAAATATATATATCGAATGTTAAATTATAAATAAGTCCACAATCATGTTAACAACACAATTATGTTGACTTTCATTCCATCTCCTAGAGATATTGAATCAGTGCTATTTCTAGCTATGTAGATTTTGAATTTCTTCCCTTGCGGATTTTCAATTTCTGCCCTCGTGGGGTTTTGAATTTAACATTATTACTTCTATGATTTTGATCTGCTCTTGCACCGAGGGGATGTGACCACCGTTATCCATACTCTATTTTAGAGTCTTGAAATCGTTTAAATTCTTAATTAGTGACGATCGCACCTTAAAAAAAATTTCTGATATCAACTTTCCTCACTCTCCTCACTGATTTATTCACTTATTTCCAAAATTATGAAATTTGAAAGTCAATAATTTTCAACTCAGAGTGAAGAAGAAAAAATACAACATAAATTTTCGGAATGGTTAAATTTGTGCGCAAAATTGAGGGCAGTGCAGAAACGAATTATAACGTCAATACATTCCAGAACATTAAAATGAGCATAAAGCTAGGATTAAATATATCCCAAAGTCTGACCGTGTAGTTGGATTTTTAGACCTGGGAGACGGTTATTCTGACAATGACCAACACGCATCTCCAGCAGAGGGAATGCTTGCGGCTATGATCTGTGGCCAAGAAACAAAGTTAAAAGTTTGTTTGAAAGTGTAGGAAACAACTTCTTGAATTTGATGAAATTACTCTATGACACGGGGTCTATGCCGTTGCCTTCCTTTGCCACTGTTAGATTTCGATGCATCTTAACAGCGCTGTTGAAATTTAACAGCGACACTTCGTTCGCTTACGTTTTGACACGAACCGGCTGTAAGTTACATTGCGGCGTGCAAGTAGAATATATGGTTGTTGTCTCGGATGCCATCACCAATCGATTACGATAAATACTATCGGCGCAAGTTTTAAATTTGTGCTGGGAATTATTTAAGCTGGTCAACCCGTTTTATCCTTGTTGGCTAATGCTTAAAAAAAAAACAAATTCTATTTAGATTATCAATAAAAAAATGTATTATTTCATTAAAATTGATTTATTTTGTTAATTCAAATTTAAATAAAAAGGTTGGACAACCTACTCAGCACAGATTTAAGCGACTTTTGGGCGTGCTAATTACGAAATTATTACGCTGATAACGAAATTTATAATCTAGCGTCATTAGAAGCTAAAGTTACAGGGGTGTCGAAAAAGATTTATTTCACATGCTACACGAGTGGAAATGGTATAACAAGCAACGTTGCTGTTTTACTTTTCCACTAATAGGAAAATAATAAAGTAAAAACATTTTTATCCTAGATTGGTCGGAAAATATGTTTCCGACCCCATAAAGTATATATATTCTTGATGAGGATCACTAGCCGAGTCGATCTGAACTCTGAGATCTAGGAAATTATAAAAGATTCCTGGGCTTCCTACGAAGTGCAAGTTTGTTTCAGTGGGGTGCCACGCCCATTCTAGCGCGGATTGACCTGAAAAAATATGACACGCCCACCCTAACGCCCACATAACAAATGCGAGTAGGTGGCGCATTAAAATATTCCTTGCTACCTATATATTTCCATTTTTCTTTTGTTCCCCTAAGTAGAGTAAGTTAATGTATGATTTTTTCCCAAATGACTGAGTTGTACGTCACTAAAAGAAGCAATATTTATTAAATTGAGGACATTTTATTCTCAAAACCTTTTCAAATTGGCAAGGGCTTGTTAAAATGTGATCAAAAGTAAAGTCGACCGCTTTATTGGCTTATCTTACGGTGGCATACTGAATATAACGATGCGGCGAAGTACGCCCTAACAAAAAATATGATTTACCCTACTGAGGAGTGGGTGGGTGTAAAAGTCAATGCCAACCTAGCGACGACGAGGAACACTTGCGTCTGCTCAACGCTAAAGTGCCGCAGAGGGATCGGGTTTCTGGGCCAGAGCAATGAATGATAAGGAAAACAGGGAAATGCAAACATTTGAAGTGGCTTTTGATAAACCATTAAATAAAACTCAATACCACGAGGACAACAATTCCGTTTGGGGGTGGAGTGGGAGTCCCGAAATCAAACAAGAAACTGTCGCGTTTAATTGAAAACGCCAATTCATCATGAGGTGGAGGGCAGGATATTCATGGTGGGCCTGGGCCACCCCCTCTTCATGTAATCGAATACCTGCTCCATTCAAGGGTAATCGCATCAGCAGAAGAAGCTAACCAAATTAGCGACAACACAGTCCGAGATCCGCTCTTTTCCGGCGCGTGCGACTAGCATTATTACCACACTAATTATTCGGGTATTATCGAGAGGCATTCAGTCGAAAAGGAATAACGAGTAGCAGTTCCTGCCCGATCCCAGTCCCAATCGCACACCGCACTTGGACCCGAATTGGTTACTCAAATCTGACCGCAAAACAAGGAGCTCACCCCCACACCCTCCCCCTTTCGAGCTGGTCTTCCATTGTTGGCCTGACTTTTCGGCGCCCGCGGCATTAAGAGCCACTGAATTGGCAATAAAAAGATTATAGCCCGAAGGTGTGAAGTGTAGTGGAGGGCAGGGAATCGCACCGGGCCAGAAATCGCCGCACAAAAGGGCACGAAAGACACCCCCAACGGCGAGGCGGCGAGAACATGTGCTGGTTTTCCTCGGGCTTGTTCCCAGCGGTTCACTCGAGTCGAGTGAATGTGAATGAGTGCTTCTCCGAGCGAGTGCGCAGCCATGTTGCCATCTCTGCCGAGCATCCAATCAGCGAGGAAGAGTGCTCTTTGGGCCCCGGAGCAGCCAATGGCGGGCACTTTCTCCGAGAACTCCCACGGTAATCTCAGGGTTGAGGGCCCCACATCTCCAGGTTTGGTTTTCTACCAGCAGATACTTACACCATCGATTACGGTCCTAATTAAAGAATTTCAAGTTAATATATATTATAACTTTTAACATTACGTTCATATATAGCTAAGTATAACAACTTACTTTCTAAATATATTATTTCATCTAATTAAAAAACATAATATTAAATAAACCAGTATCTCTAAATTTTAAATTTCTATAGAACATTCCGATTCTTTTAGATGATAGTCTCAGATATGAAGGTTTGTTCTTAAGTGCTGCACTTAAACATAAAGTTTTAGTTTATCGTACTATTCAAAGATGGATCCTCTAAAACTTATATATTGAAAATGTGAAATGTTATTCGAAAAAAAATAAAATATCTGTTTTGAAAGTGTAAAACTGTCTAATAACTAATAATATAACTCTAAAAATATGAGGGGTATGAAAAACAGTGACCTGAGTTTACTAAAAACCAAGTAAGAATGTAAACAAATGCCCCAAGAAAATGCATTCCTGCGGCCCCATTAAAGTGTTGTTTAGTTTTGGTTTCCAATCCCAATCGGTTCCATTACCCAACTAACCTACTTAGAGGCACGAGTGCGAGTCTACGGATACCTTTTCGAGTTCCTTCCAAATGATTTAAGTTCTAAACAAATCGTTAACCCAAACAAATGATGCAGGTCGAACTGGTGAATGTGTAGTGCAGGATTGCACTGGGGAGACTGTACCCGAAATATAAAATACGGAATTCGGGAGAGCAGTTAGCAGGGTTATAAACAATAAACAGGATGCATGCACTCCCCTAGGAAATAAGGCTCACCATATATATTCCTATAAGTAGAGGCAGCCGTAACCATTTTACGACAACTTTTGTTTACGCACTTGAGAGGAAACTCAAAAGGCTCTCCGGCCACATTTCGAGTCCACCAATGGGAGCAATCGAATGCCCATATCCACCACCACCAGATGCCACTTGAGTGTCGAGCACAGTTCCACTCCGAGGAGGCGAGTGGTTCTCGCCGGGGATCTGGGCGGCTATTTAAAGACAGCCCGGAGCGTCCGGCTCAAGCACATTCGCAGCGCAGCCCTCGAGCCGTAAAGATCGGAAAACCGAAGGAAAATCCGTAGTGAACAAGTGTCGAGAGAAACAGACTAGGAAAACCCCTAGAAAAAGGCCCAAAAATATTCAATAAATTCCAAAACATGCTGAATATGGAAAGTGCGGGTGTGAGTGCTGCGATGGCGGGTCTGAGCAAGTCCCTGACCACGCCCTTCTCCATCAACGACATCCTGACGCGCAGCAGTCCGGAAACGCGTCGCATGTCCAGCGTGGACTCCGAACCGGAAGCGGAAAAGCTGAAGCCCACCGATCGCGAGCGGTCCGCCTCCAAATCTCCACCACTCTGCTGCCGCGATCTCAGTCTGTACAAGCTGGCCCAATCCAAGGAGCTGCAAGCAGCCAACACCCGGCCCACGGCCAACTACCTGCAGTACTATGCGGCGGCAATGGACAACAATAACCACCATGGCCATCAGACCCATCAGAGCCACCATCACCAGGCAACGGGCACCTCGAACTCCAGCGCCGCGGACTACATGCAGCGCAAATTGGCCTACTTTGGATCCACCCTCGCCGCTCCCCTGGACATGAGGCGCTGCACCAGCAACGACTCCGGTAAGTTTTAAAAGCCTGGCTAATGGAACCCTCCATTGTTTGCTCTTTTATAAATTGGTTTGGCTAATTTTCCCTAATTTTCCCGTTGCAGACTGTGACTCACCGCCTCCTTTGAGCAGCTCGCCCTCCGAATCGCCCCTTTCCCACGACGGCAGTGGCTTGAGCCGCAAGAAGCGGTCGCGTGCCGCTTTCAGCCATGCCCAGGTCTTCGAGCTGGAGCGCCGTTTTGCCCAACAGCGCTACCTATCTGGCCCGGAGCGCAGCGAGATGGCCAAGAGCCTTCGGCTGACGGAGACCCAGGTGAAGATCTGGTTCCAGAACCGACGCTACAAGACCAAGCGCAAGCAGATCCAGCAGCACGAGGCGGCTCTGCTGGGGGCCAGCAAGAGGGTGCCTGTCCAGGTGCTGGTGCGCGAGGACGGCAGCACCACCTACGCCCACATGGCCGCCCCGGGGGCGGGGCACGGCCTGGATCCCGCCCTGATCAACATTTACCGGCACCAGCTGCAGCTGGCCTACGGCGGTCTGCCGCTGCCCCAGATGCAGATGCCCTTCCCGTACTTCTACCCGCAGCACAAGGTGCCGCAGCCCATACCGCCGCCCACCCAGTCGTCCAGCTTCGTGACCGCCTCCTCGGCCTCCTCGTCGCCCGTTCCCCTGCCCCTGCCGGGCGCAATGCGTCCACAGCGCACCCCCTGTCCCAGTCCCAGCGGCCAGGTGATGAGCGTGGAGAGCGGCGCCGAGAGCGTTCACTCGGCGGCGGAGGATGGCGACGAGAACGTGGAGATCGACTAGATCTGGATGGATCTGCGTCCCGGAGGGGGTTACTTTTTTGTGATAGCCGTAGAAATTGTGTTTTAGCGTACATGTGTAACCTGTAGATGTCCCATAGCTTTAGTAGCCTTAAGTTTTAGTTGTACCTACCCGAGAGCTAAATAAAATCATATATGAAAAGAAACTTGGTGTGGTTACTTGGGTAATTGGTTAAGGGTTTTACTATCCTCTGGTAATTTGTTGTATTGGGTTTATTTTTCCTTGTCACGAAAGAAAGTATTTTCTGTATTTTATGGTCACAATAAATCTTTAAAGTGAAACTAAATTAAACACTTATAATTATAAAATAATGTAGATATTTAGCCAGAAATATATGAGTGAGTTTAACAAGTTGTTTGTATATTGTCCTTATGGTAAACTAAAAGAAGATTAAAAGCCTCGTTGAATGGATGAAATCCTAGCCAATGTGTTTAGGTATATTCTGAATACACAGACATTACATTTATGGAAAGAAAAGTCTTATTGAGTGGAAGTAAAGTTGATGCACTCTTTTACATCTTTGGCATGAACTTTTATAGTTGTAGAATATCTACGGTTATATGGTACTGAAGAACTAAAGAAAAATGTTTAAAAAACATGGAACATTTTCAACTAACGATTACTGGAATCGTATTTGCTTTAAAATCTGATTGTAGTTGTAGCGTAGAAAGGAATTTTTGAAAGAGTTATCGAAGCTCGCCCGCGATTGTTGTAGAAATTGATACCACATGACCTCAATTCGCATCAACAGGCGGGAGAGGCCCCTCGAACCTCAGACCCTCAAGAATGACAGCGATCGGGCGGAGGAGGGCCTCGAGAGGCGTTCCGCTGAAGTGGCCATGCGTGTGGCCGGAGCCTTGCGAAAACCGAAGTCCCAAATCCAAAAGCCGCTGATGATGACCGACTGTGACGGCCCACTCAACGTCGACACAGAAGTGCTTCAATGTGTCAGGAGGGTCGGGCCGGACGTCTGTGACCCACAAACCACCGACTTACACACGATCCCCGGGCGCTTTCGCACGAGATCATCGCGGGAGGGGGAGGGATGGGAACGGACATAGACGCATCCTTAGCGGCACAGTTGGTGGCTGACGACGAGGAGGACAAGCCTCAAGTGTCCGGCGGCGACAATTCCAACGGCCTACCAGGCGATGTTTACAAACAAACAAATAGAATCACCAACTGACGCCCAGGATCTGAAAGGGACATGTGACCGTGAAGAACGTAATCGACCGATCAGTGCTAAACATCCACTTCAGAGGGCTGGGGGGCGGTTGGCAACAAGGTTGCTCGGATTTCTTGTGCAACATTTTCAAATTGCCATTGACAGTACTTACCCCATCCCCTCCTTGAATAAAATGTTTCTAAAATTGGGTTTTACAATTTAAATATATTTTTTTAAATCCTACTTTATTATTTATTATTTCATCGTATGCAATCCTTTGGCGCCAGAAGTATCTTTGGGGTTAATTCTTCCGAGTGCTGGTCCTCGGAAGTGGAACATTGAACGCGCGTCTGCTGACTGCCAACTGAAAAAACAATCATAGTACCAGCGATCTCTCTAAGTACGTACGCTGCTCTTGGGCGCATTCTCAGACTAAAAGCCCGCAGGCATTTGACAAATTTGGGACACTAAAATCGATTGACAGCTGTAATTACTTGTGTCAATACGAGTTTCAGCGGTGCGAGTCTGTATCTTTTGGTTACTAGGCTCTACAAAGCGTTCATTTATGTTTCTTGTTTGTGCAATTAGTTTATTTTCATCATTATTATCAAATATTATTTTAGAAAATATGTAAGTATATGTAGACTATGACGTAAGCGGAACTGTATCAATTCTTGGCAAGGTCAAGGATTATTTTAAAGGTAAAATATCAAGCTAAAGATATAGTTCTAAATAAGCTACAAGCATTAGTTAGTCCTTCATTAAAGTAGTAGTAGTAGAATATAAATTTCAACAAATGCTAAGATAATCTTAGATTTTCTTAAAAATGTAATGAACCTCCATGTACTTATTTAATGAGTAATGAGTACAGAAACAAAATGCTGTGTAGTTTATACTCCCAACCTACAATAAAAATGCTTGAGTGGAAACACAGATTGAGTGGCTTTCGAAGGATATGAGTGAATTTTCGAGGCCCTTCCCACTCCACGGACTCTCCCTCTTCTCCCCCTGCGGATTCAAGGCATCTTTGAGTTTCGGTTTCATTTTCGGTTTTATAGCACGCTTCGGACTTCGTGTTAGCCCGCTGAAGGGTTGAAGAACACTCGCTGCATGTGGTCCTGGAGTGAACCCGCTCGTCCTGCTGCCGGCGGCCTGGCTACTAATTTGTTTATACTGCGCCGCCTCCGGATTTGTTTATGCAACCTTTTTACGACACACATCGCCTCACATGAGGCCGGGGTGCCACGAGATGTCAGCTACTTGACGGCAATCCTTTTAAACCGGGCCGCCGCTGTTTGACTTGTAATTAATATGGAAATTAGTCATGGGCCCTGGGCCCAAGTGGCGTATGCGCAATCTTTGAACTGCAATTAGTCGTCGCCTGTCACCGGACGTCCTCGGGCGGGGTAAACAATTCGGCGATTCTCGCCATTCGCTATTTGTTAAACATTTCGCGGAGGCCTGCATTCTTAAGCAGAGAGTGCATTTAATGGCGAGATGGGGAATTCAAAAGAAAACGCCAAGACCAGGGCCCGGACAGCTTAAAGTGTAAACAAAAGGCCCGAAATGTTCACTTATTATAAAATGCGCTGCAGTCTTGTTTTGTTTTGGCCCATTTCGATGCACTTTGCCTTAGCGTTTTTGGCGTTGTCTCCCCGTGCTCCTGATCGTCGCCCCTTGGATATCGCATCCGAGTCCCCATCCCAGGCAAGTCCAGATCCCTCGATCTCCGGCCGCTCGGAATCGACGTCGTCTGCTGCACACATGTGCGCCATAAAAGGAGGCTGGGAGATTTTTGACTGCGACTGACACTTCGATTTGCAGGCACCGCTTCTAGATGGCTATTGCTCTTGCCACTGCCCCTGCTATTGTTGTTGTTCGTGTTGTTGCACGTGTTGCTCTGCCGCGTTGCTGCCTTTGTTTATGCAACAGGCCTGCTACTAACAGTTCTTGGTAGGAATAACTCCACAACAAATTCATCAACTAGACTCCAAACTCTAGAGCGGCTACTCTTCGCCTTGGGGAGTCCATGAAATATTGGGACCTCTTTGATTGGAAAACACACCCTTTCGAACAGAAATTTTAGTTCCTCATTTCTAACTTACACTTTCTGTTTAGTATAAGTGTGTCATATTTATTGAAACGGGAATGCTTATTATCGGCATTTATTGAAACACTAAAATAATACTGCTTTACTTTTATTATTTTCTTCGGGTTAGTTTAATCACACATTGATCCAAAAATATGGGAAACAATTGGTTTGTATCTTACATATTTTAGGAAACACTACATCTTAATGCGAAATTTGAAAACCACTTTCTAGAGTAAATATGTTCTACGATAGTACCAGTACATAATTTATTATCGCTGTGTATATGTGTTCGTTCCCTTTTTTAATTGGAGGTAAAACAAATATAAATAAAATAAAAACTTATTTAAAAAGCTTGGCTTGACAGAGTTCTGTTTTTTTTTTTTTACATATAAATGCACTAATCTATCGCCTTTGAAGGGTATTTGAATGCCATCACCACCCCGATTTGTTGCTGAAGCTGTGCTCTTCGTTTTATGGGATGGACCTGGTGCTAAGAGGGGAATCCCGAAAGGAACTGGAGCCAGCGACACTGCCTAATTGCTTCGCCGCCGGGCGGGCGATGGGGTGTGCCACTGGTGGGATAGATCCTCCCTTCGGTTTGCCTAGGTAAATGAATCGTCTGCTCCCCGAGCGATTAACCCACTCACACCCACGGAAACGCGATTGCTGTGTAAACAGCACACGGAAAGCGGAGTACAAATGCTGCCCGGCCCATTTATGTTTATTTTGTTTTGAAAATTGTGCGTTTAATTTATAGTTAATTGTTTTCCAGCTTTTCATTAGCCAACCGAACCGAGCGGTGACTGTGTGCGGTCCCCGAGAATTCCTGGGAACCCAGCCCACAGACCCGCGCGGGCGGATGATATTATACTCGCACACTCGCGCACTCGCACCAATTGTTGATGATGGTGCTATTTGCGCAAGTTGTTCGGCGCGTCGCCGCCCCACAAAATGGCCACCCACCTCAATTTCGATTCGAAATTCAATTTCCAACTCAATCTGCCGTGCGGCAGCTGTTGGGGAGATCTTTGCGCAATGCCAAATCCGAATCCAAATCAGATCCAGCGCACTGCGGCCACTCCTTGCTTGTTTGGCTTCAAATAAAAATCATTTAAATGATTTCGAGAACGGCCGCCCAGAGGCATCAGATTGAATGATAAATGTTTTGGCTTTTGTGATTTTGTTTATTGTTCAAATTTCGGGTAAAAAATTTCTCATTTTTACCGCATGCATAAAACGATTTGGCGTTCTTCTTCCTTTTAGCTCATCGCGCTTTATGGACAGCCATTCAAATCGGCAAACGCTGAGTTGGGTCCAACTAGCTCTAGATGGATGGTTTGTTTTTTCGCGAGCTGTTCAGATGAAAATGTTGTGGTGTAGCTCTAGGCTGAGAGAGATTTGGGATACGCACATGTGTCCGAGTTCCATGGGGCAACTTAATTAACGTTTTAATGGACCTGCCGACTCGTAATGCCCGGCAATTAAAGTCGCAATAGACATTTGGTCGATTAGGGGCGTTAGATTGGCCCCGGCCCGAGCCCTGAGTGGGTGAGATGCGATGTTCGGGGTTCGATCTGGCCTGTATCTGGCCTTGCCCAATGGACCGCCTTATCAGCTGCCTGAGCGCTACTAATAGAGCGCTACCAGTCGAAAAAACACTTGAAGATCCGTTGATAAACAGTCACTTGGTATGTGAACGGGCGGGATCTGCTTCTCGCCGCCTGCAGCATTTGGCACCGAAAAGTGTTTGGATGGCTCGGGATGGGAAAACAAACTGAATGGTGTCGTTATGGGTAAACACTTCAATGAATCAGTTTCCTGCGTGGAAAACTTTTGTCGGATCGGAATCTTTTGGCGAGCACCTGCAACTTACTGGGTCGTTAATCTTTTGTTTTCCTTCATTTATTTGGAACAACATAAAAGCGCTTAGAGCCTGTTTAAGTGCCCATTGCTCTGTGTAAACAGTGTTCCATCCAGCGATCAGGAGTGATTCACCAGGTGTAGGTGCTTCAGGGACTCACAGCTGACCAGGTGCTCTTTGGGATAAATAAATCAAATGCTTTAGGCTATAAACATACCAGTTCTGGGGCACAAACTAGGGAAGCACCGTGAAAATGGGTGATAGGATACTTTCGCAATTTTACGTATGCATCCTCGAACATTGCTTGACAGTGACATACGAGTATACTGAGTTAATCATTTTTAATATACCATTCTGAAGAAAAGGTCTTACCTGGGCTTCCACTAATTGGCTTTTAGGCACTGCAATTACCCAGAATTTTGTGCAATGCATAAATCAACATCAAATTGCCGGAGAAGAGCAGCTTAACGCCTCGTTAGCTTTCGTCACTAAGCTGAGTAATTTCAAATGAATTCCACCTACTTTTCTTAGTGGCCTCCTTTACCTCTCCTCATTTTCCCTTTTATTTTTTCATAATCATTGTCCTGAGAAATCCTTCGTCCTGCCACCCAAACGCCTATCGGCCACACCCACTCCAGTGGCGGCAGCTATTAGCAGCAATTTTCAATTTCCTTTCTGATGAAGCACATGGCAAGAGAGCAAATTACATGGCGCACAAGATGGGACATTCACTTTTCTTGGCTTTTCTTTTCCGCTCAGTTCTCCTTTTTCTTGGGTTTCCCCCCTTTTTGAGCTCGGTCCTGGCGCACACGTACGCAATTGTCCTGAGCGCTCGTCTTCGATTCGAAAAGAACATTTTCTTGCAATTTCTGCTGGGTGGCAGGGTGGCTGGGTGGCAGGGTGGCTGGGTGGCAGGGTGGCAGGGTGGCTGGGTGGCTGAGTGGGTCGGGACAGAGCCCAGACGGGCGCAAATGAACGGCCATTATGTTTACCCGAAGTGAAAGCGAGGGCTGAAGTGAATTTTTAACGAGCCGGGTGCTGGTGGCCCGAGGAGTTCCTCAGTGCCTTGCAGTGAGTTGGAGAGTTATCCTGCCGGCAAAGGACATGCTTCAATTGAATAAGAAGAAAATTACACTTAAACGCTGCGGCGTGTCGACAGCTTTGGCTTCCCGGGGTGGTCAGCTTTCTGTGACCTTCCAGAGGGTATGACACAATTGATATCATAAGGATAACATTAGAAAATGCAGCATATTTACTTGGGAGTAATTTTTAAATATTAAAAAAATCTCAATTAACATTTGCATTTTAGATATAAGAAAATCTCTTGAAAGTAAATGAATTCTTGGTATATAAGTTTTTCTAAATAAATATACACATTTAAGATATACGGGTATAAATATCAAAGCACTTTAATTTTGGATTATACCATATAACTTTTTTTGCATTTTCTTTTTAATATATTAAACATTTTATTAACATTAATCTTGGAGAAAAAGTGTACTTAATATGACAGTATTTTTGCACAGATCTAATCTTTTCCCTATATAGGAAGAAAACTCGTTTATCCTTTGTTAAATAAAAAGTGTATCAAAACATCAGCTCAAAAAACTAATCCTTCCCTCCCTTGGTTAGCCAACTTTGATTGGGCCGCATTCAAAGGTGACCATCTGAATTGGCGGTCAATTAACGATTCCTTCTGGAGCACCTCCTCGTTAACCTGTCTTCATCGTTCGCGCTGCCCTCGCATAAGCACATTCCACCGCCTGGGATGGTTTTAAGTTTATTTGCCTAAGCCGTTGACAGCCAAACAGCTCTGGGCTCACCCCTTCCGCTGCCCACACTCAAAACAGCACTCATACGCCCTGTGCGCCATCTGCATTAACATATCATTAGTGCGTGCGTGTGTTTGCCTGTTTATCGACGCTTTTGTTTACAATAAAGCGTAATCATGTGTTACAAATACCAATAATAAAGCCGATGGGCCGTGCATGTAACCCTATAGCCGAGGAAGCATCCAGCATGGGCGTCGCACCCACTTCAATGTCAGTCCGTGAATGCATAATGAGCCCTGGAGCTCGCGGATCGTGTCTCCGCACTCCGGCCTCAAGTGCACTTGCCGGAGACCCGGTCTCCCGGTCTCCCGGTCTCCCGGTCTTCCAGCCTCCCAGTCTCCGGAGTCGTGTAAACATCCCCTTTCTGGGCCCGAATGGCGCTCGAAATGGCGCTGCGGTTGCAGGAAGCAACTGTCTTTGGGGTCACTTTGTTTATGCCATTTTCGGATTGGACAGAAATGTATTGCACATATCTGGGATAATCGTGAGCGTACTTAGATGCTCCAAGTATAAACACAGGGAACTATGTCTCTAGAGTTCTTTAAAGACACAAAAGATTCCTGAAACTAGTGTTTTGATTCTTCATTTAACAGATTCTTGTGAATCTCCCATGGTTTATGTATAATTTTATGATTTTTCCAGGAGTGATTTTATCGCTTCTCGACGATTTGGTAAGCGCATACTTCAGCAGTCTTAGAGGTCATATCATCAATTGGGCAATCCAAGTCCCTGGCTACATGATGATGATGTTGAAATCCCATTAAATCTGTGATGAGCGTGCTTTTTCTGGATGTGGATTTCCTCTCTACTCAAGACTTTTGCATTTTTGCCTAATTCGAAAAGAACACTTGGCCCGGCACTCAGGCGCCTTAAGTACAACATTGTAGGACCATTCCAATTTGGATTCATTAAATACTTAAGTAGAAGCTCAAGTGCCAGAGCTTAAGTGTTCGGCTATTATTGCAAAAATATGTATAAGAAGCAGCAAAGTGCAGATCAAGTATTTAAAAAACATTTCGTGGAAGTGACCATGTGGCGACTCTCTTAATTGTCAGTACAATTACTCGAACAGACAGAGTTTTTATAATAATTTGATCATTGTTTTATAATTGCAAATACACCAACCTCCGTTACAATCATTGTTTATTTGCAGACTAAATAAATTAGCTACTAGTTTGAGATATCATTTTTAATGTAACCATCAACGTCATCTTACATTCATTCTAATTGTCCTTTTTATCCAAGGATTCTGTCCTTCGCAAGGACTTCACCTTTCGATAAATGGCGTACAAAGTCCAAAATGGAAGTAGAGTAACTATCAGTAAAATTAAGCAGACGTCCAGCAGATAAAACTGGAACCAGGGGAGATGAACTCCTGCTGCCACCATATGCGGAGCTCCGCGGTGTTCAATTACATAGTTAATCCAGTAGATAGCCGTGTCCATGGCCCCAAGGGGACGGTCGCGAAATATCCGAGATGCTTTATCCACGTTGGTTTTGTACATGGGATTCGTTAGAAGTTCAGTAAGCGCAGATTTGAGCAGATCCTCCGAAATAGTGCGATAATCCAATCCAATGGCGTACCCAGCAGCTTGGCCCGCCTTTATGTTCAGAGCCTGGTCGAAGTAGAAGGGCATTCCGAGCACCGGAACCGCGTGATAGACTGCCTCCTGCGTCCCAAAGAGCCCGCCGTGGGCAATGAAAGCCTTTACCTTCGGGTGGGCCAGTATGTCTGACTGGGGCAACCACTTCTCAATCCGGACATTGTCGGGAATGTTCGACAACTGGTCGCCTTCGAATTTCCAAAGGACACGTTGCTTTAGGCTGGCGAAGACGGAAAGGAACATCTCGATTTTCTCAGGTGGCATGTCAGCGCTGCGCACTTGGGATCCTAGAAATGGCAAAGAATATATACTTTGAGCTGGGCTATTAACAATATAATATTTTGGATGACACTCACCCAAGCTAAAGTAGACAGCACCGAACTCTGCATCATCAAGGAACTTTTTTATACTCTCTGGCAGAGGTTTGGGGGGCTGGATATGCAGGCCGCCCACCGAAATCATGTTCTGGGCCATTGGTCTCGCAGACGTCAGCGGCATGTAGCTGTTCAGAAGTATAAGTGAGATGTTCCTTTCCAGTTGCTTAACCGTCGGCACTTCCGGCATTAACTTGCCAAAATACTTCCGGATAATGGCGTCCTGAGCCGGGTAGTAGGACACTTCCCGAACCACATCCTCAGCAGCGCTTATCACGACATTTTCCAATCGCTCCCGCAGAGTCATTCTATCGGTGCAGGACAAAAACACATTCGGGACATAAGATAAGGGGTTTATAAGGCCAAAGATTTGGCTGAAGTAGTTGGCGTAGGCAAAGGTCGCTATGCTGATGACGGGTATTTGGTAGATGTGGCCGAGCATAAGAGCGCCTTCGTTGTAGAACTGTTCCACCAGGAGAAGATCGTATTTCCCGATCTTGTCCTTGGCGTGAATTAGCTCCTGAACTTCAGGTTGGGCCAGTGCAAAATCCGTTGACTTGATACCAATGTGTTGGCCCAGGTGCATATGAGTCATGGTCGACATGTTGATCAAATCCAGCGCCGAAGTGGTCTTCATCATTGCAGATACTGTGAAGAAACACCTTAGTATTTAGATTTTAAAAGCACTGAACTGACTCACTATCTGCCCATGTGTCATAATGGGGCAGTAGAATTTCCGTGTAATTTGGGCCCAGGTTTTCCTTGGCCAACGATAAGGGGGTTATGAATGTGACCTCGTGTCCACGTTTTACCAGTTCTCTTATAATAGCATTTGTCATCATGAAGTGGCTCTTTACAGGCAGGAAAAAAGGTGCCAGAATTCGGGCCCCATCTCCAATGCCCACAAGGCTTAGGAAAAGCAACTTCAAAATAAGTATCTGCGGTTTCAAAATGGATAAAGAGTTATAATTAAATATATTCTATGGTGAGTCGGTCAGAAAACAAACCATTACACAATAGGTATATCTTAAACACTCGCCAGACACGGCTATACTGAGCAGGGACGATCATGGCAGAGGTTTATATGTAATATCTCACATTTCTGCGGTGGTATTCACAGATTTGTCAAACGGCGGGAAGATACGTCTGGAGATTGTTTCGGTTCAACGGCACTGCTTGACACCGATAAAACACCTATTTTTAAATCACGTCGTTCAGGCTTGTAGTCTTCAGTGATAAGAGTCATTCAACAGATTTTATCTGTGGGTGCATAACATTTTTGGAGATAGACAGCATCAGAACGAACTTGATAAAGTAAAAGTGTGTTTACATTTTCCAGTGATTATCTTCTGACTTGGATTATTATAATTCTTTGGCGATACTAAAGATTTTAGTGGTACTTGGTATTAAAGTTGTTAATGAAAAGACAAAAGATTTGATTTTCTTCCTTTTCCTGCTTCCCGTTTTATAAAAAGACATGATTTAAGTGATCTTTGATAAAGTCGTTTCCCCATTTCAAAAACTTTTCGCCAGAAGTTTATGTTGTACTTCCCAAACGATGGGAAGTAGTAAATAAATCATGGATATTTGCCTAAATTAAATATTTGCTTCCCGGCTGCCACCCAGAATAGTAAGCTAAATTATGGTCCTAAACAATGGGCTTCCCTTGCAAACTTTCCGATTCGCCAT
Source organism: Drosophila biarmipes (assembly GCF_025231255.1). Classification (NCBI taxonomy): domain Eukaryota; kingdom Metazoa; phylum Arthropoda; class Insecta; order Diptera; family Drosophilidae; genus Drosophila; species Drosophila biarmipes. The sequence continues at coordinate 7,289,305 of NC_066616.1, read as the reverse complement.
TCAGCCAGATACATATTCGCCCATTTAAGCAAATAAATGGTTAAATTGCCGTAAAACTCAACGCGCCAATTTGTAGGCAATTAAATTTAATGTTTGAACTGGAATTTCGGGGGATTCTGTGACGTCCGGCCCGAACCTCTGGGCGGATTGGGATTGCGATTGTGAGTTCTGATCAGTAGCGCGTCCGCATCGATCATTCAATTGGCAGCCATTCGCGGCGGACTTATTATTATTGTTTACTTTGTCATATTTTGCCAATGTGTTTTTATTGTTCTGGGGGCGCATTCGCATTCGCAGTCGTACTCGTATTTAGATTGCCTCTATTTGTTGCTGCACGCCAGCAGTGATACTTTGTTTATTGTCTCGGCCAGGCCAAATAAATGCAACGACTTTTCTGCGGTGAATTCGGCGTTTGGCGATTGGCATTTGGCGGGTGCTTGCTGCGATTCGGCCATAAACCTTGATCGGTCATGTGTTTCCCGAGGGGAAGGGGCTCAAGTGGCTGAAGTTATTGCAAATTCTCTAATCTTTGGATAATGCCCATTCTTGGCAATCACTGCAATGATCTCAACGGCCAAATGCGGCCATAAATTCCGCGTCCGATGGCCAAGTGTTCCATCAAAATCAAAGCTTTTAAGCCGCGGCCTGAAGTGTTTCGCCTGCGTTCTAATTTCCCTCGCAGCGAATGCGCAATTAGCCGCTATTACATTAATAATACGCGTACTTGTCTTCGGCCGACCATTGGTAATTGAAAAATCAGCTATTTCCAGTGTGGAAATCGAAACAGAAATGGACTCGGAATTGGAATTGAAAAGCGCACATTTGGCCAAAGTGAATCGTCCGTACTTAAGAGCTTAAAAGTGCGCATCTTGCCTCACTGCATCCGTATCTGTATCTGAATCTCTTTGCGATTCTTCTATCTTTATACCTGCACCCAAACAAATTCGAGGTTTTTTCTTAGGTTTAGAAGAAATAGGTAACTTAATTTTAACCTAGAAAAATAAACTTATAATTCATATCGTTGTAGAATTTCTAAAAATCAAGGCAAGTATTTGTTGAGTGTGAGCTGCAAAAATTGGTTTCGGTAATAGTATTGCATATACTTCCAATTATTCGTTGATCAATGCAATACAGAAGATATTTTAAATTGGTTAGTTCATGTAGATCATTTTTAAATTTTTACGCAGTCACCATAATCACCATAATCACCATAATAATATTGATTTACTTATAGCTAACACAAAAGAAAATGTTTAGATCGAAGGTTTTTCTGGTTGACCTTTTGATTATTTAATACCATTACAGCATTTGATATCCGTAATTTGAAAAGCTAGTTTACTTATTTACTTCTTGAATGTTATAAAATAATAATGGTTAAGAATTCCCATAACATATCGTTTCCAATTTATATTTTCCCTCAGTGAGGGGCCGACCTTCTCCTTCGCGGCGACGCTAATATGCAATTGGAAACCGCCGGGGCCGCCAGTCAGCTTTCCCTGCACTCGAATGCACTCGTGGCGATGGTGATGCACCGGCTCCGTGATCATGTAATCATGCGTGTGGCATTGTTTACAGATCACGCCTTGTCGCCGCTCCCGACCAGACAGGACACACTCGAGGATGTCGGCAGGACGGTGAAATATGTGTGAACGCAGTCCACAATGCCGCCAGGATCCCGTTTCCCAGCTACTCAAGTGGCCAGTGTTTGGGAGTCTCGGCCAAGGTGGCTAATTGGGCCTCCACTCGAAAGCCGTCTAGACAGCTGTTCTGCGGTGGTCCTGGGCCAAGTGGCTTGTTTTGATTGTCGCCCGGGGCATTTGGGACACATTAGTTGACCACTGTTTGGAAATACATGTCGGAAGGGCAGCGCCGAGCGGAAAAACCGAAGGGAACGGACCACACAACAGACGCAAATAACCCAAACCGTACTCCAAATAAGCAAAGCGCGATGCAACAACAAACAATGCTACACGGAAAGGAGAGATCGATCTAAGTTAGGGAATGTATTTACTCATAAAAATGCATGCAAACTTTTATTTTTAAAAAATCTAAAAAAAAAAACAATTTAAATTTATTTTAAGTTTCTAAAAATAGGTATAATAATAATTATTAATGCTTGAGGCCATATTACATATATAATATTATAATTCATTTTACTACCATGCTTTTATGGTATCATCACAATGAACTCTTCTTTATAAGGGAATTAAATAAACGTTTTACCAGAAGTCCAAAAAATAAATTTAGTGCATAAGCATAATTATTATTAAAAATTTCATCAAATACTTTAACAAAATAAATATCTAATAATAATATTAATCTTATTATGAATGAAATAAATCAAAGTTACCACAGAAAGTACGAAGGTTTGTGTACAACCTATGCATAATCAGTTGAAAAATTTAAGAAATAGTTTATTTTAACCCCTGATACGCTTCTTTATTTTTATGAGCTCGTATAGCTGGTTTTACCCTCTAGTTCCACATTGACTGGATTTTTTCCTGTGCATCCCACTATTCAACTAGTACATTACATGAACTCCCCCATTAAATGAACTCCCCAGCATTTAATGCGCTAGTGGAACTCCTCAACTCAGCTCGGCTCGGCTCCATTCATTCATGCTCGTCCCTAGCCATCCATATGCTCCGTCCACAGCCACCCATCCGAGTCCATCCATCAGGGCCATCAGGTGTGTGGTGGCGTTGGCTTTCTGGATGTGGATATGCCAATGCCGCCGCCGTTAGAAGCGCAATTTGTTTACGCTACTTTGTGAGCAATAAAAGCACAGACGGCCGCGTGGGTGGTCCCACCTTGGGTCTTCGGGCCTTTCGATTTATGCATTCGCTGGATTTGATGTGTGGTACTGGCACTGGGTGGATATGCTTATGGCTTTGGGGTGGGGGTAGAGATCCCTGCCATCCGTGTGCTAATCATCAGCCGCTCTTCGGAGCTGTTCGTGTGGAATTAATCAGGGCATTGTGTGCGGGTGCAGTAGGATGCGGCTGGTGACTGGAATCCCTGTGAGAATAAAATTGAGTCATAGTTGAATTGATTTCCAGCGAAAGCGGCCACTTGCAAGTGTCGGATCGAGGGCCCTGGGACAGAGATGGCTGTGCAGCTGAAGTGGCCGCCAAATTATTTGACATAATTGCGCCGTAATGAAGCGCTATCTGCGCCTGGGAAAGGGGGAAGCCTCTCAAGTCGGGTGCTCAAGTACCCACTGAACTCCGATGGAGATGCGATGGCTTTTCGGTAGTTTGTTGACCTCGGACTGGGAGACGTGACCCCAAACTCGCCTTGGGGCGCTACCAATCCTCATGTTTTGTCGGTTGATAAAATAATTTAACCAATCCTCGGTTTTCTGCCGTAAAAGATGTCTATTCTATTGAAGTTTAAAATGTAATATCCAAAATTTGAAATCTGGATAAAGCAGGCCTTTAATGTTTTCTTGTCAATTTATAAGCAGTTTTTCCTCATTCCGGTTTTTCTAGTCAAGTCGAGAAGTCTGAAAACTTTGTATTAATTCGGAATAATTTAAACAGTGTTGTAAGATAAACTTCCTTGGGAATTCAGTGAATAAATAAACAACCGTTTTCATTTCGTGTAAAAATTTAAAAAAGAACTTATAATCATGGACGGAGACAATGTTGGCGTTTCCTAAGCAGGCTTTGAAAGTCAATGTCAATTAACAATCAGAGTTTTGCTCAAACGGTTTATTCATTCGATCTGAAACCTGTGAAAAACTTCGGAATAATTGTTTTAATAGTAAACGTATTTGAATAATTGTGAGATAATTTCTAAAATTAACTTACGAATGAACTAATAATTTCCCCCGCGTGCCCAATCGTATTCACTTTTAATTTGATCAATAATTTGCTTTTCAAAATTGTACTATTTTTAGTGGCTCAGTAATAAAGATATCACATTAACAATCACTACTCCCAGATCGATTTAAAATGGAGCCAGGTCGTCGCAAGCGTGCAGATTGGAGTGGCGATGAGGAGGACGACAGTCGCCGGAAGAGAATGGCCGAGGACAAGCTGGTGGCCGTGGACAGGTGGATGCGGAGCTTGAGCTACCAGGGCGGCAACTCCATCGAGCTGAAGCTGGAGAACCTCTCGTACCTGCTGCGCAACGAGATCAGCGCCGAGCTGCGAAAGCACATCCTGCAGCTCCTGATTGCCTGCGTGGGCACCCATCCCTGGCAGTCCAGTGCCTATGCCACATTTGTGGGCCTGCTGAACATCGTCAACTTCGAGTTCGCCTACGAATGCCTGACCTTCATGATGCAGAAGCTGCACGAGTCCATCTGCAACCGCGAGTGGTACAAGGTGCGGGGAGTGGTCCACTTCTTGGTGGACCTGTACAATTGCCATGTGGTCACCTCGTCGTCATTGCTGAGCTTCCTCGCGGGCCTCGTGAAGGAGTGCGAGAACGTGAAGGATCCGGATGATGTGGATCCTGTGCCGCAGACCCGACTGGACTGGCTGGCCTACTGTGTGCTTTCCGCGGTTCCCCTGATCGGCAGGGATCTGCAGGGCAAGGCCGAGTTCGAGGGAATAATGCTCACGCTGCAGATTTACATCAAGAAGAGGAGCATCTTGCCCACCGCCGTGTTGGGTATTTGGCGGGACTCGAAGCAGAGGGACTACTTGGATTTGCTGTGGCAAAGGGTAGATGATATGAGGCGGGAGCTGTTCGCCGAACCGGAGCACCAGCTGATCCCGCGTCCCTATCTGGCGTTCGACGAGGCCCTGAGTATCGGACCGCTGCACATCCTGCGGGACTTCCAGGTGACGCCCCATGAGCCCAAGTGTCCATATCCCCCACCTCGAGTGTCCTTTTGCCTCTTTTCCTCCGACATTGGCGACGAGCAGCGCGAATTGCCCCATGTGCTGCGCATTGAGCGGCATCTGATGGAGATCCAGATCCAGGATATCCTCAACTCCCAGCATCTGGAGAGAAGGAGCTGCGCCGACAACCTCCTGGCCTACGCCGCCTCCAAGAGCCAGTTGGCGGTTTACCACTCCATTGTGGAGGTGATTCTGGGCGAGATGCTGCATCTGCCCGCTTCTCAGTGGATCAACATCAACTATGGAGCCCTGCTGGTGGAGCTCTGCAAGCGGCAGCCGGAGAAGGTGCCCCGCGTGGTCGACCAGGCCGCGCTCATCCTCTTCGATCGCCTGGACTACATGAGCGTGGCCTGCTTCGACCGGCTGGTCAACTGGCTGTCGTTCCACCTGAGCAACTTCGGGTTCGCCTTCTACTGGGACAAGTGGGGAAGAAGTGTCCGCTCCCCGATCGATCCGAGTGTCAACAATCTCCAGCCGAAGGCGGTTTTTCTCAGGGAATTGATTAAGAAGTGTGTCAGGTATGTAATAACAACAAATTTAAAAAGGGATTCTTATTTTTCACTGTAAGTCAAGGAGTTATTGCACTAGAAAGATTAGTTGTCTATGTTTATTCCTTTTTTTTCGGAGTTTATACTTCTATATATTTAAGATTATATATATTATATGATCAGACAGAAATAATAATCTTATATTTATTGCCCTTATTAACTCCCAAAAAGCAGGCTCTCATACCCCGAGAGGATAGTAGAGATTCTGCCGGATTTCCTGGCCGGTTTCCTTCCGCGGACTTCCATACCGCACTTCAAATTCGTCGACGAAACACTCCCGGGTGCGATGCTATCCAAGAATCTCCTGGAGGCGATGCGCAGCAAGCAATCCTGCCCGGAAATGATCTCCACCATTATAAATAGCACCACGGGAATAGGACCCCTGCTCAAGATCAACGTGTTAACTCAGAACTGCCTTTACCTCGGGTCCAAATCGTTCAGCCATACTTACGCAATACTCTGCAAGTACCACTCTGTGCTTAAGGTAGGATTTATTATTTCTTTAAAGTACACATTAGATTTTTAAGCCCTAATACCCTAATTCCCTTTCAAGGAAATGGAGGCGCCCGAATCGGAGAAGCAACATGCCATCTTGGGCGGACTCTTCGAGCTTTGGGTCGACAGCGACCAATACAAATTGGTGGTGAGCGAGAGACTGATTCGCATGAAGGTGATCGAGCCCAGAAGCATGGTGTCCTGGATCCTAGGACCGCAAATGCGGAAGGAGCTCACCAAGATGTACGCCTGGGAGCTGCTCCACTCCACTGTGCGCCATGTGAGGCGTGTCCAACAGCAGACCGAAGTTGTGGATGTGGACTGTCCGAGTGAGGCGGGTTGCGCAGTCAGGGGCATTTTACTGGACATCGTTAACCGCTCCGTGAAGGCTCTTTCTGCTGCTCCGGAGGAACAGGAGGGGTCCGAGGAGCAGTACTGGTTCCACTGGGTTCTCGGCCGTCTTCAAGAGACGCTTTTTATCTATGCCGCCGACTACAAAAATATGTCCTGCAAACTGGAAAAAATCTCCGCAGAGGGTGACCTCAGAGAGAGCATTTCAAAAACGATTCGGGGATTTTTAGCATACGTTAAGGCATAATTGTATTCCACAATAACATTCTTATTCACGATGCCTTATTTAATATTCTTTCTTATTTTTACCTGGTATCTAGGCAGGTATCCACGGGGTAGTGCAGTGTGCAACTATAATGCATACTATGAAAGCCTGGACATACTTGGCTTTTTTTTTAATTCGCTAAATTTCTAAATCGAATTCATTTTTATTTACAGACAAATGTATATTAAGAACACCCAATAAAACTCAGACCGAAGCTACGCATTTATTTTCAAGACTAAAACGTCTCGGTTGTAGGTCCCAGCAAATTAAGAATAAAACGATTTATCTGCCTTTTTTAACAATTATGTCTCAAGGGTTTACCTTTAAGTGTTTCTGTACGAGTAATTTAAACTTCGCGCCTATAAGTTTTGCAGCACTTAGCTTTTGTAAGGTTACTTGAAAATGTGCGAGAAACTAATGAAAGAAATTAATGAAAAATTAAAAAGCACCATCTATGGGTGATGTCCGGCTAGGAAGGGAGGAAAATGTCTCGGAGCAATCCAAGTCACCACATAATCATCCAAGGCTGAAAAATATCACGAAACCCTAATTCATTATTTAATTCACTCTATCAAAGGAGTAGAGAAGAGATCATTAAAATCCGTTGCAAGTGTTTGCAGTCAAGCAAACAGGCGGACATTTGTAAGGTGTCCAAACTGAGTTAAGAGCGCCATCTAGTGTTGGCGTTTTTAATGGCGCCATGTTAAACGGTTACATCGAGTTCAAGTAAATATGTTCATTTGACATGTAGAGATTCAAAATGTCGACATCAAGGGAAACCCCTAATGCACATCTGTTTGCTTTATCGATAACCCTATCAGGGTCGACAATGCTTTGATAACTATCAAACATGGCATCGAATACACTATCGGCAGTCGCTATCGTCGATTAGTCGTAGAGGGTATGTTAGACTGGTCGGAAAGTATGTAGCAGGCAGAAGGAAGCGTTTCCGACCCCATAAAAATTATACATTCTTGATTGCCGAGTCGATCTAGTCATGTCCGTCTGTCCGTATAAATGCTGAGATCTCGGGAACTATAAGGGATAGATCAGTCAGATTTGGCATGCAGACTCCTGCGCTTCCTGCGCAGCCCAAGTTTGTAACTCCGACAGTTTTTATGATAGAAACAAAATTTTAACTGAAACGGATTTATCTCATCAATACCTATTGACCCAAAAAATGTGCCACGCCCACTCTAACGACCCCAAACGGATAAAACGCTTAAATCTTTCTGCCGCCAACATAGCACCTGGTGAAATATCCGGTAGGTGACGCCCTAAAATATCGCTTTGCTGCTTATATATTTCCATTTTCCTTTTGCTCACTTTAGCTGAGTATCTGATAGTCGAGGCACACGACTATAGCGGTCTTCCTTGTTAAAATTATTTTAAAATTAGAAGGGGAAAATATTTGTACGAAGTTTGTACACTCTTGCAGTCATAACACCATGTACAATTTTTAAGGATTGTTGCTGCCTTCAGAGATATTACAAAAAAATTTAATTTATTCCTTTTTTCAGACCATTTATTTTATTACATCAGTATGTGAGAGAAGTCTCATTTTTATACCCTTTCAGAGGGTATAATGATTTCAGTCAGAAGTTTGCAACGCAGTGAGGGAGACGTTTCCGACCTCATAAAGAATATATATTCTTGATCACCGTCATTAGGCGAGCCGATCTAGCCATTTCCGTCTGTCCGTCTGGCCGTCTGTCCGGACAAATATAACGATATTTTCTGTGGTCTATTTGATAAATTAACTATCCGGATTCCAGATTGATATCATTTTAAGCACGCGAGAATCTAGTGATAAGGTAGGTATAAATCTCTACACACATCAATTTCAGATTTGAATCATGAGCGTGAAAAAACTCAATTACTTACTCTTTGGCTTACATAACATCAATAGCTTGGCCCTATAAAAGCGGCAAGAGCTCAGGCTTCAGAGGCATTCTTAAAAACCGTAAAATAATAATAATCATTTAATATCGTAAAAATGGTCCGCGAACTGTCTTGCCAATGGCAGATTCTCATCGTGCTGCAAATAATAAGCCTTTCCTCCCAATTGAGTCACGAGTTTGTGCCTGAGAAGGATGACTTATTCAGTGACTGCCCGGACAAGCCTGGATTTGAAACTGTCGATAAAATTGCGGATCTTTCCCAGTTAATCCGTAAAAAGAATAAAAATGGTGGGACCGATATACATGGAAACATAACTATGAAGTGGGATGTGCAACCTGGAGATCGGGTCGCGGTAAGCGCTTATACATCTTAGTAAAGCAGCAATATTGACTGTAGTTGATCATATTTCAGACTGATGTTACTATATATAAGTTGGAAAAAGGAGTTTGGAAACCAACCGTGTTCAAAGGGAGCGATAAAGATTTCTGCAAGTCCTTTTATGACAAGAACACCATTTACTATCCTTACTCGACCAAACACGTAATCAACAAGGAGGAAGTCAAGGACAAGTGCATAAACATTCCTGGGGTAAGATTGCTTTCAGTAAAAACTCATACATCATTCATTACTATGTACCTTCCCAGACTGTTTTAGATGTGGAACCCTTCCATCTGAAAATATTAATAAGCTATGCTGTGCCCCTAACTGAGGGACGTCACAAGGCCCAAATATTATTTACTGCCTTTGACAAAGGCAATGTTAAGCGTCCTGATGAGATATGCCTAGAAATCGTTGGCGATTTTAAAAAAGCCTAACTTTGACTTTCACCTTATCTATTCTAGGTTTGTTGGTTTTTTTGTTTTGTGTATAGAGAAAAAAGATAAGATTAAAAAAATCAACACAAGGTATATGCTACAATACAGTTATTATGTGAATATGCAAATATATTAATCGACTTTGGGATTTGGAAAAAATTATCTTGATTAATGAATAAAAAAATGGACTAGCCAAGTTAAAATACTTGTGGCAAAAATGGGATGGCTTTTTACCATTATCCTTTATATATAGTGGTCCGAACTTAATATACTTGTGGAGTCTGAAACCTGATGACCTTATAATTTATTGAATAAAAACCAAATCATCTTTCACTTTACAAACTTTTCGAATATACTGATAGAAATAATTGAATTGGGCTTAGGACAAGCTTAAATGGTTTACATTTAATAGTATCATACACATTTAAATATAGTATTTTAAAGTCGAATGCATAGTGCCTTTCATACAGGGGAGATACAAATTTAATACTTGAGTTAACAAAACCAATAAAATAAATTTGCAAAACCCAAACTGCACTGTGAATAAATATTTCCAAGATGCAGACAAAAGCGTTGTGTTTAGTAGTTTACAATTTGAGCTAATCACTGGTTTGCCTGTGGATTGGGCAAATATGCGGTCGGTGGTTGCGTATAAAGCACCTTTCCGTCCGAGTACCGCATCAGGGTCATTAGCTTTAGCATCCGCAGCTCCTCCTTATCCTTGTCCTTGTCCTTCTCCCGATCCGCATCCTTCTCCAAGCCGATGCTCTGCATGGGGAGGTGCTGATGCTGCTGGTGGAGATGGAGGTGCGAGCGATTGGGATCTGCTGACTGGTCGGGTCTTTAAAATACTCAAGTCATTAACGTTCTTTAAAAAGCTTTGGTTCGCTGACAATTTCTCGCATTGCACGTCCTTTTTCAGCTCCTCCATGTCCCTCTTGAGTTTGGCTCGCCGATTTTGGAACCAAGTGATGACCTATATTAAAATAAGATCTATTAAAATCGATACCCAGCTACACAGAGAAGATAATACTTTCAAAATCAAGAATTCCGATGTGCAGAATTTTTACCGTATTAAGCCTAGTAATCTATTCAATTAAAAGCCTACTTGTTTAAGTGCCATGCGGAAATTTTTAAGAAACAATTAGTTATTTGTGTCTAAAAGTATGCAGTGGAAAAAGGATAGCCGTCTTCTTTTGAGTTATAAAAAATGTTGCATACTTTTAGACACCTCGACAATAGAGGTGACCTAAGAGGCGAACATTGAGACATGTGTAAGTATTCTGTTTAGGCTAAAAATCTGCTTGAAGCAAAGATTACGTTATAAAAAAATTTTGGTTTGTATCACTTAGGACAAACACGTGTTCTTGACTTCGGATCGTATTTTCTTCTTCAGCCAGCACCTACAGACATTTCAATACTCACCTGTGCATTGGAGAGGCCCAAGCCGCCGGCGATTTCATCGCGATCCGCTGGCGATAGATATTTTTGGTACAGGAAGCGCTTCTCCAGCTCGAAGATCTGCTGGTTGGAGAACGCGGTGCGCGACTTGCGCTTCTTCTTTGGATTGGATCGCGTGGCAAATATGTTCAGCGTGGCGGGATCTGCAAGACAACAAGATCCACATTAAAGTCAATGTCAGCAATGAAGACGATTCGGAGAGGTGTCAGATGGTACTGTACATTATTCATCGATCAGTCAACTTTTTATACGCTTCACACGGTTGATCGTAAAACGGAAAAGTTTATGGGGATTTCGGCTCACCTACAGCCGAGCAGTACGAGCACCAGGGCCTGACCTTTCTTTCTGCGGAGATCACTGTGAGGATGCTTTAATGGCCGAATTTACGGCCGATCTCTACGCATTCACTGGCACTTTCAATTCAATCAGTGAAATGCTCGTGGCTAAAACAATTTCAGACACCCAATTCGATGGAATTCATAATAGACAATCGACAGCAACAAATCGGTGGCCATAAAGGCAGGCAGGGGATTCGGGTTCTCTAGCTTCTCCGTTTTACAACCTCGCGTTTTATTGGATGATTTTCCCGGCGTTGTTTTCGTAAGCGATCCGATGGGGATTTGATTTGATTTGGACTGTGATGGCCGGTATTTGTTTCTGGCATGTTTAAAGGTAATACGGCGGCTGATTGATGTTTTTACGGGGCTTTTTCGAAAGTATTTCTCGGCGGAAACGGCTTTCAACCCGGCGAACTCATTGGATGCCAGCCCAACCCCATTAGGTATTGTTTATTTATCGCGGCAATTCAATTTTTGCGCCTTTCGGCTGAGTGTTTATAAATGCCCGATATTTATACGCCCAAGGAATGATCGCGGTGAATGGGTATCAGTGCTCCAGCCGAAGTATCAACGGAAATGGCTGTTGCGTCGTTTGTTTACAGGGTTGCAATTGGGGATACACAGTATGTACAGGGAGATATAGGGAGGGAGTTGAGGACCCAGGAAGTCGAGCGATGAAAATGGCAGCTGCGCATTGGAAACGCGGTCGCGGCAACTTTGTTGTTGCTAAACATGTCCGACAAATAACAATTAAGTCACCCGAATTTGGTCCTTGAGCAGCGCAAGGATGACGGGGTTGATTCAGTCCCTCTTTTCTTTTCCAGCGGCCTTGTGGTTAAAGTCGAATTTAGGGTCCAAAGCCATTTTGACACTACCCCGACGTGTTTATTGTGAGGTTAGATAATCTACTGTTTTGTAAACGCCTCCTGCCACCAATACTCGAGGGTTGAAAGGATCCTTGGCGGCAGGAAGCACACATTTAGGTACTTTTCATGTTCCAGGAGCAGGAACATGAAGAGTTAATTAAAGGTGAACGGCAGGAATGTCCCCAAGGCAATCGAAATGTGCGTGAGTAGTGTCACTGGAGGGGTTTGTTGCTGACACAATGAATACCTTTGTAAAGTAAATAAAGCAATGTATGGTTTTTTAAGTCTATCCATTCATTTTGGGCGAAAAGATTTTAACTTTTAATATTTTATTTTTTACAAAATTCCCATCTAAAGGATGGAAAACGAAAGACTCCTTTCTTTTTCTGAAATAACTTTACTATATACTGTACACAAGAACTTTAAGATTATATGATGCCTTAAAACCGCTTTAAATATCTTTTTATGTTTTAGCATTTAATATAAAAATCACCCGTTATTGGAATAACTGTATTCCAGTTAATAGCCGGCTAAATTTCCTTCATTAGCCAGTTTAATTTGGCCCCCACTTACCATCAATACCACGTCCTAGCCACGCCTCTAATTAAAAGCCATGGCAAGCCTTTTCGTGGCCGAAAAACTGGTCGGGGAAGCGATGGTGGGTGTGTTTCTGGCCATTTGTTGAGCTTTATTAATTAAGAAAACTCCACTTCGGGGGCTGGACCAAGTCGGAGCCTGGTTAATGGCTTAACCCACATGGAGAGCGAATGTCAGTTGCGGCACTAACAACCACCCAGACGGAGTTGAAGTTAAAGTGCACGGGTATTTGCCGAAAGAATTACGACCTGGGCACCCACTAGTCCACCTCCACCTCCACCTCGTGTTGTGGCCAACAAACAATGTCATCAGCATAACTAATCATTGTGACAGCCGGCGGAGAGCTGCCGGTGACACCGGTCTACATTCAGCACAATGGATCCAAGGAGCTGCTCCCGTTGTCCGGGAAGTGAGCATAACTTATGCCTCCTGGCAGCGTTGCTAATTGAGACACAAACAAAATGACGCATTGTCCTTCCGCCAGTGGGTTGGGTCTGCTCCTAATACTGGGAAATGTACACTCCGAGAAATCGAAATGAGAAATGTATCTCAAAGATTGATAAGATCTATTATAATTTTATTTTTCTTGGTTCTCTATTGGTATTATCAACCTCTTTTTCAGAGCGTAAGGCACTCGCTCGATCTATTCCGAAAATATGTGGGTAATTTATTTGAGTTGATTACTCGTATGCCATTAATTAAAATATGCATTGTATATCAAAATTCAAAGAAACAAAAAATAAAGTTGTGAGATCTTTTAAAATGGTTTAACTGAAGTTTAGTAAGCGATCTATTTCTTAATGTCTTGTTAACTTTTGACACATTGAAGTGCAGTGTTCGAAATTGTTGATTAGTCAATAAAATAAAAACTCTTTACTCTCTATTGTTTGATAAACTAACATCATTTTACAAAATATATTTTGTGTTACAAAAGAGTGTAAGCCTGTTACGAAACAATGACAATGACGAAACAATGAAAAGTATTACTATACTGCACTATTTTTTTAATGTTCTGGTTACGGACCTGCATCATCCACAGATAGTTTCATTAGTGATGCGCTTATGTCACCTGGCTAGGACCCGATATTTCTCGCAGTGCACTAGCGCAGCGCGATTCGAGATGGCGTGCCTTATCAACGGCCAATCTGAGGCCCAGACCTGTGCGCATGGCTAATGGTGTGGCTGGTAATTAGGCAAATTAGCTGGACTCGGCTACTGGGGGCACATAAATTAACAGCAATTAATTAAATGCTCGCTGGTTAATGCCGGATCACGACCGGCTCTTCCGCCCGGCGGCCATTGAAATCCTATTGGAAAACGTCTGCCCGGGCGGCTTAGAACCAGAGCAGGGCCCAAAGTGCCGCAGCAATTATGTTGATTAGGTCCGAGGGCGAGGAACGATTCAATTAAAGCCAGCTCCAAATCAATCAGCCGAGATCAGCCAGCGGCCGAATATGTGGCAGTAATGGTAACCTTTATCTCCGGGGATGCACGCATAGGATCGAACATCATAATAAAAGGCCGTCGAGATCGCAATCTCGAGCTGCTTTGGCTGGCACTCTCGGTGGGTGCTACCAAGATGCGTATCGCTCGGATCGGATAAGGCTAATGCTAATGCCGGGGAATACTCGAATGGCTGGCCACAAGGTGCCTGCTGTTCACACGCTCTTCAAATGCCTCGCATCGCAGCGGACCCTTTGAAAGACGAGTAGGTAGGTAGGTAGCCAGGCTCGGATTGCGTTTACTTGGCCGCAGAACCAGGCCAGAAGCATGACATGTGGAATGTGATTCGGGCTGCCAGCGGAAGACTCAATTAGAAGCTTGGCTTGGACTTTTTGGGGGATTTACGACCGCAAGGAATTTCACATTCTCAGGGGTCTCGTTCTGCCCGGCTAAATACCTGCCAATAGCTTTATAAGGTTGCCGCCACCACAGAGTTATGACAAACTGGGACCGGCAAGGGACAAAGGCGACCTTCGGATGCAAAAGAGTTGGCCTAAAAGCGCTAATTATGGCCGGCAGAGGGGGGCTGCAGCGGCAGACCGCAAATTGCGTTGTCCAGAAGCTCGAAAGCGTAATCAAAAACTAATTTTAATCCTGTTTGGGGCCCACTCCCGCATGGCCTCACCTTCTGCCCCAACAGGCCGAAACAAAAACGAAAACGAAGACGCGGCGAGCCTCTTTGTGATCCGACGCGATCGGATCAGAGATCTTTTTAGCGGTAGGTCCCAGTTAATTTATTCTAAATGGCTTTTTGAAATCCCCGAAACAACGCCAGAAATTTACTTATGACGTTGTCCCGGCGTCTCTCGTTCTCGCTCTCGCTCTCGAGATTGAAAATAGGCATACAAAACCGCAGAGTACCAACTATGGGATCTGGAATCTGAGATTTGGGATCTGGGATCTGGGATCCGAAATCCCAGCGATGATTCAGACCGGATCAAAGTCGATGGCGGGCCTGCATATTTTTCTCACTTTGGCGTGTCTGCGTGTTGTTAGCAATGAAATTGATGAGTTCGAGCAGGTTATAAAACCCGATACCTTTTGGCTACCTTTGTTTGCTGGCTCTTTTATTATTATTATGGCTGTTGCTGTTGCTGGACCTACGAAAGCCGAAGCACAATAACACAAATTAATATAAGAAGATGAGACAAATTTAGCCGCCGACAAAGTGAGCTGGCCACGGAGATTCCCATTATCATTACGGGTCGAAGTGGAGCGCGGGGCGCAGCTCTCCATAACGAGAAAGTTATAAATTTTGGTATTTTCTTTTCCATATACACCCAAGCTGGCGACTTGTCGACTGGTGGGGTCTCGGCCTTTCCTTGGAACTGGGCTGTAGACTGTCGACTGTCATTGTTGGCTGCTTGTTTACACGCTCGTAATGCGCCCAATAACTTTATGTATTTTGTTGTCATTTGTACCGCCCCTGAGATATGGAAACTGGGCTGGGGCTTCAGGTAACCGAAGTTATTTTAAGCCCAAAATGGACGTTGTTAGGGAGGCGCTGAAGGGACCTGAATCGGCGGCCCTTAGATCAACCAGAAAAGGGCTGATTCTTTTTGGCTAAGATTTCACAAAGCTGTTTAACGAATATTTTTGAGGGGAATATTTTTAGAAGTATCGATGATTTTTAATCTTAAGTAATAAAATGGAACAGTTCTTAAAAAGTGATCATAAACCTACAACAAAGTCTCAAGCCCAAGGGCTCTTAAAATTACCGATTACCTTTCGGCATCAAGGACTTTCTCTGGGGTTTTCTCCCCCTTCTCTTTAATTGAAATTTTCGAACATTAAGCCAAGCCGTCACTGCCCAGCGTAAAGTTTTCATGTTCATGTTGGCCCGCAGCTATTTTGATTGCGATATTACATCTTGTAAACATTAACATGGCCAATAATTTCCGAGTGCCCCGGCAATTTGCGGAGTGGAAGAACATGTCAACGGTACCTGGGGGCAGTAATCAGTTGTTTTTGGAGGGTTAATTTCTTCATACATGTATCGATGGATCGGAGAGTCGGCCGCTTTCTTTTCAATGGACCCGAGGACTCAACTCCAGTATAAACATGAACGGGTAAACCAACAAACCGTTTGCGCACGATGTTCACTCACTTTAGAGGGGCCCGAAATTACACTGGCCCCAAGAAAATTAAACGAAACCGGAAAGTTTGAGAAAAACAAGCTCTTCCTGTGTTATCGAAGATCCCAGAAGTTCTAACTATTTATTGACTCTGGCGGTGCAACTTTCACTTGTAATTGCTGGCTCCTAAGATGACCCCCGGCCTTATACTTTGATTGATTTTAATGGCTGGCAAATCAATTGCGACTCCGACGCAGCGAAACAAAGCGCCGAAAACGTGGTCATCCTTAATTCAATAATGAATACGTAGGGTCCAGACGAGAGGAGTCGCAGAGAGCATCGTAGCCACGGCCACACACCGATTCTCCTCCTCCGGACACCCATCCATTCATCCATCCATCCAACTATCCTACCGTCCGAGCCGACCCCCATACCGATCCCCTTCCTTGGCAAAAGCCGCATGAATCACGAGCGGAGCGTTGCGCATGCGCTACGCAAAAGTTTTGGAAGGACCGCGCAGGGGCAACGCGTCGGCTCCGGGACAAAGTGTCGGCTCCCTTTGATCAGCACATATAAAATACTATGGCCACGCCCTCTAAAAGGCAGATTAAACGAGATGGCGCTCGGGCAGTGGGCAAACGTATACTTAAACTTAGCGTAACGTAAAGAGCAATGAAGTCAGTCAGTGCAAGAGTCGCTGGGGCACGAAGCTGCAGACTGGGGATTGAGATGGAGACGTGGATGGGGATCGGGGGACTCCCAGCCAGTCTCTGGATCCCAGGCCACGTCTGCAAGAACCATGTTTCGACGCCTCCCGAGGCGCACTGGGCTGCAGTGTCGGTCGACAGTGGGTCAAAACCATAAAGCCGTCGATATAAACCTCTGCCTTCAAAAACATTGTTAAAAGGCAATTGTACATTAGTTTTTTAAGAGCAGTCTAAAGGCGGTAGAGCTGTGAGTTAATTAAGCATTAACATTTTTTGAATGCCACGTCCGGGTTTAAAACAAATATTTTAAATGCATTCTCCAGTTGTAAGCATCTGGGGGTCTTATTTGGTCACTTCATAAGACATCCTTTTGCTAATCTTAAGACTTAAACAAGTAATAATAAAAAAATGGTTTAAAATCATATATCTTTAGCACCAGTGCGCTATAGCTATGGTTTTCTAAATAAAAAAAAATTTAAAAAATATTTTTTCATTTATAGGTTAAGTTGTTCATTAAGAAATATACAGCTCATTTCTGAAAGTAAAGTAAGTAATCAAATTATTATCGTTTGTGGTAGTCCAATAGTATATACTTCTGATCTGGTAATGAGTAGAGTTCCCATGACAGAAACTTTATGACCGAATGGCAATAGACCTATACCACTGTGTGAGCATCGTTTGGTCGGTGCGAGACAATAAAAATTACGTAGCATTGCAATTTGGACGCGGAGCAGTCGATGCCTGTTTCCCCAGTGTTGCGCCCCTTCCCCGGTGGACTCCACTTCATAATTTTTATGTTTGCATGCCCTTTAAGCCCTCCCGATCTGGGGCGGCGGCGGCATTTGGCGGCTGATGTTAAGTGAAAATCTGGGCTTGCAATCGCTAACATCAGCTAACAATGGTCATCATCATTAAAAGGCGATCAAAGAGCGGGCGCTGGGTCCTGCGCCCTGATTGAGTGACCTTCCCCATCCCCATCCCCATCTCCGACTTCTGGACCAGCCCCCTCGGCACTCGACTCCAATGTGGGCCAGTTCGCGGGATGGGTTTGCTGGCTTAATGTCTTTATAAGTAGCATGTAGCCTATGTTGCTGGCTGGGGCTATCGGATGGCAAGAAAGATGCGCTGTAATCAAAACCGTTTAAAAAACTACACACTAATTGAGTTAGAAGTTCGTTGGGGGCTTTGAACTGGCCGCCGGATCAAAGGCGCCGCCGCTCTATTGGTGGCACAACAAAGAGCGTTGACAACGGCATGTAAAGCCAACAATGCCCCGAGCAGCCACTAGATGAATGGATCCCGATCCCTATCCCTGCTGATGATGATCACCATAACCATCTCGCGATCGCCGAGCCGCTAAACCTGCCCCAGAGACATTGTACGATAGTTTTGACAACTCAGCGAAACCAAGCGGCGGCGATCAAGAAGAAAACACTTCGAGAGGCTTATTAATGAGCGTGGACGAACCAAAAGCATAGGTTGGGAATCAATTTTAAATTTGATTAAATGTGAATAACTTGGGGGGATGAGTTAGTTGCACTCAGAAAAATTGGTAGAACAATTGTACACTGCTTCAGAATATAATTGGTGAACCCCTTTCTTAATATTACCTATTCAAACAGAATACAAAAGATATCCCATTTAATATCTATGCGTAACCAAGTTCTATTAATATTGTGTTTACTTAAAAAGAAACTTAAACAATACAATGATTTTCCATAAACTTTACTTTGCTATAGCCTTGAAAGAAACCGAAGTAATATTGTTTCCAGTGCACTCGCTAAGGATTTCGGGCGCAATATCGTTGATATTATGACAAGCTGTCATAAATTACAAATTAATGTAATGATGCGCAGGCCGAGAGAGTTAGGAGTCGGAACCAGGGCCTCGGAATGACTTCCTCAACTCGGGACCCCTCCGCCATTCGATTCGGCCAGGACCAGGGGCAATCTAACTCGCTGCAGGTAGCCAGTACTCCCAGTCCTCCGTTCTGTGGCCAGGGTCGTGCGATCGAGCGATCGATCGCTGGCCGGATAGGATCGGATCGTGAAGATCTCGATCTGGGCATCGATTGTCCGTGGTTCTGTAGCTGCGTGGTTCGGGGTGGGGGCCCTCGTTCTTCAGGTGCCGGCATTGCCACCGACATTGACTTGCCTACCTTACACCTCGCAGAAGCGGAGATCAAAGACGGCGGTGCCGACTTAATAACATAAATTAATCTTCTCATTGTTGGGCCCGAGTGCGAGAAAGGGAGAGCAGGTCGAGTTAGAGGGGGACGGGCATGGGGACGGGGACGGGGTGCCGGGCACATGCGTGCCAAAAATGATGCAGTAACAACACGCTATGCTAATCCGTCGGTTGCCTAACCAGACTCTGTTAACGCACAAAGCCAAAACGGCATTTAATTTGTTTTTAGCCCGGCATTTGGCTCCGATTCGATTTCATTCATTATTTCGGGGCGAGCAATGATTTTGTAGCTCCTAAGCGGAGATCAAAGCAAACAAGCCGCCGGCTGATACGGCCAACAGGAGGTGGACAAATACACTGTGGGAATAACTTGCTATCTTTTACTAGGGTTAGGAAAAGATATGAATTATTAGGAAGGGTGCCAAGAAGAACGCTTCCCAAAAAGAGCAAGAAAGATGGAAAGAAAGAGTAACCAACATGCCTCGTGGAAAATATATACCTGATGTCCTTCTTTTTAGAAATATTTATTATTATTTTTTTTTTTTTGGTATAGCAGTAATTGTTTTGAATTAAAAACTTGATACCTAGAGCTATTAAAAGGGTCTTTTAACTGAGCTTATTTTTTGAATATTTTAAAAGAATGTCCTCAGAATTTTAAAGTCTATTATCTTAAGTACCTTATTGGACATATACATAGATATTAATTCTTTATGAAAGGCCCTTCTTTCTCGCAGTGTAAACTTGGCAAATATGCTGCCGACGGTTTTGATCGAACGGCAATGACGACGAGAAGCAGCCAACGAGCATTAAGTATTTGAAATGACTTGCCGAGCAGCAGTGGGAAACGAAACGAGCGCAGCAAATTAGCTAATCAACGCCCATTAGTAGTAGGGTATCGGAATTTATGATAAATTTCCGTTAATGCCCACGAGGACGGCCCATGGGATTGCGGCACGAGCAGAGCTCGCAACTCAGGAACAAGTTAATTTGCAGAGGATACTAGGCCCAAGCCCCGTGATCTCCCTGATCTTCGATCCGCCTGATCCCGAAACCCCAGTGATAAAGCAGGCATCTTTATAACTCGGCGATCGCACAGCAGGACGACTAACAAGTGCATCTCTCGTCGCAGTGTGCGCCTGCGCGCAAATAATACATAATTTTCTTGTAAAACAACAAACCGCTGCGCATCGTTATCATTATCGTTATCATTATGGTGAGTTTTTATGTGCGCCTGCATGTTGACTGCCAGTTTTCGAAAAGGTTGAAAAGGCGTTGGCCCGCTTGCAGTTGGCAGTTTGCAGTTGGCAGTTGGCAGTCGGCCGTTTTCAGCTTGTAGTCGCCGGTTTGGGGCGACAACGACAATATCGGCTAATTTATGTTTATCGATATAGCCGGCCAGATAAGCGGCTTTAAGCAGGAGCAGTGGGCCGCGCTCGTAGGTTTTGTTTTTAGTGAGCGCCGTAAAATGAAAGTTGCCTTCGAGTGGTGGAAAATGTCACTTGGCTGCCAACTGGGAGGCTCCAAAAGCTATTCGACTCTAAGCAGAGGTGACACCTGGGGATAGTGCTGTCCGAACAGGGTATAATAAAAGTTTAGCAATAATCCACTAATGTTTAGAAGAACATTTAATGGAGTACAGTTCGCTGGCATACCAGAGTCTAAAGTTAAATAATAATAGTTTGTAAGTTGAGTGCATATGTTAGGTAATCAAGAAATGAGGAAAATTATTAAAGAATAAAGTATTTTAATAAAATATGTTTATACCAACAATCTAAACTGACGTAGAAAAATATATACCATGCGTTACAAGTTTTTTTTGATTTAATAAATTAGTTATATGTCAGAAATGTAATTTATTTATTTATTTTAATTTATATCTCCTGCAATTGCAGCACCGTTCATTCTGACACCGTTGATTTCTGACATTTACTATTATTTCCTAGCACACTTGTTTTTTTATAATCAATATTTTCCTTTAACTCATTACCCATAATCTTGGCTTAAATTTGAGACTGCCAACTTGAAAGCGACGAAATAAAGCCATTCCAATCAAGTGAGAAATACACTAATTACCCAGTCGTCTCGATTTTCATGTGAGCTGAAATAGCCACGTCTGCGGATCCAATAACCGATTTTGCGTCCTCTATTGACGGGTCTTCAGAACGAGTTCTCTTTACGGCCGATCCGAGCGATTAGCCATAACAAGCGACCATTTGCATGGCGCTTTTGATGTGCGTTCGTGCTACGAGGGCCGTAAAAAATGTTTTGCATGTTGCACCGAAAAATAAAACTAGTTACGGTTATGTGTATAATTACGGCGACAGCATGTTGGCATGACAAATAAACTGCAGGCGAGACCATAAATTAAAGTATCAGAATGCGTGAGGGGCGGGCGGGGCTGCAAACGTGGCCAAGAGGGCGGTGGGAGGGGCACACGCAAGGCGTCAAGAACGGGATTGAAAATGGAAATTGGCAGGACGAGGTGGTCGGCGGCAAAAAGAGCTGGGCTTAACGGCAATGGCCATCTGACGACAAGTCTGAGCCAATTGTTAAGCCGTTGATATATGCCTGAAATATGCCCGATTCGGCGAGTGCGTGCTTTTTTATGTGTAGGCATACGGCTAGTAGACTCGACTCTCGGGCTGCGGTGGGCGTGGCACACATTTCGCCTTCGTAATTGCAAGGCTCGGCGGATGACAAGCTTAATAAATTAACAATAAATATTGTGCAAATATAGTTTTCGAACACATCATTGTCTACACTGCAAAGGCAAACCTGTTATCGCAGGTGTATTTAAAATGGGTTAACATGTATTGTACATTGTATGCAGTTTACTGAAGAAATAAATACTTTTTAAGTCGTTTTTAAAATTGCAATTACTTAATTAAAGTGTTGCTCTACAAAAATGTAGGTGCTAATATATGAGAATGGGCTTAAAATTATATAAATATTTTTTTGTGAACATACTAGCGGTGTTGAATTAAAAATAAAAGGATATTTTAAACAAGTTATCAAAACTTATGCAATTTCACGCATAATTCTCTAAAGATACTAAGCGAGAGCTGCTCTAAATGCAGATACTTAAAAATTGACTAATTTCAAGAAAAAGTTCAAAGCTTTGAGGAATCATCACTCGAAATAAAAATCAGTTTTGCGAAGCTTTCTCATTATTATTATTGCGTGCGCATAAAATAGCCTTTAAGCAACGTGACTATGAAATTTCTTTTATTATTTGCTTTATGCATAAGATATCTGGGAAACTATCCTACATTAAAACCGTTGTTAAAGGAGAGTGTATCTGAGGCTGCTGCGAATACTGCCGTCCCATTTGTGGCTGCCGCGTTAACGGCGCTGCAAACAATGCGCAGATTTATTTAATTACAGGTGACGCACATGCACGCACACATTAGCACAGTTATAACACAAATTTACGCAGAAATATGCAAAAAAAGCGTCGCTCTTGGAATTTATTTAATTAAATCTACGCCCCGTTGGCAGCTACCTCGGCTCCCAGCTACTCCGGTCGCCAAAATGCGCATAAATTCAGCAGTTTATGCCTGTGCTCAGTGGCTGCCACAGCCGCGGGCGCAGTTGCAGTTGCAGTCGCCCGAGCGGCCATTGCGTATACGCAGCGTGTTGCGGCAAGAAAAGCGACTGGGAATCATGCCCGATGACAATTTCGTTGGCGTTCACAAATGTGCGTTCTTCGCCGGGGGAAATACAGCGGTCATTGTCAATTGGATTGGCATAAAAATGCACTCAACTTGGTATCTGAGTAGGATGTGGACGGCTCTGATGAGTCTCTCCGCTCGAAGGGGTCTAGTTTTAACCAGCGATACCGGAGGGGTCATAAAAGTGACTTTAATAGCAGGAAACATGATGTTAGCCTATGCCATTTTAAGTGTTCTCATAACGTTTGACACCTACTAAAAAAAAGTTATTGAACCTATCTGAAAAATATAAACAAAAAACCAAGCTTAGAATTTTTGTTTATAGAAAACGTTTATGTAATTTTCAAGTTCATTTTATTTAGGTCTCAGTATTGAGAGCAGGGAATATTATCTCCTCTAATTTAAATTAAATGCAAGTTTTAAAATGGCTCAAAATATGAAGGAATGATAACCGTGTGTGTTTTGCATACGTTTTCTAGGTTCCAAACTTCAAAACAGTTTTCCTCTAATATGGAATCTCTTTATTTAAGAACCAACAAGTTAAACATTTTTCCTGTGTATTTCCATCTGAAAAAACAGGGTATATCGGGAATTGTGTATGCTTTCTTATTTTCAGAGATGAGTCCCACGCAGTCTTGCAGAGGAGAATTTATGAAAAATTCGTGTTATTTCCTACGTATTTCACATCATCTCGCAAGTCGATTCGATACACTCGCTCACATGCTTTGGTGCTCTTGTGTCTGCCAAAACGGGCTACGTGGGCCGTTTACTTTTGGGCAAATTGAATGGGCAAGGGACCTACGAATTGGGTTACCAATTGA
Source organism: Drosophila biarmipes (assembly GCF_025231255.1). NCBI lineage: Eukaryota > Metazoa > Arthropoda > Insecta > Diptera > Drosophilidae > Drosophila > Drosophila biarmipes. The sequence continues at coordinate 7,265,850 of NC_066616.1, read as the reverse complement.
CGTCTTGTTACTGATCTTGTTGGCCACATCAATGCGAAGGGCAGTTAATTTAGGAGCTCCGTCTTGGTTAGCCTGCGGGGGAAGTGTTAATGCTGAAAAAGAGGCGGTCGAATGGCAAGCTCCTTTGTTATCCAGCCTCCGCATCTTAAGTGGCCTTTACAACAGCCACATGCACTACCAACACCACTGACTGGGCCAACAAAAGCACATAGTTAAGCATAATTTAATAGATACGCCGCTCGGGCTTTGCAATCTCTTTATGGTTGACACTATTGTCTAGGCCAAGTTTGTATGTGGGCCCGTCATAAAGTGATGAATGCATTATTATTATTGTTATTGTGCCTGCCGTCGTATGGTGTATGGTGTAGAGAGCTGCCTGGGCCTTTGTTGAAAAGCGTTAATTGAGTGTTGCGAATGTGCAACGGCAATTGAAATTGTTTATGACTTGCAGTTGCGGCTGTTGCTCGATAATGTAATGCAACTGGGACTGCTAATGGAGGGGCTGCACTCCACTATACTATCTACATGCCAGGCTCTCGGCCAATCGGCTAATCAGCGGCGATATCTGAGCAGAGTCCTGGCCAGGGGCACCAAAGGGTACCGCCGGCGGCTGCTTTCTCCTACTTGACAAAACACTCGGGGTTCCATTTGGTAATTATGGTTTATTAAGATGTAATTTTCATTACTGGAATCGGGACTCGGCAATCCGAGCCACTTGAACTCAACGGGCTGACTGGCTGGGGGAACACTTGACGGCGACGACGAAGATCGGCTGTAGGGAATTTCGTTTCTTGCCCACATTTAGTGGTTTTTAATTGCCGTAATTAGCGAGAACTGCGGGGATGGAGGGAGGTTCAAGTGCATTCTGAAGTGACGTCTGCCGGGTGGATGCTGCACCACAATGGCCGACAGAAGACGGAAGCAATTGATTCCGAGTCTGGGCCATAAAGATACGCCATAAATTAACACCAAACCGATTAATGAAAAGTGGCGATCCATATCGCCAGCACATGTTTCGTGTCCGACGACCCAGTCAGGATATTGGCACATTAAAATCAATTAACTGCTCCGACTTTCATGGACGCAGTTCGGGGATTGGAATTGGGACTGGATTGGGACTGGGCTTGTGGGTCTCCAAGTGGAACTGGCACTGTTTCTGAAACTGGCACAGATCTTCGCCCAGCATCTTAATGAGCTGTCCGAGTGCCAGTGGATTATTTGGTAGACGCCGTGCCATAAAACTTTACGGCCATTTAAATGCTGACTTGTAATTTGTAAAGGTGTTGGCCTGACGCGGTCTGTCGGCTAAGCGCTTCATTACGTCCAGTTTTGCATTGTTAATGATTGTACACTGATAGAAGCGGGCCATAGTTTAATGTGGGGTGTGAAATACCATATTGTTGGTGGCAATTTTAAATTCCCTTTCAATCGAGGTTAAACATGTTCCTTACCAAATTATAAATATGTAAAAGGGTATTTTTAATTTCAAGATAGAAAATCCTTAATTTAGGTATTCAATCAAGAACACATTATTCTTAAGTCTAGTTATAATTATACTTTGTTATAATAAACTCAGTTTGCGGTCAGAGAACAAAAAGAAAATAATAAATTTGTACTGCACTTTCCAATGTGTACCAATCTCTGAGATACTATTGCTTGGACTTGGAAGTCAGCTTACACTGTTCATGTTTATTTGCTAAGAAAACAGCCGTTGAGGGCAACCCCATTCGATTGGTTCTGCTCACACGCTCCGCTGTTATGACAAATTAAACTTAGCATTTAAATGCATTTGAACTTGACTGGCTGACTGGCTGGCGGGTGGCAGGCAGTCAATTAATTAATCTAAAACTGCCGAAATTCCAAAGCTGTCAGCCCGTAGACATGTCCATGAAATGATAAACTCCCGAGCCCACAAAACCGTCGGCCGATCCCCAGACTTTTGGCCACTTGAGCACTACCAAAGCAGTGAGCAACCCTTGTGCGCCTCCTTTATTTTGGGCTTTTTTCGTTTTTTCGCTTTTTCGTTGACTGTCTCTTTTACATTCGTTAGTTGCCCATTGGCCCCTGGCATTTATGTTTAACACTTTAATTGTGATTACAAGCTGCAATCAAACAGCAACGAAAATAAACTAAAGGTTGGTCTTCGGCTCTTCGCCTGCTCTGCTCCTCGACTGAGTGACTAACTGACTGGCACTCGAGCCAACGGCGGTGGCTCCCCTTCCCACTTGCCGGCTCCCACCTCGCTCTTAACGTGGCTTATGCATGTTTAAGCAGCAACTGCAACACCTTTTGGCAACAACAACGCGCCATGTCGCTGGCTTTATTAAATTACTTGTCAAAAGTGCATATACGGGCTGGAGTTAAAGTTAAAGCCCGAGCGGGGAGGGGCGTTGCAATGTCGGCGGACATGAAACAGCCCCAGACAACCAACACATACATACACTGAAAATAATGTAAGGTAAAATTATACGCCCCAAAATAAATAGATAGTGTATTTAAGGCAATTGTTAATTATAAATTCTCTTTTTAATGAAATTCAGCATTTTTTTTAATTCCTATGTTAAAAAAATGTAAAAAACTTTATTTTGAGAGATACGATCTCCTCTGAATTTGTGAATTTTTAAGTATGACTTGGAATAGTCCGTTTCAATACCAATTTAACATTATTAAATGATAAAAGTTGACTTATCCTTTTTTTGTTTTTAATATTTATAAACTCATTTTTGATAATCCATTGGGTTTATGCTTTGAAAAATAATCATAGTATAATTTTTTGGATATTTCACATATTTCTTTCTCTGTACTGCACTGCATCTGCATATGGCGAAAACCTGGAATAAATCGTTCGCATAACGAGACGTGTCACAACAATGCTGCACTGCAAAAAGAAAGGCAAATGAAATCGAAGTTATATGCGGTGGAGAAGAAAATCAATTAGGGCGCACATTTTCGTTTTCCCTTTGACTTCCCCGCAGCTGCACGAGGGGGATTAATTAATCTTGTCAGCGGTTGCAAGTCATATGCCATAGAAACAGCGGCCACCATCTCAGATAGTCAAATTAATTTTCTTCACACTTTAATAAACGATTACACAAACACCCGCCAGCACATGGGGTTGGCATTCAGCATTCGACGAAGGTGTTAAATGCTTTGTTGACACAGTGCCCAGTAGCAGCACCAAGTAGTGTGTACTATATACCCCATTGGAGGAAGCAGTTCGGGGGAAGAAGACATTTTTCACAGCTTCCTTCGATTTTAGCGTGAAGTTTGTCGTTCTCCGCTTGCTTTAATGCGGTGATTGTCGGTGGTTGGTTCCCAGTTTTCCAGTCGTGTTGCGTGTAAATAGCAACATCAACATCGCGTCCACACAATAACACCGACTTGTGCTTGTTTTTCCAAATCACTGAGTTCTTTTCGGTCCCAAAATTGGTTCTGCCCTTCGCCCCGACTCTGCTGTTTGGGTGAAGTTTCGAATATGTTCCGGCGAAGGGCTGAATGTGCCCTTTGATGTACTCACAATGCGGGGGAAGTGTTCCTCGAAAAGGGGAAGGCGTGAAAATGACTTAATACACTAATTAGAGAAAGTCAATCGTCGGGAAGGAAATGATTTTATGCATCCGAATCGATTGGGAACATTAAGACTTGAAGGAATCATTGCTGGTGATAAACAAATAAAAATAGCTAAATGAATAAAGATCAAAGTGTGGTAGTGAGACAGTATATCAAAAATGCTGTTCTCAAAAACATTTACAAAGTACACAAAGAATTAAAGTTTATTTTCAGAAATGTGTTACTAGTTATGTAGAGAACTTAATAATTGTTCTTGAAGAATTCTTCAGCCTTGAAGAATGGAACATTGAAACCCCCATACCATTATTAAGAACATGGACAGGAGTGTTAAAACCCAGTTTCTCTCCTGTTTTTGGATAGTCTTCCTAAGTATTCACAAAATATTTCACCCTTATATAGTATACCATCTTATCAAGATTGCTTACTCTTCATAATTTTATCGACAGACATTAAGATTCGCCACGCCTTACATTTTGAACGTTCTTTAAAGATCCTACGTCTGGTTCGGTCTGATTGTCAGCCCTGACGAATCCTGTTATATTACAATGTATCAAACGCTACTCGGGACTCATCAAAACTGGAGTGCAGACACCTAGATGGACTGCATGGATACGGGATGATGCCTGCACCTGTCGGCGCAGCGAATGGTCAGAAAAGAGCAGACACCTTGCAGTCTGGGGAACTGGAGGCCCGCTCGGAGTTCTTTCGGAGGAAGTGGAGTTCCACCCCGGTCTGCACTAATGTCGCCCGATCCGTAGCTGTGAATAATTTCCCCATCCGCTTGGTTGGACCTGGACCCTCCCCTTCATCCACCGATCGCCGCTCGTTTGTTCGGCATCGCTGCTAATGATTTGAATGCTTTAATTTATGCTGGCTTTTCAACATTTATCATCAAAGACTTGGGCATATAAATATGATTTGTCGCCGTGCATTTTCACGATTATCATAGATAGGCCCGCGTCTCTTAAACTCCACAGTTCACTTTGAAAAAATAAATGAAAATTCAGAAAAAGAAATGAATGAATAATACTTATAATCAGATCTTACGATGGGTAATACTTATAATAAAAAGGGATAAACATGAATTTTTACTTTGTATAATGACTTATTTTGTATGATATTATCATAAATAGAAAAGTTCCCACGGAAAAACCAATAAACATAAGAATTTCCGAATGAGCTGTATGAGTAGACATCCGCATTTATGTGAATAGTTTCTATAAACCTAGCCAAATTTTCTTTCAGTGACTCCTGAGATCTGCACAATGGCCAACACCTAGGAAAACTGGTTTCGCCAGGCCAGGCGCCAACTGACCCACATAATGTGCAGCTGGAAAAGCCGCGAGGAAATGCGTTTTCCCCCCTAAACCTTCCTGCCACCTCGCAGTCCGTCTGCAGTAGTTCGCTGGGCTGTCCGTGAACGCATCAATCTCGCGTTCTGCATTTCCTGGCCAAGAGCGAGGACTCTTGGCCAAAAGCAGTGTGCAGTTAGTTGGCTGCAGTTGGGGCCCCGCAGGTCAGCGAGGAGTTGCGCCCCCGGGGACCATGGGGCCAGGCAGAAAATGCGTTTTTAAATGGCTTTTTATGCGTGGCGCGGGCTTTTGATGTTCGACACATGCCGAAAATTCACAGCTCGGGCGGTCCCGGCTCTTCACTCGGGCCAGTGATTAATGCTTGGCAAAAACGCGAATGCGAATGCGAATCGCGGTGGGAACGGGAATGCGAATGCGTTTTTAAGAACTTTGACAAGGTCCTGACTTGAATGCCGCATTCCTGCCCCTTTGCTGGGTTCAATTGTTGCACAGAAAAAAATAATTTAAGGTGGAAAAATTCAACAAAAAATTTGGGCTTGATCTTACAAAACTTAACTTTAAAATAAAAGTATTCTTATAATATTTTAAAATATAAAACCATAAAACAGACGGATTTTCAGTTTATTTTATTCAGAAATAACTGTTGTGGATTAATTTTAAACAATTATATATAGCCTTTTTTTGTCACAAAACAAAGGTGATTTGTTATTGCCTTGGTTTCTAATTCTAATTGATTATAATGTGAGTTACCTTTTGGATTTTATCGAAGATGATTTATATATTATCCCTACAATGTTAATCTTATACTCTCCATAATTTGTTGGTATATTCCTATTTTTCACACTGTAGCCAACCCTTTTTATCGTTGGCAACAGTTGGGCCGGGCCTCCCATATGGCTCTGATAGAGTTATTACCAAAATGTAGCGCTCCTTGGCCAACTCTGCTTCTCACCTCTACCAGTCTCGTTCTGAGTCTCAGTCTCCCGGCTAATTCTCTCATTTGCTGTCTCTTGTGCAACTGTCGATGCTTGATTTTCGCTTGTCTTTATGATCGGCCTGCCGGCTTTGATCTCGACGCCGATGGACCCCTTTCGGCCCGATCGCGGGTAATGGCCAAGGAAGAAAAATGCAACTTGAGCTCAATTAGTGCTCATCAAAAGCGTGCAGGTAACACCTTCAGTGCGTTGCTTTCGCACACCTCTTCAGCACCCGAGTATCTGGGGATCTGAGTAGCCGGCTGGCTATCTGCGTATCTGCGCGTCCGAGTATCTTTGTATCTGAGCGTCTCCTGGCTGTTCTGACTGCGGCTCTAAGCGGACCGGGCGAGGTATGCAATTTGCTCGAGGGGTACCCGTGCCCGTGCCCGTGCCCCGTGATGATGATGGACCACCCGAGTGGTACCGCTTAGTGTGGTATAATATGGAATACCAAGGCTTCCAGTAAGCCTCCATACCGAGGGCCGAGGGTTAGCAGTGAAAGCCAAGCAGGCAGTTAACCATTTTTGAAAGCCCGCCACGCTAGTTTACATTTTTTTCGTAGTTTTCCCCGGCTCGTATTAATGCTAATGCTTTATGGTCAGCCCGCACGCAAACTCATATTTCTCTGCCACTTTTACTACTACTGCGAATTATAATTTTTAATAAAAGATTTGAGGCGCAACCGTTAATTAGAGAATTTATGCCGAGCGCCGGCTTGTCAACTTGTTTCGGCCGCTCGCAGGCATTTTTGCAATATTTCATGCATATTTTATGCGACGCTAGAACAGTTTTGTGCCCGCAGTCATTTTTCTCGATTTTATTGAGGCAAACGAGTCTCGCCTAATGGCATTTAATAAACACATACGCGAATATAAAAACACTTCTGATATCTAGTATTCGCGCGGTGTTTTAATGTCATTAACGAATTTTCTTGAAACGCTGTGCAGCTATTAATCATTTGAAATGAATTTTTATTTTACACTCGGGCGCGATGGGATTTCTTTTTGTTTGCTTGATTTATGTGCCATCTGAACCCGCAGCTTGTTGACTTTTGCCACAGGGCTTAGTCTATTGAATGGGTTTCTTGGGAAGCATTTAAAACGAATGAAATTGCAAGTGCAACTGAGCAATTTGCGAATTGGGTTCCGCTGAAATGAAATCAATTTTGTTAATACCAATAAATTATCGTTGAAACGTTGTTATTGTTGCGAAAGACAGTGTGCTAAATTGTTTATGGACTTCGATGCACGCAGCACTTGCACTTCTTTTATCGGCCAACCGGATTTTTAATACTGGACAATATTTGAACAGCAATTACAGGGCAAGTGGCCACTAATGCGAAAGATGGAAATCTATCTGGCACAGCAGATAGTCATATAATACCTGTACTATACATATGTTTAGGGGGCGTGGCTGGCCACCCAGATGGCCAGGGCACGCCATTTGGAATGTCACGATGTCCGGGAGGTAGAATCTCGAAAAGCCATTACCCCACCCGCTGATGGAGTACATATGAGAGCTCTGGACGTGGACCGGTTATGGATCGTTTGATTTGACGTGACTGAAAATTGCCTTCTAACAGCTCTGGCTGGGGATCCATTTGCATGGTGGTTAGCACACGACCCGGCCCATTATCCGTGCGGATTTCCAATTATAACTATAATTTATGCTCAATCCGCCACCTATTTACATTTTTCGACTTTGCTCCCGTTCGAAATTAAGTATACGTCTAGTTGAACTAATTAGCTCCGACTCTTTGGGCACCACCACCTCCTGAAACCTCACACCCCAGCACGTTTTATTATTACTTTTTGCTCCGCCCCGCGACCCCAGGCCCGCATGTTGTAAAATGTTTACACTGCTATCTGTCAAATCAACTGTCAACCCGAAGTGCCATCATCATTGCGGCCGCCGTATCTGTGAGTTTGTTCCGTTTCTGGGCCCTGTAAATGTATCTGGCTGCGGTGCGTTCGGTGGTTCATGCTCGGCTGGGTCGCGGTCTTCGGTCCCCAGCCATGGCCGCCGCCTTTTGTCAAGTGGGAAAAGTTTTAGTAATTAAATTGTAATTAGGGATGCATCCGCCGCTCTCTGTGCCGTTTGTGCGTTCAATAATGCGGCTGTCTGTGCCAATTGTCTTGGCGTTTCATCAAGCCAACATTTCAGCGGCAGCCAGCGACAACAACCCGTGCTGATCACCCCTCAACTGGGCTTTCTTCGGGCCAAGTCGCTCCCTTGGCCCACTGCCATGGCGGTACTACCCTCTAAACGGGCAGACCCAGCCATTATGTACACTTTGTATAGTATTTTAAGAAAGTGTTGCTATTAAGCTTATAAATTAAGATATTTTAAACTATTCTTGTTTATAGACATCGGATGTTATGGAAGACATAGTAAAATATAAATTTAGAAATATAATTGTACTAATCCTAAGATACGATCATGGAAACCCAAAAATGTATTATTTAATAATTATCTTACCACACCAAATAGTATTTTGATTTTTAATATATTGGCTCACGTTAAAGGAGAGTTAACTGTTTAAAAAGGAGTGAATTCTTATCTTTGTAAATTGTAACAGTGCTAAACAATCAATATCCTAAAGAATCCTCATTTCACCCATATATAACTTGACAAAGAGTACCCAACCTGCGGTGACGAAGTCTCCCATGAGTTCTTAATTGACGAGACCTAACGACAGGTCCATTGTTCAAATAGCTGCAACTTTTCAGCCATTTTGATTGTAATTATTTTCTATGTGCCACATGGGCTGCCCTGCGCCTATCTACTGCGAATCGTCATGAGCGGTGAGCAGGCCAAAGTGGAGCTACGACGGTGTTGCCATGGGAGTTGTCGCTGCTCCTAATTACCAGGCGGAAGTTCCTCAGATCTTGCCCCAACTGGCCGGTTATGGCTTTTGATCAGCCAGGCAAATTGCCCGACAGCCTGAGTCGCAGGAAGCGAAGGGTCGCTGTGGATCTCCCCACCGATCTCCCCACCGGATGCTGTCTTGGGAAAGAAGTGTAATACAATTTTCGCAAACTGCGGCGCCTAAGTGCTGCTGAGCGATAATCATAATCATCCCGGGCGGCACTCAATGCCAGTAGCAGTTGATCAACCGATCAAGCGATCAAATCAGCTGATGCTGATTAGATGGCTCTGTGGCTGGCCAGTGCAGCAATCCAGCAGTACGGCAATCCGTAGTGGAGCACGAACCAATTGGCCGCTGTACGTGCGCCGCGTAAATTCAATTTCAGTAGCTGATGAACAAAGCGCAGACCATGGGTTCGCTGATGGTTTGCGGCTGCACTGCGGGAAAATATGGACACTAGTGTGCCACAAATAACACTAAATATTTAAAGAGCGCGAGAAAGACAAAACATCTATTATTTCAAAACCCCTCAAGATCTATTCATCATCGGGATACAAAATATTAAAACTTCAAAATCCTAAAATGTCTTCTTAAGTAATATGCTTTTCTTTTTTTGCCTAATTTTATACCATTTTCGATTATACTACATATACCATTCGTACAGTTTGTTAGATTTTGTCGCTAAAGTAATCTATAAATATTGGTCTGTTGAAATTGCAAGCTCGAAAGGTTCCGCAAATAAATGAATGAATAAAAAAAGTACCTAATCAAAATTATTTTTCACAACAGTGCATTAGTGATTTAAGTATTTTGTGGGCATAGGTTTGTATAAAATATTTTAGTATTATTATAAAAAGGCTGAAATACCTAGTACAATACTTTTTACCCAAACTAGATTTTTACTCTAATTTTAAGGACTGCAGTTTTCCTCCGAGTGTGGGATAAATCGGTTCGCGTCTGCGACTTAACGAGAAATCAACGCCGCTAAGCAAATTATGCCGAACGATACGCATGCGCCGGAGCCATCAGCTTTGAATCTGAGCTGGAGCACCATCATATCATCGGGCTGGGGCTCTCGAGTGGGTCTTGCTCTGGGACTGGGACTGGGTCGGGGACTGGGACTGGGTCTGGGTCTGGGTCTGGGAAAGGCAATTGCCTTCAAAGGCGACGCCGAGCGAGCAGCCAGCCGGCCTGAAATTGATTTAGCCACCTCGGCCGACCAGACTGACCTCACTACTGTTTTTACGCCTTAAGCAGAATCTCATCAAGGCGTAATGACAACAATTGATCAATCGCTGGCCGGGCTAATGGTTATGATGGCTCTCGTTGGGAAATCAGTTTATATTAAAATGTAATTTGAGTGAGGTTGTGTGCACAGAGCAAAATGTGGGCATTTCGTTCTGGAGATTGCACAGAAAGTAAAGAAAAATCCAGTATTTTTGGGAGCCCAACCAAATCGTTGTTTACAGGAACTAAATTTACTTTACATTTTTTCCAAATAAATTTCGAATTTAAAAGTTGAAAGTACTTATAAAATGTATTTTAAATACACTGTTAATGACCGAAACAATTAAACAAATCAAAAACAAAAAAAATGTGATCTTTTTTGGTCATTGTCATTTTTAATCGAGTTCGGTATATGAATGAATCGAAATAAATTAACAAAAAACGTAAGCTATATAAATAAAAATATATTTGATACAATAAAAACATTCCCGTATTTAAATTGTTGATGAATTTAAAGGCGATTTGTATTTTTAGGTCAATATAAGGCGCAATGACTGCTTCTTTTTATAAATATAGCATCGCTTTAATGACTTTCAGCTCAAATACGGATTTACTCACCTTGTTCCTCGTCGAAATTCTTGGTGGACAGCTGGAAGAGGGCGTCCAGAGGGGTGTCTCCGTTGGGCTTTCCCGCTCCCTTGGACTGTTCCTCCGGCGACTTCTTTTGGGCTCCCTCCCCGACCTCCTGGGTGGCTCGGCTTTCCAGCTTTTCCTGGGACTGCCTGGGGCTGCAGCAGTCGGTGCTGCCGTTGCTGCTGGACCGCTGGGAACGCTCCGAGCTGCCGTCCTCGGAGGCGATGATGGCGGGGTTCAAGGTCATGTGGCGCAGGAGGTGCGCTTGTGCCTGGAAGTGCTCCTGCAGCTGGCGCTGGTAGTCCCAGGCCAGGCGCTGCTCGTAGCTGTGGAGCAGGGCGGGCGACAGGAACGGATGCAGTGCGGCGGGCGGTGGACAGTTCGGCATCAGGGGCATCTGCAACCGTTCGTTTATCAGCACCAGAGGAGCGGCGATTCCTGGCAGAGCACTGGGAACCGTGCTCCTCTCCGGTTTCTTGTCCTCCTCCCTGCTTTCCTCGTTTCCCCTGCCCAGGATATCGGCTATGGAAAAGCTCTTGATCCTCACGGGCGAGGATCTCTGACGGCCATTCTCCGGGCCCACAGGGCTCCTCAAGAGCCGCAAACGCTTCATGTTCAGCGATCTCATGGGCGGCGGACTGGGCGAGCCCACCGAAATCTCGGAGTTAGCGGGACTGGGCGTTCTTTGCGGCATCTTCAGGTGGTTTTCCTCTAGCCACTTAGCACATCCTGGCTAGAATCTGGGTAGTAAGTGGTCTTCCAAACTCGCGGTTAAAAACGCGTCGGCAAAAACGCGCGGCTGTCACACGAAAAACGTCGGCACAACGTGCTACACAAACACCAACAACGAAAATGGCCCGTTCGGAATTTGTTGCTTATGCTGCTCCCTCTCTCGCTCGCGCGCTCTCTTTCGGCCAGCTCTCTCGACTGGTTTGTGGGAGCTCTAAACTGGTTCATGACGTCAAGGACTCCACTCGCGCCGCCTCGCTCTGGCCCAAGGGGGCGGGGCACTGGGCGAGAGAGAGAAAGACGGTGAGAGAGGGCCAGCGGACCAATGGCAGTTGGCCACTTACTTCAGCCCCTTCCACCCCCCGAAAGTCGCTGTCAACGTGCGAACGTCATTAATTTGTACAATTTGACATGCGCTCTCCTCCCTTTCTCTCTCCCTCTCTCTGGCCTTCCTTCTCTTTCCCCCACTTTCCAGCCGGCTGACTGCGTTAATTATCGTAATTGTTGGCTCTCCCGCTTTTCGCAGCTCTCTTTTGGCCCACTCAATTGTCATCAATAATGATGTCTCGTTGTACCGTTGGCTTCGGTTCTTCTTCTCCTCATCTATTTTCCGCTGAAAAAGCCAGTCTCTTTGAATCCGTGTTTCCAGACCCCTGGTGCACAGGAAAAAAGATATTTGCTTTGCTTAGGAGTCCCCCCCTCCCGATAAGAAGGCCCAAATTGAGAAAACTGTAGGACCGGAATCTCTGGGGAAGTAATGTGTTTTGAAGGTAATCTTAACTGAAACTTTTTTTAGTAAGACGGTTGGAAATTGAATCTTGGCTTTCAACAATAATGAATATGAACAAAAAATATAAGAAATTAAAAAATATCAGCTTCGTAAAAGCATTTTGTTTGTAGTTTAAGTATAAACTTAGACGAATCCCCATTATTGGTACTATGGGATTAAAACCCCCCACTACTTAATAAGGTATTTAAAAGTATGCAACAAAAAAAGTCCAAATATATTCATTTAATATTTTTTTTTATGGTTTCATCAATGAGTATTGTTTATATATAGGCTTTAAAAAATAAAAATGAAGATTTTTTTTAATGTTTTGTGTTTTTTACCTAAACGATTGAGTGTTGTATCTTTAAATGTCATTTACTTTACAAATGTAGCATTTTTTAACTGGCAATGTGTTTCTTTCAGTGCACTCTCTTGGCACACATTCGTTTGTCTTGCCACTTCCACCGCTTCCCCTCCTAACTGAACTCGATGCATTTCCAAATTGATTGCAACTTTGGTCCGCCGTCGTATCACGTATGCGCCCTGTATGCGCCGCGCTTCGTTTGTTTGTCAGTGTCAGTTTTTTATTCAATTTCGCTCCGCTGTTTGTCCTGGTTTTCTTTTTTTCCCGCTTTTCTTGCATTTTGCATGCAAATGTCTATTTAACTGCATTGCGCCCTTTGCCGGTGGGAATGTGACTGGAGAGTCGGCTAAGTGAAATGATGTAACTGCCTCACAGTAATCGATAATGGGCTCTACCTCGCCTCACCCTGCCCTCCCGAACTGGGTATAATTGATTACTTCGAAATAACAAAGGTAACTAGAAGGTGGTGTCAGCTTAAACAAATCTGTATTTCCTTTGAAGATTGTAAGACATAGGTTATATGAAGAAATCAGTATCTTAGTTTTATGGCAACAACACTATGAATAGATACAATTATGATGATAATATTAAGTAAATTTACATAGATTGCAACATAAAGAAAAGAAAAAAGCTGAGTATACTAATAATTTTACCAATCCAGTTTCAATTCCTTTTTATCAGGCCTCCGAAAGGGTGTTCCAGTTTCGATGCAGGTCCTCAAACCCCCATTTATTTCGCTTTTTATGACGCTGCCGCAGTTGCAGTCGGCATTTGCATAAGAACCCTTCTGCAAGCCCCCTTGCGCGCCCCTGCATTCAGGCTGCAAGATGGCCGCGTTGTTTGATTAATGCCTGCACTTGACTGACTTGACGGGCCCGAGTTTCGTTTCCTTTCGCTGGGGCCTGGAAATCGGCCTCCCCTGCGAACATTCGCTATCGCTTTCGTATTCAAAATCAATTATAAAACGACTCTTAATTGGGCGCCTCAATAGACGCGACACGCCCTGTCAATCACAATTAGCCATCGCCCCTAGGAAAAGAGCCTCTCGAAGCGGGCCTCGAGCTCACAGCCCCTCGAGAACGATCCGACACGCCTCTAATTCTGCAAATTCATAAGCCAAATGTATCGGCTCTGTATCCTTTCATCAGCGGGCCCAAGATGGCGGAGCCGTGTTCATTAAAACCTCATAAATAGCCCAAGTGTTTATTGTCGCATCTGGCAAGCCCAAATCCCCGGAGAGGGCTCTTCACCACGGTCCTCGTATTTGTGTACATTGTCACATTGTCACACTGCCAGGGGCGGGGAGGGACGGGGGCTTGTGCAGGGGTGATCATGGGCGACTAGGGGTGTCAGAGCAGGAGTCGCTTGGTAATAAAGTCATTGCCGTTGTGTCAAATTCGTCACGCCCCTTCGAGTGGCTGCTGGCAATGCATTAATGTCGCCTTTTGTTTTGCCGATGCGATCCTCACCTCACCAGAACTCGACTTCCCGTTCCCCGGCTGACGATGATGAAGTTGTGCCAGCCAGTTGTCAACAATCAACGCTCGAAAGGCTTCCAAACCCTAGCCCAAAAGCCGAACTGCATGCCAATCATGGCCAGCTCGCAGCAATGTATCCTCCACTTCAACTTCAACCTCAACCTTTCAGCTGCGCCCCGAAGAAATCTGTGACGAATGCGCTTATGGCCAAAGCGATCCTCGTCTTATCATCGGGTAATCTTCGGCACTTGGGACAGCTGTCAGCGTTTTGCCAACTCATTATGCAGATTTCGACCACAAATGCGACACGAAAATGTCGAAAACAATTTACTGAACGCGACGAGCAGCATTTGTCAATGCGGATCGGATCCGTCTATTAGGCCAGCACCGGAGATCGCTCAACCTAAGTAGTGCGGCCAAGCCACAAGACCACACTGTGGGAAATCTCATCAGTTAATAAAAAATAATTAGGAAATCCTGCCATTTGTGATATATTTACAATACATTATACGATACGTGGTACATTCGTTGAAAGGTAGAAGTAGGTAGCTAGAAATATGAAATGGATTGTATTAAATTAAACTCTCTAACTTTAAATATATATAAAAAGATAATATTATATGATGATGATAAAAAGCAATGGTCTTGAAGATAGATACAATTAAATAAGAAAATAATTATATTCAGAGAGAAACTACAGTCAGACAATAAAGGAAAGGAATCATCAATGGTATGTCTCCTTTCATTGACAGTACAAAATGTTTTACTCTGTGATATTAAAATAATACCACTCTAAAAACAGCTGTAATAATGTCAGAACATTTCAATACACATTCCAAATTTTCCTAGCAACTTTATACTGTCACATCTTTTCTCTCTGTGCAGACACAATGGAACTTAGCACGAAATGACACCAGCAAGCGACTTTCGAGCTACCGCATACAAATTATGGTCTCGAATGAAATACCCCAGCGTTTATCCACAAGATACACACAAAAGTGCCGCGCCCTGCGGCAAGATACGGAGTGGACCTCAACCGAACTTTGGGGCAGTGGCAATTTGTATATCTTTGTGATAAATCAAAACATTATCAATAATAAAATCGGTAGCCGTTTGCCACTTGGAAGCGTTTGGGGCGAAATTTGTCGGCTTTTTGTTGTGGTCAGAGAACCGAATATCCGAAAACCCAAAGCCCCGTACCCAAAGCCCGAATACCGAAGAGCATTTTTGAGTGCTATTGCTCGTGTGTAATTTGTATGCTAATTCAGCATCGAGTTGAATGTCTGATGAAGCTTAATGTCAGCCAAAGGTGGATCGAAGCAAAAACAGGGCTGAGAAAGTGGGGAAGGGGGATCCGACCAAAGTGACATCCATTAACACTTCTCTCGGGTTGTAGGAGCTGTGAATCTTTTGATTTCCAAATTTCTGTCCGCCGCCTTATCGATGATGTAGCGGTACAGCTGCGGAGGCTGGCGTCAACCCATTGCCATTAAACGAATTAAGTGGCCCCCACAGCAACTCGGTCCGTCTTGGTCGATCTTGGTCGATCTTGGTCCGCGAACGTGGCCGGCGAATTCCGAGCTGCCTTGATGGACACCTAAGAACCTGCTGCTGGAGGCGCCTACGTGTGTGTTCCCTGCGAGATGGGCTAAGTGGCTGATTGGGATGGCTTTCGGGGCGGGAATGGGAATGAGAGACCTCCGATAAAGATCCGAGATGGGAATGTGATTGGATGCGGCGGCTCTGCGCGTGTGATCTTATCGTGATATGGATTGGTCACTACCAGATTGGGGAACTACCAAATTCGGTTTCGATGCCACTGCAAGAGAGGCTTTTTAGCTGATCTGTAACAAATATTTACGGTAGGTCTTATTAGAAATAAAATTATTTTCGATACATAAAATAAAAATCACAATAGAGAAGTTTATTAATAATTATCACAGACTCACAGAATTACAAATATAGTAGCTTTGAAGTTCAGCTCATATCCCAATCGTGGTAGGGTACATTCAATTATAGCATACCCAAAATAATCCAAAGCCATCAATTCAAAATTGAATTATTTCCCTTTTTTAAATTATATATATTTGGGTAAAGATATACGAAATGGTTTATATGATCTTCTTTTTCAATAACTTTCACTAGAAGATATTTTGAAATGTGTTATTTATGTGTGTGTACTACCAATGTAATTAGATGAATATCTCAATTAGAGCTAATTGTGCTGCGGTATCTTTGGCTTCGGCCGGCATAATTTACTTCTTGTTAAAACCCTTTGGGCTACGAACAAAGTAGATGGTCTTTTTCATCGACCTTTCATATGGTTTGGGGCACAGCAAATGTTAATGTTGCTCTCGACAATTTACAACTTCATTAACGCTTTGTAGGATCGCAACGAATCATAAAATTTCATTCATGAATCGGAAAATATTGTGGGTTTATTGTGGGCTTTTCCCCGATGTTTTGGACTCCTCGATCGAAACATGCCGCATCACGATCAAGATGCCGGGATGAATGAAATGAATCAGAAACCGAGGCAGAAATCAGAAGTGAGAAACAAGAAACGCAGAAAGCAGAAACAAATTGCCATCGGTTGGCACTCCGATACTCGGCCGCCGTATCCCCCGTTTGTGCTGCATCATTTCCATGCCTCATGCGGCATTATCCTGTGGCCCAAAACGTGGCCAAGTCGCCGGCCCGAGGTGTCGGCTGTAAGCTAATTGGAAGCGTGTTCAAAGGTGCCGCCAACGAATTAAGTATGAGTTACCAATTTAGCTTTTATATCTCTATCGCACACGCACACATGCCCAACGAGCGGCACATAGATACTCGTACTCGCACACTTGGCAGGAAGAGAGGCGGCTACGCGGATGTTGGCCAAGTCGGGCTCCGGCTCTCGGCCTCTTGGGGGTTCCGTTGTGGGCCCCTGCCTCTCCGAACCGGTTCTGGGCCCGCTCTCACAACTAAGTTGTAATTGCAGTCCTTTGATTGCATTTGTGTGCCAAGCTGAATTGTTTACATTTATCATAATCAGCACTCCAGTCGTTTGTAACCGCCGCGAGGGCAACTTTTCATCTTTTGGCAACGCGGCGCCAGTTAAACTGGATATCCGGGTCCGACTTCGAGATGCAGATGCATCTGCATCCCAGACTGGCACTTGATGTAGGTCGCTCGTCGGGTTTCTGCATCTGTATCGGTATCTGTGGCTGTGCTGTATCTGCATCTGTGTGCCGGCACTTGATCACCTGACAGGGGGAACGTTGAGTAATTGCTGACAATATGGCTGAACAGGGCAGACAACGCGTTTAGTCAGGGATCGGACAGCCAAGTGGAGGACGGGTCCCCGAAAAGTTTTCGGAAAGAAGGGTAGAGCACTTTCCTTGACGGTTTTATTAGTTCCGTTTTAAGATCTAATCAAAGGACTTTAAGTACGCTTTTTTTCGTATTCCTACTTACTCTTAATATTTTTACCAAGGCCTCAAAATTTATTAAGTTGTATATATGTTTGGTTATTGTAAAGTGAGAAAGGGTACAAAGTTAAAGCAATTAACTAGGAAAGGAAAATCATATAGTTTGGTCATGGATTACAGCAAAACTTTGGATTATATCTAAAAAAGAACAGACGTTGTTACTGAAGAAGACAAAATTACTTCACCCATTTAATATTTATATTTATAAAACACTAGGGGGTTAAAAAATATGATTTGTAAAGATAATAAGATAGGATTTTAGTATTTTTTCCCAGCTGATCGGCATCCAACCTCTTTCCTTCCATTGATACTATGAGCTAGCCCGGAAAAAACTATTAATTCTATTAACAGGCCGCCGATTTCCCAACTTACTCAACACCCTAATCATGGAAACGGCGATTTTACTCGCACCTGGCCCCATTAAAGCGGGCTGTAAGGCTCATGAGGCACTTCCACTTACTGTGCGGTAGGTTCATTAGTCATTTTTAGTTGATTCGATTAATGGGTTTCGACATTTACGCAAATCTGTTTGTTTTCACGGAAGTGCTCAGGGAGATTTTCCCATAATTAGAGCCCGGCACAGTTTGCCTCGACGCTGGCAAATTTTCTCAGCCAATAAAACAAATGCCACCGGTAATGGCGGCAGTAATTTGAGCAACAACTTAATTTCAGTTTCAATTAAATGCTGTTCAGTGATACTTTCTTTGCGCCACTTTCCAGGCGCATTAATAACGCCCAAGACCCGGTAATCGGCGGCTTTTCGGGGGCTCTAAGAGCTTCTTTATCGCGGCGCATGCGTTGCTTTGTCACGCGTTTGGAAATGAAAATAAATTGCTTTGGGCCTAGTTTCGGATATGGATCGTCGATCTGCATCTCATCCATATGCATCTCCCCCGTTTTCCGGGCTAGTTTACGAACTGTGAGCCACTGTAGTGGGTTTCGGATGGTCCAGTTGGTGGCTTTGGGTCGGTGGCATCGGTATCGGGCATCATTAGCAGCGGAATTGATAGCTTGATTATTCAAATGATTAACAAACGATCGGCTGCTGGCCAAGTTCGTTGGGTTCGCTCGAGAGAGTCCGCATCGAGACCGAGATTGATGGGGCACTTCAGTCGCGGAGAGCTCGCAGGTCATCTCCTCGGTTTCTCAGCTCCTCGGGTTGGGATTGAAAAATGTGTGCGCCGCTGGCGATGATGGGCCACCTTTGAACTTAGCCGCAAACGGTAGCCGCGGAGCAGGCGGCTTCCAGTTGGAAATTTATGAAAATGGAAATGATCGCTTCGAAAATTAATAAATATCGAAATAATTTCGTATGCAAATTGGCGCCGTGCACAAATCTGCAGAGCCAGTCGAATCATCTCATCGCTCGGCTTTGCACACTTAAAAGTGTTGTGTTTTTCTGGACTTTTTGGCCAACTCGTTTTCGATCGTGGCAAGTGATTAAATTAATAATTAATTAGTTTGAATTTATGAATAACGGTTGTAAATAATCATTAATAAAAATTAAAAAAGATTTCTGTTATTTTAAGACTCTGCGCCACTCAGCACAGCATCAACAAAATACGCAGCGAGATCATTAAGATCGATCGGGCAGCGGCAGAATATTCAAATTAGAACGGCCATCCAGACACACAGATTTGATTCGAATTGAACTCACCGACTTACGGGAGGCCAAATGGAAGCCCGCGCTGCGACTTGAGCTTTGTTTGCTTAAATATGCTTAAATTTATTGACAACAATTTGCGGTCTTTTGTATTTCCCTTTGTTCGCCTCAAATTATTAATTGGAGTGAAACAGATTTCGCTTTCGAACGCTAATTGGTTGGGGCACACAGATGTATTTCAAAATTGGTCGATTCGGGTTTTCTGTAACTTGAATAATACCCTAAAAGTTAAAAAAAGCTTGGTAATATAATGGTGACGAATATTTAGAATCTATAAATATTAAGAGAGGAAATATCTTCAAAGCTATTCTTTGTATCAAAAGAGAGAGGAAATATCTTTAAAGCTATTCTTTGCAACAAAAGAGTTATTATAAAAAAGAATTTAGAAACGATACAGAAATATGATGATTGGGGATCTTAACTATTTGATCCAGACTTTTATATTCTTGTGGAAATACTCTCCGCTTTAGAATAACTCTGATACATAAATGTAAGTATCTTTGATGAAGTTTTCCAAAGATAGTTACAAGAAATTACTCCTTGCACCTGTTTTCTTCTTATTTATTTTTTAAGAAAATTTCAAAATCTCTTTGCATAACCTCTTGGTGGCTCTGAAAAGAGCCGATTGGGTTGAATATAATCGAAGTGATCCGGGCTGAAGCGCCGAATCCTGGTTCTGGCTCCAGTTCTGGTTCCATTTCCTCATCCGTTTCCGGTATTGATTGTTCTGGCTTGTTTGCGGGCCCCTAAAATAGGGCCTTGGTCCTGGCTGGGTTTCTCCATTTGGGTTTGGCAGTGAATGTTGCCTTCGCCCTCTTCGTGCTGGCCGCGGAAGCTGTTAAGGATGTCCTGGCACTTCCTTTGGCCGTCTCATGCCTTGGGGAATATCCAATGGGTTGGTAGATTAACTTCCCATTTTCCCCGACACTCGACTCAAAATTAAACAAAATACTCGACTCCTCGTTGCTCACTTTCTGTACCAATCATCAGGTTGCCTTGGCGGTTCGGTGCGCACCTGGCCACGCCCTCATTTGGGCGGTGCCCCTCCCATGGGAACGGATCCCGGCACGGGGACGACCATTCCAGCGGCGGCTGCTGCGGCGGCCAGTCCCACCATGTCCGCCTCGTGCATGGGCTTCTTCTTCAGGATGCTCAGGTCGTTCACGTTCTCCAGGAAGGACTTGTGGGCGGAGAAGACCTTGACGCTGTCGAAGTCCTTCTTCAGCTCCTCGATGTCCCGCTTCTGCTTGGCGCGGCGGTTCTGGAACCAGGTGATCACCTGGGCATTGGACAGGCCCAGGGAGGCGGCGATCTCGTCGCGATCCGCTGGCGACAGGTACTTCTGGTAGAGGAACCGCTTCTCCAGCTCGAAGATCTGGTGGTTGGTGAAGGCGGTGCGCGACTTGCGCTTCTTCTTCGGCTGCGGCCGGTTCGAGAAGATGTCCAAATGGGATTTATCTAAAATGGTGGAAGAAGTAGGGATTGATTAGTTACCGGAAACATTGTAATGTATCTTTAGATCTTAAAGTAAGCTTTATAATTAGTACTAACTTAGTATTATGGGTTATAATATCCGTTCTTAAGTTGTTGCACAGATAATTTCAAATTAATAAGTGTCTGTTCAGATTCAAGGGGAACTGCGATGCCTGGCATTTGGAGAACCGGTTGCTAACGAGCGATTGCCTTTGGTTTAATTGCCGATCCAAACTGGGCGCGTGTTGATTTAAACACCTTGATTGATACATTTTATGAATGCAATTGCAAGCGCAGTTGCAGTTGCAATTCCGAGATCTGAAATCTCGCATCTGGGAGATCTGGGCTCTCGACTTGAAGTGTATAATTTCGAGTTGATTGATTGCGCGAGTTGTGGGCGTTCATTGGCTTTGCGGCTCTAATGACGATCGCAGCTCTCTTATGCAAGCTGCTCATTTGTCTCGTTTGTAGTGTGATTTATAATAATTATTGACACCTACAAATCAGCTTTAAGTGGTGCACGTAGCCACGGCTTGATTAATGAGCCACTGACCCGTACTTAGAGCGCTGATTGAGCTTGCATAACGTCGTTTCCTGGTGCAAAATCGCAGGCGCGGTGCCAATCAAAGCGACCGGAGGGGATCAGCGATCGGCGGTCATCGGCATAAATATTTATTTACTGAATATTGGTTAACCGGTTCGCCGAACGATGGCTTCACACCCATTCCGATGGCTTGTCAAACAAACTAGATCGACATTAAAAACTAATTAAATGCCCTCCAACCGAATGCAAACGAAGTCCCCGGAGATTGGGTGTGGGTATACCCGTTTTCCATACACATTGTACATGTATTCGAAATGCATAATTTGGTCATTTGTTATCTCGAGCACGTTTTGTAACCCAAAACCCATTAGGCACTTGACTGCACGCCTCCCTTTCTCCGAGCCTTTCTCCCTCTTTCTCCGCAGCTATTTCGTATTTGTTTTTATCGGGGCCTCATTAAGTAATTTCCCTGACTTATCTCCGGAGAAGGGGCGCGGGAAAGCGGGCCCGGGCCACTTGGGTATCCTTCTACCCTCTCAGGTGTCCACTTACAGGGCATAAATACCATAAATACGGCCCTTAGTTAGGGGGAGTTTTGTTTTGGTCGCATTTGTCAGGGTTCCATGTCCACCAGAATGTTTGGGAAACCCGATCGATTTTCGAGGAACCTGCAGAGCAACAGTTGGCCACAGGGATTTTATGTTTCAATTTGGCGCGAGTACCGGGAATTGCAATTAGGTTTTGGCCAGCCGAGGCGACACTACGTCTGGTATTGTACTTTACGGGGAAATGTAAAAAAGAACCAGTTGATACGGTCGCAGAATGAGTTCAGATAGGAATTTATTTCGGATGTGGAAGTGTCTTCATTGCACTACAGTGTGAGTGATATTAATGGGCAGTTGTCACACGCTAGGAGACCCATATCCTCGCAGCTGCCTATCTGAACTGCTGATAGACAAACGACGCCCCTGAAGGCGAAAAACCAAAGAGATCCGTCGTAAATATTTCGTCTACGCGTTATACAATCCATGATAAACAGCAATATGTGCATTTTGTCAGCTTATACTCGCAGATACGGCCTTATACAACGGCCGGGTGTCGTCGCTAATCGCCCGTTCAGTGTGTTTTAAAACATGTTTACGACTTGGGCTATAGCCACTATATAGTGGGGCCTGGAGTTTGTCGGCCATTAGTTTTGAGTAGCAACAAATGGAAACGGCATGTTAATTGTTCGCCGAGCAGCCGCAGCAAACAAAACTCGATTAGGTAATGCACCAGCCAGCTAATTGTTGCTAATCGCTGCAGAATCGACACGACTACTCAAATATACTAATGCGGACAGAGCGGACTATTACCCACTGATTGCCATGAAATCACTGTCAGGTTTTCGGAGGGGCCGGAGGTGGGTAGTACTGAAACGCCCACAAAATGCCCTCGAACTGTTACTAGACTTCTATTCAAAGTTGAAGAACTTAGTACGCTTCCCTGAGATGCCTATTTTTCACCGCCAACTTGTTCCATTTGTTTCTGCCCGCCACTGGCGCATGCTGCCAATTAATTAAAAGCCCGAAATCGAATCGGTCCAAGAATTTACATAACAAAAGACCCCAAAGTGGTGGGGTGCGGGGCCATTTATTTCAATTAAACGAAATACGAATTTGCTGATTGATAAATGGCAAACATCATAACAAGCTGAATATTCAGCTGCTGCGTTGCCAATATCCCCCGTATCCGAACGATAACAAATTATAAGCTTTTATTCTAATTAAGAAATCGCGTAAATTCATTAAGGAAATTGAGACATTTATCAAGTGATCGGAAATGTCTGGTAGCGGTAATGAGTTGAAATAAATACTATTTTAAGTTGTTCGATTACTTTAAACTATAATTAAGAAAAAACAAAATATATATATATTGATTTTCCAAATATTAAAAAACCCAAAGGATTAAAGAACAGAAGAATCACCTGAACAGAAAGTATTATACTCTTCCAATATGAATTGTATGTTAATAACATCTTTGGTATCTGTCTATCTATGATATCTATCTATCAGTAATTACATCCATCTATCCAGATATCTTTCTATGTATCTTTCTATGATATACATCTAACTAATTATGATATCAATAACTTTACATCCATGAGTAATATTATCTCTTTGGCGATGCTTACCTTGTGACTCGTCAAAGTCCTTGGTGGTCATCTGGAAAAGTGCATCCAGCGGAGTGCCATTGGCCTTGGCCTTGGCAACGGCGGCGGCATTGCTGGCTCCACTGGAGGCGCTTCCTGCTCCGGCTGCTCCTTGCGCCGGACTGGAAGCAGTGACGGATCCGCTGGTGCCGGCCTGGGCCGACGACTGCGGACTGTGGCTCCGGCGGACACTGGCGGCGGAGGCGGCAGCGGCTGCGGCAGAATCCCTGGCGATCTCCGGGGAGCAGCAGTCGCTGGCCGCCGAACTGGAGCGGTCGGAGCCGCTCTCCGACGGAATGATGTCCATGCCCATGTGGCGCAGCAGCTGCGCCTGGGCGTTGAAGTGCTCCTGCAGCTGGCGGTGGTAGTCCAGGGCCAGGCGCTGCTCGTAGTGCAGCAGGGCGGAGGGGATGAAGGGTCGCACGGGCATGGCGGGACCGAGCAGGTGATCCCATGGCCGGACAATCTGTCCGCTGGGCAAGAGCATGGCGGCAGCGGCGGCCGGATGGACGTCCAGGGGTTCCGTTCGCGGCTGCAGTAATCCCCCCGCGGAGGCCAGGGGTCGGGAGGCGGGTGGAGCCAGCAGACCGGCATTCGGGGGCGGCGAAACGGACTCCTCCCGCTGCTTCTCCGAGTGACCCAGGATGTCCGCGATGGAGAAGCTCTTGACCCCCTCGATGGCCGACTTGGTGGTCTGGCTGGTGGTGGTCTGGCTGGCCTGCTGCTCCGGCACCACTGCCGGCGGACTGGGCGTGTGCTCCCGCGGCTCCGACGAGGAGGAGGACATGCGCAGGCGCTTCAGCGGCTGGAAGTAGTCCTCCGGCAGGTTGCCGACGGCACTCCGGTTCAGGCCGGAGACCGCTGC
The DNA here is from genome assembly GCF_025231255.1 of Drosophila biarmipes. Classification (NCBI taxonomy): domain Eukaryota; kingdom Metazoa; phylum Arthropoda; class Insecta; order Diptera; family Drosophilidae; genus Drosophila; species Drosophila biarmipes. The sequence continues at coordinate 7,241,715 of NC_066616.1, read as the reverse complement.
TGCGGCTGCGGCTGCCGCGGCGGCGTGGTGCTGCATCAGCAGCTGCTGCTGCTGCAGCAGATCGATGGTGCTGGCCCGCGGATGCTGCAGCGGATGCGAGTGCGGATGCGGGTGCGGATGGTGCTGCGTGGGCAGCGGGCTGGGGGCTCCGCCCACGGAGATCTCGGATTCGGCGGGACTGGCCGGACGCATGGTTGGAGGGCAGAGCATTAGGTTCGCTACAGCACTTGGGTTTTGTCCGGGATCTCGCTTGTTTCGGGTTAGTAAGAGCACTTAGCTGTTTTTCTTTTGTATCTTGTGGAACGGCTTTATCACTTCACTGACGACGGGCTACTGAGGATGGCAGTCCCCGGTACTCGGATCTTGTTATTTTCTTTCTGTTTCTGATTAGCAGTCAACACTGGCTTCGACACGACGGCGCGTAGGACCTCTCAACTCGACGCTTCGCAGTCAACTGTTCGAAACTAGATTGAAGATTGGTTTGCTAACTAGACACGTCGATATTTCTTCGGTTCTTTTGCTGCTGCTGCCGCTGCCGCTCTTCTCTCCTCTCCGCCCGCTCAGCCTTCTCTTTCTCGCTCCTCGCTTGGCATCGCTCGCTCTCTCTCTCCCACCCTCTCTCGCAATCAAATCATAACTGCGCTCTCTGGCCGAGAGAGCAAACCCGTTCTGCGGCAGAGCAGGACGGCAGTGTGCGACAGCCATCTCGCTCTGCTCAGCTCTCAGCACCAATCGGCTACAGCAACAAAAAATAGCAATGGTGGCGTATACGTAACGGTAATTATGGCGTTCATCATGCGCCTGGTGCGAAAGGGACGGCAGGCGGCGGAGGTGCGAGCGAGACGCGCGCTCCTCAGATTGTAACGAGACTGTATTTAGTATTTTAGTCGCTGCAAACTTTTCACAACTCCAGATGCGTCGACGGCGACGACGGCTGCGGCCGCGGCAGAGCAGTGGAAACCCCCTCGGAAAACCCCCTCCACAGCCATTTGGGGCTCGTAGCCCCCCGCACAGTTAGCATTAATGACGATGACCCGAAGGCAGCCCGCGTTTAATTGTCAAGCGTTTGCAATTAATTTGCTGTAAGAAAAACGAACAATTAATTTGGTGGAAGAGGAAAAAGAGGAAACGTGGGGGAAATAAAAAGTGCGCATAAATTTGAAGACATTTGGAAATTAATTCGAGTCTGAGAATGGAAATGGGGCGTTTTCGGTATTCCTCCTAGGGAACACACTCTATTTTTAGCCGGTATTGGTTAGGGGCCTCGTTGTTTAATTGAAACTAATTGTCTGGGTTACTTGTTTCACTCCAATTCGTTTTATCTGGGTCCAAATAATTTCATTACTCTTAAACAGCCTTTTTTCGGGGTAGAACCGAATATCGTCAGTTCCGACGGTGAAAAATTTCAGTTTAAGTTTTTACACCTCCAGGTTTTTCAAGTTCTCACTTTTAAAATAATTTTTTGAGCACAAGCAGAGGTGGGGTAAATATTTTTGTAGTATCGTATCTTTTTTTTGAGTTATGTTAAAATTTCTATAAAGTAATATAAAGGCATATTAAAATGGTAGAGTTTTGCATTAAACTGATTACCATTTCATCCTCCCACATTCGGGTAAAACATTTGAAATTTATATAGAACTGATAGTCATAGCTTCAACCTATTATCTTAAGATTTTTTTAACATTTAAAGCTAAAGAGTTAAACCTTGAATTTAAAATATGGAAAATGTGTTTAGTTAAGTTGAAAAAAAATTAATATAACATAAATCGTATCGAATCTCTTTCTCATAATTGATTCTTTTTTTTGAAATTATAACAGGTCATTAAATATGTTTTAGGCTAAAACTCGTACTTTTACATTTAAGTAACTTATTTTATTCAAAATATCAATTCAAAATATTTTATGTGTTTAAAATGGTATTAAAAGGTTGATTTTAAAAATACGTTAAGTTTTTTTCAGGCGGATATTAGTTTTAAGAAAATTAAGTGAAATGAATCCTACCGTTTCATTATGTACATAAGCCGCTAAATATCGACTGTTGTCTGTAAGAAATGGCACTCCTCGAATGGCTTTCGAAATTCCAAGTGCGTGATCCCTGCCGCTCTTCGCCGGGCTGCCTTTAAATGCCGGCCAATTTGCAATTGTCCACACGTCTTAGCCAACTTGAAGGCGAGCGCTGACACCCGGAGGCCCAACAAACAACGCCAAATCCTTTTAATTGAAACAAATGCGAATTGCTGCAACAAACAGCGGAGAACAAAGGAGTATAGGGTAGCAGCGGCGGCAGAGGGCCGGCAGCACAAAGGCGTCAGGGCGTCTGAAGACAAAGGGCCAGAGGTCTATTAACGAAGAATCGAAAATCGAAACCAATTGCCGTCGCAGCAGGACGCTAAACGGAAAGGAATCGCCGCCGACCACCGCAGGCTCAGCGCTCGACTTTAGCCGCAGTGGGTCTGGGTTCATGGGTGCCTGCGTTCTTGGGTTTTCGGGCTCCGACCTTATCCGGGACCCTTGCCGAGGTCCACAGCGGCCACCACTACCTGATGCTCCCGGAGAGCGGCTGTTGATAAGGACTAATCACACAAATATTTGAGCATTTGGTTTGTGATTGAGTCTCGCCGCGAGCGGTGCGTTTGATTGCCCGCGTTTAGCGCTTCTGTATTTTTTATAATTCTAATTCCTTCTGCCCATTGCCCCTTTGTTCTCGGCGGCTATTAGTGTATCTATTAGATACACACACACTCGCGGTGGCTGCGTGGGAAAAGCCGCCGTGTTAATTATGCCAGGTCCTTGAAGTCGGTGAATCCTTCGCGGGGAAAGTCAATTTACACCTGTGCCCCCTGCACTTTCAACTGTGTGTGGCTCCATTCACACGCTGATAAACTCCTGCGGTGAAAGTGCCGGGAAAGGGTTCATTAATATTCAAATTTAAATGCAGGGCGACGATTTCTTTGATTTATCGGTTGAATGCCAGCTGCCGGATAGTGGTTGACGCAGAAGCCGGGCAGCTGATTCAGTTCCTGATTGGCTCCCCGGAAACGATAGATTTTCTATAATTTAGATCGCCACTATCATTGTGTATCTAAATGGCCCATAAGTGCTAGTCAGCCAGCTGTTTAAGCTGCAGTGGATATTAAGCAGCGTAATAAGAAATGAATGGCCATCATTTTGGAATAATAGGCGACTTCCAGAACTTGTAATATAAAGTACTCTATCGTTGTAAGCATAGGCTGTAAGATTTTTTAACCAAGCTTTATAATATATGTAAATTTCTAAAACTACAGGTTATACAGGTTATTATTCAAAACAATCCTTTAGAAATTTGATCCACTTCATTAATCATTTAAATTCATAGCAATTTTGTAGACCCTTCACTTTATTCAAGTACATCTTGTATTTTTTCCATAGGCGCTAGTGTACTACCCCCGATGTCGTAAAACCCCCAACTACTGTAACAACGACTTGTCTGTAATTGTCAATTAGCAAGCTTTCAACGGCAGCGATCGCCCGTAGTCACAGCTTCCATAAACAAATTTATTTTTGTGTGTTTTTTTGTTGCTTTAGGGCCCCGAGCGATTTGCATATGCCACGGAGTCACTTTCGGTTCCGATCTGCAGCCAGCGACCCACGCAGCAATGACACATGCCCGTCACTGCCACTTGAAGTTGCGCCGGTGCCGCAGATACAAATCACTAGATACAATCGACGGGCTGTTTGGTAGCATGTCGAAAATCACTACCGATGGCTAGACGATAATTATGCATTTAAGCCGCCTTTACTTTGTCCGCTCGACTTGGGTGTGTTCGATTGACCCAAAATGATTCAAAAGCGCTTGGGAGTTAGCTATGCTGGATTATCGCTGGCAAGTCATTATTTCCAATTAGTTGAACTGCAAATAAATGGTTTACTGATATTACAAGAATTCTTTTGGGATTTTACTGCTAAGAGTTGGATTTTTAAAATGAAATACCTTTTCATTCCTCAAAAAGTGATAAACAGTGTTGCTCAGCGTCATTTTCAATGCTGGAGAAGAGTTATTTTAAAGAGGTAGTGAAAAATATTATTCGAATGTTCTTCTTTATTTACTGAACATTATGACGTACTGAAACTATTATTACTTCTTAAAATAAATATTTACTTATACTCCGAATTTTTACGTGCACCTTAGAGATAGGGTTCCTCTTTTATGAAATATTCCCATGACTGACAAACTTTCCTCACATCATGAGCCACCAATTTGTCATATTTCTAGCTTAAATCTTGATTAACCAAGATGTAGTCATTACCTTATTGTTTAGTTCGGAGAAATGTCTGCCTTTGAGTCGAGAATCAAAGAGAAAGTCCTCCGACTCGAGCGTTTTGTGCCGAAATAAGAAAAGCGGCAGAGGGAAAACTCATCAAAGAGAAAAGTAGTTAGACACAAGAGACACTTGAGCCGGAGCGAGCATTAAACATTGCCAATTTCACAGTAATCATCGGCATGGCCAAGAAAGCCCTGGCCGAACAAAAGGTGGCCCAGAGGAAAAAGTAGCAGAGCGAAGTAAGCCGTTTAGGGGCCACCCACAAAGCGAGTGCCCTCCGGAGTCTTGGACTCCGACTCGGGCTCGAAGTCAAAGACCAGGCCAAGAGACCTCGCTTTCGGGCCAAGCCGGGCAGCCTCCGTTGGCCACGCTAATCAAGCCGGGATGGCTAAAAGCTAAAAGCCAAATACTGAACACCGAAAAGCAAATGCGAGACACAAATCAAACGCTCGATGGAAAGCACAAAAACGGAAAACAATGAACAAGCGCATGCTAATTAAAGCGACGCTCAAATTGAAATGTTTAACTTTTTCATCTGCGTTTCTATTTCGGGGCTTGTGCTTTCGTCTCAATCTGGTGCCTCACTTCTTCCTGGCTCTCGGGGGCCAAGCGATCCGCAGCAGGGCAGTTCGATCCGGGCCAGCAGGTATACACTGAGAAAATAAAGTTATTTATGATTGACGTTCTCGGCAAAAAAAAAGGTCTTCGTTTTCTATTTTCCAAAGTAATGATCCAAAAGTAGAAAATAATACCTTGTTGAATTCGTAATTAATTTCCCAATCAATTTTGCAATATTTTTTTACCCAATATTCGAAAAAAACTATGATACCCCTTGTACAATGTCAAAATTAAAAAAGTTTTTATAACGAATTTAGCTGTTCAAAACAGTGCGTCGTTTAAGTTTCGGACCATTTTTCACCAAGTTACACCAAAGAAAAGGTCAAAGAAAAATAACGATCTTAGAATTTAAAAAGTAATGGTCCAAAAATGTAGATTAATGCCTTCTTGAGCTCGTAATAAAATTTCAAATCAAGCGGATTTCACCGCTAAAAAAATATTTTTTATAAATTAGTTTTGGTTTTTCTTTTATTTGAAAACATTTTTTTCTAAGTAATTAAAAATGTTATTGAAATCTTCAAAGGAATGTATGTTATTTCGTTCAAGTTCTAGAAGGTTCTTTACAACAAATTTGTGGTGCACCGCCTACTCGAATCTTTCGTGAGCTACGTGCCACACGGCGTATACGCGTTGAGCGATTCTGTGTCAACATGGGAGCTCTTCCTCCTCCCAGAAGAACTGAAAGGGAATGGGGATTCTCGTATTTACATGCGAGAGAGAACACTGTTTGGATACTTTTTCGACTGAATGCCGCACACAAATATTTGTGCGTTGGCCCCTAATTGAGTTAATAGACTTGGACGAGAGTGCGCGTGGCCGGCGTTGATTTTGACCGACGTGTGATAATTACAACGCTGCCCCGGCTGCGGCGGCTTTGATGGGGCTGTCGATGCTGTCGATGTGGATATGTGGACGTGGCTGTGTGGATGCTACCGACTGGTCCACAAAAGCCGGGGAAAATGAACACAAAAAGTGGCATCAGCGGTGGCGGCCCCTTTGTCTTTCGCCTCCGCGTTGGCCGTGCTCAAACAAACGGTTCAGTGGTTCATTTGGACTGCACTTTTCGGGGGTCGCTTGTTTAAATATTGAGACTTGTGTTTAACATAATTAATGCGAGTGGAAATTACAGTAGCTCTCCCATCGAAGCCCTGACTCACCGCCGGCCAAGAGGAAACAATGTTTATTTTCACCCTGCCCGCCGGTGTTCTTTGGGGGCAAATGCAATCAGCATTTGCATGCAAAAAAAAGTAATTATATGGCTGCGGCTGACCATTGAAGAAGCAGTTTTACTTTCACGCAGGGTACTTCAAGTTCATCAAAGAGCGTGAAGCGCCCCATGATCTTATTAACGTAAATAACATATCAAACTTTGGGGAAGAAAATAACAATATTTTCTTATATTAAATATATTTGATCTTTAGCTATCATAAGAACCTTGTGATATTTACTCAAAGAATCATCTTTCTTGTCAACGAAACATTTTAATTATTTTCCCCATTATTTTTTTTCAAAAATTACTCTAATTTCAACTGTAAAACACTATGACCTTATATATATTTCTTCGTTTAAGGAATCTTTCCAACTCTTTTATCTTATTTAGTAAAGATTTTAAATAAGTAATTATCTTCAAAAACTGTTATCAATTCTTGGCTTTATTTTAAAATGTTTTCTGTAAGAGAGAAGTACAAAAAATAATTGCTTTGATTACTATTATTACATGGTTAAATAAATTATCTTTGTAAATTATGCAAGCACCTTACATTATAAGTAATAAGCGCCCAAGTACCTAGTTAATAACGTTTTAATTGCTGCTTAAATATCATAAAGCCCAACTTAAAAGAGTATTCCTCCGACTTACTACCTAATTTGAGTGCTATTGTGGCTAAAAAGGCCGACAGAGCGGCACAATTACACCGAAAGCGGAGCCGCGGAAGGGCCGCTGCACGTATGAATATCAAATCAACTACATTGCAGTTAAAAAGCGCATTTCAAACACCTCAGAGCTGCACCGCTCGTTTGGTGGTCCGAACGCCCCGAGAGCATTAAGACCCGGCCAAGACGGATGGGCAGGGGCGGGGGCTAGGCAGGGGCTGCGAGGGGTCAGACCACATTGCTTGATTGCCGTGCGCCTCTCGAGATGACGTTGCATTTGCGATGCTGCCCCGAGATCTGCTTCGAGCCACAGACTCAATCGGGAGACGTTGGCAGGAAGCGAGAAAGGGTTTTTCTTCACTTTGGTCCCCTCTTCTGGCTTTTCTCTCCCTCCTCTTTTTTGCGAGCCCATATGTGGAAGCAGCGATTCCGATTCCTGTTCCTGCCCCTCCGCCGATCCGAGCCCGCTTCGGGTTTCGGCCTCATCACGATGAGTTGGTTCTGGCTCTGACTCTGGTTCTGGTTCTGGCCAAGAAGATGCAACAAAGAACTTGCAGGCCGGAATCTATTGCCCCACTCTGCGCAGCATCTCCGGCCTCTGTATGGGTGCCCAGCCATCTGTGTGTGTGGAGCAGAGCGCCATCTCGTTTAATGCCTTTAAGGCGTGACCATAGTATTTTATAATATGAACTGATCAAAGGACGCCGGCGCGTTTCAAGTTAGCCGCTAAAGCTGCGGCGACTCCAGATTTGCGCGCTTCGTTCTTGGCTGGCAAAAAGGTTGTGGCAGCTTACACCGCGAAAAAATGGAGAAAATAATTCACGTATCATTAAGAAATATATTTTTTCCTTTATTGAAACATTTTTCTTTTTTTTCAATTTTTAACTTAATTAAAGTAAAGACATATTTTCAAACATTTATTGTCAGATACGAATAACTGTTGTTCTTAGAAATTCAATATACTACTAGTTACTTATTTCTTAGGTATTTGGTTTATTGGAATTTACATTATTAATCAATTTTGTTACAGTTTGTTGTTATCTTTTTTAGTAATTATGATTACTAATTGATCTATGTACGTTTTAGATATTTCATTTATTGGGCATACATTTCTCCATGTCTTGTGAGTATATTTTTTCTCCTTATGTACAATATTAAAGCATTTTTCATGTATCGACAATAATGTTGGAAAAAATTGATGATAATAATTTTTAATATTTTACCCAACACCATGCGTTATATTCGATGCTCCTCTTAACAAACAAATATATTATTAATTACACCAAAACATTATTTAGTCGATTTTCTCCCTGTGCATGCTTAAGAAGAGTGCAAGGCAACCAGCAGAAGGCGAGTGCAACAATAACAAATTGACCAAATCGATTTCTTGGCCGCCTTGTCGCCGTCGCTGCATTTTCTTGTTGGCTTTTCCTCTTGTGGCATTTTCATTTAATTCTATTGCTCATTAGCTGCATGAGTGTGAAAATGGCGAGTGCCGCGACAGTGGAAATGGTCTGCTGACTAACGAATCCAGTGGATACCCGCACTACTCTCGCCGGAAAGGGTTCTTTTTGAAGTCGGCCCTCGGTATCGCTGCCACTTGGCGCATGCGAGATGAGTGGGCAGTTTTTGGGGCTGTACCGAGATTTATGTCATTTTAATGCAAACAAATTAAATCCCTGCACTGGAGTGGAAAAGGCGAAAAGGGTTTGCGAACACCCTGCCGAGACGAATGCGACGTATACGTGATACTCAGAGTCTGGGGTGGCTGCATCCTCATCCTAATTTCCCGGCACAGACAATGCCCGTGTCACACTTAATTGAAAACTCATTAGGACCCCGAGGGCTCTGCGGGCAGGACTCAATAAATATTGAGGAGACAATGTGCCAGGGAGTCAAAGGCAACTGATTGCCAGCGTGAAATCGCCACCAAATGCTGCAGCTGGGCGATGGAAATTTGCAGTTCATATTTATGACTCTATTAAATCCATGAGTACTTCACAGAGGGGTGCGTTTTCCCCATGCCATTCGCCAATTTGAGGACTCTGCGTGGATTTGATTGGCACCGTGTCCAAATAACAGAATCGGGATGGAGAATTCGGATGAATTAACAACTAATAGATCGATTTGAAACTACAGTTCCGCATTACAACAAAAATGACTGAGCCACTTAAATACTTTCATTGTTTAATTAGATTAGATCCGTAAAAAGATTGTAAAGGAAATTGAATTAATACTAAAAGTTTGCGAAAGGAAAGAAAATGTATATTACTATAGAACAGAATGAACATCGATTAAATTATATCTGTTAAAGAATAAAATCTGCTTTTAAATATGGGAGATATTTAAAGTCTTAAAGAACATTTCAAGAGATTTATTTTTAAATTATTTGTCAATAATTTATTTCTATTTCGGAAAATTATTTGATTAATTTTAAAAGGTAAAATATAAAGGTTTGATTTCTGAAATTCAGAACGGAATAAATGTTAACGCGAACTTTATATCCATTTTTTTTTTATTTTTAAAACATAAAAAATGATCGTTCAACAAAATCTCCTTTGCATTATTGCCTTGCACTGTTCTTAAAAGTATCGAGCTTGCATAATTAGTTTTCTCAGTTCATAGTGGTGTTTGGCTTCCCTCCCGAAAACTCACAAGCCTGCCCAAAGAGCTCCACCGAATACATAGTCGTCTACTCCGTCGCGGTTTCCATGCTGCCTGCATTTATTAATTGCCTGACATGTCCATTAATTTAAATCAATGATATTTTCGCGCTCAAGTGCACGAAAAACCTGAAGTGGTGCCCCGGTTGCAGAATCATCCACCATCGCACCATTGCAACACTGCACCACCCTCCACTGCAACCACCACCTTCATCCACCGTGCAGCAATTAACATAATTTTACGCAAATTGCAGCATAAATCTCATCTTCGTTTTTATTTAGTGCCATTCGCTTATTTCAGGCAATTAAATATGAGTGAAATTAAAATTTTTGGCATTGGGCTAGCGCGTGGGCTTTCTACAGGAGACCTTAGCTATAAGGAACAAATATGGTATTAATCATCAATTTTTTAATTTAATAAATGCAGACCATTAGAAAATACAAATATTTCATGGCTATATTTAGGTGAAAGATTTCAAGAATTCCTTTTAATGACTTGGGTATCTTTTTTTAAATGTAGTTTACACTAACAGTTTTTATAAGTCTTTGAAATGACTTTTGATGCATTTTTGGCTATCCCCACTGTACCCAAACGTAATGACTTATTTTTCCCAATCTACGAATGGTTTATGACTTATTTATGTTATTTCATTGCAAATGTATTTGTCGTCAGCGCGGTTCATGCAAATTCGCTGTTCATTTGGCCGAGCTAATAAACTGTGATTAGTTCCATATGGTCAGCCATAGTCACTAATTTCTATCGCTTTTTTAAATTTATTGCGGCCGCGGTTCGGTGTCTTTCAAAGGTAAATAATTAATTAATTTGATTAGTGAGAGGCAAGATGCCTTAATTTATTTTTATTTAATTTAAAATGCCGCTCTCGACCGCATCATGAATATTCATTGCCATCAACGCAATAATTTAGCCGCGTAAACATTTTAATTTACAGCCGACTTTTGGCATTTGCGATTCATTTTCGGTGATTAGCCTGTAATTTATTTGCTGGCCCTACATCCGACATGATCGTGATGTGTGGCACAGTTTTACCTTAAATCGAGCAGCTGCCCAGCGCAGGGCCATCAATCAAGGGGCCAGTTCTTATCGACGGCGATCGAGGTGGTGGCTCGGTTCCAATGGCCAATCGATGCGATGATCGTGATGTGGCAGCTTTTCGCGTGTGTGTGGCATTGCGATTGATTCCCTTCAACGCCCGCCCGGAACAAATTCACAAATTAACATTTTTGTGTGCTTTAATTAGCAGAAGCCTTGGAACCCGGCTCCCACCGCCAATCCGCTTTCTGGGAAGGCTCTTTCCCATTCCCAGGTTGGAATCGCCTTCAAAAGTGCCGTCCCTCGTGGTTCCACGAAAACTCCGGTTTGTTAATGAAAATATGGCACATAAAACGGATAGAGCCCGATGCCGCCCCGAAATCAATGCAAACAATACAATACGGATCCAGGAATGACTCCTAACTAGCTACCGTTTAATTTTTATTACGCCCCAAAGAGGTGAGTGTGAAATCGTCGGCCTTTTACGATGCCCCGATGGTGAATCCCTTTGATTCTGAGAGCTCGCGTCGAACTCCGCCACATCTCTATATAGCATCTCCTGTTTGACGATTCTATTCACACGCCTTTGACAAGTGCCCAGTCCCAAATGTGATGCCCTGAGCCTGGCCCTGGCCCAGGAGCTTCACGGCGGCGGTGGGAAGTGCTCTTTCTTGTGGCCATAAAATATCTCAAGGGATCTTGACTTTTGCCTATTTTGACGTTTATAAATATCCCACAATTTGTTGTTCTTTCGCGTCCCTCTGACGTAATGCTGATGGAGAAAGGTTTCCGCTGTGGGAAAGAACATGTGTCCGTTCGCCGGATCGTCTTTGATTGCTTTATTTGTTGTTTTAGGCCTCTCGAGGGGGCGTTGCAAGTGTGTTTTGATTGTGCAACACTGTGTTGCTGTAATTGCCGTTGAATTCTCCTCGCTTCCTTGGTGGCACTTGCTTGTCCGGCAGCCGTCAGGATGTTACTCATTTTTGCCACTTGGCGGCGGCTCTTTAAGTCAGGAAGGGCCGCCTGGGAAAGGGCCTCGGGTTTCCAAAAGAACCTCTTTGGTAAAAAAATATAACCTAACATTGTAAGCCAATTAAAGGATTTTCTTTGGAAATAGCTGTGTTTTTAGACATGTTGTAATAAATATTAAAACTGTTGCATCAAATGCTAAGTCGATACTAAGAATTTAAGTTAATAGTTTAGAACATATATAAATAAGGTACATTTTTTATAAAATTTCTTTTTAATTTAGAAATGTTGATATAATAAAATACTAAAATATGCAAAAGCGTATTCTTAAAAATCTTTGTCACTCCTTAGAAAAGAGCTAAAACATTAATTTAATATTAACTATAATGCATGTCTTAAATTTCATGGGAATTTCAAAACCATATTAAACGGTGGATATATTCTCCTTATTCACCCCAAACTTCTCCTTCACTTAAGCGGCAACCGATCGCCGCCCTTTTTTAATGTCTACCGCGAATTTATTTAGCTGATATTTGTCTGCTTGGCAGCGATGCGTGGCGGGGCAGCAGACGCCTTTGATGTGGCCCCTCTTCCCAGGGAGATTTTGACAGTTATGCTAATGACACCCGGGGGTCCCCAGACTTAAAGCCAATGCCCCGAATGACTGACTTTAATTTGACAGAGTTTTGCATGTCACTTTTGTCGCAGCCAGCAGTTCGCAGTTCGCATTTCGCCGGCGAAATATAAGCGATCCACCCAAATCGCGGCGGCGTCTTTAAACGCCACTCATTTTGCCACTTCCGCTGGCGTTTTGCTGAGCGATCTTGCAGAATGTCATGGGAATGTGAAAATATCACATTTGGAGGCACTGCCGCAGGAAGAGGTCTTTTTGCTGGCTTTTATTTGTTTGTTGGTGGCATTGGCATTGGCATTGGCAGCGGCATCGGCATTGGCATGTCATTTGGTCGGATGCCGCCGCACGGCTACCTGCCAATTATTCTAGGAGGAGGAGGACTGCGACTGGAACTAGGGGGGCAGAGGACCGGGAGCTGGGGCAGCAAAGCCCAGAGCGACCACCAAGCTAGCCGCTTCTAACAGCCAAAGACGGCTTTGATCTTTGATCTTCCGCCGCCGCCGACTGGCCAATGGCCAGGCAATGTGATTAAGCCGCAGATACACAGCCTACGAGATACACACGCTCTCAGATACAAGAAACAGCCGACACAGATACAGATACACACACTGCGAAGCTCGTTACCCTGCGACTCTCTCGGCCTGTTTTCGCTCGTTATTCTCCACTTTGTACGCCTGTCTGGCCATTTATCAAAGCTGGCCAAGAGCTCTCTCGCTCCCTCTCGCTCGCACAGTATCCATTGGATGCGTTAAGCGGCTCATATCTTCCGCCAGACTTTGAAGTTCGGCGCGGCTGCGTGATTGGCCAAAGTCGTTATGTTCCAGCGTCCAGCATTCAGCATCCAGTGCTCAGTATTGAGTATCCAGTGCCCAACGTTCTCCTCTGCTGGTTCATTAGAAAAATGACGGCTTTGTCTTTTTTATGGCTTACTTTAACGCATCGCTTCGGGGCCAGGTCTTTTGCCCATTAGCCATAATGGCCACATTGCCACCTGTGTTGTGGCAGAGCCGCCAGTTGGGATGAGCGGGCCTCGAATTGCTGCATACCCAGGGGCGTTCCACTCGCCTTGGTTGTGCCCCATCACTTTGTTGTCACCTCGCCTCGAAGTTGGCTAATCCAATCTGCATTTGCCTCTTTCAATTTTCGCCCTGGGAATGGTATTTGGCAAATCTTGGGAAAGTCTAGCTCGGCGCTGTGGGAACCCGCTGTTTCCGCATTTGGGCCAAATTCAGACTAATCATGCCAATAATTTATTGTCACTCCCCCGGTGAAGCCAAAAAGCTGCGCAACGAATCCAGTGGACCCCCAACTTCCCAAGGAAAAGCAAGCCACCCTCAAGTAACCCCGCGGGCAAACAAAAGTCCAGAGTCAACAGATCGAAGTCGATGATACATGCGAGTGGGCAAAAACTAATGGATTGATTTATGTGCTATCACCTGGAGTGAAGAAATTTATTACGACCCGGGCAATAAATCACGGCGACACTTCTCTGCGGACCCAGCAGACTGATATACGGGGAAAAGTTGCCCGAAATCGAAAAGGGATAAGAATTCGCCACACTCTATTCGGGGGATTTCGGTAATTAATAGCCCCCAGCGGCATTTTTGCGAGGCGACAATAAAAATATGTTTTCCGATTTGTTTATCTTTGACCAAGGGGCACGACTTTGTGTGGGTGGGTGCTGTGCTGTGCTGGGAAATTAATTGCCGTCATTAACATTAAGCATTTTTTGAGTTGGGGACAGGGAGAAAATCCCTCACAGGATGTTAACGAAAAGTAATTTGAGATTTTATTGCTTCCGCGTTGAAAGCAGTTGAATGATTTTATTTCTTTTAGGACCAGGAGTGTCTGCTATTCGGGCTTCCCAGCCAGCAGGCTAATGGAGATTAATTTTTGGGGCGTGATTTCGGGGGTAGATGCAGATAGATCTGGGTGCAATGACTGGGCAAGGGCAGCAATTAACACAGTGACGCCACATTTTTCGCTCTGCTCCGCGAGTGTTGTAGGGAAATGTGTAAATTGGCCTAAAATTTCAACAGCAAATACAGCAACGCCCTCGGATGGGCAGGGAAATGGATGGGCATGGAAATGGAAAATGGTTTGGGACCCGATCGATATCGATCCCGTTCTCATGAAAACTGAGTGCGGGATTTTAACACAATTATAAATCTCTCTCCGGCGTATTAACGCCTAATTGTGGCCGGGCTCTAAGCGGGCTAAGCGGCACCTGTGTGGGTCGGCACCGATCAAAGATAAAGGCTCAGGATCGAAAGGACGAATCTCCCTCTCGTTTACGATTCTCCACGCTCAGCGGATCTTAGGTGTGAAAGGCATTGACCAAAACTAAAGTGCTTCGGCCCGGAGACCCAGAGTCCTGCGTTCCATTAGCCACCAACGCCGAGGACAAGGAAGGACTCGGGTCCTTGCGCTAACTACGTGTGCCTAATGCGAGTCCTTTGTGCCGAGCTGTGGATTATCACACGCTCCGTAATGAGTTTTCCCTGCTCTGCGGAGTAAAGACCCAGACCTGCTGGCAAACCTGTGCCAATTCCGATTCCTTTGTCCAGGACATTTGCTACGCATCCCTAGACAAAGGAGCTTCACACCTGAAGTCCCCGATCCGGGGTTGTACCATTTGTAACATCAACAAACCGAGGGAATAACAAAAGGAACACTGGCCGAGGTGAAAGAGTAAATTAAACTAAATCGAATTAAGTGGACTCGCATTCAATTTGTGCATAAGAAGTTGATGTTTTGAAAAATCGAATTTTAATTTGCCACCCAAGACGCAGCGCTGGCGAGTGGGGAGCCCGCCTAAAAGGTTTCTACTTTCGGCCATTTTCGATAAGCGTGATGGGCGACCAATCCGAAAATAAATTTGGTTGATGGTTCCCGAAAATGCGTGTGGCAATGCTCCCCTCGCTGGGATTCGAATCGGATCGGAGGGCATTCAAGTGGGCGCTACATCGGCCAGCTACTATTTCAGATAACTAAATGCCAGGGGCTTTGATTTCCAATTAGGCCATCCACCGAATGAACTCTGACTTGGGAAAGCTTGGTCAGAACGCCACAAATAAATTGGGGAGATTAGTCCAAGACTTCATTCAGACTATCTCTAATTGACTTGTATAAATTCAGTCTGACAAAAGGATTAGTTTCGTTTAAAAAGCATGGGTAAGGTATATTTGTAAAAGACTAAAAATGGTAGTAATTGAATATTTATAAATTTTCACAAAATGTAAAAGTTTATGTTAATCAACTAAAACCGTATTATTTTTAGGATTTTCACTTAATTTCTTATTTGAAGATAAAGAAGTTGTGCCCGCAAACTATAGTTTAAATTCTTAAAATTTAAAAGATAGAACTTAACGTTATTAAATAGCAGACACTAAAACAGTTAGTTAAAAAGCAACCGAGTGATTTTTATGAAGGCATAAAACCGGCTTAAATGCAAGTTTAGATGTTAAATATTTAGCCAAAAGTAATCTTAAAGATTTTTTATTTTTGAGATATTTCTTATTGTATGTTAGTTAATAAATCTAACTTAACGGTACTTAGTGGCTATCCAAATTAAATGACTTATTCCCACCTCGATCTTGTAACAATTTCTAATTGAGTTGAAATAAATGCAGAGTGCGCAATAAATATTTACAAAATAAGCTAGAGTAAATGCTTCTTGAAACCTACTCCCACAACCGTCGAACATCCACGGTGTTGCAAGAGAGCCCTCTCAATCTTCCTCTCTTCGTTCTCTTTGCTTTCCCAGTGTGGCAGGCGTGTCTTAGATGCCACTTGCAACAGTGACGTCACTGGGGCGCGCAGCCAATCAGGGGCGGCCAAACGGAGTCGGCGCAAACGAAGCACTGGGTACACAGAGGAGCAGCGGACATTTAGCCAAATTAATTGCAGGATAATAACTTACGTCCTGACACGGCCGCCGCCCATCCACCACTTCGCATCCACGTAATTGGATTTCCTTCGGCCTTTCCTTCTCTCTTTTCACTCTCCCGCCCCCACATCATCTTGCAGTTCCATTGCGATCCCGAGTTGCGAGTCCCGAAATCCCGAACCCAGAACCCAGAGCCCAGAACCCAGAGCCCTGAACCCCAATGCCAGAAATTCTGGCGGCCATTTTGCCGAATGAGAACGCTATCGCGATGCCATCTGCATTTCATTTGGCCGTAATTGGACGCAATTCAATTTTAAAATAATTGTGGCTATAATTCCAGTGTAATTTTCTGTTGTTTGCCATGTGCCAGTCGAGTCGACTCATAAATAAATTAATGAAGTGAGTTCACATGGGAGACGGCGAATGGCATTGTGACATTTCGTCGCCGTTTCCTCATTTCAATATCAATACCACTGAGTGGAGTCTGAAGCCAGGCTATAATTTGGCCAGGGTAGAAATTACCTGCAGCCCAGACATAAATTCACCCAACTTATAATGTCATATTATTAACGATAATGGCGCATTTGGCTTTCAGCTTTTAGCTGATCGAGCAAATCCATCAGAGAGTTCGCGGCGCGGAGAGGCCCCATTCGAGGCCCATTGTCTAATTAATTAGCCCGACTCTCGGACAGTCACAAATTAATTAACACGGACGGGGAACGAGTACACGAGCATTGTAATCCATTAGGCTTTATGGCGGGCCGCAAAGAAGGCCTTTCGGCTCTTCAAATTATCCACGGCTGCAGTGGGAAAATAGGTTGGGATTTGCTTTCGGAAAAGTATAGTAAAACTAAAGCTATAGAATACTCTAATATAGATATTTTAATGGTACGAACTTAGAAGTTTAAATAGGAATTAGCTTGCTTAAGCCATGTTAACCATGTTAACCCAAAAGTAGATAACAAACTCATAACTTCAATAAGTATTCTAGGTTTATTAAATATGTCGGATTTACTTTATTTGATCCAGAATGTTATAGTTTCATGTTTCATGTTTCATGTTTTCTTTTGAATTTCCTTGTGGATAATGACAGCTCTCAACCTGAAACTACGAGTTTTAAAACCCTTAACTAAGTAAGCATCCCTATTAAATGGAACCACTGAGTCGCCAACCTTGATGTAAAGTTTCTCCCAGTGCAGGGGCACATTCGTCACTTGGCCCCGCACAAAACAATCATTCTCTATTCATAATTGAAAAAGTAACGTTCCACTACCGTTTGACAGACCCGTGTCTATATGCGAGACGCTCCATTCGGCCCCTAATTGCCGCCAGTTAATGGCGCAATTTGATTTTCAAATAGCGGCTGGGCTGCGGCCAACATCATCAATGACAGCTTTTGTCAGCAGCTTTTCAATTGAGTATATAGTAGTTGCCCCCGGCTCCCGCATCGGGGTTTTCGACTTGGGGCCTTATGTTCTGGTTTCGGCTTTGGGTCCCAGTGAAATCTGTCTGCCGGAGAGAAAGAGATGCGGTCAAAGAGTTTAACACGAATGAAATTCCTCAATTAAGGGTAATTGTGGAGCGACCACAAGCTCCCCCGGCCAGGCCCATTAACATCTCATACCGATCTGGGGGAGAGTACGTGTCGATAATAATATTTCAAACTAATTGCGTCTACAATTTCAAAGTGCTGCCGAGTCGATCGGACATCGATCGGTAGCCGCAGAAGTGACATGCAGCTGACAGCTGAGTTATGATGAAGGGCCCAGTTTCAGTGGGGCTCAGTTCGCTTTAGCCCGATATCGGGCTACTTGGAGCCAAATTTGGGGTTATGTGCGACGAGTTGCAGCCGGCGGCCATGTTTTGCCAGCGAAGTGCGTATAAATTTGCTGCGAAGCTTTCACCGGCACAACGAGATCCCAACAAGGCCAGTTTCTTTATCAACGAGAGGCCACAACTCCGTTCTGAACGCATCTTGGCGGCGTCGGATCGCATCGCATCGCATCGCATCGTATAGAGGCGACCATATACGTCCAAAGTGAGGCATAATTACCACCTTTAAGAAGATGATGGTGGTTTTTCGCGAGCTTTGATCTTTCGCCGCGGCCAAGGCAAGACCAGGTCCGCCGGTCGATCTCCAGAGAAGTCGCCGAGACCACAGTGACGACGACGACGGTCGGTAGTTGCCGCAGCCCAATCCATCTATCGATTTTTAACGCGGGGCTGACGTTAATGGGGTCCCGGATCGGAACCGAGATGGGGGCCTCGCCTGCACAGGGAAAAATGTATCAATTGGTATTAATAAAGTTGCATTACAGTTAATAAGTCTAGTACTTTAATATACCTTATGCATACTCAGTGGTTGAACGACTGATGACAAGCCTCCATGCCCATTATAATTATCATAATAATATCAATAATCTCCAACTAGTTTATTAATTTATAAGGCTTAAGGTCCCATAAGGGTCATAGCACATAGTCTTATTGTTTCGAAGAATATAAAAATATTTTCCATTTAATCTTTTGCAAAACAATAATGTATAATTTTTCCTACTATAAAATCTTTAAAGCATAAAACGAGTAGTTCAAGATGTTTTTTAAAGTGTTTCTGAAATATGGGTAGATAAGAGTTTTTCCTTTACTAGCTGGCGTTTTTTCTCCGTGTGGCTTTTCTATAATGAGAATCCGATTGGCTTTTGCCGGCCACAGTGGTGGACATGCGAATAGAACCGCGGAGGGCCCAGCGTTCCAGCTCTTGCCTCTTGCAACTTTCGTGTGCAGAGCAATTACGCGCATGCGTCATGCACTCCCCACTCTGTCGTCCCTCCGAAGACATTGCCCTCTTCCTTGGCCCATAATTATGGCCTATACTCTCATTTTGCAGGCAAAAGCCTGCAATTAAACTTTCTCGCTATTTTGTCTGCTGATTGCATTGCCACATTATGCGTCGTTGGCTCTAATTAATGGGCAAAGCGAGTGAGTGGGTGAAAAGGGGTAAGATATATCATTTAAAACGATCTTAAAGAGGACCAGAACGTGTGCTCAAAATATTGTGATGCCAATAAATTGGAATCACATTTTATTTATTTATTTATTTATGCAATCACACTTGAATTAGGGCTTTTAGGATATATTATTTTAAATAAAAGGAACTATTTTGTTTAGCCCGCAAATATATAATACGTTAGTTTTTCGAGTGTTATTCATTTAAAATTATAATAAAAGTTCCAGAGTACAAGGTTTATAAATAATTACATTTTACAAGCTGACACGATTACCAAAAAGCTCAAATCTTTCAAAAACGATTGAGCCTGCAGCTCAAGGACCTTTTGTTGCAAGTTGGCATTCCTAATCCAGTCCATACTTCATTTTCAGTCACGGCACGTTCATAAATCACTTGACTTTCTAATTTCACCGAATCAGCAAGGGAGAAATGTACGTACATGGTAATAAATGCTGAAAACTTCAGGTTCATTAAGTTGTGCTAATAAAAATAAAGTCACTTGACTGCATTAAATCGCATTGGCCACGCGCACTTGTACTCTGAATCCGGATTCCGCATTCGAGGGATTCCTGTCCCCAGCCCTCATAATATGCGATGTGGCAGACAACCCTCCCCTCCGGAGGACGTTAAAACTTACAACTGCTGAAGTTTAGCTACGCATGCCCACCACCGCAGGATAATGAATGCAGGTGCAAATGGGAAGCGGAAATACGTCACGCTTTTTATGCCGGCAGAGGAAACGGGCACCGCCGCATTAACTTGCCCCACGGTGTCACATCGTCATGGCTTTGATGACTACGAGGAATTTTCAATTTCAAGAGGATGGTCCTGGGACCGGGGTAGTGGCTGGGTTGCCCGGGGAGTGGATTGGGAGTGGGTCTCTCGTCAAGAGTGCGAGCTGCCAGTTAGGCAATCATGTGCCTGTCATTTGAGGTGAGGCGTCATAATGTTCCTGCGTCCTGCTCCGTTTTATGATGCCGCCTCCCGCCCACCGACTGCCCGATCCCCGGAAAGGGGGAGTGTCGCTTAATGAACATTTCCAAGTGAATGGACACATTCATTTCAATTTGTCAATCTTGCTTTTGGCCCCTTCTCGCTTCATGGGCGGCCCTGGGAGTGGGTGTGGCCCAGTCCCAGCTTTTAATTCCACTAAATGGCCGGGCAGTGTCGTGCACATACGTAAAATGTGCATGACAGACTTTCTCAGTTTCATTATAAGCCAAAGAGCAGTAATGTGGAGTATGCTCCTCTATTGCCCCTGACTCACCCTCCTCCACTCACTCGCTGATTGATGTTGCCATCGATATATCGTTGTGGATCGCTTCCATCGCTGCTGTAGGTCGCTCTGGGCCATTCAGTCGATGTGGATCTTGCTGCGCCATAATTTAAGAGATCTATCTAATAAACGAAATCACCGTTCTCCGGCTTTCTCGAACTTACACGTGGGAAAAAGTTCTGAAATCAGAAAGCATTGTAAAATGAAGTGTTAATTGTCGTAAATTTGTAGTTCATTCATAAAACTTATAATCAGAACTTAGAAGATGGAAAAAATATATGAAAAATATTTCTGATAAAACCAGTTGGGAATTATAAAAAATAAAAATATACCTTTTAATGAAAACAATACTACTTCTTTTGAAGTTTCCTTTATAAACTTTACACATATGTATTTCGATTTATTTTGTTTCTGTGAAATCAATGATTTTTCTTTTCTGTACCGAAGAACCAACTTGGTGAAGCTCTATTTCCAGCTTCAGTTGCAATTAGAAACAGAGACAAGATTTGTCGGTAATTGCTGCCACACCTCCCGTACCCCCAAAACACCTCTCACCACCACCATCGCCATCCTTTCTTTTGGGCATAATGTCTCAATATTTCTCAATTATGCGCAACGCATATAATTTGTTGTTATGCGCGCCACACAATCAACGTGCGCATCGATCGCGGCCAACAAAGCCGCAGATAGCGGATGGCAGATGGCCCAGAGTCCTGAGAGCGGGTCCAGAGATCTGGGATCCGGGGCCACGGCAATCGTACAAATAACTCCATCGTTGACTCCAATCAACTTTCGGGCTGCACACGGCGTTACCTGGACTGGGGCCCGCCAGACTGGGAGGTCTCTTCTCTGCCCCGGAGCCACTCCGTTTCCATCCTGGTGGAGATCGTGCGCCGAATGCAGCGCTTCACATTATTAGATGCGGATTACCACTTTGGTGCAAAGATCAAATCACTTTGTGGCCACACAGCTTGGTGGGCCAGCGGTGGACAGCAGTGCTGTTGGTGCGGCTTTTTTCTGGCTTCCCTTTGGGATTTAAGCCTAAGCTTTATATCACAAGATCTCAGCAAATTATGATATGTTAGGATTAGATAAAATTAAAGACAAGTTTGTGTTGAATATAAAAGTAACAAAAATAGTAATAAAATATGAAATATTTTAAGATACAAATAAACATATTTTTAGCTTAGCATGTGCATGAGAAATGGGTGATAAGTTTCAAATAAGATACTCTATTTTCTACTTTTAGTTTGGACCAAAAGAAAAACAAAACTTAGTGCTCTCATTATGGTACAACTTATTCTCAAAATACTTTCTTTAAAGAATAAATAACGTACATGGGAATTTTCAAAAATATTATGTGTTGCGAATAATACTGTTTGACATTTTAAACTCGTTCTCATGTGCACTTTGTTTTATTTATAGAAAATATTTTTTAGTCCTTTAAAAATCTAGAAAACTTTCTGGGCTCTGCCAGCACTGCTGGATCCACGGAGCACAAGGTGGCTGCAGATCGGCGGTTCCAGCGGGGCTGGGGATGGGATTGGGGGAGTGCCAGTGCCAGTGCCGACCTGCTGGCGTCAGCTTGAGGTGGCTCCAATCACGTTTTGGTGCTGCTTTTTCGCGCACTGCTTGCCTTTTACGATTTGTTTGATTTGGCCAAATGAATTGCGCCGTTTCAATTTTGAATTACGATACGATGGCAATGGATCTCGGACACGGCCACATGCTGGGCGCACAACGGCGATTGAAATGTCATTTGTCAAAATAAATTTAACGGCCTTTCAAGCCGCCGCCGAAACGCCCCCGAGGGCCGGCCGAAACCGCACCCAGGATCGAATTGGATGGGATCATATCGATCCGAATGCAATCTGCTCGTTGGACAATGTGCCACAATGGCGTGCGTGTTCAACACGTGTGCTAATCTCATCAAAACAACCGACCAGGTACCAAGGGCCGGCCAGTCCGAGCCACTAAATGCAACAAATCAACCTTCAATCAAGACAACCGCACACCGCACACCCATCCCGATCCGAAGTCGGGGCGTTGTTCGCCGATCCTTGTGCGGCAGCGGCATCATCAAACTGGCATAAATCTTTAATGGAATTCATTCATTATGGGGCCACAAAGAGGCACTTTGGCCCGGCACGGCCAACAAAGGCCCTGGAGGCCCTCGTTCTTGCCGTTTTGTATCCTGGCGGGCATTGTAAATTCCCCTTTGTATTTGCGCGCCCCGGCTCGCAATTATGTTCCCGTGCGTCTGTGTGTTTTCTGCAAAAGGAAGAGGCGATCCTGGGCCTTTGTGGCCTTTGTCAGTGATAAAGCGAAGGCGCTAAAGGATAACACCTTCTTAACACCTACCAGGCATGTTGTTTGTCTTGGGCTGCGGTGAATTGAAAGGCACCAGAGCTGTGCCAAAAAAGCATTCAAAAGTCATTGATGGAAAGCGTTAGAGCGCATTGATAAATTGGATAAATTTACGGAAAACTGATCAAGGGGAATTGAATGGAATTAGGACTTCGTTTTATTTCTTTATGTCTTTATCAGACTGCTGTCTAGCTAATGAATGGATGAGTGAGTCGATGGGATAAGGCATGGTGAGAAAATTTGGAAACAATTGGAGGAGAAACGCTTTTTAGGTGGTTTTTCTTTGGATTGATCTCCCTATATACGTACACAAATGAGATGTCTTTAATATAGATGTTTTTCCTATTATTATTCTTAACTTTTTTTTACTAATTAAGAATAATGCTAATTATTATATATGTTTTTTTTGAATGCAAAAGAAATCTGAAAATTCCATATTCCTTTCTATAGATATCCGACTATGCAACCTTTTTCCCTGATTGGCCAGCTCAACTCCTCCACCCCGAGAACCTCTGGCTGCCCAATCCTTTCCCATGTGCATTACTCATTACCATCATCGACTTGCCGAAACACCCCCAACCGTAATTAAGCCGTTGCCTTCAATCGCCGATCTCCCGCCCAATCCAATCCAATCCTATCCCGAACCCGGTGAGCTCTACTGCCCGCAGCCCTGTGGCCCCCGCCCCTGATCCTTGATGGTTGTTGTGATTTCGAGGCGTGAAATAAATTGATAATTTGGACTTTATTGGATTCCCCAGACTGGATCTCGCATTCCTCGGCATTTTTGTGTGTGTGCTGCTTGCCGCGATGCGCTGCTGTAGGTCTCCATTTCTCGTCCATCCCGGTTCTCAACGCACTACCCATGCCCAATCCCATCCCATACCATCCTTGATCTGCTTGTGGGCAATTAATCTGGGCGAGCGTGCGCGGCTGGCCAGGATTAAATCGATTTTATGTGGCCGCAGCTCGATCATGATTTTTCGTTTGTTTCCGAATCACGGATTCGTGTGTTTGATGCGGTAGTTCGGAGGGGAAAACCCTGGTCTTCAGCGTCTGAAGATTATGAAAATTACGGCTGCTGGGGGCCTAGAGCCCCACCAAAAACGGTAGCCCTCGGCGACCACCGAGGAACCACCGAAAACCAATCGAAACCCACGGCAGCCGCAACAGTTTAGCGCTTTTTGTCTTCCGCTCCACGTTTATGGCCCAAATGCTGTTTATTGATGGGCACAGCGACTAAGCGGATCTGCATGCGCATAAATTGCCTCTGTCAGAGACTCTTAAAAATCAATAAATTCACAGTCAAATTTTTGTCGGAGAGTGTGTTCCCAAAGAAGCACGTTAAAATGTCGTAAACAACTTTGTCATAATTTTGGTAATTAAAATTGGCCGCCCGAAAGCGATGACCAACATGAACAGATGAACATATAGGAATTGGGAATATGGGTGTGTGTGACTAACAATTTAGCTTTAAATATTCAATAAATATTTTCAGAGTATAAAAAGGTTTCATAATGAGAGTGTAAGCGACTTAATATTTAACTGTAAACTGTAAGTTTAGGCATCGAATGATTTATAGTTTTTTAAAATTAAATTAAAATTTAAACGAAAAAACATTCAACGTTTTATACTTTTTATTTTAAAACTGAAGTATAATTTTAATTTACTTTAAAAATATTATTCTTTGAATATATTATTAAACTTATTCAGAAAATTTTTAAGTCAAGATGTAGTATTCTGTAAGATACAATTTCTCTGATTCTTGTAAAGCTGTATTTTAGATATTGAATCTGATGACCTCACGCAACCATCTCTAGGCGAGCCGATGGATTCTCTGTCTGATTTATCTCACCGCTCTGAGGTGTGACTGTGACTTTGTTGTGCGGTTTTATGGGGCCTCCCCCCTGCCCTACTTACAGTGGGCATAAATGCTGTTGGTTCGGGGGCACTTTATAGGCCCTAATGACGGCTTTTTCAGTTAATTGAATTACTTCTGAAAAGTCCATCTTTATGGCCGATTGATGAGTAAGAAACCCCTCTTTCGGTTTACCATATTTCACAAATATTTATGGCCCGGAGGCAGATCTCCCAACGGAGTATAAGCAGAAATTGATTAGCGCCCGTGACGATCGCTCTTGGCTAAGTTTGCCCACATCGTTTCGGATTAGCACATCCTTCAACTGGTACCAGTCGATCTAAACATAGATAATTGCCCGACTTCGGCCCCTTTTAATTGACGCCAATCAAAGACACCACGACATCCGATGAAGATCCATCCAGGTGCGACAGTTGTTGGATCGACTGGTCTGAACAATATAAAAAGTGGTCGGGCACGGAACCACAAGTCGGAGATTAACTCATTCGGAGCGCTTAGCAGACAACAGTTGGCCAAATAGAAAGCGGCTGCATTAGGAGCATAAACAATTTAAAAACCATTTGGCAAAACAATTTTCTAATGACGCTCATATGCCGGTCGTGCATTTTCGTTGCGGTTTTCGAGCGGCAATTTACCCGGCAACGGCCACGGGCAATTAGACCAATGAAATCCTTTATCAAAACAACAAAGGGTTTCCCTGGTTGCCCAAAACCGAATAAATACAAAAAACCCAAAAAATAGACAAGATGGAATGAAAGGAAGATGGAAAGGGCGCACTAATAGACACAATGCCTAATAGATACATTTTACAATGCCAGCGGAGCGTGCTCAATGGCCATCAGACACTGGCACTCAAACAAACAATAAAAAATTTATTAAAGAAAGGCAGGGAAAATTACGAAACGCACAAATTAAAAACACTGCCGCACAATGAAGCGAAGAAAGTGGCATGTCATATGGCCGATGGAACACCCAGAAGTGACTTCCATCCCAGAAGAAACGAAACCCCTGAGGAAAACCCACCCAGCCCCAGAAATTGAAATATGGACTCGCACGGGGGAATGTATCAATTTGGTTTCGGGCTTGATTGGTGCGCTTAGGGCTCGCAACGGAATCATTTAGGAAATTGATATGGCTTTGGTTAAATATAGCCGTTCCCGTTCTCGTTTCTGGGCCCTACCACACGCCACCAGCGATTATAAACAAATTTCCGCTTTTGACGCGCGCGCTCTCCCCGAAAAGCAAAAACCAACTACTTGGTGGGCTGATGACCTGAGAAAGGCCACCAATGGACTGTTCAAAAAACGAATTTGTGCAATTAACGCGCAGCACCCGAAAGAAATGAAATATGGATTGATAGAGAAAAGCATTTGTTCGCCGCGCGTGTACAATTTATTAATTATACGCCACGTTGGGCCGAGCTTACGGCAACGCCCTGCAAATAAAGGGCGACCACACAGAAAGTGGTTCGGGCCTCATTTGGCTGCCATTTTGTTTCGGATAAGTGCTTACTTGCTCTTTTACATGGCACCTGAGGGTACACAAATGGGTCGATTAGCCTATTCAAAATTAGGCACAAGAAAAATGGTTGCCTGACTGTAACTCTGAAAAACTGTATTATGACAAACAGATCATTACAGCACATTTATAATTGCACATTTACGTACATTGTTTGTATCATATTTCACATATGGCAATGCTAATAGCTAAGGAATAATATTTCTCTTAAAGTAAATTCCAGCAAGAAAGCAAGACGAAAAAGCAACCCCAAAGACCCCTCATTAAAACCATTCTTGGGGATGTATTAAGGGCCAACTGCGAGCCATTGTGCCGTGCGATTTGCGTTTAATTGGATTTTAATATAGGCAGGGCGCTGGTAAATGATCTTACATAATGAGTTGCGTATGCGATTACATCACCATTAGAGGCCAAGGAAACTTTGCATAGCCGCAATTACGCGGGGCAATCGTTTAGGGCCCTCAAATAGCCCCATGTGTGTGGCTATACGTGTGTAACATGAGTCAGTCCCATTCCCCCGGATCGAAATAACAAAGAGCCACGTGCCGCTCCCAGCGGAAATTCAAACCTCAGCATGTGGCAGCCCGCAAATTGCAAATTAAAACAAATAAGTCAGCGGCGCAAAAAAATACACCAATTTAATGATTCGATTGGATTGTACTCGATCGGATCAATATGGCGCATGGCGAATATTTCGGGGCATATGTGGCGGTGGCTTTAAGCCTCTTTAAGCCATTTTCCATTTGACTGTTGAATCATCCACCAGGACAGCGAGTGCAAAGGGTGGCTGCCATTTGGCCCGGTGGCCGCTGGATTTTCCATTAGTGACCAGCCAGGCGATTGATGCGATGATGGGCCCTGGAATCGCCCTGACGCCATTACGTCCGCCCAGGACCTGACTTGCATATAAATAACCAGCGAAAGCAAACGAAAATATTTTCGGATCCCGCATCTGGTAAACAACCACAAAGACAGATAAAGTTAAACTCATTTTACGGTGTGCGAAATTGTAAATATTTACGTTCACGCTGCTAACGTGTCCAGTGGTTGAGCTGCCATCAGGGGATGCTACCCGTAACCCAAATGGTCACAGTGGTGTTAGAGGGTTGTTTTAAGAGGAGCTGGGTAATGTTTCTCGATTGAAATTTATGGTATATTATCCTTAATGTACCTGGCTTACCTGGTTGCGAGCTTCACTCATATAATTTGTATTAAATTTGATCCTGTCATAAATGTTTCTATTATTGCTAGATCATCATATTGTAATAGATCAAAGATACCAATTTACTTTTTTTCTCAAGAAAAATACTTTTAAACTGGTCGAGTACTAACGTTATTCCAGATAAAATAAATAAAATATTATAATTAAAGACTGTAATTTTCGGTTATTTATATTTGTATATTAACAAATTAGTTCAAACCTGATTTAACCATATGTTATTTGATTTTCCTGATTTATTACTGACATATTTGAAAGGATTTCTCACATTTCCAGTTTCAGTTTTTAAGTAAAAAGTTTCTTGGATAACATGAAGGAATGGTATGGAACTCCCAGCACAAAGTTCCAGGTATGTGTTTGAAAAGTCACGCCATGACTTTCTGGCCACAAATCTGCCACATGGGCCCACTGTGATTGCTTGGGCGCCATGTTGGCTTTGTAGTTGCCCTCTTATTATTGCCACAGTCATTGTTGGTGTTGCTGCTGGGCGCTGTTGTTATCCTTACGCATCACAACACTTAATGCGGATAAATGGTCTGACAATTACGTTTATGTCAACAATAAAAATTAAATTAAATCGCTTTTCCGAAGGCCCTGCCCCGCCCCTGAAATGCCACCCGGCAGATGTTGGAAATAGATTGAGGTGACGTTGCCAGCAAAATACAAACCAATCAGAACGGGCGGGCGGCGAAAAGGGGGAGTTGTTTCGGGTGCGTCGGAATATTATGAAAAATAAGGGAACGTGTGAAGAGTGTCATGCCGCCATGCAAACTGTCAACCGGCATGTCAGGCAAGTGTCACTTCAAAGTGCCACCGCCCCGGCCACGCCCTCCGCCTGCCGCCCCTGCTGGGCCAGGACGTGCCGCATCTTGCGGCGGGATGAACGCACAACATGCGTGACAATTTAATGAGCACTCGCTGGCAGCCCGGCAAGGCAATGTTTTAATCAAAATTACGCATAATGGATTTTGATTTTATTAAATGCGACTTAAATGAGTTGGGTCTTCGGGAAAGGGGGCTATAAGGGGGACGTCTTGGGGCTGCAGACTAATTAAGCAGACGGCACTCGGAAAACGGCGGCCATGCCACATCAGCAGCAGCGCCGCCCGTGTTTTCGGGGGTGTGCAAGTATCTCAAGAGTATCCGAAGAGTATCTGTCAGATACAAATGCATATACGTATGTATGTATGTACTCCCTACCAGGGGGTGTAGCTCTCCCGATTTGCTTGAGATCCATTCGGCGCTAATTGCGTTTATATCCTTCAGTTAATGGCACTTAATTAACAACTGTGTCGCGGCACTGAGGCGGGGGGCAAAGCGCTTTTTCGGATGTGAACACACAGCAAAACTGTGCATTCTAGATACTTGGACCAAAGAGAACTGCGAAATTACACCGAATTAATGCATTTGATCTTCAATTTATTGCCAGACAGATAAAAGTAATAGATAAATAGTTTAAAGAGCCTTGGTGATTTTTAACAAATAAAGTAGTAGAGATAAAATGTCTAAAATAATTCCATTAAATACAAATCACATGGTTTAATGAGAAAATATTTGAATCGAGGCGTACAGTCTTACACGTAATATACTAACTTTACTTACTTACTTCATTAAATTACTGGTTAAAATACCTAAATTAATTATAATTGTTATTACTTATTTAAATGAGAATAAAATATTTGGACTTACTTCAATTTGATTATTAGTGAAAAACAAAGACATATAGGCACCTGATATAAATATTGAATTTATTATGATTTTTTAGTTCTGTTGAACTAAAAAACAATTTATTTATGGACCAAAATTCTGCGCATATAATTCTCAAAATGAATAAAACCCCTTACTTTTATCACACTTAAAAGCCTTCAAGTATTTCTTATTAACAAAAGTAATTTGATATCATCCGAAAACACGTGCTCACAAAGTTTACAGGTTTCGGCTTCGATCTTACGAATCCCAAGTTAACAGCCCCGGCTAACTGGAATTATCTAGTTGGCTCCCAGTTTCTGGCAGTGTAATTCCGTGGCCCTCCGTACCGCTCTCGTGTTCCGTCGCCACATCTCGATCGGCTTTTCCCCGTATTTGGTCAGCGCTAACCAAAGTGAAATTTATGCCAGTTAAACGCGGCACAAAAGCAGCTCCAAACTGACAGTCCAATTAGCAGAGCCACATATTCGGGGCTGTGTCGTCCATATGGATATATGGATATTTGGATGTGTATAATATATCCATTTCCATATCTGGGCCGGATGTCACAAATTGCAGCCCAAAGCAGCGGAGGAGCGAGCATTTATTCATGAGATCGGATCGGACTGGGGATCGCAGATGGGACCCGATCCAGGGCGATTCCGAATGCGATTCCCAGGCCCCCAGCCAAGCAGAAAGCCTGTGGAAGTCACGCCCCCGTCTGCGGAAAAGTCTGCTCATCGCACGCACCACTGCCGAATTCTTAGGAATTATACGAGACGTTGGCTTTTATTAAGCACTCATCAATTATTTTGAATAAAACTCGAATAAATAACCCGGTCCGGGGGTACAGTTGGCGCCGACAGTAAATCGCCAGTCAGTGGGTTATGATTTCTAGTTACCTCAAATATTGTTTGATGGATATTAATGCTAATTGGCAGCCGCTGACAGTCCGCGACGCTGGCTTTTTTGCGTCTGTTGCCATGGCCCAAGTATGACTATTGTTTCGGCTTAATTGTTTAGCTTGATTATGGCCGGGCTGCTAATGAAACTCATATGAGAGCATAAAAACAAGTGACTCGGAGCTTGGGTTTGGGGGCCTCTAATTGAGTCGCTGAGGAATGCTGTCTCAGGCCCCGGTCTGCTATACAGTACACCCCTGAATACACATCCAAGAGCTGAGACTGGGCCTGATTTGGGCGTGATTTGCGCAACGCTAAAATGGGTTCAAGTGGGTTTTAACTAATTTTGATTAGCGGCTTTTTGTGGCCGCAGCGACGTGATATTTTTGAAATGTGCGAATTGAAGTCATATACGGTGTGGTTTTGCTCGACTATTAATACTAATGCAGCGAATACAGCAGCTCGGCGGCGATACCGAAATTACCATAAACAAAATGTGCTAATTGGTGAAACTTTAAACAAATTAATTTACGTAGTCGCCACAAAAATAGTCGGCGACTAATTAGCCGGCCAGCCATTAGGCTAACACCAAAAGCAAATCAATGGATTGGCCAAGTCCAAACAAAGTCGATCTAATTGATTTATTTTCGTGTTTGTCTTCCCCAAAATGGTTGTTTCGCCCAAGATCGGGCAGCTGACTCAACTTTCATCAGTCCGATGTTCCCCTCCCATCCGATCTAGTCAGTCCAGATCACGAGCATTACGACGTGCTTTAGGACCTGGAAGTTGGGAACAGAAGGCCACGTGACAAATCCACTTGATAATTATGACAGGGCCAAAGCCCATTTACGTAGTCGCACACATGATCAAATTAGCACTTTGATTTAGTTTCGCTTTACGTTAACATGGCTGCAGAACGAATCGAAGTGCAATTAAGACAATCAAGCCGAGAACGCAGCCCCGGGTATTCGTAGTTAGTCTAATGATACACCTGGAGAAAGAGTGCCAGGTGAAAGGAGGTATTAATAAGCCATTCCGGTGATAAAGGAAGTGGCAGCTTAGGGCGAATAATACTATTGAAAGATGTTAAATGTAGCACGAATCTTACTAAACATAACATAGCCAATGATTGTGTAAGAAAGGTCTAATGGGCATGTTCCGCGACTCGTATTCAGCGATAACTAGTTTTATGAATAAGCATGGATTACAGGAATGATTTTTAAAACCTGATTAAATTTTAGACTTTAACTTAAAAACACATCATTTCATCCTTAGCTTCATTAAATTGCAGAGGTGTTTTTTAAAAGTAAACAAAAACAGTGAACAATCTCCGATTTTATTACCAAACAATTATTTTTTCCTTTCTCTTAGTTTCGAAAAACTAAATTAGGTTCTTCGAAAACAAAGAATCATTGAATACTTAAATTTCTCCATGTGTATTTTGACATGTTATGCACACCCCACTGCACTCACTGCCGCATTTTGTTGGCCAGATTTTATCACAGTGGGCTGCCAAGATGGCGGCCGCTTCGGAGGCAATAAACAAATTTCCAGCTAAGCCTTTCGGGCCGCGCTTTTAAGCCAAGGCGGCAGCGGCAATGGCAATGGCTGCCTGGCCAGCTGGCCGACCAATCAAAGCGGCCAGTTTCCAGTTTACCACTGCACTTGGCCAACTGGCCGGATCGCATCTACAGTGCAGCTCCACTGCAGTGGGGATCACGAAATGGAAATGAAATCCAGGAACGGCCTGGATTTTTGACTGATGGCTGGTGGCTGGGTTCGTGCTGGGCTGGTGTTTCTGTTTCTGGGGAACCATTTGCATATGGATACGACCGAGACCGTCGACTATCGTGGCCTGACACATTATGTCATTATTATATCGTTGCAACGTGTAATTGGAGGAAAACTTTTGCCGCCAAATGACAAATGCATGCGCCAAAACGGACGAAAACATCAAAAAGCCGCCGTCGAGCTTATGAATTACAAATAACCAGGCGACCAGGCAGCGAAATGGCCCCAGGTGGGCGTGGCAACCACATCTGCATACCCATGCCCACAGTTCCAGTCCAGGCCAAGAAGACCTGCAGTGGGAGACCAGTGCACTGGCAGAAAATGAAGAATATGTATAATAATTAAATTATTTAAATTGCAAAATATTTCATCAACTATTAATAAACCTTTAACAATGATTTATATAATTATTAAAACAAAAAACATCAACATTTATTATTCTTTCAAGATTTTAGCTGGCAATAGAATAAGAATTAGTAAGATAAGATAAGATATTTATTTTTCAAGCAAATTAACCTTGTTGCGACAGCGCTTAGAAAATATTACCCAATAACAACTCGAAAAAGGGAAAGTAAAAATATAAACATTTATTCAGTTTATTGTGGCCCGATCAAGATAAGGCGGTCAAAACATGATCATTCTGGACTGGCCAATTAAACCCGGTTTGACTGGCAGTCCCTGCTCCCATACCGGATACTACATTTATGTGACTCTGCAGACTGTATACCTATTTTCTCGCAGTGGCTGCCATCCGTCATGGTGGTTCGTCTCGTTCAAGTTGCGGCTGCACTAAGTGCAAGCCAAGAAATACATTTAGCCAACTAATGCGCCAATTTAAATGCAGCAAACAGACAAAATATTTAACTTAAATGGCAGTTGAGACTGAATTGGAAATGAAAATGGAATTGGAATTGAAGCCGGGGGATGGAAATGGCAGCGGCATAGGGAATGGAGCTGGCTGTTTGTTTAGCGTGTGTAATTTGGAAAATGAGATACTTTTGTGACTTGCCGGGTCTATAATTAATGCGAATACGACTGCAACATGGGCCGACGTTGTGCCTTGGCTGGCACAATTTCAAATATGGCGGCGGCAACGTCAACGCTGTCATTATATTTATCTTTTATTATAGTTACCACTTTGTTGCCCTGTCGGCTGCCATTGTTGCTGTGGGTGTTGGCCGGTCTTTGTGGCTCTAGCACTCTTGAATTAATTGCATTTCACATGCCCCTGCATTCGGCACTTTGGTATTTTGCATGAAAATTAATTGCGGTTATTATTTATGTGATTTTCAAAGTGCCATTAGCCAACAATCCGGCGTTGTGCAATGCAGTGTTCAGCCCCAAATAAACCGAAATTAAGAGAAACCATTGGGCAAACGATGGCAATCGTTCGTGGATGCCTGAGCAAGTAAATAGATCACATTATTTTTGCTATAATGACTTTATTATGGGTTTGCCAATTATTTGGATGGATGCTTTGATACGGTTGCTTGTAATTACAACGAAAGGGGACTACAGGGGGAATTTAAAAAGAGGTGACTCAAATAATTAAAATGTTTTCAAAGACTTGAAAATAGCTAAAAGCAAATATATTAGTATATGCAAATGTATAACAGAGGATAATCATTCTTCTATTAATCAGAATTAATCAGAACAGAATATTAATCAATGGTTAATATCTTTTAAAAACCAATGTACTCTTAAAATTATGTTTTGTTTATGCAAAGTTAAATGTAATTGTTCTATGTTTGGAAACTGGGAAAATAATTCCTAGAAGTCTCTCACTTGGGATTGACGTCAAGATGAACACACAAGTATTAATCAAATCGTAAAACCCTCCCAAAAACTGACTGGATAATCTAATAAAAGTAGTACTTACCTTTTTCGACACTTCAATGGCCCAAAGTTTCGGCTATTTTGCGCTAAGTACGTGTGGCACAACCAGGGCCTAACGATGATGACTTTGATGGCTAAGCTCACTTTTCGATCTGGCTTGTTTGCGCTGAATGCATCCAAAATGTGAGGCTCCTTAGGCTAAGGTCTTTTAACCCGCAATTACGGGTGCTTGCACATCGTGGACAAACCGGAGCATTGAAGTGTCACGCAAGTGGCTTTACGAGCTGCTTAGAGCACCGGCATTAATAAGCGGCTATACGAAAATTCAACAAAAAAGAGCCGAGTCACAATTACGTGCCCGGCGATTCGAGGCGACTCGGGGGGTTTAATGACCAACGAACGCCTTCTCATTAAACGCTAAATTGCACGGGCGCATGACACGAATTCGGGAGACACCCTGACAAAACACAAAACGCCTAAATTCACTAAATATTGTAACTACGACAACATTGTAGCGCGTTGCATGCAACACTCAACTATGGCATTTAAGCCCAGAATGTTAACGAACAAACAAAGTCGATGCTGGGCGCTGGACAGGGGCGTTGGGGGTTGCTGATCGGGGCTTAGTTAGCCGATTTAAAATAGCACCTAACATGCAAGGAACATGCACTGCGAAAGTAGTTGGTGGTACATAAAAATTGAATTTGTATATGCTTTTTTAATGGAAGAACTATTTTCTTCAATAATGATATCAATTTTTTGTAACTTCCTTCAATTGTTTAAAAATTACTGTTTACTTACTTATTTTCACTTGTAAAACTGATATTATATAACATTGTTAATGACAAATATTTTATAATATTATTCAAACTACCCCTTAGAAAACATACAACTTTGTTCACACTTTAAGTCTTTTAATACCTAATAATTGTTGGTATTTAATGTAGAAAACATATATACTTTATTTTATTGGATCATATTTCTCACTTATTTCCCTTAACGCATTTCCTCAAGTGCACCGCAATATTTACATACGGGTCTAGGATTATAAAACAGTATAGCCCGCAGCCAATTTGGCAGACTGAAGGGTCGCAAGACTGGGGGAGCGGGACCTGAGCAAAAAGACGGAGACGGGAGCTCCGACGCATGCAAAAATCAGGCTAATAGACGCTTGACGTTTTGACGTTTACTGCACCGCCCGTCAGCTCTATCATTAGGCACCGGGGCTCTGGTGGGGAATGCGACCCAGGGAGGGGGCTGCGGGGGACTATGACAACATGCAATATGGTGATTTCTGATTTGCATGTCGGCTCCAACTGACTTGGCGCTGCTGCAACAAACGAAGCCGTCAACTGCGGAGCAACGACGTTGCGAGCCAGGTAATTGCCACACGGCAAACTGTAACTCGTAGTTAGCCGTAGTAATATGCTAAATTAATTGGACGATATGAAGTGCGTGATATTGACTGCTAATTAAGCAAGTTATGGCCAAGTTAGTGGCGCTTGAGCACGCGCTCGATTTAAAGAGCTCTGAATTTTATCTCTAGATGATTCAGAAATGTTACTCACACTGATGCTAAAGGTTATAAGAAATACTAAGTATTTACTTAACTTAGGTATTTTAATTTTTAGAAATTTTAAATTAAACTCTATATTTAAGTAAGCTATATATTTTTGACATTATATTATTTAAACAACGAAAATATCACAAACTATATAGTAAATAACAAAGGTATTAAATCTTTCTCTTGCTTACCAAGCGTTTAAATATCTTTTATAAGTCCTTTAAATAGTATGTCTAAAATTTATCACGAAGTCTGAATTGTACATTGTGTTTAAGATTAAACAAAATATATATAAATAAATATTTAATTTCTGATATTACCTTTTATATCCGATTTTAATACATTGTGTAAATAAATTGCATTACAATCTTAATTAAATAAATTAAATTTAATGAATGTGAACTTCAAAATAAAATGCACTTGTAACTCGTGCGGCTCGGCCAGTTTCTTGTGTCTTCAGGCCACCTGCCAGGACAGGCACACCCACGCACATTAGATGAGCAAATAGGCGGCTCGCATTCATTGATCACTCCAGTTGAGCAGAGGAAACGTAGCAGGTAACTCGGTAGCACTAGCTTGTCCTTCTAGGAAGGACCCCGAGACCCCTGGCGGTGCAGTCGCTACAAATTGCATATAATTATGCAACGCCACAGTTTTTGGGAGTTCACACCTACCGGCC
Organism: Drosophila biarmipes; assembly: GCF_025231255.1. Lineage (NCBI taxonomy): Eukaryota > Metazoa > Arthropoda > Insecta > Diptera > Drosophilidae > Drosophila > Drosophila biarmipes. The sequence continues at coordinate 7,206,000 of NC_066616.1, read as the reverse complement.
ACCGATCCGGATCGAGGATGCGTGCCCTCGCCGCATAAGCATGTCCTGTTGGACGCGGAGCATATCCAATTTCCAGGGTGAGCTCCTTGGTTCGAAGGACTCTCCCTTCTTGGCTTGGCCCATTAAAGCTGCCGGCCGATTTAATGCCCCGGACGCCATTAGAGTCGATAGCCATCAAGCGATGGCGATCCCAGCCGATCGCATGGCAGTCAGCACTTAGAAGAGCTGCCCGATTAACCCATGACAACAGGTGCGGCACGTATGCAAAGGATTGGTCGCGCTGGGGTTAATCGATTCGAGCATCGAATGGGCAGAGGCGCCTGCAGCTGCCCCGTAATCTGATGAAGGGTTGATGGGCTTGGGCTCCTCGCGGTGATGGAGGATGGATGGCTATTGCCTTTATAATGAAATTGTGTTGACCAATTTGTTTTTTAATTTCGTTGACTCACAGCGCCGCATCCTTTTGTTCTGCCCTGTGAAAGTGTGAAGTGTTCGTGGCTCACAATGGGCGTGTCCTGATGGGTCGGAATGGGTCCGAGTGAGTCCGGAGTATCTGATCCTGCAGGTGCTTTTCAAACAACTTCCACTAACTGCTCGCAGACACGAGCTAACCAAAGTTTTGGTGAAATTTTTGCCAATTCCAGCTAATGCGAATGCCTGCACAGAGAAAATATATTAATTATTCGACACCACAATTTTTACTTTCTCAAAGGTGGGACTCATAATTAGAAGAAAACAATTTTGTTTGTCCCATTTTTGTAGTTTTTATGTGTATAATATTTTAATTTTGAAATAAAAATAGTATTATTATATTGTTATGTGTTGAATATTTTATTTTCAAATTGAAATAATACACAAATAAATTAGTAATAAAAGACAATTCCAAACAATTGCGCAATTTGCACATATGTATACAAAAAGGACATTGAACAAAATGAACACTTTGAAAGGCTGTTTGCAACTTTTAAATAATTTATAAAGTATTAGCTATTATAATACGTTCATGTGTGTATACTTAGTATAAAAAAAATGTTACTCTCGGCTACAAAGTAAATTAATGTCAATTAGTCAGTCTGATTTTTTATAGTCGAAACTCAAGAGAATTACGATTGTTTTTGTATAACGAAATGGTTTTTTCTGTGTCCTTAGTTGAATTTCTACTTAGAATATATGCCTTCGGGTGGTGGCTAATAACGAAATGTTTTATTGCCCGGCAACGACGGGGGAAACAAATATGGCAGCCCAGATAATTGGCAGCCATTTTGAGCTGCATTTGGCTTTGTTTGTCTCATTGTTTGTTTGTCTGTCTGTCTGTTGGCGACACGCGCCGCTGAGTTCTGGGCTTTCAGTTCTGGGACCTGGCCACCGGAGAAATGCCACTGCAGCCCCAATTGCAACTGCAATTGCCAGTGGAACTGCCGCAGACAATCGCTGAAACGTTGATTGCCAACTGGCGCAGCTGTCGCCAAGTCATCGCAACCGGCACCGCAAATCCAGGCCCATTTCCGCCCGAGGTGCCCAGCACTTAGTTTTAATAAGTGCTAATGAGTTGCACAAGCCACAGAGGTATAGCTCATTTACGAGCCGGAGATGCATCCTTCAAGAGCCACAGAATGGGAATGGGTCGCAAGCGAGCACTGAAGAAGCGAATTTCACAAATAAAGCTTAGCTTGTAAAATCTCGATTGAAAAATTCCTTTAACCCTTATTTTAATGTTCGTTTTATTTTAATGCAATCCATTTGTACGCCATTTGTGTAGAAAATGGAAGACTTTTAAATTCTTTTACCTGCAAATATGACAATTATGCAACATTAAGTAACCTAAAATAAGTGATTATTTGTTGGTAAATTTCTTATAATTTAACACTTATACTGAACTCTCGTTCTTTTATCTAAACTATTTGTATTTAAAACCACAATATTAATAAAAAACGTTTGTTTTATTTATAAAGTATAAGTATCCTGTCCTAATACTTTGTAATTTAAATCACGCATATTGATATATTTCCTATTCCACATTTTTAACTTAATAAGACATGCATTATTTCCGTCTATTTTTTGCTTCAGTGTGGCTGATTTTGACGTGTTTTTTAATACACGTTTTAAGTGACTGTTTGGGCCACATTGAAGACCCCTCGCATCCCCATATCTCCCATCTCCAGGCGAAAGCACTTTGCATAAATGGGTCTGCGCCCTTTCTGGCCTTGTTTTCCATGCTGGCTGCTTCCGCCCGGGCAACTTTGTTGGAAAGTGCTCGTTATGATGCCAACCGCAAATACTCGTAACTTGGCGACTTGGCGTCGTCGGAGATAAGTCGATGAGTCGAAAAGGTATGGCAGCCGCATCGCATCGAACCGCATCGGAGCCACATAAGTCATGACATTTATGTTGGCCAAGTCGGGCGGGCAATCGCAATAATCTCTGACTCATCACATGTGCATATAGGATACTCGGGGTACGAACCCACTCTCGGATATCTGGTCATTAGGCTCATTAGAGCGGCAGCCAATTAATAAACAAAAATAAATAATTGCACAATTCATTTGGTAATTAGACATGGCTCATAAAGCTGAATTAGGCAAAAGGCATAATGCCCGTGGCCCACAGATATCCCACAGATAGCGCGCACACCCAGATACACCGTCTCTACACGAAGAGCGGCCCCGAACGGAGGGAGAACTTCATGCAAATGAAATGAAATTGACTAGAGAGCCAGCAAATTGAGTGTGTCTCGTGTAGCCGAGAGTATTTTTGGCCCAGCCAAGGGCTGCCCCGCCCACCGACCCCCTTCGCAGCCGACTCACGTACGCCCATGTAAGTGAACAATTCATTTGTCACACTAAATTTGTTTCAATTCATTTGCTCGGAATGACAAATAATGCGATATAATTACATTTCGTGGCGTTCTCCGGTGGCTTTGCTTTTCCGTGGGTGTGGGATACCAATACCCCCAGTTCCCCCCCACTTTCAGCTCGTTCCACCCACGGTCATTGCTCATTGGGTGAAGAGATTTTTAAATGAGATTGCTACTATTTACGTACGTTTTTCCATCAAACTGGGCTCAGTGTGTATGACTGCTAATTACCATTTTCCCTCATCAGCACGGATAGGTCGAATAAATCTGAATTCAAGGGTATTTTCAATGTGCTGCAGGATAGGAAGGTCTACTCATTTTGAAATATAATCCATTTACAGCCAACGAATTTGTATATAAATAATATTAATACCATTCACACTAAACCACTTTAAGTTTGTTGTTAACCTAATTCAACGATGAAAAATTTATTTAGGAAAAATCATTACCTTTATAGAAGTCCTTTAAAAGTCATCGAATCTTAACTATAGAGGCCCTTGCCAAGAACTTTTCAATGACAAGAAAAGTTCGAGCACTCAGGAAAACGGACGCATACGAGTTCGTTGGAAGCGCCTAATTTAAGACAATCAGAAGATCTACGGCAGAAGTATCGCAAAGAGTACTAGGGCAATCTAAAAACACGCAGTGTATTCGCCCAATTACGAACTGGCGACACTTAATGGGGCTTGACTTGGGCATGCTGATTTAAATCTGTTTCCGGGCAAGTTGTGAGGTCTGCGTTTGCTTAAAGATTTGAGCATACTATCCATAATTACTCAAAATGATTATTATTATTAAGTATTCAATTTTAGTAGAGATGTTTTTTTCTCGTAGTTTCATAAAAACGAAATTTGTATTTAATGTATCTATATTGTTCAATTATTTTTGAGGTCCAAAGACATAGCATTAAATACAAATTTCGTTTTATTAAATTTGAGTTTGACGTTTCAAAACGTCGGACTTTTATTTGAGTAACAGTGGCGCCATCTGGAAAAGTTCTGTCATAGCGTTGCCTGGCAGCAAAAAAACATCCTTAAAACTGAGGAATTTTTTAAAAATAAAATGTAATTTCAAAATTAACAAACGAAAATGTTATTTTTGAACTAGAACAGCTTTTAAAATAGCTAAACCGCCATTGGATTGGTTTGTGTACGCACTATTCCTTTAAGGGCCACCCTAGACATACCCAATGGTTCAACCCGGAACACCGAGCACGGTTTGAGTCTCAAATAGAACTCTCCAACCATTTTTCTCCCGCGTAAATAAAAAAAAACAAATATTAAATCATTAATTATATTATTATTATATAAATAAAAATTATAAAATAAAATATATAATAACAAATATATAAAAAAAATATTATTATTATTATTAAATTATTCACCGGTTGTTGCTAATGCAACCAATTACATTTTACGTATTACTATGGAAGAATGTCAAAAAACCTTTTACATACAAAATTGGCAGAAAAATAAATAAAATTTGTATATACAAAAAATTGTAAATGTATATAAATAAGGGTTAAAACAAAAGCGTTTACAAAAGTTATACATTTAAAGGAGAAATGTTTTTTTAGTTTTAATAGTTCATAAAGGTTGAATTTGCTTGCGTTTCAGCAGGCCATCTGCTCCCACAAAAGAACCCAAAAAAGGTTTTATAAAGCTGACTATCTGGATGAGAATCCTGATGATCCGATGCAAGAAACTGAACTACAGAAGGTAAAACTGGTAGTTTGGGGAGAGAGACAAATAATATTTGCGTTAATGGTTTGGGGTCCTTATTTTCATTTATAAACTCTTTATTGAAAGAGACTTTAAATTAAATATTTCTAAAGGTTGTTATTTCTTGAGTACAATTCTTGCATTAATCTAAACGAATCACACCCTGGTCATAGCCAACCGGAAAGAAGGGGGGAACTGAATTTTTAAAAATGTTTGCGTTTTAATGGAATTTTACTTACAAATTAGGGATCTCTTGGCTGAGTTGCTTTCACCAGGAGTGCATCTCCGCCACCATCGTTCATCTCACTCCAATGTCTTTTTAGGATGTCCGCTAGGGCTTATGATGGCGTACTTGCGGCACTTGGCCGGTTGTGCATCCTGGACTTAGAGAAACCAATTCACTAGGTCCAGCGCATCCAACTCTGGTAGCGGCCCATCGTCTCTGCTTTCCCAGCATCGTCTGTGTGGTCTATTGGCTCGACCCAGTGCTGGACGTGGACGTCCTTGCTGCTCCACCTCTCTGATGGTCATGGTGGTAAGGGCCCAGGCGGTGGTGATGGCTATAGAGGAGCTGATGAATTTCACCCAGTGCGCAAAGAATTCAAATTCCACAACCATATGTTTGAATGGTATTTTTTTTTAGTGAAAAGGTATTTTTGGACAAGACCGGATTTAATCGTTATCGCTGCGGTCACGCCGATCACGATAAGAACATCGATATACTAATATTTTGATACTCACATCACTGGCTAAAAGTAAATACAACACAAATAAATTCAATAAAAAACAAACATTGGTTTGGTCATGGCGTCTTAATCAATCCCGTGTTATGTCCACGCTGCAAAATCAGTATGCTAGTCTAATCGCCCATTTGCGATAATAAGATTAGCGTTATCATGGATGTAGACTGGATCGACGACGACGAAGAACTGGCGGCGGCCTTGGCGTCCCATGAACAGCACGAAGCCGAGGTATTTACCTGATTATTCTGTCGGCCAGGAGCCCCTCACAACCCTGCTCTTCCGGACCACAGGGCCAAGATGGATCCGAAGCCTGCGAGGGATTCGACACGGCCGCCGGGCACAACTGGATCTACCCGACCAATCTTCCCCTGCGGTCCTACCAACAAAGCATCGTTCAGTCGGCGCTCTTCAAAAACACCCTGGTGGTGCTTCCCACGGGATTGGGAAAGACCTTTATTGCGGCGGTGGTGATGTACAACTTCTACAGGTGGTATCCCCGGGGGAAGATCGTCTTCATGGCCCCCACACGACCCCTGGTGTCCCAGCAGATTCAGGCCTCCCAGAAGATAATGCCCTTCGCCTCTGCCGATACGGTTCAACTTACAGGTGAGTTCGATTGGCGTTGTAGTCACCAATCAGTACAACTTATCTTCTCGCTATTCAGGTCAGCTTCCGCGGCCGAAAAGAGCCGAGCTGTGGGCTACCAAGCGGGTCTTTTTTGCCACGCCCCAGGTGGTGCACGCCGACATGCTGGAGGCGGATGGCGGATCCAGCTTTCCCTTTGGGGCCATCAAGCTGATTGTAGTGGATGAGGCGCACCGGGCCAAAGGCCGCTATGCCTACACCCAAGTGGCCGACTGTCTGATGGCGCGGAACCGCAACTTTCGGATGCTCGCCTTATCGGCCACGCCTGGCAGAACGATGGAAGATGTGGCAGCAGTGTGCCAAAATCTGTATATTTCAAGTCTGCAGGTGCGCTGGGACACCTCTATCGATGTGCAGCCCTACATACACAGGCGGACCATTCGAACTATAGTGGTCTCCTTGAAGGAGAGGATCAAGGAGCCAAGGGAGCGACTGCTGCAGATCATCGAGCCATACCTCCGCCAGCTCACTGAGGCTGAAATCTTCAGAGGCAGCAAGGGAAACGTGAGCAAAAGCAGTTTGCTCTTTGAGCAGAAAACCTTCATCGAACGCTCGGCGCAGGGCCAGCGACATCCGGATCACAACATTATAATGGGAAACTTCGCCATGTGCATCAGCATGTACCACTCGTTGGAGTTGATGGAACGCCATGGTCTTCGGGTGTTTGTGAACAGTTTCGATGCCGACGAGGACGGGCGCGAGAAGTTTGTGCTGTCAAGAGATCGCGATCTGCGCGATTTGGTGGAGCAAGTGCGACAGGAACTGGGCGCCAATCCCCTGGACTACACCACGCATGCCATGACAAACGGAGAAGTGCCACCGATGCCCGCGGATCTGGACTTTGGTCATGCCAAGTACGAGAAGCTGCGACAGGTATTGGTCCAGCACTTTGAGGTACGGTTTTATATCCGCGATTCCTATAATTGAAAAAAAAAAACAACTTTTAAATAATAGTTTCATGTCTAACAGACGAACACCGATTCCCGCGCCATAGTGTTTTGCGAGTACCGTGAGTCAGTGATGCTGATCCATCGGCTACTCCTCCAGCACAGGCCGGTGCTGCGTCCGCGCTGCTTTGTTGGCCAGGGCAGCACGGTGGGAGCCAGCTATGCCCTCACCCAGAAACAACAGCTGCAGATCATGGCCGATTTTCGATCCGGCACGAGCAACGTGCTGGTGGCCACGTCAATCGGAGAGGAGGGCTTGGACGTGGGAGAAGTGGAGATGATTGTGTGCTTCGACATGTGCAGCTCCAATCCTACAAGATTTGTTCAGAGGATTGGACGCACTGGTAGGAAGAAGAATGGAGAGGTGGTTATGCTGGTGACTGAGGGTCGAGAGCAGCAGGTGCTTAAGGAGGTTCTGGCCAACAAGGATCAGATCAACAGAAAGCTACTAAACTCAACGGTCGTTAAATTGTCGCTTTACGATCAAAATCCTCGAATGGTGCCAGCACAATTTCAACCCAAGTGCGAGGAGAAGCACATGGAGCAGAATATTGAAGAGAAACCCAAGCCAAAGACCAAAGAAGTGAAGAAACGGAAGCAACCAGTTGTTAAGTCTGGCAGCCTTAAGGAGTATTTCAAGGAAAATGCTCCCTCAGAAAGTCAGCAGGGCATCTTCCAGGGAATACCTGCCTACCAAATGAGTGAGGCATCCCAGCAAATGGTCAAGAAGGAAGTCATCCGTCGGAGCGGAAATTTAAAGAATTTTTTGGTAGAAACACAGGGCAGCTCAGTGTTAACTAGCAGCCAGGAAGATGTGCAACGCCTGCGAAAACTCACTCGCCTTCTGCAGTCTAACAAGCCACTGATAACGGACTCCCAGGATCTTAAAAGTCATATGCAGGATGAGCAATTGCCCAGGGCGCTGAAGCTTTATTTGCTGCAAAGCAATCCTAACTTCGTGAGGGAAACCCATTCGAAGATGCAGGTCCAGAACCAGTTAAATATTCCTGATAATCGCTTAAATAGCCGACAGCAGCGTACCAGGAATAACTATCAACTACTCCTGGACGTTTGCGATGGAGCTGACAAGTTGGAGGAGCTTCTTCAAGGGGAGAGTGGTGCGGCGGAGATCACATTCAGGGATCTAAAGAATCCCATTGATGAGCAGAGGGAGAGAGAGTTTGTAGACATATGTGATAAGATTTTCGACGGACTAGAGGAACAAGGCCTAAACTCTGACAACTTCGAACTGAAGCAGGATCTTCTGGAGAAGCTAGAGTTGCGAAATCTGGAGGCCACAGTAAATGAGCAACTGGGTGGCATTGAAACATCCTGGTCGGAGGAGGAGGAACAGGAGGATGAGATTAAGTGTGAGTCAATGTACCTAAGCCAGCAGTTGAACTTTTCAGCCGCCGATGCAGTCCCCCATAGCTCAACACCTCTGAGAGTAATTCCCGAAAGCAGATTGAAATTCCAACCTCTGCAGGAGGACGATGAAGAGGATTGCAAGTCCCAGGTGGAGGCCAGCAATTTGGGTGACAACTTGGATCTCCTAAACTCATTGATGAACAATAGTGAATCGATTTTTAAGATTGAATCGTCTGAAGTGTCACCTCCACTTCCTATTGTAGAATCCATAACGGAAGGTAATCACATTCCTGCTGCAGAAGAAAGTGAGATATATCCAATGAGTTTGGACGAGACAAAGGTAGCGTTTGAGCCCACTGCAGGTCTGAAAGCGGAAGCAGAATCCACGATAGATGATTTAGATATCGACTTAAATGATTTCCTGGAGCCCATGGACGAAGAAGTGGAATTGATCGCTCAAAAAACGGAAAACAAAATCAATAAAAGCCAAGTGCACATAAATACCCCGGAGAAAGAAAATTCGTGCAAAGATGAACTGGAACTACTGTCCGAAGATTTCAAAGATTTCCTGGAGCCGATGGAAGAGGAAGTGGCGTTAGTTACTCAGCTAAAGCAGGATGACTTCAAGGATTTTCTTGAGCCAATGGCAGAGGAGTTGGAACTAATGAGCATGCAGAGGAAGGAAATGATGTCCCCCAAAATAGAAACGGAAAAGAAAACACTTTTGGCAATCCCAACTAAGAGCTGTTCACGTACTGTTTCGCCAGATATCTTTAACTCGGACTCCTTGTCACCTTGGAAGCCACAAGGCAAAAGTCTGGCCGCCAAGTTGGCAGCAAAGACAGCCCCAAAGGCTTTGGCTCGCACTCCCCCAAAAAGTTCAGTAAGCCTTAATTCGCCAGAAAACCGCAAGCGCACGAATCCTCTGGTACAGGAAAAATCCCCGAGCATCTTTGATCTGTATTTAAACCGTATGCGAGGCCGTGGTCGTCTGGCCAAGGCTGCCGAAACCCTGCACCGAATGACTTCAACCAATAATTCCATCTCCTTGGCTAAGGACGAAGAGGATTCCCCCATAGCACGTCGTCCCTCAAAGCGCAAGATTGTCATAAGCTCCGATGACGACGAAGAACAGAAGCCACAGGTTGCGGAAACCCAAGCGGACTACGAGTCGGATGACTATGAGCAAATTGCAGACACGCAAATGGTATTTACCTTAATTGAGACTTTTATTTAATAGCTCAATGTTAATTATATTTTCAGCCCGAAACTCCCACGCCCCCTCCAAAACCGCGTCATAAACGCTGCAAATTCAATTCCTTCATTCTGGATGAGGCTGATAAGAGCGGATCAGACCATGAGGAGGAAGCTGAGACCACGATTGGCACATATCTAAAAGACTCTGTGATAGTTTCAAGCGACGACGAGGACCATAACGACACCAACGCACACGCCATTTACCTCCGTGCAATGAAGTGTGTAGTAGTTGATTTGTATTTGCTTCCCAAAGTATCTGACATCTGTTTTTAGGAGCCCCATTCATAGGCCAGGTGCCTTCAAGATGCCTGCTCCACGAGTGTATCGCGACGAATCCCACATATTCTCACAAACAGTGCAGGACGAATCCTCGCAGTACCTTCAATGTTCCTTCGTTGTGGACGACGATAGTTTAACCATCGAAAGGGGGCATGATGTTTCCGAATGTCCTCTTGAGAAAGCCGAACGCATTTTAAAAGAGCGCCGAAAGCAGCGGCGACTAGGTAAATTGCCACCGGAACCTGCCAGTAAACGACGACGACTGCAACCCATGAGCACTTCGAGTGATGAAGATGATGTGGTTTTCCTCGGGTGAGGTGAGGACCACATAACAGTGCCATTGTTTTCCACATCTTGTGATTTGTTACCTTTGCCCGATTTTATAATGTTTGATTTAAATGTAATTTGAGTTTGTAAATATGCCTATATGTGATTAAAAAAGGAAGAATATCCCAGAAGTAAACACATGACTAATTAAAGAAGATTTATTTCTCTGAGTCATCCAACATTTTTGAATCAAACCTGGTAGCACCAGCCCGCTAGAGGGCTTAACTCTATCTACATTTTCATATATTCTGCAGCAGTCAGTTGGTCTACACGTGTAAAAACATACACTTTAAAGCGCCATCTGTGGTGAAAAAACCGGTACTAGTCGCCGTCGCCAATTGCTATAGTGCGTTTCGTCACTTCATTAACACCTTTGCAGAGCGGATTGTAAATTGCAATATTTCACTTACCCTAATCTCGGAAAAATACCTAACGATTGGGGAATAGAAAATGAAATTATTTTATTTGATTACAGCCAAATTGTATTATATATACAGTAAAAAACGGTAGAGTGAGCTGAATAGAGAAGAGCACTGCGTATTCAGCGAACTCTTCCCACGAAAAAACAAACCATTTCTTAAAAATATAAAAGTTAATTAATATTTATATATATGATACAAATTGGAAGTTTAATGTTAACTGCAGCCGTCTAACAAAAATTTTGGATCGAAAGAGAAAACAAATCTAAATTATGATATTTTTAGACAATTAATCTGCACACTCAGCCGTATTCATAGTACAATCAACTTTTGCAAATGTGTTTTGTATCCTGAAAATTATAAAATTAATTAACTAAAAACTAGTTTGATTCGACAAATTATCCTGATCAACAATACATACGAGGGTCGGAAACACCTTCAAGCGGTTTTACTCTATGATTTCCTCTATGAGCAGCGTGTATACAAAGCACCGATTATGAACAAGATTAACTCTTAATATTCGCGCTTAAAGAAATTTATTGTTATCCTTAGTATGTTTAGTTTGGCAAGTTCTACACAAGTTTCCTGAGAGGCAGCCCTGCTTCACAGATGCATTCCAAAAAACAAGCACCATCAAAACATATTCAAACCAACCTTTTTCCGTAGCTGTATGCGGCATAATCAATAATTTTTAATTTAACAACAATCGCACAATCGTTTCAGCGTAATAACCATTATTATGTTTCCAGCAACACCAGGCTCCGCAGCAATGGCCAACGAAAAGTCAATTCAATTTTAATGGAGTAGCAATAAAACAGAAAAAGCGCAAAAAATTGATATAGCAATGCGGCATGGCCGAAAGCCGAGAGCTGTAAGTCAAAACTCAGTCTGCCGTGGAGCACAGCAGAGCTGAAAGCGAACCACTCGGGCAGTACCATTTTGCAATTGCAATAAAATAATTTAAAATCGTTTTCATCAACATCAGCTCAAAGAGGTTTGCTTGCCGGTCGAAATGCAAAAATGATTTTGCGGCAATCAACAATTCCCGGCCGACGATGATGACGTCGACTTGTTGATGATCGAAGCGATGGATGGCTATTTGAAATTGATTCGCTGCGAATGCGATGGCAAGTCCAAGTCTCGGCCATTTCATAGTCGAGTGCAGGCCAATTGCAGGTTCAACCTGGATATAACCCGATCCCGAGCCCGAGCCCGAGCCCGATCCCAATCCCAACTTCAATCCCCCGAGTCTTTACGGCCCCGGCGATTTTCTTAATACGAAACGTGCCTGCCTGATGCGCCGTGTCCAATTTGGCAGCTCGTTCTTTTTGTAGGGTATGCTAAATCGCGCTCAAATCCGTTCTCAGAGTTTCACTTTGGGCCTGGCCCGCATAAACGGTCGGCCCAAAGGGGCTGGCTATCGCTTTACTCGACTTGCGGTTAAATTGTCTTGCGAAACAGAGCCAATTTCAATTTCAAACAAAACGTTTTGAGGGAATTACGCAAAGGTGTACGCCGGACGTGCTGTCTGTCGGACCGGAGACTCTCTGAAGAACTGCAGTAAATGGTCGGCAATCGCAGTCGATCTCATCGGAAGTGTTTTCGCTGATTGGCATTGGCATTGCCTCAAAAGGTCCGAGTCGGTTCACGGAAATGATCACTGCAAATGATTTATAATGAAGAGCAGACGAATGAAGATCACTGCGAAAAAGTACGCATATCTTTCTTGGTAATATCAAAAGATAGAGTCAACCTACAAACCTGAAGGGAGTGCGAGGGAGATGGAGTGATGCATGCAGCAATCGGCTATTTCCGAGATTAAAAGCCTTATTCGCTTATAAATTGCCGTGTTTATGATATTTTCAAGCACTTTTGTTCTCTCTTCGAAGATGCGCTGAAGATACTTTTCTTATCCGTTCATTTTTTTGTTAAACTGCAATGCCGTTAAGAGAACGTTTTTTTCTGTGTACGCCATAAGGTTGACTTGGTTCCTTCTCAATGACAAATCGATTTCAAATCGCTCGGCTGGCCATTTGGTAACACAATGGAAACGCCCACCAACGAGGTCGTTTTGGCCTCCCCGGCCTCCATCATATCTCCTGACAAATTGATATTGTCCAAGCCATTTTCGATATGCATATTTATGTTCTCGATAGGTTTCTTTTTGACTCACGACCGTGTGTTGCCTGGCTTATCGTTTTACAATTTTTCTTGGCTTTCATTCACCAAGCTTGGAACTTGTCAACACACGGGCTCCGTAATAATCGTGGAAATAGCCGACCAAGCGCATCATCCGCATCCGGTCCGCAGTTCTTTGTGCCTTCGTCGGAACCTGATGGCTTTTCTGATGCGCCGTTGACTGCTCTTGTCATATTATCGTGTTCTCTTGTCAAAAGCGCCAGGCAATTATGGACTGGACATTGTGTGGGCCACACGGGAACGGGCCGAGGCATATACTTATGAGGCTCTATGGCCGCCGTCTTTGATTAATGCACGACAGGCGTGTGGAGACGCTGGCCAAACGAATACCAAACTGCGCTGCCCCGCCATATAAAGGCGACATCAATTAGCTCTCGGGCATAAATACATTAACACAAATCGCCGAGCATTTGGAGTGCCCATGCCCGTCCCCCACCCATTCCCAATCCCGATCCCCTCAAGAAAGCGCTTATCGCCGCTTGTAAATGTCTCAACTATTTGTTAAATGCTAAAGCGACATGGTCATAATGGAAATGACAACTTAACAGCGACGACGCGGATGGGTATGGCAAAAATGTTAAAAGGCTCGGTCAAGTGGCCAGGTCTCCATCTTCTCCTGCTCCTCCTGATCCTCCTCCTCCAGCTGGAGCCCGGCCGTGATAACTGTATTGAGAGTGTCATTAACATTTTGATTTGGTTGCCTCGCAGTCCCAGCGCCACTTCAACTCTATTATGAGCTCCGACTGCATTTCGCGGGCTACTTATCTGCACACCAGACATGCACATCATTTGTTAAATAAAATCCACACAGCGAAAAATCATAAGCTTCATTTATTTAGCTTTGTTTGAAAGCCACACAACGAAGCTTAAAAATATTATATTGTAATTTTAATGAATGTTTTTAGTCACCATAAAATTGCTGTGTCAAAATCAGTACATTAAAGTTTATAAACAATTTTAGAAGAACATAAAAAACTTAGGGAATATTTTTAGTACGTTATTCAAAGCAAGTGACAAAGAGCCAAATAATTACTTAATTTGATTTAATATTTATTTCACAGCACAAAACTTTTGCTGATTTATTTAAAACTGCCCTTCCGACTTTAAAATACTTTTGCCGGTCAAAAATAAATTAAATATATAATTAATATATACTAATAAATAATTGATGTAAATTAATATTTATAAAACTTTTATTTAGAGTACCTCAGAAATTGGGAATATTGGTGTAGTAAGTTAATGACAGTCCGTCAAGTAAGAATTAAATTTCATTTAGTATTTATATTCAATCAACAACTTTAAAAATGTACTCTTAATCATCGGTACATACTTCAAATCCGATTTTGCCAGTGCAGAGTCACCGTCCAGGTTGAAGCCTCTTACCCCTCGCGACTGTGCGAGGCAATTAATCAGGTCGATGTTTTCGCATGCAAAATGAAAACACCTTTTTAAAGGCATCGGCAACAAGAACAGCGCAACAACGATGTCATCAATCAGCCAAACTTGGGACTCCGGGGCTCGGAGCTCGGAGCTGGGATCCGTGTGGCACTTTTCGTTGCGAGTGGTGTGGGTGCAGGCGAAATTAAAAAGCGTCAATTTGTCACACGTGGTCAGCTCTTGGAGCGGACAGGATCTGCCCCCATCCGCCGGCTGTCATTAACAACGGTTTTGCGGTTGAGTCTTTAATTGCCCCCGTGTTCGGCTCGAGAATCCGATTTGGAGTTACCAACTTGGCACAGTTTTATTGCCTTCTCTGCGAGAGTTATTAACTGCGCTTGCGATCCATTAAGTGGGCAATTGGAGGACGGTGACAACGGACTTGGACGCGGCGTGGGTGTAATGGAAGCGGCCAATCGGAGTGTCTTGGCGACGGGAAGTGCCGAGTGGGGTGGCCGAAAGAGACTCTTCTGGTGGCAGGGGCGCCTGCACAGACATACATCAAGCTTTGTCACTCGGCCGATGATGGTGTCCATTGATATTGGAACTAATGGCTGTCCATGCCAGCTAGCAAATTTGTGAAATATTTGAAATCTTGTAATTGCCTTATAGTTCTAAGCTATAGAAATGCAGTAAAAATCACAGTCTCTTAAGAAAAATTTAGAATTTCAAAATTTTGTTTGATTTAAATTTGAGAAAATTGTTTTAAATATCTTGTGCAAGGAAAGTATATAATTTTATATTTATATATATATATATATAATTTTCATAAAAACAATTCAAAAACTATTTTAAACTTATTTTAGAATGTATTTATAGTATATTATGATTCGATTATAATTATTACGTTTTATAGTTCTTAAGATTATATTATACAGATACAGAATTTTATATAAAGCAATGAGTTAACTCCGATTTGAAATTTAAAATACAAAAAGTCCATTAATAGCGACTAAAGAATACTCATAAAATAATATACAGTGCCCATAAATACGAAAGTAATATGATAACATTATATTGGCCTAAAATATGTTTAATTTTCATATAATGGAGTTCCGTTGGGCGACCTATTCCCAGAGAACTCTCCGGTTCGATGTTCATCATTCTTCCGCTAATGACAGGGCGGCCATTTTGAAATGTTCAAGAGGCTGGTACAACTCGGAGGTGGTTCTATCACCATTAGCTGCAGACTGCAGTCCGTGTAACTCCCACCTGGCAGAGCTCGGGGACTCGACGGAGGAGCAAACAAGTTTCATTTGTCAGTGGGCCGAGGCGCTTTCTGGCTGCTGCCCGTCTCCAGACTGCTAAATGCAATTCCCAGCCCCTGGACACCTGGAAACCTGGAGGCTCCCCGGCTGACACCGGCATGAGGCCATTTGAAATTAATGAACTGTGATTCACGGCCTCTCTCCGCCCACCGCTTTCTCCCCAGACATCTCCGCTTCCGGCGGAGCTTTTCTATTTCCACCGAAGTGCATTTTCACATGATGAACGAGCAGAATCCCGGCTACCCCGGCATACTTTTTGCCATTTTTAATTGTTTTGGGAACAGACGGCCAGCAAAGATGAAATTTTTCATTTGTTACACCCGGAAGGGGAAAGGAATAGCAGGAATTTGGAAAAAAAGGAATGGAAAACGCTAACTTGCATGGCCACTTGAAAAATGGTTTTTGATTTTCGTTCCTGTGCCAGTTGTAAGCTCATTTATAATTTCACATTGCCTCATTTCTCAGCGCCGTTCCAGGCGACTAAATACTGGGCCTGAGTTCCCAAATTAAATATTAAACACCTCGGCCAGAAACTTGTTAACGGTTTGCTTGAAGAAATAAACACATTTTAATTAACATTTAAAATGCATTTTAAGCAAAAAGCTTTTAAGAAACGGCGCCATAACAATAATCATAACAAAAGCACAAAACAAAGTCGCTCGCAGATCGATGCATCGAAATATGAGAGGTGAAGGGTAAGGAACGGAAAGCCACTCCAGGGAATCTCGACCTCAAGATTCACGAGATGCTGCACTGAGAGAAATGTTATTTTTAATTCATGTCTTTAATTCCACTCTGTGTCGGTTACTGTACCATTCGCGGGAGAATCGGAATAGTGGTTTACTTAATGGCCAACAAATCTTTTAACATGTTTTTAAAACTTTTTCAGATGAATTCTGATTTCATCGTGGTTCATTTGCAAAAAACTCTCATATTAAGGTTACAAGTGAGTTCTGAAATGAAAAAGGAAAATGGCTTTACCGGAAAAGGACTATTTGGCATGTTTGATTACTTTGAAGGGGATAAAATTGATTTGGAAGAATAATTAAAAATGTAAATTTTACACTTTTATCGACCATACTTTTTGGCCTTACTTTTTTTAAAGAGGAATAAAAAGGGTTGTAAAGACTGTATATCTTTTTTACACAAACACTGTGATATTTCCTGACCCCTTTGAACTGTGAAACCTTTAATAGGTAATATATCTTCCATCCAGGAGCTTCAAAGTCGCTAGCTTTAAGGAACGCCTCCGAGACGAATTTTCCCCCAGTGTAGCCTCGGTTTTAGCCTCAGCTCGTTCATTAACAAGCGCGTCAAAGTGATAAGAACGCGGGAGTGAGCAGTAAGCGGCGAGGAGAGCTGGGCGGCAGGTGGGAGCGGTAGAGAAACAGGTCACAATGCTAATTGATTGCAGCGACGTCGCCGGCGACGTGGCGCATACCAATAAAATTATTGAAGCCACCGCCAGGAGACACGCATTTCTCGAGTCGTTTTCGGAGTGTCGATAAGCAAATTGCATCCCAGAAAGACGAATATGACTCATGCCATAGCATTTGCCCTCGCCTCTGGGCACGAGGGCAGGTAGAAAGGTCGCGGAGAATCGTTAAAATTCCCAGTTTCCGATTCCAGTCTTCTAATGCTCTAAGGGTCCGATCAGGCCGAGCGGGCTGTCTCAACAAATTAAGCAATTAACTCGGGTAGTTGAGATAACTATGCCTCTTAGCCTTATAGCGTAGGGAGGTGTCGGATTAATATTTGTAACCCGATCGAGGCGATTAAAATGCATTTAGCCAATTTGTATATGCAAATCGCAGTCGATCGAACGGCGTGTAGAAACTTCGACTCGAAACTCAAGTCAGGAATGGCAGGCCGAGACACTTTTACGATCCGCATTTTAATGCCACTTAAATGTTATAATTTGCTTTCAAAATATCTAATGTCTGTCCGAGATCTGTGTCGTCGGCGGAGGCATTTGTTTAGTCATTTTATGGAGGCCCGATCTAAAAGGCTTAAACGAAAGCTTCGCGCTTGTGTGGTGCGTTTTGTTTGCTTTTTACGAGCGTGTCTTATTTAATTATTTTTATGTGCCAAAAAGATATTAAAAACTTGAATTTTTTTTCAATTTAAGGCTAAAAGAGCTGTTATATAAATTAGTTCAATGGGCCAATGCATTTAGGAGTTAAGCAAGAGAAAAGCTGGGTTTCGCCTCGGCTTGTCATAGAAACACAACGATATCACTGGTGCTGTTAGCTAATTAACTTTTAAAAGCAGGCTCGCACTCGGGGAATTTATGAGCCACATATCATACACCCTCTGGAAAGCTAACTCCCTCGGCGGACTCAGTCTCACCCCCCAAAGCCACTTGAAACAATAAAAATCATGACTCCCCCTTTGCAAAGTGGGCCGGAATGATCCATAAATTCCGGAGCTAATCGCACACACCGCCAGAGAAGAGTGCGGAAATTGTTCGTAATCATACGAAAATTGCCTACAAATGAACTGCTTAACGGTGTGTCGCCCATTCAGACAATCGCAATCAGAATCCTCCACACAATCACCCACAGCTTCCCCGCAAAAACCCATTTAACCCGGCCCCGAAAATTGTGCCAAATTTGCGTTTGCGGCCCAAATCCTCGACTGGAGCTGCGCGCGGGCATATTTAATTTATAAAACAGCTAAAAAGGGGGAAGGATCAGGGGTGAATGGGAAAGGAAAGTCCTTTGTGAAGTGAGCCAGCGGGAAAAGCATGGAAAAATCAGTATCTTATTAAAAATGCCCATATACGTGCAACAAACATGAGCCCAAGCATTTGTATATGGTTACATTAGCGTATACAACTGCCTGGCTGTGCTGCATAAAAATCAGTAGCTCCTTCTTGGCAATCGAGGCGATGGGAGTGGGTGCGAAATTAATTAGAAGCACCCTTATGGTTATAGCAGGGAAAAATGGAAGTCTGTCGAGGACCCCCACAGCATTTTCATCTGGAAAATTCACGAAATGAAAGTATTCAATTAAGAAACATTTTTAATTGTGCTGAGCTACGATACGTAACCAAACGTTTCTCAAGGGGAATTGGGAATCATTTGTTATTGATTCCTTTAACTAAAATTATAAAAGGAGCGGATATAGGTACAGTTGTGCATTAAAATAAAATAAAGAAATCCTCTGGACAATTTACAAAATGTTATTTTTGATGAGTTCATATTCTAATAAATGAATTGTTTAGACTGATTAGGCGCTGAAATTTATGTTCGAATTCGAAAGTACCCTGAAGGGGAACCAACTCAAGCTATCTTTACTTATTCGCTGAAATCTTGAACAACTCTAAAAAGAAATCACAGTTGCTGATTTCAAGCGCCAGTTTGAGCCAAATTACCAGAGACGTGGGACGCCGTTCTCTTTTCTCCGTTCGCCTCGAAATTGTCCGAAATATATACACCACACACACTCGCTTCTGGCCACAAGTCTGATCAATTATTGATGCGTTAATTTATCGCTTGGCCAATTGTGTGGCCAATTGGCTAAAACAAAAACACACGCATCGAGTCGAGTCGAGCCTTTTCGGGCAGCCTGGCCTAATCGAAGTCAAGTGTGGACAGACGGATCGAGTTTCGAAAAACAATCACGACCTTGGTCTAGGAACAGCACTTGAGTTTGAATTCGCCGAGGCAAGTGCTTCTTCCTTGTGTTGAGGGAAATCACTTGAGTGAACCCTACACGCTCAGTGATGGCTACTGCCCATCTCAGACTACATTTGGCGATATATTTGGCTTTCACACAAGTGTTCCCTGGCATGTGTGCATTTGAGAGGGATTCGCATAAAGGTAAAACTGTCACCAATAATAGCCAGGCCCTGACCGCACATAAAGTCCATGCTGCGCCGTCCTGAGAGAAAGTGAGACAGCTGGCTGGGGCCAGAAAGGGAGGGCCAGAGGTGGCCATAATCAGTATTGGCATTTTAAGTGACACTTGGTCTGTCCTGCTTTACCTCGCCTCCCAAAAGTCCCGCTGTCACACCAATCTGGATCACATCCCCGCCATCGAACTAAAGTCGCGCCATGCTCCGCCATTTGTATATGAGCCAAATAAAAATGCATACCAAATGAAGCTGGCAACCCTGCCAGGAGTTCGAGCGGCAGTAGCGGCTCCTGGGGCAGTATCATTCGGAGGCACTTGCGCAAAACTTTCCTGCTGAATATTCCATGAAGTTGCCAATAAAGTCAAGTGGCAAGTCCTGGCAGCAACGGAAACTGAGGCTGCACCAGTTACAGTGCATACACTGAGAAAATCAATCGAATTTTGAATGATGTGGGAGTGGAACATGCTAGGGTTCCACTCATTGACTTAGTAATGAAAACATAAACTCAAGCTCTACTTAAAAGAAAACTAAAACTTGTTGATAAATCGTTAACATTTCAGTAACGTTTTTCATCTCTGTTGTTAAAATTCCCAACTGGTTAAGCCTTTTAAGAACATCTAGTGATAAGTTGGTATTGAATGTTTTCAAATTTTTTTCCAATAAGGTATATTGTATTTATTAAACAAGGATGATAGATACATGTAAGTTTAACGAACAAACTCTAGTTTATATAAAAATATAGTCTAATGAATTTTAAATGACTATCTTTCGTTGTGATTCTTTAATCTGAACAGGAAGTTAAGGTTAATAAATTTCTTAAGTAGGCATTTTCTTTTTAATGAATTTTACATTTCAAATCCGAAAGTCGTATCCTTTTCTCTCAGTGTTCGTGCAGATACACTTAAGCTAAGTTCTGTTCTCGTTGATGCCGTTTTCCCTGTTGTTGCTGGTGTGTCTGCCATCCGATTGCAGTGCGCTGCTGCATACTAATTTCCCTTTTCCACCACCCTGCCATCGCCCATCGCCCACCGTCATCTCCATTCTCATCTTGGGATCGGAACCACCTCCTCCTCCTCCTGCTCCTCCACCCCCTGGTGCCCCTTCCTCCGGAAAAGGCGAAGTGGTGGTCTCGGTATCATTCCGTATTCATACCAAGCACCAATTCCTCGTCGTTGCTGCCGCTGCAGTTATTGTTGCTGCCTGCTATTAAGTGAAATAAAAGTAAAAATGCAATAAAAATGTTGGCCGCCTCTCGTTTTGCATTAAAATTGCATTACAATTGCCTTGGATGGAGGCGCTGTTTGCTGTAGTTATTGTTGCTTTTATTATGGCAATTGTTTCTGCGTTGTTGTTGCTCAAATGAAATCCAATTAGCCGACTACAAGGCCTACCAGCTGAAAAAGCAGCAGCAACAGCAACGATGACATTGGGAGGCGGCACGAGGAGAAATGGACGTTCGCCCCGTGACTTTTTCCAGAGTCCTTTCCTCGGCGGTGTGCGTGCGTATCTGTGTGTGCCTGGCCAATTGAATATGCAGTAATTGCCTTTCTTCATTTTTGGCCATGATTTTTTTCCGTGTCTGACACAGAAACATGGCCACTTAAGTGCAAAAATGAATATTTACCACCGTTATTTCTAGGATTGGACTCGCTTTAGATGCTAAGTGAGCGGAGTGTTGTTGGAGCTCACTTTGAAGTAAGTTAATTTTGTTTAAAATACTGTTTTACTTGGAATAAACGAAAGGCTGGGAATAAAGTTCTTATTACGAATACAACAAGGGTCAAATGTTCAAGCATATTACCCCAACGAGAAAGGAGAATAGAGGCCATACGACTTATGAACAGAATTTGCACAAAAGCTTAAAAGTATAGTCACAGTCTTATTTTACCTTTTATTTAAGGCATTTAAATATTGTGAAATTTATTTAGAAATTATATACCTTCCCCAGCATAGTCACTGTGTAAAATTTCGACTTACTGACTTGATTTATTTTAAGAAGCAATGGCAACTCAGGGCAATGTACGTATATATGTTTTGATTATGTGTATAAATATCTAAGGTTTCCGGATGACTTTTAAGAATAAATCAAGTAGAAACCAAAATAAATGTCATATTAGCAAAGCTTCAACTGACGACCAACTATACTTTTTAGAATGAATTTCAGTCATGGATATGGTGGGTGTTCCAGGTAGAGGTTATTGCACATTCCACAGCCCGACTGTATCTCGGCTAATGAAGAAGGAGTACCCAATCGCTCCTGGCCCCACACACGCATGCCAGGCATCCTCGATTTGCTTGCTAGGCATTCGGCTCGAGCAACACCTGAGGACTGGGCTGAGATCCCGGCCAGCAATGAGCAATAACATGGCTCGTGCCCAAGGAAAACTGTCAATTAACCCGTGGGGTGAACTTGTGGAAAATGCCAGAGCTGCTGCGTCCGCTACAACCAAGGCAATTTGCATTTGCGGATCCCGGCCAAATGGAATGGATTCTCGCGGCTTGGCCTGGAGTCTCCTTATCGCCGCCTGCCAAATGCCTGGCGATAGCGAGTAGAACACTTAGCGCTAATAAAGATCTCAGTAGTTCGGTGGTGAGCAGTGAGCAGCCAGTAGATAGGGACATTAGGAAGTGGCGCACAGCTCCCCCCTGCGAAATCCGCTGCTTTGTGAACTCAAGCTGACAGAACGCTATTTCCAATTGCGCTATTAATCTGCCACATTTGCACTTCCCCGGGCAAGAGTCCGTCCCTCTCTCGCTTTGCAGCCATCTCTTTCTCACCCTGGGGGTGACCCGTAACGGAGCGAGTGAGATGGCAGAGTGGAAACGCTTGGCTAACCCGAAAATAGAAACAATCAAAATAAAAATACATTCTCTTCATGCTCTCGTCTAATAAAAAACCCCAAAAGCAAAACGTTTTCCATTTAAAATGTCGTCGCAAATGCCAGCTGGAAGTGGGTTTCCCGGAGTCCGCCAGGAGTGGCGGAGGGGGATGGAAGCGCGGGCCACTCCAACCAATGGCAGCTGGCCGAGGCCACGCCCCTGCCAGGTGGAAACCTGTTTCCACGAGCGAGAGGCAACGAGGCGCATGTGCGCCGAGAGCGGGACGGCACGCCTTAAGGGTGGACCAACCAGGTGGCTGGTATTGCGATGGTACTGTGGTATTATGGTAGGTTAGGTTCAAACAAGGTGGCAAACTGGCTCTTTAACCGAAGGAGGAAGGAAGTCGGCAGAGACGCGACGTCGCGGCGGACAACTGGTTTGACTTGTTTCCGGCTCACTCCAACTGCCGGGAGCCACCAGCAATCCGGCAGCGGCGGCCGAGTCGGCAGAGGGCAGAGCAGAGCAGCGGCCGTCGGCACAACTTGATTGCATTTATGAAAAGCGTTTTCGATCGCCAGCACGCGTCCGCTCCCAGCTCGCAATTTGCAATCCGCCATCCGCCATCCGTAGTCGGTAATCCGTGAACCCACAATCCGCAGTTCGCACTTCGCAGCTGGAAGCTCCCACAACGGCTCGTGCTCAATCGCGGAAACCAAACTGGAAGTTAATCAAACATTTTGTGTGTGCCCTCCATGGTTCAAACACTCTGCGGCTAAAAGTAGAAACACAAAGGATTAAGTGACTGATTAGGATTTTAAAGTGCCGTGAGC
Organism: Drosophila biarmipes; assembly: GCF_025231255.1. Lineage (NCBI taxonomy): Eukaryota > Metazoa > Arthropoda > Insecta > Diptera > Drosophilidae > Drosophila > Drosophila biarmipes. Next base: position 7,183,027 of record NC_066616.1, on the reverse strand, counting down.
GAGTCCCAAATTGGCTCCACTAGTTGTCAACATGTCCAGCCACGAGGAGGATGACCACGAGCACGAGAACGAGCAGGGCGACGAGGTGGAGGAGCAGGAGATCCACGTGGACGTGGACTCGGATTCCCGGATGTCTTGCGGCAGCGGATCCGATGTGGATATGGACGGCGGCAGTTGCTACGATGAGTCAGAAGCGCCACTGAGGTGAGGAGATGCCCCAATGGGTCCCGGATGAAGAGAGTTTTCTTTTGAGAAAATTTCGGGAGGCTTGGATAGAAACCTAAGGAATATACCACGGTGACTTGGGACTAGGGAATGTTAGGGAAATATTACAATGCTTAAAATACCATTCATATCCTTACATCGAACCGAATTAAGACTTTTTAAATAAGTATCTTGCGTACTGAACTTAAAACTTACAACAAATAAGTAACCCTAAAAATTTTTATAATTACTTAACTTAACGTAAACATGCCCAAGTATGGGCAACGTCCATTTAAAAATGAAATGCTAAAAGTCCAACGAACCAGGCCAATATTTTTGACAATATAATTTTTGGTTTAATTATTCTTTACCAAGCAGTACACTTAATTTTAATAGAGATACGCTTATTTTCCTCTAAAATTATTTGAATCACTGGCAAAAAACATTTTATTACGGAAACTTCCCAAAGTATTATGAATGGAGAGCCAACATTTGGTAAAATTATTTAGTGCAATCAATTTATATAAACATCTGTATGCCTGCACAGGAAATCGTTTCGAAATAATAGCCAATACTAACTAGTAGTTAAATATACTTTATGAGGTAGTACACGGTTTGTTCGACCTAGGAAGACCACAAAAATTAGAAACTTTATCTGCAGTATTGACTCTCTTTTCATTACCCTATAAAAGTCAGACCAGCATTGAAGCAGAGAAAAGCTATTTACATTTGTTATTATATGTTCATAACTCCCACTGTTTTATGATCTTCGGCTTTTACACTCACAATGCCCACAAATCATTGCCCATTTTCGAATCGCATTCTTCGGCTTAACGCCATCAAAATGCGCTGATGTGCGGACCCATTGTCCGACCTTATAAAGGCCCCCCCTTTCAGCCGACAAAAGGTCTAACAAGCTGCCAGAACGTCGAGCAGGCCGTGCTAACTGCTCCCATTCAAGTTCTTGTTCCGCCTGAAGAACGGTGTGAACAAACCCCTTAAACGCTAATGAATTGACCACAATGCCACCAAGAGAATCAAGTCCAAAATGTCCCATAAAGTCTGAAAGAAACTCCCTGAATTTACATAGGCCGCGGATGGGCAGGGTTTTCGAATGGACGGCGACGATAAAACGCACATTAGTAAGGCGCCAAAAACGCGCTGTGATAAGACTTTCGGGTCCATTTGGGGTTTGGGGTTCGATCTAAAGCCGGACAAAGACGAAATCGTTTGTCCGATTAACATTTTAATAGAGATCGTCATAAAAATGCCATAAAACTCGCGTTCCGGCGAATGTAGAGCAGCAGATAGGCAAAAACTAAAAATGTGTTTGCTCGTAACTTTTGACTTTGGAAAGTGTGCGAGATGGCAATCGAGTCATTGTTCCGACACATTTCCAATCCTGTTCCAAGTGGGCCTTCAGATTTTGTTGGACTTGTAAATTAAACGCGGTGCGTGACTTGTTTTTGGTGCGTCAGCAGATGGCATTCGATGATTTATGGGCGCGTATTAAATGCCTCTAACGGCCGTCAGCATTTGCATAATTACTTAATTCCAGCCGCATTGCGTATACGCAGTGGTGGCCACATGGGTTCTGCATGTCACGTCGGCGTCTCGGCTTATCCGCTCGCGTGGGCCTTTGGCAAGTGGTTTCGAGACTCAACTCGGCTGCAGCGGGCCTAATTATGGTTCTCAGGCTTTTCCGCTTATCGGGCGACACTTTTTAATGAGCCTGCACCTCAACTTGGTATGGTTTCTGATGTCTTCTGCCCGTCTCTCTCCCTTTCTTGTCCAGCGAATCCCTGCAGTCGGAGCAGACGCGCTCCTCGTCCAGCGAGAATCTGCCCTTCAGCATATCACGCCTGCTATCCAAACCCTTCGAGACGAGCCACCACCACCACAGCAACAACAACAACCACCTGATCAGCAGCAGTCCCGGCTCCAGCAGCAACAACAACAACAACAGCAGCAGCGGGGAGAAGGGGGAGGAGAAGGAGCTGCTGCAGCAGGAGGACCACGAACTGGCCGCCTACAAGCTGGCCACCAGCATCGCCAACTCGACGTACGGAAGCGCCGCCGCGCTCTACTCGTATCCGCACCTCTACCCCTCGGCGGCCGGCGGTCATGTGCTGCGTGTGCCGCCCCAGCGAACGCCGCTCACCTGGGCACTGCCGCCGCTGCACCACGCGGCGCTGGCCCATCAGGCGGTCAAGGATCGGCTGGCAGGTGAGTGAATCGCAGTGCAGTGGAGTGAAGGAGTCAGGGTGAAGCCAACTAGGGGGCCCCATGTCGCGGTGGCCCATGTTCGCCGAGATCCCTCACGGGGGAGTCCCCCAGTGACCCGCGGTGGCAATTGCTACTGTTCCCCAAATAAGCGCGATCAGAGAAGTCTTTTAAGGCTACAAGCCTATCGGCATGTCATTGTGGGCCAACACACTGGGGCACTGAGAAAAAAAATGCAGTTTTTCTATGGTTAAGGGGAAAAGTGTAAAGAAAATAATATAAAGGGTATTGTGGGATGGGAGATATTGGAACATGACGTCTTCAAAGTATTAATGTAAAAGCAAATTATTAGGTCGAATTGTCAACTTTTAAGAAGGGTAGAGATTGATAGTCCTGTTTCTTCCTCGAGTTAAGTTGCTGAATTCTATTTTTAAATCTATACAAATTATTGCAGGTAAAAGCATTCAATGTTCCAAGCCTCATTAAAAAAGTTAATATAAACTTTAAGCATTTGTAGTAGTTTGTGAAAAAGGAACGTCTTTTTAAACATTTCAGTTTATAGGATTTAATGAGTGTAGAACTTCCGACGGTTATCGTACTCCAAAATAAAGCCCCCTCAAATCAAGTTTCTCACCAGTGATTTTCCCGCAGTGCACTCGCTCACCCGAGTGCTCGGGATGCTAAAGTATAAAAACATGTTTGCCTTCAAATGCGCAATCGCAGCTTAAGTTAAAAACTTAACGCTGAGCCACCGCCCAGAAGCGACGCAGGAATGAGATGCGCCCTCTTATTTGCATACGCATGCGCAGCTGTATTTGTATCTGTATCTGCCGCTGCGCTGCGTATCTGAATCCGCATCTGCATCTGTATTCGCATCTGGGTCCGCAACTGAGTCCGCATCTCCCTGGGCAGCTGGATCCTCGGGCTCCCTTTTGTTAATTTGTTTACATTATGAGCTTCACTTGTAGCTACAAGCGACGGGCACAGCGCGAGCCCTTTGAAATAATGAGACGGCGTTGATTTTATTACGCCTCGGTAGCCGAGGTATCCGATGGATCCCCATCCCCCAGGTCCCGCGCCCTGTAACTCATAATATTCGGGGCCTTTTTCGGTCATGTGATGTGGAAAAGCTGCTTAGGAGCGGCTGGCCGACAATCCGATGCGCTTTTATGGCCAACATCCGCCCAGTGGTTCTGTCTTAGCCGTGCGCTCTTTCTCCCTTTTTAGTTATTTTAATGAGCTGGTTTACATGACTTTTTAATTTCGCGCTGGGCCCGAAAAGGAATTAATTACGCATTGGGCGGTCGCAGCGCTCAGCGAGTGAGTTTGCTGTCTTCGCCGGCTTATTTATCGCCGCATACCGCACTTCACATTTGAGTCCAACTGACATGGTCAGCTTTTAATTAGCCAGTCGAATGCCGGCGATCCGAGGCTCGGCTGGCATATCCATATCCATACTTATGAGCAGGAGGAGGGGCATCCGATCGAATGGGAAGGCAGGCATGGAAGGGATCGGATCAGTCAGCTCGCGTCGGCTAGTCCACCTGAGAGGAGAGGCACACTTATGAGGCCGCGGGTGACCCAAGTCTCGTTTTGTCAACATCTTCGTCTTGGCCAGCGTCTGTGTCTTGTTGTGTTTATTGTGTCGCTTGCCTTGTGGCTGATAAGCTGGCGCCTTGGCTTTTTTCATTAACAAGACAAACGAGCGTCCCGGACTCGGTTCCTATCCCTTCTGCCGTCCAAAGTGCTCCCCTCCCTGCGGCCAGAGCTCTTAGCGCCATATGATTAATAACCATTGCATGTTAATTTTCGTTATTTTTTGGAAAACAACGTCGCAGCAGGCGCCAATTACTTTTCGGCCATGCAGACCCTAATGCAGTTTCATAACGGCCATAATAATCCGAATGGGAGTTGGGCCTTGTCACGACACTTGCCCACACGAATGTCGGCGGTGAATGGTGGGGTTGGGATCTGCAGATCGGCAGATAGAACTTCATTTCATTGAACTTATATACTCACGACCTATCCCACACACATATATTAAATATATTTAACGTATCCTTAGTTTCTTAAGGACAATATTGTTAAGGGTCGATAGTTTACAATATTTTTTAAGATATTTTAAAGTTTTATGTATCTTTGGAATGGTAATTTTTTACAGCCTATGCTGAGCTAACAGTGTTTATCCAAATCACTAGCAAAGGTCAAACAGTAGCAGTTTCCGAAAAATCCCCAAAGTTGGGAGTGGAAGGCAACCAGGCCGAGCCACAGGCCGCCATCAATAATGCATGCTAAAAGCTTTTTGCATTATTTTAGGTATTTCTGGTGAGACTTCTTGGCCGCAACCGCACACACACACACACACTCACCGTCAACTGTATCTCTAAGATACTTATGTGAGCCTGAGCGAAAACATCATAAATAAGCTGGTGGCTCCAGTGGAGTGCGGGGAAAGCGATAAAATTATGCTTATGCGCCTTATCCTCCCTGTAAGCTGGCATCTTATATCCTGAAAGGATACACACACCTGCGGAAAGAGGGGGAAAATCCTAAGGATGCTGCTTATGTGGTGCGATAAATGGCTTTTTATTGAAATTGATATTGCCTGAAATATTCAAACGATCGGCAACCCCCACGACCTCTGGCCCAAAAGCCTTTGGAAAATATATGCAAGCCGCGGTTTAAAGTGTTATCCCCCAAGCGGAAAGGGCCGGAAAAGGGTTCCCGAGAAAAGTCGCAATAAGAAGCATGATTTGTCAGCTTAACACCCGCCATACATTCGCCGGCATTTGATGGCTTCTGACAGCCCACCGCCATTTTCCTACGCCAGCTCCAACGCCCATAAACACATCTCAATTTCAATGGGAGTCGGTGGTCGGATTGAAATCGATGGGTTATGCACTTACAGCGGAGGGGTTTTCATACTTTAGAAAGTTTTCTAAGGTAATGGAATTGGGGAAACTCTCCGCTGCAAATCATTGAACATTTACGCTCTAGTAAATGAGTTAAGTGTGCTGCAGATATGGATATATGGAACATAATCGTTTCAATCATTTCATAGTTCTCTTGAAAACACAATCCACAATACACTTTCCACCAGAATCAAAAACTTGTTCGTTTCACTACCAAAGTATATTTTAAGCAAAATATTAAACAAATATTTTAGGAAGAGTATTTTGAAAGCTGCACAAGCAAGCCAGAATATTTTTGATAAATATTCAATTAAGTTTATCTTGCACATTTGCAATCTCCATTTGTTGCAAATGACTGAAAAGACACGAAAGTTATTTTTACTGAATTGAATGAGACAGTTGATTAATTGGCTTAATTTTGGAACATTATCAATTTGGTATTGATTTGATCATTGCCTAAAATGTGTTAATACTTTTGAATAATTTAACAATCATTTTGGCTGTCTTGGCTGTGGTTAAGGTGATTGGCCATCACTTTCAGCGACTGCTGGCCAACCAATTTCTCCACGACTCCCTGCTTGACCTCATCAGTCAGTCTGTAAGCCGGTTTCCTAATTGTCGCTGGTGCTGCGTTGCTGTGCCAGCCGACCGCCTTAATACTATGGTGCGCACTGTGCCCGCCTTATCGCACCCAATAAACAACAAAGCACACACAACGCCGACTGGCAGGAATTTTAAAAGGTTCAGCGCCAGCACAGGCTCTGCCACTGTCCAGAAAATCGGAATCCGGCAATACAGAACTACAGAAATCCAGAGATGCGGACTCTGGGACACTGGGTCACTTATGCGTCCTACGAGCGCGACTTTATGACTCAACCTCAGACCGAACCGAGCCGAACCGAGTGGAAGTGGATATGGAGATGGAAATGGAAATGGATGTCGCGTGCTTTGTCTACAAGAGGCGGCGATAAAGGCTCCTGCTAGACCGCCGCCGAAACCTCAATCCTTGGCAATTAGGCAGGGGCAGCGAGTCAGCGGCCTCCAAATTGATTTCCCAGCGGGAGAGTCGCTTGGCATTAAGCCATTCAGTCATTTGGGCAGGTAGCAGGCACCAGGTATCGCGCAGCGAGCAGCGCTAAGTACTCGCAGGCGCACAGGTGCCGCCGCTCAACTCCGGAAGCGGCTTTCGGAAATGGCCAGTTATCTAGGAATTTATTGTTTGCTAATTGCCCGCCAGGACACACACCGCACGAGGGGGGACAGATACAGATGCGATCGCAGTAATAGCATTTCCAACTTGAGAGGTCTTCAACATTAGACAGCCTTTTCGCAAACTATTTTTGTTAACAGAACTAAAATACCCTTTTCTATATAATTAGAGTGAAAGTGAAAGAGGCAATTCCATGTTTCTGATGCCTGTCATGAAATGACATCTTAGATTAAAATTTAAACTTACAATAACATATTTCTACATTCTTCATATTTTCCTTTGGCATGATTATCCGTTGCTTTTTATCGATCTTTTTCTAAAACCAAAAAGAAGTAAATAGAGTAATATAAATTTAAAACATATTGGATATTAACACATGAGTTATTATGTTGACCTCAGGTGTAGAGGGATTGAAAGAATCTGTATGGGGCTGCACCGGCCTCCAGGCAGTCTTATTAAGTACTCACACATTCCTCTCATTGCAATTCCAGCTGCCTTCCCCATCGCCCGACGGATCGGCCATCCCTACCAGAACCGCACGCCGCCGAAGCGAAAAAAGCCACGCACATCCTTCACGCGCATCCAGGTGGCCGAGCTGGAGAAGCGGTTCCACAAGCAGAAGTATCTGGCCTCCGCGGAGCGGGCGGCCTTGGCGCGCGGCCTGAAGATGACGGACGCCCAGGTGAAGACGTGGTTCCAGAACCGACGCACCAAGTGGAGGTGAGTGCTACCAGCTACCCCATACCTGGCACCCCCGCTGAGAGGCTGGAGGCTAAAAATCAATACCCATCCCCAGTCGCAGCTACCATTTTTCAGGGCTCGAAAGTGCTGACAGCTTGACACTTACCCTCTTCTATGCTCCCGCTTTTCTGTTTTTTATGTGCCGTTTTAAACTAAAACATGCACAAAAGGCTTTTGTTAAAAAGAGCAAGTGCGAGCAGGTTGGACGGGTGGATAGTCGAATCAGTAATACTCTTGAAAGAAGGTTTAGGTTTATTTTATAGAATTCTTATTTAGCTAATAAGGAGCCATTGACTAAAATACCTTCGCAATCATTACCAGTAATTCTTCCTGGCATGGAAATCAATTTTTACTAAGGAACCCAAACACCTTTCTAATAAGAATTCCTAATCAAGTCTGTGAAATCCCATAAATACATAAATATTCATAACCCACAAGTGGACCATCTAATTAGAATTTATTACACTCAAACTGATTGTTCGTAACTATTTCATGTACGACTCACACATAAAGTAATACCATAACGTATTGCCAAGGCGACGCCTGTTTTGGTACGACCCAACTAGACCATAGAGCATCAAAGCCCGACGCGCATAAACGGGGAGTAAATGGCTCATACAATATGCATGAGCACATTAAATGAACAACACTCAGCCCCACGGAAAAGGGGCATATTTACGAGGTTTACTGGGGGTATTTGCGTTCTGTAGCCACAAAGAGCGCTCTTGTTAAACAAGCTAATTGGCCAGCTTTTTTTATGACACCTGTAATTTCCAGCTAAATATGTGGATTATAAAGATAGAAATACAAATTTAGGCTACATTTTAGTCACAGAAAGTAAGCGACCTTCGTGTAGAAAACTCTTGTCTGAAATGTTACCATTCAAAATAGTTAAAGTTTTTATGGCTACATAGTTAGGCAGTAAAATCGTTAGGCTCTTTAATGCCCATATAAAGAGTGTAAGCGGTCTCTAAATAGTAAATATAACAAATTTCCTAAAAGTTATGGGCTAATTTTATTCATAAAATCAGCAATTCAATCTAGTTCCCCTGTAACTACTTTTAGAATTTTTAGATTTATATAGCCCTTACCATATCGTGTACTCACATCCCCCATGCAAATGACAATTTATTTGACTCCAAAATTAGTCAGAGAGAGCTGTTCCCAATTTGGCGTGGCATTGAAGCGTGATATTGCGTGCGGCTAATTGTTTTCTATTTTATTACGGCCAACTAAGTATTTGAATATGAAATGGTTTGGTCGGATGATTTGGGACCGTCTTGCGGCTCGTATGCGATTACCGGCCGTCATAAAGTCGATGGCAAATGGCGGCTAAATGGACAAAGTTTTCCACTTTCCCAGCAAAGGGAGCTGCAGCTCTGGAAACGGGGAAGGAAAAGCGGGCGGGACGGCGCTTAGCCGCGTTAATTGCCGCTTAGCAGGCGGCGGCATTTTTAGAGCCCAGTCCTCCGGCTTATCAGCCATTTTGGGCCTATTCCAGCTCGTAAAAATTAATGATGTAAAACGCAATTTTGTTAACGGCTATGGCAACGGCTGTGGCAACTGCCTCGGCCACGGCTCGTTTGCGGTTAAGTGAAATGGCAATGGCACATTATGTAGTATACGTACCATGATTACGAGTCGGCACCACTCGTAAATATCCAGGGTATGTGTAATGTGCTCACATAATTGCCTTAATGCACACTGCGCTGCATTCGCCGGTAATTTGAATAATTAGCCCTGTCCAACGTGGCGTATGCGCTATGTATGCTCCAAGTTCCCAGTGCCATGTGTCTGGTGCCTTGTGCCTTGTGCCCATTAGGCAAGTTATAGAGATTGCATACTGAACTTCTCTTGCCCAATTCCTAATAAATAGCAACTCGTTTGCGACAAGGCAAGTGCCTCATTACGAGTATTGTCTGTAGATTGGTGTTATCTGGTGATTCGCAACCACTTGGCATCAATAAATAATAACAAATTGCGCGGCCAAATGAACGAACTCTTGTTGCCTGTCATTGTCTGACAATGTGTTTGGCAAAAAGACGATGAGAAAAAAGAAAGACGAAAAGCAATCTGCCAGCGCAGATACAGATACACAAAGCAGACGCAGAGATACAGATACAGGGGGGTGCAGGAGAAAGAAAAATTGCAGCCCACTTCCGGGCGCTTTGTCCCTGTGGCTCCACAACAAATGGACCCAGCCTGACTTTCCTCTGGTTGCCCTTTTCCCAGCCCATCGGATCCATAATTCAATTAGTTTCCCTGCCATAAATCAAGCTGCCGCTAAACCCTTTTTAATTACATGCTCGTTCATCATGCCAAAACCCCCACTCTCGAATTTTCTTGGCTTCGTCTTGGCTGGTACTTCACACCAATCGGCCCTGCATGTGCAAAAGTTTTTCCTGCCGAAAGCTGGCTAATTAAAAATGTACACACATGCCAGGGCAGAACTTTGACCGCAGTGCAAAAATCAATTTGACTGAAAGGAAAGTTTTTGCGGCCGGAGTGGAAAAATCAAATAAAATTAATTACAATGGCGAGAGCCATTTGTAAATTAACTCGCAATCCTGTTTGGGCCGTCGGCACGTGTCCTGCGCCGGAATCTTCAAGTTTGCGGTGGGCCAGTCCCTCGGGATCTTGGCCGGAAAAGCCTCCTTGGGCAGCCAATTGATGGTCTGGCTAAATTGTTATGTCTTGAGGCATAATTACCGCAGGACCTTTTTGGGGCTGCCCTTCCTGCCCCGACTCCCTCGACTTGCCAACGTCGTTTGCGTGTAGTGTGTGAAATGATTTTAATTACCAGGACTTGGCCGGAAAGGTCCCAAACAGCAGCTGTTGCCATCGGCGACAATTCGGAGGAGCTCGGGAGATTTATGGAGCGAGCTTTAATAAGCATTTTAGGCTAATGCCCGGCCATTACTTATCGCGAATGGCAAACACAAAACTTTCCACATCAACGCGATGGCGCCAAGAGACCAACATTTAACATTTGTAAAGCGTTTGTTACATTTCCCAGCTCCGTGACTGGAGATAAATTACAATCGTGTCGCTGTCTTCGGTCCCAAGCAGCGAATTAAACCCACAGCACACTACACATCCCGCCTTGCCACTGGGTGAGGCACTTTCGTTGGCCTGGCCGTTTTGGAGTTTTTAATCAATTTTCGTTGAATTTTTTATGCGGTAGCTGTTAAAAATGTTGCCCGATAAAGCCGGCTTGAAGGCGAAAAGGTGAAAAAGTAAAAGCCAACTGCTGGCTGCCTAATAACTCACTTCCATGGCCAGGCAGACAATTGAATTGTTGATCCAGCAATTGGGGAAATGGGATAGAAACGGTTGAGTAACAAGGAGTGCTTTTGGTAGACGCCCATGTGAAAAACGATTTAAATGTATGTAGCTATTATTGTGCAGAATGTGCAAGTGCTTGTGATCATAAAGGTACTCAACTCAAACTTAAATAGAACATGATACACATCCTTGTGCGAAGCACTAGTCAGGCATGAAGGCACGTGCTAGTTATTCCAATTTGTGGGCCCCAGACCTTGCACTAAATACCCGGGCTAATGTATTTTTAATGAAGCTCACTTGCGAGTTACGAAAGCGTAGTTTGAACGATGACAATGCTGATGAAAACCGTAATGAAAGCATATTAGACAATAATTATGATATATGTCTGCCATGTGCTAGTCTGCCTAGTTGTGGCTATAATGCGAGCAACCCTTCCCCTCCGCCCGTTTGGTCCTTAGTCGGCAACATAAGAACTTCATTAGCTCATGAAATATTCAAGATGGCGCAGAAACAACCCCTAGATCTGCGGGGGTGGTTGGAGCGTCGATGGAGGAACTCCAGGGGTGGTGGTGGTGCTGGCTCCATGGCCACAATTAGAGCAAAAGCTGCGCAAACGCGGGGCTGAGTTGCTGCATCTGCAGTGCAATTTACCCCTGAATTATTCATCAGCTGGCAGCGCACAAGTTGGGGAGTGGGCCAAATCCCCTTTAAGCCCGGGCATTTAAAATGCAATTTACGCAGCTCCAACTCGGCACGAAATTAATTTTCCACAAAAACAAGCCCAATCGATGGACCTCTGTGCCTGTGCGCCAGTCAGCATATTTGATTTGATTAGTTTTAAATGGTCTTAATAGGCCGCCCACATAACGACTTGATGAGCTCCTGTTTCGGCCTGCCCCGTTGGACGGGTGTGAGCCCCTGAAATGGTTTGCGGCAAATTGGTTTTCCATAATGAATATGTACATTAAGCGATACTATTTGCCAGATAAGGTCAAATGTGCACAGTCATCATGCGAATCGATTGGCGCGTGGCTAGTGTTGCAGCTCTGCAATTTGCTGAGAAAGTAAAGCTCCTGCCTTGACGAATTTATTTCTGGTTCGTATTTGAGGAACTTTATATCACTCTACAACTTATTAAAGTTTTGAAAATATAATTGGAACTCTCGGTTAGTTTGGAACTACTTAATCCAAAGCAATTCATTTTTAAGAACAATTTATTTTTAACAAAGAATAAGAAAGTACCCTTTAGTTAAACAAAATTCTCAGTATGGTTTACATGCCCTCCCTTTAGTTAGTTTTTTATTATCTTGGAAGAACTAATGGAGAATAAAATACTATATATTATCGATTCAGCTAAAACTAGGTGACCTCTGTAGTATACTTACTTTTAGCTATACCTACGTCCCTAAGTAATACTCACCAATACTTCCTATTCTCCTCCCATTCCAGACGTCAAACAGCCGAGGAGCGTGAGGCGGAGCGGCAGGCGGCCAACAGGCTGATGCTCTCGCTCCAGGCGGAGGCCATCAGCAAGGGCTTCGCCCCTCCCTCGGCGCCCCTGGGCTCCCAGGGGGGCGTGAACGGGGCGCCCCTGGCGGCTCTGCACGGCCTGCAGCCGTGGGCAGAGGCGTCGCATGCGGCGGGCTGCTAATCGGCATCGGAGGACCCATATTTCCGCCCTGTGTTTCGGCGGGAGCTGGTTTATTTGTGATACACTTCGCTTTGTACATAGTTCGGGATGAACGGACAGTTCGCACTGTACATAGGAGAAGGGGCGGCGACGACTCGAGGCCCCATTGTAAATACCTAGCTTTACTCTGTAGTGACGCTTTCTTAACCGATTCCGCGAGGATAGGGATCGGAGGATCCCCCGACCCGGAGCAGCGCTTTAAGTTTGTGAAGAATCTCGAATTTCCGTTTTGTGTTTCGTAGCGCAGCATTTAGACTCTTAGTTATTGTTCGACAGTTCAACCGAAGCAAACCGCATCTCAAAACGTCGCAGTGAGCTTGCGAGCCACGCCTAGTAGTAGCATATTTAATACACAAAATTATATACGGATTGTAATGTATTGTAATTGTAATATCTGTCTGTAGGCTTAAGTCGAATGGCATTACCTAGTATTATAAATTATGAACCCTAAATACATGTACGACTATTGCAAAGTAAACCAGATGAGCAATGAAAATAAACACATTATTGAATCAAAGAATACGAAGTTGATGGTTTTATTTTTAATTGACTTAGAAGACAGGGGCGCTAAACAAAATTTAAGAATATAACTTGGGATCAAATCCCAATTAGACGGGAATTTTACTTTTACAGACGTTTCTTAACTTTAAAGAACAGTATCTTACACGAATTTCTCTTGTTTATAAAGTAATAGTTAGGTTTTTCTGTTTACCAACCTAACTCCAACAAGTAATATCCCTTATGTTTATTATGAAAACCTGTATCCTGTCAAGAACAAGTAGTAAATGACTTGAGAACTCCCCAAAAACAAACAATCCCGCACTGAAGGGGAAGGTTTCTGGCCTTTTCGGTTGAGTTCCGTGGATAAACGGCAATGTTCCAACCCTTAACTAGTACAAACAATCCATTGAATATGATTTATAGACGGTTATTGACAGGCGCTGGGTGTTTCGATTCCGTAGACCAATTTTGATAGGAACCTGCGGCCTGACCGGATACCTTTCGACGTGCTAATGATTGGAATACCTATAAAAATCAGCCATATGCTCGGCCCGAAAAACTAACAACAATTAGCGAGCGAATATCCCGAGGCCGTTCATTATAAGTATATTACGTGTTTTTGCGTTGAAAGCAAAGCAAGCAGGCGCCGCTAGACAGGTAGCCCTATACTTAGGACCCCTTCCTTGGGCCTTCCGCCTCTAAAGTGTTGCCGCTGTCACATTAGCGCTGAGGTCGGTCCCGAAACGGTTCGGACCTGAACCCTAACTCCTACAAGACGGCCGGTGGTCGATGGTCAACAGCCGCCTGTACGGAAGTAAACGATTTTGGGCCAAGGAGTTGAAAGACGGCGCCCCAACAAAGTTGCAGACGCCGGCGATCAAATGCTGTTTATTTGAGCTTCAGCAGAGACACCTTTTTAATTTGCCATTTGCCGCTGCCGGGCTTGTGGATATAAATGCACTCGGAGAAAGGCTTCCCAAAACTAGAATAATAATCTTGGTTAATTAATTAATGGTTCTGTCGTGTTTTTTATTTTCAAGAGGATTTTCACTCAATCAATCGCTTTTAAGCAAACAATGACTAAATAAAGTACAATCTTAGAATTATTATTAATAATAATATTTGCATCCGAAATATTTAGTAATCTGTGGAAAACAACAAAGTATTTTATTAAGATTTTTACTATTTACTTATACCTATTTTATAAATGTTAAATTTCTTTAAAAACGAAAGATTTTATTATTCATTTCCTTCAATTATAAAGATTGAAACGTTTTGATTTTCAGAGAATACCTGCTTTCCATGAATTAGGACATTGATTTTTGTGCAAGTGTGAGATCCGAATATGGAGCACAAACTGGGGCTACTTGGAAATCCGCATAAATTGCGTTTAATTGGACAATCTCTGGCTTATTTCTTTGTGGCCAGCGGCCAACGAACGAATCAAATTTGTATGTAATGAGGATGGCAGCCCGAATCGTTTGAATCCTTGGCCCCATCGAGTGTGTGGCATTGCATGTGGGGTTGCGCTTAATTGGCCACCGTTGCTGCTGCCCCGGGATTCCGAATTGGGTTTTCAAGTCCCAGGTTTGATTGATTATTGAGCAAACTTGCGGACAGGCGCTGGACTGGAGCAGCAATCTATTTGTGTCCACTTAGTGTAATACAACATGAAACGACTTCGGAGCTCGGACTTCCTGCGGAAATGGGGTCGAGTCCTGTGCTGGATAACAGGATAACGACTGGACACAGGCCGAAGTGCAGCCAAAAGTTTTCGGCCTTGCGGATGGAAATCCCCCGAAAAAGAAAGCCAAATTGGAAGTGACCGGGGGCCGAACGGGCGTGTGTCAGTCGAAAAAGTGGATGCGAGTATGAAAAATACAATCGAACAGAATGCGGTTGGTCAACAAGACAGGCGCCGGCAGATACGGATACATCCGTATCGGATACTGCGGATCCGGATCGACAGAGCCCAGAACTCCTCTTCCGTTCGACGTGCACATGTACGTGTCAGTCTGGATTATGGCAAGATTGAAGGGGACTTAAGCACACAAATGGCGGTTGGCGGCAGACATTATGGATCTGCTTCTGGCTCTGCTTCTGGATCTGGAGCATAGCCATCTCAGAGCCATCCAGAGCCGCAAAGCTAAGCACATTTTTCAAATTAGTTTTTCATCATTTGCGCTGAGGCCACAAAAGAGTTGACAACAAGTTGGACAGTTCGCTGTCTATCTGTCCGTCAGTCAGGCGGTCGCTTAGATGGTTGTTCAGCTGCCTGGCGGATGCACTGAGCCCAGTGACAGCGAATAATTGGCGGGCATCGGGGGACATTAAAATTAAATATGAGTCGCTATCCCTATCGCCAGGGCGGCACACAGGTAAGGGTGCGGAGGTAAATACACATGGGGGTTCTCTAATTATGGCGATCCCCCGTCGGAACAGCCAGTCGTAAAAACGTCATAAAGAAAACAATTTCACCTAACGTACGAGCTTGTTCCGCCGCAATATGAGTGCGGTTGTAAAAAACGAGACAGGGCGGCCATTGTTCTGCTGGGCAAACAAAGGCGGCCAACTGTCATTAGCCGGCTCCCTTCCTCGGCATGGACGTCGTTAAAAACGCTGCACTAAATGAGTTTAAAAATGGAGTAAATGGAGTGCTCTAATCACCCCCTCAGCAACCGTACATAGCCGAACCCCCGTCTGATATATGGTATGTATGTGCAGGGACCCACTGCTAACAGCCCTCTAATGGCTGCCCCGCTCATTTGCGCTGAAAACTAATGATTAAACCTGTCATTAGCTTCTCCGGTTCACATGCCGTTGTCCGCAATTTGTTAGCTCTAGTTTTTGTTCTCGCGGGGTCCATTTCGGTACACTCACCGATTTAAATAGTATCAAGCCAGGTTTTAAGTCCCGTAAATTAAAGTGGCAACTTTTCGGTTGGACAATTCTAACACTTGTCTCAGCCAGATGACATCTGGCCCAGTAAAGCCGTAATCTGCAATTATTTTGGGTCTAAATCTTACGTAAACCAAGTTCTGTTGGCTGTCATTTCAAAGCGTATCCTAACCCTTATCAAGGGACACAAGCGGGACAAGCGGGCTGTGACATTGGGAAGGGGGTGGGAAGTTGGAAAGAATTTACACAACTTTACAATCAATAAATATTAGGAAGGAGCTTTGGGAATTAGAGATTGTATTTTAAGAATTGTGTTTTCATGACAAAATAATATTATATACTTAATAGATTATAAGTTGTTTAAGCTTGATTACGTCTTACAAGATATTAGCCCTTGTTATGTATAATTTATATGAACATAATGTATGAAAAAGCTGCAATATGACTGATACAGAAATTACTTAATATTTAACTACCTCTACTATTTACTTTTATAAAAAACCCATTGATAAAACCGCTTAGGCAAGGGGACCAACTCAGTGCGATGACAATAACAGATCATCCGCACTTCAAATTTTCAATAAGCAGCCCACGTGCGAGGAGTGGTAAGTCGTGTAACTGATTTTCCCATGCAATTCGACATGAAAGTTTAATCGAGTTTGTTTTCAATTGAGTGCAAAATCACATCAACAGCAGATAAAAATGGTGTAAAGTGCCGGGACCGAGCTCTCAACTCGGTGGTCAGCACCGAACTCGCTTGGAGTTGGACTCGGGGTGGTTCGGTTCTTTTTCACTTCCACAGCACTCTGCTGCCCAACCCACAAGTGTCAACAGGATGGGTCGACCTTCCGCGTACGGACGGCTCTGATAGAATTATTTTGGTATTTATTGCCGAACACACAAATTTATAACCGACCAATGAAACGCCATAAAAAAACCCCACTGACTTTGACGTGCTGCCATTGCTCGAGTCCGCCCGAAAACATTTCAATTTTATGGCCACGCTCCGTCCGAAAGGGGCTAATAAAATATTGAAAAGTCTGGAAAATTTATGTTGAATTCCATTAGAGTTATGGCGTGAAAATTTCCCTGCTTGTCGTTCATGGCCAGCCGGAAATGGAAATCAATGGAGAACATTAATTACTGGCGCGCAGGATGTGTCAGCTGAGTTCTGGCCAGGATGGAGACACTATACTGCGGGAAAGCCAATCAAGCTGCTGGAAAGTTTTCGGGTCTCTCTAGTGTCCGTTTAAGAGGTTTCCAACTCAGGTATTCAATGGCTAAAGCTCGGCTCTGCCATAACTGGACTCTCATTTCATTTGCTGTCCTACTTGGCTCAGATACCTTTGTTCTGGGCCCATTTCCCAGTTGTCCATTTCACAGACGAGATATTTACATTTTTTATTCGCCTCACAGAAGGAATTGACCTTTTTCCTCGTCTTCATCCGACTCTCACTCGGACCTTCTGTAAGTGGTCTTCGGGGGAAGTTTTGATTTCTGGGTAATTTTTCTTTTGCCTGTCCGGAGCCAGTCAAAATTCAGCCGCCAGTTGAATAATTGAAGGAGAGCTGGACAGGATTGGGGCAATCAACTGGCCAGACTGACTGCTGCTCCTCAAATTTTAACGCATTTGTGGGCCAAATCCGCTGGCAGCTGGCAGATTGAAACGAAAAGAATGCCCAGCGCCGGCCAAATTTCTCCCAAATGCATATTAAAATATCTACGCCGGGTGCGGGCTCGCCGAATATCCACTGATTTCTCTGGCCAAACAAATGTCTGGCCGTAAAAGTCAACGGCAAACGAATGGGGCGGCAATAAAAGAGCTGCCATAAAAAGGTAACGTACGACATCTCGGAGGGCGCTTTGTGGGCGGCCGGAAGCGGCGAGGATGCAAGGGCGGAAGTGGCAGGTTCACGTCGTTGACTAATGTTAAACGCGCACAACTTGTCCTTGTTGTTGATGTTGTTTATGGGCCGGAGGACTGGCTTCCCGGCCTATTCAAATCCCTGCGGCCCGGGAGATCCCCCGAAAATGACGCGCGTGCCTCCGAGTCACGCGTTTGGCAACATTTCAAATTGATGAAGTCGTGCTCGGAACATGAACATCCGCATTCGCATCCACCACCACTCCACTCTCGGCCTGGTGTCAATTGTATAATTGCCAAATGTTGTTTTCAAATATTTAATTGAAAGGGTGTTTTGTCGCTGCCGGCTGATGGTGACTCTCCACTTCGTGGTTACACGCGTATCCTGTTACAAATCCTGTGTCGATGTTGTTTTGCCTGCTGTTTAATATAATTGTTATCCGCTTGTATCGGCGTTGATTGTTTGACCGGCCGAGGGGGTTGGGAACGGAATAGCAGAGGGGTGGCTCCTGCTCGATGCCATCAAGTGCCGAGACTTTCTCAGGAGATAGCACTTGATCCCCAGGAGTGATCGCAGGCAGCAGATGCTACTTAAATAAAGTGGATAAGTGGGATAGGACAGCCCTGGGAAAATGTTAATAGTGCCTGGAAGTCAGTTAATAAATAGATGTATTTCAGATATTCAGCAAGAATGAAAAGGCGGATCTAACAGATAACTCTTTTACTTAAAGTTATGTTGATACTAATAAAAAGAAAATTCCAAATGACATTATGTATTCATTACGACTTAAAATGAAAACAAAGCAAACAAGTATTGTATACCGAAATCACCTTTATAAATCGTCAGGTATATCCTACTTAACATGTACACTTAATAATAAGTAGGAATATTGTTAAAATAAATTAACGTTTTTATTCGGAATTTAAACACTTGATACCGGTTTTTAAAACTAAAATTCCTACTCAATAAAACAAAAATAAACGAGCTTCTTAAATAATGTTATTGTATTCCGGTTTACAATTCAAGAATTATAGAACTATATTGAACAGAATATGAACACCAGAGTGGGCAACAACTTGTGCACTTTAGAAATTAGAGCTCTTATAAAATAATTAATAAGCCTTTAATAACTCCTCTTGAAAAAATCTCAGTGTTTCAAAAATTTCTGTTTAAATTGTTATGAAATTAAATAAAATTTAAACTGTTTCATGTTCTACTTTAAAGATCACTGGTTATGATATAAGTATGGCTGTATTTAGCTATCAAAGACAAGAAGACATTGACAGTTCAATAAAGTCCCCTAGCTGCGCACAACTTCTCTCAAAATGTCCTGCGGCACTCCTATCCATTGAGTTACTGCCACAGGGAGGTGGGAAGTGCGTTGAAGGCAGCTATCAATACAGTTTACGCAGCTTCCGGGAGGTAGGGACAGGTGGGATGCCGATGACACCTACATTTGATGGCACTCAGTGAACCGGAGGGCTGAAAACTGGCAACCGGCAACTGACAGGGGCCTGGGAAAAGTCGGAATCGGCGGTCGACCGGCAATTCGAATTGCATTTTAATGCAATTACAAGGACGTCAGTCAGAGCGCTTCCACCCCGAACCACCCACTCCCTGTCCCGTCCACTTTGCACCCCCGAAGGCCCACTTGACAGTGACAATTAACAGAGCTGGGATGCAGGATCTGAATGCCGCTCTGTTGAAATATGTCCTGCGTCCTTAATCTCACTTTTATTTTGGCCCGGCAATGGCAAGAGGGCAGGCGCAGAAGCAGTCGCAGATTAAAAGATATAAATTCATATTCCCCAGGCAGCGGGCAACAGGACCTCGAACGCGTGTCCTGGTCCCCGCCTCCCTCCCCGAGGATCGATTAGCTCGTTTGCAATTCAATTTGAAGCACAGCACTTCCCGCACTTCCTGCGTGACTGTGTCGTATATCTTTTTTTATGAATGGATTGCGTGAATGATGAGCTGGCTTAGCCGGCTGGCAGGGCGTTTGATTTGCCTGATCCGCCAGTTGCCACTGCCCGATTCCGTGTCACACATCCGAGTTCCTGGCGGCAGGTGCAGGACTTCCAACTAGCAACTATCGCTGTGCCACTTAGGGTAATTAACTGCAAGATGCTTAGTGCTCAGTGCCCAGTTCCTCAGCCGTAACCTCATCGACGGGTCCTGGCCCTTCATCCCCGTCGAAACGAACAGTTCAAAGGACGAGAGTCGCATTCAAACGTGACTACATTGTTTTCACATCAAGTTCAAGTGTGGCACAACATTTGTCATAAGTGCGCAACGCTGGTCCCCTCACCAACCCCCTAAGTAATTTGATTGGGCCATTTATAGGATGAGCATCCGTATCTGCATATTTCCCAAATTGATTTCCGCTCTTTTAATGGTCTTCGCTTTATTAAAACATATACTTTTGCGGTAAATTGCCTTCATGGGGCAGATGAAATATGGTTTCTACGCACATCTTGAAAAATCCTCAAGGACTTGCCATCGATTTTTCATCCTCTTCGAACTGGCGGCTTCAACCCGTTTAACGGCTGCCATAATCGCCCCCAGCCACAGACACTGCCGGAAAAACATTGATTGATGATAATGATCCGAATTCGTGAATAAACGATAACATCGTTATTATCATAGGCACTGACTTGGGCGCATTTTTCCTTTCTGAAAAGCACACTAGACGCCAAGTCACTTTAACCGTCACCGCAGTAAAGTCTTAAAATTAGGAGTATTACAAAAAAAAGTATTTTTTTTCATAAATTTGTAAGCCGTATTAATTTTCCGATTGATTCAACGGCAGATATGTGCTTGTAATATTTTCATTAAAAGACTTCAAAAGTAAGTTGAACAAGGAAGAACGTTATAGTCGAGTGCCTCGACTATCAGATACCCGTTACTCAGCTTAAGGAAGCCAAAGAGAAATGAAAATATATAAGCAGCAAGGCGCCACCTACCCGCTATTTCAGTATATGCAGACAGATTTAAGCGTTTAATCCGTTTGTGGACGTTGGAGCAGCAAACATTTTTTTTAATCGATCGATAGGCATTAATATAACAAATACATTTTGGCAAAAAAAAAAATATAATTAAAACTGTGGCCACTACAACTTTGGGCGGTTTGTGGGCGTTAGAGTGAACGAGGCACTTTTTTGCAAGTCGATAGGTATTAATGAGACAAATACATTTCAGCTGAATTAAAAATGTTGATATTTGTTTGAGAAGATATTTTACTAGTTATTATCAATGAATTATAGTTTAAATTTACTATTCAGCTGTTCGACATTTTCAAATATTAATAAAAACAACTAACGATTTCTCCAAAAAAATAAATCTCAGTGCTGCAATGCTTTCACCGGCCTTGGCATAATACCAAAATAAACGCTAAGACACTGTTAAGAAAAATAAAAGTAAAAAAAGGTATACATGTAAATGGTCAAGTTCTTCAATGAAAATTTTATATTTATCCTTTTCCGTGTGATGTTTTGTGAGGTAAACATTTAATAAACGCAAGTAGTCGAGAAGTCGAGGGAAAAACTAATAAGAAGACCATAATCGTGAAAACTGCACAAAAGTTAGTTCAGTTTTAGTTAACATTTTTTTCGATCCCCTAAGTTAAAATTGGCAAAAGTGGCGCCATCGGAAGTGGGCTTTGGGTGCAAATGGAAATGTTACTTATAAGTTAGCCGGAAGGTGGCGCAACTACTTACAAAGTATGCCGACAGGTGACGCCACAGTATAGTGCTGGCTGTCCGACTTTGACGTCTTACATGGCGTGTTAGCAAACGGTTAGACTCAACAGAGATGCTAGAGGGCGTGCTACTTACAAATTTACACTGAAAATAAGAAAAAAATCTACAAAATAGGCGATTCTTTTGCCAACTGTGAAGAAGCCTGGCTGATCCTGATCCAGAACATAGACTAAACTGCCTTCGGATTTGTTTAAATGTTGATAAAAGTATGAAATAATTTTACAAATTTAATTTTGATTATAATTTGTTTTAGTTTACCTGAAAGGTTTTAACCTCTTGCTTCGGCGTGACGTCACGAGGTTAAACGCAAGGTTTGACGTGACGTCACGATGCTCGACGTCTACCCATACAATCGAGAAAAAATAGGCTTAAAGAGTGGAAAGTGTTTGACTCGAGCCAAACTAAAGCAGCCAAATCCCAAATCTGGCCGCGCACTTTAAATTTGTTTAACTGTGAGAAAAACTCTGTAACGGTCATATAACACATTTGAAATGTACTATAATTATCAAATATATTTCGTTAATAAGCTTACGAGTAAAATGTATTGCTACAATAAAGCTTACGTTCTTTCATTTCATTACGTACACTGTTCGGTACATTAATAAACACAAATATCAGGATTTGGCAAAAAAAACTCAAATTTTTAAAAAGTGCCCTCTGTTTGCAAATCTATATTTCTAGCTAATATCCTGTAAATCCCCCAAAAGTCCAAGGTGTTTGGTTCGCACCATATATAGTGTCGCAAGTTTGAAAATATGGTATGGTAGATATAATTGATTTTTAGTATATGTATATCCTTATTTACTGATCAAAATAAGAGAGTGTCTAATTCGCAACGGTGCGTCTATTTTTATTAAAATGATATGAGAACGCTAAATTTAGAAATATATGTTATTTTAGATATCTTAACGCAATTTAGTGTAACCATACTTTTAAGCAGTACATGTACATATATGAATAATCATCGATCATTTTGCTTCCAGGAAAGCACATTTTTTCTACACACTGTCATATTGTGGAAAAAGTTTTGTAAGTTACATATATTATAAATTTTGAACTCGGCGAATTATCACATTGCGCCAACTCACGAAAGAAGCCCTATAGCCCTATATATATTTAGCATGTGCTTATGGTGGCTAGTGAAAATGCCCAAGTGCCGACCAATTTCGCTTCGGGCACCATGGATAAGTTTAGTTTCCCGGCCACGAGAACCCTGGTGTACACCATCGGTCAGAGTCATAAGCTATAAACTCATCATTGCCAGATAGCAACACAATTGTTAGTCCTGAAACCATATAGGTAACTTCATACAGATTAACAATACTAGCGTGTACGTACAAAACAACAATCCCGGCGTCTATGCACAAAGCAACATGAACACGAACATGGGCCTCGGCAAACCGAAAGGCCAAAACCAGTTTACAAGCATCAACCAGGGTGTTTTCGCACACAGCAACACCATCGGTTTTGGGCACATTACCGGACAATCGGATTCTGTGATCCTCCCAGCCCAGGCAACAATTGCATCCCGACCAGCAACCCGGAGTGCCAACTTATTTTCAACCAGGGCTGCACCAACACTGCAGGAAATACCATTGCATACGCAAGCTCGGCTAGATGCAACAGAGGGTAACAGTATAAATACGTATCTACAAATACAAGACATAAACTCCTCTCGTGCCTATTCCACCATTCCAAAAGCACAACTTCAGAATTTTAAATCTGGTACTGACGCTTTTATTACCATATATGTTTAATTATATTTTTTTTAAGCCAATTAAAATGAATAGTAATAGGAAACAAGCAAAACTGTATTTTTGTTTCATCTTCCGTCTGTGTGGCTATTTTACTTTCGATAATCGTATCGTTAAAAGTGTCTTTTCGATAATAATCTGGTCACACTACAGTCATATGTGAAAATTTCATTGCTACGAAAAGAAGGCGATTTGACAAAATAAACACAATTTGGTCATTTCAGTTTTGTTTTTTTCTATTTTCATTGCGATGCCCTCTATTGAAAGCTGCGAGCAGGGGCGTAGCACGGCTGATCATCGCTTATAAATTAAACCCAATGGGTCGGCAAGCAACGATCATACTAAGCTTACAACAAAATCTAGGTTAAGAATAATGCTAGATTAACATAAAATACTAACTCTAATACCAATGTAATATGAAAGAAGATCTGAGGAGAGAGAGTTGGTAACATTCTTGAATAGAAAAGCTCTTGGTGCGTTTATTACATTTTACACCGATGACGGCTAAGCAATGTGTTGAATAAAACCAGTGGGTTCGCGAAGCGGCATGTTCACTCCTGCTCCCCGAGCAAACTATTCCACTGCTGATATGTTTTTAAGAAAAAAAGGAGGTGTCCAATATGCACATTATGTGAAAGAATTTAAGTCTGTGTTCTCGTTCATCTATTGGTGCCAGTAAAGGACTTAAGAAAAACAATGATAGAAATAAGTTACAAAGATTAATGGAGACGGAAGAAGACCAAACTAGAAGGACCAAAATTGCGCTAAAGAGATCTGTTAAGACTGCAGAAAGCCAGCTCAAAAGATTCAAACAGAAGGGCACAAGAATCTTCAAAAAAAGAACTATTGAGACATAAAAAGAGGGACTAAGTAGATTTGATAAAGAGGCAGAAAGAATTATACTTGACATATCTTGAAAGAAAAAAGCTTGAAAAAGGAGCATGCAAAAAGTTTGGGAAACCGTTTTGGCTTTAGGTCCAAGAGGAAAAATAGAAAGTGTTTTTGAAAACCACCAGCACACTAAAGAAAAATTATTTTCTTTAATCAATATTTTTTACTTATAACATCATTTATTAGTTTAAAATCAAAATATTTTATCTCTTGCAGAAGATTCCCCTCTTGGAAATAATTTCCGTGAATTAAATATATTAAACAAAAAACAGGGCACCGTCTTTCTGTTATGTCTTATTATTTTTAAGAGGTCTTGCACCTTATTTCCCTGAAATACGACAGCCTTTACAAATAAATTATTTAATAAAGTCTGACTTGCGAAATAAAGTCTGACTTAAAAATATAAACACAATTTAGATAATACCAGAAAATATTAATTTTAAAATCAAAAGTTGTCATGTCCATCAATTTTTGTTTGATGGCAAAAGTGAAATATTATTAAATAAGCGCATCTGTTCCGGAATCGATTACTGAGATAAACGAATTTAAATTTAAAGAGCAAAGGCATTTCAAGTTTCTCAAGCCAAACCGCATAGTTATTACTATGGTCTTCTAATTTCGTGCGAAATATAGAACTTAAAGGAGGCTTGGAAACATATTTTGATGAATTTTCAATGTGTTAGTTGTAGGGCTCTTGTTGAAGAAATTTGTAACACACAAAATGTTTATTAGAATTTAAAATTTCCGCCAGAAATCAAAATGTCCGCCAGATTTTAAAAATTACCGGCAGGGCATTCGATAGAGTTTCATGAGCAACTCTGGTGTCAACATTTTTGATAAACAAGCCCTGATTTCTAAAGCATCCCGAGTATCTGGTCTTTTCGTTTTGGACCGTGGCCGTGTGAGGATCGTTCTCTTCTGAACAATTTGTCTTCAGTGATAAACACTCAAACTCAAAAACTGCGGTACCGATTTTTCATTGAGAGCATTAAACCCTCTGCAAGGTTACCTAAAATTTAACATTTTTGGATCTTCTGTTCTATGGATATGAGTAATATTTTGTACATTCTGGTTGACGCTACCTCTTCTTTTTCATACAACAGTCCGGCAGTACGAAATAATAATAGAATGACTTCTTAGAGTTTGAAAATTTTGAGCCACCTTGAGCTTGTCGACAGTACTTGGAAACCGCAATGCGTGGAGATCTATCGATATTGGGCGCCATCGAGAGTCGACGATAGTTTATTTTGAACCATCGATAGTTAGTGGCTCATAGTGTAGTCCAACAAAAAATTGCTGAATGTTCTTTCAGACTCCACAGACGTAGCCGGAATGCAAAGATATTTGGCAAAGATTTGATTCTCCTAGAAAAAAGTAATATATTTAATTATATGCAATTTATATCTCGGCACTTTTAGTTAAGGCATACCTTCACCCATTATAGAGGGTCTATATCTTGTCCGGCAATTGCCCTTTCCAGATACTTTACAACTTTAGGAATGGAACGCTCACCCAAAAAATCGAACAAAGAGTCCTGTAAATTTGAAGCCGGTGCTACGGGTTGATTACTTGCGATCTTTATAACTGAAAAATTTGACCTATTTAAAAAGCGATCAATATTAATTTAATTTATTTTAAATTGTTTTTCAATGTTTCCTCGTTTTTTGCAATTGACGCCGACACAGAAAATGCGCGTAAATTTTTTTAGGGATTTTTACGGTATAGCAAAAGATTTATCAACATTTTTCTAATTCAATTAAGACCAAACTACGACATGCAGCAAGTCAGCTGTTTTTACTAATACGCCTCCAGTTGGCGCTTTAGACTTAACGCTAGGTGGCAAAAAAATAAAACAAATAAAACGAATTAAATAAATTTATAGATATTCTTAGGGATGAGGATATTGTTCGTTATTATTAAAATGTGCGCGCTCTTCAATAAATTCTTCACCAAATGAAATAAATAGTCTTTAAAATTTAATCAAATAAAGACATTTTTTCGATTTTGATGTTTCAAAGTGGAAAAATGTATATTTTAAATATATTAATTCAACTTTTCAATCGTTAAAAAGCTTAACTTTCAAATCTGGTGCTTGGAAAACAACCTGAAATGAGCTTTTAATGCTGAATAAAAGAACGATAAGTACATAACCAGTGATTGGTGTGGACACTCAAGTCAAAAATATACTTAAGAGGTTCAGTATCAAGGTTTTTGACCTTGCAATGGGGTGATATAAAGTCGCCACGCCCCCAAAAGGAACGCAGAAAAACAAAGCAAATTTCTTACAGGAACAGTAGGCATGTCAGGTCATTATGGTTAATGAGGAAATGTATGGGCATACATACATCTTCTGGGCCAGTCCTTGCAAGAACTGGACCAGCAGAACCGTGTACTTTGAATTTATGCAAATTATTTACCAATACATTGTTGGCAGAAAGCAGTCAGGAACATGGACACGATGCCACGCATAATTATTTCATTAGGCGCTAATGGTCAGCTTCCGATGCAATCGTATTACCTAGGGCCTTAATGACGACACAGTCAATTGGGAATATTAAACACACCGACATGTTCACCGAATACTGAGAAAGCGTCCAAAGCTTTCATTATCACATTTTGAAACCAATAAGTGATTTTCTGAGGGTTCTCTGCAGCGTTCAAGGTAACAAAAAAATGTATACTATACGGGAGATTTATCAAAACAAATATCGTTGGTAAGAGAATAAATTAAACTGAACTTACGCAAAACATCAAAATTAATCGAAGCGAAAAAAATTTCAAGATCTTCAAATGTTTATCAATTGGAATCGGAAAACGTTGAGGATGGTAGTGATTAAAGTGAATTCGAATTGTACCATATAGTAAAAGTAAGGCATCGATTTTATTTTAAGAAACTCAAGGAACCATAATAATGGACGTCCTGTCCAGATACCAAAGTCAAACGAGTTCCCTTATTAAAGCCACTAGTACGTTCACTGGGCTATTCGTTCTTCCCGGCTGCGAAGGATTCCGATTTGAAGTTTTTGATGAACTGCAGGGATCTTGCGATCACCAGCTTAATCCACGCTGGCAAAATAGCTTCCACCAGGGTGGGGACTATTTGGTGGCCTGATCTGGCGAACCTGGAATTACTGTTCGCGCCAGCGAGGTGTTGTCGGTGCTTACCTCCCGGCAACTCCACCTGCTCTCCTCGGAGTCCTCCACTGTTTCCTCGGAGGAGGAGTGAGCGTCATCGTCATCATAATCACCCTCCTGCTTGCTCCGTCACATCATAATGGTGGGATGAAACATTTAGATCTGATTTGATTATCCTCGTTAGTTTCCTGTGGCCTGGCTTGCGCTTAGGTCACCACTCGGAGCAGAACCAGCAGAACCGGAGAGCAGCGCTGTCGTCCCAGGTGGAAAACCATTTTTTCATTCTACATGCACGGAAACCATTTATGATATAGAGCTCCCTCTTAATAAAGACTCTCGCATGTCGCCTAATCGAACGAAGGTAATGCGGGGTAATGCAGAAATTGACCAGTTTTTGTGTGGCCCAGCTACACTAGTTACACGCGTAGAGTTAAAGGGTACACCATATTCGATAGAAATTATGTAACAGGCAAAAGGAAGCGTTTCCGAGCCCAGGATCACTAGCCGAGTCGATTTAGTCATGTCCGTCTGTCCGTCCGTCCATATGAACGCTGAGATCTATAAGAGCTAGAATATTCAGACTTGGCATGCAGATTCCTGGGCCTCCTACGCAGCGCAAGTTTGTTTTAGCGGGGTGTCACGCCGACAATCCGCAAAAATCTGTGCGCCTAGAGTTTTTATTATAGAAAAAATGTTAAAAATTTGGACAGGAATGCGCCGGCGAGTGCACTTTTTTCCTGCACTGGCTGGCTGCAAAACCCGATCCAAGCCACCAAGCTGGCAGTTGGGGGATCGGGAGAGCTCAGGTAGTTTTCTGGGCTCGGCTCAATCGCCGCAGGCCACGCACACGGAACGCGTTTCGTTCACAGGTATGATTAAGTCAAGCTCGAGGAGCGATTCCGATCGGGGCTGTGCCTCTGGGAGCGATGCACTGGCAGCGCAAATATGCAGCCTTAGTCGCGAATCAGAACTCTTGTCGGGCAGGTCGCAGTGAGAGATACCAGTCAGTGCCGAAAATTCAAATGTAACTAGTTGGTGGTGAAACAGCTTACGCTATAAGCAAGCAATATTATGATTTCGGGTCTGGTTATTAATAAGCGTTTCAATAATATAAATTGTAAAAATTATTAACGACTTAATATTTTTACGTCACCTCAATTAAATAAATAATTTAAGAATACAAACAAAATAATCATTTTCCCCGTTTAATTTTTCGATTTGTTGAATATTTTTATCAACACTTTTTTCAGCCAGTGCAATTTACAGAAACGTTTCTTAAAAATACCTCATAAAAAACCATTGCCATGAATCTATTTACACGCCTAAAACGCTTGGGTGGTGGTAACAGCAGAGTAAGTAATACCAATTGAAATCAGTTTAGTTTCCTAAGGTTATATACACTAATTTTTAGAACTCTGTCACGCTTCCTGCCAATGGTAGTTTCTCTGAACGAGCAAATCGAATTTGGCGCCCATTAGTTTTGCAGCAGCGGGCTTTTGTAAGAGCACTTAGTATGACCGTTTCGAGATGTCGATGGATTCCAGCGATTGCTTACGTTTGATTACGTTTCCTTATGGCTGCTTACTTACGGTCGCTTTCGTTCAAAAACAAAAACATCGTTAACATCGTTTTTCTCCACCTCCAATTCAAAAAATATTCGACACTCAAAACCGCTCATTTTCAACGCGTTCTCCAAATCCTACCGTGTTCTATTTTAGGCGTGTCAGGTACTACAATCAACGCAGCTGCTGCTGAAACCCCACCCGTTTCCTCCGAAGTGTACAAAACCATAGCCGCAGACAGATTCCTGGGAGCCAGCGAAAAAGGTAATTAACAAAGCAATTGTATCTAGAACTGGGAAAATGGGATGACTGATGCGTCGAGCTTTCACTTAAAGCGTTCGAAAATGTATCGAAGTATCTATGTATATCTCAGGAGTCAATTATTGAAGCATATTTCAGTTTTTATAGGGAAATGGTGGCTGTTTTGACCCGACCCGCGAAAATGTGAGATAAGAAAGGTTATCAAAAATCAACATTTGACATTGATTATGTGCCAGAACAATTTCTCACCAAGAGCGAACTCAAGCGTAGTTCATTTTCCCTGACGTCAGCAAAATACTCATAAGTCAGAAGTCCCAGAAGAAAATTTCCAATTCCCTTCTCTCGGAGACAAAGCGAAGTGTGGCTTTTGATTCCAATTTCAACCTAACACAGCTTGACTCAGTGCTCCAGAGAAAGCCTGAACGGTCGAGCTTTGCGTTCAAGCTTAATTGAACCTGATCAGAGGCAATTAACCAATGTTGAATCGTTTATATTCCAGTCGACATGGTCCAGGATGAGAAGGTGGCCCACGCGGATGGGGCCGACGAGCAGATGCTGGCCTTGAACGGAGTGGAGGACAAGCTGGCCGAGCGCCGGGACGAGGTGAAGTTCGTCAAGGGCGACCACCAGAACGAAGATGCCAGGATCGACATCGGAACAGTCAAAGGAGGAAAGCCTGTGAGTGGAAGTTATAACTTTTATCCTATTTATTTACAGTGTTGAAACCTTTAAGAAAATGCTGGTCCTTGTAAGCCAAAACAGATAATACATGCCAGGAAAAAATATTATAAAATTTGGAAAAATTAATTTTTTCTGTTCATATTAGTTTATATTTTTAAATTAAAATTTAAAAAATTGTAATTTTAATACTTTGCTTTCGAAAACGGTCAGGTAACCGACCTTAGTATCATAATTTTCTGTAATCTGGTATTTCCTCGTGACAGGTCTTCACCGGCATGAGCAAGGAGGAGCTCATGAAGTATGTCAACGACCCGTTCTGGCTGCGGGTGCGCTGGATCTTCTTCGTGGGGTTCTGGGCCATTTGGGCGGGAATGCTTGTGGGTGCCATCCCGATTGTCATTGGAGCTCCCAAGTGCGCTGCCCCGCAGACACTACCCTGGTACAAGCGTGGGCCACATGCCAAGTTCGGTGCTATTGATACCTGCAGCAGGGAGGATGTCCAGGTTGCCGAGAAGATCGTTAGCGCTGGAGCCATCTACGAGTTGCCGGCAGCCCTGACCTACGACGTGAAGAAGCCCGAGGTGGAGGTGCAGATCAAGAATCTGGTGGCCCTGTATCAGGGCAGCGATACCAGGATTATTCTCGACCTGACGCCCAACTACGTGGCCAAGGAATCGCAGTTGGTGCAGGATGCCATCGCCGACCCGGAGAAGCGATCCGCCTTTGTCTGGGTGAGCGGAGGACCCAGCCCACCCAACAACTGGCTCAAGGTGG
This sequence comes from Drosophila biarmipes, assembly GCF_025231255.1. Lineage (NCBI taxonomy): Eukaryota > Metazoa > Arthropoda > Insecta > Diptera > Drosophilidae > Drosophila > Drosophila biarmipes. Next base: position 7,152,682 of record NC_066616.1, on the reverse strand, counting down.
GCGGCGGTCGCAGCGCTTGGGAGAAGCTGGAGGACAGCTATGTGCTCTCCCAGTTCCAAGACGGCTACTTCGATCTCAAGATGAACAGCACTTTCATTAGGAACGAATTCGGCGATGTCTTGAAGCATCTCGTTGGATTGGGCGTGCAGGGCTTCCGCCTGAAGAACACGAAGTTCTTTGTACTGTCTGACGGTCTGGAGAATGAGGTGACCTCAGCGGTGCCGAAGGACCGACATTGGGGACCCGGTGACTACGGCTTCTACGACCACAAGCAGACTACCTTTCAATCCGGCCTTGGAGATGTTCTCTATGATTACCTTAGCATCGTTAAGAATGCCTCGGAAGAGGCCTTCCTGTCGGTGGCCGAGGATGTCATACAGCCGCAGGCCTACAAGTTGAGCACGGTCCCTGACGCCTATGGTATCGATATACCCATGTACGGCGACTTGGTTAAGGTGCTCAGCGCACCGAAGCCGAAGATATCGCTGCAGAATGATCTGGTCAACACGCTCTACCTGTCGGGCAAAAACAGCTGGCTGCAATGGAACTTCGCGGACGTCAGCTTGGACACCCCTCAGGATCCATCCGCTCTGGCCATGTTCCTATCCCTGCTGCCCGGTGTGCCCGTGGTGCCTGTGGACGCTGTGGCCTACCAGAATGTCACCGAGGAGACCTACAGGCAGATCACTCTCCTGCGCAAGTCAGCATCCTACATGCACGGAGAGCTCGCATACTACCAGGCCCTTCCGCTGGTGGCCTTCTCCAGGTAATTCGACTTGCCTTTTATTGTTACTAACTCTTGACTAATTCTCTAGTCTATTTAAACCCCATTATGCTCTATGGTCAAACTGAACATTTTTTATAGACCCGCTTAATTATTCAATCTTGACTTACATTTTTTGCCTACATTATCTAACCGAATTTTTTTCGTATTCCCACGCAGAATCAAGTCTGGAAGCCCCGGCTACCTTGTGATCTTCAATCCCACCAAGTCGCCTCAGGCGAGCAACTTTACTATCCCCATGAATCTGCCTGACAAGATGACCGTTTCCTATTTCAGCGAGAAGTACAATAGCAACGTGGAAAACGCCAACAAGGTGTCCCACTCGGGTCGCGTGAGGCTCAAGGACCTCAAGGTGGCCCCGCACTCCAGCATTATCCTGACATACGTGCCAGAGAAGGCGGAGTAAGGCGGTTGTAGCTGCAACAAATCAGGAGCATATAAAATATTGCATTAAATATACAGAGATTGTAAATTGTTGAGATTAAAAGCCGCCAAACAACATTAAAAAGTTATTTGTTCAGAACTCTTTCCAGTTCCAAGCATGCTTATGCGATTGCTATAAAATACAACAAATTTGCTTTTATATAACTATACATTTTGCTTTAATATTTAAAATTTTTTTTAAATAATTGGGAGCCTAATGCAAAATGAGGAAGTAAAATGTTATTTCAATAAAAATGAATTTCTAAATATGGAAGTCTGGCAACAATAGTTTGCGTTTAAATACACTCTGGGAGTGCTCAAAATCTGGCAGCCCCGAGCTATAGAAGACTGGCAACTATAGTTAACGATAAATTCAAATTCAAACTATTTAAGTTATGCGGCCTACAAGGCTTTTCTGGGGTTTTTCCTACGACCTTAAAAAAAGTTGGTCGAATTTTCAAGTTTTCCCTATTCTAATTTAATGCAAAATTATTTGGCCTTTGTGGAAAAGTTTGAAGTGCTCAAAGAAAATAGCTGGCGTATGCATGTGGCATACGTGGGTGGGCCAACTTTGAGATACAAATAGTTTGGGCGAGCTGGCAGGAACAAACGTCTGTGCGGGCAGCCACAGACAAATAATCAAAATCGACGAACGAAATGAGCCAAAAACAAAGCGGCCAAAATGTTTTTAGTTTGCACAGTCCTGGCACCGAATGGCAGCCTGGGGAGCAAGGACTCTGCCCCCACCTACTCTGCACTACACCACCAAAAGGCCAAAAGGATATGCGCACGTGCTAATGTGATTAGATACACAAACACCAGCGTGCCGGAAAAGGCGACTTGTTCGAGGAACCGCAACATGCAGTGCAGTTGATTGCGGCAAGCCAGCTCCAATAACAAGAAAAAGCGACGACCGAGCAGAACAACTTCATTTTGGGTATCTCCGAGATGCAAACTATTGTTGCGCAGGTCGTCATCATCGTCCGTATCATCATCACCTTGGCGCTGAGAACTTCTGAACTGGCTTTCCGCCCTCTTTCCACACATCCCGCGCACATCCACCCACAACTTTGGACCTGGCCTTGTCCGCTGCGAAATTATTTTGTCGCTACAACTTTTCCATCAGGCAGTCGTCAAATGCAGCACCAACCCTTCAGGGCAGGCCAGCTCGGGCTGGCCACTGATTTAATTGCAACGTGCAACACACATCTGTTGCGATGTCGGAAGAGCAGGGGAGTGGGCCAACCGATTTTAAATAAAGTTTTTATATAGCATAGCAAGGAATGTCCTTGTGGATCGCAAGAATTATTTGTTCAGCTTTTGTAGTGGGGCATTCGCTACATTTTAAATAGATATCGTAAAGGTCATGCCGGCTTGGTATTTCAAGAAAAGTAAAAAGACTTAGAAACCTATAATTATTTGCATACAAATGTGTCTTGATTTTAAACGCGGATGTAAGCTGTTCAGAAACCCAAAGGCCCTCGAATATAGCATTTGCTGTAAAAATAAGCTCAAAAGAAAATACAATAATAAAGAAAAATACAATATAATAATATAATAACACCTGCCACGGTCTGCATCTCATTTCTTTAAGTTTAATGATAGACAACATATGTAAAATGATAATGGCTATGATAATGTTGTTTTATGTTGCATGCTTCCTCTTAATAGCATAACCGTTTTAATGCTCACACTATGTTGCAGTTAATGCAAATATTTTAATTAATTTAAATATACCCCTGGTGATGCAATTTTTCTAGAAAAATGCAATGCGGCTTCACTCTGCATATTACCACGAAACTCTTGGGTAAGAACATTCCATTAAGTAGTAATGTGAGCTCCCTTTTAAAGCCTTAACTTGGATTAGGGGACACAGACTCATCCTCTTTATTTAATCTTGGGTAATATCTTAAATAATAATGGCGTGCTCCACGTTGCATGCCTCCTCCTAATTGCTTAATAATTTTAATGCTTACACCATGTGGCAGGTAATGTGTACGTTATAATTAAATTAAGTATACCCTTGAAAACAAAACATTTCTAGGTAGATTAAATGTATTTCTATTCAGCGTATTACTAAGGAAGAGAAGCACCTGATACCCCATTTAAAAGGTGTCATAGATGACACGCACGATGCAGTTTGAGCCGCCTTTGAAGGCATTACACCGGATTATGGGGCACAAACGCACCAGAGGCAACCACTCAATTCGGAGGGAAAAACAACAAAATGAGTCGGCTAATTTGTATTGATTTTTTATCGGACATGCGATCTCCCTGTTGCTTGCTTCTCCTACTTTTTTAGCTCTATGTTGTTGGTGCGTTTGTTTGCTTGTTTTGAACTTTCCCATGCATAAATTTTGCATATTAATTGAGCGACTGTCATCAATATGTCTGTGCCAACCCTGGAAGCGCCCAATCCTCCATCGCCCATCCCCCCAACTTTGTCCTCATCACAGCCTGGCATCATTAGTTGGCCTAAAAAATCCCATCAGGCTTTGATTAACATTTTGTGCACACAAATGGCGGCCAAATGCGAGAGCGGCTAAATGAGTTGCATCTAATTGAGTGACAAACACGCCACGGACAACACAGCACCAGCACCAGGCCAGGCCTGACCAGACCGACCGGCCACCTCTCACAAACTGTGCCAATTTGTTTTAAAATGCATCTCCCCGGCGCTCAATCAGCCCGGAACTCATCCCATCCCCATCCCCATCCCAATCCCAATCCCAAATGTCCAGTGCCTGCTCTGGACTGTTTTTCAATTTGCATGCAGGCGTAAATTACTCTCGGTTCGAGACCCCTTCCTTGAAGAGCAGTTCTCGTCCTCATCCTCACTACCTTTCCTCTTGCCACTCCTTCCGCTGGTCGGTTAAAAGGTTTGTCCTTTGGTTGCGTTCTATATGCAGATTGCCTTCGCTTTCGAGGACTGCTCCAATCTTCCTCCTCGTGGTTGTTTTTGCCTCACGGAATCTTGTGCCTGCCTGCTTTAAATAACTCTGCGTATCTTGGTTATGAACATAAAACACGTTTTTTGGCACCCCATTTGTCATTAAGCTACCAATTTGTTCGGCTTCAAAAACATCTCAAATTTCCCATCGATTGGGCGAGAGGGGGGCTGAAAATTAACAAGGTTAAGAGCCCGAAGATGATCAAAAAGCAAGCGACGTGTTCTTCAAGGATGTATCGAAGCCTGTTCCGAAAAGGTAAACACAACATAAAGATTTATGTCTGCACAACACAAACATAACGTCAAATTATAACCATTATGCTGTACACAGTAATTTTAGCAGTCTTCATAAGTGCCTAAAAGATCCATTATACCTTGTAAATATTTATCAATTTTATGTTGGGCAAGACCCCAAGTAGTTAAATCAAAGTACAAAATATTATGTCCCAAGACTGTAAAGAATTTCCCGCCTAATTGCTCTGCTCCGTAGAACTCAACCACTTGTTTAATTGACTGACTAACAATTTAAGATTTAATCAAAGTGGCTTTAAGCGAGCCCCAAAATTGTTGCCATATTTCATCTTTGCCAAGCTGAGCAATTTCACGGAAGCAGTTCTGTCTTCGTGTAGATATGCACCCGATCCGTTCCGAACTGGGCTTTCAGAGGAAATGCAAACTGACAGTGGTTGATATACATTTGCGATCCGGGCGCCAGACATGTGTGCGATTCGCATGCCTAAGCAACTCGACGGGCAACCCAGCTGTACAGAAAAAAAATGTACATAACTTTTATGATTTTACATATTATTGTATTTTACATGTTATTAATTTACAATAATAAGGCAAGGCTATATTTTCCGACATTCAAAACAAATATTAGAGTACTGAAAATCATTATTTAAAAATATGAAAATGTTCATATTTATTGGGCAGCAAAGGGTTATGCACCTTTAAAATATCTGCACTGTAAAAAATTATGATGTTTTATTTAGAAGTAGATATTTCCGATTTTATTTTGCATTTGTCAGTGCTTTCGATAACTTCTACAGCCTTGTGGTTTTAAAATGAGTTGATTCTGTTGACCTTTCTTAAGCTTCGGCTTATCAAGAGATAATATTAAGTTAAATATGTATTCTGCACACTTTGCTTTGCCATTGATCTAATTTTTCACTGTGCACCTTCTGCCCCCACCGCAAACCGAGCCCCAACGCAGCCAAAAGCCTCCTGCAAGCCGCTAACAATGTACAACAACTTGTAGAATGGCCATAACAATTATAAAACACGAACACGAGCCGCCGGGAACGGGCATCCCAAGCGAGTGGAGAAGGGAATTGGGGGCGGGCTGCGGGAGCGTGGGGCCGTATCTGCGGAGACAGACTGCGGTCGGCAACTTGGATTACCATTACCTCGCCGGGTCATCCGGAGAATTCTGCGCCGAGCACTTGGCAGCATTCCCCGATGTCGTCGGTGTGTCGTGTATCTTTGGTGCGGCTTTCGAGGTGACAACTGCGACAGCTAAACGTCAATTTGTATAAATGTTTGCAATTGCCACCGATGGTTGCGGTGGATGTGGAATCGTTAAAAATAAAACATGCTGAGCGCGGGCTGATCGATGCGGGGGTCGCACGGCCGCGGGCCTGCGATGAAGAGGAGTTGAGGTAGAGTATCTGCCAGATGCAGAGAGTGGAACAGGGAGCGAGAGAGCGAGTCATAAATAAATATTTGCCGGTTTCTTAACCATTTGCATTTTCTCTGCTTCTCTGGTCCGAGTATTTTTGTTTGCCGTTCTGGCCCCAGGTTTGTTGGCGTTTTTTGAGAGCGAATACATCCAAACGGGTTTCGATTCGGATTCGAATTGGGCTCCGTATCTGCGAGATACTCTTCCCGCGCCGCTCTTCGCTAATTGATTTATGAGATTGCAACTGCAGATGCCTCCAGCCAAGCTCTTTCGACACTCGGCCTTAATGTTGGCTAAAATGCGTGCGACCCATCGCATGAATATGCAGAAAATGCGCTAATGCAGCTCTGAGAATTCCGCCGGTGGGCATTGGCATGTGATGAGATGTTATAAATATATATGAGATTTCAGTAAGAATTAATATGCTCTAAGATCTGACAAACTCAATACTCATACCTAGTAAAAGAAATGTACTATAAATTTATCTAGAAAACTACCTAACTCATTTTGCCATAGTTTTGTATCTATTCTATAGGGACTATTTTCATAGGAAGCATATATAACCCAGAAAGTGGCCTAAACACTTTTCAAAACGTAAACTTAACCAACAACGCATTAAAAATGCCTTTCATTTTGGGAGTTTTATTTAAATAATGGATCGGAGATGATTAATATTATTTCCTGACGGCCGCACCATAATTTCCACTTCAATTCGCCCACCGAGGCGAGACTACCGAAAGATCGGTTAAGGCCCTGTTGTTACCAGGCCTCTTTGGACCATTTTTGGGAGTCGGCTGGGAAGTTGCGTGCACCGCCCGGGGGCGAAGGTAACTTTTAATGGAGCCGAGCTTCGGTTCAATTATCTCCTGCGGCCTGAATAAACGATCCCGGCGAGTACAACGGCTGACGATGAAAGGGGACCTTAAATGTGATAAATGCGAGTGCGACGCACGCAAGTCGGTGGGTCTGGAGGTGTCATCCGTATTCGGAGCAGGCCGAAGCCCAGCTGAGAGGTTCGACCTATATCGTTGGCTAGACGCTAAGACCCGGTTCTCCCCATATCTGGCGCGTCCTCTGCTCCCGCCCAGAGAGCCATGAGCGGAGAAAGAGAACATGAGCGGAGCGAGAGTGCAGATTTACGATCGACACATGCAGGCGGAGACGTCAATGCACGGCAACAAAGTTGCTCCACCCGAGTCTCTCGCAGAGATTGGCGAAAACACATGCGGATTCCAAAGAGAGTTCGCACAGAGGCGAAGAGCTCTGGTGGAGAGAGCATGCTTTCGGCTTTGTCCTCTCTAATTAATGGGGCAAATGCACTTTTCGCTCTCGCAGACCCGTTTCGCTCCCAAGATGCTTTCGTCTGAGTTCTCCGAATTCCAATCTTTTATGGAGTTTATTAGCTTGCTAGAATGCTTGGGCGAAGCGAAAAAATACGGTTTTTACTTAACCATATTAAATACATATATCATATAAAGTATATCTTATTAAAACCAATTTTATGGTAAAGATATATTTTCTCTTAGAATAAGTCTGAACTAAATCATGTGCTAAAAATGTTATAGTCAAGGAGAATGTTTGGTAAATAAAATAAAATAAAATAAATTCATTACAGCATTTATTTTCTACCTTTGTTTATTTTAAGCACTCAGAGTAAAAAAGATGGGTGCTTTCGTTAATAATCTACCTTTTCAGTTGCTTTAATCAAAACCTCGGTAAGCCCTCACAGGTATGCAACAAATGTTGAGGGTAAATAACAAGTATCCGCAATGAGGGATCCATAACTTTTTCGAAGCATACTTTTTGGCAAAATAAAGCTTTGCATTAGTAAATGGATATTATTGATTTCAAACATTACTGAGAAATGTTGTTTTTAATAATATTTAAATAAAAAGTAATATAAAATCAAATCCCTACACCTGTAAATTTTCTATTCCCAGCTAGTTTTTATGTGGAATCGGATTATGTGTAGAACACCCAGCAGTCGTGCGGGTCGGCTGCGCCCGCAATCGTTTCTTTTTCCGCGGTGCACCGCAGTGCAAATAGCAAGAGCATGGCGACGTCAGTCGGTGGGCCCGTCTCTGTGCCAGCGACACATGCTCAGTTTTAGGTCCGCCCGTCCGCCTGCAAGTCCGTCGTCCGTTTGTGTGTCCGCTGGCTCTTGCTGTGGGTTTCGCTGGCCTGCTAGTCGGACTGGTACTGGTCGTGCCCAGAGCTCGTGGCTCCGCAACCAGTTTGCTGGCACCGATCGTCCTTTGCGCTCGTGTGCGCGCTGCTCAGCTGCGACCCGTGCTGGAAATCGCAATCTCAGCCTCGACAGAACCCAACTGGAGCGGAATCAGGTCCGAAAACTAAAATTCTGTGCACTAGTTTTTTAGTTGCAGTGCAAAGTCCGAAAATATCTCTAGAATGCGCGTGCCTACAGGGAACCGAATCGAAACGCGAGTGCCATGCTAAGCAAAAGCGTTTGCGGCCGCAGTTTGTACGGTTTAAGATAACAAATAAAAGAAGCAAATGTGAGAGGAAAAAAACAAAGTTCTACCGGCTCCACACTCTCACTCTCGGTCTCGAGCGATCCCATACGATCCCGACCGATCAGATCCGATCGTACTCCCCGTATCTCTCGCTCCGAGTGCTATTTTCTCTCGCTGTGCTTGCATAACCAAGAGCGAAGCACACCGCGCGGAGGCAGATTGCAGATGCAGATACAGATACTGCGCCCAGTAGTGGACCCGCAGATACTTGGGCTGGTGCATGCAATTGGCATTGTCCCCGGTAAGTGAACAATGAGTTATAGTTATGACCGCTCGGTGTCTGCTACCAAATGTCCTACCCCCGCCCCTGCGCCTTGCCACCCTTTTCGCCGGCTTCGTGGGCGTTGCAAACTACCTTGTAATTGCCTGACATAAATGCTCGTGTGTACAAGGCTTAATGGCGATAGGGGCAGGTACACTCCACGATTGCCATCTACAACCGCGGTATGACGTCGCTGGGGCAGCGGGCGGCCGCAGGGCAGGCAGGGGAAACGGTCCATTGTCTGACTACCAAATTGAACAGGAAACGAGCAACAGGTCGTGTTCTACAGCCGCCCTCGGGAGACTCCGCGTAGCGCCACGGGACTCTAAGACACTATTAGGATGGTCTATGGGGAATTCCAGTTGTGACTGCGGGGGCGGTGATCGGAGGCCAGTGGTGCGTGCTTATAAGGCAAATTGGACAGAAGTCTGAATGCTTATGAGGAATATGCAAATGCAAAATACGTAAATCGCCTTGCCCAGGACCTAGAATTCGCACCAGCCGGTTTTGTCACTAGAGCTACCATTGATTATCCGGGGCGTTCCATACTCATGAATATATTAAACCTTAATTTCACTTGGAAGTGAGTTATACGGAAGAGAAACTAAGCGTGTGATAGCCAGTGCTTTATACTACTTTTTGTTCTAATTGTAAAGGCAGCTTACTTGGACAACAATGTATAAGTTAATTAAAGCCTTCACATGTTGATGACCATGATTATATTCGTATGAATGAAGTCGGACGTAAAACGGCCATTTAACACTTGGCCTTCGACTAACTGCATTTGTTTGAAAAATTCAAGACAACGTATAGAAACAAGCGCTTGAAAACATCTTATAAAATGATTTGTTTAATCTGCCCCTCAGAATTTTCTAATAATTGGAGATGTGTTTTTCTGAGTGCACAGTCATAATGATCTGCATACTCAATTTATTTTATAAGCTGCGCCGCGCGTGCAATTATCATATAAACGACTTAAGGCGCTTTTGCCATTTATAACGCCAAGTTGCCCTTGGCCCATTAATAACCTGAAGTGGGCTCTTATCGGGATCTCTTCCGCTTTAGACAAATAAGCTGCACAAGCTGCGCGTCTTCTGTGCTCACCTGCAATCAATTTAATCCGGCTCTCCTTCTCGGCTAAAAGCCGATTCCCTTGACACTTTGCATTTTCCCATTTCCCGCCCGCCCGTCACATAATTAGCAAATATTGAATCGCCAGTCCGCTGATAGGCCCCCGGCCTTTCTCCGCAAGTGGCTCTGCGGAGCGATTCTTTCTCTCGGGTCTCTCCGCAAATACAAATTAGAGGCGACATGCAAGATAAGCGATCGTGTGCAATTTTTAAACACAGAGGCAGTAGTAACAACTTTTTGCCGTGGCCACCGGGGGAGGGTGGGGGCAGAAGGGGCGGGTATCTGGTGCTAGCACGAACTGCGAGGCCCGTTATCAGCACATCTTTCATGCCCAATTTACCCTCCTTTAAGTACAGGGTATTAGCTCCTTGGATCCCGAAATAAAGTAATTAAGGGTGTCTCAAATTGAGGCAGACAAACACCTCATATCACTTAGTTAGTGAGTTGAAATATTCAATTACTGAAGGTTTTTCCTTCGCTCACATTTTTTCCCCTTATCTCTCTTCCATTGCTCTCTAATCAAGCGTCAAACATTTTAAGTGTAAATACGTATAGGCAGGTTCAATGAGTCACCCTAATGTCAAACTAAGTGCAAATTAGATTAAACACGAATTAAACACGCCAGCCGATGTAGAGAAAATGTGTGCAAATATATAGAAAGAATCTTTTATTCCCTTTCCAATGTTAAACAAATATGAATGTTGAATCAATTCAAAAAATGGAGTTACGAGTTATTAATAAACAGCCTCTAACATGTTCCAAAAACGTATTATAATATTTTGCTAAAGGATTGTTTATAAGTGTGCAATATAATAAATTCAAGTAAATTAATCTTCAAGGCACACCATTAAAATTAATAAAAATCATACACATTTATTTACATAAAAACAGGATCGGTGTTGAATAATGAATTGGTAATAATTATTAAGTTCCGTTAAGGTAACAAGATACAGTATCTTAATTCACCCCTTGCCTGTACAGGGAAGTGAAGTATATAAATGACTGCATAATAAAAAGACATTTACCATTTTATCCTGACAATTTAGCAGACAGCCTAGGGTGTTAAATTGACCCGGTTGTTCTCTTACGTCCTGTATTTCAGTACATAAATTAAAAAGGCTTTTTAAGTGCAGCCAGTCTCAGTGTAGTATTATATTCAACCTAGTTAGATAAGGAGTATATATACCGAATTACACGGCCATATCTTTAACGAAAACTGAGTTCCAATAGCCCACTTGGAGTGCACTCTTATCGACTGTGTAGTCGTGTTTGAAAACTCCTTTGTTAGAACGTTGCACAAGCCACCGAAAGACCATAAGACCCGAGTGCTATCTGCCAGTATGCACATCACTCATACGCCCTTTAGAGCGAACAATAACCAAAACAAATGCAATAAAATTCGCAGCACAAAGCGGGCGGGCAGAAATGCGAAGCAATTAGGCAAAAGTCGCTGCAACGCGATGGAACTGCAACTCGAACCCGGACAAGTTGCGAGGCGACTGCAACCGGCAACACAACTACACACGAGTGCAGCGAAACACGGGGCAACAACAACGACAGCGGAAGCAACAACGCCGCAGAGCCAGCCAATGTGTGTGAGGCTGCCTATGTACTAGTACTATGTACTACTATGTCGTCGCGAGTGTGTGCTGCAAGTGCGAGCGCGAGGTGTGTTGGTGTGCAGCCCCCACATTTCTCCAAGTGCACGCAGCGCCGACGTAGCACAGTGGTGCCAAAACGTGGGGTTGGGTTCAAAAAAATTCAAAGCCTTTCCAGCAATGCATTAGAAGAAATGGAAATGGTGACTTGGCTATGAAGAGTTAACATAAAATCTTTAATTTTGTTTCTTGAAATAACTTTTGATAAAAAAATAAACCAGATATATTACAGATTTTTCAAATATCGTTAAATTAATTAAATGGAAAGAATACAGGAATTATTTAACTAATTAAAAACTTTTTTTTGCCACGAATAAGCTCTTTAAAGTCATTTGTAGGATTTTTTAAAATTGATCTGGATTAGTTTTAGACAATTAATTTATTGATTTCTTAATAACTCCGGCTTAAACAAATTTTAGTTATTTACGTATGTAAAACAAAATAAAATGCTTAGTTTTCAAAGTTATCTGCTTCTAGCGCCCTGTAATTCCCAACATGTTTAAGCTGTGCAGATATAGATATATATAATTTTTCTAATTGCTGTTTAATATATTTTAAATGATCAAAAACAGTTTGTTTCTATAAAACAAAGGAAAGTACTCAATTTTAAAATTCAAACATGCACAAGCTCCGCAGGATTATCAAGGACTTTGGGCCACTGTGGCTTAGTTTGGGGCGCTGCTCTCGCTCTCTCGATGCGATTTTCGGTTCCGTTTCGTTGGCGGCGCCCGCTTCCACGCAAACACGGCCAAACACCGCCGCACACACACTCGCAGCCGCGGCGGGCACCAATACTGGCGCACTGGCCGACCGCTTGCTCGGCGCTGCGAGTTCTTTGCATCCGCGTCTTGCGGGCCAATGTGAGTTGCCTTGTGCATGCCAAAGATTTCAGATCGGTCAGCAGCAGCAGCAGCAAAGCTCGGCTCGCGACTCGCGGAACGTTTGAGAAGTCGTACGCCTAGCACCAGGTCTATGCAGCCCTATAAATATTGATTTTGGCCGTTGCCTATCGTAGCCGACTCACTCGTTCGACTGCACTGCAATCGGTTTCATCAGCAGCGTGCTTCACCGGCGGCTTTTTGCCAGGCGACCGCGATCGTGCAACACTGAAAGTGTGATTTTTTGTTTGTTGTGTGACGACTATTGATTGATATTTGCATACATACAGCTGAGAGTGACTGTATAATTGGAATTGTGTGAACAAGTGCTATGTGCGAAATTCCCCAAAAGCTATCCTACCTTTCTACTATATCATCAAAAGTAATCCGGCAAATATACCGTATTTCTAGCCATAACCAATAAACCCTAGAAATATATAAAGTTAACTTTAAATACGAATCAATTAAGAATATTACATCGTATTTTCCAATTTTACTAAAAGAATTTTTAAAACACAATATAAAGTGCAACATACATATACGCTAAGCAGGTAAATTGATTGATTATAAGCAATTAAAAAATATAGTTGAATCCCTTTGCATAACTATTAGGACAAAAAAAGTTAGAATGGTGCAAGCCCAAAAAATAGTGTTGTGCTCAAATTCGTTATTAAAATTATTAGTTCGATTTTAACCACAATTAGAAAGTATATTACAAATTGGAGAGGAATGATTCATCTTTTAAAACTTAGTTTAAGTCAATCTTTGGTATCTTCTAAAAAGTTGGTAGAAATACTCTTTAAAAGTACCCATTTCTTATAAGTTTTTGACTCTCATTAAAAATACGGAAAGGCCAAGCAATAGTTTTCGCAAGTAATAATTGGATAGAACGCAAAGGAAAAACTTATAAAATAAAACAAATGTGCTTTTATTTTTACCCATAAGAATTATGTTAAATGTAAAGATCCAAAACTTACAAGTTGTGTTCGGAAAAATAATGTTCATTAACATATGTTTGCCTGGAAATTATCGCCCACTCAAAGTATACAATACCTTAACACATTATTTTACGAATTATATATAATGGCATTACGTAAATGTATCTAGCAAGTAACGCTTTGCAAATTATACACTGCCAGGTTAAAGAGTCAAAAGTCAGCCATAATTCTTTACCACTGTCCCATTAGTTTGTTGCGCATCCGCTAGATCGGTTTGGGACAGTATTGTGTGACAAATTCATTACTTCTATCAATACAAAGTATCAATACAAAGTATCTACGTGTCCGACCCCGCCTTCGAGTTGTTTCTGATATCCAATACGAATCTGAACTCAGAGTTTCAATGTGAATGAGGCGTGGCTGATCGAATCTGAATAATATTCTTACTTTATTGCCATATGACATGCAATAATCCACGGCCAATCGAAATGAAGCTGCCTGATCTCATTAGGCTTTTATTTCGGAGTGAGGTGTATGCAAAAATATTGCAAGCATTTTCTGGCGTTAACAATACAAATGTAAATTGTTTGCTACCGCTAGTCAAGCATACAAAGGAAAAACACATTTCCCAATCGTAAATAAATATTTGTGCTTGTTGTTTGAAGTAAATGAATGCAGTGGAATTTCATTAGCTGAGTAGAGTGCAGTTGTACAAAAATAGGATAGGAAAATACTATTTGTTATTAAACTTTTTTCACATATTTTCAACAAAATAATAACAAATGTGAAAATGTTCTCATTTCAGGGGCTTTCAAATTTAAAATAATCCAGCAAATACGGAAAAGTGAAATAGAAGTTCTAATATTTCTCAGTAATCTACAGACAAATACATACATAACTACAAACTTACATTAATCAAATCGAGACTTAACCGCAACCTCAATATTTAAACTTCCCAAATAGTCAAGTTTTATTAAATTAAACTATAAAAGTTAAATAATCAAAAATCCCAGTGATTTAATCAGATACTAATCAATTGCGGAAAATGCTTCTGAAATTAGCTTAAAGCTTGGGAAAATAAACATAGACACTCGAACTCTTACCTAGGACACCAGAAGCTGCAGACATGGTTTCGGAGGAGAACTGGAACAGCGACACGATGTCCGACTCGGACATGATCGACTCGAAGAACGACGTGTGTGGCGGGGCCTCCAGCTCCAGCGGCAGTTCCATTTCGCCCAGGACGCCGCCCAACTGCGCCCGCTGCCGCAACCACGGCCTGAAGATCACCCTGAAGGGACACAAGCGGTACTGCAAGTTCCGCTACTGCACTTGCGAGAAGTGCCGCCTGACGGCGGATCGCCAGCGGGTGATGGCCCTGCAGACGGCCTTGAGGCGGGCTCAGGCGCAGGACGAGCAGCGGGCGCTGCACATGCACGAGGTGCCGCCCTCGGGAACGGCCACCACAGCGCTCCTGGGCCACCACCACCATGCCGCTGCTCCCGCCCACGTCCACTCCCACCATGTGCATGCCCATCACGCCCACGGCCACCACTCGCATCATGGACATGTCCTGCACCACCAGCAGGCCGCCGCGGCAGCAGCAGCCGCAGCAGCAGCTCCGTCGGCCCCGGCCTCCCATCTCGGAGGCTCCTCCACGGCCGCCTCCAGCCTCCATGGCCATGCCCATGCGCACCACGTCCACATGGCGGCCGCCGCAGCTGCCTCAGTGGCCCAACACCAGAGCCACCCACACTCGCACAACCACCACCACCACCAGCACCACCATCCACATCCGCACCAGCAGGCGCCGCCGCAGCACACCGCCCTGCGATCTCCGCCGCACAGCGAGCATGGCGGAAGTGTGGGTCCGGCCAGCAGCAGCTCCGGAGGAGCCGCCAGTTCCAGCAACGCCGCAGCGGCCACCTCGAGCAGCGGATCCAGCAATAGCAATGGAGGCGGGGGAGGAGGAGGTGGAGGAGCCAGCTCGGGCGGCGGAGCTGGAGGTGGAAGGTCCTCGGGCACCTCGGTGATCACCAGTGCCGACCATCACATGACCACGGTGCCAACGCCCGCCCAGTCGCTGGAGGGCTCCTGCGACTCGTCCTCGCCCTCGCCATCGTCCACTTCCGGCGCCGCCACTTTGCCGATCTCAGTTTCCGTCAATCGCAAGAATGGCGCCAATGTGCCCCTGGGTGAGTGCAAGCTTACATAATATATTTATTGATTTAAATCATAAACTAAATTCCCGGAAGGGTTATTTTGCCAAATAATAGGTTTATTTGAATTTTGGCCAGCTGCTTATTAAAAACTAGATTTTCAGAAATTTCAGCAATTCAACATTCTCCAGCCTGTTGAAATGCTGAATACCAGAGTTGTCACCATATTTTATTAAAATCCACGGCAACTGTGCAACATTTTGATATCACCAGAGAGCATTATTTAAGTCTATATTTTTGCCTTAACTTACCGTAGATGTTAGCAAC
Organism: Drosophila biarmipes; assembly: GCF_025231255.1. NCBI lineage: Eukaryota > Metazoa > Arthropoda > Insecta > Diptera > Drosophilidae > Drosophila > Drosophila biarmipes. The sequence continues at coordinate 7,136,960 of NC_066616.1, read as the reverse complement.
TGCTGTTTAAAAATTGAACAGGAACCATTACGGGCAGTTTTTTTAATTGCTAACAAACTTACTGCTTAGTTTCCAAAAATTCGGCAATTTAGTAGATTAGAAAATACCCAGAATAATCTTAAAAACAACATTTTTGATAATATTTATATTTTTCCTGATAGGTCGGGGTGCTAAACATATTTAGTCAGAAGCTAACTTCATCACTCGTGTAACATTCCATTTTATGGTTTGTACTCCGTTTGAGTTCCCCGATAAAAATTGAGATTTAGATGATCCTTCAGTGCTGTGCAGGTACTTACGAAGGTAGTACATGTCGATGTAAGCGAGCATCTACACGTGCTCGAAAATAAAATAATTATTTAATCAAAAAACTGGAATATATATTCGGATGATGAAATAAAGCTGCTTATAATAATTTATCTTACTTTTTGTTGTCTTTGACCCGACTTAAAAGTTTACATTTTTTTAATTTTTCCTATTTTACCCAAATTATTTTATTCTGTTTGCTAAACGGAGTTCGTTATGCATTCATTTACAATTAATTTATGAGCTAGATGTTTCTGATCCGGAACGGTAACAAGTTTTAGTTAACTTCTTTTGCCGAGCGGAGATTGCAATGTTTATAAATATTAAGTTTTTGATTTCAAGTGCGTGTTTGATGTATTCGAAGATTTTATTCATTGACCTGAGTGAAATATACATTTCACAACATTTTAAAATCATTTTAAGAACTTTGATTGATACTAGTTTTTCTTTAAAACAAAGTCTCGACCATGAGTTATTTTGCACTGGTTCATTTTATTTAATGAGGGCCATGTAGTCTGTGGTTGTTTCTGTCATGAATAACATGTAACTTGCCTAATCTGTGATCTTTGCAAGTATCTAGCCATATTTATGGCTCATTTAGTAAAGTGCAGAGGGAAAATTGAAAATGAAATGAAAAGCACTAAGAAAATTGCACTGCGTTTCCATCCTGGCCCTTTTCGCCCAGAGGAGTCTGGCGAGGACTGCATCTGGCGAGGACTGCATCTCGCGCCTCTAAATGATGGCCACCTAATTATAGGCCGCAAATGCCGCCGCTGGGAGCAACGAGGACAGATCCATGAAACCACGCGGCGTCGCGGCACGTACCATAGGCATCTGGGGCAGAGACGCCTCCGACAGAAGGCCTAATCAAGTTGTTGTTGTTCTCGGGGCCCAGACTAGTAAATAACAAAAGAAGCCAGCAGGAGTGCCAGCGCGAACGCTTTCGACTAATCGATACCCATGGTGAAAGTATTTAAATTGCGTAAAAACCGTTTGATCCTTCCAACTAGCATTAATCCCTCTAAATAAAGTTCAAGTATTGCATACTTAGGGGTTAGAAAGAATACTATACAACATATTCAGTAGCATGTTTTCTTATAATTATAACATTTTTTTATTTGATTTTTTGTTATTTAATTTCAAAATGTTTTATTAAAAATGATTGTTTGTTCTCAAGTTAAAATAATGTGTAAAATATTCGGGTATTATATTAAGAATGTTGAATTAGACTCAGAGGAAATGCTATTTTCTCCGCCACCAAGGGTAGTATAATTTGTAGATGGCAATTAGAGTTTGTTTTCGCAGATAAACATAATTTACATGCTTGATTTGGGACATATTAAAACATTCTCCTAAACAGTTCACTTACAGTGCTCGAAGTACAAAACCGTGAGACTCAGCCCCGCACGAACCAACTTGAAGTGCTTGGCAGGACAGGCAGAGTGCCGTCGGTGACGGCCCATGAAATAAACAATTAACATGGGCACACCAAGCTGTCAACGGTTGACACCTGAAGGCACCAGTGCCGCCTTCCTTTATTAAGTGATTTGATCAGCCGATCTTAAAGCAGTTAAGCCTTATTTATGTGTGGGAAAGTGCACCTAGCTCCATTATTCATACACGCTATGCTTTTGGGCAGATAGGTAAACAGAAGTATATTAAATTATTATATAGTTTAAAAATTCAATAGAAGGATAGACAATAATGGAGGGCAAAATGTACTGATGAAGTTAGGTTCTGACTGAAATTAGCACCCCGACCTATCAGCGAAAATATAAATATTTTCAAAAGTTTAGTTTTTAGGAGAGTTCTGGGTCTTCCCTAATCTACTTAATTCTTGAACTTTTTAAAACATTTAGCAAGTGGGGGATCTGCCCGTAACCATAATATGATTTAAATAAACATACAACGCTCTCTGGTAATATCAAAATGTTCCATTGTTGCCAGGGATTATGGCTTAGGACTAACATGTCTTCATATAGGAACATTGAGATAGCCAAACTCTCAGTGCTAGTGAATTATAATACTGCAGTCTGAGCCTTTAATCTTGTAGACACGAATAAATGAAGAAAAACGACCGCTTATGAATAATTCCCTGAATTAAGTAACCATTACTCTATCCGCTGCTCCTTGGGACCAGCGTTTATGGTCGTAGTTCCCAAGAACTAGGAATGGAGTCACTGGTGTAAAAGCTCATTAGCTGATGAATTTCGTCTGGGGGTGTGGACTCCCAATCCGAATCCCCCGAATCAGGTGCTATGGGGACCATCCAACGCTCGGCTGACCACGTTCCCCTAATTGCATCTCGGCACACAACGCGGCATACAAATGCAGCCTAGTCTGCGGACAATTATAAGCGGAGCTGTCAGGCCAATCCAACAAGACCATCCATCAAAGTGCTAAGCAGGCATGAAGCCTTTTCACAGTTGCATTTTCCACTCGCCGGTGACTGCTTTATGCATATTATCAGCGCGTAATGGCAGCCAGACATGGATCGGCATTACGGCGATCGTTTAGCATAAGTGCAGACAATACAACCGATGGCTGTCAACTGCAGGCAGTTCGTCAATCAATTGAACACCGCTCCAGGTCTTCGGGCTCACCAGGCCCGGCAGCTCCTCCGATTCGGTTCCTCGAGTGCCCGTGTGCCGGTAGCCAGGTTGTGGCCCCGATGTCTACAAACGTGTAAACTTATTCGTAATCTCGATCGCCGGCCGGGAGTTAACTAACCCGTCTTCAAACAGGAACCGAGATCGAGTTTTCTCGCTGGCAACTTTGTTGCACATTTCCTACTCCCAGTCCCCCAAAACGAGTCGGACGGCTCATTAGTTTGGCCTGCTGCTGCCCACACTGGCGCTGCTCGAGTCCGGAATCAGTCATGCCGGCTGCGACTCACCTCCAGACGCGAGGTTACACACTTGGCACTCCGTCCTGGATCCGCGGTTCTTGCCGCACTTGCTCCTGCGCCGGGCTATCATTTTGTCATTAATTCTGATGGGCATCATAACCCACCGATTTGGGTTGAGTGCCCATATTGTAAAACAATCTACTGCTCTAGTATCTGCCGGCCACTCCTCGATTGAGGCTTTCTGCGTTCGAGATAATTTCAAAAGCGCCAGGTTAAGGTCACTATAATTCGATTAGTGCATTATAAATATCTGGACAAGCCAGATACTTAAAGCTACAGGATATTTATATTGGGTGAAGCTATTGGAAAAAACCTTTGGTAAATCAGTATTAGAATTATCTTAAATAGCTTATGTACCTTAAATTGCAATTACACTACCAGGATCACCAGACCTTTAGAAAATGTTTTATTACTAGAGCTCGTAAGTATTAGATTATTGTTTTTTGTCTATATCCGACCATACCCAAAAAACCGTATAGATTTTCTTTTTGAGGTAAACACTGGCGGGGCTTTAAATATATTTTGTGGCAGAAGTAGACAATACAAATACTTGTAAATGACAATTATAATATCTCAAAATGTCTGTCAATGTTGTAAATTATGTGGGCAAATGATAGAGCTTACCTTTATTATTTTTTTTGCTGAAACAAAATCTCAATACAATTACTAAATAGCATTGTTACAAAATATTACTCTTCGTGAACGTGTCCTTAAAATTATACTCCACTTTTTATATTCCTTATTTTTTACTATTTTTTAGAAAATCTTACTTAAAAGTCTTTGTTTTTTCTTGGAATCTACGGTATATGCTTAATTTTGTATTTATGTATCCCTAAAATGGTTTAAAATAAATAATTGCCAAACTCACTTCATGTACCCACAAAATCGCATCAAAAGTTCGGATACCTATAACACAAGCATGCATAATTTAAAAAGGCCAGCGACATAATACAGTCATGGCAGTAAAATGTAGAATAACTTCTTGACTTATAGTAAAAATATAAAAATGGACAGACGTAAAACTCGAAAAGCCTCAGACTCGATAAGAATCAGGCCCTGGTGGCGAGCCCACAAAGTCAAGGTAACCATGACCGGCAATCGATAAACTTCGACTTCAGTTAATTAATTTAATGGGTTGCGCTAATTTCGGGCTCTTAAGACAGGCAGCGCTCCAGGCCAGGCCCAAACCCCGTAGACCCGGCCAGACCTTCTCTCAGTTGTCTGTCTAGAACATTTAGTGCCGCCAATTCGGCTGAAAAAGCCTGGCAAAAAGCAAAAACTTAGCTGCGCTCGTAAAATAAAGTTGTAAAATGTATTTTCGGTAGGAATATATACGGCGCTCTCATACATTCTACCCGATTTTGTTTTCGATTTCGTTTCAAATGGCTCGCACACTCGCATTTGCCGGCTTCCAGCTGGAGAGCGTAGTTTGCATTTTTATGATTTCTCATATTTGAGAAATGCGCTCCGGAGCAGCGGTTGGCAGCTTTGACAGGTCATTTGGCTGGATAATTTACGAGATTTCCAGTTAATATGTTGGCATTACTTTTAATACTCCTCGCCGGACTTTGTTCGCGCTGGCTGGGGACTACGCCAAGTCGGGATTATATTCGCCGGAATGGAGCTTAATTATATGGCCAGAATCTATCCAGGAACAGACCACAAAATACTTTTTCTCCAGCACGAACAATAAAAATATGGTTTTCTTTTTTCGCAATTAAAGTGCTTTTTACGAGCAGAAAATTAGTGTAGTCGAAGTTCGCCGACTGGCCTCTGGACCCTTTAGAGTGGCCCTAAACACGCGGCAGCTGCAGCTGATAGAGGTGTAGGGCCAATAAGCTTGAGCATTCCTTGTTGGCGGTATTTACAACCTGCCAAAGCCATTTGCATTGCAGTACAGGCATAATCAGCTATCATCCAGAGGGCACCAATTAGAGGGCTCTCAAGAGAACCCAACCCCCTTTTTAGCCAAGTTCTAAGATACACTGCATTCAATCGACGTGCATTCCAGAAATGCGGGCCATTAAGCTCCGCTCTCGGCTTTTACACAAGCTAAAGTGCTGGAAGCCGTGAAAACATACCCCCAAAAAAATAAATTAGCATGTGTGAAGCTTCAACGGCCCTTTAAGTGACTTAAATTGGGGGGTATAGGAGTATTTTCCGAAATATAAAATCCGGCGAACAAAAAAATGTTGGCTGGACACACCTACTCTGCTTGAACTTAAATGTGTTATCTCACATCATTCTAAATAATGAGTATTTGTAAAAAAAAGTATTTAATTAAATACTGGTTTGGGCCATTACATTTCGCACGCGTTTTTTACACGAGCTTAAAGTTTCTGCAGCCGTGAAACAAGGCCCCCAAAAAAGTACAAATTAGCATGTGTAAGTTTCAACGGGCTTTTAAGTGGGTAAAATTATGGACTTTAAGAATGTTAACGAAGAAAATATATGTTGTGCACGGAAAAAAATGAGGGTTGATAAATTTTTCTTTTACCTCTCCTTCAAAGAGGTGCTGGGCTATTCCATACATCAATTATTTATTCCCCAATTATTAAAACAATTATAAAAATGCTGCCTTGTTTTCTACTCTTGTATAAGTGCTTAAATCTGTTATTTTATTAAACGAGGAAGTGCTTGCCATCATGAAAACTGAGTAATTTATTTAAAGCAGACATTAGCGAGGAAAACGCATTTCCGAAGCCATTAAATGTAATTACCTCTGCAGTATTGACGAGATCAAGGAGCTTATACATTCGTGTTATTAAAATGTGAAGGTACTTCGCATAATTGTTCCTCCGGGCTGGATTCTTTGCCACCCAATTTATTAAATTTATAAAATATTTATGAAGCCGGCCGAGCACGTTTACACACAAAAACTTGTTGCTGCAAATGGTGTAATTGCATGCGAAGCACTGCTTAAAACAACAATGTAGGACCCCCCGAAAGATTGGGGCACTGGCAGTGGATTTCTGTTGCCACTTAGTTATCGGACGCCGTCTCGGGTTGCCTCGACTCTGGCTCTGTTTACATTTCCACAGACACGCAATTTATGATCCGGCTTGGGGCAGGCATTGTTCTCGGCCTCGCTAGTTGCAACCTGGCACTCCCCTCCTGGGGCAGATTTATATGAGTGCGAGTACTCTCAATCCGAACTGGAATTCGGATCGGCGGGGCAAAGCACTCGCAGATTTATGGCGGGCATCTGCCCATAGGTGCTAAGAACTCACTTTATAAACCGAGTGTGTGATTGGTCTTGCCGCGGGCGAAAATGATTTATGGTCTCCGTGGCTATGTGCTAGCAGTTATCAACTGCTAAATCGGAAGAGGTTTGCGCCCGCAAATGATATAATCTTCCGAAGATTGATAGTCCAATCTGCGGTTTACAAACAGGGGTGGTTTAGTTCTTGTAGAAAAAAAGCACTCAGTGCAACAAGAAAGATGCAGATAATTAGTAATTAACAATTATTCAGTAATTAAAAATTATTAAATTAAACAAAGTACTTAGAATATTTATGGAGTTTGTTTGATTCGGCCTGAATCTACCCCATCCCTTTATTTATTCACGCATTTAAAATTTATATTTCAAGACATACAAAACAAGGTAATTAAAAGCATGCATATTTAGCCATAAAAACCGTTTTTATTCGCAAATGCTAAAGTGATCTTGGCCAAGTTCAACGTTCTTCGCGCTTCCTTTTACCCCTAACTTCTCCCATTTCTTCAACTCACTTATGTTTGCATTCGGCTCCATATCCCAACAATTAAACTTCCAGCTACAAAACTGTCAGCAATAATTTTCAGAACTTATGAGCCAACCGCCCAGTTCGTTTTAGCCAGTTTCCCCGGCCAGTTGGCCATACGAACTTCGGGCCAAACTGTTAGCTGCATAAATAGTTACATTGATCAGCTGATACAGGCCGTAGGGGAAACAGGTTTCCCAGGGATCGAATTCCAAGCTGCCTCGCATAAGGCACATCTTTAATTTAAGCGAAATGTCAACGGCAACATTATACGTGCCGAATGAACAAGCGAAGTGAATAAGGGACTCACTCTGTGCACAGCAAGAAATGCTCTCAGATACATTTTATTTTCGGCAGGGGAAAAAACAAAAATAATTACGCCACCGAAGAATTAAATCATGCATTTAGAATTTTAATAAAAATCCATTTGAGGTCCAATTAGCGGGTTTCAAAATGATAACTTGAACAGTCAAAAGAGTTATTGTGATTTTTTGCAGTGAGCCTTTTCGATTGCCTGCAGTTTGTGACTCGTTCAACCTATTTGCACCTTGCCAATTGACTGTAAAGAGCAGGCAATATCATCAAAATATGCAAATTACTAAATTAGATTTTGTATTTATATTGCTCTTTATTCGGTGAATTTTTGAAATATTTCGAAACGCCGTCACGGCAGCTCACCGGGCAGAATTTCATAAATTCCAAATGCACTGCACTCACTAATCTTGTTTTTATCCGCCCAATAAGGCTAAAATGTACCAACTAGACGAGACAATCTAACTGATTGCGGACCAGCCCCCCCTCATTAGTATGCATTGTTCTCAGCCACTTCGCACATACGAGAACAAGGTTGCCAAGCCACTTAGCCCTTCCCTGGCCACCTCCTCCGGTTACGCCGGTGCCGATGCCAATGCCGATGCACTTCCTCCGCCGGCTAATTGTGCCAAATGACGGTTGTTGGGTATCCCATCGGGTATGCCAGATCCTCGAATTCATAAATTACCAAATCAAACCGAGGGGCTGGGCGCCCGCAATGGGATGTAATCATCGCGGGCGCACACACCTTTGTTTGGTCATGTTCGATATTATCGCTGGACTTCTCGAAATGCATCTGCATTTGCGGAGCAGCCAAGGCTCAAGCTCGCGGCTGGTCTAACCGGTATCGGATCGCTGGCCAAAAACATAAAGACTGATTGATGCACGGCGCGAATCTTGACCTGACTGAAGGCGTCCGTCTAAACGACTTTATTTCGGCTTGAATACGGTCTTTAATGTCCAGAATTCAATGATTGATAGGCCATGGCCAGGAGCCCCGACAACGTGGTGCTCCATGTCGATGGCCATTAAAGTAAATATGTGCATTTGCATATTCGGCCACGGACAACCCACGGTTCCCGGTCGACGGCGGACAGCCGACCAACGCCCTCAACACGCGACCATTCTGTCACTCGCAGGCGCAGGCCTCCACCTCCACCTCCACCTCCGCAGCGCTTGTCTATCAGCAGTCCAGCAACTTGGACCCTGGTGCACCCCATTCACTTCATTAAAAACTTGTTGCCATTTCAATTTTAAGCCGAATCAGCGGCTGAGCGAAAAAAGACTGAATTCCCCCCGATGTTGCATTGAAAATGAAATTGCACACGTTGATTTACATTAATGGACAGTGGCTACGCGGAGGTACCTGCTCCTCCAGCCGGACTAGTGGCCTCCAAGTCTGGTCGGTTCTGGTCCAAGTGTGAATGTTTGGCTGAGAAGTCGTAAATTGCGGCGGGCAAACTCGAGCATTTAGACTGGGAGTGCATAAATTGCATTTGCTGCATAAACAGCTTAAATGGATGTGGCGCTTCCTGTCACATCGAAAGATGATTTAGATAGCGTTCGGATATGATGTCTAGCTCAACTCGCATGATATGAAGAGTGGTAGACCATAAAGTACTACCTCTGTATAAGAAGACACCAATAACAGGAGGGAATCCTTAGATTTTTGTGCCTATAAAGTGTGAGCAAACTTATTTGAAACAAATGGAATTAAGATATACATAGCCACAAATTTGTAGACCTTTATAGATCGGATATCGAAATATAGAAAAAGTAATCTAGTTTATTTCGCATTCATCGGGTTCATTACTACTAATAAGTTGAGATCTAATCTATTCAGATAGGTTCCTTAAACTTAAGAAGCAATCAATCATTCCAAAGTATCCCCACCTTTTCAATACTGCCTCGTAACTGCCCTCACTTAATAGCGAAATCCTCATAAAGTACATCCCCTTTGGTCCAAGAAGTTCCTAAACTCTTAATGCATTAAACTAGAACTCATGTATTCGGACCCATTTGGAAATCGGTTTTTGTTGCCTCCATTAAATTCGAAACGATGGCAAAGCTTCGGCCTCGCCCACACGCATTTATTCCGGCACATATATAGGAGCTATTAACTAGCACCAAAATGCTCACAAAGAGGCCCATAAAAGTGGCCCTGCCTGTACCGACTTTCCCCTCGTACCGGCTGCTCGAAATTTTTAGCACATTTTTAATTTATTTTCAACATTTTTACAATTCTAAAACATTTTTTGCATCTCTTTCCCGGGCATCAAAGTTGTAAATGTCGCGCTGTGTCGTAAACGTGTAGGGGTACGTCGCTGTGAGAGTGACGCTTGGCAGAATAGGGAGGTGCAGGGAGGTGTATGGAGGGTACATGGGGAGTATATGGGTTGTAACGATACGGGGAATATGTCGGGAACCTGCGCAGGAACTTAACGTTGGAAACGTGCGCGCCTCAAAGGCAAATTACGTTGCGCAGACGCATTTAATGAGCTGCGCGCCGCTGAGTTGCAGCGGCCTGAGCTCAGTTTCTTTTACGATGTTTTGCTCAATTTCTACAATATTTTTGTTAGGTTCTTTACGACTTACGACTAAGTCGTGCACTGAAAAAAAAATACCCAACATCCATAGCAAAGATTTTTTGGCAATTTTTGCAAATGAATAAAATTAAAAACATTTTTTTTTTCAAATAGAAATATACATAAATATCTAATATTTCATTTGATAACTTTTAAATGTGTTTAAATTCCTAAAATTTTCATCCGGTTTCTGAATAGAGACCTTAATCTAACCTTTGATCTAATTTGTTAATCGGCTTTCCCTACATATGGTTTTTGTTTTTCTGCAGTGTACTATTATGTATACACACAATGTGTGTCGATTATTGTTTTACTTAGCCGAATCTCGATTTTCCACACGAATCCAATGCAGACCACAATCTCTCAGGGTCGTAGATCATATGCCCCTTGCCAATTGGTTACCCTTTCGCAGACTCTTGTGGCTCCACATTATTGGTTTGAGATTTCAAACATAAAATTATAATTTACAACTTTGTTTTTTGTTCGTTGGCTGAAGGAAAAAACATAAAACTACGTGGAGTCTTTTTAAGTTGATTTTAACAGCGCGTAATTTCATGAAATGCGCAGCAAACAGATGGGAATGGAGATGGAGATCCATGAAGCTGAAGATGAACATGGGATGGAGAAGGAGGCACAATCGCCCCAAACCGGTGGATCCTCAACCGCCGATCGCCACTTCCCCGAGGTTCGCCATACATCTTGGCAAAATAATTTAATTAGCTCTGCTTGTGGCTTTTGTGATTGCCTGCGAAATGATGTTGGGATTTAATTTTAAAGCGTTGCCATTTAGATTTTATGTCATATCTGGGCAATCCTATAGGTTGGGTTCAAGCTGCCGGTCAAACCAATTCTGGAAATTGCAAAAGTTGTGCGTGAAGCGTGTGGTCATGAAGTGAAGATCACCAACATAGCGAGAGATACTGTTTCAAATAATATAAAGTGGGTGTAGTTTAATAGAAAACTTGAGGCATCTGAACACAATCGACTTCAAGCCAAAGTATAAAAATAATGAAGGCTTTGCCAATAACTTGTCAGCATATTGCAAAAATACCTGAGTTTCGACAATCCTACGATAGGTCATGGTTCACGCACACCTCTCATAGCGATGTTTACACATCTTATCTATGCAACCTTCGCGCGGCCATTGAACCCAAGTATCTGGCCACTCGGTCGGCGCACACCGTACTCTACATGTGCGCATTTTCATTGAACAACGCGGGGTGGAGAGTGAAAACATATTGCATAATATGGATAGCAAGGCGAGCATTGACAGCTGCAGCAAGAAGCGAATCATCGTCTTGGCCATTATCATCACCGAATCCGCCGAGCGGCGAACGTCGACGAAATTGACCTTGAACCTGAATTAGTTTCCACTGCATTGCTTGCTCATATCGAAGTGTTTATATTTATATATGGGTATATATAACAGTTCTGTCGGGTATTTGCATTTCAGCAAACACACATGGCCAAGGGTTGACACGTGGGGTGATTCAATCCCCAGTGGCACAAACCTACCTATACTTTTGCAGTCGAGTGAGGAAAAGTGAAAACATTCATATTTGAAATTGAAATTTTATCGAACTAGTCAGTTTTGTTTAGCAATATATATACCTTTGCATTTGTAACAGATTACTCAGCGGGGATTTCATATAGATATTTAAATATTTTTATGTTCTCACAACTAGTTCCCAGTTTAAAATACATATAATCGTCTTTATAATTGATAGTCAGCATACTCAAGATAGGGTTGGAGCAGTGTCCCACAAGACGTAAATTGCATTTAATGATGGCTATTAAAAACCACTCACCATGTGTAATAAATGTTATTTTAAGCAATGTACTTTTGATTTGATCAATTAAAAGGATTATAAATATTACTGGCTGGCATTTATAAAAGATCTCGATATCTGCAATTTACTACAATGTTATAACTATAAGTTCCTTAACTTATATCATCAATTAGCCGTTTCAGGTTTATTTTGAATTATTCATATTTGTAAAATCCGTACATATAACACATTCAGTGTCAAAACTCATGACAGCCTGTCCACGAGCCAATTAATTTAATTTTCCAACAAATTCCTGGCCAAGACTACTATATACGTACCAGACAACTATAAAGACGGTGCGATTTATTTTGTAATTTCAATTTCGCCGCCCCACAGAGTGTTGCGCTCGAAATTTACGAGCGCGGTCATGGATTTTAATGAGCCCAGGCCACAGACTCTCCATTAATATTTCAGCAATTTCAGCAGTTGTAACAACTTGTAGGTATAAAAATAAAATTCGCAAGACGAGGCAATATTAGCAAATTAGTCGTATGCACAAATTGTCTATGCCGTTCGGCTATTTAAATCATCGACAGTGGCACTCTTAAGTGCCAACTCGAGGAAAGTCAACAGAACTCAACACACAGTAGAGGCGACCTCTCATTGTTTTTCCAGAACATTTTTATCAGCTTGTCAATTTATCTTCCCAAACACTCTCCAACCGACTTGTTCAATACATCTCGAACTATAGAGCCAACAAGGGCACGTAGTGGACAGTTTAGCAAGGGTACGGGAGGGAATTCTGGGTGAGGAATCTCTGAACCATTCGTATCAGGGGCACTGCAGACACGTCTGCGCTGGGGGAAATTTATTTAACCGCTGTCGACAGGCGCTAAAATTGACCACAGACGATGACGGGAGATTCCTTGCCCACTTTACAGAGACCAGGGCAAAATAAAACGAGCGTTTTCAGATATGTGGGTGCATTAAAAGTTTCATCGCCCCAACCACCACCTCAACATAAAAATTATATTCAACATACTTCACATATTTCAGTGGCATTTTGCTTTGATGGTATTATCTGATGGGCAGGGATGCACAATCAAAATTAGGATCATAAATGCATTTTAGACGAACAAGCTATTACCATCTGAAATTGCAGTATATATGAAAATGTTTCAACAAATTTAGATCCCAAAAAATTATTAAATTATATATTTATACATTATACATATGTGTTTCTGTTATAAACCTTTTTATACCCATTACTCGCTATATTAGGTTATAATAGATTTGTCGACAAGATTAAGATAGGTAAAAGAAAGCGTATATTGATCACGATCTACCTAAATTGCTGAAATTAAGCTTGCATATTCTTCGTCCCAAAATCAACCACAGGTCTAAAACCTGTATAGAACCCACATGCCAAAAATTATTCAAGTCGGACCACCTATTAAAAAGTTATTAGAAAATTAAGTGTGCCATCTCGAAACAACAGATTTTCAGCATGCATATCTCCGTCTCCCTCGCTCTCCCTTAGCTGAGTTGCGGGTATCTGATAGTCGGGGCAGCCGACTGCAGCGTTTCCTCTTGTTTTATTCTACCTTTGCACAGCGAATTCTATAAATCTGGACCCAATAAAGAGACACATTATTGGCCAATAAAATTGAATAAGCCAGGGCCGGGGTTGAAATAAAACAGTTCGCTGCGGGCACCCAAGACACCGGCGCTGCACTTTGTCCGCGTGTTGGTGCAGTGCGAAGGCGAAGTCGAATGCATTTGTTTATGGGTAGACATACGCACACCAGCGGGCACCCACAGCTGTCTGGCTCTCGATTCCGCTCTCTCGCCGCAGATATAGTATAGATATAGCTGCGGCTATAGCTATAGTTGGGCCCCTGCCCCGGCCCGTCCCCGACCACGACATCGGGCACGTGTAAGCAATTTGTTGGCGTAATCGCAAACAAATGCACTCTCGAAGTGCACTTCCTAGGCGCTCGGCTGGGGGAAACTGCAGTGGCAGTCTCTCTGCTCGCAGCCACACAGGTTTCTCCCGATTGTTTGCGACGGGCCTCCTTGGCAACAGAAAGTGCGCAATGAAAATGGCATTTTCCCTATTAATTTATGCTTGACCGACCACCGTACGTATACGCAACGCTGGCCGAGTGCTTATTTAAATGAAACATTAAGTGCCGAGAATGTCTTAGACAGATTCACATTTTTCGAGTAATTTAGCTGGTTTATTTATGGGAAAGGCACAATCGCAGGCATGATTTATGGGCCCTGCTCATTGGACAGGCCTGAGGGCCAGTTTCGAGAGATGCAACAAAATTATCCAATTATGCTCAGCAGATATAATTATACCGTTAATTGTCTTGAGACTATCCTGGATTTATGACGATCCGCCCGCAGTCATGGCTTTGTATCTCTGCAGTCTGATTTATGGCCATCACAGCGTATGCTCGGCACTTAATGCCACCTCCCCACTCGCCATTTGCCACTCGCCCATTGCCGGGCAATAATTCAATATATTTATTTTAATAGCTTACATGCAAATTGTGCACTTTGTTCAATTCTTTCGATAATTGCTAAATGCAACTGACTGGCCAACGCTATTAAATATTTAAAAAACAACCATTTTCATTCAATCAGCTCGCTGCGGCGACAAGCGTTTGACAATTAGGCAGGTTTTTTAATTCGAATAACATGTTGCCTATCACTCAATTGGCGCGCAATAAATTTCGATTTTATTTTCATACCCAGGCGAATATCCGAATCTGGTTTCTGAAACGCCCGCAGCACAGTGTTTTTCGCCTTAATTGATTCATTAACTTTACGATTTTTTGTCGCTTCAGTTGCGCAAGAATTTACCTCTATTCGCAGTGCACACGAACGGGGATGCATAAAAATACATATTTATCTTAATAAGAAGAATTTGGCATGCAAATTCTGTGTGGTTTATCTAGGTGCGCCGCTTGTCCAATGAGAAATTTAATTCAGTTGGTGCTCGATCACAGGCGAACAAGGCTTTTGCACAGACTATTCAATAATAATTAGGTGCCTATTTATCTGTGGGAAACACCTTTGGAAGAGCTCTAAATGCACTTTTGAATTTGAGTGCTAGAAAATCTCTTACATAAAACATGCTCCTTTAAATTTGACAATACTGACATTCTAGAATTATGATTGGAATCGTAAGCCACATAAAGATCAAAGCAAATACACGTAATCTACCGCATACATTAAAGAAGATTTAAAAAATTGACTGGGGGCTGAACCGAAAATCAATTTCGGGCAGGGCCATCGCATGATGTATCTAAAGTTGAAAGGACACGGGCGTCGTATCAACTGATTTATATCACAGTCACAGCAATTAACGCGAATGTAACGGGCGGCAGTAAAAAGCAAGTTTGGGGGAAAACTCGGAGGAAAAGAAATCCACGCTCTTTGGAAAACTCCTGCTTTTGGCCCTTTTCATTCTTAATTTTACGAGTGCCAAAAACCTTGCGGGAAAAGCCAAATAAATATGTTTGCCGCAGTTGTCGTTGTAGTTGTTCGACTTGGGTCGTCATCGTCAACCGTCAACGTTGACGTGAACGTTTTTCGGGCTGCTCGTAAAAAGCGCAAGAGGAAAACTTTACGATGCCACAGTCTAGCAAGCATTTGCCGTCTGTCCAAAGACAAAAGCGCTGACTTACCACCACCTTACGAGCCCGAGCCCGCGGATCCCGGAGCCCTAACCCTCCGATGATGTATGAAATTAGTGGCCCCACACAGTAGCCGAGGAAAATCTCTCTCGCCAAGCATTCATGTACTTAAGCCAGAGCCAATTGGCAATTGGGCGTAATGGGGTTCCGGGACCATACGCAGCACGAACACATCCCGAATTCAATTAAATACTTCGAAGAATGCACTGAGGAAAAAGGACCTAATCCTAGAATACACGCATAATTTTATTTCACGCCCCATCGGAGTTTAAAATAATTTCACAAAGAAGTTTGGTAAAATAAGGACAACAAATTCTATCCTCTTTGTTTTTAAACATTTTAATCACATTCGATTATCATATTTAATATTATATCACATAGTTTTACAGATTCGATCAGACAGATTAGCTGCAAGCGTATATTTATGGTTGTATTTAAATAAACATTTACTATCTAAGTGAATTAGAAAAAAAAGTATATACTTAAAAAAGTTGTTAGGAAGGCAAAGCACAGAAATACATTTAAAATACTAATAAATTAGGTAATACTCAATATACCTACTTTTTATGTTGTATTTAAATATATTTTAATGTCTAAGTGAATCCAATAAAAATATTTATATCCCTAAAAAGCTTCTAATCGGGATGGTTAACATTTTCCAAAAATACTGATAAATTAGCTCGCACTCAACATTTGGAAATTTCTTGCCGTGTACCAAGTGCAACATTGACGGCAAGTCACGTTCCCCGTACTGGCAACTCCTGGCAACTCTGGCCGATAAGGCCCTAAGCCCCACCGCTTATCGCGATCATCACCAGGCAGGGAATAGGGCAAACAGCTTGCACAAGCGCTGATAACAACGATAAGTGCTGAGTGGGACATGTGCATTTGAAAGTGAAAGCGCGGTTCCCTTTCTCCCCCCGAGTGGATGGTGGGTTCCGCTGACGGATGCATTCGATTCAGATTCATTTTGGGCCAGCTAAAAATACCCTCTGCGAATACTGGCTGCCAAAATATACCGCCAGGGATGCATCCCATGCCAAATCTTGGCAGGCTTTTAAATTCAATATGAATGTAGGGAAAAATTTACCAAATGATTGTTCAACGTAGTTCAGCTAATTAATGTGGTGCTCTTCTGCTGTGAGTAAATGTCATATTATTTTCTAGGTGAGGCAAATTAGCGCACAGAATGTTGACTGCAATTGTTTTAAACTATTTCTTTGCTATTTAAACTGAAGGTATTAGCGTTAAAGTAACTCATTAGGAGCATAATGCTAGGAAAAATTGCATTGCAAATTTGAAAAGCGTCTAGAAATATTTAATAATTGCCAGCTATTTCGAATACATTGCTGTTGATCGATACGAGCATTCCGCTGATCTTGAATGTCAGAATCAATTTGGCACACTCACTCATGAAAGGTGTTTGGGCATGCGAGCAGTTGGCAATGAAGGCAGCGCTGTGCGTGCGTTGGGACCCGGAAGTAAAAATAGCCCTCGTACATTTGAATAATTTGCTCTATAATTTATAGCTTACTCTGAGCGAACCATGTCAGCCAGATTGACGCTTCAGTTGGCGACCAAGACTTTCTTGGGTAGGAGCCTTAGCCCCCTTCATCCAATCCACCTGCAAAGAGCGCTCTTTATGCCATCCACGCGCAATTTCCAACGTCGTCGGCGGCATCCACTCTCGGCCAATTACCCTATATACAATTACAAAATAAGCAAAACTCATTGCACTCAACGATGATCGCATTCAAAATGTGTATAAACTTATATACGATGATTGTGGTCTTCAGGAAATAATATTGAAAAGTTTATGATCCTGATTTACATACTTGTATATTCTATATTCCGGAAGTCTAATTTTGGCGACATTTTCTTTGTTAGCCGAAGCGTTCTCCGTAGCCTCAATTCATTATTGATAATTAATGTTGACAAGATAATTACTGTATCAAAAGTTTAACAAAATAAATTCTTTAGCATTGGAATGTTTCTAATTGCTTCGCAACTTGACTGAGAACGTGAAGTTGTTATAAAATAACTTACCTATTATGTGGTCAGGCCACAGAAAGCCTTCCATTAGCGGGTATCTCAAATAAAAATTGAGAAATCGACATTCCTTATTTTGTGCACTCGAAATTGCCTGGCTCCCAAATGGAATTTAGCTAATTATTGCTAATGCTAACCCGTCTAGGTTTCCTGCCTTTGATATTTCAGCGCTAAGATCTCAATCACCGCCGGTTTTGCTTGAGCTTGACATGCTCGACACGTGAAATCCATAAACAGTTGACGCAGTCCCTAAACACCGCCCCACAGTCGTCACTCGGCATCAGTGGACAAGTGGCGTTTGGGTGAGAAAATATTCGCCCACCCTCCCCCAATTTTGGCAGCCACCAGAATCAGCAGCAGCTCGTCGGACTGTGGCTATTTTCTCACACTAGATTTCCTTTCTTTGCCCTGTCAGCGGTTCTCGCCGGCAAATTGGTGGCTTGACGTCTATATTAGCGGGTGTGTCTGCGTGCTTTCGTCTGAGTCTTCCGCTTTTCATGCTCAACCTTCTTATGTAGTTCGGTGGGAAATCGCCGGAAGAAATCCCAAAGCAGGAGTACGGAGCCACCCTTTATTAGCCAGCTTGGGAAAGTGCTAAGCGTTTAAAAGGGTTTATTACGTGACATCGATAAGTAAACATTAGTAAAACTCATTGGAACTTTAGTTACTATCAGCAATAAAGAAAAATAAAAATATGACAAATATATGTATTTCTGTAAAAATAAACATGTAACAGTATGCACTTTATGCTGCTACACGGTCGCCGCAGATCTAGATTTAATTACCAATCGACTAAACCGACACTTTACAATACAAGAACACACGCGCCTCGAAATCAGACGAGAGATGTCATTGCAAGACAACTTGGCTAATTTAGCAAGCCTATTAGTGGAAGCAGGCATTCATTAAAATGTCATAAAATTAGAGGCAAGGCACCAGCGTTGGACGAGCCAAATATTTGGCGGCTTGATTGCTGCAGTGTCGCACACTCTGATGAAGAATTTAGCTGGCAATTAAAATGTATCGCAAGGCGCACATACAATGTAGCAGGTACACTCGGAGAAACGCTGGAGAATCAATTCAACAGCTCACTAGGTCAAGATATACAGTTTTCTCCAAGTGCACGTAACAACCCATAAAATGCAATTAAACGACAAGTGTAGCAATGCACTCGAATGTCAGTGCCAATGGAAATTGAATTGCAAAAGAGTAGACCAAGCATTGAGAATAAATAAAAGTCGCGTGTTTGACAAGGATTGTTTGGCCCATTTAAACTAACTGAGAAGTTCACAAGGTTAAGCCTTGGTGTTGTAGAAGTGGGACCTTGAACTCAACTAATGAACAGGATAATTTATTTGGACTTCACCCATTTAAATAAAATGGGTTTCCATTGAGTTGCTGAATCAAAAGTAATTTGTAAGTAGTTCAGTAGTTTTTAGTACACAACTTTGGGGTTTAGGTTCCCTTGCATTTTTTGTGACCGTTTTTATTTCCGGGACTTTAGTAATAAAAAGTAATAATACGATATTTGTTGCGAAATAAAGCTGTCTTCAGTGTTGTTCCAAAAATGATCAAAAGCTAACGTTTGATGGAAAGGTAAAAACTGATGTCTGGACACTGAATATAAGTTTGTATATGTGCCTCAATAGTCGACCTATATAAGTACTATTTAAACTGTAGGCCCACAAGGCCCTTGCCAATAAAGTGTCAATACTTGACAAACAATTGATAAGCCCTTTGTTCGTTGCTAAAGAAGCAATTTGATTATCAATAAAAACTTAAGTCAAGCCAATAAAACAAAGAGGTTCCGTAAAATGGCTATCCCAACAAAGGACAAGTTACCAAGCGCACACAAAACCTATCTAATCTTTGATAATTTGTATCCAGCCATACTGAAAAATGAGGAAAAAACTAAGCAAAGAGACTTTATTACCGGGAACAAGTTGAAGTCAAATGTTAAGTTCAAACAGTAAAAAAGCAGCGACAGCGCGGCGCCCATAAAAATAAATCTACAGAAAAAGCTTGTTATTTTCGATAATAAAAATAAAAACTATATAAGTGCATGCAAAATGCAGGGGCAAAAGCGGGATAGAAAAAGTGACGGGGGCGAATAGCAGGGATATGACTGAAATATGACGCAAGTTCAAGTGAATTACGACGACAAGGAAAAGTGACGAGCCAGGAGCAAGGAGCCAGGACCCTGGACGGGGTACAAAAACGACAACGATTACGAGAACGACGACAAAGACGGGCAAGGCGAAGCTCTCGCCTTTTCTTCAAATAACTCGTAAAGTCTCTCGAAAATTGCAAACGTTTTAATTTTGAGATTAAAACGGCTTTCGTGCCGGGCTTAACAAGCTCAACTTGGCTAACAGAAACCAAGCCAAGCGCCCTGCCACGGATCCCCTGTCAAAGCCAACTTCAAGCTTCCGCCTTCTGGCAAGGACGGGCGACAGCGACATCGACACCCATCCACATGCACATCCACATCCAAATCCCCATCCCCATCCCCATCCCCACCCCAATTCGCATTCTCATCCCAGGAAAACCCCTCCCCTCGCAAGTCTCGTAAAAAGGCTGCATGCTACATGCACTTTTATTAGCCTTTACTGCAGTTGTGTTGACGAATGCACAAAGAGCTCTTCTGGAGCGGAGGAAAGCTCTCCGGCAAAAGGTGAACCAGCCAGCGGATATTGGCCGAGGGGTTTAGTGTTCGGGAATTTAACTCAATTGAAGGTGAGGCAATGAATAACAAATGAAAAGGTGAATGCAATCTGGCGATGGTTACTTTCCCGGTTTACTGCTTCAATAGTTATAAACGTGGGAGCTATTGTTCGCAAGAAATACGTTCACCCATTGAAGACTTTTAATCAGTGTTAAGCTCTTTTCCAGAATTTTCACTTCCTTATGACGCCGTTCAAATGGTTAAAATGTTTAGAAGTAATTACAACAGTTTTTCTTATAAAGTTTAGGTTTATGCGTGGGTTTTAGTATTTTATTATCTTAATTATAATTATTATACCAAGAAATCGTTGAGTCAGCTTTAAAATCATATGCAGTTGTAATTAAATTACAAGTCATGATAAAGGTAAAGTGACGAATGAAGTACTACAAAATGCAATGCTTTAATATTAGGGAGCATATTGATAAATATTTTTTAATTTGTTTATTTCCGCCTTCGGGCGGTTAAGACCTGCATGTAAGTAAATTTCGGGGCACATGCTATCAAATATACATTTAAATTTAAAATAGGTTCTCCGATGATAGAAATATGCGAGTACATTAGACATACCACACTTTGTTCCACTCCAGATAATTTTAAAAATCCGCCACTGCTCGGCCAGCTCCTGGGAACTCGTCACATCTGCGTCTGGTGTTGTGGCTCATTAAAACACTGTTTCTGCTCCTTTCTATTTCCATTCCCGCTGCCAAAGATTTTATATTGTCTGCTCAGCGCGCATTTGCATTGCTCCCAGCTCAGTCCCCGTATGCGTCCCCCTTCCTGAGTCCGTATTCCGAACTCCCCTGTCCGGAGATATCCCGCACAGCATTCCGATGCTGCTTCATTTGCCACATTGCCCCAATGCGAGGGGATTTCATCAATCCGCCTTCCTTCTGCGGCATGTGCCCGATACTTACTCCTTTCTGTGCATACTGAGCACTTTGGGCTGCCATTTTGTGGATATGTCGATTTATTATTTTTTATTGTTGTTACGTTTTACGACTCGCCTCCGTTGCCCACGGCCTCGACTGCCGACGGGGCAGATCTGCAGATATTTCGAGAAATTTACGGTGGTTCCTCATCTTTCTGGTAGCCAGGCTCTATCCAGCTGCAAAGCGCACGAATTTTATCAAAATATTCGCCGGCATCTCGCTCTGCTCCGTTCTTTATTGCACAAGTTAATTTTACAACACGATGTCAAAGTGCTCCACACGGAGAGAGTCTTCCCTGGGTTTATTAGCAGCTGCAAAATGAACGCTTTTTATCTGGAAAATATTCAAGCGTATATTTTGTGGATAAAGAAATAAAAACAGTCAGGACAAAACGTTTCTTTATTGATGGTTTAATACAAAACAGAAATAAACATAAATATTTCTGAAAACTTTTTTGGATTTGGACATTTTTAATTTTGTTTATTTAAAATCAAAAATCATTTTTTAGAATATTCTTATTTACATTTAACGAATGCTTAGTTATTTATTGTCACAACATTTTATACAATCGCCACTTTTTTACCTCGATTTTTTGCTTCAAACCTCAATTATTGAATGTTGTTACAAGTTTAATTAATTATTAAATACTAATTAGTAACAATGTTTTTTCTTTTACTTTTACTTTTAAAACATTACCATCAGTTTTTGCTAGCAAAGTGGTGTGACATATTTTGTTGCGAAAAAGAGTTGCTTGATGTTTTGTATGTTAGATTCGTCTAACAGTACGTAACGTAAGAATATAATTGTATGGGGCAGTGTAGGATAGGGTGACTAGTAGGATAAAGTGACAAGCTTGAAAAATTTCATATTTAATATCACGTAAAAATGTACATATTTAAATAATAAATACAATAATAATAATAATAATAATAGCGTAATTGTAAGTGAGATAATTTTGACTAAAAGATCAAGCAAGGAAGACCGCTATAGTCGATTGCCTCGACTATCAGATACTCGTTACTCAGCTTAAGGGTTCAAAAGGGGAATGGATATATATCCATATAAGCAGCAATGCGATATTTTAGGACACCACCTACCGGCTGTTTCAGTAGATGGATTGTGGGCGACAGACAGATTTAAGCGTTTAAACCGTATGTGGGCGTTAGAGTGGGCGTGGCACAAACTTGCGCTGCGCAGGAAGCCCAGGAATCTGCATGCCAAGTCTGACTGTTCTAGCTCTAATAGTTTCCGAGCGCTCATACGAACAGAGGTGGCTAGATCGACTCGGCTAATTAATCCGGATAAAGAATATATATACTTTATGGGGTCGCAAACTTTTCCTTCTACCTGTTACTCTTTTAGTCTACGAGCAACGGGTATAAAAATGTAAAAAATCTATTCTACTTAAATTTATTTCTGCAGGTCTAGAGCAGCGATATGTATAAAAAAAACAGCGATATGTAAAAATATACAAGTATAAGTAAGACCTTTAGCAACATTTATTTGTACTTGGTAACTTTTCTTGAAGAAAAGACTAAATTGTACGTCTGCAAAGAGTTTTTATGTATATCTATAAGTTAGTGCCCTTACCCTACAACTTGTAAAAGTGGGAAAATATTGGTTTAAGCCAAAAACTGTAGTAATTAACTCCACTGTAATTTAACCATCAAACTTTTGCATAAATATGCTCAACAGATGTTAGCAACTTTCTGCTTTTAAACTTTTTAAAAATGTTAATTTTTTGAAAAGTACTTTATACTCCCCTATATATTCTTGATCAGGAACATTAGCGACTCGTCTGTCTGTATGACCATAGTGATCTGAAGAACTATAAAAGCTCAAAATTTAGAATTAAACATGCAGATTCTAGGGATTCCTGCGAAGCGCAATCTTGTTTGAGCTACCCCCAAACTAACGCCCGTAATCCTTCCGAAATTATGAGTTAAAATGTTTTTAACGTCCACCAACCTATGAAATTCCTCCTTTTGAAGTATTTGTTAAAATCTTTGAAACTATAAATTCCAGAAAGTTGAAAAATGGCATGTATATTGTAGAGATTCTTTCGCATTGCAAGTAAATTTCAGAAAGGAGCCCTACCAACTCTAACAAGCCAGCCAAAACTAAGGAGCTCACTTTTCTTAAGATTAAAAGTTAAAAAAAATCTTCTTAATATATTCATCTTGAACCAAAATTGTTAAAATTATATTTACTTTAATCATCTTGAACCAAAATTGTTAAAATTATATTTACTTTAAAGTTGGTTAGCCGAGTGAAGGCTATCTGATAGTCGATGCACATGAGTTAAATATCCCCTATTGTCTTATATTGGGTCAAATAAAGTTGTTTGTTAACGATCTGTAGAAAAAATTATCATGCTATCAAGCATGAATTTTTAGAACCGAGAATACTGAGTTTCAGAACCTTTCGGTCTTCAATCAAGTATGAATTATTCTTGAATATAGTCATATTTTTTTATTTAAATCAAGAAAGATTTAAAGTAAACAAGTTGCAGGAATGATTAAAGAACTAATAATACTAAAATCAATATACAAACGTGAAATTCAACTGGGTTTTTATTTTATGCTTGTAAAAAAAATTAATATTGGAAACTGATACGAAATAAACGAGATATATCTATTAATAATATAAATATTGTGTTATTTATGCGCCGTATTTACCGAGCTCTTTAAAGTAAACAGTTGAGAATTATTAGAGATGACAGATTTGAAAATTCCAAAACGTGCTCAATGTGAAAACTTTTTGAGCACGAACGTTCTTAAATTTAAAGCATGAAATCGTTCTTAAATCAAGGTTGTTTGTTCTTGTTCATAGCATTGTTTTTTTCCGAGTGTAGTAAAAAAATACAATATACCCTTTTACTGTCTGAAAGACTGTTTCAAGGAACACAATTTAAAGTATAAACTCTTCTTAATACAATTTGACAAGAAACAAGTCTTAATAAAACAGAGTCATAACTCGATTAGCATATCAAGCTAATTCTCTAGAGTGTAATGTAGCATGGCCCGAATATGCAACATTGCGTATACGCATTTCCCGAATAGCGTGTAAAATTCTTAAAAATAAATGAACGCCTTCTGGGTAGATACCAGTGCTGAAACCATCTAGATAGATGCAGGAAATAGTTGGATAAAAGAGGGCAGCAAGCGAACGAAGTGGTTGCCGAGCGGGATGCCTTGGCCATGTAACGCCTGCCAATTGGTACAGGGAGCTGTATATATAGCATATACAAAACCTCCTCCAGAAACTGTTCTCCCTGAGCAGCTGCAGCTGGAGCAGCCGGAAAGAGCTTCGTGCTGCAGCAACAAACTCATAAAAAGGCGCAGAAAAACGAGCAGGAAACTTTGCTAACGACTTAAACGCTGCCAAAGGAGCTGGGGAAACGAGGACCTCGTGGAGGACTCGGAGCCGTGGAGCTCGGCGATTGCCGAGTGGAAGGTTAGCTGCAGTTTGGACAGTAATAAAAGTAATAACAACGCCAGTACCAGTAGTACCAGTACCAGTGCAGCCCGCACATACAGCACTCCCATGTACCAGGGCGCACTGTACATACCTCGCCG
The DNA here is from genome assembly GCF_025231255.1 of Drosophila biarmipes. NCBI lineage: Eukaryota > Metazoa > Arthropoda > Insecta > Diptera > Drosophilidae > Drosophila > Drosophila biarmipes. The sequence continues at coordinate 7,112,349 of NC_066616.1, read as the reverse complement.
AGCTTGGATTTGTGTGCCCACTTCTCCTTCCACTTGGCCCTGCGCAGAGTCGCTTTATGCGCGTTAATGGCATCGTTTACTGGCTAACTGTACATGCATATAGCCGTGCATCTAGCAGATCTACATATATATCCGTGCAGCACAGATACATGGCAGTACATATTCCTGCAGGGAGTGGCGGTGCAGCAGCGACAGCTGCAGCATTTCGTGCGGGGAGAACTGTCGTGCCAAGTGGGCGTTACCAACGCTTCCCGAACGTTTTATATAAATGTTGTGTAATGTGTGTATTATTTCGAGTTGCGTTTAAAGTGACTAAAATGTTCGGTGATTAAATAAATGCAGGATTCAACTGGACATGCATGTTGCGGCCGAAGTTGCTACAGTTCGATGGGAAAGAATTGCAGTTTTCAATTAAATAGAGTTTGCCTTTCGCTTTCTCCAACATAATGGGACTTCACCTCAAAATTGTACACAAGCTTTTAATACGGGTGATTGTTGAAATTACATAATTGTCATGAACATTTTTCTGAATGGATTAAAAAAAAAAACAGTTCGAAGTAAATATGTTTTCTATCAAAATAACACGGCTTACGAAATTTTTCTTTTTTGTTGTTGTCAAGGTAAATAAAGTTCAACTATCACAAAATTTAACAAGAAGTCAAAACATTTTTCAAAGGGAATAAACATTATAAAAATGTCTCATTAGGTTCTTAATTAAGTACTCCTAATATGTATACATTGCTATATTCACGGACATTGTTGATTTCTCTTTTAAATTTACACATGTGATTATTAAACAATTTATTTTAAAAATAGAATGTAGTAAAAACTCGCAAAACGGGATGGTTGATCAAAGACCTCCGAACTCTTTATGAAAGAAGGGTGTTTGTTAAGGAAAACCTCAATAAAAATATGCTGTGAGAAATAAGACATTGCCATCTTCTTGTCATGAAGTGTTTCGGTCAAAAATGCATAATAAAAGGTATAAATTCCTGGAAAACCAATAAGTTATTTTCCTTTTCTGCTGCGTTTCAAATTAGAGATCATAAAAGGTGTAATTTGTTTGTTTTTGACTTTTGCTGTTCCACATTGTGGTTTTGCAAAATAAATTAGAGCTAGATTATTCTAACCTGTTTGCCATTTAACTGGCTGTTGTTAAACTATGCTCGTCCAATCGCACTCGTTAAATCGCATTGGTTGAAGAGCAATGGCGCCGGCAAATAAATGTGCGAGTAGGGCTAGTAAAGTTGTCGGCAATATTGCCGTGGCCATGCTGCGGTTGTGGCAGCAATAAATCAATTTATTATATTTATTTGCGCCCAATAAAATAATTTGCAAACATAAAATGCTAACAAAACAGCGGCCAAGCCATGGTCAGCCCACTAATGGCTTAATTACTAAATTAAAAAGGCGCAGACAGTGCGGCAAATGTTCGTGCAACGCGACCAGCTGAACGAGCATGTGGGCAACGCTCAGGAAAAGTTACACGAAACAACAGCGGCAACAACAGGAAGTAGAGCTGTTCCCAAAACGGGTTTCAACTCAAGTCCGCACACGCAAAGTGAGTGCGCCAATGCAAATCCGGCATCGCAAACGCCCTGCAACAGCTCTCGTGTTGCATGTGTTGCATGCAACAGCAGCCCCAGCGACGGCAGCAACATCAGCCCCAACAGCAACACTTGCACGCCAGCAACACGGCAACAGCAGCAACGGGCGAGCAGAGAGCCATAATAAAACGGGCCAATGGATATGAAGCTCCGCCTACAAGCAAACTACCGACAACGATGTCGACGCCGGCCAATGTTGCTGCCGTGTTGTTGCTGTTGCTGCTGTGCTGTCGCCGCCGTGTTGTTGCTGCTGCCGTTGGTGTGTAGGTAAGACAAGAAAAAAAGAAAAAATGGCTGGCGATACGAAGAGCATAATGGCATAAGCTCGGCGAGCAAAAGAGAAAAGTGCCAAGCTACACCAGCGGGCACAATACTAATACTGCAGATACAATGTGGGCAGACATCAGGGAAATATGTCTTAAATATTGGGCACTTCACTAATATCACGGATAATATTTTATTTGAAATATGATTTTTACCTAAAGTATTATTTGTATTTAAGCTCAATAAAAGGTATAAACCTCCTTCAAAAAAATAGTTTAAAAACAATTTATTGCATTAAGAAGAGCGTTTTGCCCACACAGATACGATTAAAGGTATTTATTCATTTTATTTTGTTTAACCACATATACTTTTTAATACATATTTTTCTTATTTTTATGTTAGATTTCGAAGCCCCTGTGCTATACAAAGCATTAGTTTGTTTATCAAACGAAACTCATTTTAAAACTTTAAATGAAATACCTTTCTTATTTTGAGAACTACAACCTGAAGTAACCCTTAAAAAAAGTGTGAAAAAACAGTTTAGTTAGCGAAGAAGTACATTTTATGAAACATAATAACAATATGAAAATGCATCCTAAAAATGTTTGTATGATCGACTATGATTTAAGGTATATTGTAGACATACTAGAAATCCACATATATACTTGCTTGTCCGTATATAGCCATGTTTACCAAATTGTAGTCCAAGCTAAAGTCAGTGAACTTAAATCAAAGACCTTTTTTTCTGGATGATTACAATAGTATTCTTTATTCATTACTTTGTATTTATTCATTAATGCCAACTGGATATGTTACCATTTAAATTAATATGAACATATGACATTGTATACTAAAATTGTTGTTGGGGAGTGCTAAGGCTGAAGCTAGAGCAATTCGCTTAGACCCGCATAGCTAACAATTGTGCTTATGCCACTGGTTTCGAGACTCGAAATGTTGTTACTCTTGTCCGAAATCGAGGGGTGCCCCGTATTGAGTTGCAATTTGTGCCGACGTTTTTGCCGCCATGTTTACGTTGCACATCGCTGTCTGCCAGTCTGCCGGTTTTTGCACGGACCACTTCTGCAGACTGGCGAAATTCTAGAAAGAGTGGCTCCACTGCGAGGCGGCTACCCAGTCGAGTTGTTTGCTTATGTGCGGGGATTTGTCAATGAAGCTGATTGCAAAATAAACGGGGGACTGGGGATCTTTGCGGATCATCGATCTTTGAGAAGCCTGGGAATGAGAAACTAATTAACTCTGCGTAATCTTTCACTTTCAGGCCAAGACGTTTTCCTAGACTATTGCCAAAAGCTATTAGAGAAATTCCGCTACCCTTGGGAGCTGATGCCGCTCATGTATGTGATATTGAAGGATGCAGACGCCAACATTGAAGAGGCTTCCCGGCGAATCGAAGAGGGTAAGTCAGCCGATCGGTTAAATAGCACCCCGCCATTTTACCCCGAACTCGCTGTGAAGTATCCTGTATAATCAATGCCGAATGTCTTTCGATCTGATCTAACCCAGGCCAATACGTTGTGAATGAGTACTCCCGTCAGCATAACTTGAATATCTATGACGGGGGTGAGCTCCGCAACACAACGCGGCAATGTGGATGATAATTTTTCATAAACTAGAGTAACGCACTGTACTTTGCCCTGATATTTATTGTTCAGCATCGCATATTAGCTTAATGCTTCGGTGAAATCGCGCGAATTTAACTTTCGTAACCTAAAGTTGAGTAACTTAGCGTCTTAAGGAGCGATACCTCTGTACATATATCGAATTTATCGGTAAGCTAAAGCGCAACTTGGATTATCTTCCATCAACAAGCCAAATATGTCGATGTGCGACCGCCGGTCCCCCGTCCCTTCTCTTCAATCAACATTACCCCGTGCTGAGATGTCTGAGATGGCTGCCAATCAACTATCAACAGTCAACAGTCAACAATCAACATTCAACATTTTCTCCTCTTCAATCAACAATCCCCAACGGATCCAATCAACTTGCAACAAAGCCCTTGCCGCCAACGAATAAAAATATCGAAGCACAATACTTACTAGACGTTTTGAAACATTTTCGAAAAAACAATGCCAAATCGACGATCAACATTTCAACACGTTCGCATCACAAATCTGCACATCGGTTGTATAGCTTTAGTTTAACCTTATTTAAGTCCTAACTCTTGGGTTTGGGTGTGATGTTCCGGCCAAACGGAAGTCGCAGTCTTATTAAAGCCATTAAAAGCGCCGCACGTCAGTCATTCGTCTTATTTTAACTTACTGAAGTACTTACGGACTCTAAGTACAAAGTGATGTTTTTCATCAGCTGCACTCAGTTGTAAAACAATGGGGATCGAAGTGGAAACTAAGTTAAAGACTCATTCGAATAGGCTTACAGCTAATCTCAAAGTTCTCCTCTACGTGTGAATTTGTATCTTAACAGGGTCCTACGTAGTAACCCTTGAAATAGTATATGCGTGTTTCCTGGGGTCTTGGTATCAACACTGTTGTGAGATGGTGCACAAACTACAGATACGTTTAGGCTAACTTTATCGATGTCTTGCGAAACTCTAATTGTAATATTTAATAATGAAATTAATTCTCATTAACACTGTAAAATATTGTTACAACTTAAGTAAGATTTAGCCCAACGGAATATTATAAAAAGGATAAACCTGAAATGTCAAAAATAAACTATTTTCCTTAAACAAAAAACCAGTGTCGCTTGGAGTTGCCCCGCTGAAGTGGAAGTATCAGCTGCTGTTTGTTTTGTTAATGACATTAAAAACTGTAACGATTGCTTTTCAAGTTGTTGCCATTTCACGAATCCATTACCAATGCCCGTCCCAGCATCGTCAGTTGAAGTTTCCTCGTGGCAGTTCGCTGGGGCTCAGAGCTGGGAGCTGGGAGTTTCTTGTGTCGCCACTGCTGCTGGGATCGTAAATGCATCATTAAACCGAAAAATGCATGCGAAAAATTTACGACATTGCCAACACCATTGCCCAAAGCCTGCACTGAGAAAAATATTCGTAGTAAACTCACTATTCAATGTAAAAGTGGCCTTTATCTCAAATATATTTAACTAATTTGCTTTTAATTTAAACAAAATACTAAAAACATATTTATCTATTTGCCTAAACTGAAAACAGATTATTTTCCTGTGATAACTCTTGTAATCATAAAGAATAACCAACTTAAATAGGTTTCACCCCAAGGACTTTTCCAAGTGTACGACTCAGAATCCCATCTACGGGTTAGGTTTTTCCAGCTGGGGATAAACGGCTCTAGTCCGCCGCCAGGTAGCTGCAATACTCCGGCCGTAACAGCTCGACATCGCTTCTCGGCACTAAACGAGTCACGATGAAATGTCAGGAATCGCAGTCGGACTGGAAGGTAGAGGGAGGATCTCTGGGATGCTGTGGGTAGGCAATGGCGACGTGTAAATGTGGGCACCATAAAGCTTAAAAGTGTTTATGGCTGTATTGTGCGCGGAGTGAGCGAAGGAATCTCCCGACATGTGAGGGGATTTGATCCAACGATTTGAGACTTTTATTGTAATATTCAAGGTTCCTTTTTGTTTTATGCACGGAGCATTTCATATGTACCTTTTATTTCATATAGTTTTATATTCGATTATCAATTGGTTCGTTTACTCCGCAGTTTTTTAGTTGCAACATATTATAAGCTGTACACCTAATCCTCTTCTCTACAATTTTTAAAAGTAATGGCTTAAAAAATAAAAACCTATTTTTTGCCTAATAGTTGATAAATTTTAGGGTTATGTCCCTGCTTAATTTTTCTTTACTACCGAAACCCAGCTCATGCTAGTCAGTGGGAAGAAAGAGTCCTATAGATATCTTTACCTTTAAGATTGTTAAAGAAAATATTTAAATGGATAATCAAATTCCATAGATGTCTTACATTTTATTTGCAACAACCACTATTATTTAATTTATTTGTTACCATTTAATATTTTTGAGTATTTAGAACAGGGCAATAGGACTCCCTCACCAGTGATGATCAAACATTCTTATGACTCAGTGCATATAGTAATTTCCTAAGGAATCTAACCCAACCGCCCGACCCCATTTTACGACGCATCCATATATCCTTGCGTTCTGTCATATTTCCAGCGACGCCTTTCTTTGTTTTCCCATAAAAAATAGACTCGCTGGTTCCCATTTTGTACGGGGCGCCATAACGAGCTGCGAGCCGTATCATCATCATCGTGGTCGTATGGGCAGCCGCCCAGCCCGTTCGACCCCAGCTCGGCTCAGCGAGTCTAGTACAAATTCCTTTCCACTTTCATCCCGGGCATTTACCAATGCTTATTAAAAACTATAGGAAAGCGCAGACCCAGCGGCAGCAGGAAGCAGAAATTTCCAACTTTACGACTTCATATTGTGGGAGGATCGTAAAACATTTGTGCAGCGTCAACTTCTACTCCACTTCCCAGCAGCTCCTCGATTCCCATCCAGCTTCGCTACTGTCATTTTACTGCCCTACGACTTACAAGCTGCCACTTGTGCCAGACATCTGATCCACATGCATAGCCAGAGCTTCCCGCGGACAATCATGATTTATCATGGCCTCGCTCCTTGCTCGCTAAATAATAAGCAACCAGTTTGTCATAAAGGTTCCTGGGTAAGCGGGCTGGACATAGATACCCCCAAAACTGTCCAGGCCTGGGACTACTTCCTCCGTCGCCAAGTGAACTCAAGCGTTAACTTATTGTCGAGGTTTTGTGGCCTGCAAGAGCTTAGATTACATACCTCCGCAGAGGGAGAGCACAACTAATCCTTTAAACGGAGATTGAGAAATGGATTGCCATTAAAGTAGGTCAGCCAACTTTATTCCTCCCCGTTTCCGTACTTTACAAATAATTCAATAAAATTAAAAACAAGAAAGGAAGTTAACTTCGGCAAGTTTGTATACCCTTGCAGTTACAAAAAATAATCAATAATTTTATTAAATTAAATTCGAAATTCTTAAAAATATAAAAATGTATATTCCCAATATTATAAGATAATATGTCAAAAAGCCCCAAAGCTATAATTTGTTTCATATTATTTTCCCACCAATTTTCAGATAGTTCCTATGACAGCTATATGAAATAGTCGTCCGATCTTAATAAAATTCAATTCGAAATTCAGAACTAATTAAAAAATGCTATTTTCAAGCTTAGAAGGTTATATGTTAAAAGAGGTGCGGTACAAACACCAAAGATATAATTATTATTTCATGTTTTCCGACCAATTTTCCGGTCGCTCCTATGGCAACTATATGATATAGTCGTCCGATGTTGATAAAAATGAATTCGAAATTCAAAACCAAATACAAAATGTTATTTCCAAGCGTAGCAGGTTATAAGCTAAAAAACACCGAAGACATAATTTTTTAATATTATTTTACCACTAATTTTTCGATTGTTTCTATGGGGGCTATATGATAAAGTCGTCCGATTTTGAAAAAATTTAATTCGAAATTCAGAACTAATTTAAAAATGTTATATGCAAGCTTAGAAAGGAATATGTTAAAAAACATCAAAAAAATAATTTTCTTAAAACTTTTTCCCCGACAGTTCCTTTGGGAGCTTTAAGCTGGTTCCGACTTATATAATACCTGCAAAAGAAAGAAGACTTTTGGGAAAGTTTCAGCCCGATAGCTTTACAATTGAGAGACTAGTTTGCGTAGAAACGGATGGACAGACGGACATGGCTAGATCGACTCGTCTTGTGACGCTGATCTAGAATATATATACTTTATGGGGTCGGAAACGTCTCTTTTACTGCGTTGCAAACTTCTGACTGAAATCATGGGTTTAGCTGTATTTTGAATTCTTTAAAACAAAATTAGTATAATTCATATTTTTTCTCTTTGCCATTGCAGTGTTACTATATTAATGTAGGGAGATAAATAACTAACAAAAAAAAATGTAGATAAAAATGTGAGCACAAGAAACTAGTCCTGGGTCAGACGGTCAGGGTTCAGAAAATGTTTACCAGATGTAGTAACATTCAACTAATCTCAAAGCGGATACCAATACAACCATGTTGTACTTTTCAAATGACTTTTTCGCGGAGAAAATGTTTAAACACTCCTGTCCGGAAATCGGTTCCTTGTTGATAGGAAAGTTTATATGCTAAAGACTTTCTTATCGTGGTTGAACTAACATGTTTTAAAAACTAAAACGCTTTATTACCACAGCAAAATGCCAAAGAGTCAGTTGCACTGTCGGGAGCCTAATTATATTTTTATAATAAATATTCAAGAAGATGTAAAGTAGTAAAGAGTGTATAATTTTATATTCCGGTTCCGTTTCGGGATTTTTGCATTTTTTGTAGCCTGACTATACTGAAATTGCTGTCTCATATAAATAATCATAGATTAGATTACACGCCTTCAGAATAGTCTGATAATACATTTAGGTTAGGAACGGAAATTTAACTTAAATGTAAAATAATATATAGCTTTCATTTTGTAGTTAACTTGCTAATTATATTCACAGTTCCATAAGTGGTTTAATTAAAATATTATATATTCTGCTTAGACTGTTACAGGGTATTGATTCCGTTCCCATTCTCTTGACCAGCTTGACAACAGTGGCTTAAATACGACTTCCTTGTCCTCCAATCAGTTGATGAAATAATTGTGGAAACTTTATGTCTATTTTCACTTGGCTTATTTCATTACACCTAGAGCAGTACAAACATCCCAAAACAGAACTCGGGATTGGGAGGTGGTGCCGTCCCTCATGGGGTGAACCTGCTCGAAAATGCATTCCTCTAATTAACCCAACACCAAGCCTCGGTTTATGGACTAGCCCGATGAGGGTTAGCTATATATTAACAAGTACTAGAATGCCGGGGGATGGGGAACTTGACTGGTTACCCGGCTGCCCTCTGTCCCTTCCCAACCAACCTTGGGTCACAACTTTTTTACGACTTTTTATTATTTCGTCAAATCGCACAATGGGCGGGCGGCATTAGTTGCGACTTGTTTGGGTTGGCATTGACTGTACCTTCGACTCGGATTCCACCCGATTCCACTCCCATCCGAGCGATCTCTGCGCGTCCCCCAAGGAGGAGGTGCTCTGCCCAAGAACTCCCCAAGAAAGCGGAGGAAGTCCAGGGGAGGCACGCTCATGCGTAATTCTCTCTCGTATGCTCTGGCCCTGTTTAATGCATTCTGCAGTTGGCGGAAGAAAAAATCCCATTAAAATTAAGTAAAATTGCAGCAGCAGCAGCAGCGTAATCGTAAAAACTTGGCATTTTGATGTTGCAGCAAGCAGTAAAATTTTGAAAAGTTTTTGCCACGCAGATAAGGCGGGGAGTCAGCGGAAGACAAAGGCTCTAGCCAGCCGAGGCTCCAACTGGGAGTGCAATCGGGATGTGGACGTGGATGTGGATGTGGATATGGTCGTGGATATGGTGTATATGGCAGTGGATTTGGATCTGGGGGTGTGGCATCTTGGCGGGCCAGGGCAGTGGAGAGGGTTTATTGTGTGAGCTCCGTGCGAAGGTTGCTCATAAAGTGCATACCGGGGCCATAGGTGGGCCACAGCCCGGAGTCCAGGCCAGCGTTTCCTCATATGGGCGATTGCCTTCCAAAATGGCGCACATCTTGGCCGGGTGGCATAGACATTAAGTGCGGCCGTAGTTAATGTTATGGCCGCCAGCCATAGCTTTAAGCTGTTCTACTCTATTTTCCATACAAGGAGTGCAAAGTGAATGATGTGGCCTACCGTCAAACAATCACTAGTATATTTTTCATTGTTCTTGCGTGTGTCGAAACGTTCTTGTTTCTTAAATAAAAAACAAGAACATTTTTAACAAATTTGTTTGTCCTCTGTTTTAAATATCTGTAGCAAGTGAAAAAAGACGTGAAATAAGAAAATACTTATAGTGATTTAAATTTAATGAATTTTAGTGAACTCGAGCTCATGCTTGGTTATACTATATCTCTGTAACCCAATACCTTAGCATTTATATTGTATACTGTTATAACTTAGTTTTAAAAAATTATAATATCGATTTGATTTTATTTTAATTACATTTTATTAATACAATTAAAAAAAACTGTCGATTTTTTAAATTAAATGTACTTAAGTTCTTAGTATTCCTCGAGACAAAAAGCTCTTACCATAATATTTATAATACAAACTTAATTATATCCTATAAAGTATCGAACATTATAAAGATACACAAAAAGCGCTTGCGGAATAGCTTTTAAACGTGTATTTCCGGGACCTAGACCCTACGAACTTAAGACATTATTTTGGATTCGGTCAAGACCTGCTTGCGCCCAATACTAATCTCCCAACTTTTGTTGATCCTTAGCTCGCGTGGAAATAAACCGCACTGTAACGCAGATTTACTACAACTACTACACCCCGATTGCCCTCGTGAACGGGGCGCCCATGTACCTGCCCTACCCGAGCATAGAGCAGGGTCGCTATGGGGCGCACTTCACCCACCTGCCGCTCACCCAGATTTGTCCGCCGACGCCCGAGCCGCTGGCCCTCAGCCGCTCCCCGAGCAGTCCCAGCGGCCCGTCGGCCGCCCTCAACCAGAAGCCCTCACGACCGGGCAGCAGCAACGGCACCGTGCACTCCGCCGCATCTCCCACGATGGTCACCACAATGGCCACCACCTCCTCCACGCCGACGCCCACCCTCAGCCGGCGGCAGAGATCGCGATCGCCGACGCCCACTACGCCGCCCCCACCGCCGCCGGCGCACAGCAGCAGCAACGGCGCCTACCACCACGGTCACCATCTGGTCAGCTCCACGGCTGCCACGTAGCAGTATCGCAACGTTGCTGCCGCCGTGGCAGCAGCAGCAGCGGCAGCTGTCCTCTTTGTGTAAGTATTACTCACACTTTGGTCAAGTTAAAAATTATATATATTATATATTGATATTACAAAATTCATCAAGGAAACCTTTCTTTTAACACCTCATAAAAAACGGGCTGCTCAAGCCGAGTATTTTATATATTATAGCTCGAAATCAGTTGAGAAAGTAAAGAAGTATATTTAATTCTTAGCACTTGCGTTTATTTGATTATTAAATAATCTAGCGATATACAAATGATTGAACCTATGCACCAACCAAATACTTTCTAGGAATGTAGTGTACTTCGTTATCAATTGTAGATACAGAGAAACGATGAAATTCAGCTCTAAAAAGAAAATATATATTTTTTTCCAAATTATTATAATAAAAAATTAAATTACTTTATTAATTTTTAACTGGAAAAATAATATAGACCAGGAAGTTTAGAAAATCGGTTGCATACAAACCTTTAAAATTTAATATGTAGGTATTTCTTTAGAGTTACTAATATTAAAAAAATAAATACATGATTTTTTGATTGAACGACGGAGAATATAACCAAAGAATGTTTAAAATAAGATAAATCCCCACCATTGAAGCGATCACGGTCTGTTCTGAAATCGCTTAGCTATGAATTTTACTTGGGTACAGCGGAAGTATATATATTTTTGTGGTTTTGTAGAAGGAGATACCCCGTTAATTTGTTATAATAAAAACTATATGAAATATTATGGAGGACTGCAAATTAAATTACCAATTTCTTGGGAATCGCTTAGACTACCTAAGCGATTCCCAAGAAATTGGGAATTCCTTCATGAGGTTAAGTAATGTTTTAGTACTTAAATACCCTCTTTGAAGAAGATTGAACTGGCTTACTTATAACCTAAAAGCCAAAGAGAGGTAGATATGTTTTCTCACCTATACTTGGGCTTCAGACTATATATTTAGATAGTTGGTAACTTATATACCTTATCTAGGCGGTAGTTCTGCTCCCCAGCCCGTTCCTGCTTTTGCTGCCACACTTGCAGCTCATTCGCATGCTGGCCCAGTCGCGTTGCCTTTAATCAAATCAATTTCGCAGCATAGTTTTATGTTCACAATTTGGGTGGCTGGCTCATTTCGGTCCCTAGTGCCGGGTCCCTGGACCAGATCCCTTCTGCCCGTAGTCTGGCCTCCAGAACGGGTTGCAGTCGAGCTGTCGGTTGCACTTCCGCACTGCGCACGAAAGTATGCAATGGCTTTTTCATCATTTGTCCTGATGGCTCTGCAACGTGGGCAACAAAAGCTGCCTCGTCCTGGTCCGCATCCTGCTCCCGGTCCTCGTCTCGCTGCGGGCTCCAGATGAAAAACAATTCCTCTTGGCCCAGCACGACCCGCCCCGCCCCCTTTTCGCACTTTCGCCTTTCCCGGCTGACAATTGAAGCATTTTGGCATTTTCTTGGTGCGCTGCCTTGCAGTTGCTTAATTCAGAGCGGCAAGTGTTGAATTTCCATGCTGCTGGCATTGGCATTTTTGTTTATATTTTCATTGCGATGGACAGCACAGGACGGGCTAGTGTTTTGTTCCCAGCGTTTGAGCATTTTGTAGCCTTTTGTTTTGCTAAGCGATTTGCCTTAATTAAAAACTCAAGTGGCGCCAGCAGCGCAAGGGCTTCTCAGGTTGCCCCCTCGAGAAAGGGGGATCCCAATCCCCCGGCGTCCGAGCATCAAAACTTACGCTTCGCACATTCTGCTATTTGCTTTTTTGTGTTTTCGGTTTCCTATTTTACGATTCACGCTGGCAGACCGCGAAGACGACACTTCAGAGTGCATATTTCAATGTTTTGGTCTCGTCCAAGGTAATAAAATATTCGCATTGCGGAATTATGAAAGAGCAGCGCATTGGCATCCAGATCTTGTCTAGAACCAGACAGCCCTTCGATTGTTTTGGGCCCATTAAAACCGCAGACCCGAACTCCTGTCACCTCCGCCGCTCTCCTGTGGCATGTTCCTGCATCAAAGGGACGGTTTTTATGGGTCTGCCTCGTAAAACCGAAACTGAATCGCACGATAGCTGCGTGAAAATATTTTTCTCTCCAGACGAACATCTTTCCCCTCTTCTAAGCCTAGAGCCGCAATTAAATGTTCCCCTCGAGGGGAGCGCGAGACTACAAAGTCAGGCATTCGGATCTCGTAAAACTATCGCAAAGTTCGTTTAACTCTAGAGCTCTGGCAAATCAAACTTATTAAAAAGAGTCGGTTTGAAAAAGGCGGAAAAAAGGAAGCAAATTCATTGGCAACAAACAATTATTTCGGGCAAAACTCAAAGCCATAAAAGCGGGCAAACAATACCGAAAACTTTTACGAGCCTCGGGGAGATCCTGCGAGCAGCAGTTCCTGAAAGCATTTCATTTCGAGGAGAAACAAACGCTCAAGGAGCAAATATCCTTGCGAATGGCACTTCAATTCCGCTGCAGCTCGCCTTTGTTGCCCTGGCCAAAACGGCAATAAATGCATAAGTTTCCATTTTACGATATTTTGTTTCCATTCGCCGCCGCGCACTTTCCCAGACAACCCGCCCCTCCCCGATCCCCCGCCTCGAGAACTGCACTGCGAGAATATCTGACGTCCACCGCCCTCTGCTTTTGGTCTAATTATACTCGCCAGCTAATTTGTTTGAGCACTTTTAAGGTGTACACTCTGTAAATTGACTGGTGCTTTGGCTTTGGCACATCAAAAGTGTCAGGCCAACAGGCAGAGCTACTCGCATAAAAATACCTCCGCCAAGATCTCCGCTCGCTTATAGGCACCACAAACATCAAAGCGACATATAAACATGACAAAAAATGTTTTAGCACCGCTGGTTAGAGTTTGCCGTGCCTATAATTAAAACTACTAGCAATTGCCTAAAACATTTAAAACATATTCTTTGTTTTGTGCGCCGACTGTCCCAAAGTCTTTTTTCATTTCCCTAAATGTTTACTTAGGAAAAATACTTCTTTTATTTGATTAATGAATAAATAAACAGAAAAAACTACACGAATTTTCGTAGTTCATATAGAAAGTATTCATAAAAGCAAGGCAAAATTAAAAAAAATATATATTTTTTTATTTACTTATATTATAACTTATTATATTTATAAATACGCTTTAAAAATGTATAATAATTTAATTTTGTTAATTTAATTAGTTGTTTACATTTAATTGTTATGATCCATAAATTATAAAATACAGTTGCACTTATATTTGTTTTGTACTGATATAGATGTAAAAGTTGTAGAAGAATTCGAATAATATTTTTCCAAGCAAGAAATCTACTTTTCTAATTTCTTAATTTATTCCTTATATGGGAAACAAGATAGAGATTGAGTTTTGAATAAAGAAATGTAATTAAATATTTTATCGTATCGTAAATATGTATTTTCTTTTAATAAAATTTGGCGAAAACTCAAAGTAGCTTTAGGAAGCTCCATAAATTATAAAATATAGCTGCACTCATATATTTTTTTAAATATAAGGCAGACTCTATACCGGCGATTCGAGCTTATTAACTCAGTTGTGGAACCTGAAGATTTTGCATGATGTTTCAACCAAATAAAGATCCCAAACCCATTCAGACTACCGACTTCCGGTTCATTTGCTCGAGCAGCAACTTTGTAGCCCTCTCGGAGCGATGTCCCCTCCTCAGATTGTGCATCAACATAAACAGCAAGCATTATACAATATATTTTGAATATTATTGTTGCCACACATTTCCGCCGATTTCTAATTTCCGCCGAGTTGCCATTAAAAAAAGGAGTAAATCGCCCCGTTTTTAATGCCCCTCAGTCATCATCGTCGCCTGAGAGCGAGCCTGTTCTTGATACCCGGGGCTGCCATAATAAATGCAGTGCTAGCCATAAAAATAAAGCACAACAAAATAAGGGAGTAAAAACAAAAATCCTATAGTTTTGAGCGAGCGCGGCTCGAGGCTCCGGTTTCAGCTTACGCTGCTCGAATTTCGCCCTGAAGCCCCCTTGCTTGTGCCCCATTCGGGGGCAGCTCCATCTTCTCCTCCTTCTCCTCCAGCCCCAGCTCCACGTCCACGGCACTTTCAATCCTCCGGTCGGGCTCGAAACCGCTCGCACATCCATTTGTTTTTCGGCGTTCGTGTTTATTGTTCTTGGACGTCTTGCGTGCTGAGCGCCCTTCGGTGTTTATGGTGCCGCGTTACGCTTCCTCTTCTGGGGCTCCTTCGGTTTTGAGTGGACACGCATTATTAAAAAATAAACAATAATGTATGGTGTATACAAAACCAGAAACCAAAGCCAACCAATCCGAGACGATCCGATCCGAGCCGCAGTCAGCTCAACTCAAGGGCCTCGAAAATCATTTTCAGCTACTCCTTTTTCAGTGGAAACTTTTCGTGGCAATCGTAAAAATTCGACTCAAGCTGCAAGGCAAATAAAAAACACATAAATCCGCCAAACTCCAGAAGAACGGGGAATACGGTGTACCCTATGTGTTGAGGATAAATGTCCTTCGAGGTATTGTACCTTTTTATAGAAACTAATTCCTGACAATTAGTGCTATTTTATTTAAGGTATCTCAACAAGTACCAAGAATGATTAAAATATATTATTAAGAATAGCAATAATAAAATCCATTGGATCACACTATCGACACAAAAGTTAAATATAAATACAAATAATTTTCTATCCTCTGTACACATATATTTTTGATCAAAATCTTTAAATTTATGTTTTGATTTTCTTCAATTACATATTTATGTTTACTTTTTCAATTCATTGTTTATTGAATATTTCGGGTCTCTTAAATAGCTTCCCTGGCATTCTAGTGCGGGGTGGGTAAGAAGTGGTTTTCAATGTTATCTCGAGCTCAAACGACTACGACAATTAGAAATCAGGCAAAACGAATCGAGAATCGAGATTCAGCGCCTGCCGCATTATCTTAAAACGCGTCGTAAAAATCACATTTCGCATTATAAAAATCAAGCTCTCGGCTCGGAGCCCAGCTGCTTCCCATATTGTGCGGACCTGGCTGCCGTCCCTCGGATCCATTCCATCCGAGCCACTTGGTCTGGTCGTGGGCAACGGTGGCTATAAAACTTGCTTTTACGAGCGCCAGAGCGCAGCCCATTGCCTAAGAGTCCGAGGACATGGCCTGGGCCGCTGATGGGCAGGTAAGCCGGCCCAGGATACCTTGGCCGGTGTCGTCTTTGGCCCAGCTGCCTTTGACTGACTGTCAGACATTGCAATGATTTTAATGGATTTTATGGCCGAGACAGTGCACCCATATGGGCGCGCTGGGAGCGTTGGCATTAAAAATGGTTTACGCCGCACTCGCGCTTAACCATATTGCCAATGCAACTTTAAACATCAAACTAATTAACAAGCCGACACACTTATTGTATTAAAACTGACTTAAAAATTAATACTATTCTTTCCTTTCCTTCCTTACAGCGATAACTAGGTGAAATCAGCACCCACACCGGATATCATTTCAACTAAGGCGCCCAACATACCAAGAGTGACAGAAAGCACCAGCTTCTGCAGAATGTTATTTAATGTTTAACCAGGCTCGGACATAATTCCATCGATATGTGAAAATCGGAAAACACCTAGATTATGAAATTGTACTCCCCAGAAAACCTTTTCAAATTGATCTCAAAAACTAACAATAAACGTAAACCATTCTTAACAATGACGAACTAAACTCCGCTGGGAGTTATTATAAGCAATGATGAATGTGTCAGTAGTAGCCCCTCGTGAACACATGTATTGTATATAAGAGTTGTCTTAAAGTTTCTCTGCAAGAAAATAATCAAGAATCTTACATATATCGATCGGCACCTTAAACTCTTTGAAACCATAGGCACAATTTTATATTAACAAGTTCTAGTCCTAAGCATGAGCACTTCAAAGCGAGATCATTATTGTACAGCAAGCGATTTAGGGATCGAGAAGATTATCTGATCACTGTATTCAATCTTTTTCCACATACATACACTCGTGAGTTGGTATGAGATTATCAGATGGAACACACATTTTATTTAACTCCTCTTAAGAATACTTTACATTTTTCGTGGGCTGTGCGCTGCCATGTGAAGAAAGCATGCGGTTTATTATTACTTCTTGAGAACTGATCTGGCTGATCCGAAAGTAGTGTAGCGTACTTTTCTAAGCTTAAGAGAATACAGTTTTCCTTTACACATTAAACACTTCTTTTGTACAGTTTGACAAAAACCAAATATGTTATGCTATTCAGATCGTAGTGGAATTTGATTGTATCCGCTTAAACAAACAACGCGAAATATTAAAGTAAGGATATCAAGCTTAGTAGAACACATTTCAATTTTAATGGAACTCATTATAAATCACCAAACACTTTAAACGGTATTCTAGTTAATTTTAAAACAAAAGCTTCGAAACAAAGAAATAAAAACAAAGAAAATTAACATTCATCTTGAATAAATATTTCGCTGTAAATAAACATAAAAGCGGTTTTTGGAAATGCATAAATGGAATAACTAAACTAAAAGTAAAAGGATAACCAAAGCTTACATTCCAAACAGACCTTTGAGGTCGTCTATTGTAAGTTTGGAACTAACTGTGGAGCCTGTGAGGACGCCGTTGGCAAGCTCCAACTTCTTGTCTTGCAAGGCTTTGATCCGCTGCTCCACTGTGTCCACGCACATAAACTTGTAGATGATGACGTCTTTTTTTTGGCCAACGCGGTAGATTCGGTCCTGGGCCTGAGCCTCCAACTGGGGATTCCAGTGGAGATCCAAGAGCAGTAAGTGATTGGCACCAATTAAGTTCAAACCCACACCGCCAGCAGTGAGGGAGAGCAGAAGAACGCGCTTTGGGTTGTTGGGGTCGTTGAACTGGTTTACAATGTCTTGTCGGTTTTTCACCGGAATGGTTCCATTCAGCGACAGGGTCGGCACACTATCCTTATGCAAGTGATCGCGCAGAATGTCCAACACTGATGTCCACTGTGATACTACTATGGCCTTATCGTTCGTGTCCTTCAGAATCGATGTCTTGAGTATTTTTATCACGTGGGATATCTTTGAAGATGGTCGGTTCAGATTAAACACCGGGTTTGTGCGCTTAAGAAGATTCTTGGAAGCCTTGGCGATACGAGCTTCATCTGCCCCCAGCGGAAGGCTGGTATCGGCTCCAGCGGCAACAGAAGGCTTAGACTCGATAGAGGTGTCGGTGATGGCCAATTTATTGAGCTGTGCCAACAAGTCTATTTCCGGCGAATCGCTGTCACTGCTCTGCCCGTCCACATTTCGGGCATCTTCTCCGTCCAGCATCTAAAATAATAGTTTGTATTAGCTTCTAATCTTTGTTTAAAATCTTTATATGAATTGTAATTTCACTCACCGCATCGATCAGCCCGGGGTGACAGCAAATCTGCCGCAAGCGTAGCAATAGCACCAGAATCTCATGAGACTTGACCTCCCGTTGGCTTCCGGCCATTTTGGAGAATTTTTCGTGCATTTTATAATACGCCCCATTTGGATCTTTAATCTGATTGTAGGTCGGTTTATTAGCATCGCTTCTGTAGTTAAACTCCGTGTCCTTCTCGGCACGCTGGTGGAGGAACTGTGCGAAGAGAGTCTTTGAATAAGTCATCACTGTCTGGTAAACATTCATCTCTTCGGTGCCCAACGAAATCTCCATCAAGCGGAGCTCCTTGTTAGGCAGATTGTTCAGCTTGCCATCCAACTGGAGCTGCGCCTTGGTTCGCCTCAGCATGAGCGACTTCATCAGCAGGTTGAGGCGGTTCTGACCGCCAGCACTCTTGTTGTCGATCCACTTCTTCCACGTGTGCAAATCATCGAAAGGAGAGCAACGCAGGAACTTCAGCAGAGCGTAGACATCCAACTCCTTGTTTTGGATAGGAGTACCGGTCAACGCCCAACGATATTTTCCCCGCAAGTCACTGACTGCCAGTGATGACTGCGACTTGTGGTTGCGCACCACATGAGCCTCATCCAGGATGATTCGACGCCACTTAACGCCGAACACTGCGCTCAAGTTCTTGTGCTCCCGTGCTACAATTTGGTATGTTGTCACCACGATGTCGTAGGTGCGTAGGTGCTTGCCCTTGGTCTCGCGGTTATTGCCGTGGTGCACGCAAACGGTCAGCTTGTGGCGGGCCACTTTGGATTCCACTTCGCTCTCCCACTGACGCAACAAGCTGGCCGGGCACACCACCAATGTACCACCCTTGTGAGCTGAAAAAGGTTTGTAATGCATTTAAACCTACGGAATCTTGGTAGTGACACTTACTGTCCTTGCGACCCTTAGATGTCCATTCGGCTGTACTTTTGCGTTTCTTGTTTTTATCATCCTCACTGTCGCTGTCACTGCTATGACCTTCGGCCTCGCTTCTCTCCTGCCGATTCTTGCATGCCAGCACGGATGAGATCATGGTCAGGGTCTTGCCCAAGCCCATGTCGTCGGCCAGAATTCCTCCGCGAGGGAGTTGCCGTTCGCGCCATGACATCCAAGCTAAGGCATGCTTTTGGTGTTCCATTAGCTTCACTTTTAAGCCCTGTGGATCCTCCGCCAGCACTTCGGGACCAGGGCAATCCTTCAGTGAGCCATGGAGGTCCTAAAAAGAGAATTATTAGGTGAAATGCACTGTGATGGAGCGAATTAATGTCAGAATCCCGTTTTCAGGTTTTGAATTCTTAATCTTAGCCTGCTCTTGGACAGCCGCCGCACAGTAACTCGTGCCCAGCGACTGCCAAATATGAGCATGCTACTCAGATATCCGTTCTGACTCATCACTTCGACAAAAAAAATAAAAGGCTAAGGAGTCGTTTGTCGACTTTACTACGCTAAAGCGATTGTAGATTACGAACAAAGTACTCAACCAACTGTACTCTTTTACCTACTTAAGCCTACCTTCAGAGATTCAAGGGTCAACGCCTTCTGGTTGTTGAACGTGGCCATTCCCTGGGCGCCCGTGTAGACAGGCTGTATCTCATGGACCGCCGCCGACAACTCATCCCAGTCTGGTGCGTCGAGAGATGGGGTTTTGGGGGCATTAAACGCTGGCTTAACCGCCTGGCTGGCGGGGATCTTGCTCGGCTCCACCTTCAGTCCCTTCACGTATTGCTGAACCCCTTCGAGTTCCAGGCGTAGGGTGTCGATGCGTTTTCTAATCTGGCTGCCCTTGTCGGGTAGCTTGTGTGCCACTTTTTCAAACAGCTTTTCCGCGTCGGACAGCTGAACGCGCTTTTCGGCCAGCTTGCGCATCTCCTCATCGAAGACCACCTGGCTGACCACCTGCTGATCCTCGGACTTCACACGCGAACGAACCGGAGCGGATGGCGAAGTTCTCTGCTTGAGGGCCGCCTGTATTGTGGGCTGGCTGAGATTTTTGGTAGTCTTGACCACTGGAGCGCCAGCGCTACTCCTTGGCGAGAAGGGCCTGGATGGACGCATAAAAGGAGGACCGGACATGTTTTCTTTGTTGTGACTGGCGTCATCGTCCGTACTGGATAGTACCTCAATGGGTGTCTCTTTGTTGCTGAGTATGAGAACATCACTGCCGCTGGAGTCGTCCAGGGGCTCAAGATCCGCAGGTCCGAGGGTCGAGTGGAGGGTCTCCTGGATATTGCCCGCGAAGTGGGTGGTGTAGCGCGGCACAAGAGCTTCGCCAGCGGCTGCGGGGGGCGCCTCTTGCTCCTCGTCGAGGTACTCAATCTCGCTGTCGCCATCGCTGAAGTCGGCGACACGCACGCCAGTGATGCTCATTCGAGTGCTGGGAGATAGGGCGCGTTGCTCCAGCTCCTCGTCCTCATCCTCGCTTTCGGAGGGGATCGCCTGTGTCTTCCTTTTTGTGTTTCTGGCGGGCGAACGCACGTTGCCTTCCAGATCGTCTTCCTCCTTATCCTCGCTATCGGAACTTATACCCAGTGGCTTCTTTTTGGTGCTCCTGGCGGGCGGCCTTACAATGTCGTCATCAGAATCGGCGGACTCTTCCTCGGACTCAACCTCGGACTCCTCCGATTCCTCCGATTGCCCCACCACCTGGGACGACTCCTCCTCCGATTCCGTTTCATCAATGACCACGCCATCGCCCTTGCTGTTTTGGCTGCTGAGACGCGAGGACTTGCTTGATCGCCCTAGATCGCATGGCAAGTAAACGAAGCGAGTAGAGTCAGGTACCGCATCCAATCCTTTCGGCAACTACTCACCAGAGCTCGTGTTGTTCACCACCGAATTCTCCTCCTCGTCGCTGTAATACTGATCGCTTCCACTGGACATTTTTGGACAGTTACTTTATTAAAAATGCTAGCAAAAACAGCGCCATTTAATTCAGACTGACGGCATGTTAAAGGTTGCCACCTAAGCCAGAACCTATCGATATTTTTCAGGGATGGATTTAATTCGAAGCGTTGTGATGCAGCGCGTTCAGAAGCGCCGCATTAACAGCGCCAATTGTATATGGCAAGTTTTCAACGTTCTTTTTTTATTGCACTACCAGATTATACAAATTTTAATTAATATGGCATTTATTTAGTTTTTTAAAACTTAAGTTAAATTTAAAGTTGGTAGTTCTTAAAAGATGCATTTTATTGTTCTTTTTTAGAAGGAATCCCACTTTTATTTTTCGCAGTTCTTGGTACAGCCATGGGCCGTGTGAACGGGCTCGAAAATATTTTTGCATTCTCGAAAACTATCGAAATCATGTCGATCGACTTTACTGGTGTTACAGTCTGCAACCCTTCCCCGGACTTCTTTAAAAATATTGAAACAAGTTAAGTCTCGTCATAGGTTGCTGCAACTTGAACGTTCAATGTTTTAACGCGCTATTAAAAGTTTCAAAATGGCGCCTGACAGTAAGATCGGAACTGAGCATTCGTTGAGCTTTGGGTTTTTTAACTCGATCAATTTTCAGAGTCGCAAAGCCCTTACCCGAGATCTGATTCTCCGCCCTGCTGCAGTTCATCGGCGATCCGCAACCTGAAGAATTCCTCATTCGGGTATAAGAACTCCCCGTGTTATCCCGTGGAAACGTCTTCGTCATCGGAAGATAACGAACGATCACGCAGCACGCAAGATCGGACAGGCGGCAACTTGACGGACGCCTCTGACGAAATTAGCAATCAGCAGGCACCAGATGACGCGAGTCTTGAGTTGTCCAGTGGTAAGAGGTGCCTTTATAGGCGGAACATTCTTGTTACTTTCGTTTATATCCCCATCAGAATACGCCAGCAATGCAGGTGCAATTTTTGTCAGCGCGTCAGAGTATTCCGAAAAGAAGATGCAAATCGATCAGCTGGTACAGAAGATGCTCGCTATGGAGCAACAGCAGCGACAGCTGGAGGAGAATGGATGCTGCAACGAGGAACTCCTCGATCTCAAAGTGCGCCTGGGGAAGCTCAACGCCCGACTGGAGGCACTCGGTGAGTTTCTGGACACGCTGCGTGTGCAGGATGTACAGCCTGTGATCAAGATCAAGGATGAGCCCGAGATTGAGCAGATCGAACAGCCCCAGTGGTCCAACTTGTACTCGGGCCTAAACCGCTATCGCCACAAGGCGAAGCACACTTCTGCGGAATTCTATCAGCACAAAAGCAACATAATTGACAGTCTGAAGGTAAGCATTTTAATGCGGTTTCATTTAAATGTAAACCCTTGTTTTAGTTGCACATAAATTCATGTTGTATATAATATAAATTCATGTTATATATATATTTTTCAGACCCTCTATGAGCCTTCTGAGCCAAGTCCCACAATCGATGACTTGGAAAAGCAACCTGAACTCCTGATGGTGCGCCTGCTGAAGCACCAGAAGGCTGGCTTGAAATGGATGCAGTTCCGCGAGCGGCAGAAGATCTGTGGTGGAATCCTGGCCGACGACATGGGTCTGGGCAAGACATTGAGTATGATCGCCCTGATCTTGGCCTCTCAGGAAACTAAAAACAAGAAACGGGAAGAGAAGCAGCGGGCCTTGAAGTTAAAGTGGACCCAGGAGTTTAATCGAATGAAGACTAATAAAGTCCGACAATTTCGTATGTTTGATGATGACGAGGAGTCCGAGGAGGAAGAAAAGTACGAGCCACCAGAGAAGCGATTATGCCAGGCCACTACTAAATTAGGCATAAAATTTCGTGTTCTCGATGATGAAGAAGAGGCTGGAGAAAAGAAAGATGTCAAGGCGGCAGAAAAGCCCTCTGAACCAGAAGTTTTCAGTTCAGATGAAGAGGAGCAGGCTAACGTTCGCTATCCCTCGGCAAACACATTAGTCGTGTGCCCAATGAGCTTGATGTGCCAGTGGGCCCAGGAAGTTTCTACCAAAGTGGCGCCAAATGGCCTCAAGGTGTTGACATTTCACGGACCCAATCGCCATGATATCGGGATAGAGGGCTTTAGAAGCTACGATATAATCATTACCTCATACAACCTTTTAATAACCGAACTCAAGCGATATGGAAATGCATCCCTGCTCTTCGCCGTACACTGGAACCGCGTTATCCTGGACGAAGCCCACGTCATTCGGAACGTACGAACCAGTGGCTGTAGCTCAGTCTGCCAGCTTCGAGCCCGTTGTCATTGGGCCTTGACAGGAACTCCTGTCCAGAACAGAGCCATCGATGTGTTTGCTTTGCTGCGCTTCTTGGAGGTACCGAATTTTCGCGACCTCCAGCAGTGGAAAAAGTACTTAAATGAAGGCATGCGCGGCCATCGCCGGCTAAACTTTATTATTAAACCTTTAATGCTGCGCAGGACAAAGAAACAGCTGCAGAAATCAGGCGACATGCCTGCACTGCCACCTTTAAAAGTTGAATTAATTTGCGTACAGCTGTCGGAGCCGGAAATGGCGGTGTACCAGATTTTATCCGCCATCTCGAAAAACATATTTACTCAATTTTTGAGGCAACGGGAGCAGGGTAACAGTGATTTAAATTATTATGCCCTAGAAAGGACGCCGCAGTTTATGGAGGAATCATTTGACGTAAAGTACACTGCAATCTACCACAGATTCCTGAAGTCACTTGGTTACCATCCGGGAGCTAAGATCAAGGGTATCGTTATCCTGGTGTTGCTTCTACGTTTGCGACAGTTCTGCTGCCATCCGGGTCTAATGCTTGGGGTAAGTTTTTTGTTCTGCCTAGTTATACTTACCATAACTTTTGTCTTCTGCTAGATGCTGTGTGGTGCCATGACCGCCGAAGATGTCCAGAACGTGAGGGTGGACGTTTCAGATGTAGAGGGTTCACTTAAGATGGATGTACTTGCGGAATTGGACAAGTACGATCAACCTGCTAACGAAGATGATTTGTTTGAAGAAGAGGACGATGTTCCGAGAAATCAAAATGTCAAACTGGAGGACGTAAAAGATGAAAAGGACACCCTCACAGAAGTTATGGAGGAGACTATGCCGTGGGATATGGAAGATGAACAACCATCAGGTAGTTCCCATAATCCACTAGATGCTGCCAGAGCTCTTAAGCTGCTTAATCCTCAGAATCCCATCTTCGAATTTGAACGGCCTTCTGCCAAACTAAAACTAGTCCTCGAGAAGCTGGACGAGCTACTTACGGGAACCAACGACAAAATCATTGTTACATCTCAGTGGCTGAGCTACCTTAGCATCATTCGCACGCGTCTGCAGGAACAATCATGGGAAACACTTGACTTTACTGGCCAATTGTGCGCCAAAGATCGCGAGCTGGTACTGCGAGACTTCAACGCCAGCAATGACAAGCGGGTTCTCCTGCTTTCCCTCACCGCAGGCGGAGTCGGACTGAATCTCAATGTGGCAAATCATATGATTATGGTGGACCTTCATTGGAACCCGCAGCTCGAGCGACAGGCTCAGGATCGTATCTATCGATATGGTCAAAAGAAGCCCACCTTCATTTATCGCTACATGTGTCAGGACACCGTGGAACAGCGAATTAAGGCGCTGCAGGATTACAAGCTAGAGATTGCCAAAGTAGTGGTTCCAGAGGAAGAAGGAGGTGTGTCCAGACGCGGTGGCGGTGGTCTTAACCTCGAGGAGCTTAAGAAACTGTTCTCAATGTGAGATTAAATATTTAACTTCGTTTTATGTTTATTTAAGCAGTCTACGTTTTTTGTTATCCTTGAAAATTTTGAAATCGTATCCGTATCACAGAGTTCATTAAGCTCTTTAATTTTTTGTTACTTATGTTACTCAGAACTAAAGTAAGGTTTTGTACTCTTCTGTACAGTCGTAAACTTGACCTCAGCATTTAATGCGATTTGTTAACTATTAATGTGTTCATCGGTTAACAAAGAAAGTATATATATAATATATATTTTGATAAAGCAAAAGGTATTGAATTTAATTTGGGTTGGAGGTTGCATCTGTTGTGGACATAGACATTGACAACACTCCTGAAAAACCATAAGGGAATTTTAAAAAATGTTTTTTTTTAAAGCTTTGTTGGATTTTTATTGGAACAAAACAACATTATCCAACATTCGGGTAACGGAAATAACATTTTCTGGGCTATGTTGTACAACCTATGAAACATCTTAAAAATAGACGTACTTTAAACTTAAATCAACGCACAACCTGACTTTATTATTTTCTGCCTGCTTTAAAAGCTTTAAGAAATATTTTTTTCCTGCGGAATATTCGATTGAAATTAAACTTTCGAATTTATTGTTATATACTTCAACAGTCTTTTCAAAGTTTGTAATTAAATATGTCATATTATGCCTCTAGTTTTCAATAGGTGATACTTTTTGCCTAGCTCTCCCGTCAATTAGGTAAAATCGTAAAAATGAAATGAAAAATTGCTTAGATCCAAGAATTTATTTCCTAATCAGTTTAGTTGCTTTGTTTCTAAATACAATAATGCTTTTCAAATGCGCCACAAAAATTGTTCCGCCACAATTCTGATCCCTAGCTGAACATAACAGAGAGGCTCCAAAAACAAAAGAAGGAGGGTTGTCTCATCAAACTCCGAGTCATATTGTAAGACACAGAATGAGACGGAAATCTCAGAAGACTTTACTCTTTTTGTTGCACGATCGCTTTTGTTGGCAGTCTTCTCTGCTGACGTCGACAGTGCCAGAGAGTTTTAGGCCACAGAAAATTAAACAAAAAAGCTTTATTCTGACATGTCACTGCGAGCCTACTGCAGACTGAAGGGTACCATTATACCCTCGTATATATGTATACGGATTATCCATTGTATTTATTTGTATTGTATTTGTATATTTCACAGCACAGCCTATCGTTCTGTGTTTGATCCGAACGATGTTGTACACTGCACGAGTGGCGGCAGAGTACGAACAGAACTTCCGACCACCAGTCAAATCTGACATAAATTATTTATTTTGTTCATCGAAGCTTTCGAAAGCAACTAGCCCAAAAGTATTTAGTTTTGTAGGTCACGTCTATATATAATTCAATTGTAATTAAAATTGTCAAATTACTCAAGCTCAAACTTTACTAGGGGTAGTTTTATTAATTTTCTTAATTTAAAATTATTTCCAAGCAAGGTGTCCTTAAGTAGTGTGACCATAATATAATGCTTTAATTAGAGCTTTGATTTCATGGTTTCTGATGCGTATCTGGGTCCTTGCGATTTATGTATCGATGTATCGATATTCACACGGTAGAGGCTGCTGCAGCACAAGGCGCGACAAGACTGATCAAGCTTTTTGGTAGGAGATGGCCGACAGCACTAGGTTACAGATTCTGACGAAAATGAGTGACAATTGCGTAGAACTCTCTTTGGCGGCGAAGGATTCCCAATGGACACTGATCACCGATGTCCAGGCGCCATCTGAAGCCAGCCAAGGGCCACTGCAGTTTCCTTCGCAGATGGCGTCGAGGACTTTGCTGAAAGAGGTCCAGGCGCCAGCAGAATCCAACCATGGACCACCGCCGACTCCAATGGTCGGCCAAAGGAGCGTTAGTTTGCTCAGCAGAGCACCTCCAAATTATCTGCGGCACAAGCCTGGATCACCACCTTTGATACAACAGCTTCCTCCTAATCCTTTTGTGAATGTTCCGCAAGCCTCCCCGAGCTTGCACCACGAGCTACTGCCCCCAAATGTAAACATATTCGAAATGGCCCTAAAAACAAAGAAGGAACTGTACATGTGGTACAATACACTATTGAAAACTGTGGGCCAGGAGGCTGCCAACAAGTTCGCGGCCTTGATCCGTCACTTTTGGGAATCATTTGACCAGGGAGAGCGTCAGTGTTCCACGGTGGGGGCACAACGGCAACCGCAATCTGCGGGCACTTTACCGCCGTTGGTGAGCTTCAACCAGCCGCTTGTGCCGCGAAATCATCCTGTTCCTCTGCCCAGCAATACCTCAAACGTCGTACATTTCCACCGTGCCAGGATGCAGCAAACGTATCAGTCATTGAATCTCCACTCCACAAGCCACGGTAAGGAATTTTTTTTGATCAATCAACTTAATGGTTAAATAACGTTGAGTTTAACAGTATATAAACAAGGAAACAATTAACATGCATACATAACAGATAGGTGATTAACAAATTTTATAACAATTGAACAATTGTCCAGAGATCGCCGGGGTGCCTTCGCTTTAATCTTCTTCTGGTCCTTGGGTTGGCCAAGGCAGCAGCTAGGTGATTAGCGTGCGCTGTGAGGCGTTCGTTGTACCGACTGGAGAGTCGGTTTATTTGCTCCCGGACAGAGGCAACGAGGAGGTCAGTGGCAATCCTACGTAGCGCCCGGTTTTGAATCCTTTGCACTTTCATGACTTTCGAGTCGGAAGCCATGCCCCATAATTGGATGCAGTAGGTCATCGAGGTCACCACAATCGATTTAAACAGCAACAGTTTGTTGCCAAGGCTCAGCTTGCTCGTTGGTTTAAGCAACCAGTTAAGCTTCCCAAGCTTAGCTCGACATGTAGCAGCTACATATATTGGTTGTGTGCTGCTTCCAGGTGGGCCTCTTGTCCAAGATTAGGCCCAGGTATTGTGCTTGTTGTGATTGTGGGATGGTGATGCCGGGAAGTTCAACTGTAGGAAGGATTTGTGGTCTCAATGAGAAATTGCAGTGTTGCAACTTTCTTCCGTTTATGGGAGTAAGGAAGTAGTTTTTGAATAATCTAATTAAAGGTGTTGGACATTTTAATGTTTAGCTCGAGACAAAATAAATATAAAATCACATTTTATTCATCCATCATGTTTAAATTTCCCTTAATTTCTTGTATCAATCGAATAGCAGGCGGAAGTTTGCTCAACAACAACTTACACATTTCTAACAGCGTGGGCGTGAATAACAACAATGGAGTGCTGAGCAAGAAGAACATTGTGGGTCCTCTGCACCGTGTTCAAAACATGGCCGAAAATCT
The DNA here is from genome assembly GCF_025231255.1 of Drosophila biarmipes. Classification (NCBI taxonomy): domain Eukaryota; kingdom Metazoa; phylum Arthropoda; class Insecta; order Diptera; family Drosophilidae; genus Drosophila; species Drosophila biarmipes. The sequence continues at coordinate 7,084,319 of NC_066616.1, read as the reverse complement.
GAAAGCGGACGGAAACAACGTTCACAAAAACACCCACCAGTCAAAGACGGGAGTCCCTTTCACAGGCCCACAGCTCTACGCCGCATCTGTACCCAATACCTCCACGGAACCGTCTTATCAACAGAGCTTGAAGGTACGGTATATTATTTAAATGTTAAAATATTTAATCCTTTATCTTCAAATTTATTTTATTTATAAAAAATGTTTTACCTCTAATAATCAAAAGCTATATTAACTTTAGTTCAAAAACTCTTTTGAGTTCATTAAGTGAGTTTTATCCATCTACATATGTATATTATAACAAAACCACAATTAGTATAGTTTACAATACAGACTTAAAGATCTTATAAAAATGAGTTTTATTGCCTTTTATATTTTAATGTGGCATAACTTATTTATCACTTAAACTACATTTTTAAATAAAAAAGCAACACTCTAAACCTAATTGTAGAGAACTCAAATGTTATCTTTGTAAAGTTGATTTATTTTTGCTAATTGTCTTACTATAAATGAAATAAAACTAGAATTTGTTACCTTATTGTACAACTGCTTAATACAACTTCTTCAGACCGTATACGATTCCTCGAAGTCAAGTTACTCGGCCGTAAACTTGGTTAAGCGTCCTGCCCTCCTGATGGTCGATTTGATGAAGCACCAACAATCTGCTATCAAATGGATCCAGTTCCGTGAGCGTCAGAAGATCTGTGGCGGAATTCTTGCCGAAGACATGGGACTGGGAAAGACTCTAGTAATGATCGCCCTGGTGCTGGCCGTCAAGCAGATGGAGTTATACCGGGAACAAGAAAAAGAGCCGCCAGTGAAGCGCGTATGTCTTAATTCTCAAGCTGAGGTGTGCAGCTTAAATGGTCGACAAGGGTACCCTACAACCAATGCTTATCCCTCTGGAGGCACGTTAGTTATTTGCCCCAAGAGCGTGATGTCCCAATGGGCTCAGGAAGTGGCTAGCAAGGTGGCTCCGGATGCCCTAAAAGTGCTGATCATACTTGAAAACAACCGGAATGCGATAAGTTTGGAGGTGCTCAGGAGATTCGATTTAATCATTACATCCTACAAGCTCCTGTTGAGCGAGTTCAAAAGGTTTGGAAACAGTTCGCCGCTCTTTGCCGTTCACTAGAACCGGGTGATCCTCGACGAGGCCCAAATCATTCGGAATGAGTGCAGTGCTGGGATTTCCGTCTGCCGCCTGAGAGCTTGTCGCCGATGGGCTTTGAGTGGAACTCTTGTCCAGAAGAGGGCCGTTGATATGCTCGCATTGCTGCGCTTTTTGCAAGAACCCCACTTTCAGCACCTTAAGCTGTGGAAGAGGTATTTAAACCAGGACGTGATGGCCAAGAGTCGTCTGAGTTTTGTCATCGAACCACTGATGCTCCGCAGGACAAAGCAGCACCTGCAGGAAATAGGAGTTATGCCTGCATTACCCCCTCTAAATGTTGAACTTATCCGCGTCCAGCTCTCGGAGCCGGAAATGGAGGTCTACCAGATCCTGTCCGCCATCTGCAAAAAGATCTTTACCGAGTTCTTGAGGCAATTCGAGAACTATTCCGAAGAAGGAACTCCCCAGTTTATAAACGAAATATTTGAACCTAAGAACTCGGGATTATACCTCGGATTTCTGAAATTGTTCAACTATGATCCAGCAGTTAAGACCAAGGGTCTTATGATACTGGTTCTGGTGTTGCGCCTGCGACAGTTTTGCTGCCACCCTGGATTATTGCTTGGGGTGAGTAGGCAGAAATGCTAGAAATTAAGTATTTAATTGAATTCTTATATCCTCTAGATGCTGATTAATGCACAGACCAGCGACGATTTCCTTAGTTTCAGGCCGTCGACTCCAAACGGGGAGAGTCACCTCAAGATCGACTTCGACCTGGACTTCCCCAAATCCAATGGACTTACCTGCGAAGAAGATATGTTTATTTAAAAGGCCAGTGTTTGTTTGGAGAGCATGAAAGATGAGATTAAACCCATTGAATTTGGGGAATGGAATATGCTAGATAATCAACCGGCCCGTAGTTCCCCTGATACTCCGTTAGACTCTGCGCGGGCTCTGAAACAGCTTAGTCCCCAAAATCCCATATTCCAATTCGAACGATCTTCTGCCAAACTAAAGCTAGTCATCGATAAAGTGGAGGAAATACTTACAGGCACCAACGACAAGATCATAATTGTATCTCATTGGAACAACTATCTGGCCATCATTCGGAAGCGTATGCAGGATAAGTGCTGGAACCCACTTTACTTTACTGGGCAGCTGAGCACCAGAAGTCGTGAGCTGGTATTGCAGGATTTCAACGTCAGATCTGACAAGCGGATTCTCCTACTTTCCCTCATCGCTGGCGGTGTGGGACTGAATCTCAACGTGGCCAATCATATGCTGTTTGTGGATCTCCATTGGAACCCGAATCCATCGATATGGTCAACGGAAACCTACCTTCATTTACCGCTTTGTGTGTCAGGACACCGTGGAGCAGCGAATTGCCGGGTTGCAGGAGAACATGTTAGCCAATATTGAGCTGCCCGAGATAGAGGGGGATTACGGATGCCTCAATCTCGCGGATCTCAAGAAGCTGTTTTTATTGGATAAGCCGGAAATGTGAAATTATAGAATTCCCTTTTATCTTACTTTAAGAACTTGAAATGTTTTCTCTTCCTTTATTTCTGTCTTTTTTATTTTATATCCGTAACTCGAAAAGAGTATTTTTAAGCATTATCTATCGGCATTTATTGAAATAAGATAACTATTGAAGTGTTCCTTTGTTAATTACGAATATAATATATATTTTATTTATTTTTCAAAGATCCTATTTTTTTTGTTTTTAATTTGTTTTGGCTTAGCGGCTTGAGCAACCAAATTTGGTGGCCGTGCATAAAATTTATAAACTAAAGAACTAGGATATGAGAAACCAAGTCAGTTTATTTTTTTAGTCAAGTTTGAAAAGATTAATAATAATAAACGATATTTCAGGTCGTTTTAACAATAGCGATCTTAAAATTTAATAAATATTTAAGTTATTTCCGTCCGTTATCGGGTTTCGAATGATATTGATAAGATTAAACTAATAATACAATGTAGAAAAGAAAGTGATTGTTTTATAAAACAAACAATTAAGCTTTCAGTCAACAAATGAATATTTTGTAATAACATATACTGTTTCAAATCGTTGAGGCTCTTAAACTAGACTTCTTTTTTCATTGATTGTTTCCGAACAGCCAAACGGCTAGCCATTCGTTTGGACGCGCTCTTCTCCTCGGTCGATCCCAGCCGGTTACCATGAATGCGCTTCTGGTGCTGCCGCAAACTTTTCGTGTCTAAAAATGCCAACGAGCAAAATTGGCAACGAAACAGATCTCCGGAGTGACCACGCTCATGTCTCTTGAGAAGGTTTTCTGATCGGAATTCTTCAGTGCAGTAAGAACACTTCAGCGGTTCCGTATCATGGTTGTGGGTGAGCATATGCCGTTTGAGGCTGGAATTACTGCAGAATGTTCTGCGGCAGATTTCGCACTTCGGTTTCCTGTGGTTAAAGAATGCTGTTAGTACGGTCCTGGGTAATCTGCATCGACAGAAAGCTTACTTGGCCCGTTTCTTTCTTGATTTCTGATCTGTATTGCTACAACTGTCGCCTCGGAACCACTTCTTTTTGACGTCAGCATCTTCGCTGGTGTTACTCGCAGGACTACAGCCATGGTTAAGCGGTTCCTCGTGGCTGAAAAGATAGGCTGTGAATGTGTTTGTTGCAAGTGCTTAAATAATCACTAACCGAAGCACCTGGGGCTTAAGAATATTGTGAATCTCCAGATTTTCCTTGCTGAGGTCGCAGGCCTTAAAATCCATTCTGCTCAAAGATAGGAATTGGTACATTATATAAACCTAGGGGAAAAGCGGCTCACGGTTTCGGCACCGGGGGTTCCTTGGTCCTGCCTTTTGTGCTGTACTCTGCCCAGTTTGGTTTGACATCCTTCTTTCGATCGCTTTCCTCCGAGTCAAGCTCTTCTGTGGAATCGGACTGTAGAGACCCCTCCTTCGGCAGGTGTTCCCTCCGATGGATTTCCAGGTGAATGCCTTCGATAAACACGGCGGAGCACTCGCTGCAGGAGAGCGGGCCCTCGTAGTCGCGGGTCTGAAGGTGCGTTTTGAGGGGATCGTTTCGCATAAAGGCCTTGGAGCAGTGGCTCTGGTAGCTCCGCTCGCACTTCCACATGAAGCGGAAGGCGTTCTGGGCGGCCAGGACGCAGGACAGGCAAATGTACTGCGGCAGGAGGTCGTCGCGTTCCACCGGGCGATTGGTGCACTGGGCCAGGATGTGGGAAAGCCTCATCTCCGGCTGATCGAACGTCGGGTCCCGGATTTCGGCGAAGAGATCCACCAGAGTGGCGGTGTCGTCCATGCAGGCCCTGCACACGTTTTTTGAGCTCCTCATCATCTTCGCTCCGCAAACAAAACTTCTTAGAAATACACAGATTACCGTTTCTCGTCTCTGGAAAACCGACGCTTTGCGTATTTTTGCAGCACGCGTGGATTAACAGTTTTAGTAGATCATCGCTTGTGGTAATTCAAAAGAACGAACTGTACATTTTTATGAACGGCGAGGGATATTGAACAACGGCGTACCGAGGGGGTTCGCTCCCATCGCATCGAGGGGGATTCAAACTTTTGTATATTAGTTTTTTAGTTTGGATCAACCTAAAACTGGTAAGCACGTCTATTCAAAGAATGTGTAGCTATGTATAACTATTTAAAAACATAATAATTTTACTCTTTAAAAACCGTCTGCACACAATTAGATATTTTACGCAAAAATAACATACAATTTTTTAGAAATGTTTTGATATATTTTTTGGGTTATTCAATAGTTATCGGAAAACTTTACATTTAGTCATATATTTTGTTGCAAGCTCTATAATTTCTTATCCTAAGTCAAACTAGTTGTAAACAGTAAGTGTCTGTAAATATATTTAAGTAAATGAAATGATATAAATATAAAATTGAGTAAAAACAAACAACAACTTGAAGTTAAATACTACTTGTTTGAACATTGTACAATTGCTGGGTAAATTGCTATTTAATTATATACCTTTACTTAACATACTATACCTTTACCTTAAATTTATAAGCACTAAGAGCTTTGCTAGAAAACTACATTTAATTTATAAATAAAAAGCAAACTTTGACCAATTCTTCTTATTCAGCTAGAAAGCTTGTTTCGCCAAACAAAGTTATTAGTTCTTTGGGAAAATCCTATAATCAATAAAAGCAATCAACTTTGTTTATCCATACAGTACATGACCCTTTAAAATCACTAAAAATATTTGGTATAACAAATTTTTAAAGATGTTAAATCTTATTAGAAAAACCCCTCTAGCACGCCCCTGGCACCCGAAATTGACACAGGTTGGCAGCCCCTGCGCAAGCAGCTGATTCACTTTCTGAGTGCGGAAATTTGTCTGTGTGTTTATGAATATTATGCCGATCAAATGGAAAGAGCAGTAGTTATGTGAGTGGCCAGGCGGCAACCGCAACATACACACTCTGTAGAGAACCCGCTTGATTCCTCGCCAGACTCGATAAATTGGCCCGCAACGCCTTGCGGTCGCAGCGAATACCGCCAATCAAGCGCCCGTCGGCCTGTGGGAATCACTTGGAGCGCCACCGCAGCACATCTGGGTCAGAGTCCAAGGAAGTCCGGGAAATGCTGAGCCAACTGCCTCTCTTCGCTGGCGGCGAGATCATCCGGGGCTTCGGACGCGGCTCCAAAGAGCTGGGCATCCCAACAGGTTGGTGGCAACGAAGCGTCAAGTGAAGCCGAAGGTCATTTCCAATTGATAACCAAACCACTTGTTAGCTAACTTTCCGCTGGAGGTGGTGAAATCGCTGCCGGAATCGCTGCCCACGGGCGCCTACTACGGCTGGGCGAACGTGGACAACGGGGCCGTGCACAAAATGGTCCTCAGCGTCGGCTGGAATCCCTTCTACAACAACAAGGAGAAGAGCGTGGAGACGCACATGCTGCACGACTTCAACTGCGACCTGTACGGCCAGATACTTAAGATCTGCATTGTGGGATACCTGCGCCCGGAGCGCAGTTTCGACTCCCTGGACTCGCTGATATCCGCCATCCGGGCGGACATTGAGCAGGCCAAGCAGCTCCTGGAGGAGGAGGACAAGGCCAAGCTGCGGGACGCACCGTTCTTCACCGAGAAGCTTTGTCCCCCGAAATAGCGACTCCGCACATTATCCTGGACAAGGAGGCCCAGCTGAAAGGGGCTTTATCGCGAAGCCCTGCCCATGGAAATAGCTATTCCACAAGTTATCTTATCACTCATTTTGCACGATGTACAAAGCGGATTTCGAATAACGATTCAAGTACTTAAGTTGGCTGTTTTCATTAAATTCCGGTTCCCTCACCATGACACCAAACAATTAGACCAATCGCATTTATTTTGATACTTATCAAAGTGTAAACTAAATATTTGTTTCCATGCTCGTGCTGTGCATTTTATCTGGTGAAGGTATATTTCATCATTTTCCAATGCTTTGACCATGACATCTGAGGAATATCTAGTGTTGCCAGCACGGTGTCATGAATAACAAAAATTGTAGGTTGCAATTGTAGAATATTTGTATTTTAATTCTCACGGAGTTTCTTGTACAACCTTTAAATCTTTATTTGTATTTATTTTCAAAAGAAGCAAATTTCAATAAGTGTTTTCTTTTAATACATTAAAAACCAAACAAAAAATATCTTTTTCATTGTTTTAATCTAAAACTCTTAAACATATGGAACATATGGAAATTGAAATTCTTATGCAGAAAAGAAAAGGATTTTTTCAAGACATCCTATCATGTTTATAAAGCAGCGAAACAAAAATGTAGATTAAAAATTGAGGTTTCTGGATTTTTTAATATATATAGAAAAATATAATATAATAAAATATATGAGATCGCTTTCACAAACTAATTAGCAGCTATGATACTATTTTGAATTCCAATTTGAAAATAAAGAAACCAATCGTTATCGATCCAGGGACACCGACTATCGATAGCAGCCAACCGATCGATATTGGGCTTGATCTCACCGATTTCGGAAAAACTAAGCTGCGCGTGCGAGCGTGCGAGGATTTTCTTGTATAAAGTCGTTGCGTAAACCAACAGGTAAATCAGATCGACGCCAGCTGCGCCACCAACTGCAATTGGCCGCCTTCAATTACCATATCGCACGCATTTCCCAGCAGCAACATGTCGGCGTCACAGCAGCAGTTTCAGCAACAACAACATGTGCGCGTGGTCGAGCAGCAACAGGTGGAACCAGCTGAGGGGGTGACCTCCACCGTGGAATCGGAATCCCACTCGATCTCGGCCAGCAAGGAGCTAACCGGTTTGACGCACGAGTGCGGTGTGTTCGGGGCCATCGCTTGCGGGGATTGGCCGGCCCAGATGGACATTGCGCACGTGATCTGCCTGGGATTGGTTGCACTGCAGCACCGCGGACAGGAATCGGCGGGCATAGCCACCAGCGAGGGCAACTGCTCCAAGAACTTCAACGTGCACAAGGGCATGGGCATGATCAGCACGCTGTTCAACGATGACTCCATGAAGAAGCTGCGCGGCAACCTGGGCATTGGGCATACGCGCTACTCCACCGCCGGCGGCTCCGGAGTGGTCAACTGCCAGCCCTTTGTGGTGCACACGGCCCACGGAGCACTGGCCCTGGCCCACAACGGCGAGTTGGTCAACAACGAATCTCTGAGGCGCGAGGTTTTGGCTAGGGGCGTGGGCCTGTCCACGCACAGCGACAGTGAATTGATCGCCCAGTCGCTGTGCTGCGCCCCCGAGGATGTTTCCGAACTGGACGGACCCAACTGGCCGGCCAGGATTAGGCACTTCATGATGCTGGCGCCGCTCTCCTACTCTCTGGTCATCATGCTGAAGGACAAGATCTACGCCGTTAGGGACACCTATGGCAACAGGCCGCTGTGCATTGGCAAGATCGTGCCCATCAATGCCGGACACGGCAATAGTTCGGACACCCCAGCCGATGGGTGGGTGGTTTCCAGTGAGAGCTGCGGCTTCCTTTCGATCGGAGCCAGATACGTGAGGGAAGTGGAACCCGGAGAGATCGTGGAGCTCTCGCGGAGTGGCTATCGCACGGTGGATATTGTGGAACGGCCCGACTTCAAGCGCATGGCCTTTTGTATATTTGAGTACGTTTACTTCGCCCGCGGAGACAGCATCTTTGAGGGCCAGATGGTCTACACAGTGAGGCTGCAGTGCGGCCGGCAGCTGTGGCGCGAGGCTCCCGTGGAGGCTGACATCGTGAGCTCGGTTCCTGAGTCCGGAACAGCGGCGGCCCACGGCTATGCCCGCGAATCGGGCATAGAGTTCGCAGAGGTTCTCTGTAGGAATCGCTACGTGGGACGCACTTTTATCCAGCCCTCGACCCGGTTGCGGCAGTTAGGAGTGGCCAAGAAGTTCGGAGCCCTATCCGAGAACGTGGCTGGCAAGAGATTGGTCCTGATAGACGATTCAATCGTGCGCGGCAACACCATTGGACCCATCATCAAGCTGCTGCGCGATGCAGGCGCTCGGGAGGTGCACATCCGCATTGCCAGTCCTCCGCTGCAGTACCCTTGCTACATGGGAATCAACATTCCAACTCGAGGGGAATTGATTGCCAACAAGCTGAACGCCGAACAATTGGCCCGGCATGTGGGCGCCGACAGTCTGGCCTATCTGAGTGTGGAGGGACTGGTGCAGGCTGTCCAGCTGAAGCACAGGGATGCAGGAGATGGCAAGTCAAAGCCCACGGGCCACTGTACCGCCTGTCTCACTGGCGAATATCCCGGGGGACTGCCCGATGAGCTGAGCTGGTGATCCCGGTTGAAGCCTGACTACTAGAGTCGGAAGACTTTTGGAAACCAGTTTTGCACATTTTTGCCCACCACAGAACGAAAAAGAACGCATGCAGTATCAAAAGCCATAGAGGGCCCAGAATTGCTGTCACAAATATTGCATTTAGTTTATCTAGCGTTACAGCCCACCCATTCCCATTTACACACCCTACCTTCCTAGGTTTTAAGTAAAGGCCCACGTGCTTCCCTAAACTAAAAGACACTGATTAAAGTCTGGTTTTGTCTCTGGAACTCCACACTTATAGTACAAAATATAACTCTCTTTGTTGCCCATCTTGAATAACTTTAAATTTGTTGATTGCGAATGCCAATAATAAAGACGTTTAGACTATGATCGTACCAGGGTTCAACAGTTGTCTTTACCTAACACATGGAAATGATGTGCCATTGAAGATATGGAGTTACTACTCGATATCGTCTAGTCCAAGGTATCTGTATGTTCAATCAGCCAGCGCAGTAATGCATCATTTCACATATAGGTCATGGGCTTCAAGATTAGGATACTGTTCTGCAGAATCTAAGGTTTATCAGTCTGTATGAAATAACTGAAAACTATGCAGCTTATTATTTGTATTGCGTTGCTGATAGCTCACTTATCATTTCAGAAGAAAATGACCCAATGAGTGCGCTGAATTTCTTGGCCTAGCTTATGTGGCTTAATTTCGTTGACCAGTTTTAGTTTAACGTTAAGCCTTAGCAGTTGTATGATTACCTTAAATTACATTTTAATATAGCTTACGAACAGTTCAATAAAATTCTACATTTCACTTAAGACTCCAGCATATTCTCAAAGTCCTTGCGCTCCAGCTCTCTTTCCATGATCTGCGCGTAGAGATTGTCAAGAGTTTCTTGCATACGTTGCTTCAGCGTGGCGTTCTGGATGGAGGCGATTTCGGTAGACTTCTGCACCTGCTGCGCCTTTAGCTCGCTGATCTGCCGCGTCAGTTGACTGATCTTCTGGTGCACCTGTTGTTGCGAGTACTGCGGCTGCGGCTCGTCCATGAACTCCATATTCTCAAACTCCTCCCGCTTGTTCAGCATCTGATTGTCGTAAAAGCCACTGGGGGCAGCCAGGTTGGAGCTGGAACCGGCGGCGCTTAGCTTGGGACTGCTGGCCTCTTGGCCAAACATGGACTTGCTGAACTCGTTGTCCATTTTCAGGCCGCCGGCTCCGGCATTACTGCCACTAGCTCCAAAGAAGTCCGACATGCGTGAATCATCCGCAGAGAGGCGGGAGGATTCCTCCATTTCACGACGCTGCATGGTGTTGTTGCCCCGATCCGGCTCATCTTCGTCATCGGTGGTGGACACCTCCTCGCCAAAGATGTCGTGGGCAGCCACGCCCATGTTGGGCGCCCGATGGGTGGGAAAGTTGCTGGCTTCGTCGTCATCGGACTCCACATTGATGTCCCGCTGGGAGCTTATGTCCATGGCCGTCTTCTCGCTGGCGTGCATGGTGGTTTCATCCTGCATCTCATCGTCCGCATCGTTGTAAGTCTTGATATCCGATTGATCGAGGTCATCCATGGGCTTATCCTCCTCGTTGATAATTTCGTAGTCGACCCTCACTGCCTCGTTATCGATACGCAGCAGGTGCTTCACTTCCTTCTCGATTTCAGGGGCTTCGACATTCTTTTTCTTTAGAGTCTTTCGGAATCTACGTTTCCTCACATTCTTGCAGGGTGGAGTGATGCCATGGGGAAACAGGTACTTCTTATCCACCTTATTGGGATCCTTTTTCTTGTTCTTGTTGGGCGACTCCTTCTCTGTGTCGTCCTCCGGCTCCTCCTTGCAGATGAGTATCTGGCAGATGTCTGCCGACTTGTAGAAGCTCTTGTTGTCAATGGTCTTGTAGCTCTCGACGACGGTGGGTAGATCCACCAGTTTGGTGTACAGCAGTTGGTCATCCAGACGCACTTCGCCGTACCTGAGATCCTGATCCAGTTGGATGGTCAGCCGATCCTTGACGGTGCCCGAATTTATGGCCTCATGGACAGTGTCGGCCAGTTCCTGCAAATAGTTAGTGGGTCGAGTTACATTGCATGGCGCAACTAAAGTGCAATTACTAACCTTTGGCACCCGCATGATGAACTGGCTCTCCAGTTCCACGCCATCGTCCCGCGGTTTGTGCTCAGCCTGCTTCACCTTATCGCTCTTCTTTTCGAACATTTGAATGAGTTTGGCTAGGGAGTTTTCCAGAAAAACTTGAGCCCCACTTTGTTGATATTAAACGCTTAGAGATGGCAGTGTAGGCTCCGCTAGTGGGGAAAGTCAAGGTTAATCGATGTTTCGCAATCCGATGAAATTTGAAACTGTTCACACTGGCGCTGCAGCAGCATCAGCCACCCTACATTTTATTACCCGGTCTATTTCGGTCTAGTAATGAGATTTTTTTAAATGAGCTTATTATAAAAATACATCAACTTCGAGGGTGTTGAACTGTTTAAGAACTAAAGTTGTCAACTAATTTCTTTAAAGTTTAAAGTTCATCCAAAATTTATTTTTCTAAAAATGTTCAATTAATTAATGCCTTTGGAAAATTGAACAAAGTAAACTCTAGGGTTTTAAATAACACTTAGAATAAATGCTAAAAATGAAAGTTTTTATTGATAATTACAACAATCGTCAGTGTGAACACGGAACTACCATTGTTTTGAATATCGGGTGCGACTTTGATGAAATATCGATACCGCGGCCACAGCCAACCCTGCTCCAATTTCTTCTTCTCATCCCTTTTGCTATGACGGAAAACACGAATTAATGTGGATTTCTATTAGTTTATAACATAAAGAGGCATCGGAAGTTGAACAATTAGAGCTCGAGAGACGAAGGGCAGAAAGTAAGGCGGACGACATGCAGGAGAAGTGGTTACTAGCCGGCCTCTCGGTGGCGCTCCTTTTGGGCACCTGCTCGGCGCTGTACGAAGACCAGATCAAGAAGTTCGACTGGTGAGTGGCCCGATATCTGACCATTGACCCGGCGTTAATCCGACGGACATATTTTGCTCCTGCAGGCGAGGCGTGAATGTGGGCGCCCTCAAGCAGTCGCGCGTGGACCTGAACCACTTTCAGCCGCGCATTATCGTCAGCACCCATGAAGGGGTGGTGGCCAGCTTGTGCGTGAAGACCGGCGAACTGGTGTGGCGGCAGGTGCTCGAACAGAATCCGCGCGGCGACATCAAACTGCTCCAAGTGAGTGGCTTCGCCGATGACAGCAGCGACACGGCCGCCGCTCCTATGGGCAGCAACCTGGGATTCGACATGCTCACCGTCCAGGGACACGCGCCCGCTTTGGTGCGCGGCTGGAACACCAACATCGGCGCCCTCGAGTGGGAGTGGTCCATCATGCCGCTGAATACGGAGCGGGCTCAGGAGGCGCTGTGGTTCTACAGCAAGTCCGTGCTCTACCACGTTATGCCCGCCTGGCGTAGCCACCTCGAAGTCACCGCCTATTTCGCCAGCTCGGGTCACAGCACTGGCAGCACCAGCAAGGTGATGGCCTCCTGGATCACCCCAGAGAGCTGCTCCCTCAGCGGAAGCTTCTACATCTGCACGGACGGCAAGCAGTTGATCAGCCTGGATTTGGTTTCCAAGAGCGGTCAGGTGATCCGCACATCGCTCGAGACGGAGTCCAAGGGAAAGCTTCAGGCTTTGACGGTAAGACAATTAAATGAGTGGTGGATGTTTAAATACTTTAGTCTTAGACAGTACTTGAAAGGTCTCCAATTATTTTGTTGTCTGAATCATGAAATTATGAATCACGAGAAAAATATTACTATTTAAGTAAAAAATAGTGTTATTAATTTGATTTTTTTTTTAAATTTTATTTTTAATATTTTTTTGATGTAGTATTTAATTTAATCTTACTATACTTATTTAAATAAACTACTCTATTCTGCAGGGTCTCAATGGTGTTGTGGTAGTGGATGGCAAACTTATCAGTGTCAACAAGGACCAATCTGTCTGCAGTGGCCTGCAAAGCTCAAGCTTCGCCTTGGGAAGCTTCAACTATCGCAAGATTCTGGCTTATGCAGATCTGACTTCAGGCGTATGTTCTGACGTATATATATATATATAAAATGAAAACTAAATGCCGCTTTAATTTATTTTGGACAGATTCTCAAGATTAAGGCCGTGTATTTAGACAACTGCGCACCTTTAGTTGAGCTGGAGCAGAGTTTGTCCTTCCCCGAGCACTTTGGCACCCCATCGCTGAACAGCTTCGACTGTAAGCAGAAGCGGAATGGCGAGGGCAAGAGTTGTCAGTTCCTGTTCAGCACCAGTTCCGAGTCCATTGTGGCCGTGCAGCAGGGACGCATCCGTTGGTCCCGCGAGGAGTCCCTGGCCAATGTGATCGACTCGCAGTTTGTCGATCTGCCTCTGGCCGATACGGAAGGCACTTTGGAGAGTGAAATGAAGGGAAAGGCCGGTGAGTGTGCAGATATAACTATAACGATAAGCTAAATTCGAAAATGTCTATTCTTAAAAAATGTATACCCAAGGGGATTTCACAAGTTTCGAGAGTAAGTGAATGTCCACAAAATTTAGGCTGCAATGTTATTTTCAAAATTATAATTTTATTTACTCTATTGCTTATCATTTTACTAATACACTATGCATGCCTTATAAGCTAAATGCTATTTGCCAATAAATAATTGCAAGTAACAGCTGTTTTATTTTGCTTAGACCAATTGTACAAATAAGAATGTAATTTCTTTGTAGCGTATTAGAGTTGTCAGCGAAAATGGAAAAGAACATAGTGCCTTTGTAAATCTGTAGTATGTTGTTTATTTTGTTTAAGCTTTAAGTATTATTTATTGTTTATTTCAATATATTTAAAAAACTTTTTATACTATTACTAATATTTATTTTAATTTAAACAGGAGACATTGCCAGCGCCTTTTTGCGCCGCATCACAACGCAAGCTGTTCAGATTAGGAGCCTGTTCCTACACGTCATCGGTTTAGGTCCTCCGCCCACGGACACCCAGCGAGCTGGACTTGTGCGCGATTCCTTTGGTCTTCACAAGATGCTGGTTATACTAACTCGTGCTGGAAAAGTCTTCGGCATCGACAACATCTCGGGAAAGCATCACTGGCAGTTGTATCTGCCTAAGGTCAATGGTTTTGCTAACAACGAGCAGATGCGTCTAATTGTTCAGCGCACGGCCAAACATTTCCCGCTTCAACCTCTGTGCACTATCTTGGGCAAGGATGCTGTAAGTGTGGAATACAGTTCACATAATTCCTTGTCTAACTTCTTTTATGTCCATAGGTCAATGGCAATGGTGTGCTTTATCGCTTTAATCCCATCACCGGAAAAGCCGCGGAAGGCGGTCTTATTCAGCTGGACTACAAGATCAAGCAGCTTTCGTTGCTGGCCGAAACGGAAAAAGACTTTGTAAAGGGAATTTTGCTATTGGATGCTTCAAACAAGGTCCACGTGTATCCTCAACATGCCAGTCCATTGGTAAGAATAGAAATTCTTTGATTTATTGATGAAGGTGTAAAATCTTTACTGTCCTATATAGGCTGATGGCATGTATCTCTACACAGCCGATGTAAAAACCTCTGAGCTGTCGGGCTATTTTGTAAAATATGCGGGCGGGGTAAGTGTTTCAAACTTTTAAACCTGTTAGTCTTTAAGTAATTGATCCATTTCCGCCAGCAACTGTCGAGCACGCACATTTGGAACGCCCGCCTTGGCGGTCACAACTCCGAGCAACAGATAATCGGCGTGGCCGGCAAGAATCCCATTGAGCATGTCCACTCCCAGGGACGTGTGTTGGGCGATCGATCAGTGCTGTACAAGTACATCAACCCCAATTTAGTGGCCTTTGTTACACAGGCGCCGGATGCCACACACAAATGTGAGTCTGCATTCGCTTCGCCCAAATTAAAATCCATTAACATGTCACTCGCTCTGCAGCTGTGCTCAATTTGTATCTGGTTGATGTGGTCTCCGGCTCGGTGGTTTTCACCATGACGCATCGCAAGGTGCGTGCTCCATTGAGCATTGTCCACTCAGAAAACTGGCTGGCCTACTCCTACTTCAATGAGAAAGTGCGACGCACAGAGATTAGTAAGTCAAGCTGGCGATAAAGACTGCTATAACACTGCGGATATAAATTGACCTTAATCTTACTCTTTACAGCCACCATTGAACTGTACGAGGGCAAGGCTCAGGCGAATAACACTGTTTGGAGCTCCTTGCAGGCTCCCCCAATGCCTCTTGTGGAGCGTCAGTCTTATATAATCCCCACCATTGTTGAGGCTCTGAGGGAGACCATTACAGAGCGCGGAATTACCAACAAGCATGTGCTGAGTAAGTGTTTATAAGAGCTATACCAATAATCAATCAGAAAATGATAATTTTATATTTTTGTAGTCGGCACTGCCAGTGGTTCCATTATTGAAATGCCGTGGCATTTGCTGGATCCCCGTCGTCCTATCGCATCCACGACTCAGGGACGTGAGGAGGGAGCCATTCCCTATATACCCGAGTTGCCTTTGCCAACGGAAAGCCATATAAACTACAACCAGACGGTCGCCCGTCTGCGTAATATTTATACCGCACCCAGTGGTCTGGAGAGTACCTGTCTAGTCGTTGCTACGGGGTTAGGTAAGCTACTACTACAAGGCTATTTCCTTAAAGAACTCTAATGAGTTGTAAAACTAACCATATTTTGTATCTTACAGATTTGTTCGTTACGCGCGTGGCGCCATCGAAGACGTTCGATTTGTTGAAGGAGGACTTTGACTATATTCTCATTTCCATAGTGCTAGTCGCGCTCACATCGGGCTCGTTGATTGTTAAGCATTTAGCGTCTCGCAAATTGCTCAAGCAGGCGTGGAAATAGGCTGGGCATTATTATTAAATAATTGCTTTATATACAAAATAACATTTTACTGCGACCAAATACAACAAGGGAGGATGAAATAACGAAATAGAAGCGAACTGGCGATGAGAGTATTGATATACATAACATAATTCTGGTAGCTGCATTACATCCCATAATGCGATAAAAACTTCTTCTCAACGCTAAGCCTAGGCAATTATTTATAAATAATTATATAGCGTTAAACATCAAATAATTATAATTAGCTGTTGAAAGGTTTTCATTGCATTTTCAGTTTCTTGTGTTTGTGTTCGTTTAAATTTCCATTAAAGAAAAATATCAGCATCGAAAGAGTGTTTAAAAAATGTAGTTAATAAAAGCATTTGTAAAGGAGGACAATGGTAAAGTAAATAAACAATTTTTTCATCAGATTAAATGGTTATTTGGAATTTCTTTAGTGAATAAAGAGTGTTCTATAAATACTTTGTAAATCGGTTCTTTAAATTTAAATGTTTTTTTTTTTTAATGAAACATGTTTAAATTTCCATTAATGAAAAATATCAGCATTGAAAGAGTGTTTAAAAAATGTAGTTAATAAAAGCATTTGTAAAGGAGGACAATGGTAAAGTAAATAAACAATTTTTTCATCAGATTAAATGGTTATTTGGAATTTCTTTAGTGAATAAAGAGTGTTCTATAAATACTTTGTAAATCGTTTTTTTAAATTTAAATGTTTTTTTTTTAATGAAAACTATAAATGACTGAAAACATTTTTAGTTAGTATTCCCTAGAAATAAAGTGAATATAAACCTGAGAAATAAAAAGAGCAATACCAATGTTATATCAAACAATTTATAAACAAAAGTAAAAACCTTGCAAAGAGTTTGTTAGCATAATAGAAAATGTAATTTAAATAATAAAATAGTGTGTAAAATGCGCGCCACCCGTCATCTGATGTTCGGCATTTTCCAACACAGGCGGGTCCACCTGCGACCCATGGAACAGCTGTCTTAGTCTTCTTCTTCCCGCCGTGCTTATAGGAAATTGAGAGAATGGCACTGCGTGTTTTCGGCTTAAATATAGTGAAAACTAACAGGAATCTGCTGCAGAATGCTTGCAGGTCCTCTGCTCCGGCCACAGGCTACATGGTCTGTACCCCAGTTATCCCCAGGAAGCGTTACCTTCCTAGACTCACTGCATCCGAAACTAAACCCAATCGTTTGCATAACCTTTCAGGCAGCGGCTCCATTTGCCACCGAAGTGACCATCCAGGCTGCTCCTGCGGCTGTCCAGAAGCAAAAGGTCAGCAAGGCCATGCGGTCGTACCTGAAGAGAGCCAACGAGCATGACGAGTTCATGAAGACCCAGCACCTGGAGTTCCAGATCGGCAAGCGGCACCTGGCCAACATGATGGGCGCCGATGCGGAGACCTTTACCCAGGAAGACATAGACGTGAGTGACTTGGCCACGGCAATAGCTTATCCTCTCAACCGCACATCTCTTCTCCATAATAGGAGGCGATATCCTATCTGTTCCCGTCAGGCTTGTACGACCCAAAGGCCCGCCCCGCCATGAAGTCCCCCGAGGTTGTCTTTCCCGCCCGCAAGGCAGCGGAGTTCGATGAGACGGGCAGGCCATTCCACAGCATGTTCTACACCGGCAAGCCCAACTTCTTTCAGCTGCTGCACGTGAGTGAATCCAAAAGTTGCAAAAAGCTGCCCCATTTATTTAATTATGTTTCATATTTACAGGACATTGTGGCTGAAACCAATAAGTTGGCGGATCTGGAGGAGCGCCTACTTCGTCGCGGGAACAAGCCCGATGAGAACCAAAAACTGTAAGCAGGTTTTGTGCGTTATTTAAGAAAAATTATTTAACATGCTATTATCTTTCTTAGAGAAATCGCTGGATTCCAGCTGCTCCCCAAAGACCAGTTGGAACTCTTGCTGGTCGAGAGCATTGCCGATATCGAATACTCGAACTTTACAAACTCCATGGAGCGTCTGATCGCATCGCCCTATGCCTATAAGAGTAAAGCATTTATTGAGCGCTTTCTGAAGCCGCTGATGGATCAGTCCAAGCAGCTGGAGGTGCCCAAGCCGAAGATCGATGAGGAGGGTCGTCAGTATATTACCACCTACGAGTGTCTGCGCAAAACTGCTCGAGCCGACGTCACGGTTCGACTGCCGGGCACGGGAAAGATTAGCATTAACGGAAAGGACATCTCCTACTTCGAGGACGAAAACTGCAAGGAGCAGGTGAGTCGAGTCATTAACTTTAATATTCAAATCGGATTGGTTGAACATTTTTAATTTTTTGTGATTAGTGATTAGGGTTAGAGCTAGTGATTTTTTTCTATGCGACTAAAAAACAATATAGGATTTTATAGGCATCATAGTTAGACGGGCGAAGAATTGAATGATTGATTTAATTGCCAAAAGCATTTTAAGAGGATTACAATTTTTAACTCTTACTCATGTAACTTAACAGTTTAAAAATATGCATTTAGCATTAATTAAATATCCAACAAGGTAAAACATGTTAAAAAGATTGAATATTTCGATCATTAAATATTTGTTTACCTGGATTTGCAAATAACAACACAGCCAGCTCATAACAATAGATATAGCATATACTTTATTAAGAATAATAATTTGCATTAAATTACTATAAAACGACTCTCTGACGACAACGCCAAAACAACAAAGACACAGCCTGAAACCAGCCACAAATCAATCCTGCCAACTGCTCGCCTCTAATTTAACTAACTGCTAATTATAGTATTTGTATTGATAATAGTGTAGTATGGTGTGGAATATGGCTATATAGCGTATGTATAGGGCGCCTGGCGCATCGATATCAAAATTTGTTTAACTACAACTCGCTGCTACGATAATATCAACAATGTTCTGGATTGTGTGGGATCTCAACGACCCCCTTAGGTCTAGGGAAGCGCTAACTCTGATCTATAAATTTTCCGGGTGGAGTGCACTAAATGCTCCTGCTACTTGCGCAGATTCTGCTTCTGCTGATTGGAGATCACAATCAGCAGCTTGTCGATCACCTTGCTGGCCTGCTGCTGCTGCGAGATGAGCGCCTGCTTCAGCTCCTGGATCTCCTGGGTGAGGAACTCAATCCGGTCTGCGTTGTCGTCGATCTTGGTGGTCAGCGTGGTGAACTGCCCTGCATCCGGATCCGCATCGGGCAGAACATATCCCGTCGTGGCGCCATTGTTGTTGTTATACTTGTTCTTGTACGACAAATAGTTTTCGGCTGAGTTTTTCGAGGAGATGGTGTGTCCAAAATGTTTGCGCATCTTTCCCACTTCGTAGGCCTTCATGAGGATTTCTCTGGGCAGCCGCTTCTCGCTGGGATTCAGCGGCTTAACGCACAGAACCACCCTGTAAGCCTGTGGGGACACCAAAGCTGTATAGTGGAGCAAGTTCCTCAGCCAGGTCGGAAGGTATCCGTTGAACAGCGCCGACTCTATGTAGCTGATCAGTTTGGTCTGCCGCACTAGTTTGGATAGTCCCGCCGTCTTCTTCAACCCCTGGATGTCGTGCACGGCTATGCCCACGAGCAGGTTCATCAGGATTATGGTCACGAACAGCAGGAACAGCACAAAGGTGATTTGTGCGCTGACTTCCAGCAGGAAGGGCGGGTCTTTTCCCTCGGGATCGTTTATCAGCAGCGACAAGTCCTGTTCACCGATCATCATCACCAGCACTGTTATGAAACCCATGAAGGGATTGGCAAACGAGGACGAGGAAGGAAAAATGACGCAGAAACTGATGGTGAAGCCGATCAGCATGCAGGAGTAGGCCATGAAAAGCTTGGCGAACTCTCCCTGGACTCTCGTGTACATGGCCACGTAGACATCGAAGACCGGGAGCTGACCTATCATCAACATGAGGTTCGTCCAACCGAGCAGCACGGCAAAGGCGCCTATGTGGTTTTGGAACGTGTACGTCTTGTTGGTGTAGATGTAGGATATGACAAACACGCTGGTTATCACGAACCACTCCATGATGTTCTCCACCTGCGTTACGTAGTGTCGAAACGAGGAGTAGCCCGTTATGCCATACAGCTTTCGGAATATCTCCACTATGGTGATGGCAACCAGAACCCACCACTGCATCTCCATCACAAAGGGGTTGTTCCTGAGCATGTCTCCCAGGATGGATTGCTTCTGGCAGAGTTCCTGGGCCGGAATGGTCGTATTGTCGTTCTTGCTGCCATTGTAGCAGTTGTGGGCCAGAGCTGTCAGCACGTAGAGCGTCAGGAAGAGCACGAAGCTGAAGCAGAAGATGAGCCTGCCAATGTAGTACTTGCGGATCTTGCCCCACTTGATGTACAGGAACGAGGAGCAGAGCGGGTGCTCCAGGATCTCCTTCTGGCCCTCGTCGACGAACGTGTTCAGGTAGCTGATCTCGCGCGGATGACAGTGCTGCAGCAGCTGGCGGAAGTCCAGTTCCAGCTCCACCTCGCGGTTCACGGGATCCTGGGAGAGAGAAGAGGGAATTTCAGTGGGAGTAAAGTGAGGAGTAAGCTTTCACTCACCTGCGAGTGGTGCAGCGTGATGGCTGCGTCCAGTTTCTGTCTGATCATGGCCACCGAGGCCGGAGTCTTCCGGGTGATCACGTTCAGCGCGGAGGTGCCCTTCTTCGATTTGGTGGTCACATCCGCTCCGTGGAAGATCAGCATCTCGACGCACTGCACCAGGCCATCCAATGCGGCCAGGTGGAGAGCGGTGAACCCGTAGATGTCCTTGTGGTTGACATTGGCACCCCACTGGATGAGGGTCTCCATGATGTCGTAGGCATTCTCGGACTTTCCCACTGCCGCGTGCAGGGGGGTGCGGTGATCGAAGTCCTCGGCATTGGCGTCGGCATTGCCGTTCCTCAAGAGAGACTCCACGCAATCCAAACTGGAAGTCCTAGCTGCCAGGTGGAGGGGAGTGAATCCCCGGTGGTTCTTCAACTTGGCATCCGCGCCCTTGGCCAGGAGCAAGTCCACACACTCGACGTTTCCCTCATCCGCTGCCAGATGCAGGGCTGTGGACTCCTTCTCACGGATGCAGATGCGCACATTGGCATCTGCGTTGGGCGCATTCAGCAGGGCTTCCAGGCACTGGATATTGCCCAGGTCAGCGGCCAGGTGAATGGCATTGGTGCCATTGGGCTTGAGCGAGTTCACATCGGCGCCCTCGGCGATGAAGATCTGCAGGCACTCCAGTGCATTGGATCGCACGGCGCAGTGCAGCAGGCTCTCCTCGCAGTTCGGCTTGCTGGTGTCCTTGGATATGTCCGCTCCATTGTTGATCAGTAGCTTGGCTGCCTCCGCCGCGTTCCCGAAGGCTGCGCAATGCAGCGGCGTGTAGCACTTGGACTGCAGATTGACATTCAAACCCTTGGCCACCAGAAGACCCAGCGTGGCCAGGCAGCCACTGAAGGCACTCAGATGCAAGGCAGATATACCATTCTGGTCGCAGAAGTGCAGGTCGGCGCCCGCCTCCAGCAGACTCTCGATCAGGTCCCAGCGCTTGAGGTAGGCGGCCCACAGGTAGCTGAGATTCTTCTCCAGCTTCGAGGCGGACTCGAAGTGCGCCCGGATGCCCTCGGCCACCACGTTGCTCTGCTCGATGTCCTCGAAGAGCTTGACGCGCCCCGCGGCACTCTTCATCTGGTCGATCAGGCTGATCCGCAGCGTGTCGTTGCATATCTGGACGCTCAGCTCGCTGGTCGGCTCCTCGAAGCTGTCGTACATGCTCGGCGCACTCTCCGCCGGCGGCGACGGTCCACACTCCATGTATTCGAATTCTCCAGCGGTCGGGTACTGGGCTTCGATCATGGCGTCAGTGTTGTTCCGCCATCGCACCATCAAGTTGGGTGGAATCGATTTGAAACTGTTGGAGAGGCACAACGATTAGAGGATGAGTTGCACGGATGCACGGAAAGTTGCACAGATGTTCCACGGTTGGATAGCTCCCAACAAAGAACTTCGATTGGTGGAAGATTCTCATATGCCATGGGAACGTGGCATTGCTTATTCTACAGTAGGATCACCTTGGAGTTAATCTTCGAAGGGTTTTTTATTGTTTTAACTTAGAAAATTTGAAGTGCATTCATTTGAAAGGCAAAGAAGGAGTTTTTTAAAAATTATTTAATTTCCTATTTGAAGCTAAAAAATTAAACTTTAATTTTATATAATGAATTTAGTTTGTAATCAATGAAAGTTCAGAACGTATACCTATAAAATAATATTTTTCCTGACGTCGAAGAACTTGGAGATATTTTGTTTTAACATTCATTTTCTACCCTTAATTGATTATTAAACTTCTAGAATCGATTTGTCAAAATAAGTTGATTGATGATAAGTGGAAAATTTCCAATGCTTTTCTATTATTAAGTGGATTTTGATTAGTTTTCGAAGAATTGAATCGTTAAATAACTTTTAGAAGAGCATTTTGAACTTCTCTCTCTTCTGAAACTGGTTCCGAGGGTCTAAAATGATTATAAACTTGGGTATAACATTCTGTGAATCAGTTTTTATGGTTTTTGAGGCAATCAAAGAAATTTGCTGTGATTAGTGAGCATTTTTATAGGAGTGGAAGTTGTTCTTAATATACTTAGCATATGCCGTTGCGGTTTGTTTCTAACTTGGCTGCCTATTATTAGAACATATTCAACTCATTGATGGAACTTGGGCTTTGAAATGGTAGTCAGCAACAATTAAATGTCTTTTAAACTACGTAGTAATTGTACTGAAAACATCACGTCTAGAAGATTTACACCTCTAAATGGCATTGCTTTCTGTTTTGGACTTGATTAGGTTTTTATTGGGAGCTTGTAATTACTCGGGAGTAAGATCGAGTCGCTGCTTCCAAACGAATTAGTACTTAGTAGAGCCGACTGAGTTGGCAGAAAATTAAAACAAAGCCATTAGACAGACCCGCACTTCTCCTTGACTTTTTATGGATTCGTAAACATATATTCCCCATTGCTTAAATGGCACCGAACAACAGAGTTCGAGATCTGTTGACTTTTCGAGCATGCATAATTTTAAATATTAATGTGTGTTACTTTTGCGTTGGGAGTTATGCAAAGTTGGCGGTTCGCCCAAAGCGGTTTTGGTGGCTTCACTGTTCAGTGTTCACTGCTGGCGTACGTCGATGGATTTACCGACTGCGCCGGTAGAATTTGTTTTGTTTTCTTGGTCGCCAACTCGCGTCTGCTCAGCATGCTGGCTCGGTGCATAATTTCAGACCTCGTCCATGGTCAGCAGCTGCTGCACTTGTGCAACTTGTGTAACTAGGCACTGCGACCGCCACTGGCAGCGCCTTTGTTGGGCACTTAAGCCGGGAGTCTGGGGATCCGACTTGGACGGAATACGTACACCGTTTGCAGCCATATCCACGGATGATGCCAATTCGCCAATGAGCTGTTTTCAATTTCTAATTTCATTTCCGAAATACATGTGAGAGCCCGTCCCGACGGTCCACCGGTCCACGGAGCACGGACTACGGATCGCGGCGTATCGGATGGGATCGGGATGGACGGGATGGGATGGGGTCGGAACGGGGTCGGAGCGGGACAAGTGCCTCACAATGGGGCCTTTGTGGGGCCTAGACAATTGTGTCTAACGGGCGGAAAATGCAAAATGTTGTGTGAAAAAACGCGAATTTTTCACTTCCGTTTTGTTGTTGCTGTCGGGTTTTTCGGACGTTGTTTTGGGGGTTTTTGCTATTGTTTCTGTAGCGACGACGATCACTTCGAGCGCGTTCTAGCCGTACTTTGTGACTGTTAGTCGTCGTTTCCGCGCTGTTTTAGCCAGCTACGAACGCGTCCGCCTGCATTGTTGTTCCAAAACCGACTGAGCTCGATGGAAATCGGTAAGCGTTGGTTAAGTCGTCGATTGAGATTGAAAGAGAGGTATCTGGAGAGCCGGAGGCCAGGTGTGGGTACAGGTAGGGCCGAAATACTAGGTAGGCGAGCTTAAGACGAAACTTATATGAATAAATTTGTCAATCTAGTTTATTATAAAAGTTGATCTTTTTATTAAAATATTGATTTCCAAAAAATATATTGATTTTTTAAAGAAGCCTGAAATTTACTAGTATTGTCGCTATATTTTAATGGATTTATTTGCAGGCGGTTAGGATGATTAGTCGGTAAGCGTAATTTTGTATACAACACAGTTTATTAAGTTCAGGTTTGATTTTATAAAGGAAATTATGATATTATATCAAGGAAATTCTTATATTATTCAGCCTTTCATTGTTTCCACCAAGTTAAAGTAACCAATTCGTAAGATTCGTATTTAGACCCATTATTTTGACCGCAGCTGTGAAGGTATTTACAGAGCAAGATACTTTAGAGAGAGTGAGCAATCTCCAAAAAGTCTGCGAATTCGGAGCGAGTGGGAGTGAAAATCATCGCATTTCACTTTGGAGTGTACTTTACAGTTGCTATAAGCAAGGTTCTCCTTAAAAAAGATTTCAGCCAGTTGTGGGAATAAAAGGCGGCAATTAACATAGCTAATCTTAGATAGTTCTTTATCATCGAAAAATGCCATGACCCCAAAACAGATCACTTAACCCTTACAAGCCTTAACCTTAAAATATATATTCGAAAAAGAAAACTGATCACGTAGACACTGCCAGTGAAGATGGAAACTGTTTTATATTTAAATGATATTATCTTGTGCTTAATTCAGCTTTTTACTGCACTTTACACTTCTCAAAAAATATTTAATGCAATGCCCTAAAATACACAACGCTTAAAAACACTGTTACTGCAATTATTATTTGAACTTTTGTTGTTTACTTTGTTTAATTTAGTAGCTTTGGCGGAAACTCCCCCCATTACTATTTCGGCTATCAACAACTACTACACTACCTTTTTGCCTCTCCCTCAATTTTATATAATGTCTTTTTTCTAATTACTAGCATGTGAAACAAGTAAAGTAATACTACGGTTCCTGAACTGTGAAATTCAATTAGCAGATGTATTTTGTGGGAGTAACACCCTCCTATAACCACAAAAAAGTGGTTTGTTCCTCTTCGCGTTCGGTGCACACTTAAAAATATGAAACTGATGGTTTTCGCGAATAACATGCTGATGGCAATACGTTGTCCCATAATCACGGAATGCTTCCGCGTCTTCGGATTTTGGGTTCGGCCATCACGCCTATATATATTTTGTGTGCATTTTATGGTAGCCAGAAATTTCTGCAACTGCAACAGGTATCTGAAAACTGGCAACTCCAACTGGCACTTACCGGTTATTTGCATTATTCTCCGTGAGCGGCTGTTCCACTTCGGTCTTGGTAACGACGCTGATCGAACGTGTCATGCGGCGCGGTTTGGTGCTGCCCTCCTTGTAGCCAAGATTCTCCATGGTGACGGCCAGAAGTGGCTGCTCCAAGCGTGGCCGGTGTCAATGCTGCTGCTTTCGTGGTTGTTGCAATTAAGACGCGCAAATATGCGCCAACTCGGATCGAATGCCACTTGGGTTTTTGTCACCGCCTGCAATCGGCAATAAATAAGCGAAAAAGTTACTTTCCAATATCACACGCCAGCGGAGCGCCAATTTATAGCCCAGTTTCAGCGGCTGGTTGACATTTTCAGTGGCCTGCAACGATAGTTCGGCGAAGAGTTTATGGACAGTGGTCTCCAGAGGTATCTGTCCCAACAGTCCCGCTGAGCTTTCCCAAACGGACTGCCTAGGTCTGCACGCCCACAGCCCAAATATCTGCGCAAATATTAATTTTCGCGTGGCTTTTTCTTTGGAGAACTCCTCAAACTGACGCTGGCTGGGGTGACTTTCCCTAGCTGGCCGGATGGATGGACTCTGGCTAGGAAGCCCACTCGTGCGTTGGATGCGGCACCCGTGGCCGCGTTATCTAAGCGCTTGCCTTTGACGCAGCGATAAGCGCACATCATCACAATCTTGACCATTATCGCCAGACTATCTGGGGATTTATCTTAGAGAGCTACTGGTTCTGACTGCTCTTCAAAAGGGGGGCTAGGATGGGTGTACTGCTGAGATATATCTTTCGAGTTAGTCATTCCTAACTGCGTTTCTTTATTGTCGTGAGATAAAATAAGTTTAAAATCTATAAATAATATGATTTCCTAGCTCGTATTTGTTTTGTAACTATTTAATTATTGTTATTGCAAAGGCTTGTTTTAAAACTAAAATAGTATCTATAAACTAACCCCTGGGTCAAGGATAGCCACCCCCTTCCGACACACCCATGTTTTGTTTGCCTATTTTTTCTTGATTTTGTTTGCTCATATTATTTACAATTTATGTCAACGTCAGAAGTGGAAGTACTCATTCATTCAGTATGCAAGCAGACTCCAACAATCAGAAGAATTGCTTCGAAGCTAAAAACACTCCGTAGCTCCTTGTATAACTCCTTGGTTAACAATCACTTGACTTGTTCCAGCCTTGGCAATGTTGTTTTTAAATTGGAATTGTACATTTTATTCCCCTCAATTTGTTTTCTTAATTTGTTAGATTTAATTAATTCTAATAAAATTGGAAAGGTATTCCAGTTATCCCCTATCTTTTCTAATTATTTTATTCCCCTTGTGCGACTTGACATTCCCTCTTTTAGCCAGGGCGATATAAGAACAGCTGCTATATAATCGTGTATTTTTCCAGCCTTTCCACGGGATTATGCAATTTTAGGTACACGACTAGGAACCTAGGGAATTACGGTGTCACATTAGATTAAATTAGTTAGCCAAGCGTTAAGCCTGTTTGGGTTCCATTTGTTGCATTACTTTCGGCATCGCATTACCGTAAACAGTGCTCAAGCGATTCTGGGAATCTTTCAAACTTGTTTGCGAAATATAAACAAAAGTTAATGAGAAATAAAAAGAGTCTCTGTTTGCCTGGCGACAACGCATGAGAAACTTTCTTTGATTAGGCAAAGCAAAATCCGCTGACTGATTAAACAGATGTGGCGATAAACAAGGCAACGGCAAAAACGTTGGCCAAAATGAGCTGGCTAAATTATGCGAGCAAATTAATCAAAATCTGTGCGTAGTTGGGAAACCAGTTTTTGAGTCGTTGGGGTCTACTGCACGGAGAAAAATAGTTATGCCTCTGCTAAGCACGATTAGAGTGGTCTAATGCTATATAAATAGTCTTAGAATAACAACTTTTAGAATGTTCCTTAATATGCCGGTGTTAAAATTTAAAAGTGCCTTCTCTTATGACTTCATTTCTCTCCGTGTGGGGTTTTTGGGTTGGTGCCTGGCGTCTGCGAGGCCCCAAGAGTCGCTAACACACCGAACAAATATTTGTTTTGAAACGCCCCCGCGTGATTACAAATGGGCTGCCACTTTTGCCGCGTTGTGTGAATTGCTGGAATTCGCCTAATCAATTAATATGTTTTTAATGAATTTTCGCATTTACGGGGAGGTGTTGGACCTTAAATAGAGCTGCTTTTTAGCTCCGAAGGCCCGGAAGCACCATGCGCCATGCCGCTTGGCGTTACGACAGCCCGCCGCCGGCCATTTTGGAAAACTGCGCCGCCACCGAGCGGTGGAAATGGCGAGTCGCCGAGCGCTCTTCGCGACCGCTCGCTGTCTTCTCGGGAATTTCTTCGCCGCTCGTTGATTCAATTATAATTGAAACCAATTTGACACTTCTGCTTTCCTTTGTGGGGGACTTAAGGGGGTTATTATGTGAGCGAACGCACCGGGCTGAGCTGGGTTTATTTTTGCGCTGCTTTCATAATGCCCTTGAACCTGAGGCGCATGCCCACTCCCCACTCTACGCCGTAGTCACCGACCACATCCGATTCATATTCACCCGTACGCCCGTGCAGCTGCAATTGAGTCCCAGCCGCAGTGCGCGAATTAAAGGATAATGCAGTCGACAAAAGCTGCGCACCGAGTGTAAACACATCTCAATTGCTATTCAAAAGCTGCACTCGGCTGTAGAGATCGTCTATTGTCCATTTGGCGGATTTTGCAATGGAAATTGCTGGATTCACTGGGTTGAGGGCTAGTACCCAGGTACTGGTTGCCCATTTCGCAATATTACCGAATGTATTTAGGGTTCTAGTTCTGCAGATACTTAATAAGTTTATAATAAAGTTCTGAACCTATAAGTTATTTTTCGTTTGACAACTTATTATTCTTTCCGCAACTTTAAATTTGGTAGTATTCTTTTAACTAATCAAATATTATTAGAAGAATAATGCAATTTTGGGCTTAAAAAAAGTGTTACTGCTTGAAAATTCAATGTTCTTTATTTATTGTTACGTATGTATTTAAAAAAAGTTAACAAAATAGGTAATTTGTATCTGGTATATATGCAGTTAATCATAATTTAGCTTTAAAATAGCTCTAGGAGATGATCACTCGTTGTGTAATCCAAATCTTGATTTCGCGAACAGTCTATCAAGGCATAGTTTAATATTTAGTTAGAATTCCAGAATTCTCGTTAGTGCTTTAAGTTTTTTTCCCCAAATTCACTTTACATTGTTAAAAGCTCGACTGCTTTCGATTGCAGTCCCAGCGGTCGCGAACTACCAGTGACCGCGACATTTTGCTTTAAGAAAAGTCCTTTTCCTGGGATAGTTCGGTGGAATTTTCTCGGGGCGTTGTAATATTTTCCGACACTTGAGGCGCGCGCTCAACGACGTGGGATCGACTGATAAAAAGAACTGCGCCGAAATGATGTCGTACGCGGTATGAGTGGCCAAGACTAAGCCGCCGAACGAGCGCCAATGAGGAGATGACACTTAGTACATATACTATATCCCAGATCCGACACTGTTACACTTGTACAGTCTGTCCGCCGAGCGCGATCTTCGTGGCTTTCTGTCGTGTCGACTTCGCTCATGTGTCAGGCTATAAAACTCATTTAAATCATAATAAAATTTTGCCGCGAATTTTCTTGAAGTCCAGAGATGCCGGTAGGCTGCCCCCTACGGAAACACCACCCCAGACCACCCACACCCAGAAATTCCCCTGCACCACACCTATTGGCGAGATTGCGATTTGGGGAACCCTGAAGTTGGGGCAACCAGATTTATTATTCGCCTCGTCACTTTTCTGCAAATCTTTGGCTATTTTTATCACAGCCAATTAAGCACTTCTGTCGCTCGCCTTTGGCATTCATTTTTTGTGCGCTGTGTACCTACATTAATTTAAAAATCTTGTCCGCAAGCCTTTTATTGTGTTTATCATTGTTGTCACTGTTGCGTGAAGTCATCTAGCAATTTGTTTAAACAAATCAAAATCTGTCTCTTCCCCCTTTGGTTGCTCATCTGGACATTTTTCAGTGATTGATGGCAATTGTCGATTTGGTTGCCAAAAAGAGAGACAAGAACAACAAGTTGAAAATGGCT
Organism: Drosophila biarmipes; assembly: GCF_025231255.1. Classification (NCBI taxonomy): domain Eukaryota; kingdom Metazoa; phylum Arthropoda; class Insecta; order Diptera; family Drosophilidae; genus Drosophila; species Drosophila biarmipes. Next base: position 7,055,177 of record NC_066616.1, on the reverse strand, counting down.
CTTCCCCTTTTATTGTCGCGGTTTTATTGTTTATTGTTTTTTAATCATAACGTTTATTGTCTGTGTGCCTCCGACCATTGTTAGGCGTCACGTTTGTCAAGCCCCTCGACTTCGTTTCCCACGCAGTCGAATCCGAAAAATGGTCGAAAAAATGAATTACGATTTGTTTTGATCTTTGGAACCTGTGAACTTTGAGGCTGGCGTCAGAGCAGTTTACCAAAGAATCAAAATATTTGATTATATTTGATTGAACTTTGTCATAAATGTGATTTATTTTAAAAAATTCAAGTTAAGATATTTAAGATGGGATTTTCACTCCTCCATTTAAGTTAAAAGAAATTCGAAACTCGATTTCTTAGAACGGCGGCAGTTACAAACATTAGCAAAAGGGTAAAAAAGTCCAAAGACTTTATTGGAACTTAAATGCTTTAAAATCGAAATCAAAAGTAGTATATAATAAAAGTAGTATGCAATAAAACGAAGATTTCTTTGCATATACGTTACTCAATCGTCTTTAATAGACAATCGGAAGAACTTCACTAACTACGTATTTCGACCTATTACCCAACCCATTAACGGGGCAGCGCGTGCTGGTCATGCCCGCGGCTCTGCAATTATCCGGACTCGATGCAGTGCTATAATGCACTTATAATTTGCATCACACCTATCCGCGGCTGGCAGACGAGCTGTTCAGCTCCCACCCACTCGATTGACGAGTTCGCTAATTGCCAGGCGGACATGCAACAATCTGTTGCAGTTTAGTGGCCGCGGCCGACAGACATTTAATTTGGCTAACGATTCCTCCATTACCTGGCCGCATTGTCGTACAGGAAGCGCTATCGCAGCATCATTTTGTATAGAGAGAGATCCGTACAATGGCTGCCCCGGGCGCTCGAACTTGACATCTAACGGTGGCCACGACATTATCTCATTCTCATTCGCCAATTCGCTATCTCTATTTTTCCAGTTGCTCTTCCCGCTGCAATTTAGCGAGCTGCTGGGCAAAGTCGATGTGGAGGCCAATGTCGAGGGAGGCGGACCTTCCGGTCAGGCCGGAGCCATCCGCTGGGGCATCGCGATGAGTTTGCGCAGCTTTGTCGATCAAGAGATGATTGAGTCAATGCGTCTGGGTAAGTGCATGAGGCTCCTGAGCCGCCTCCGCTGGCTTATTGCCGCTAATTGCAATTTATGTTGCAGCCGGCCTGCTGACACGTGACTACCGTCGTCGGGAGCGTAAGAAGTTCGGACAGGAAGGAGCACGCCGCAAGTACACGTGGAAGAAGCGCTGAGCGGGCACGTGCAACCACAATACTAGGCTGCATTTTATACCGAAATGTTTTAATAAATATCAACTATGTTAACAATAAGAGTTGAGGTTTCAATGGTCTACATTTGGTCGAGTGGACGCAGGCCCAGAAGACGCATTCCCCGGTGCAGTGTTTCCTTGGCAGCACGGAAGAGGAGTAGGCGCTGGGACTGCTTTTTAGGGCAGCTCTCTTGCTTGACGGGTAATCGTTTTAAAGCTCGACTGGTGGCATTACTGGAAGGTAAAATAAATTAAAACATAAGTATGAAGTCGTAAGTAAATCATACAATGATTGGGCTATGGGTGTATTGTGAATTCCTGACCGTTCCTGACCGTTTTTAAGGTCATTCCTATCACTATTTTTCTTTTACTCGCTATTTTTACTATTCATTTACTCACCACAATCCAAACAGATAGTTTACTAGCACACAGGCCTCCAGTTGTTCCTTCGATTGGCAAACGCTTTGATCGAAGCGCGCCAGCTCGTAGAGCAGGTCCAAGGCATCCGCTGGCTCTTGTACGAAATGCTGCCAGTCGGGCTTAATGTCGTCCAGAAACACTTCCCTAAAATTGTCTAGTAAACTGTGCAGACGGCAGTGAGTGTACTGAAGCTTGATTCCCGTGTCCCCATTAACTTGAAGCGCCTGCTGCCAGCTGAATTCGTGATCTCGTTGCCTACGCTGCTTCAGGACATTGACTAGGACAGCCGAGACGCCCAGGATATCACAAACAAGATCATCATTCAGGGAATGGTTTTCTTTGGTGGCTAGAAAATAAATCAGCGAGTAAGAATTAATGGGTTTCGGTAAGAATTTCGTACACCTACTTGCAGTGATGTTTCGTTTCTCTCGCATTATGTTTTGTGCTTCATTCAGAACATCCTTTAAAAATATTGCTTTTCCTTGGCGAGTGCTCATACCATGAATACGGCCAAATTTAACATGCTGCAGTTGATCCAGACTTAGGCGATCTTCGACGGCGGCCGCTGTTTTAAAGAGGGCATTGAAGTGATCCGCTTGACCGTTGTCCACTACATAAAGCATCCGAGAGAACTGTAATCTGGAGAGCCTTTCCAGGAGTGCAGCGATATCCCTGGCCAGGTACAATGTGGATCCATCACTCTTGATCACTGGGATGCGTCTACCATCCACCTCGACAATTTCACGACCATCAAGCTCTGGTTGCAAGAGACCAGCGTTGCGCAGCCTGTCCAAAACGTCCTGGATTTGCTGCTGAGAGTACTGCGACTCCCATTCGTAGCTATCGAAATGAACGCCCAATCGGTTGTAGACTTTGGACAGATCCTCTATGGTGTACTTTCTGTACTGCTGCCATCGTTTGGCCATGCTTTCATCACTGCCTGCTTCCAAGGCGGCAAAGAGATCCCTTGCTCGCTGGGCGACCTCCGGACTTTCTTCAGATGCCTTGTTGGCGGCCACGTAGGATTTGTAAAGCGTTTCGATTGGAGCATCCTGCATCTCCTTGTCGCTGACGTTCTCCATTTGGACACCCAGCGCCAGGAGTCCAAATTGCGTGCCCCAGTCTCCAAGGTAGTTTAAGCGGGTGGTGCGATACCCCAAGTGCTGGTGCAGATTGGCCAAGACATTGCCGATTATCGTGGAGCGCAGGTGGCCTACATGGAAGGGTTTGGCTATGTTTGGCGAACTGTACTCCACTACCACATGCCCTGCGGGGGAAGTGGAAAACTTGAGAGCATTCGCTTTCGTTCGGAGGAGCTGCTCCACAAAGACCTGAGGCTGCAGCTGGAACTCTATCTTGGCTGCATTGCGTCCGGCACTCGGCACTATCCGGACTTGCTCGATGTAGGTTTCATCGAACTTGTGCCGGCTCACAGCCTCTAGCAGTTCCCTCTCCTGTTGCGCAACCGCAGATGGCAGAATCCACTCCAGGGTCGGATGCCGGCCATTCTGGAGCTGCTGCTTCTTGACGGGCACCTCCAGGGCATGGCACACGTTCTTCAGCTGGGGCAGCTGCAAGAGTTGAGCTCAGGTAAGTCCTTAAACTTGTAGATCAAGTAGTGTTTGCTCACCTGCTCACAAATGGCGTGCCGTATGCGAATCATAGATTTCTGGAAATTTTTGATATATTTACTTGGCGAATCGTTAAATACACCACATAAATTACAACTTTTATTTTAAAAACAAAAGTATCAAAGTATTCACTTATAGCAAAGGCAATTAATGCAATTACAAAAAGAAAACAAACAAGTGTGTGACCATCCACAAGCCGGAGAAAAATACTTAACACAAGATAAGTATAATATACTACAACAATTTAACAATTTAAAATACTTTCCCCATTTTAAAAACTATTTATTAATAGATTAACAAACTTTCTGTGCATAAAATTGGTAGAATATTTAAAAATTTTATATTATATTTTAATTTTTTTTATTTCAAAAGTTTCTACAGAATAGCGTTTCTAGCATCCGGCATTGTATATTTGATTTAACGAAAGAACTAATTGAAAAATTTTTAAATTGCAATTTTAGTATTTAAATGTATTTTCACCGCTTGAAATTTAAATATGAAGTAATATTTTGCTAATATGATTTGTATGTACCTTTTTGTACTTTCCACATAAGCATAACATTTTATAGGTAAATATGCAGAGATTTCAACCCAATTAAGCAGCAGTCAAATGGTATAACCACCTTTATTTAACTTTTTAGAATCGAATTTAAATGCGGCTTGTTTTTAGGGATGACTTAGTAACGGTAATTATTTGAATATTCTCAACAATGATTTTTATACCATTAGCGGTATATCGGGAAACCAGCTGTAGTGGGCAATTGTGACGTCGCAGCTTAACCGGTTGCAATGCGCATGTCGGCGTTGCCAGGTTTTCGAAAGGCAAGTCAAACAAAATTAAATGTGCAGCAAATTAAAATCGTCTCACCACGAAGTTACTTCGTAATTAATTGATTCTCTGCTTAATTAGTAATGCACTTCCCTGGACCACCGACGCCCATGCGAACATCTGTTTGGCGAGGCTTCCATTGGCGGAACCACTTCCAAATCGCTCTCGCCGAATTCCAGGCCCTGCGTCAACTCCAACGCCGTCGCTTTGGCTTCGCTCGGTGGATTATTTTCAGAGACCTTTCAGTGCAGGTTCAGTCGTGTTCGTAACGTCGTCGAGTTGAAACCGCAAGAGCCAGGGCAGATCCACACAGCCATCTAAGCAGCAGTAGCAGCAGCGGCAGAGCAGGGAGCAGAGAGCATCGGTTCAGTTTTAAAAAGTGTGTTTCCTGTGTTTCACCTGAAGTTTCTTGGCTCCATTGCCGTACCAACGACTCGCTCCAGTGACCACGAGCACAGAAAAAGAAACGGCCAAAGAAATGCAAAGTCGCAGCCAGCAGCAAGCGGCTAAAAGTATTGCATACCACGGGGCTGCCATGAAAAATAGATATCGATTTGCCAGGTCACAAAAATAAGAATCTGAACGCGGCTTTCGCGCAAGTTACCTTTTAGTGCCCAATAAAAACGCTTGCCCGATATAATCGAGGTATTATTGGCTAATTACGCTGACATTCAGGGGGTCATACAATTGCGGCCTGAGTGTGTGAGTGCGAGTGTGTATGTGTGCATGAGATCATCGCCGGAACACGGCGCCTGCTGGTATGCAATACTTTTTCTCACGCCTCGATTTCTCCCCGCAGCGGAAGTCGTCTAATCCAATTTGGCCTATGACAATACAAACGCACTTTCTTCGCTACGCATTATCCAGGTGCGTGTGCGTATAGAGAGCGAGAGAGAGAGAGCACGAGCGAGCGAGAGGCGAAATATTAAATTTAAAGACAAGGCGCGTGTGTGTGTGACCCATGAAAAGTTGTTAAGTAAAAGCAACGCCAATCGCCGAGTTTCGAGAATAGATAAACCAATAGATACGTGCGCGTGTTTAATTTGTATTTTTGGCACTTTGGTTCGGCAAACAGCAAAAGCATTTCCCTATGATTGGCTCATTCTGGAATCTGTGCAGAGCGTGCCCATCAATGCCGGTAGACAAGGTGAGTAGCGGGCAATACTTCCGAAGAGTTGGTGGGCCATTGAAGTATTATGTATCTTTTCAGGTCAGAAAAATAGTAATATAAGGTTTGATGAAAATATCAAACAAACGTTTGCGGCTTTTTCACTGTTTACGATAGGAAATGTTATGAGATACTAAGATATTTTAAATATTATTATCTCGATGAATGTATCCTAAAATATATATGCTTTTAATATTTTTATCAGGAAAAATTTAGTTAGACATGGGATGGTAAATTTAAGCCCAGTTCTTGGGATATTTTTGTCTGTGTACTGGAGTCTTTAGGTTATTTGCAGACTGTTTTCCGGGGCTTTCGCTCCTTTAGCCTCTTAGCCCAGTTTGCAGACAGCGAACATTTCGTTTATAGCGTCCAAATCGTTTGATTTATGTACGACAGTTGTCTGAATACGCGTTGGGTATGGATGTGAGAGTTGTGTGTGGGACACATAATAGATTTTTATTGCGAACTTGCAGGCGACAAGTGAAAGGGGCTGCAGTCGAAAATGGGGTGACTTGGCCTGAGTTATGACTCGTTCGAAAGAATCGTGGGATTAGGGTGCATTTTTAATATTGGGGATTTTTTATATTCCATTTGCGGTATTAAATTCAAGGGTTAAATCGCGCTCAAGGGACAGAAGCCGAATTTAAGCATGAAAAATGAGGCAGATAATTCCCTGAATCATAATTAAAATTTTTATTATTTCGGCCAAATAAGTTTTAGCCCTGATTTGCAATATAACCTTCCATCTACCATCTGTTAAGCAATCAGAACCCATCTTTGAATTATTAATTAATAAAGAAACGCTATTTATGGTGCTACCAACCTTTAAATAACACAATAAGGCGCTATTTAGGTGATTCGTTTGGCTTACCTTGGCTCACCGCGATTCATGTCACCATAGATTCATCCCTTGAACTCTTCCACTTAACTGATTTCCCCTTGGCCACAATTTCCCACCAGCTTTCATAACGCTGATCAATATCACCTTACGTCTGCAATCCTTGGAGTGCCGTCACAAGTCGTTTGTCCAGAGGCAAGCAATATTTCTGTGCTTATTTTCAGACAATATAGAGCGAATATATATGCAGTCCCCAAGTAAATAACTGAAATTCGCTGGCAGCGAATAAATTAACTTGCATTACGCTCGACACCAATCGCGTCAGCGTAAAGTAAGTAACAGCCAACAAAAAAATACGATAAAAGGAAACATGGAACATGGAACCGAGGCAAGAAAAATGGGCAAAAAGGCAGAAAAGGCCCAGAAAATCAATAGCATATGGCTAGTGGCTTGTTTGGGCCCTCAGCTGTGGCCGGCCGGGGTGCCACATCGCACCCGGATTCGGACCCGGACCCGGACACGGACCCGGACTCCGCCGGAGACATACGACCGGAGAACTGGCTCTCCAGCCTTCCAGCGCTGCCTTTCCAGCGGCTGTGCAAAACAGCTGATTCATCAACTTGCCGTGACAATATATAAGACTGGGGATGGTAGGAAAAAGAATCTGGCAATAAGCACTTCGCAGAGTGCAGTAGAGCCCTGCTAATCAAGTACTAATTTTAACATTTTTTCTGTTTTTTTTTTGTTAACAATAATCCACCTTTAAAACAACAATGAATATTGATTAATTGTTCAGTAATGGAAAAGTATTATGTAGTAGATATTCTTCAATCTTTTTAAATTGTTTGCGCTTAACTCGACATTTTGTTATGGATAATCTTTTTTTCTTAATGTTTATCCCATCTTAAGTAATTTAATGACTTACTAACCCTTAGATTTTCTATTTACAAAAATCCATTTAGTTCCTATTTCGCAGAGAATACTGTAGAACTGGACAGAGTTACACATTTCACATTGCGCACAAATTGTAGGGTACAACCTTCCATTATTTCAAGAACCCGCGCATGTGCAGCTGAAAGAGAAATGGAGAGGGACTTGGAGAAAGCGGAAGCGGAGAAAGAAAGAGCAAGTGCAGAGAGCACCTTATAGCCGGCTTTTACTCGGAGTTTTTGTTGTTGTTTCGCGCTGCTTGTTCAGCCATATGACGTTCGAGGCAAAATTGTCTTGCGGTATTACATCAGCGCAGGGCAGTCAAACTTTTATGGCGCCTCCTTCCCCGACCGCTCCATTGCCACCCACTTAGCGGCACCCGCCCGCCGACCGCCCACTGCCCACCCACCTAGCCAGCAGCAACAACAAGTGCCGGCTAAGTGTCGCCAGTCGGTCGGCGGTTGCATGCCACACGCTTATCGATTCAGCTCGCATATGGCCACCGCCATGCTTAATCCTTAGTCACTCCCCGGATCGATTCGCCGATTCACTGCAGTCAGCTGGGCGTCGGCCACAGTGCACTGAAAGAAATTAGTTATTTTTTTGAGAATACTTCTATGGCAACTATGCAAGTATGGTAGGGAAGGGGTATAAATAAAGTGGATGGTAGAAGATTTTTCAATCTACTTCTTTTACAGAATCCACGAAAAAAGTTTGCAATGGGATATTTTTTATGATACTACATTATGTTTTGTAATGGTCAGTGGGCTATTTCATAAGAAAAAAAATTATATTATAAATCATATATTGTATCTGGACATTGGTCATTAATCTTTTTATACAAGTTTTTGGTCGATCACATGGCTCAAAAGAAAAACCTAACCCCATTTATCTTCTTTAATAGTATACGAAATTTGTTTCTGTGCAGAGTCACTCAACTTATGGCGAATTATCTCCCACTGACACTCGCAGTTATATCCGCAGTATTGTTTGCCTCCGTCTATAACCGCCCAACATCTTCCGTTGGATTGTGTGAAAGGCGAGGCGGTTGCCTTTGTAGCTCATGTTATCTGCTGGATGCAGGAAACCGTCAAGAGCCGCCCACTGCCACCCACAACATAGTTTCCACACTTCCCGTCTAACCAAATTTTTGTTCCTCGGAGTCTTTGTTTTTCTTGCTATATTTGCTTGACAGTTATGGTGGCTTTAGGTTTTGTTAAAAAATGTCAAAAAGGAAGATAAAAATAATTTAGTAAATTGAAACTTGAGTCCTACAATTGCTGAGTATTTGTAATTTATTGCTTTGGAAACATTTAAAAAAAATTATTATTATATTATTATATTAAATTATTATAATCAGTGATAGGTTTTATTATAGTTCTCTAGGTTCCCAGTACTTTAAATTAAAAAACTCAATAATTTTGGCAAAAAAAACCACTGGAAAAAACGATAAAACTAGTATAATCATTTAAAAAGAGGTGTAGATTATTCAGGTATAGAACAAACCTACAGGACCTTTAGTCAGCTGATTTCCTTTACCAAGCCTCGGTATCCTTGGAGAATATTTATATAATTGAAAGCTGCAAACTTCGATTGTGCAGCAAGAGGGTGCGAATATCCCAAGCGAACTCCTCGTCCCCGTCCGGAAAACCCTTCTTATTGCATCTAACGAGGGCAATTTGCACTTTTCTGCCACTATCCCCCCACAACAATCGCCTCAATTGCCAGAACCGAAAATGGGGAAGCCAAAGGAAAACTCAAACCATTGGGGCGAGGAGCCCAGAGAATATAAAGTTTTTTGTTTTGTCTTCTCGGCGGTTGTTGAAAACCGAAGTGCAATCTCCATGGAGTTGGTGGAAAAGCGGCAGTCGGGCGAAAAGTTTTCTAATTACTTGGTCAACTGTTCGGCGGCGGTTAGTGTGAAATCAAAAATGTAAAGCACTTTTCTCTGAACTCTTTTCCAGCGAATATACAATTTTAGTGTAAAGCTGTTCTGAATTGCACTGACGTGCACAGAAAACTTTAAATAACCTGACAGACTGTTTAAATGTTTGAGGGACAAGAAGTGGGAGGAGCACATGTCGCACGAGAGATTTTCCCTTTTTCAGCTTTTTCCGCTTTTTTCGGCCTGCTGTTGTTTTTACAATTGCACTTTCTGGCAGTCAGTCGTTTGGTTATTTGCATATTTTCAACACAAATCAGTGAATCGCATGCAGAGCGAATATAAAATTTGTACATTTCTCAGAAGTTTGTATTTCCCGCTGTTCACCGGGTTTACTTTATTTGGGAAAATATTTTCGGGCTGTTGAATAATTGCAATTATAATGGAATGCCTTTCGATAATTGTAGTCTTATCGATCAAGTTTTACAAGTAAAATTACGGTGCTGTTTAATATGATAGATGTGCAGTGGTTAGTAGAAATGTTCAAAAATTGTCAAAATTCAACTGAATGTTAAGTAAAAGTTTTAATAAAGAATATATTTGTTTCAAAGTAATCTGAATAAAGTATAATATCAATAAACAACAAGGGTACATTGATGTATGACTTTGCCTGCACCTGAGAATTCTTAGCAACTTTATTACAGCCTTGATTGTTTGGCTCTGATGTGTGCGGGTACGTTTGGCGTGTTAATCAGCAACAACTTCTCATATTGATTTTCCCATCGACAGCCATTAAAAACTGTACACGAATGTCGAACGGGCACGAAATGTCTATCAAGTCGTGCTCATCAATGTCAGGCGATTAGAACTTGTATGAACCGAACTTTTTCCATTAAAGCAGAAGCCTCTGATGCCCGGTAAAAGCACTATAATGCAGCTATAAGAGCGTCGCTTAAAAGCCAATTATACGCCATTCGCTGATGATTTCCGTCTTATCTCATTTGGCGCAGGAAGGAACCGAAAAATGCCAAGAAAAACGTACTTTCATTAGTTTTAATTAATTTGCGAGAGGCAGCGTTAACCGAATGTGCCCGTCTATACGACAACGCCCCATCCTTGGCCCATTACGTCAACTTTGACTCTAGTATTTCCACCTCCTAGTCCTCTCGGCCATCCAGCCATCCAACCATTTCCGCCAACCATCCATCAGCATCCTGAGCGAGCCAGGGCCGTGCCATCGCATCGCCTAGCGTATTTCAATTTCAATTTTCTGCCTTTGAACTAATGCAATTATAATAATTTCCCCTCGCAAGTGAATGGATTACAGGCCGGGCTAACGGCCTGCCAGGTGCCGCATGCCATATGCTATATGGCATATGCTGTGTGCTGTATATGTATTTATGGGCGGCCCAGCTTGTCGTCGCTGCACTGACGCAGTCTCAAAACCCTTTTAAACCTGCCCTCTGACCCCATCTCCATGTTGGCTCTTGGCTGGCGACCAAGTTGCAAGGGGCTGTTGATGCTGACAGTGCTGATGGTAATTTTATTGGACGGCCTGGGGTTGGAGAAGTGGGGGAATCTTAAGGAGCTCTAAAGGTCCCTAAAGATCTATCTTTTTTTTTGCAGCCAAGTGTAGTCATCGCCCATTAATTTAACTACCGTGTACTTGCGTTTAACTTTTTACGACACACAATTACTATCAGTTTTATACTGCGTAATGTATATACCACCAAATAGACGCTGAGTTATTCCAATGAACATCCATATCTAGCTGCAAGATCTAAGATACTAAAAACTTTAAACCGAACATGCTAGTCCATCTGTTGAAATAATATCTAGAATTTTTGTAAATAAAAAAGATCACAGATTTTATAGATAAGTAACTGCCCTGGACAATTTAAAATAGTTTTTAAATTGGTCACAATTGTAGTATAATAGTTCCTAGAAAATTGCAAAAAAATTAACAACAATGTATTAATTGAACCCAAATGCTGGCATTGGCATTTAGACAAATCTCTCCTTTGATTTATTATAAGTTTGATATGAACAAATTTATTGTTCCGAGTTTAGTTAAATGAAAATGTTTCGTGATTTATTTTATAGATTAACCTTGTTCTTTGCTAGTTGGCTGAGGTCCTTTAAACCAATGTTGAACACATCGTTTTCAAAAGTTTTGAATAGGTATGTTAAAGTACGTACGTGGTACTTAACGCCCACAAAAACGTACTTTTAATCCTCGCAGTGCCGTAAATCATAACGATGATTATTATACTCAGCTTTTTATTCTCCCTCCCTAAAACGTTGCTCTTCCATGATCTAGTTGTTCAGGCTCTTACCATCCTCGGCTAAGCGCAGAAAAAATCTTCACTTGCACAAAAAGTTAAATGTTCCTCGCTTTCAGGTTCTAGTGCTGGCTCTCGCTGCGCTTTTGTTTTTAACTTGGCCAACACAAACAAACCCTAAAAGTGTGTAGAGGTGTGTGTGCAAATCCCATTATATCAACGATATGGAAACTGGTGTGCGTATGCATTTTTTATGCGTTTGGCCGGCGGGAAGCAGGAAAAACTTTTGCTCAACAATACAAAAGCGGAAAATATTTAAGTGGCCATGAAGGGGATGCGAAATAAGGGAGGGGGCGTGTCCCACCCCTCTTCTGACCTTATTTGCTTATAAGTAATGTGTTAGCTTTAGCTTTTGGCAAGCGGAAGAGAAGTCGCTGCCAATTGGCCGGGGTAAATGCATATATAAATTCATATAAAATTCCTAAAATATCGGAGTGATGTCAGCCGAATAATTCGGTTGTATTCGGGAATTTTCAACATATTTTAACACAGTTCATGCAAATATTTACATGGGAGTGAAGCACCAATATCAAGAGAATTTAAGATTTGCACAAATGTTCTTCAAGGCGAAACTTGGCCTGCCACTTTGTCATTCAATGGATGGCTTTAATTTCATGTTATTTGCCACATTATTGTTCAGCCTTGCAGTTGGCAATGGCAATTTGATATGCAGCTGAAATAGAAATAGAACGGCAGCATGGAGAAGACAAAAAACCAGCTCACACAATGGACAATTATTTGCACAGCCAAGAGATATGTATTCTCACAAACTTCGGCGCATATCCATCGGATACAGATGGGCATTTTGTATGCTGCAGTGCAATTTTGTGCTGCATTGTCCTAATGGCTTCCAACCAGCGCTCGGCATTTTCAATTGCCGGCATTGAGGGATTTAGCCAACTCCGCTGCGCGACAAGCCAAGTTCAGCGCGGGTTAAGTGGTCCCGGCTAAGTTCGCTGATTGCGCAATGTGCCAGACATGTCTGTCGCAAACATGCTTTTGTTTCAGCACACAGGGTTCAAAGTCTGGATTAAAACATGACAATCCGAAAACAAACAAAAAAGTTTAAAAATCGAATTAGATAATAATGCATGGAAACATTTTTCTAAGTCTTCTTTAGCATTTATTTACTGATTTAAATGCTGTTCTATGTTCCTATCTAAAGTAGTTCCTTCATTTTTGATTATCCCGTCGATACATCCGTGCTATATCTAGACCCAATTTGATAATAATTTTATTCCAATAGACAGAGTTCTTGTAAAAGTCCCTAAAAATCGAAATGCTCTTTTATAACCCCTTAAGCAGAATTCCCGCCACCAAATAAACGTTTCCGATTGCCTCCTTCCTGGCTAGACAGGCGTTTGTACTGCGAAGCAAGTAACTTCGAGAGTGCGCAAACTGAACGAATGCATAAAATTCAAATTTATACAGGCCAGTTAAAACTTTTCAGTTGAGCCGAATGCGAGGAAGAAAATGGCGTAATTTAATCTTCAGGGTTCGTCGGAGACTTTATTGACTTAATGAGTGATGTAATTTATAGTTTGTCCCAACAAAAACTGCTGTTGTCTTAACCATTAATCAAATTAGCTTAGCCCAGTCACAAATGAGTCGACCTCGTTTGGAACTGGTAGAGGAATAAAGTCTGTCACAGCCAGAGGGAAAAAAAAGAAAAAAGAATTTTCAAGCTACACGAAGTTTTTCCTTTTCTCTGCAATTTAGTCACATTTTTGCCTGTTTATGATTCTTTAGTAAAAACTTCGTGTTTGGGAAAACAAAGGCTGTGAATAATCTAAGTGCGCTGATAACTGCGAAACTTTTTTGGCATAATGTCTTGGCTGTGTTTCGTGAAAGGCGGAAATGCGGTAATACGAGAATTCGAAGGATGCTGAAATGTGTTCACAAAGAAGTTGACGTCACATTTGTTTGCGGCTTTTTAATTTTGTTTTTCCTCATTTTTCCTTACCTCGCCGTTTCCTTTCATGGCTGACGTAAGTTCGGTGTACTTATGTAAGGGGAAATTTCCATTCGCAATGCATTTTGATTGCAGCCTGGAGGAGCTGAAAATTGCCAGTAGATCCTGCGGCTAGATAGAGATACGCCAAAGGAAGTAAGGAGCCAGGAGCGAAAGTCTGGGCTGAAAAATAACCATGTTCTGATGCCCTTAATTTGGATACTTCTTAAGCTGTAATATAAGAAAGCCAAATTGGGCGCCATTAGCTTCCAGCTTCTTTTATAGCAATTAGGAAGCTAGGGTATTACAAATAGGTCCATAGGATATGATTGTAATTGTGAGGGATCTTGGGCTTATAGGCTCAAAACATGAACATGTATTTAATTTATATTCAAAGTATTACAATTATTCTAATATCCCAGTTTATTACAAGTATGTACACTATAACTCATGGTATTATTACCATGAACTGAAAGTATTAAATACATATTCATAATAAAATTATTATAATAATCATAATAAAATTATTATTATTATAATATCCCACTTGTGACTTTTTAGTAAGTCTTCTCTATCCCCTAACTATTCTTCAATTTATTTTGTTTTAATCCTCTGAATACAATGTATTCCAAGATGACTTCCTAGCCCGTTTCAGGGTATTGGGGCACCTTTAGCCAAGCGCGTGCCATCGATGGGAAAGTCGCGTTGTCGACAGCGTCGTTATGCACATGAGTGCACTAAGCACAGCATTTCACACAGATACTCACCCACACTGGCGCGGGCAGATTCGTTCACCCGCACACTGACAAAAAGCACTCGTGCGGTAATCGCTGAGCAAGGAAAACAAAAGCAAAAACCGTTCGAGGCACGCACCAGCGGCGGAAAATAGTTTCTCCTTCGTTTTCCTTCTTTTTCATTTTTAAAGAGCTCAAAGGAGGTATCGAATTTCGTTTTAATTGTTGAACATTGAATAACGCTTAGCAGCAGATGCACACTCCCCGTGGAAATGCAGATGCAGACACAGATACGAGTATCATTCTTGTCGGCTCAGACATTTGAAGTTTGGCTCGAGGACGGGGACAGGCAGGAAAAAGCAATTAAATATGCCCAACGTTCCTATGTTTGTGTTCGCCACCTCCAGCCGCCGGCGAACTGCGCATAATTTGAGTTACATTCTGCTCGCAAGTATGACGAATATTTTCCAGCCGGAGAAGGTGTCACAAAAGTTTGCTTTCATAAATTGCTCAGGAAGTGCTGCAATTTCTCGGCCCAAGTATGTGTGAAAGTTTTCCTTTGTCTGCGGCTGGCAGAGTGTGCAGTTGAGAATTTGATAACTTAAACGGATTTTAATTTCCATTTGTTTTCGAAAGGGATTCCAGAGGTCAATGCTGTCAAAATGAACAGGATCGTAACGTAATTTGGGAAAACAAACTTAAAAGATCAAGAGTGTGTGCGAGGGTTTTTACCAACTTAAGTATGATTTTTGAACTAATTCAATTTAAAATTTAATAGTTATGAGTTCCTTGGTTATTTACATCATTGGGCTTTTTTTCATTTAAAACAAAACTAGAATTGTAATTTTTAGTTTTTATTAATCAATAAATAAAAAATGCATTTTACAAAAAATATTTTACATAGCTTCACTTTTTCTAAGAAACCGAATAAAGGTAAAAATAACCAATTAAACTGACAAAATAAAAAATTAAAGTATAAATAAAAAAAAGGTTTCCAAAGTGTTTAATAGTAATAATTGGGAACCATCTAAATGATATACTAATTTTCGTGAAGTCTCAAAGCAAGCTTTAAAATCCGCAAAAGTGTTTGACCATATTCTGCTTATACGAACTGCAACCCGGTTCGGAGTGCACTTTATATGCAAAACCCGAGCTTCATTCGCTGAAAAGGTGTTTATGAGCTTTCTGTCTGGCCTGAAAGGCGAAACGTGCCTGGGAGCACACGTTTCCGCCAAATACAATGTATTTTATTCCCGGTCTGGTTCTGAGTGAAATAAAATGAACTTTAGAAAATTACGAAGTCCGCTGACTTATGCAGAATTTATAGGGCCTTGCCGTTGGACTTTTTGCCGCTGCCACAAGCAATTTGGCTGAGATTTGCCGTGGACTGGGCCATATAAATCAGGCTGTCACATCGGCAGCCATGTCAACGCTAAGCCGTCGAATCAAAGCCAAAGCCAAAGGCCCTGAGCCAAGCGGACCAGAAGGTACACATAGGGATTAGAATTGAAAAGGACACGGACGATGTGAAGCACATGGCTGTGGGGCGAGCAATAAAAGCGTCTTAAAAGTTTAATGTCCCTCGATTTGCGGTTGCATACAAATGACTTTTCAGCTGTCGTCTATACGTCGCCCCTGCACTCCAGTTTCCGGCTTCCTGTCTGTCCTCTCCGCCGTCTGACTTTGGCTGGGAGCAAATAACTCGCAGCGCTGGGCTTAACGACCGCCTTTGCATCGCGCTTTTCTAGCTTAATTGTATGTTGACATTAAATTGTTGCATAACTCGTTGCCAATCTGCGGTTCAGGAGTTTTCCCAAAGTTTGGTGGGTGGCGAAAGCCGCTGGGACCAACAGGGATGGGGGCAGAAACTTTTTCGAGTGAAATCAATTTTATTTACGAAAGCCAAAATTACCAAGTCTTGCCAAAGAGTTTCGAGTTTGAATAGACCAAAAATTACACTTAATTAAAGGGGTCCCCCGTCTTAAGGTCGAAAAGAAGATTTTTTTCCATAAATCATTTCTAAAACTTATGTATCAACTTATGGCTATCAAGATATCGAGATATAAATGCGACTTGGCCGATCGATTGAAATTTATAGGGCATGTTCAGCACATGTGTGGGTTTGGCCGGTAGTAACATAGTTAAAATAGGACACATCTTTTTTTGTATAAAAAAAAAGAAAAATAGACCAAAAGCCGCGTTTTTTAGAATTATAATTTCGAAGTCTTGTAAGAACATTATTTTTCAATATTTTTGAAAATCTTCACTGCGGGACATAGCACCAGACTTACTTAAAATGCTTTTTAATTTTTTTAGTTCAGATCATCCGATGAGCCGAAATCCTAATAACCAGCAAAGAATTTTTTTCATCCGCTATTTCAAAGTCCTCTTTAATTTTTATATATTTACACTTATTTGTCATATTTTACTTTCCTAACAATATCAAAGCTTGAAGTTTCGCGGTTTAAAGAATTCACATTTAACCCATTTTTTCCATGGAATAGTTTATTATAACTATGAACAAACATTTCCGTTCATAGGAGCTTAAAAAAAAAATAATCGTATGTAATCGTATACTTTAGTATACACCAATAGGCAAAACTTTTTCCGCATCTTTTAAATGCCTAATTAAGTAAGATTTTACTATTTGCTGTTAGGCCAAGGTGTGCACTTTTATTATATTTTTTATAGAAGACTCTATTAAGCCCCTCGCTGCGGCTGTAAATTAATTCCCACTAATTAAATGTTGTCCGCAGTTGTTCTGGTTTTATTTGAACGGAAACTAAATCCATATTTATGTGCAAAGGCGAACTGAGAGGGCGGAAAGAAGGCGGTCATGCAAATGAGCAGTGTTCTTTAATTTAATGAAGGTGACCTCCAACCCGGGCTGACTTGGGTTGGGTTGGGTTGACCAATGTTCCTCGTTAGGCGACGACCTCTTGCGGCTGTACATTAAAAAAAGGACGACGAGTTTCAATTTTTTATATTTTTAGCTTCTAAGCAAGCCCGCTACATAATGAATATTAAGTAAAACAAACTTAGCTCGAAGTCCTCTCATTGGTTATACAATGCCATCTTAAGTGCTCCCTTGTAAGCTTAAAAGATAGTATTTCTTTATATGATTGAAAACCATAGTCACATTGTTATTTAATATATATTCAGTATATTTTTGTTTAAAACATACAATTATAGTATTATTTTTGGAACGAATGCTGGCGGCAAGCACCAGCCGACTCCTGCCTGCCAGTCAATCTGCGTCAGTCAGTCAGTTTGAGTTTCGGGGCGTGTCTCATTTCAATGCAGCTGGCAATTAAGTTTGTGGCAGGAGCATCATTCCTGCCGGCCTGGGGCCACTGCTGAGTGAATTAATTGCCGGCGCAGACCACGCCAACTGGCAGCAAACATCCCACAGGCCGAGTTAGTTGAGCAATCGAGCAAACTAAGCCACAGTGGCACAAAGGCACGCACCGGGTGAAAATGGGGAAGGGGCTCGAGTCCGGCTGCGGCCACCGTGCAGCCCACCTGGTCAGGTGCTCTGTGGGCTAGGCTTGGCCGGCGGAAACCATAAAAGCAGCCCTGTGTTTGCGGCCGTTGTCCGTGCCAGACAAAATGGTGTCAAATGGCAAAAATGCATCGTAAACAAAAAGTAAATGAAAAAACTTTTCAAACAAGTCGAGGGCTGCGGCAAAAGTAGCCACGCAGTGCAAACAAGCAGAGAAGTTTTCACAAAGCTGCAGTTTTGAGATAAGATAACAAAGAGTTTGCATAACTTTAATTAAATGTTTGTTAAAAGGTTTGGGTATTTCAGTTTTAATATGTTGATACTTCAGAATTAGAATGCATTAAAAGTTTTTTGGGTTTGATATAAAGTTTATTTTTACCATTTGAAAATTGTAAAACATTTTTAAATCAACATTTTAAGAGCTTAGAAAAGCTCAGAAATCAAACAATATTCAAATATTATATAAAGACGTTTTACTTTGAATGTTTTGTTGAATATTAAATAGGAGGTTACGTGTTCAGAGGACTAAATGTTTTTACTTAGTTGTGTTATAAAGCTCGTTATTACCATTACTTGATTTTAAAATCGATGCTATAATAAGTTTAAAAAGTAAGTAAATGGTACTCGAAATTATATCAATACGATTAATTTTTAATGTTTTTGAATGTTAAATAGGAGGTTTTGTGGAAGGTTTTTACGGAAGAAGTAGAAACCATCTAATAAAAATTTTAATTAAAAAAAACATATTTAAAGAAAAGTTGCCACCGAAATAATTTTTTTCAAACAAATTAGAAGCCCTTTTTCAGTACTGTATAGTCCGCCGGTTTTATCTTCCGCATAATTTGCAACAAACTTTGCAACCCCACCCCGAAACGCGTTGGACAAAGACATTTTCTTGTTCCCCAGAAATGCGGTTGGCACTTCAAAGGACTACACCAATACAGGGGCGAGCATATGAGACCACAAAACAAGGATCTCGTAGGCGATAACTATGCTTCGAGGTGTCATTTTGCTTGTTTTGCCCGCATAAAACTTGAAAGGTCCCTTCGGGAAGATTAAACACGCACACGGACCCCCCCTCCCACACACACACTTGTGCGGTCAGAGACTTGGACCTGTGCGAGTGTGTGTGCGGATTATGGTGCAACTGACGCCTGCAAGTATGCTACGAAAAATACTGGAGAGCCACCCTTGGAAATAAAGGCCATAAATTTATCTCCAGTATGTGCATCGGATATGGGAAAACCTATACAAGAAGTATGTCTGCAACGTGGGCATTAATTTATAGGATAGTTAGGAACACCACAAATTGGCCATTGATCTATGGGCCAACTTTGATGGTGCTCGCCCCTTGGAAACTCCATTAAAAATCACTCGCTGCACCGGCTGGACCCTTTAAGTCGTAAACTAGACGGCGTTTAAAATTTTAATTAAAACGCTCCAGCCAGCAGGCGGAGCCGGCCGACCCGCCCATCTGTCAGCCGTGGGATAGTTGAGATGTCAGCAGGCTTATCAGGATTTCAACATCAGTGCACAGTCACCAGGACAGGAGACAAAGTGGCTCCCAGCTAAGGGATTGCCGTCTCTCTCGCCTGAATGCTGAAAGTTTAAAGCGAAATGATTTCCCCAAACTATGCATATTCTCCTCGTTGGCCCCAAAAGCCGCACCACACTTAAACATTCATATGGAATTAATTTTTAATGAACCCTCGAAAAAAAGCGGATACATGATGTTGAAATATGCATGCTGGGGTGCGGCTGCATTAGGTGACCGCAATCAATTGGGCCACCACAGGCATAAATCAGTTGGAAGATATAAAAGTCTCCTTTTTGTTGTAACCCACCTTCCATGACATGATAAATTGTTGCAGCTGCCCAGGATGTGTACTGAAAGTTGGCTGGCTCGTAAATATATATGCATATATGGACTTTAACAATGTGTTCGCCGTGGCGGTGTGAGTCTGCCACGTGGCAGGACCCCTCCCACACTCTTGGCAGTGCGAAAGACGGCGACGCCCCTGACATCAACTGCCAGTTCGGGTGACAAACGAACCCACGTAGGCTCGGGCTTTCCTCCAGCGGCTCGAATAAAGTGAGCTCTCACTGCTGAATTATGCAAAAGGTGCGTGCCATGGAGGTATCGCTGGAATTGTACAAGGCGTGGCCCTCGATCCCTTCCGGCCAAGTGAGCTTTATTGATTGTCGAGGAATGATTTGCTTCAGCTGCTTTTAATTGGCGCAAAGCGATGGCGGATATTGGAGTGTGTCTAGACTGAAGGGGTCTGCCCGCAATTGGGTTAATAGCTCCTGGGGTCATTGTTTGGCTATGGGTTAGGGTTGTAGTCTATACCGGAGCACAGCAGAAGGGATGCCAGAGTTATTGCGGTTTAATTTATTAAGTGCTTTGGAGAAGTGCGTGCGCGATTATCTCACAGGTACAGCAAATTCGATTTATAAAGCTGAAATAGAGTTATTTAAATGAAAATGATAAAATATTAGTCAGAGTCCATCAGAAAGGAAAAAAGTGGAAAGGGAAAAATAGTTTTATGAATCTCTCACCAAAACCAAAAATCTTTTTTAATTGGTGACACCTTTAGTGATTATATATTACAACTGAAAATCAATCCTATCTTTGCCAGAACAAAAGTGTTGCTCTTATCGATTATTTAAACAGCAAAGAGTAAGTAAGTTCACTTATCTTTATAATTCAGTAAGCGACCTTGTTAGAAACCCTGATTAGGTGTTTAAAAATTAAAACGAAGCCCAGGAAAGGGTTGCAACAAATAATTACTAAAATGTTTACTGTCTCTTGACATTGCGTGCCAGCCGGCAATTATTCCACTGAGCAAAAGTGGAGCAGGAAACGACGTCGAGACAATGAAAGTTAAGCCCAGGCAGACACAGGTGACTTCTTGGAAGGCAGGGGCGAACTCGAAGTCGGGCCATAATTAAATCGAGTGACTTGGCTGCCCCACGAGAATGTCCTGGAACTGTCTGTCGGCCGGGACTGGCGCTGCAGCTGTCTTAGCCAGCTTGTGTTTGCAGAGCTTAACCCAATTTACAGCTCACATGCAACGACTCCTGCTCGGAGTGTCCAAGTTCCTTGGCTTAGATCGATACGCGCTGTCGTGGCCATAAAATAAGTCGCAAAGCAACACAAACAGTAACTGCCGAAGTGGCAGCAAGAGTAACTGTTGCAGTAGAAAACATGGCCATTAATATGGATTTTTCTCTGCCCGTTGTCGCAATTATCAAATGGCTGCAGTTGTAATGGGGAAAGTGGGTGGACTTATGCCGCATTGAAATGCGACAAACCGCAATTTGGCCGAGAGCCCGGAACGAAACGGTTTGACTAACTGGCCAATTGGCCGACAGCCCTCGGCCCGAAAGTCTGGCCGTGGCAAATGAAAATATTTACATGTGGCCATATGTGGAAGTGGTTAGCTTTTTGCTGGTCCCATTGTGGTGTTTGTCATGCGTTTCGCTGTAATTATTGGCCACGTTGAAATGCGCCTATTGTCTGCTTTCAGCAGGAAATGCCATTTAGAGGGAAGCCATTAAGTCATTGTAGTTGGGAGGACTAAGCTGGAATTACTTTGTCTAAATTACTAACTATCTGGTATATAATAAGAGAGCTCGATTTAGCTGGATTTAATTCTACGTTTATTTACAATTTAAAATGTTGGTGTCTATACAAATTCAATATTTTAAAAACAAAGTATAATAAAAATTAAAAATAAAATAATATTAGCACAAGAGTTTGGGTTCTTGGATATCGAAAACATTATGCCCTTGTTTTGTTTATGCTAATAAACTAAAACTTAAGAAATGAAAGCAAATATATTTAATATTTAATAATGTGGTACCCAACTATCTGGTATATAATAAAACAGTCCGTTTTACCAGGAATTAATTATACGTTTATTTAAAATTTATAATTTTGGTGTCAAAAAAAGTTCTATATTTAAAAACTAAAAATAAAATATTATTAAGACAAGAGTTTGGGTTCTTGGATATCAAACACATTATGCCCTTGTTTTATTAATGCTAATAAACTAAAACTTAAGAAATGAAAGCAAATATATTTAATATTTATTTTTTATAAGAATTTTACTTTTATAAGGCACTTTTTGAAACACATTTCTATGAGAAATTACTTTTTACTGAGATCGAATAAGTGAATAGATTTCAGTAAGGAGCTGTTAATACTCCATACAAAATAATTACTAATTTTTATTATTATTAATTACCTAATTTCTTCAAGTGCACCTGATTTTGACTAACGCATGGGCATCCTTTATCTTTTCTTCCAGCAGCTCCACTCGGAGTATCGGAGCACTTATCGTTGGCATGAATTTACGGGCAACTCGCGGCCAGAGGTTGTGCGACGGGCGCCAGCCCCAAACCCAAGTCAATTTGTTGGTGAGTTCGAAGACATTTGTCTTGCGCCTTATTGTCACGGACTTATTTATTGATCTCGTTCTGATTCGCCTTTCGATTGGATTTGCGCATCTGCAGGACCGACAAATGAGCCGCCATTGCCGCGACGGAAAAAATGTCCAGAACTAGCATATAAATCGCACGAGTTTATTATAGGATCGGAATATACAGATGCACGCCGAGATGCCAGTGCACATCGTTTGGCAAGAGTAAGTGTCAGTCCTCGAATCTTTCCCCTTTCCCATCCGGTGCCCCCAGGACATGACCTTGACTTTTCGGCAGGGGCAGGAAATATTAAATATCTAAAATATGGATATGGTGACGACATACCACAGTTGTATTAAATGAACGGAAGAAAGGGGTGTATTAGTACTATAATTTCTGTTGATTCCTAAGTGAAAGAAGAAAATAAAACTAATAAGTAGTATTCGTTTTCCTTGTTCTAGAAAGATAAACAAGTCTTAAAATTTTTCAAAGTAATCCTATATTTTTACACTCTTTTAACTTAGCCCCTTTAGGTATGTAGACCCGTTGCGGCTGAGAAGATTTTCGGCTCATAAATATGGGAAATTATTGTGCACTTCCACATCTTCATGACCGAGCTAAAAAATTGTAAAGAGGCAGCGAGCTTTCCACATCTAATGGTATTTTCAGTTTACGGCCACACAAACTTTATGCGCTTTTGACATTTGAAGAGGACCGTGAGGGAAATGAAATGGCACCCTGGCATTTTAAAATGTAGAAAGAGTCCTAGTTATTTATTATACTCTATAATTTAGTTAGTCATGGTGCAAGGTGCTTTCAAAAGATTGCAGTAGTTTTTATTACCTATTAAAAAACCGTCGAAAGCTAAGCATTTAATTGTTAACCTCGAAGCTAGGCGGCCTAAATTGTTTGTCTTAATTGGGCTTAAAGAGTATAAAGTTTTCATTTGAAGGTACATTCTCCTATAGCATATTTATGGGCTTATAAAAGCCGTTGCCTTTCCGGGAGGTTTGGCATTAGGGTTAATGCGTTTAAGCCGCGGCCCTCATAGAAATGTCGACGCTCTCAAATGCCGCAGGAAGTACACAAAAGCCGTTCGCAAAAAGTTCCATATGGGGTGGGTCCTTTCCTAGTTCATTTTCCGTCCCTCTCCCCAACGCCAGACTAATTAATAATGAGGCACACAGTGGCACATGTTGCAAGGACATTGAGATACGTGTGCGAAAATCAGTGGCGTACGCAGGTGGCAGGGCTTTGGGTAGAGAGCTCCCTCAGGCAACTATTTGTATAGCGCGCTACTGAAAAAAATATATTTCAACGAAACAATTATCAAAATGAACATGTTGCATCCTTGAAAAATTTAATAGATCTTTATATCACCATCATAAAGGTATTTTGAATAAGGAACTAATATTTTTATAAAGGATGTTAGCAATTTAGCTGTTAAATAAATCAGAGTTGCCGTTAAATTGAGGAAAATAATACATTATTTTATATGTAGACCCTTGAGTAATTGGCTTCAGTTAATTATGTGAAATACCCATGCTAAAATCCATCTGACGCCACTGACCTGAGTTCGAGTTTGCGCGTCGGTGTACTGGGAGAGTGTGCTTTTGACATACTGCTCGTATCATGGGCGCCCTGACAATACATAATTAATTGACTCCACCTGCTGACGCACGTCAACAAGGCGTATGCGTAATATTAATGGCCAGCTAATTAACTATACAAGCCCGCATGTACTTTAATGCCCTCTCTGTCTCTCCGCAGTCGGAGGAGCGGGGTGGCACGCCGTCGCGCCGCAGCAAATCGGAGGGACCACCCGTCGTGCCCAATGGACGTGCGTATCCCATTGCAACGGAGATCGACGGAACCACAAGAAAACAGGTACACAATTGTCAGAAGGACTGCACTGCGCGGCAGCCAGAGCACTCGGGTGTCTAGTTCAATAGTTGTCTACTGTCTATGCCCAATCGAACAAATCGAATAGTTGTGTGTGCACCTCAGTCTCGCGTGCCTGGGTCTGAATGTATGTTCCGGTTTTAAAATCCCCAGCATGCTAGAGTTAGTAATACAGTTTTGGGGTCCTTTGTGTTATTCAAAAGGCTAGTTACAGAGACTTTCTAAATTGTTTTCAAACATTTTTTTGTACTTAATTATAATAAAAATCTCTTTGTTATTAAGCTTAAAAAAATATGTTAAGTTAAAGGATTTCATATTTAATTGAAATATTTGGTATTGGTACTTGTTTTGTAAATGAACATTATGGTTTTGAATTTAACTAAATCTGGATATTTACCTTTTATTATCTGGTATTATATTATTAAATATAAAAGAAATTAAATGAAAGAAATGATGAATATTTTCTAACTTGATTTACTTTTTTTTTTTAATCCATCAATTTTAATGAACATAATGGTGTTGAATTTGGTTTAAATATTTGCACATATTTTTTTGTAGTCCATTTTTTATCAGTGCATAAATGGAACAAAATTATTTGTCCGTTAAATTGGGTGTTACTTTAAAGTGCGTAGAATGGCATAGGGGCTAGTAAAGTCTGTAAAATAGAGTCCGCTCTAAAGTAGGCTCCCATAAATTTATCGCTGCTCAATAGTCCGATTGCATGCCTTCGGCTCTTGGCGTCACATAAAGGTGGGGGAAATCTGCAGGGAGATAGAGCCTGTCCCCTATTTTCGATCAGAGATAGAACGCGCCTCGGACCACTGGACCGAAACTTGGTGGCGCGCAACAATTTCTATTAGCGTTGAGGCTGTCTATCAGTCAGCCCCTGCGTTCCGCCTCCCCAGCCCCCAGCTCTCTTACGCCCCAACTCTTCTGGTCCTTTATTGGCAATTTTCCCCGTACAGGACATGCTGTTGAACAGTTGTAGTTCGTCGCGCCGTTTGCGGCCATGGGAAAATTTCATTTGCCCACATGAGCATGATTGCATGTGTCCGTACATTTGCAGTGAGTGCGCCGGAGCACCATTGAGTTGTCAGACAGAACGTCAGTTAGTCGTGGGCTACTCGACCTGAATGTGAAATTTTAATCTGCAAAGCCCTTCAACATTTGCATAAGTTGTATATCGATTTTTCGCCCATTCATGCACTTGTAATGTCCCTGATACTTTCAATACTTAGTACATCTTTTGCCAGTCTGATTGCGGGCATTGTGTCTGCGATTTGTAATACATGTTGCAAGGGTTGTATGCTAGTTTTCCCCGACTCTGTGTGTGTGAATGAAGTGCGGAGTTGAATGTGAAAAAACATAGACGTGAATTTGGTTTTATATTTGTGTTTGCTTGGTTTGACCGTTCCATAGCATACATTTTGGGGCATTGTTTATTATTATCAAAACTATTTTTACCCATTGATATTGTAGAGGTTTTTGCAACGTTATTTATATAATAGTTTTTGTTAAAATATAGTTTTGGCTTAATCAATAATTTTTTGGTATTAAAAGAGTATAGCCTGTTCCACTATTAAACATTATTGGTAATGGTAGTTATCTACAAAAAGTATAATTTTTATTATATAACTTTCGTCTTTTGTTTGCCTTTTACTTAACATTTTTTTATCCTTAATGTAAAATTTCGGGTACTAACCTCTTAAAATTATTTAAAGTAATATTTGGGGCTATTATTTACACCATTAAAACAATTAGTTATAGATGTTCAAAATTTACAATTTATACTTGTATTGTGTGTATTTCTTCTCTTCTCGTTCTCTGTTTCTCCGCCCATGACTAACCGGTCTCTTCTTCTCTATGTTAACTGTGCTCTGATCGTCCCCTTAAACCCGAACAAATATGAAAACCCAACCTACTTAACCATAATTAATAATTACATATCTAAACTTATCCTTACTATGCGACATTGCAATGCTTTTTCTCGTTCTCGTTCTCGTTCTCTTTTCTCGTTCTCATTCTCTTTTATGTGAAACCCTAACCCCGAAAACCCTTTTTGTTGTGTGATTCTGCTCTTCTCTTTCGCAGGCGGGTGAGTCAAATGGGCTATTGAAAAAGACCATCTCTAAGTTGAGCACTGAGTACCGCCTGCAATTCGTTTGGCCCACTGTCCGACGGATTAAGGGCGGCGGCGAGGCGTCTAGGGCCGCTGCCGGCGACTATCCGAGAAAGTCCATATCGCTGGGCGCCCTTCGGTCCGGCGGCCAGAGCCACAGTCACACCCAAAACCAGAGTCAGAGTCTGACCCAGACCCAGAATGGTCACACACATCACACGATGATGGGTGGCGGTGCCGGCCTGCCCACGGTGCATAAAAAACGAACAACAAATCAGAAAGAAGGTGCGACAACAAATTGTCGTCGCTAAGCATTTATTTAACATACTTAACAAACAAAAAACAAATTATGAAACAAACGAAACATTTCCTACTAGCGCATAGTTTCTTTCGACTATTATATGTAATACTAAACTAATTTTTAACAATCCAAAAGAGCGAGCGTACTAAAATGAGTTTACATTTGGTTTTTAATTAATCGTTTCTTTACTTAACCAACCTAACAAACTAATTCACGGCAGATTGCGTAACATTTTGTTTACTAACCTTCGTAACCGTTGAGATTTGTTTATTTTTCAAGATTTTTAAATGAAAATTTGTGCCGTGGCAGCAGCATTGAGCCAAAAAAGCAAAAAATCCATAGAAAAGTGTTGAATAGTGTTGGTAACCGAACGTAGCCTAAACGATTTTCTCTCCTCACACCGCTGCCATATTAAAAATGCTAATTTGCCACCAGCAATCGATCGAAATCCAAATCAAGTTTTTTATGTACACGTCGTCGTACTTTTCGCTCACCTTTATAACCGTACTCGAACCTATAAATATGTATACTACAGTGCTCAAAACTAAGATAGATACTTCCTAGAATAATTATCTCGAACATTTTCGTATAATTTCCCTTTCTTTCCGTACGTACAAGCCAATGTTTCGTTGAACGCTTTTGTAAACTAATGATTATTTTGATTTCAAGCAGTTAGCAAACTTTACTGTCTTTCAAATCTATTTCATATAGAACGAAATTATGCTAAATTCCTTTCCAAAACATGAAAACCAACCCGAAACTAAAAACCGAACGGTTGAACACACATATTCAAGAATATCTTTTTAGCCAAAAGCTGACGTAAGTGTTGAACTAAATTTAATGTTTATTAGTGCTAAACCAATACAATTTCTTTTTCTGCTGCGCGTAAAATTGCGTTGATCAATCAAAAATTGATGGGATTATGCCCGGTTCGTGCCAACTCTCACTTCCATCCTCATCGGAAATGCAGAGCCCACTGGCACGCCGTGTCAATGCAATTTTACGTGACGAATTGATGAATTGAAAATAGCCAAGTGTAGTATGAGCATGTTGTGGCCGCAGGTTGTGTGATAAATTCCGTTTTCATTTCGATCGAAGCGTAGGAGTTATTGCATAACTTGCCTTAGTTTCGTTGCATGTGTGAAACGACAACAACCAATCGAAATTACTATAGTGACATCCATTAAACCAGACAACCATTAATCAATCAGTCAACACGGCATCACCTCTATACCGTCCACGTATCATGCGCTAGGTGAATTGGCCAACTTAGCGCGGGGTTAGTTCAGGCGTGGGCAGTAAATATGACTACATCTTTCAAAATACTAACAAAATTTACAGTTCAAGCAAAGCGCATAGGTAAGGCAATGGAGACGGGAAGAACCCTAAATAAGAACGACAATCAAATAGAATAAATTTAAATTTAACCCTCTATTTATATGCTAAATCGATAAGTGCATCTGCATCTCAGTGGCAATTAGTGGCTTCGATTGCAAAACGCTTTTGTCTTGCCTTAACCCTTGTGCGACGCCTTGAGCTTCCAGCGAAGAGCTTCCATAGTGTACAAATTGGACGTAGTGCTTACAAAACAAAATAAAAACCAAAAATATCTAATAACCAAATAATACGAATTATCCAACGCTGCATTCAACTCGAGTTGTGACACATATTTTATATATGAAAAGAATACAATAATTGGTCTGAATTTCGTTCTATATTCCAAACAAAAGTTACCCAAAATTGTTCAAACATATCCCCAGAAACTACCAGGAAACCATACCGAACACGCTTCAACCAAAGCATTCAACATCGTTTTCGGTTCCGAACTCAATGCCAAAAACACAGATTGATTTTCATTTCAAAGTTTTCATTTAGCATTCCCCTCACCTGAGTAAAAGCTGACCACCCACAAACTAACCACCCAACCACACCCACCGAACACCCACCAAACCACCCACCAAGGCGCTGCTTCCGGCTCATTAATTTGCTGTATAATAAGAAATCACCTTCTCCTTAACCCTGAGTTGAAATTTAGCGTAACCGAGACACCTTGCAAAAGAAAACCTAACCTTTGTTTCCACCCTTTTGGCCTTTAGTTTCCTACTGCATTTTCTACGATTAAATTATACTTTCCCTTACCTTAATGTACCCACTGATCCTGATGCCAGACATCAGCCAGAATCTGTATAAAGCTATCGATCGACTTGGATTGCAGCATTAAATTTCGTATCTGTGTGCTTTCAGCTACTCTACATGAGTTGGAGCCCTTGGTTAGCGATACGGATGATAGAAAAACGCACGAGAAGTATGAACATTTGATTAACCTAGCCCCACACCGACTTGCTCATAGCTTCTGCCATTCTCATTCAGTCAGTGATGTCCTTCATTAGCCCACCCGAAAGCGCAGCATCACCCATATACAAAAAAATCAAATCTATCAGAACCCACATTCATCCGCACCTGCATGTTGCAAGTGTTGCATGCTGCAGCCACCGAGAAGCACAGCAGTTCCCCTGAAAATAAGCCTCTCTGAAGCCATGCCATTTCGATTAGCTAACGATTCCCTCGATCCTTGCAGACAAGTGACCATTGTGGAGCGCAAGACCACCTCGCGCCCCTTCTCGCAGGCCATCGACCAGGAGCGCCTGAACCACTTCATCACGAAAAAGGAGAACTTCGGCTTCGCCGACGCCGCCGTGGCCGCCGCAGCCCTCAAGGACGAGGTGGACAACCGGCAGCAGGCCGCCGAATCCGGCCAGGTGGTGGTCATGAACGGCTCCGCCCCGCCGCACTCTAAACCGAATTTGGATCTGTGGTTCAAGGAGATGGTTGAGCTGCGCAAAAAGGCCGGCGAATACAAGGTGAGTTTAGATTATATAGATTATTCCCGTAATCATTTCATAAAGTTAAAAAATTATACAATTAAAAAAATAATAATTAGTGTAACTAGTAAAGTTTTTATAATGTACGGTTCCTATTTAATAATTTTCAAGTGATTTATTATTCTAATTAAACCTTTTTCATATAATGTTATTGCATTCCAGTGTCGCGGCTGGGGCATAGAAATCGATCCGGAGCTGTACAAGAAACAGAAGGATCTGTGGGATCAGGTTTCAAAGCGCAGCTCACTCTCAGCACTTTCCCTAGCTTCGTCTGTTCATAGGTAAAGTGATATTACGTTCTACAGCACATGCAAAATCGATTTAGTTCCTTGGAATAATAATTAACAATGCATCATTTTCGTTGTTTCTTGTTAGACCCATTACAAAGGAGGAGAAGGAACAGGAGAACAATAAGAAATCCACGCCATTGCAAAAGGCCCTGAAGCCACGCGTTCCTGGCCAAGCCTTTTTGATTGATAATAAGGATGAGATTTCAGCACTGCCAGCACGCTTTAGCAATATACGTCATCACCTTGAACGCACCACAGGTCCGGGTGAGTAGTTGCAGCATAAGTGGGGTGTTCCAGGCTAATCCTTCATATGTTTCCAGATGTGGAGGAGGGCGCTTTGTTGCCCTCGCCAACGCGCGAGAAGCTGATGCCGGCCATAACCAAGCGGGAATCTGAGTCCCAGCGCGGCAGTCCCAAGAAGACCGCCTTGTCCAGGCACGGATCGCCCCAGAAGGGCAGTCCTCAGAAGGGCAGCCCCAAGAAGGTCCTCAAAAGTGAGTAGTGCCCCGCTTTTATCCCGAGCCCAAGCAGAAGATACACAGAACGAATGCATATACTCCGATTTCAATTCCAAAGTTAACCATATCCGAATAGCAAGTTTACTCCTAAGCAACAATGACACAAGTACACAAAATGCACTCACCAATAGAGTTACAAGTTCGGGAACAGAACAGAACAATTGTACACGCTCAACAATAAGTATACGCCCCGTTATCAATGACTTGATTTGGTTTCCTATGATTTCCGTTTTGCCATAGTTTGCTCGACTGCTTCAACCGTTTGATTTGCCTTTTTCCTCCGAGAGTCGAAGGAGTCGACTCGATTTTCTTCCCTGTCGAGTGCACCGAAGACTTGTTGGGCTATGAGATTTGTGCACATCCTTAATGTAGTTTCTTGTTACCTATTTGCCCATTTTTATCGAGGGTTTGTGTTTTGAAATCGGTTGAAAGTTGCATTTCATGTTACTCACTTAAGACATGTTTTGTAGAGACCCCCTTGCAGACACCCAATAACTATTTATGTCTGCCTCAATAAGCCATCATAAGCTTAGAATAATATGTTGGCGCGGACAACACAGGGGATAACCACAAAATCATTCATTCATATTGCTTATATATATATCATTTTGGTGTTCTGGGGTTATGGATGTTTGAGTGTGCCAGATTGTAAATAAGTTTGGAAAGTGGCTGTATATTGCTAGGCATAAGGATTAGCTTGTTAAAGGTTTAAGTTTTGAATAAATGTGGATAAAACCAATTTAATTTATCTTAAACAAAACGTTTCGGGCGATTCAAAAAAAGTGTTTTCTGGAACTAACACTATATGACAAAACCTTACAGTAAAGGTCATCTTTAAAGTATAGTCTTTGTTGTTTTCACATGGAAAACAATTTGAGAATTATTGAGACACAACTTTGCTTTTTGATAAAATAGTCAATTTTTACAACAGTCTTGGTCTCGACTAGAGCCGTAAAGTGCAGGTTTCAAAATAACAATTAAGGATATAAGTATAGACAGTTTTTTTCCAAAACCTTAAGTTGTAGCGCATTTCCACGAATCTTGTACAAAATTTCACTTGCGACACCCACACAAATTTCACAGTAGAAAGGGCTCTCACCCAGCCCACACATTGAATATGAAATTCTCCAGCCAAATGCGAACTGAAATTAAAACATACAAATCGTACTTTTATCATCAATCAAACCGCCACCACCACCAACCAACCATACAACAAAATCTCGAAATAAAACGAAACAAACGAAACGCAAATCCAAAATCGAAACCGAAAACCGAACCATCCTCATCCGTATCCGTGTCCATGTGCGTGCTGCTCAGCCCGGTCGCAATCGGCGGGCCCGGGCGTTGCCGAGAATGAGTCACCGAAGCGCCAGATCCGGTCGGCGAGTCAGGCGCCCAGCAGCCGCAAAAAGACGCCGACAACCGGAAGCGGAAGCGAGCGCAAGGCACGCCCATGTAAGTAGCCATTTGGAGGAGGCAACCCCAAGAATCCCCCGCCAAATACCCGAAACTCGAGTCTGTTCAGTTGATGGAACGACGCGGTGCGTCCATTGCCTTGTTTATTTAGTCCTTGTTTGCATATGTCATGTGTTAATTAGATTGCGTTCCGATTCGACCTTTCGTTGCCTTAATTTGTTTTCATTTGCCGGATTCGTTCCTAGTTTAGTTAGTTTCTACCGATCACACCTCCCGTTTGTACGTTCTTCCAAATCCAAAACGTATTTCGAGCGACCATCTAGTTGAGTGTCTAATGAAACTAGTAAAACATAGTTGAAAACGATTTACTTTTGGGTTGTCAAACATTTGTTAGTTTAGTCTCTGGTCATGCAGTTACATCTTTGGTTCCTTATTCTCATTCGTTACCACTTGAGTTCCCCCCACTGTTCTCTCTGTAATGCAGCGTTTGATTGGTCTTTCGAGTACATTAAAATCTATAGTTTAGCATGTTGAGTGAACCGTTACTAACAAAATTCCATAACCAATTAACAAACCAACTAAAACAACAAACCAATTAAACTTATCTGTAAGTAAGTAAAAGTAATACTAACAACTCCAGCTCAGTGTTGTGTCCAATCCGTTCGAGTTTTAATTTGTATTCAGTTTTCTCTCTACTAACTTTAAGTGTAACTCTGTTGGCTTACATCCCGAATATCTGTAACATATATTTATACAATTAACTTTGTGCGCCAAAGCTAAAAACCACCTGTTAAATGTATTGAATTCCTCTTTGGGGTTTCGGTTTTCCTGTAAGTCCTGTTTAGGGTCACAAAGCCAACATTGTGTTCTCCTTTCGATAGCTGCAGTTGAAGATATACTTAGCTTGGTTTAAGTAGACTAACCCCTTGACATTGTTAACACAACTAACCAAAAGAAAGTTGGAACGCCACTAATAGCATTTCATATTTGATTTATTAAGCTCCTAATTTGATTTCGAACTCTTTTGTTGGGACATTTTAAGCTTTTGCTTTGACTGCATTCTCGACTTCTCGTCACAAACCAAATAAAACATTTTTATGAAAATACATTTAATAATTTTTTTACGTGCGTTTTGTTTTCGGTACAAAAAATGTAAAAACTTTGAAAAAACGACAACCTAAAACCATCGTAAAACAAACAAAACCGAAAACTGCTTACGTTCTTATAGCCACCCTATCCACAACATTCCAATCCCGCATTAAAAGTAGTTCCCTGCCACCGCCCAACGGTAGAGTAGCCTCAGCGCCGCCAGCAACTGCAGCAGCAGCAGCCGCAGCCCGAGCAGCAACCGCAGCAGCATCTGCAGCTAAATCAGCATCAAACGCTAATCAGCCTCATGCTAATCAATCACAATCATCACAAGCCAAGAGCGGCGGCGGCAAAATTCTAAAACCACCGGCAACATCCGCCCTACAGCAGCAGCAGCCGCAGCAACAGCAAATGCGTAAGAAAGACAAAGATAGATCGAATAGTAGTTGCATTGGCAGTGGTAGTCACGTTGGTGCTGGTAGCGGTAGTCAAGCGAATAGTGTCAAGCATCTGCAGAACAAGCAAAGGCAACAACAACTACAGCAGCAACAGCAACAGCAAAAGCAACAACAACAACAGCAACCGCAGCAGCAACACGATGTTGCAGCAGCAGCAGCAACTGCGACTGCAGCAGCAGTAGCAGCAGCATCGGCTCAAAACCCCGCCCGGCCTGCAACCATCAACATCAAACGGCTCTCGGTACCAGGTCAGGATAGAAAATTGGCTGAAAGTGAGTAAAGTTTCACCGAAAACTTGAACAAAAACCAAATCTCTTCAATAAACCCAAACTAAACAAAAAATAAACCCATTAAAAAGTAAAAGTACACGGAAAATGCTGTAAAATGACATCTGATGCGCGAAATGTTTGTGTTGCAACTTTTGTAAACCCAATCCATCAAAAAGAACTCTAAAACGCTATTAATAATTAAGCATTTTACACCTTGGTCAAAACTGTTCGTCCACAATTAGCGAAAAGTGATTAAGCTTATGATTTACCAATTGGCATCATCGATTAGCAGTGTTTTTTAGTTCGACAGAACCATGTGGAATTTTGTGTACTCATAGATTGGCCCTAGAAATTGTACAAAATTGTAGTTTGATTTGTCCTTATTCCACTGGCCGCTGTCCAAAAATTGCAATGTAAAGATCACCCAGAAAAGTTCGAAAATGAAATTCAAAATTCTTAATTGCTGGATATTGTGGGTACACCCAAAGAGCAAAATGCGTTGTTATTAAATGTTAGTTGTTGTTGTACTCAATGTTTGTAAATGTTGTATATCAGCCGTGTGTCTATATTCAGTATCTGTATAAGCAATTGTAATTGAATACTCTTTTCATGTGCGTGTCATGATTTGTAGTGTCCGTAGTGTTTCATAACTCAGAATCAGTTCTCTATATACCTTTTTTTATTTGTGTACATATGTAAAGTTGGTAGCATTTTTATCCTAGCTCATTTAAGTCTATATGTGTTGAATTTTAATTTAAACATAGCTTAATTTGCAAGAAACACTTCAACATTGACACTAATAATATACAAAAGTGCCGGGACATAGGAATAGTTACATTAGAAGAAGGACTTTAGCTAGGGATTAGTATAATACATTTTAGGCAAGTATAAAACATTTATAAAAACTACATTACAGTAACTTACCTTACATAGTTAGAAATCCTTCCATTTACTTATACTCTCTTACGAATTCTTAAAAATTCTGAAGATAAATGAGTAGTGTCTGTCTTTTTCGGAGCGTTTTTAAGTGCCAGGTGTCAACTTACCAATTTTGCCAGCTGTCGTCGACGCCTTGGTTGTTGCCTGCCCAAAAACATCCACAAATAAAAAATAACCTGACAAATCTACACCAGAGTTTCTAACAAGCAATATAATAATAACAATAAAGTATTATTAGTTTTATTACTCCTCTTCGCATTTACGTGTTGCGTGTCTGTTTGTGTATTTGTGGCATGCTGTTTCTCATGTGCGCTTTATAAAATTTAAAAGATTTTGAAA
This sequence comes from Drosophila biarmipes, assembly GCF_025231255.1. Classification (NCBI taxonomy): domain Eukaryota; kingdom Metazoa; phylum Arthropoda; class Insecta; order Diptera; family Drosophilidae; genus Drosophila; species Drosophila biarmipes. Next base: position 7,020,697 of record NC_066616.1, on the reverse strand, counting down.
AGAAGGAAATTAATTTGGTTCTACTAACAATTTGTTGCCTTTTAAGCTTCTGGCTTAATATACTTAAGTTGACTAAGTTTCCTTCAGTTTTTGGTTACCAAACTGAGTTAAAAATACAAATCCTTGTTTCGATTTTATGTTACAACTACTAACCAGTAAAACTCAAACACAAAATTTGCTTAACGAAAAAGGAAAAATCCAAAAAAATATATATGAAGATCAACAGCTGCGGCAGCATAATGAAATAACTCAAACATAAAATGCGCCTATAATCAAGTTAATTTCATAACGCATAACCCCCGAAACCAATATGAATTGCCATTTATAAGTGCTCTTGGCTATTTTCCCCACCAACAGACGATGGCGAGGATGGTCGTGAGACTGCCATTTCCATTTCCAGCTGCAGCCCCCAGCCTCCAGTGCCGGAAGTGCCTGAGGAGCCCCTGGTGAAGTCCCCACCAGAACCGACCCGGGTCAAGTCCCCGGAGCAGATCATAATGCGCTCTCCCGATCCAGTCAACTGGACGGTGCCCCTAGACACTGGCAAAACCTTTACGGTCACGCAGAATGTCAAAGATGGTAAAGTATCTCTAGGATGGTAGTACATTTCGTTTGGATGTCCCCTCAAAATTGGATTCACTGCCCTAAAAAATGCCTAACGTACAATTTAAATCCATTATTTCCGCCTACGAAGTGTATCATTGTCTTACCCCGATGAACCTTTTCTAAATTCAACTATCCTTTTTGCAGGGGAGAACTACAGCCGACCTCAGAGCGAGATTAAAGCGTCGACACCGGTGGAGAAGCCCCCACCGCCACCACAATCGGCACCGCCACAACTAACCGAACAGGCTAAAATGGACGGTAAGCCATTAAGCACGCTTCAATAAAAAACGCAAAACTTCCATACCAAAAGCATCAGCAAAACCAAATGAAGTCGACAAACAAACAAATCCAGAAAACCAAAAAAGTCAAATCGCTTTTACAAATATTTATATATTAACTCGTATTTAAATATATGTATCTGTATATGTATATGTATGTATCGCTACTCACAAACATCATCAAGAAATCCAAAAATCGAATCATCGTTAGCCAAAAACCAAAACCAAACCAAACCACACCAGCAAATCAAGCCAACCTCGATAGGCGTAAATATAAAAGCAAAGTTCCCCTCTCTGTACCGAGCCAAAAGCAAATTGTGCAAGCCAATGCAATCACATAGCGTACCCGAAACCGTAGATCCTTGCGAAACATAACGAAACACTATTTCCACAACTATCTCCCCCTCCCCCCACCCTCTCGACCACTGCCACACCGCCAGCCTGGAAGTCCTGCAGTCCAACCACCAGTGCCGCGCTCTACGGCAAAACGCTGACGCCCCACGCCACGCCCACCGGCCAGCCGGGCGGGGCGGTGCGCTGCACTGCCGCCCAGGACCAGCCGCCCCAGCAGCCGGATCCTGCGATGTCGTCCTCCTCGTCGACAGGCACGGCCTCCACCGCGCGCACCACTGCCGCCGAGGTCCTGGAGAAGGCTCGCGACCGCTTCGATCGATTCTGGGGCAGCAGCGCCAGCAAGGAGGAGAGCGTCTAGATTGCGCACCCTAGGTCCTAGATCAGGTACTCAGTGCTTTCAAGTGCAAAATGTATTCCCCGGGCAGCTAGTTGGCCCTCGAAGGCAAGCAATTATGATACGTAATAGACGTTATGCAATACCTAACCATATACACCATCTATCCTATGAAGAGCCTGATTCCACGGCGACTCATTTTCCAGTCCAATTTCTCAATGCTTCAAAAGCCACTAGTCAAAACCAGATTTGATCTTTTAATTTGCGCTTAAATTCTTTAAATTAAACTGTTATAAAGTTAGAAACTGGTTTCCATTAATGTGTGAAAAAGTATATCCAAATTTAATTTTCTTGAAATCATTAAAATTAAAGATCTGGAAATATATAAAACTGAACATTTTTCGTCAGCCTAAGAAAGATGAATATTTTTTATGAAAATAAGTTAAACCTTTGTAGGCGTAAGGTTGGGTGAAAAGTTTTGAAATTCTACTGAGAAAATTATGAAAAATGCGTCGTCATAAAAACAGGATTTAAGAAAAGTCCCGTTTCGACTTGGCTTGAACTTGATCCTAAAGTTAAATTCGCTTTTGGTTTCCTAGTTAAAGTGCTGCAAGCAAGTAAATTCAGGCCAAACGTCATCTAACGACACGAGCAATACACCAAAAATGTATTTGTGTAAGACACTTTCACTGCCTCTACCCAATCAGAAGACAAAAGCAAACCAACGTTGTATGATTTGCAATTGACCCAGAGAACTTTGCAATACTTCGACATCATCCAGTCATAAGAGAATAAATATTTAAATGGGACAACATCACCGCAAAGACCCGTCCAAAAAGTGAGGCCGTTCGACAGGAGATATACTCACATTTTTGTAACTTTCATTAGTTGAGCAACCAAGCCGTATATTTGGGTAATGCATAAGGTGATCTGAGCTAAACCGCTGATCCGTCAAATACCAAAAGTTGATAATAGATTTTGCACATGAATTACAAAGGGAAAAACAAATACGACAACATGATGTTAGGTATAATTTAAGATACATTTTGGCTAGTAAAAACGTAAGGCAAATGATGGTTAGAACAAAGCAACACCAAACAGAAAACACCAGTAAACATACTAATACCACACAGAAAATGCAAAAAATGAGATTATGCTTTGAAAAGCTGTGAAACTAGTTTCAGACATGCCTATATTTCTTAAATAACTACTACGTGAATGTGAAAATAGTTGAGAAACAACAAGGAAATAAAATGATCAAACAAGTGGATAGACCTAATCGATTTAATCATGTTTTGAGTAAAGTTAGCGCTAAAATGATTAAGACAAATGCTTCCCGAAGGGCAATAGCTTTGCGAAAGTTGATGTAATTTGTACAAGCATTTTGTTGGATTCTGTTCTTCATATCTCTCAGTGTAGACAGTGTTTCAGTACAAACGTATTACCAATTAAAACTCAGTTTGGCAGAAACTTTTCCTTTCCGTAAGTGAAATGCTTGAATGTTAAACACTCTAAGAAATAAAAAAAGACAAAATCGTGTAAGCTGAAGTTAAAATTTCATTACCCATAAGTTGTGTGATTAACTTCAATATTGAGCTTAATTGTTGCTTGCCTATATATATTTTAATATAAAACTCAAAATAACAAAACAAAAAAATGAAGAAGGGAGAGAACGCCACTTCTATGGTATTTATTGAACAGTTGAGTATTTTTTATATGTTTTTCATGAACGGACCCGTTTGTTAGTTGAAATCGATGAGTTAATCACTGAATCTTATAAATAGTTACCAATTATAATGCATATTATCAAGTGCCCCTGACAGAAATTGTTTATTACGCTCAGTCCTGGTATTGTCACCGATTCGATCCAGTCAAACGCATTAGTTAGAAATAAATAATAAGAACAACTAACTAAACTCCGGCAATCTCTACAACCCCCAAAAAAGATTAAATGCAACAAACAGGAAATGCACACTCACATACACAAGAAAACTATATTTCCAGTTACAGTTTGATAAAAAACAAAACTAACACAACTGAATGGTAGACTCTTGAACTCATTTAGTTTTAAATATCGTACTTAACAAATTTTAGGCAACTTTAATATGAATCTACTTAAGAACGAACTTGATATATATTCTAGCTTGTTTACAAAAGGATACGAAAGGTTAATAAGGCAGAAAAGGAAACCATAACAAATTATACTCCCAAAACGATTCCAAAATAGGCGCACGAGAAAGGCTTTTTCTTCAAAATCAATGAAAAGGAAAAACCCACTTTTATAAACACTTATATGAAAGTCAAAACAATAAATACTTTCCATTTTCGGTTCACCAAAGCAAAATATTAAATGACACCAATCAATTAAACAAATTTTAAAGATTGACTTTCACGCCTAAATGCGCCTACAATTTTAATGAATTAAAAGAAAGCCTCATATAAAATACGAAAAAATCAATAACAATACAACCAAATTGATAATTTTTCCGAATTGTCATAAAGGCACACCAAATAGCCTTCATAGAAATGCTAACACCATATAAAATAATTATAAATAAACTTTGAGAAAAGTGGCCGAATCATATGAAAGAGGACTAAATGAAAAAATAAAATAGAAACCGAAAAACAAGTGATGGTAAAATGATTATAACATTGTACGAATCGAATAAATGAAAAATGCATATAAACGTTTTAAAACCCTTGTTTTGATGTGGATAACATGTGGGCGGCAGCCAGATTTGGTCTTTTGTGGGCGTGGCAAACTTTTTTTTAAGTTCATCGAAAGGTATTTCTGTAGGTGCTGCAGTTTTTCGCGGTTTGTGGACGTAAGAGTGGGTGTGGCAACTTGCGCTGCGCAGTAGGCCCAGGAATCTGCATGCCAAGTTCGAATCTTCTAGCTTTTATAGTTTTCGAGATCCCTATGTATACTTTATGGGTTCAGAAATGCTTTCCGACGAATCTACTCCTTTTATTCTACGAGTAACGGGTAAAGGGAGATGGAGACATGCAAGCAGCAATGGGATTTTTCTTAAAAATATGTAAGGCACACCCTAGCGGCCCCACCACTTCTTAAAAAATGATTAATTTCTTTTGAGTTCTAGTTCTATTTTGGACCGTTTCTGGTTGTTAAGATGGTACTGGCTAGATCCACTCGGATAGCGATCCTAAATAAAAATATATCTTATGCTTCCAGGGATTGAAAACGCTTCCTTATAATATACCACTTTACCCTACGAGTAACTTGTGTAGAAGTGTAGAATAAAACAAATAGGGGTTGTTTTTGTTTTGCTTTTATTATTGCTGTTATTAGGTTTTTCTTAAAGAAAATGTTTTCTTTTATAATTAATGTATTATGCTTAATAGGAAATATTGTTGATTTATGGTTTGCTTTTCACTTAACTGTATTATCGATTTTGTTGTTTTCATCAAGAGATAGTTCTGCACATTCAGGTTTTACATTTGCTACTAGTTTCTAGGGCTTGGGAAGTAGGTAGTAGTTGAAAGTACATTGTTGAGATATATTGTAAAACGTTTATTGCTGGTAAATGGTTTTCATAGGCTTTACCTATTTGCTGATTGTAGACGAACTATTTATAAGACTTTACAGTTGATTTTCCATTGCACTTAATTCATTGCATTATCTTCATTTTGCTGCTCTTTGTAGTTTTTTATTACAGGAATATAGAAAGCTGTTATCACAGTTTTTTAAAAAATAACATAAAGTCAATGAAGGGTGATTAGAGGTGGCATATGGAAAAAACGAAGAAATTTAAACTTTCTGTGGGAGTGCGAAATGCCGATCAGATTTTTCCATTAAATATACAATTGTCTTATGATTTTGTTTAATTTTGGTTTTAATTACATTAAAGTTTGCTCGAAAATACATGTGTCGAAAAATTTTCGAAAAAATGTGTCCTCAATTTTTAACATTGTATTGATGTTTCTTTTTATTATGAAAAAGGATTCCACTCCATTTATTAATATGCTTTATTTTTTGTTTTATCTAGGTTACTCATAAGCGTAAATAGTTTCTCAAATATGTGTCAAAATATTCAGAAATGATAGGATTGCTACTGGTGCTGGGAAAATAGGTTCGTGGTAGGATCACAACAAATCAATCGAGTTGGTCTGGGCTCATTTATACTTATATATCAAAAAATATAATTTTTAGACGTCGCTCAAGAGATTTGTTATAGACTAAGCTCGCCTACCGCAGTGCCATTTCAAAAACTCACTCAACTGGAGGCAACTTGAGCAAACATTTGAAGATGGGCCAGAACAAATCAGACTGTGGATTGCTAAACCTACTCATATGCAGCTATATTTTATATGTTCCTATTTAGGTAGATAGATAGAGAGTAACATAAGTAAACAAATCTAAAGTTGACGTTTATAAAAAATTTAGCACAATTTCGTTCCCAACACTTTAACTTTTTGTGTAAAAGGGGCTGGTTTCCACTTGGATTCGCTTAAATGTAAACAATTAAAAGGATTACCAAAAAGGTTCCGAACACCGGAATTCTGTGTTCCAATGCTAGCTAACCATATGCGTGTATATAGTACCAAATAAATTGTTCGGGGTCCGGCAACCGGCACCGAGACCCCAAGGTTCTAACCTAAACTTTTCTTGAAAAAACGTCACGGACTTAACAACTAAATTCATTTAAATAAACAAGTTAGAGTTGCTTTTGGTTACCACAAAAATGACACGTTTAACAGACTTTTCTTTGCTGCAGTTACGAGAGTTGGCTCCCGACTTTGCATTAACATTAGCATCATTTCGATTTAACAATAGTGGGGGAAACATTTAAATATAGTTCCGAATATCATTTTAAGGTATATGTATAGGTATATTTTATATAATGTTTAGATTGGTGTGGGACTGAAGTTTTTTGTTTAGTTTTTGTAAAATTTAAATTGCTTATAAATTTAGAATCGATTTCATGGGGTTAGTTATTTATTATTTTGGATTTTTATTTGGATTCATTTGGGAACGGGATCTTGAATTACTTTAATATAAGCGTAAGTTGAAGGGTAAACACTTAACATCTAACTGCAGTTATCGGCTTTGTTAAGTTTTCGCTTGTGCCACTACGTTTAAATTCGTTTAACTGCCAATTCGTTCGTTCAACTGCCAATTTGACATACGTATACGAAAAAACAAAAGTCAATTTTGGGTGCTTTTCGTTTTTATCTCGATTTTACATGGCTAGGAGCTGAAAAAATATACAATTCCCGGCCAATTAAAAGTTGTACATCGAGATAATCCGTCGAAGAGTAAGTCAGTTGGGCTTAAACATGTAAGAGTATCGTTCGTGTCCCCTTCACTTTCATCAACTGATTGCATTCGAAGAATTATTCGCTGATTCGCTGAACGCGTTCCCCCTTTTTTCTGAAGTTAGCTAAGCTAGCCTATAAATTAGTGATTGTTGTATGCATTTTTCCTATAACAAGTTTACATTCCCAGTGATCGCTTACAACTCAATATATCCCCCTTCATCTCTAAGAGCGCGATTCGAAGACTAACTTTTTGTACTAGCCGGTAAGGGGAGCCCAACGGAAAGCCTAGTTCTCACTGAGATCCTTGATGGCCTGCAGTATACGCTTGACGTGGCCAACCTTGACCACGCCCAGATCCTTGAGATCGCGCCTTCCCAGGGTGAGCAGTTCCTTGCCCCGAATGTCGTTCTTCAGGAAGCTGTCCACGTACTCGGACAGCTGCATCGTCTCCAGCCAGGTGACCACTTCGTTCACGCTCCAGTTGTTGGCCGCCTCGCGGGTGTTGGTCAAAGGTGGCTTGAACGCCTGCTGGCCAGCGGTCGATCCGGATCGCAATCTCACCCAAAAGGGTCGGGACTTCCGGCGGCCATCGGGCTGCGCACGGATTTTTAAAAAATGTTATGTTTTGCTACAGGTCAATCAAAGTATTTTCCCACTCACCTCCTCGTTGGGCGCCAAAACATTGAAGTAGGCCCTCAGCTTGCCGTCGATGCACTTTTGCACGGAGCACTTCTTCAGTTCCATCTCCATGTTGGCCAACGCCGCGCTGAGCTTCGTCTCCAGATCCTCGCGGAGAATCAAGCTGTGACCGCGATCACGCAGCAGGGTGCAAGCATCGTCATACAGCTGTCGGGATGAGTCGATGACCTCCACCAACTTGGTACGCAGCGAAGGACCTTCGAGCAGCTTGCCCTGCGGATGGATGGACTCCAGGGCCTCACTGGCCCGGCAGGCCACCTCGTAGAGATCGTGTTGCAAGGCCGGATGCGAGATGATCAGGAACTTGACCCACTTGACCAGCGAGCTAACTGCCTCGATGAAGTTGAGGAGTACGTAGCACTCGCGTTCGGAGATCACCTCGTCCGTGGAGATGGCATGCTCCGAAGCTGTTGAGGATGCATCCCTTTGGATGGAGATGCTGTGCTGGCGCTGCTTCTCCTGCCAGCTCTTCAGCGAAAGCTCCAGGCTCCTGTTCCGGCACAACATCTGCACTCGGTTCTTGTGCAGAATGCGGATCATTCCGGGTGGCTGCAACCAAGCCTCGCCGTCCACTTGGATGGGTATCTCCTCGTCGCCCAGGATGTTGATCTGGACGCTCTGGCACTGCGCGATCCGATGGTGTTGAAGATTGATCAGCCGCGAGGCCGCCATCTGGACGGATCCGAAGACAGCCACCACTTCGAGGACGCGATCGTCAAAACTGGGCGGCAGGAATATGTCATCCTTCTTGCTACTGCCCCAGAAATTAGTGCCGCCCATGAAGCTAGGTATATTCAGGATCACGATTCCCTGCAGCTCCGGCAGCGGAATTCTCTGACCATCGCACTCCAGCTGTACCCTCTGCTCCAGATTCTTGCAGGTCTTTTGCAGGAGCTGCTTGGATCCCAGTACCCCGTACCACATGTAATTGCGGGCCCGGGAGCGACATTTTTCCGGGTGCTCCTCCCGCTTGTTGTGGAAGTCCAGCGAGATCTTGGCATCGATGCCGATGCCAAAGTAGTTGTTCATCACACACTTCTCGTGGTAGCCGGCCAAGAGGGTCTCATCCGGATCCATTAGAGGACTGACGGCGGCGCAGAGGGTATCGGCATTCGCCAAAAGACATTTGGAAATAAAGCCACCGCCATTGGAAAGGTCTGGAAAAAATGATCAATTCATAATTTCGTAAATATACAAAATATTTTATAAAGATTGAATTTATCCTTACTTGGCCAGTTGGGCAGTCGCACCAGAGGATTGATGATGGGTAACTTGCGACCAGTCTCCTCGGTCGGCGTTTTCTCTTTGTCCTTGCCACCCTTGTCCTCCTTGTCCTTGTCTCCGGAAGCCAAGTGGTCGAAGCCGAATAGAGTGGAGCCCATGAACAGGCTCGATTTGGATCCCTTGAGGGTCTGGAGGTTCGGAAGGGCTTCGTTCGGCTGCAAGAAAGAGGCTTTGATTAGTCGCGGATTCCAAAATGGGGACAAGTCGAGTACGTGTCAAAGAGCAACCGGAAAGTCAGCACTAACTACGATACAAAGAAACATGTGGATGGGGTCGAGTGTGGCTCTGTGTGGGTCAGTGTGCCAGTGTTGGGTGACTTGCAAATACGGCGCAGGGTTGGTAAGTACTTTTCGAGGGACAGAGCGAGAGAGAGAGAGAGGTACAGAGGCGGAGTGAGTGTGAGTAAGGCAGAGCATAGGAGACAGCGCACTACGTATAACCAACAAAACAATTGAAATCATAGATGGCCGGGTATTAAGCAGAGGCTACGTGTGTCTGTTGTTTTCGTTTAGGTGTTGTTTAACTTGTTGTTTACTTATTGGTTACTTTGCAACACTACTCAAAAGCGAACTGACGCAGGTGCTGAGGATCTGCAACTGGCACTTCAAAGAGACGCTTTGTACAGAGGGATTGTTAATTTTTAAGACTGTTGGGGACCCATTACAAATCGGTTGCTAAAAATTTTAAATACAAATTCAGATTAAAGAGGAAAACGGTTTTTACACGGACAATAACAAGGAAGTTTTCCAGTTAAAGAGTAATCTTTTGGATAAGTGCATTTCGCAACAAACGGATAAAAAATTTCGGATTTGTAAGAGGCCCACTTCGGTCAGGCCCGAAGACATTACTCGATTAGTCGGTTTTCCAGATAGTTGGACTTGCTGGGGAGTTTACACATCGAACGAACGAAGGAACGCAGAAACGGTTTGGGATCAGAACAGAGGGGGTGGAGAGGGGCCGGTGCCCGAGCACTCGGATCCCCGCTCCGGATTTTTGGACTGGCTTACCAGAGGAATCAGCGGCCTGATAAGCGCCAGGGTGGCCAGGCGAATATCTGGCTCGGCCACCACAAAGAACCGAACACTGAACAATCCGTAGCCGCGCTTCGTGGCGATCTTTTTCTTCTAAGAAAATGTATTGAGAATGACTTTGCTTTTAGAAATCGTGTTTAGAGCCTTATGTTACCATTTACAATATGCGAATGTTTATAAATTTATTACACCCAAATGTTTTAAGCTGTAAGTGTCTTTGTAGTGTGGAGTTTGAGTGTTGGTTAAGAATATATAAATCAAAAGCTCATATAGTTGAATGAATTTTGAAATACGTACCAATTGTTTTTGTGCTTTTGTAAATCATATACATGGTTGTTTATACGGGTTTATTTTGTAGTGGTTCAAATTACTGTTAACTGTCTAATTTAACTAAGATAACTTAAGAATACGGTGGAAAACAAAAATCGTAAGAACAAGTTGGAAACATCTGGTACAGGTTGAAATCGTTGTAATAGCTTTCTTACAGGTTTAAATATTTTTTTAAAAAGAGTGTAAGCTCACAAATTTACTAAACAAAAAGCTAAACGTTAATTTCATTTAGTTTTATACTTCACACTAAATTTTAAAATGCCCGTTAAAATACTCTTTTAATAAACTCTTAAAATTTTAAGCCCGTACGACATGTTTCGACAAATTAATACTGCAAAAGCTGCAAACAAAAATTACGTGAATACCTGGAACAGAATCCAGATTTTTACAGAACTCCCTGGTGGTTGGTGGTTGTCTGGGATTTACTTGTACGAACCATTACCTACAGTCGCTGTTGTTAGTGTGTGGCTGTATGAGAGCTGCATTCTGCACTTGCATTTGCACTTGACACCAATTGCTCGCCTGACACAATCAAAACTCAAGAACTTCGCAATAGCCGACGATGCGGTGCCAATTTGGATTGAACATATCGCACGCACTTAACTAAAGTGGCACAACTCAAAATGGGTTCTTGAAGTGCCTTGAAGCTTTTCGAGCAATATCAAGTTCGATTAAGCTTTTATCATTTTATTGCAGTTTTCTCTACTTTAAAATTTTGTTTATTTTGTTACGCATTGGTAATGGTGATTGGAGTTAAGCTCTAGTTCTTGGTATTATTATTTTAAAGTGTATTTTCTATGATGCCGATTGAGTGCCTTCTTTTACCATGACTATCTTATTTTTCGAAAGCACTAGATTCATTTTAGGTGTCTAAAAGTATGCAGGGAACAGAAGATGGTTCGATTTCTGAATGAATGCATTGAACTTATAAGTTTAAAATAATGTTGCATACTTCTAGACACATGCAGTTGCATTCCATTTTCCCTGGATATTTACTGTGAAAGGCTTTTCAGCCATGCATATTCTCTTTCCCTGTGAACTGTATAAAATTGTGTCCGAGCAACATTTGTTGTGCCACTTTAGTTAAAAGTGTGCAATACGGGTACTGGTTGTAGAGAGACGATGAGGACTCGCGACTGGTTCGGGGACTCACCTTAAAAAGGCTGCCGCAGCTGATCCTGCGACTGGCCGCCGGCGAGCTGCTGAGGAAGCGGGCGTGCTCCGGATCGAGAGTCAGCTGGTTGGGATTGAAGCCGGAGTGCCGGCGGTCCTTGTCCTTGTCGAACTCGCGGACAGCCAGGCCGGGGGCGTGGCTCGAATGGCGCCTGATCTCGGAGGCGTTCATGGCCCGCACCCCCAGCATTCCGGAGCAGGTCATGGACACGGCCATGGCTCCGCCGGAGGAGCCCGGCAGGAGCGAGACCGTGGGCTTGATAGAGTCACCGCGCAACGGCGTCGGCGGCCTCACAACAACACTTATCTGTGGATAGTTGGGATTTACATCATCAAAGGATTCTTTCTTACACGACTCATCAAAAGTAATGCGCTTTACATCTTGTCCATGGCCCGATTTCTTCGTGGGCGATGTCGACGTGGCCAAGATCGTACTGGCCTTCATGCTGCTGTTGATGTTGCGCACAGTGGCATCAACGTCTTGTATTTCAATTTTGATGGCCGTCTGCGTGGACAGCTCGTCCTCGCTGGTGGTGGCCAGTAAATTGGCCACGTTATTCGTTGGCGTTTGTTGGCCCTCGGGGTCGTCGTTATCGTTGTCGCCGCTTCGTTGTTGTTCTAGCAATAGCTGCTGTTGAGATACGATTTCAGTGGTTGTAGTGGATTTGAGTTTTTTCAGTGAGATGCGCTTTTTGGGACGCTTCATCGGGAGCAGGAGTATAGTTAGTTAAGTAGTCGATGGTTTTTGTACATTGCAGGGTTGGTTTTAGTTTGATTAGTTCGATTTTGGTCGGGTTAATATTTGGTTAGATGTTGGTTGAATCGGTTGAACAGCCGAAAAAGAAAAGTTGAAGAAAGAAGCAAACGTAGAGCAACAAAGAGTTTACCATAAGTGGCCATATCTCAGCACTGCCGACAACCATACAGAACAACTCTAGATACGCTCGATACATATATACAAACTAGACATACAGCTACCCAGCCCGCTCGGCTGAGATACCTACCTTGAAGCTCTGACGCGCTATATCGTTACCTTCCACGAACTGCGCCAGGCTGCAGTACCGCGGTGGCTCCCGCATCTTTTGGTCGTCGCATCGATTGTCGATCTCGAAGACGATGTTCTCGAATCCGAACTGCTGGGGATTGTCATCGCTATCCATTCGGGCCAATCGCGCGATTCTCGGTGGTGAGGAGTTGCGCCTGCGCGGATGGGACTGAGGTCGGCTCAGAGCGCTCAAAGACTTCTTGCGCGGAGGTTTCGGTGGCCCCACGTGCTCCGAGCAGAGAGTGGTGGTGTCGTCGGTCAGAGTGTTGTCCTGTAGGGCATAGGTTATGTCGTGACCCAGTACCGAGCTTATGTCGTCCATAATGCTCTCGCCGGGCATGGCTTCTGTCTCATCGCTGGTCTCCGGAGAATCGATGTGTGTGAAATTACTAGCGTCCATGTTCTGCGTGAGAAGAAAAATATGGAATACTTTAAACTATTAGAAAAAATTTAGTTGGCGCCCCCGAGTGCACCGATGCTCAGGTTCTTAGGCCGGGTGCGCCGATCATTTTCCTTAATGGAGTCTATTTTGAAGAAGTTATAAAAAATACATCTAATAAATAAACAAAATATTGAATAAAGTCTTCAGTTTGCAACACTTGGGAATTGAGATAAATATATATATTTACATAAACGATCTATAAAAATACTGAGAGCTTGAAGAATGGTATTGTCTTACCTGAATAATATCACCCACTGTTTGTCCTGCGTCTTGTTTGTCAAATATTTCGGAAGCCACGCTGCACTCCTCATTGCTAATGGCCGAAAGAACATCGCTGGCCTCGCCACCCAGATCGTCGGAAGAAGATTGTTCCTGCAACGATCAAACGAAGTTAGATGATCATCAAGGCGATGGATCGCTTCGAAGGATGGGACACGTACAGTGGTCGTCTGTGCGTCGGTATCAATGATTGTTATGCTGGCGCTTGTGTAAACATTTTGGGAGTTGGGGGTAAGGACAACGCCGGGTACCTGCAGGTTACAAGTGTGAACCAGTTTCTCGGTGGGCATGCTGTCCTCCTTCTCCACGCACTTATCCTTCTCTTTGTCATTCTCCACCTCTTTCTCCTTCTCCTTCTCCTTGTCCTTGTCCTTGTCCATTTCCCGGGTCATGTAGTAGGTGCGCTCGAATACCTCGTGGGGACGATAGTCGGACAGAGGGTCAACGATCGGTTCGCCAGTGTGAATTGGCACCCTCAAAAAGTCCACTTTGCGCTCGGTGGGCGTATTGTCACCTCCATCGCTGCAAGGTGACAAACGATTACCAGAATCGTCGATATTGGCTCCTCCGGTCAGGGACATGCGACTCCTTCGGTACACGGTCTTTCCATTGGCACCCTCTTCGATCTCCTGGATAACCTCCACTCCAGAGCTCCTACGACTATCTGCAAATTGCCGCGGAGCCGGTAGATTGATGCTGTTAAAGAAGCTCTCGTCCACTGAATCTCGTCGAGTATCGGGCAACGGAGAAATGCAGGTAAGTCGGGATGTTTCCATAGTGGGGGAGATAATATTGATGGGTGGGATTATTGGCAAGGGGGAACTGCAGGGCGTCGATTCTCCAGAAGTGGTGGTGGGTAACTTCAGGGCCTCAAACGGGGTGATCGATAGCTTCCTCTGGTAGCGTTTGGGACGCCCCGGCTCCGAGTGCTCCACCACATTGTAAATGGCTCGCTTGACGCTGTTGGCTCGACACTGGAGAGCCTCTTTCTCGCTGGACCGAAGTGAGCGACTATTACGGCGCTCCTTTGTGTTGATCTGGTCTTTTTCCGTCTTTTCGATTGATATGTTTGGGTTGCTGGGGGTGGGCAGTTACAAACGGGAGCATTGTTATCTCAAATGGTTTAAAGTTAAATAAGAAAATAAAAACTTTATTGGGCCATGGAGATACTTACAGCAGAGAGGCGCTGGATCCAGGTGTCAACGGAATACTTCTTGCAATGAGACTTCTGATGGTGGCTATCAAATCGTCGCCACTGTGGGCGCCCATCTCCTCCTCCTGCAGAGCATCCAGTAACATGTTAAGCTTCTGCTTGAGGATATCGCACTTGACGGCAAGCTGTTCGTCATCCTTGTGGTGTTCTGAGATGCGAACGACTAGATCGTCAATGGTATCGCAGAGATTCCGGGTGGAGCTAATTAAAGTTTGGGTATCGTTGGTTTCCACGATGAAGCGCAGATGGTGGTTGGCCGATGTCACCATGCCAGTGAGCATGGCTTCCTGCTCGGTGCTGATCGACATCTTGGGCGTTTTGGGCACGGGAATGGCCTTCTCGAAGACCATGATGCTCCAGCGATCCAGCATCTTGGTGCTAGCCGACTCGTAGCGCTCCAGGATCTGCGGCAGGTGGGTGTCGTCGTCGCAGCTGGAGCCCCAGCCCAAAACCCTGGCCAGATCGTTGCCAGTGCCCAAAGGCATCACCGCCACCTGGCATTGTTTCTGTAGAGGTTGAATAGAGGTAACAAAATAATTTATAATTTGTTGGTGCGGTCTCTGATACATATTTAAATCTATTTTATAAGGACTAGGTAGGGAAAACAACTACTATTACTCACATGCATATTGAAGCGATCGATCTCGCTGAGCACCCAGCCCACAGATCCGTCTCCCGAGCAGACCAGGATGCGGAACATCTCAAAGTGCCGGAAGAGTCTCAGTCCCAGACTCGGACCCGTCGAGATGAGATCGAAGACCTGGGCCGGATTAAGCAGTTGCTTGAATCTCCGCAGGAACTTCACTCCTTGATTGTCCCCTGACTTGGAATTCACGAAGACCAGAAGGGGCGAGAAGTTGCCTCTGGGACTGGCCACATCCCAGGCATCGTCGGTGCTGATGGAGTGGACACTGGTAGGTGGCACGACAGATAACTTGGCGGGCCCGATGGGACAGGCCACCGCCATCTGGGGACGACAGGCCACGTGGACTGTAGCCCGACACCAGAGGCACCTCCAATCCTGGAGTCTCAGCACCGATCCGCAGGTCTTCTTGCAGACGGCGCACATGGAAGACACCGGGAGGTTCCCCTCCATCCACTGGTGCGGCATGATGATGCCGTCCGCCTGTTCGATGATGTCCTTGCCCACACTGGCCAGCGTGGTCCACTTGCAGTTGGCGATCGACTTGGCCGCGCAACGCTTGTGCACCTTGCACTTGCACACCTCGCAGCTGAGTCCGTGCGAGGTGACCCCGGACAGGGCGTCCCGGCAGACATTGCAGTAGGTGGGGCGGGCGTGGGAGGTGGCGTACCAGTGGTGGTGGTTCGACAGGATGTCGTGCTGCTCGATCAGGAAGCTGTCGCCGCGCGGCCTCTGCGGCGCAGTCGCCGTCTTCAGGCTGCCCAGCCAGTCCTCCATTTCACGGCGGGACTCGGCGCAGAGCACCAGTGATCGAGTGGGTGTGATTATCTGGGGGAAGAGAAGAGGTCCATGGTAAATAAATTACTACCGAAAGTAAAGGAAGATCTTTCACTGCCAGCCATCACTAGAAACGAGACGTATATGAACTTAAAGCTCAAGCCTCAAGTCTAAGTAAATAGTTTCAGTTCATAAATCTAAGTACATAGTTGTGTATCATAATTGTGTAACTATAAGCCAGTCCAAAAATATTAAGGAAAGGTTGGGCTCAGAAATAGCAATGAAGATAAAACAGCAAAGTAAAATAACGACATTTACAAACCCTATTAAAACCACTGAGGATTGGTAACTGAGGTCCGTTGCCCATTATGGGTAGTTAATTTTTGCCAAACTAATTTGCCCTTAACCCGCAACTGGAAATGTGTACATACATTCGCGAGAACAAGCCGCATCCTGCTTATTTGTTGTGTAATCAAATGAAGGTTTGTTATGTATTTTGTGGCCTCATTAATATGCTAATGCTGTTCATGTTAATGATAATGCGCAGACATCTGAGCCAGCCGAGGACTAAGGGTCATGTGCCAAGCCTGTAAGTGGGACAAACCGCCGTGTAAGCTCGTTGAAGTGGCCGTAACCCACCCACAACACTGATGTGGCCGACCTTCAGAGTTACCTTAGCGGATTATGATTCGCATTGAGCCCAGCCTAATTTATGGGCCACATGTCCTTCTGCAGTATTTTTCCTTGACTTTTTCCAGTTTCCCCTTTTATTTTGCTAGTTGTAATCTAACAGGGTGTTTTATTGACTTAACGAACTAGCGAAGTGTCTAGACAAGGTAAAGTTATGACCTTGTTTTTGCCATAAATTCCCTGGCCCGAGGTTAATTATATTTTCTAATTAACTTTGTTCCCCAAAGGGTGCCGGATGACTCTCATAAATCAAGCATTCCAGGACGAAACTCCTGTCAGTCGAGTTATGCAAGTGCAGTTGACTCAGTCGGAGGGCTTTTGACAATGGCCAGTTGACATGCCAATGCCATGAGCTGACACGACCTCCGACCTGCAGAAGGGCGTGGGGCTGACTGTGAATGTCATAAGCCGCACATCGTGCGGTTTGCTATGACAGCAGAGTGAACTCGGCCAATCGAGTCGAGCAAAGTGGCGAAAACACCTGGCCGCAAGGCAGACATCCCTGCGCCAATGAAGCCCTAGTTATTCCGAGGGAGTAACTGGGGGTCAGCCGAACAAACCGCCGTACTAATTGCGTTTCAAGCGCATCGTCGGGACAGAATTTGCAATCAAAGAGATCGAGCCACGGTTTGTTTGCGTACTCAATGTTGCAATTAATGTGCAACCGCAACCGCAAAGTCATCGCCAACGCCATCGTCATCCGTATCCATCCAGCCTGGCACTCCTTCCTGTTTTTCAATTAGCCTAATGTGCAATGGTTAACTGATTCCCAATGCACGTGCCTTTCGGCGTGGGTGGCCGGGGATTTCCCCACTTCCGGCTGACTTTGACGTTCGCAACATGGATTTGCTTTTAAGCACAAATACGGGGCGTGCGGCTCGTTTGTCTGAAAGCCGCCAACCGACGCGTCGCCCCCCGGAAATTCTGGGAAATTCGTTCAACTTTCGTGGAAACTGAACTGCAACTTTTGTCAGCTGCACTCGGCTCTCCGTCCGGTTGGTCATTTTAACCCTGTTTTAATCCCATTCGAGGAGTGGCTACTGGCTGCTAAATTAGTTTGTCCTGGAATTTTAATTATCTCTGACCTTCCATCAGCCGCACTTATTTTTATTCCATTTGCGCAGAAACTTTTGGTAGTTGCCTGTGCCCCTGAACAAATGCATTTGGACAGGTCTCGAAAGAACCAGTAAAAATACAGCTTTTAATTTACTTCAAACAAAGGTAATCCTCTGAATAATGTAATGCTGGAAAAATTACGAATATTACATCATCGACTCCTAGAAAGACAAGCTTGTTGCGGATATTTGAGCTAAGCTGACCCCTCCACTCTTAATCACCATTTCATATTGCCCTGGTGTGGCTGTTCACTTTTTATGAGCCACAGACTGGCACCTCTGGGGCATCCACCAATCAGCGGACAAAACCAATCTGCTGAGTAATAAATTCCTGTTTGCCAGGACTAGTTCTTTGTTGACCCTTTCGCGGTGTTGGATTGCAGTTTTTTGCTCCTCCAACGCCACGGGTTTCCTCTTGCGGAAAAATAGAACCGTAAAAAGGGGACACACAGCGATATAAAATGGCACAGACAGATGTCGCTGGCCATCGTGCTCCACTGCCAATATGCGGGGACTAGCGAAAACATGCAGGACATTCAAGTCCTTTTTCACCTCCTGCGAGCGGCGAAAATGTATTCCATATTTCATAAAAATCAATAAAAATATGTAGAACTCTTGAAATTGAATATAATAACTGCCCTTGCTTGATAATGAGTTCTACAGTCGTAATTAATGTTATGAATCTATTAAACACCAATATAAAGTGCATTTGAAAACTGATTCTCTCCAACAACTGGTACTTGACAAAATTGCCTTAATGTGTTTGTTCTCGCCAAAATGATTGAGGTTTCTGACGTCTCAAGCATTTTGCAGCTTAGCAATTGCCAATTCTGTCCATTAAGCTCGCAGACAGGCGTCACCCAAATAATCGTATTAAATTCGTTGGCCGTGCCCCGTATATCGCCTTGAGCTGCAGACTTAAGACGCAGCCACAGACTCAGCCTCATCTCATCTCCGGAGCGGGTACTACAATCTCAAATATAAACAAAAACAAGACCGCTAAGATTCACGGTGGCTACAATTTTTAATAAACAATAGTTTATTATCCAATAAAAATAAAACAAAAATTAAAATTTATAAGCCGAAATGTTTTTGAAATATAGGGCTCATTGTTAAATATACCTATTTCTCTCTTCAAATTTAGTGAACACATTTTCCAAAAATAAAAGGAAATTAAATTATTTTATATTTTACAACGCAATACAAGACAGTCGTTAACAGACATTTTTTGAAAATGTTCTAAGGCTATAATTTCTTTTTTACTTTTAGCTTTTTGAAAGCACATGGGTAACTGTATCAAATCGTCGTAAAATTCCCCCCAGAAAAACGACACCGCTGTGCCGCTCCCACTCGAGGCGACATATGACAGAATTCATTACGCGAAACACCGAAGTGGCGCCCAAATATTCATGACAGGAGCCACAAGGAGCAGGAGCAGAAGCAACAGCCAAATTGCGCATACGCCGCGTAGTCCCCCAGCGAGCACATCAAACCGGCTTGGATGTCCTGGCCAGGCACACATTTGGAGTGTGTAGTATACGGACTGTAAAAGTGCGTACTTCCCTGTCTTACACTTGGTATTCTGAAAAAGAGACAGAAATACGAACTGCCGGTTTTTTTCATTACCGCAGAAAAAGTGAGCGAGAACTTTTAAAATTACTTTTGAAATATTAACAATCTCCCTTTGGTCATTCGGCCCAATGGTGTTGTTGGTACTTCCGGGCAACTTTTTTCAAAATAAATTTGGTAAAGAATTTTCAATTTCGCTTTTAGAAGACTTTAAGGCTGTGAGTACTTATCGGCCTTTGCTTATGTTATGAACACCATAATTGTTATTTTCTTCCCAATTAACTTTTCCCTTGTATTTCATTTGCAAGCCCAAAAACAGAGTAAAAAGCAATAATTTTTAATTGGCGAAATAGAAAGCAGCGGTAGGCGTTTTCTCTCTGTGTATAACGTTTGTTCAAAAGTTCAGTGTTTACTCAAGATTTGAGTTTTCCAGGAAGAAGTCGAACGGGAACAAAACAAATTCAAAGTCAGGTTAGACTATTAACACATTTGGCCTTCTTGTCTGGCAACTTATATATTTTTTCGTGCTCGTCAGTCGTTATATGGCTAAAATGTTACGGGTTCCCCCGCTCAGAAACGTCTAAACTCAAGGTCGGGGGTAGACTTCAGCCGCTGGGTGTGTTTCAATTACCTGGAACAGGACTGCCGCCAGTGCAAAGAAAATGTGAAGAAATAAATATTTTTCAACTTGTCGAAGCGCTTCAGGGGTGTTTAAGAAAGACGGAAAACTAATAATCCACTGCTTTGTGTGCTTTCATTTATTTTCCTTTTGAACGTTTCTCGGAAGCCAACATGCTTTAATTCTCTAATGTTTGTCTTGGCTTGAAAAATAAACAACAGATGAATGTCTTGCTAAGTAATAAGCTCGACAGCGTATGGGTTTCATAATGGAAATTATAAAATTAAAACGCAAGGAAGAGCTCCTATCTTGCCCTTCGTTATTGACTAACAGTTCCCCGAAATTTATAAATAATCCGTCTGCAAACTTTCCCCAGAATTTACTAATTATTCAGCCAATGCCACATGACATTTAACAAGTTGACAATCCCCAAACTCTTGACATTATGGCTTAAGTGGGAAAATTAAACTTTTCAGAGACCCCAATCAGCGCTAAATCTGATCAAACAATTAGACAATTGTTGATATTTCTGTCGTTGATATTTTCCAAGGAACAACAAGGAGGCAGTGCGGGGCGAAAGCGTTGTAGAATAACTTTATCGGCTGCTCTGGCTCTCCGATAACAATTAAGTTCTTGGACAGGCGGTGAAAATTGCTTATTTTTCAGAACAAACTCCGGGCGAGGCGGCCCCGATGACTGGCAGTTCATTTTGTTCAATTTGCGGGAGGCCAAGCAGGAGCAGGGGCCGAATTGCGCATTACGCATACGCCGCGTGGTGTGGTGCGAAATTAACAGAAGTCGAGCTGGCTTGCATAATTGATGCGGCTGCCTCCGGTCCTCCTCGAGCGATGTGTGTGCGGCGAGGCAATCAATCAGCTTGATTGCTATTACAAATTCCCGGAAAGTTTGATGGTCGAGGGCGTCTTTGTGGGGTTCACTTGAAAATTGCCCGCTAAGTGAAGTACGCAAATTATTGCTGTCACGCCTGATTGCCCTTTGTCGTCGATACTCGAATAGTTTGGGCTCCTCGATGATGGGCAAGTGGGTGGCGCTAATTAGTCTCCCAGTGGATTACTTACGAGTGCACTCAGCCATTGTGATTCCGTTCATGCGCTTACATAATGCAGAAACGGAGTAATCGCAAGCAAGGACGGAATTATGGAACTTTATGTAAATTTCCATTGAAATTTGCACAATAGCACAGCTGCGGAACAATGGCGTAAGGGACCATCTGAGCCCATTTTGTTTTGCCTAAACCTTTTCAGGATTGATGATTGAAAGGCCAAAAGTTATCCACGAAGACGGCTGCAAGATGAGAGGATAGGATTTTGTTAAATGAAGCGAAAGTGGAAACAGAACTCAGTTGCTCGGCGACACTAAACGTTATGAGGCACTCCTAAGAGATGGAAACGCTTGTTGTTTTCGCATCCATGCGAACTGTAAACAACGTGTTCCACCGCCCCGAGTACTTACATCGGCAATCGGTTTAAGCCACAACCACTCTGCGTCGGGAATTGGCCCACAATGCGCTTACCACTTACTGCATCAGAGACTTAAACCTTTCTGTCATTGTTTATTTGTAACTGCAAAGTTTCGCGGCACGTGGCCCCAGTAAGATGTCGGTTACGTGCTTAAGATGCCGAACGTCTGTTTAAAAGGCCGGCATCTTGATAAAAAGGCTCTAACAGCTACCTTCAATATAAAAGGTTAAAGAACGGAGCCATACAATCTAGGGGTCACGGGCCATGTTTCCTCGTCCTATTCCTTGAAAGCCTCATTCTTTAAATCTATTTAATACAAATAATTGCCTGATTAAGTTTATCACCACTATAAGAACGTTTAATAAAAAGAAAAGTGGAACTTTAGCTTTGGTTTAATATGTAAAAAATGTTAATTCAAGATTTGAACAACCGCACCGCAACCTAAGTATCTATTATTTTTGTAAGCAAAAATGGATAGGAAATTTTAAAAATATTAAAATAGGAATTCAATTTCTAATGTTAAAATTTATATTGTATGTCATTGAAACTTTAATTCGGATATTGGTTTTTATTATTTTTAAAGTAATGCAATGTACGTTATGTATTATTCCCATCGATAAATTTATTTGTAAAAGAAATTGACAAATTCGAGTCCGCTCCTAGTTTTGCTGCCATATCTGTGCTCGCATTTTCGAGGGCTTATGTGTCGAACACGATCCGTCTGCAACTCTGTGCATCAAGATTGATGGAAAACTTTTTATGGTCCTTTACGGGAAATTGGTTTTTCACGAAAGTGTTTTCCTATACGTGTTTTTATTGAATGTTCCGCTCATTGGCTTATTTGCTGCTATATTTTCGTGACGCTGACGACTGCAACGAGGGAACGTTTTTGTTTGCGGTTTATAGTGTCGCTGACATTGTTGACAGGCACTCGCCGAGTTTTGAGTGCATTGCTTTTGGCAGGACCCTCGGCCTGTGGGCGGTCCTTGCACGCAGGAAATTGAATTTACTTTGTATTTGACAAAACAAAGAAAATCTCACTTCACTTTAGTCAGTCGCTCAGCGAAAAAATTGAAGCATTTAGCGCCAAATGAAAGCTACCGAGGTCGAAAGCCTTGGACCTACTTTGCGACAACCCCTAAAATTTTGAATCACCTACCTTGCCCGCTCATATAACACCTTATAGATTTATACATGCCCAAGGGTACTTTGGAACCACGCCAACGGCCATGGAAACTCAGCTGACAAAAGACAATAAAAACGATGATGGGTACCGCCTTAGCTAATAACATTTTCGCAAAAAACTGAAGAGGGGAAAGCCTTTTGGCAATTTCCCGTGTTAGGGCTCCTTTATTCGCTCGGCTGGCAAATTTATTATTTATATTATAAAGAGATATTAGATATATATGGGGATTTTTATTACTGGCGAGGCTCACGCAATTGAGCAACAAGCTGGGCCCAAGTATTCCGCTTCCGAGGATTTCTTATAAACGCTCTAATTTCCCGCATCAAATGTTGCGCATTCGTGTATGAAGAAGAAGCCTAACATTTACATATATAAAGTGGGAGCGTGAATATATTTCGGGGCTCCGAAAGGCAGGAGTTCACCTACTTATGCTAATTTGGCATGCAGCCCGCGTTGAAAGGAAACATTTTGCTTCGATTTCTTTTGTCTTCCGTTTGACTTTTGCTTTGTTGCGAGGGCAACATTCCCCCTTTTATTGGCTTATATAGAAATAAAAGAAAATTCGGAGTGCCAAATCCTGGGTTGACTGCGGTGTGTGTAAGTGAAACGCCAGACATTGACAAACAGGAAGTTCCTGCTCCCTGTCGTCAGGATATCAAAGTCAGGCCGAGACGCCTTTCCGATTCTTATTTACTTTATCACACCTCCTGGAATCATTCGGGGGCCCCCAAGCCCTCACACTTTTATCAAAAGCTTGCCAAATTAATAGGCAGTAAAAGCAGACGAGCAGGTGAGCTAATTAGCCAAAACACCCACAGGTAAATAAAATATTTAGCCCAGCAAGGGCAAACTTTTCACATTAAATTTGTATGGCTCTGCGTTGTTTATTGATGGCATAATGAATTAATATTCCCTTTGACTCACCTGAAAACTGTGATTTACGTTCTTGATGCTGCACTCGAAGTAACACAAGTCCGATAGGTCGATATCGTCGAATACATCGCACTGAAAATGAAAATGTTCAAGAAAATATTAAAATCCAGACCGAGGCGAGATTAATATGTAAATTGCAACCCTTTCCAGCCACATAATATTTTTTAATTTTGTGGCAGAAATTCCTTCTGCGGCCTGCGTCTTCCTTGGCCCTTGCTTAGCCGGGGAATGAGTTGGCACTGAGCCAGGTCAGAAGGAGGAAAAAAAACAAATGTATGCGGCGTATTTCGCCTTGTCTTTGGCCTTAATGGAATGCTCAAAGCTAGCCGGCGGCTATTTTGATGTGGCTCAAGCCCTCGGACGGCCTTCCGACTCGTCGGCCCCGCAGGTCCTTTAGGAAATTGAAATGTTCCACACACAGGCCGGCAAATAAATGGATATTTACCAGCCAACAAAGGCTGGCCAAACACATAATAGAAATGTGACAATGGAGGGCCGTGCCGAAGTGAGGCCCGAAACCTGAGCCCACGTTAACCTAAACCCAATCTCAAGACCGACGACCATCGAAACGCCAAGGTTTGTGTACTGAAGTAGTTTTGAACATGCCGAAAATTGGTTTTCTTTTGACTCGAGTGACTCGGAAAGTTTGATTTTGTTTGAGCCCCAAGGTAGCTGCGAAGGCCGCCAGGTAGGCAAACAAGTTTTGTTATTTCTATATTTTTGTTTTATTCGCCTCAATTCCCACAGCAATTAATATTTGATTATTGTTCTGGGCGTCGCCCCTGCGAACTTTAAGTGATCTAAAATCAATTTAATATTGCGTCTCAGCGATGGTTTTCTTCTGTTGCCCTGAAAATGTTTCTGTTTCTGAGAGTTACCTACATGTTTTCCCTCCGCTCGCAGCCTTGGCATAATTTATTCATGTGAACACGAATTCCTTGACTTTCAGGGTTCTGTTTTTGCGGAACTGTGTCAGTGGCAGGTTGCTCTTTTTGAAGCCACCTCAAGTCTTATTATGACACCCAAATATTGCAGCTTATAAAACCAATACCTATTCCGATTCCTGGAATTCCATTGATTTTGGGCTCCTCTTCCTCACGTCGAAAATGCCACGAACTGGAGGTTCGCCGGTGTAATCATAATAAGTTGTTTTGGCACATAATTGATTGAAAACATGGCCATCACTCAAAGCCAAGTGGATATGTATGATGGAGCGGCTTAATCCGCCAGAGTGAGCATTATAATAATTAAACGTATACACGGGCGGTCCAAATCCACACAGATACATCCAGCACTGGCGCACTCGAAATATACGCGAACTGCCGGGAAATTACAAGGGATTTTTGAGTACATACACTCAAGGATGGAATCTCCTACCGCAATCCCCAAACCCCAGTGAATTCAGGCTGCCAAGGGGGGCAGAAATCGACGAAATTCGGGTGGAATTTCGAGTACTCTCGGCACTCACAATGTACGCCGGGCCCCATTTCGAACTTTAATTTGTTTTCAAGGCTCAGGTTCTCTACAAAATTTTATTTTTAATTTTGAGACTTAATTAGATTGAGTGGGAGAGTAATATATTTTGAACCTTTTGGACATAATATTAGAAAAAAACTATGGCATATTCAGCAAAGTTTTCACTTTCATTAAAAAAATAAAGTGTTAATTAATACCAAAAAGTAAAAAAATTAGTAATGTATCTTCACATATTGTATTGCTGTAAAGTCACTTTTGCCGATTCGCATTTTTTTTTACTTTTTTTAAACTTACCTCTGTAGAAACTTCCCGATTTATTACTTTTCCTTCAGCGTTCTCACTGCTCGAGGGTGATTGTACGCGTTTGTCAGAGTGCTTGCTTTTCCTGTTTGCTGCGCGTTTCCGCACTTGTTAAATTAAGTGAGCACAGACATTTTCCGCTTGAATGGATATCGCAAATCTTAAGCAGAATGGAAAAGCAGAAGCCCCGTCGCGGATCTCATTAAAAGGCGGGCGAATAAATATATATTTGCTTATGCCTGTGTGTTTGATTTATATTTTAGTGTACTTTGAGAGGAATCAGTAAAATAATTATGGGCCCGGGGAAGGGGAAGTTTGAACTTCTGAATTTTTTTTTGATGGGTCTGAGGCTCATGACACATTAGGGAATCGGACTCTCGGCGGGCTCTACTCACTTCAGTCGGCAGTGGCTTCCTCTGGGGTCAATCACAGACACATTAAGGCAAATTGCTAATTTTCTGTGTTATCAGCTTCAGTCCCCAGGCATTAACCCAACTTTGATTGCATTATGCCGAGATTTCCCTTTTGCCCCAAGACCGAACGAAAAACGGCCCCGAATAATCATTAATTTGCGCACTTGGAAGGGTCCGGGGTTCAGGTCCTCGGACAGAATCCGCCACCTGGCGCACGAAAATACTTTTTTTTTGCCTTTTATTTCCTTCTTCGGCTTGTGTACAGCTTGCAGAAAAGTTTTGGGCCATTCATATCAATTTCTTTGCATTTCTTCTGAGCCATTTCGTCTTCTTCCAGAGCCCTCGCATTTTTTGCACGCCAAATCACTTAATGGGGAAAAAGAGCTGGCGGTCATTAGAATTTAGTGTACTCGAGGCGGGAAACTGCTGAGTTGGGCGTTGGGGGCCTAAGCCCCACTAATTGTGCGCTATTTGGAAGAGATTTTCCTTCGGAAAGTTGGAGGCGGCGAATCAAAGCAATCTTATCGATGTGGAAACTTAAAGAAAGCAATCCGCTCGGAACATCAGTATCAGATTGATGCCTTTGCAGCGTTCAACTTTGGCATCGCAAGTGCCAGGAGTTCCTGCAGATAAAGTTGTTCCTTTGAAATGTCACTTGGAAAACTTTTGCTTGCCATTGCATTCCAACTATTTGCGGGGCGGCAGGAGGCCAGGCGAGCATTAAAGACATTTGCCACTGACTTTTTAACTTAACTTTCCATTCTGCATCATTCCTTGGAGCGAAAAGTTTTGACATCGGAACCAAAACAAAAGCAAGCCCGAGCGCAAACAACTAAGTGCGAGGAGGAGACACTGTTGCCAGAGGAACAGGACATCGTTGCCCTTTACACGGACGGTGCCAACCAGTTTTGGGTCTAATTAGTATTAAATAGCGTTGGTACAAATTACGCTTGGGGGATTCCCCGGGCTTGGGGTTTCCGTAGGGTTGCAGGGGGTTTCGGCAGGGGCTTGTAGTGGGGCGTGGCCGTAGGTGTCTGCGTGGGCGTGCCACGTTTCATTTGGCGTGTCAAAGTGGCGCAGCTTGAAATTTTGACATTTTAATGGCATAACCTGCCCGCCCCAGCCCCGGGAAACCAGCAGCTCCACTTTCTTGGACCCACCCCGGAACACACCCACTCCCTCCTAGTTATTAATGTGCCATAACATCGCCTGTCGCCCGCTGTGCGCCGCCAATCCTTGCTGAAAGCCACATTTAAATACTCGCACAGTATTTTTGCCTTGCAAGACCTCGGCTCTTACACGGGAAAAAAGGGAGCAATTGGTCATTAGTCAACTTTTGATTCTAAAAATTGTAATCTAATAAATGAAATAAATACGATGGTAACATTGTTATAATACAATTCTTTGCGTTGATTGATGTTGTTCCAAGCGCGGACACTATTTGAGACAGATTTTATCTTTATTATCTTTTCTAGGAATAATAACTTTGATCCTAAGAATTTTAATCTAATAAATGAAATGAATACGATGGTAACAGTGTTTTCTGAATTGATTGAAGATGTTCTTATCGCAGACACAGTTTGAGTTTATCTTCATTTAGTTTAGTTTTTTGTCTTTTTTTTTTTTATAAGATTATTCATATGATCAATGATAATTTATCTTCACACGTATTTGCTCGGTCTGTTTAAGCGTCACTCCTGCAAATCAAAGAACTTGAATATTTTGTTCAATTTTCCATCATAATTCTAAATGATTTCCCGTTACCCGTTTAAGATATTTAAATGTGAGTTTTAACTATTATTATTTCTCTCCGTGCATCAATCATGGTGCTATTGATTGAGTTTTCTAAATAAAGCTGTACTTTTGTAAGCTTCCCTTTAAATAGAGCGGAGGAGACGTAAACCAGGACATTCCTAGGCCCATATACCGGCGGCCCCGTTCGAAGCAAGCATTCTGGAGTTGAAATTGCACAGTTTGTAATTTAGCCTTCGGTGTTTAGCAATATTGATTGTTCCGGGTCACGCGGGCAGGCCCGCATCATCCGCACTGCCAATTACATGTGACCCACTCGCTGCGAAATGAACATTTCACCCTTGCATGTGTTTTAGGGGAAGCAAAAAGCCCGCCGGCAATTAGGGGGGTTTAGAAGGGGCCAAGACGAGGGAGGGCGTAGCCTACTTCGGGGCGCGGTGTAATTTGTCATGTCCTGCCACTGGGAGGCAACAACTGTGACCCCGTTCGAGGGCGGAGGCTGGGGAGCCGACGAGCTGCCTGGCAATAATTGTGATTAATAGCGCGGGGGCGTCAGCGAATATTTTTCATGCCATTTCGATGCGGTAAATGGCATTGAGAGCAAATGCAGCAGTAATGACAGGCACGCACGTTGAGTATACGCCCCAAAGAGCCCATTGTGTCGCTTTACCGCTGATGAATATATATTTCAATTTCAGTAGGGATTGGGATTTATTGGCTTATGCCAACCGGAAAAGAACCATGCTCAGTTGATTAAATTTGTTTTTTGTTCTTTTGCGGCGCTTGTCTATGAAAGAATCCCAACTTTTACATATCACATAATCTGCATAAAAAATCTCCATTAATAATTATTACGTGGGGAAAAAGTGGCCCCTTTTTGTGGCACATTGAGTCTCAGCTTGAGTATCTCATATGCATTTTGATTGCTTTCTGTTTGCTTATGTGCTGTGAAACTGCTGCATTTTGAGAGAATATGCACTTGGCGATTATTCAATTTTCCATTACGCTGCCCCTGAAGAGGATTTCATGCAAATTCTCTAAGGAAAATCAAGAGTTAGCAAGTGAATAGGGTAACTTAAGCCAATATAATCTGTTAATTAATTTCTTGCAGTACAATGCAAATGCAATGCTTCTGTCTGATTTAATATAAAAGTCTGTTCATTTTCTCGACCATAAGTTTATTGGCACTTTTATTTCCTTCGGCAAAAGCATATTAATTTGCTAATTGCTTTCTGAAGCTTCTGCTGTTTTCATTAATGACATATGCATGTTTTATGTATTCCCCTCCTGCGAGCCTTATTGGTGTACAACATATCTGACAGAATGCTGGAACCGAGCCGCTGTGCCGTGATTTATGCAACATAATTTATGAGTCTCGTTTTATGTTCCGAAAAAATGGCAATGGCCAGCCGGAGACGAAGGGGAATGTGGAAATTCAACATTAAACATTCTGAGCCGCTTGGTTTGGGTCCGGGCGGCGAGTCGTCGAGAACCCACATGACCTCGTTTCGGGCTTGATAAAATGATGTTTTCCGTCGCGCACAGAAGCACACACTGGCCAGCTTTCAGCAGTTTGATAAAAACCAAAAACGTTTCCGGCCCGAAGGGAAGAGCTCCAGATCCGACTGCCCGGCAACAGCCACGCCGATTATCTGCCGGACCTTGCACGAATTTCAGTTCCTGCCCCTGTCCACAGCGAGGCCCTGGCCCGCAGCCTAATAAATGTGCATTAATTTGGACAAAAAGGTTAACTTTTGCCTTGCTGGCCCTGCCAAGATTGCACATTATAAATTAAACATTTATGATGGCAGTTTTTCTGTTGGGCCCCGGCAAAACATGCACAGCCAGCAGACAGCAAAAATTATATGAACGGTGGCCTGTACTCGAATAAATTATTTGCTAGACAAGTAAAAAGTTTCTGCCGCCCTAGCACGAAGGCAAAGTTAGTCAACAGTCAGAAAAAGTACATTAAATTGGAGGATCTATAAAAATTGTGCCAGCACCATGCAAAAGGTTATTCTTTACAGAAACTATATTTTTTGTGTTATTTAAATATGTAAAGTACTACACCCTTGGTTAAAATTTCTTTTTCTGTGAGCACATGGTAAATATATGTGTGTGTGTTTACACCTACATCATGTTTAATTGGATTTCTAGAACAATCACATTTTACCTTTATTTCTAAACTAAATTTTCTGAGTGCTGAATAGTGTTCCTGGGCTCACACCAAGCCTTTGGGAAACTTTTTCAATAAACGATG
This sequence comes from Drosophila biarmipes, assembly GCF_025231255.1. Lineage (NCBI taxonomy): Eukaryota > Metazoa > Arthropoda > Insecta > Diptera > Drosophilidae > Drosophila > Drosophila biarmipes. The sequence goes on along the minus strand of NC_066616.1, from coordinate 6,991,135 downwards.
GTGTTTGCGGAGCCAATGACTCGGTCAACTTTGGGCGACATTTACCATTAAAGCACAATACATAAACCACTTAGAAGGGAAATATTCATAAAATGTGCATAAACCGGGCTGTAAACAGTCCCGAAATCAAACCCCAGTCCGGGCCGAAAGGAGCGGCTAATGGGAAAAAGCCGCAGAAAGCACGCATCTCCTTAATGCCACGTGAAGGATTTATTCTCGAGCGTAAATCCTCGCATAAATGTTGATGCCACGTAACCTGAGAGCGCCGCCCATCAATTGGGGACTCACGCGCCCCCGCCGGCTGCCAACACCTTTCTAGCCCCCATCGCCCGTCTCCCCGTATCCCCATTTAATATTTTCAGGGTCCAGAGTGGCTGCGGATACGGATGGCAGGATCAGCGAGGTGTTAATGATAACTTGCCCCATTTACCTGATGTTTTCGAAACTTGTGCGGTGTGCGTGTGCACTTTCGCTAAGCTCGGTTTGCTTATCTGCTATTTTTACTTCTTGCTTATGGCAGCTTAAAATTAAAATCCAGTCTGCCTGGCAAAACAGTTTTTCAATTTGCATGCAGGAGGATGGAAAACAAAGTTGTTTTTAGTTGCCAACTCGCTATTGAGCAAGCAAATCTCATTTTTTGCTTTTTATGGTCTACATTTTCCCTCTCAAATCGGATTAAAGTGGGAAATGGATGTTTAGTGTTGATAAAATGTCGGGCCAAATGGAATTATCTAAAGTCCCATTTCCACAGCTTGTCTAACATCACTACTCATGTGTTATAAAACTAATTTAATTTGGCTGAATATAATTGTTGTTGATAAAGTTTGGGAGTGCCCATCGATACTGCACTTGCTGTAAACTAAGTTAACTTAACGCTAACAGAGATTGATTGATTGGCGACAGCTCACGCGAAAGTCCTAGCCAGGAAAGTTCTCATTTTTCACCTAACAACTAAATCGAATCAAGTACATTTCGTTTGCACTAAATGGGCCTATAATTGACACATTACAGGGCACTAAACGAATACACCCACCCGCCCTGTTCTCGAGTGTCACCCCCTAATCATTTATTTCACAGCCTAGAAGAGGCTTTTTTGGCAGGTTACCATAGCAACGCTGGCCGGAAATTTTAGAAGGACATTGCCTTGCTCAGGACACTGTCGCACAAAGGATTCCCACTCAATAAAAGGCAAAATGGGGCCTTTGTTGTGTCCCGCTTCTGGCATTACCTTTTGTCGGGCCCTGGAGTAGGGTGGCCCAGAGTTGTCTTGGGCCGAAAACTTTTTGCTAAACATTTCAAAGCCGCACGAGTGCCCAGTCGAAATGAGGGGTAAGAAAGTCGTTTCGACCTTTCCTTTCGCCACTGCCTTCACTCGGGCAAATTCACGCTTCTTTGGGCTTGGCCGCGTTCTGTGCGTTATTTAAAACTTGGGGCTTGCTCCGCCTGAATGGGGAAAATGTTGCTTTGTAGCCACTTGAAGGAGAAAGTTTTGGAGATGAAACGAGTGAAATGTGTATAAATTATAATGATAAATTAATAAAGCCAAGTTTGCAGCAGAAACTTGCAAGGCAGTGCCCCGTTTACCAGTGCTCATCGCCTTGGCTGGGAATGTTCGGCTGAATTATTCGAGGACCTGCACCTTTTTTTCGCCTCAGGGCTGGACGTGAATTAAATATTCATGCGCCCCGTTAGCACTTAGCCCTTGTGCTGCCGGCCATCGCAGCTTTCGATTGGATCAAATATGTAGGCTCCTCTCCAGGATGAGCCACAACAAAAGATGCGATTCGCTGGCCGTAATTGCTTTCCATTTAAAATGATTTTTATCCGCTGCGAGGGAATTAATACGGTACAATAAATTTGAGTCGCCCGAAAAGACAATGACCTCGTCCTCTAACTCGGCTCGTGGCAGCGGCTCGTTTCTGGCCAGCGAACCGAGTCTGGAACCAAGACCATGATTGAGCTGTCTCCTGGCCCAGTCTGCTGGCCACCCGTGGCCATTAATCAAGGTGAAATGTCAATTTAGTCACACATAACTCAAAATGAGTCTGGTAATGGCAGCTAGGGCCTCGGTCCTCGGGTGGCCTTAAATGTTTAGCACTAGGGCAGTCATAAAGGTGCCATGGAAATGTTGTTATCGTCCCAGGTTTTCACTAGGCAACCTTCAAAGTTGAGTTGGGAGGGAAAACAAAGGCGGAAGTTTCGCATTTCGCAAACTGCATCGAATGGCGGACGCCACGACTGTTCATCTAGAACATTTCTCATTTCCCGTAGTCACAAGCACAGGTTGATGGCTGGCCCATGCCTCTACACTCGGAAAATTGTAGCCCGTTTCAAGGTGAAAAATTCTGACAGGCGCCAAAGTAACTTGGGTTTTCCACATTTTTGGTGTCGAAAAATATGCAATAATATATTTTAAGTGATTTTCCTTTAATCACTGCATACTTTTAGACACCTAATATAATATTTAAAACCGTAGATTTAGTCATTCATATTTTATAAATTCAGCTGCAAATTTGAGTTTTCTATGTTTTCAAATTTTGAAAGAATCGCTTTTAAGCCTATGCAAGTCCTGTTAATAGACTGAATTACACACATTTTAGTAAATTTAACATTTTTAACGGATTTTAATCACGGCTAAGACTAAGACCAGACCAATTCGGATATGTTAAGTATAGGATCTGCCCTTTGGCTTCTGGTGATACTGCTTCGGTAATTGGAAACGCAACGCCCATGGTGGACAAATGAATTTGCTTGAGTTCGCGGCTACTAATGAGTGCGGGATCTCCGGGATTCGCTTGCAGTATGCCTCTTGCATCACATTTCGTTGCATAAGTTTCCTCGGTAGTTTTCTCGGCAGTTTTCCCAGCGGTTTTCCAAGAGTGTTGGCAACACTTCAGCGCCGACGTCACGGCGTTGCTGGTGACGCTGTCTCTGCGGTTCGTTGTTGCCACGTTTTGTAGTACATTTAGTACGCTTGTTAGCTTAATGCACCCTTGAGGCCGCCCCTCGAACCCCCATTTTGGACACATCAGCGGTGGCGTCCTCAGGCTTCTAGAAGGCTCTGCGGTGGCTTCCCCACTCGCATGTATTTAAATAAACTCGTGTACTATGTGAGCTTGAGGCGCAGCCAACGCCGCAGATTTTTCCACTGACGTACCAGGGGAAATTCATGGAATTAAAACGGAGTAAGTGTGTGGTGCTAGATTTTCCATTAAGCATTTGCATATAATACGTCCTTTTAAAAGGAAAGTGTCTGTGGAGCGGTTATGCACTACAGCAATTGGTAATCGATAGATAAAACACAAAATAAACTCAATTTGAATGGAAATTCTATCAGCCTAGTAAGGCGACACCCACGAGTGCTTAAAGCGGAAAGCTGCCGGCAGTTTCCTGCCCGCTTTCTGGCCGGAAAAAGTTTTCCCCAACAAAGTTGATCCTGCGGGCTGCATACAAACAGGAGATTAGGCGACCTGAGGCATTTAACGAGTGAGCTGGACGCAGATGTCGACGACATAAATGACGGCTAAGCCCAAAGCATTATGATGATGGGAGAGTGCGGCGGAGGTCCTGGCCCAGAGGACCGGAGGACCAGAGGCCACGGCAATTGACCACTCACCCCGCCCGACTCGCATTAATATAACTTCGGTCCCACGGCGGCAGAGTGCTTTGTTGACGGGCCAACGTGCGGTATGCGTGATATTTCAAATGGCCATTAAATTGGTTTCGTCCATTGTCCGCTCGCTCGCATTTATGTGACGTGATATCGTATTAATTCGACAAGTTTTCTTTGAGAAGAATTATTGTGCTGATTTGTTTCACTCGCCCCTGAATTCATTCCGTCCCCTACTTATTTACCAATTTCCGCCCTCCTCGAACGCACAATATCCTGGCTCGTGTGCCGGTGACACTGAATGGAGAAGCTGGCGAGCCATCCCATTTGCACTCACAATGCAACATCTCGGCATTCAGTGTGGATTTAGCACAAAAACCCACCTAAATAAATATGAATATGAAATTTAGATAATGCGGAACGAGCCAAGCGGCAACCTTCAGTGTCAATGATGGCACATCTTCATCGTTGTCCCCGTCTTCGGCGTCCTGTCTTCCGACTGCTCCCTCGTCACGTAGCCCCGAATGACAAGAGAAATATAGAAATATACGAACTGTACACATCCTTATAGTGCGACACACTCAAGGCTTTTATTCCGTTCACGTGCAACAAATGAACAAGTTCATTAAGTGCAGGATGTGGCGGGGTGGTGGGCGAACTAAAGGGCAGATGAGCAAGTGCCCCTCCACTGGGTCGATGTTTATGCAGTCATTAAAGTCCGTGAGGCCGCTACAGTATGCAAAATGAGTAGGCCCAGGCGACGCCACATGCGAGGGCCACATTTATGCTGATTAAACTAGCACCAACTGGCGGCAAATGGAAGCTGCGAGTGTTTCACGCAGGCACTGCGAGAAATACCTACTACATAACTCTCCACTATAGACAAATAAATATGTTTTGTCTGCCTAAACCAAATAATTGTTACTTTTAAAATCAAATAACCTCAATAAGCAATTCTGGATATTTTTGTATATTGCTTTAAAAGGACACGAAGAATTCTCTGAGAAATGTAAAAGTGTAAATTAATCAAAAAATCAGTTAAATTTTATAGTATTTGCTTAAGTTGAAGTGCACAGATTGATTCTTATTTAATTGTAATTAATAATTTTGTACTCCATTGTTGAAAGAGTAGTCTTTTAGTTATTATCGCAACTTTTAATATTATACAGAAACTTATATTTTGTTTTTATGTATGCCATTTATTTTCATTGCAATTATTAAGTACTATTATATCAGTCATTATTTGTTATTTTATTCGTATTTTTTCTTTACTTTGCATTTGATAATACCAAAAAATAACTCGTGAGGTTAGAATTTTTCCGTGTGAATGCCAACAGGCGAACACATCCACGTCAGCTGGGCCCGACCCGAACAAAGGACGGGAGCTGGAACTCGACTGAAACTAAAACTGGGCCTGGTTCACAACAATCCCCCAGTTGCTGCCGGATCGCATCCTCTTCCATCTCGGTGACATTTTTCATTTGACTGCAGCTCGTCATTGGGGAACTGGCAGGTTCTGTGTTAGACATGTTGCCTGACAGGGACTCGGATATCAGGGATATCGTATCCTGGAGAAGAATTGTTCAATGGGAGAGTTTGGCAAAGCTAGCAGCTGGCTAAAAGATAAAACTATTGTCGCTGTACAGAAAATAAATCTTTTGCTATTTGTATAACAAAGTGATTTCATACAACTTCTAGACTGCGAGCATGTTCTTTTTGGCATTTTAGTGAGCCAAATATTAATTATTACTTTTGAATAAAAGTTGTATTGTAGTGAAAAGTATCGGTTTGAATTAAATAGAAGTCGTTTTATTACATTTTTTCCTGTGCAATGGGGACAAGTGTAAATGTTTGCTTTTCACATGCTTGCAAATGAAATAATTTGTACAGCTCAAATCTCTTTTGTGGAATTAATTTGAATTTATTGTGATGCGGCTTGCATGCATAATCCTCGGTTTGTGATGCAGTTTGTCAAAATATCACATGTGGCTGCCTCCATTGTTTCACTTTTCGACCCATATCAGGCCATCGATTTTGCCCAAAAAAGCGAAACAAATGTCGGCCCCTTTTGTCGGGGTGTTTGGCACGTGACTCTGAAGGGGGCCATGTGTGACCTCACTGGGTTTGATTTGGTTGGGTTTACATAAATTACTCACAAACCTTTTCGGAAACTAAGTCTGCAAATTGTGCACTCGCAGCTGTTGCCACGAGCCCTCGAGAGCTCCGACGGAAAAGGCTCGAACCAAATGCAAATTGGGCCTGTGAGATATGTGCTCCCACGATTTCTACAGCTTTTGGTGCTTATTGTTGGCAGACAGTTTGCTATGTGAATTGTATCTGCCTCTCAACTTTCTGTTGACTGCAATGAGATAAGAACTTGTAGCAAGGGATTCAGTAATAAATTTCTTTATTATTCTATCGGAATTTGTGTGTCTGTGTCGACGCCGTTCTTAGGATTACCTGCACACCTGGTTGCGCCGACATTTCTCCTCCTCAGCAATGCATATTTTAAAGCCCCTGTCAGGCCCTCTGATCCTTGGCCCTTTCATGCGAGCCATATTCAACATATTCAACCTCCGTCGCAGTCAACGTATTCGACCTTTGTGGCTAATTTTAGAGACATACCGAATGGTTTTGCAAGATTGGTTTTCTGCTTATGAAAACTTAATCGCAGTAACCAAAAAATCAACGAAAAGTGTGAGGCTTTTGGCCGTCGGAAAGGAAAGTGTCAGGCATATATTTACTGACGTCACATGTGGCATTGTGTGACTAAGTGGAATGTTAGCCACTTTTTCCAGCTGCATTAAAACATAATGGGATTTTAATTACGAACTGTGAGTACCACTCATTAGAGTTGATGGGGTTTTAATAAATAATTTCAATCAGCAAACAAACAAAATGGCTCAAATTGGATAAATTCATGTAAAATTTCATTTTCTTCACTGAATAATTGAATTCCGATAGGTGTAGTAATGCAATAAAAACATTTAATAATGTAAAATTATTACAATAAAAATATTTCATGTAATAAGTTGTGCCTTCAAAAATAATATAAACATCATGATATTTTAGTTTGTTTTTTTTTTCTTTTTTCGTAAGATCTTTCCTTTATTGTACAAGCAACAAAAGTGTCTTCAAAATACGCACTCAAAAATGCAATTTAGGTTTCAATTATAGTAATTTTAAGTTTTCAAGATGGATTAAATAATGGATACAACGATATAACAGCTTAATGTCATGCTCGTCTTTAAGTCTTTTATTTCATCAACACCCTCGTGCGATTATCCTCGATTTAATTAATCTCTTCCTAATGCTGCCCAACAATTAAATGCGAACATGATTTGCCAATTTAATGAGCCCACGAACCGTAAGAAAATTGGCTAATACCCAACTGGGAGACAATCCAACGTGCAGAAGGGACGTAATCCCCCAGGCAAACACACGAGCACCTGGACACAGGACACTGAATACTGAATACAGAAAGGACACCTAAAACGGCAATGTGCTCATTGTCCACTGCAACATTACATGGGTTATGCGGGGGGAGCGGGCCATCATGTAAATTTTTCAACACACTAAACACAATAAACATTTGCACTCCGCCGCAGGACATCATGCTCAGTGTAGGTGTGCCTGTGTGTGTGGGACACGCACATGCCAGGACAAAAGTGCTGATAGCAGTCGAGGCACGCAATCATTTGCCGCAGGCAAAGCTGGCGTAAATATAGAAGTACACTTAAGAAATTATGCGAAGAAAGGGAAGAAAGCATAAAAACCTGAGTAAAAATTAATGGCTTAAAAAAATTATTTGAGAAAATCGTTTTCTTGTCTTATAGATTTATGGCTGCCAAATAAAAAAAAACATTAAAAGCTGATTAGATATGGACATATCTTTTAAAGTATATTATTTATATGGAAAATGGTTTCCTATATCAGATTTGTTTATAGCTGTTAAAAATCTATCCATATTTCAGAGAATATTTAAAGATCATCAAAACCAGAGGGTTCTATCAGGACAATTACTGAAACACTTTACCTAAAGGTAAATATTTAACGTGTTCGAATTATATTAATTTATAAAAGTAAATACAATCTAAAAAGTAGTTCCACTCCTTTGTCCTACTATAGTTATAGATAAATATTTTATGTTGCACTGATTTTAGTGCTGTTATAATTCATGCCTCAGAGGGCAGTCATAGTAAGGTTTTGGTTGCATTAAAGCGTTTTCCGTATGCGAATTATAGTTATTTATCAATGTTCTGTTATCCCAAGTAAAACCCCTTGGCAAACATTGCTCAGCAACTACAACATTTCCCCAGCAGTTTAGCAGGCTTTCTGATTGTCATAAGGCCGTTTTCTGAGTGCAGAAGATGGCAGGCCCATATGCTCCAGGTAAGTCCTGTAGTCCATTATCGGGCAGAGCTTACTCGTGTATCGTTTTCGTCATCGCAGCACACATGTGCCGTTCCCGTTCCCCTTTTAAGTCGCTCCTGGCTCGCCTCTCGTCCCCTCTAATAAATATGCCCACAATTATCCTGGTGGAAATGTCACTCGGGCTGATTGTTTGGCAGCCTCTTGTTGCCATTTAATGCGCATATGCTGGGCTGTGTGCCTAGGTAATTAGCCAGAAAGTGCCCCCTTTTGCAGGGCGGCGGAACGAGGCCTTAACGAGAAGTTGGCAGTTCGCAACCAGACAGCGCCAGACGAGACAAAAGGTCAGTGCTCCTGGCTGAAGTGAATTGATTGCGAGTGTGTGTGCTAACTGCTCGGAGTCAATTAGATATTTTCTGGAAGCTGAGTTATACAAATGGGAACAGGGCGGGAACAAGGCGCCACTCTATCTGGACTTTCATCAATGTCTGTTCCGCCGAAGTTTAAATTAATGTCTTGAGCTGCCCAAGCCCAGGCGGCTCAACTAGCGCGCATTAATTAAATTAGCCAATTAAAAGTTTTGGCAGGCTCACAAATCTCCACACATAAATGTATTTGTTTCGGGATTAATGCGAGCGAAAGCCGTCGGAAACTTTGGTAAACCCCGGACAAATCATTTACCCCAAAGCGGTATTGAAGCGAAGATAAAATGGAAATGGGCCTGGAGGCAGGCTCAACTTACCCCGAAAAACACACGGAGTATTGATTTAGCGGTGACTTGGGCGTTTAGTTTAGGGTTTTTTGGAACTGTTGCTTCTCCGGTTTACGGCTGAAAGTTCTACTGTCTTTTTGGCTCACATCTTAAGAGCCCACACACAAAACTTGAGGCTATGGCTTAAGGAAAGCTCCTTGCCGCCGCCGCCGCGCGGACAGAGCCAAAATAAATATTTAATTGTTTTCTAATGTTTTCCTTGAACACTAAACGTAGATTGTTTTTTGCGTAACTTTATCGATGTTTCTTGGCGGTTAAATAATTAATTATTCGGCCTGGTAGGCTCTCCTCGGCTTCCTCTGGTGTTGATGATTGTAGTGATGTTGCTGTGAACTTCGCTGTTTCCGCTGAGTTGTGGCACATTGCTTCGTTGAGTTTGAACTGAGCTCGCGTCCTGCCAAACAGTCGCTTTTATTGGCCGCCTTCCGAAACTCACCACGCACAGACAGGCTGGCTGCCTGCTTTCCGCATGCCAGCCATGCGCCCGAAAGGATACAAACATTTACAGGTGCGATGGGAATCTGCGGGGAACGGTGCTCTGTTGCCAAAGCTTTCCGTACACCGAACAAAATATCTATGTTGCCAAACATAAATTGTGATTTTTTCACTATGAAAACATATGGAATCCAAGAAACTCTAAGGGAACATTTCCCAAACTGAACAGAGCCATAACTCCCATAAATATTACATTTTCCGTTTTGATATAAGCATCATAATTACCACCTAATTAGCATAGGTGTATTAGACAAAAGTTAAATTTAATTAAACTTAAATATATGTTAAATTTGTTTAGTTGGTAATTAAAAACATTTCAGATAACCACTCTCGTAATTTTAAGGATAGAGCTTTTAAAATCTGTATTTTACAAGAGAAGCTAAGGACTAAACTATATTCTTAGTAATTGGTAGGATATACGTAATACATTTAGAAATAATTTTAGGATTTGTCTGAAGCAATTGCTTTAAATTTCTGTGGTAATGACAACCCTAGACGCAGAGCTTTACGCTCTCCTTACGAGCTCGGTGAGCTTTCACGTTTCAAAACAAAGCACGCACACACTGAAGCCCAGCATCCCCTCCTTTTCGCGTGGGAGCGCGCACATGGCCAAAAGCCGAGTACTACGGCTTACAACTGTGGTGAGTTCGGGCCCAAGTTGTTGTTCCGGCCGAGTCGCGTGCAGCGCGAAGAGGAAGCACAGTGGGCCGAAGGGAGCTTCGCGAGTGTGGGCCAAAGGAACGAGGCCGAGAGCGAGAAAGGAGAAAGGCCCAAGGAACGGTCCAAGGAGAAGGCAGCGATGAAAACAATGCAAACAAAAATTTGCGCTTTTACGAGCAGCACAGCCATCATCAACATGAGCATCAGCATCAGCTAGCTGCCCCTTGCCGACCCGCCAAAGGCTTATCCTTCTTAGGTTTGGCCGCGTATTTGTCTGGCACGCGTAGTTTGCCCAGTCCTCGCCTCCTGCTCGGGCTTTCCCGCTCGCCGTCGGTGGCCCTTTTTATTGGACTTTACTACGGCAACAAATTGCCCACCGTTTAAGCCACTTGGGCACAACACGGCGTATGCGTAATTATAATTGAAATTTCGTGCCTACGCTTAATGAGTTGGGAGGCATTTCTCGGCCGGCCCAGGAATGCGAACGCCGGCGGTATTAACCTTTTAATAAGGCGACACCTTAAGGTCTATTTATCGGGCATCAAACTGAATTTTTAATCAGAGTAAATGCCGCCGGTTGGCAGGCCCAAATGGGGCTAATCATTTTGGCGGCCAGGGAGTCCTGGCAACCCGTCATTACGGGCGAATACTTCGTGGTCCCAGGAGGACAGCGAGGAGGGGACGCCTTCGACTTGTTGCATAAGGAAGCGCGTCATCGCCGCTCCAACAAGGCCAGTGTGCACTCTAATGCTTCGCATTGTGCCGACTTGTAAGCAATACACGGCGAATACGTAATGTTTGCATAGCTCTTTCATAACGCGGAGCCCGCTGCCTGTTTAAAGGTTCACAAAATAATTGCATTTCGTGCTCGAGGCTTGTTTTGATGCTGGATTGACGTCAATCGCATGCGAATGAGCTGCAGCTGCCATTTACAAGAACGGGGATGGAGCATGGAACCGAGCTGAATTCGGCTTAAATGCGTTGAGTAATCAGTTTAGTAATCAGGCTCTGCTCCCGATACAGTGCACTAGTGCCAGCCCCAAACTTGAGCTGGAGGACCGGCCATAAATAATTGATTTACCAGGCAATTAGCTTCGTTAACATGATTAACGGCGGGCACGCCGCAACCGAGTTCATTTGACATTGACATGGGGGGCGGTTCGATTTATTGAGTCACTAAAAGCCACTGCAATCAGCCCGCAACCTTCTGCCCCAGCAGGGCCACCGAAAATTCAGCCGCATTCTGATTATATTGGGTGGCGTGGCCCATGTAAGGCCGGCATTTTAAAAGCATACATTATTGATGAAAAGAGCACTGCACGCAATAAACCAATTTGTTGTCTGTCTCACCTGTCTGGATGGCCCCCTAACCTTTGCTTCCGCCACTCCGGCCGACATTGTTTTGCCCCCAGGCTGCTCGGTAATTTCATTTGGTAATTATATCCTGCTATTTGCTGCAGCGCAATTTGAGAGTGCAAAACACAGGAACCGCGTCGGTCCGCAGGCAGCAAATGTGAAGGGTCAGGTGGAAAAGAGTCTTGCACAGAGGCGCTCGGAGCGGTACGCCAATAGAGCACTACTCATTTCAGCGGGGAAAAACTAGGCATAATAAGGCTTTTAATCTGCGCGTTTATGGCATTCTACTTCATTTGTTGATTTTTCATAGCTATTATAATTATTAAAGACACAATAAAAAAAAGAGCTGAAAAACGAGAACTTTACTGTAGTTTAAATATAAAGGTGGAGAGTTCAGTTTTCATAATCTTGATGAGCTCAGGTTTCTCTAACAATCGATTATAAGTGTGTTAGTTATAAGTGTTTTAGTTATTCACAAAGAAATTCTTATTTCCCAATATTAGTATTTCAAAGTATGAGAGTTTTGGAAATTAAAAAAACATTTTCATCTGACATTGAGTTTTTAAAATTTTACACACATATTTACTATGTGTTGATTTAAAAATCATAAAATTATAAATTATTTGAGAAGTATTTCTTTGTAAAAGCTTTATCAGAATTTAAGTTCGCACTGGTTTTAGTTTTATTTTAATTTAATACAACTTTAACAGAAGAATTTACTTCTCCTTTATCCGATTTTATCATGTTACCCATTTGAAAAACTCTTTATTTAGTTATTCAAGTAAAAAATTTTTTTTTAAGTCATGAAAAAGGGCTGGTTTTGAAACAAAATATTAAGTAAAGTTATTGAAAAATCGGAAAAATAGAATAATGAATAAATAGAATAAAAAATTCCAGAAAATACACTCATTTAAACGAAATCTAAAACCCTAGTAGACCGTAATGCAGTCGCCTATTTGATAGGGCATTAGTGTTAAATAACCAATAGATCAACTCCTATGATGGAATACTCATTAATGTATAGTTTTCGGCAGTACCACATTTAGCTTAAGGCTACAACTTACCTTTTCGTCCTTGGCGTAGAACAGCATGTTTCGCTTGAGTCGGAAGTAGCGACGTCGCCAGCGCTGAAAGGACCAAGTGTGCTTTAGCAGGAAGCCCTCCTTGATAATGGCAGCCTGGAAAGAACAACCAGAACAGGACAAAGTGAGTGCAGTTTTAGCTGGGCTATGAAAATACTCCATCAGCGATTCGCCCGGGACAATTAGCAGTTGATGAGCTGACAGAGTCAATGGGCCGAGGATGGTAATAATGAGGAGCGTGGCATGTAGCAGACGCCGATGGGACTGGGCACTCGGCGCAGGGGACACAGGACTCGACACGCCGGACACAGGACACTGGTCGCAGGTCAGCCCTCCGAAACACTCGCTGCGGGACCCGTCACTTGCAATCTTCGGCTGAATGTCAACAAATAATTGGCTGCAGGCTAACAAAGGCCAATGGCAAGTGGGCGCAAGTGGGGCGGGTGGTCAATATGGGCAGCAATCAATTGTGCAAACAAAGAGCCACCACACACAGCTTTCCGCAGCTATTCACACGTATTTGCGAGGAATGAAAGTGTAAATAAGCGTGGCGCGAAAGGCGACAAAAGTGACAATAATCTGGGGCAATTATACGACAAATAAACTTTCTGATTCGGGCGAATTTTGCGACTCAAAAGCGCGGGGGCCACAGAAATCGATCCAAGTGCCGCAGGCTGAGTGCACAAAGTTGCAATCCGTTTAAGTTTCGGGCGAGGTCAGCCGCCCACCAGCCTCGGGGAAAAGGAAATTCAGCGTCAAATAATAATGGAAAAATCGTTGGGAAAATCAACGGTCATTGCAACGAATCGAGTTGCAGCAAATCCATTTGCTTTCTGTTTGTACAGCAAATGGCAGAGGGAAACGGAAATGTTTACTTAGCCAGGGAACTGAAAGCTTGCTTATGGGATTTACGTGACTTTAAACGATTTTTAAGGAATAAGGCCGCAAAGGGAAGGAAAAGCCTCTTTAAACTAGGCTGTTGACCTCGCACAGGAGATAAAAATTGAATTAAATTGATAATTCTCGGGCCACAAGCAGGAGCTGCGCCCAACTGTGACTAAAAATCAAAGTTACGGGCTATCGTGTCAAGATAAATCATCGTCAATCAATCATGGGGCACGGCCATGAGGCCAATCGCTGACACATCAAGTATACGCCAAAGTGGCCCAGGATAAGACCCACAAAGCCGGAGTCCATCAGCCAGCCAACAGCAGACAGCGCGACGATGACAAGCAAGTTTGAAATTTTCGTTAGTCGGTATTGATTTTGATTTAACGCCACCGGCCCCGCCCCTCGGTTGTTTCCTCCCCCTTTCCGCTGAGGTAAAAAGATACAAGATAAATAAAAGGCCGGTCCATGGACATGAATATGACTTGCTGTTGCTGCTCACTCAGCCGGGCAACGTAAACACAACGTAGGATTTCCCAGCCCTGACTTGTTCTGGCTTTTCATTCCTTCACCCTGGCAAATACATTATGCATGGGGATTAGGCAGTCCAATCCACTCCGACTTTCAGCCATTCAAAGCGAGAAAAACAGCTTTAAATTAAAGAAATTAGCTTCAGAGTCAAAGATTCCTTTCATGGCTCACGTGAGCCGCAAAATAGTTGGCCAATTGTCTGGGTAAATAGTCGTAAATAATTCATCTTTTTTTCAAGAAGCACGTGGCAAGAAAAGGATCCAGACTCAAGGATATTGCGGCAACAGCCCACCGAAGACGATCGAAGGGTTGGGACAGAGGACAAGAGTTGGCAAGACTTCTGGCTTTGTTTGTACTGCAGGCTTACTTATTGTTGGATTTAAATGGCTGAGAAGCACTACAGTCGCTGGTAAAAATATGGCACCGAATGAAAATCGTGCTTCTATTTATATTACATTTAATGAACCTGTGGAAGGAAGCGGTCCTGTGTCTCAAATTGCGAAGTATTGAAAAGTACTTGTTAAATTTTGGTTTTCATAGTTTTAAATTGTTAGATGAGAGGCAATAAGGTCCAATAAAGCATCCTTAATACAAAATTAACGACATCAGTAAGGGTTTGAACAAATTAACAACAAAATATAGCCCCCACTCTCTTAAACACCTTCAAACTTAAACTTCAACTCAAGGCGAAGAAGCATCAAAGTTTGCAATATTTAACTATATTAGGTTTGAAAATCTTAATTTTAACCTTCCGACTGTGTTGTAACATGCATTCCAACTTCTTAGTTTTTACAGTTCCCGAAATATTTGCGTTCACATAGACGGACTCGGCTAGTTATCCTGATTAAGAATATATATATATTTTATTACATACCTGCGCTATAACAGGTATGGCACAGAATTCCTTTTCAATAGATTCTCTTGGAACTGCCTTCGGTAGAAGATAGTTTTTGGCAATCCGGGCAAGCAGTTCCCAAGCCTTTGACCTAAGTCCCCATAACCATACGCTTGCCCCGCACTGTGTTCCAACTGTTGAGGCCCTCCCTATTGTCTTATTGTCGCCGCCTTCAGCGCTGGCAGCACGCTAACCAAAACGCTGCCATCAAGCCCTGCACTAAGCTGCTTTTGTTTAGCGTTCGCTTATTGTTTTGCGGTTTGACATGTGTAAGCCCCACACCCTCACCCACCTACAGCCCACAGTCCACAGCCCACATGTCTGTTTACGGGGCCACGCCCCTCTCGACATGGGAGCACTTGAATGTTGCTTGTCTGTCACAATCAGGCAAATGTGTTCTGGCCCCCGATTGCCATAAATCAGAAATAACAAATGCCCTCGCTTAGAGCCCGAATTGCAGTTGGACATTCGAGGGTGAAACGGTGGCCGAAACTCGAGCGGGAAGGTCATCGGCAGCTGGATAAAAATACGACGAGGCTCCAAAGGGCAAAGTTGGGTGGAAGGGTCAGTGCAACGATGCGTATAATTAACATCAAATGGCCAGTAACCGGGCATCAACTTTGGCCCGGAAGTATTATTCATTCGGCGCGGAGTACCGGCAGAGAGGTCGATCCTTGGACGCTTCAAAGTGACACCAGGACCATAAAGAACCTAATTGAAGCTTTTCTCGGGCTTCGCGGAGTTTTTGGGGCTTGCCTTTCTTCGGTCGTTCCACCATTTTGGTTCTTTTATTCGCGGAACCTGGCCTCCGGGCAACTATGGCAACGTTTAATTAAAATACGTGAATGGTGGGCTCGGCCCTGTCTTTTTCGGACCATGGGTCGCAAGCCGATACAAATTTATTTAATTTCGGCTACATGGACAGCGTCGGATTACATTTTAATAATGCACTTAAATGATGATTGAAAGGGGCGCCGGCTAAGCCGAAGCAATCAACAAATGGGGCTGCTCTGACCCCTGACCTATGCAGCGACACTAGAATATTTTACAGACTTCTTGAACTGCGCCTCTGACCTTTGCCAGTGGTGCTCTAAGCGCACTAAGGCACTTGAAACATAAACTCTCGACACACGCAACTCGCATAAAAAGCGGGAATGGGGCGGGGACCCTTACCACGCCGCTGTTTGCCCGTTTGCATGCAACTTCCGCTCCAGAAACTTTGGCGAGGACGCTCCGCTGCACCGCCATGTAAGGTCCTGTGACAAAGCCGGAGGGCTCTGGCCACACGGAGAAAAATCATTTCCGCTTTGGGTCCCGCCCCGAACAGCGCCTCATCATAGTAACGCTTAAATGGGAATGGATGTAGGACTTTAACGTTGTAAATACACACAGAAATTATTATTATATTATTACATAGTATGTAATGGATATTAAATGGTTTTTGTATCTTAAGGGTCTCATACTGTTTAAGCTGTATATTCTTTGTCCTACGATCATAATTATACTAACCTCATGTTTATCAAAATATATTTCACAGTGAAAAAGCTCATGAAAAATGCATGGAATTTTCAATTGGACCCCTTGTTTCGGAGTGCACTGCGGAAGGTGTTTGGTACCTACCAGGTTGTTGGTGCACTTGGTGGACATGCGGCGCTGGAAGAGGCGCGCCGGCTCCGTTTCGATTTCCGACTCGGACTCGGACTCGTCGCCATCGTGGCTGATGGCGATGATCGGGATGATGGGCACCGGGGAGATGCTCCCGGAACTGCAGGCGCTGCTCCTTCCGCTGCTCGGGCTGCTCCTGCGGGAGCTGCGGGGGCTGCGCTGCACGTGGAGGGTGTCCAGCTTTAAGTGGGCCATTGTGGGGCTGTGGGGCTCCTTTGCATATCCCCACACGCAGTCGGGCTGTCACGTTGCAAGGACACGCAGCACTCAGCTGCGGACAAAGCGAGGGATCCCAGCGTTGAGTGGCCGCCGTGTAGCCGCAGGTGGCCGTCCCATTTGCAGCTCGGCCTGCTTATGTAAAAAGATCCCCGACTGCCCCTCGGACACACCCCCTACTCGCAGGACAAAGGCAGTGGCCACACACACTCGCACTTTTTCTGGGAAAAGGACTCTGATTTCTGGTCCTTTGTCGTCGGAAAGCGACCAAAGTTAGAATAATTGCACGAGCACTCAAAAAGTATACATTCAATATCAATTTAATAAGTTTAGCAAAAATACTCGCACACCAACACATGTATATACCGTCCAATTAACTACATATGTATATATTTGATTAAGCGACTCTAACTAATTGCAATTGAAAAAGTACACCACACTCAGAGAATCAAATTGGCTAGCTAAAGTTGCCGCACACCACACTCACAGTTCACATCTAGATTCCCACTCAAGATTACACTAACGATAATTGAAACTGCGTTTTTGTGCTTAATTATTCCGCCACTTCCGATTCCGCTACCCCGTGACTGTATATGTAAAAAATTCTACACTAGCTCGCCGCCTCGAGTTATTGTTTCAGTATTTTGTCTATTTTTATTTGCTGGTCGGGCTCCACGGCTCCGCTCTGCTCCTGCTCCCCGCCGAAGTTTGCTCGGAACTGAGAACGCTCCGAGTTCGAATCCGAGTCTGAATCAGAGGCAGGACAGAGTGTGAAACTGAAACTGCCGGAGCCGCGCGGCGAACTGAACGAGACCGCAACCCTCACTGTCTCACTGAGCGCTGTCAGCTGCCGTGGCGCAAAGGGGAGTGGGCCTGGCCCAAAGCCCAAGGAAAGGCGGCAGGCTGGCGAGCAGGGTTGCCAGGGGGGGAAAGGGATTCAGGACACAGAGGAACTTTAGCGCAACGCACCATTTTAATACTTCATGGTTACTTATTTCTTAATTTATACTTTTTAGAAGAAATCTAAACTTACGTCAATATTATAATATTGAAGAACTTCTGATTTTATGATTTATATTCTCTTTAATAAAAATCGAATATTAAACAATAGTAAAATATTTTATGATAATAAGCACATATTGATGATGTATTATTTTCTAAAATTTTACTCAGAAATACTGTGACTTCTAAAATATTTACAAGCAAAATGAAATTATTGGGATTTCTGTGAATTAATTTTGTATACAAAGTTGTAAAAATTAGTTTGATAGTTTCAATTTCGCAAGCCTGGCAACCCTGTCCGACTGAGCTGGAAATAAGAAATATTCATTATCCTTGCCAACAAGTTTTCGTGCGCTCCGCATTTTCCGCGAGAGAGAGCAGAGAGAGGTGCCAGGAGGCGAGAGAGCCGCACACCCTCCGCGAGAGAAAGGCCGAAGAGGGGCGAAACAGGACGAGCAAAACAAAACGCCGGAGAGGCGAAGGACGAGACACAGCGCAGACGAGGACAAAGTAAACAGGAAAGCCAAAAACGAACCGAGGAAGGAAGCGAACGACTGACAGAGCGATGGCTACAATTACAAAGGAGTGCAAAGGCAAATTTGTAGAGTGGGCTGGAAAGTGGGCGGTGGGATGGCCGGGGTGTGTGCCTTTCCGGCCGTGCGCTTTGCCTTTCACTATTTGTTGTCTGCTGTCGCTGTCGCTGCCGCCCGGCCCCGCCCCCTGCCCGTGCGGCACATCCATCTATCCCGCATTTCCCGGCGGGCATTACTCTTTGCGCTTGACTGCACTCGCCTATTTATTTTATTAAATTTTCACGTGCCCACACACTCACGTGCAGGGGCATTTTCCAGGACCCAAGGACATCCAATTAGGCGGCTGCGAGCAGTGCTTTTGATGCATTTTAAATGCGATTGGGCCGGAACGAGCAAACTAACGCTTAACTTAAATTCAATTTGGCAACGAGGCGCCGATGACATAAGCTCCCTTGACGGTAATCCATTTGCAACTCGCATGAAATAAAGTAACTTTTTCATCGCGTCATCACCTCTGATCTCTCGGAAGGGGGAGGCTATTGATTAATTGCATCCTGTCAATTCTCGCAATGTCTCTATATTGGCTTAATTAAGTTTCCCTCTGTTGAAATGATATACCATTTAAGTTCGCTATGTCAGTTATAGTAGTTAAGATCGTTTAAAAATGCAATTCACAAATATGTAGCATACATTTTAGAGTAAGCGTTTCTCAAACTTCAGTGTTGAAAAAAAAATGTTTTTTGGTTCAAACATTAAATATTTGCGCAAGATATTTTTTTTTAAATTAATTTTTGTTAGTGTATAAAATAATTATAAAAGGTTGCCTGTAATTGATCAAAAGTCGTTATTAATTTTATTTACTATCATATTTTCTGTAATTGAAGCTAATGGATACATTGCAGATTTTACAACTAATTTTATTGACTTAAAATTTATCGAGGAGTGGAAATGCACGCTTAACGGGATGGCCTTGAATATGATTAAGGGGCTGCGCGGTGAAAATATCGTGAGAAAGTTAAGGCCGAAGTGGACCGTAGGGGAATGTCTTGCTAGTTTTCCTCACACGAATCATAGACCCAATCCTGCCTCTCAGCTTGAATGTTGCCAACCCTTGTGCCCTGGAAAAAATTTAAAAAATTAATTTACCTATTGGAAACGATGCCAGCGCCTTTGTACTTCGAAAATATCAACTTCTCTGCGTTCTAAACATTATTACTATAACGCCACGTGCGAGGTGATAAATACTTACCCTGGGCATTTCGAGGCAGCGACGGAATCGCACCCGAGTCCTCCCGGCCCTTTGCCCGCTGAGCATTCCGAACTCGAAGAGACTGGGCGTCAGGAGGTATCCGCCCCAATTGGGTGGCATGGGGATTTCCTCTGGCTGCTTGCCCAGCCAGGTGTTTAGGCGCTGAACGACCCGGGCAAGTAATCCTGATCGGGACTGCCAGTCGGCCGCCGCATAGCGCGGTCCGTGGGTGATGCACAACTGCACGTGTCGCGGGTATCGGCGGAACTGGTCCAGAGCCTGCTCCTCCGTCAGCTGGCGGGCGGATCCTGCTATGCGCACGCTGCGCATGAGCGGCGCCCAGTTGAAGTGCAGCGACACGTGCGGATTGGCGCTGATCTCGCCCGCCTGCCGACTGCCCAGGGTCGTGAAGAAGGTGATTCCGTTGGCGCTCACCTCCTCGATGCTGGTCAGGCGGGTCACAGGTTCGCCGGACTTGTCCACGGTGGCCATGCAGGCCAGTCGCGGTCGCACTTGGGGTGCCTCTCGCTGGGCGGCCATCAACCAGTTCTGGAAGATCACGTAGGGCTCGTCGTAGATGCGCTGCTCCTCGCTGGCTACCTGGTTCACCTGGTGGGAAACTTGGCTTACGTGCAGCCGAAAGCGGCTTATAGATCCTGCCGACCAAAGCGTGCTCCACACCTTTTGTGCTAGAACGGACGACATGGTATTAGGAATGTGTCAACGTGCCTTACGACTTGGTTTCAATTTATTATGTGTTCCGAATTGATAAAACATCAACATACTACTAGTTTTACTTTTAGGAAAGTCTTGGCAATTTTCATGAAGTGGAAATAATTAAAGGAGAGTTCAAATAATTAGCTTACATCTGCAAGAGTCTGAACAATTCTGATATAATTCACACAAAAATGTTCTTACTATTCCAGTCCATGCAAAAATTGGAGGTACATAATTATCTAAATAATCTTCCTTGCTTAAATACAAATATTTTTTCGAATTTTTAAGGGATTTTTTTGTAGTATGAAAATGAGTTTCGTTATTTAAGTTCATATATCCACTAATAATTTGTGGTTTGAGTTTATTCACAAATCAATTTTAACATACTTCTAATTCCCTGCACATATCAACTACGTTTGGAAGACATTCTTAATGCATCTGTTGCTGAACTCCAGATCCCTTTGTTTAGGGCGCCAGGCGCTCGTAGACCCAGCCATCCTCTCCCTTGTGGACCAGTTTCCCGTCGACCTCGGATTCCACTCCAGCACCTCGTCTGAAACGGATGCGGTCGTGGAGGCGATCGGTCTGGCCCTGCCAGAATTCAATGAGGTCGGGGCGGACCAGGTAGCCGCCCCAGTTTGGCAGTGGAACCTCGCCGTCGGAACCCAGTTGCGACTTGATTCCCGCCTCCACCTCGTCCAAGTAGCTCCGCGATGGAATCCGCTGGCTTTGCGGGCTGGCAGCGGCTCCAATTTGACTGGCCCTGGGTCGCTGGTGGAAGTACTTGAGGGAGTCCTCCGGCGAGATCTTCTCGGCCACGCCCTCGATGCGGACACTTCGTCGCAAGGGCAGCCAGTAGAAGGATATGGCCACATTGGGATTGGACTTGATCTCGTCCGCCTTTCGACTTCCGTAGTTGGTGAAGAAGGTAAATCCCTCGGCGGTGGCCTCCTTGACCAGCACATAGCGATTGGAGGGCTTGCCCTCGGCGCTCACCGTGGCCAGCGCGGCGGCATTGGGCTCCAGAATCTCCGGTGTTTTCAGGGCCAACTCCAGCCAGTCACGGAACACGCAGAAAGGGTTCTTCACCTTGATATTGTCCTCCAGAAAGGCGTCCTTGCGTTCATGGTACTTTAGGCGCAGTGCTAGTGGGAGATATTCAGTAAAATCCATTGAATCCAAGAGAATTACTCACCCGAAAGAGGCACCTCCGATGTTGCTTGGCTCATCTTGCGAATTGTCTGCAGGAACTTCACTGCTTTTGTGGGGTTTATCTGCTGATTAGTTGCACCTGCACACTGGTCACAAAAACGTACTTATTCAATGACAGTCTGGAGCTTATCTGCAGCTGAAGTCGTTATCGAGCGCCGCTAATTCGCAATAAAACAGCTGTTTGGAGACAGAAATGCCAACTGATGGCTATAAAAATAGCTAAAATATAGCTATAGCTAAAGAAACACCACTTTTATTTTTATTATCTCACTCGTTTAATAGGGGACTTGTATAGTAAAAATCAAGAAAAGGCATTTCGTATAACATCATTTTAAACGGTGAAAGATTTAATCTAATTTATTTAGCCCAAATTTTACCTTCGATTAAAAAGACCCTAATTGACGGTAAAAGTTTTGTTTGGCACCACTGTTTGGAACTAGCTTTTTTTCCAAGCGCATCACCACATACAACAGTTTAGTATATAAATACTTAAAATAGCAGCGAAATTGTCGACAGGGTGAAACGGGAGTAATTTAATACTATATGCATTCTGGAAAGACTTAGGCGCTAACTCTCCTAGTAATATAGAACCTGAAGTCGATCAGACCGTTTTCAAGACATATTTTTAGAGCCAAACTTTATTTGCTTTCGAAAGAAATCCTATCTCACCATGAAGAGAAACCACCAAATTCTAATAAAAAATACTGAATCAATGTAGGGACCTTTAGTATATAAATACAGCGGTTATCGATATTGCCGATTGGAAGAGATGCTCGCAAACGTAAACATAAACAAAACAAACGGAAAATAATAGTGCGCTGGAGCTTAAAATATGATTTTATACGCCAGAATTTCTGCGGATATTTTCTCTAAGAGTATGTTTACTTAAGCAAGTGCCATTAGACCATGTCCCGCGGGTGTAAAACATACACCGTTTCTACTTTACCATTATAATTACATCCTAAAGTTCCGCGGTGTAGCTAAGAAAATAAAAACCAAATCTGACAACATTTTGAAATATGTGGCCCATGTAATTAGACTTCTCTTAAACGTTTTCGCTGAAATACAATCTCAATGCATTGTTAAATAATTGTCCCTATCGCAAACCATTTTGCATTTGTTTTACGTTACATTTGACAGTTTTATTAGCGATTACTAACTTTTTCGTGTTTTGTGGGCCAGATGAGTTCTTAAAAAAAGCTGAGGTTTAATTAATTAATATCTTAGACATTTTTTTAGACATTTTATTAAGTTATTTGCTAAGTAAAAAACATATTATTGTATATTTATTTTTGTATATTTTTATGTTTAAGGTGTAAATATGTTAATTAAATATAATGATTCATAGACACACTCATTTTTCACAAAACTTTTATCTGAAAAATGGTGCAAAAGAGCTTATTAAGCTCAATAAGAAACAAACGGTATCAAATATGAAAACAAAAATTTCGAACTTTTAAATAGGTATACCTCAAGAGCTTTTCGATTTGAAGAAAACTAAATATTTATTATCTAATATATTTTTCTCAAAAACGAAATTTAACGGTCTTAGTATTATTTTGACGTGAATTCTTTGATCCTATTTAAAACAAAATTGATTAAAAATTCTAAAATATTAAGACATTTTGTGAAGAGTTAATATGACAAAAAACGTATAAGACTTATACACAAGATGCAATAGAAATAAGAACTAATAGCTTTAAAACTGAGATGCTGATTGTTACTTCCTCTACAAGAGTAAAAAAACCTATGATGCATATCAGTCGGAATTTAGAATGCAAAACCCATTTAAAACGCTTTTATCAGACAAACAAATATTTTCATTAAGACAATAATTTTATATTTTCAAAAGCTTAATTTACCCATTGGTGATGTATTTATAAGTCTTTGAAATGGACGAGAACGGCGAATTGACTCTCAACCTCGACTGCCTTTTGGAGATTTTGAATTACGTAATTACTGATTGCAGCTTAAAAGACGACAATGTCGAGGAACCCTCTTTGAGATATAACGATTTGATCAACTTTGTTCTGGCCCATGAATGTATTATCGAATTGCTTGCCCTTCATCACAAACGTTTGTATGAAGAACTGGAGCTTGTTATAGCCTGCAGAATCACAAAGTTGCTAATAGATCTGAGCATCAATAAAATGTCATGCAAGCAAAATAAATGTTTCTGGGAATACTATCTGCAATCTATCAGAGAAAAAAATCCCTTCAATGTTGAACTTACTTTTGACGTGCATAACAACAAAAAGGATCACCCACATGTAACCATAAATATAAAAGGTAAGTCCTGATCTATGTAATGTTAGTTCTGGCGTCTTTGTACTTTTCCCGAGTGTTTCGGAAAACACTATAAAAGTTAAGAAGTCGGGACTTAGAATGCCGATTCCTTCCAATGTCAAACTCAAATTGGCCACATTTTCTTCAAATGATGATCTCTTATAACTATACCTGGTTAGCTAGTTTAACTGCCCTTTGCAAGGTTGTGCTCTTGGAAGCTATTCAGAATTATATATTAAAAATAATATAATATTGGATATAAGTTTGTAATTGATTATACCTTTTTATAATTTAAAGGCATCTCATCGAACCATTCAAACGCCGAAACGTTAAGGTTAGACGGTAAGATTACTGCAGACGAGTTAGCTGACATCTGTATCTGGAACCCAAATTTGAGAAGGCTGGCCTTCGAAAGCAATGTAGTTGATGGAAGTGTTTCCAATATCGCCAGGCATTGCGAAAATCTTGAAGAACTTAAAATAAGTTTCAATGCGGAAGACGGGATTGTCCAGTACACACAGCTAGCACAGTTGCCCAATTTAAAAAGGATTATTATCACTGGAGTTCAGGACAGCGGTTCGCAGGTGCTATTCTTCAAAGATTTAAAAAAATGGCACAGACCCAGAAGTATGCGACCACTGATAATGACTTTAGAAGATTCGCCAAAGAAAAACTGCCATACAAGTCAGCTTATTACTTTTGCTGCTTTGGACTCTCTCCAAAATTTTGAAAAATATTTTTCCTATTACTACGAAGAATTTATAAAAATCGAATACGATTTGTGCAAAATGACGGAAGACGTCCGTTCAATAAAGGAATCTCTGATAACTCTACCTGAAGTTGATGATGTCAAAATAGTGTTTGACAGTTATAAAGAAGAACTGGAGGTAAAACTGCATTATGAATCGGACATCAGTAAGTTGAGTCCTTTATCGAAGCTACCTAATCTAAATCGTTTGGTCATCCGCAACAGATGTACTGACCTATGTCATTCCGAAGCAATTGCCAAATTTCTTCGGTCAATGGTTTCTTTAAAATCCTGCAAAATTCACTATGGGTCAATAGGGGAGTTAGAGGCAAAAGAACTAGCAAAAATAGAGTCAATTCGGTTTCTGGGTTGCCATTTTTGGAGTTGGAACTCAATTATGTTTTTAACTGATTTACCCCATCTGCAACACGTTGTTATTAATGTTCGTGACCCCATTGATCCCTATAACTCAAAGTTAGTTCTTGATCTAATGACTGCATGTCAGGTGCAAGCTACGATAATGTGTAATAAATTTGGTATTACCTTTAAAAGGGATGAAAAAAAACTGAAAATTGAAATGAAAAAAGATTGCCAGGCCAATATTCTGAGTTGCCTGGCTCAACTTAATAACGTTAACACCCTGCAAATCTCGGGGAATCCGGAGCCTGCATCCCTAAATTCGTTCTTCGAAGCCTTTGTCGGCAACAATTATAATACCCTTAAAGAACTGGACATTGATTTACATTACAGGAGGCCCTGCTTTAAAGATATTTCCAAGGTTGCAGAAATTCGAAGCGTTGAAAAACTTAAATGCTCCCTGGGAGACACTACTGGTATTGAGAAATTGAGCGAATTGAATAAACTTCAAAAAATACATATTTCCGGATGGGACCTTTCTCCTCTTTTTAGAAAAATGGCTGAAATAAATACAATTCAGTGTATTTGTTGTGAACCGCTCGACCCCAAACTTATCTCTCATATTTCTCAAATAAGGTCACTAAAAAAATTGGAGAGCATATCATCCGCCATGTTAAGCCCACAGTCCTTTGCAGAGCTCGCTAGTACGAGCATTGAAGAAATCATTTTTGGCTCCCCAAGACTTTCCCTAGAAGAATTTTTGCATGCATTTTCCTCAAATGGTAATACTGGTCTTCATCACCTTCAAGTGCACAAATTTGAATTTTCTCGAAGAGCTGAAACTATGGAACTAAAATGTCTAAAAAGCTTACGTGTCAAGTATTTACTCTCGGAGTGTGCGCCAATGCTAAAGCAATTTCCAAACCTGGAGTACCTAGCCATTGAGAACTTTTATAATAGCGAATTGAAAGCTTGCATGGACTTATTGAACACGGTTACACTTCAATCACTGCCTTCTACTCTTACGAAATTGGAATTAAATTTTCAAATTGGGTTTAATGAATGCAATCATTTTGTTGAACTTGAAAAATTGCAGTCCTTGAAATGTTCACTACGCGATGAGCTGGGCTTAGAAGTCTTGGCACACACAAAAAACCTTAAAGAGTTAATTATTGATGATGCAAAAGGTTCTCTTACAGGACTGTTCCGGGCTTTTGCACTTAAAAGTGATTCAAAGTTACAAGAACTTCATGCATTGACCAATTTATGTTCCGATGAGGTCCGTGAACTGTCGGGAATTAAATCATTGAAATTATTGAATTTGTGGTACGAAACAGTATGCGATAACTTGCGTGACCTAGGCCAACTAATTGGCCTTGAAACGGTGCGTATAGTTCGTCCTTTCTGGGAGGGAGTAGATGTTGAAAGCGTGCTGCCGTTATTTGAATCGTGGCAAAAGCTACGTGTCGCCACATTGGAAGGAGACGGAGTGGCTTCAAACCTTGCCAGCAACATTTACAAAATTCACTTCAGGGGCCGTTACGACTTTTTATAATTGATGATTCCCCTTTCCCGAACTTTCATGTAAGTAATAACTACAATACAGCTTACAGTGACTAACAAAACTATTCTTGCAGGTGGACGATATTGATGAGGCTTATTTAAAGGTCTATTATTTCTATGACACTTACGACTCGGGTCGTTGTGTAGAATTTCTTTCTCAAAGACCACTTTCCGAAAATTCTCAATCCTTCAGTTATTCGGATAAAAAAGAAAACCTCACATATTAGATGGGAATTGATTACTATTTTGCGAGAAAAATAATACACAAATCACAATAAATATGTTTTTATGTTAATTTAGCCGCCATTCGGCTAGGAGGCTTTATCATATTCGTTGAATGAAATGTACCTGATAGTAGGACGCGTTTTCCAGTCTACAAAAAGCAAATATTATTGGTCGGGAATCGCGAGTCTGCTTAGCAACTCCTATAACAATTAAAACTACAATTGGAGAGTTTAAATGAGGATCTCTATGCTTCTGCGCAAGGTGGTTATTCCAGAAAATGTCTGGAAAATATTTGATGTATTAAAGTATGCAACAAAAGATACTACTCTCCAAAGAAAAGCTCAATAATTCATAATTATATCTCGTGCAACACTGTAAATTTAATAAACATTTTTAACTGGCCACCGACTATAACGGTTTTTACATTTTTCAAATTTTTATCAATCGTAAATCGATAAGTAGCCAAAACAGCTGATTTCTTGTAGCTGCCGTACCTAAGAAAATTAAATAAAAATACTAAAGGGACGGTATTTTTTATTAGGAAATCTGCAATAGATAGCGCTAATATGAATTATATTCAATTTTAGCACCAGGTGGCTCTGGTTAAAGTTCTCTGATATTGCCACATTATGTCGCCACCAAGGACTGAACCATTTTCTCGCCAGGTGACGCCACTGACTCGCAAATATAGTACTTAGGGGGTGTCAAAAAGTATGCACCCAATTATTTGTTCAACCACTCGCTATTTGGTGGAAAATAGCTAGAAAAGGACTGCTGATAAGAATTATGAATGTATAAATTAAAAATTTTATAATAAAATATTAAAATCAACTTTTATTTTCTACATTCTATTAAACATTAATCAAATTGATACAATATTAAACATAATGATTTTTAAAGCTTTATAAAACACTTTTCCGATTTCTTTTAATTACAAACGAAATATGCAAGGCTTGCAATTAAAATACATTTTAATGTCTCAGTATTTTAAAATTAAATTAAATTAATGAAAATCCTTCTTCGGCTTTTGAAATAATATTGTTTATTATTTATGTTTGTTAAATTATAAGTTTATTGAATTCGCCGCGATACTTATTGCTCCTAGCTCTTAAATTCCCTTTCAAGAGAACAGAGAGGAGTAGCTGCGCTGAATTCGCCGCACTCTCTCATTTGCTTGGACTGCTGCGACGATGATGACATGCGGATAGAGCAAAACCAACTCGCACGGCTGCTGGACGTGTTTGCTGTGCGCTGCGGCGAATCGAATCGAAACGCTAAGGGAAGGGAGCGCAAGCCAGAAATCCTAGGGATAGGCGGACGAGCAGACAGACAGATAAACAAAGGGCCACGGGATCAGAGCAGATACAATTAGCAATCCGCGGCGCGTTAGTGTTGCGAACTCATCCGAAAATTTCCATAAGTGATTGCCCCGTCGCCCGAGTGCGTGCAGCGAAAAGTAGGTTACGGCGGAAAGGAAAGCACTTTGAGGTCGGTCGGTCGGTGGCTCGTGGAAAGCGCTCACCAAGTTCTCCCTGTGCATGTGTGTTGGCCGCTGGGTGGCGAGAAAATGCAGTGCGAGTGCCACAAAGGCGACAAAGGCAAAGTGCAAATGGCTTGATAGCAAATAGCAAATGATCCAACCAGCCCATTTCCCAAGTACTTCGACTCACACTCTCCAGACAAGGGAAAAGTGATATTTTTACTACTGTGGCCTGCTTTTGCACAGTCCAAAGCAACCCACACAGATTCACACTCACACACTCACACACGGGCAGACGGACGGACAGGAGGACAGAGCACACACACAGACACACACGACAACCATATAGCAATATATGCCCATTGAGTGCCTTATATCATTTGATAATAATCCACAAGGTGTCTACTATGCCGGACAGGAGCTATCCGGCGTTGTTGATCTCAGCGTCGACGCCACGAAGCGCATTAAAGGTGAGCCCCCGAATGTATACTACGAACTCAAATGCCGCCCATGACTCACGGGGCGTATGAGCGACGCGATGCGGTCACTCGGCGTTTCGGTGCATTAAAATGCACGAAGGACACCAGCTAATGGCAATATTAGAATGTATCTCCCCGGACGGCGTTTTGAACGTGCTCTGCTATTAATCGTTGCCCCGGCCCGGCCCCTCCCCCTCGCCAGTCCAGCAAAAATGTGGCTGTTGTGACAGTTCTGCAGTTGTTGTGCTGCTCTTGGCATTCCGCCATTTTCATTTATCCATGAACTCGTTAAAGGCGTGGTTATTTGTAGTTTTTTTTGTGGAAAATGAAACTGCACTGGAAAAAATCCCATTGAATATTTTCACTTGCTATGGTCTGACCTCAAGTTTATTTAGTTCCGATCAGGCAACTAAATGCTAAAGCTTGCATATGAACGATTTCGCGAATTTGTCAACATATCATTATTTTAAGCTATTTAGTTAAAAATATTTTTTAGGCGACTATATCATTTAATTGCTAGAGGGCCGTATCCTCTCGTCACACAACTTTAATAGGTGAAAATAGCAGAAGTGTGATACCCTTTTCTTAATTTTGAGTGTAAGGCCTGTCCGCGGCGATGACTCGCTCGCAACTCGCAATTCAATTTGGCAATCCTTAGTCACAGCGGGTGTGGGGCATCCTCTTGCAGGCATCCACGTCACCGTCAGCGGCTATGCCAAGATACGCTGGATAAAAAAGGGATATCCGCGCGACAGCGAGCGCGCCATGTGCCGTGCCTACCGATCGTACCTGTCCTCGCGGTCCTACGTCCTCGGGTCCTGCGCGAACAGCTCGAGCATCGACTGGCCGGCCGGCGAGTACTCGTACACATTCCACGTCATTCTGCCCGACAATCTGCCCACGTCCTTCGACGGCAAGTATGGCCAGATCCACTACGAGATCATAACGACCATCGAGCGGGCCGCCCGCTACCCGAAGGTCTTCAAGCTGCCATTTACCGTGATACAGCCGCTGGACTTGAACGCTGATGCTATTTACAGGGTAAGAAAAGATGTATAAGAAGACGCCACAACAAAAAGTGTCCATATTTTTAACTCAAATAATTAATTGAGTAACCCTTTCAGGGAGCTACAATGAAACAGTTTAAATGTTTGTTTTTTTATAATTAGGTTATGTTCCATGTTGGGGAAAAGATTTTTAATATTTTAGAAAAGCCTTTTTAAGAAATTTTAAACTATTAACTATTTGATTAGCTATTAATTAGTTAAATTAATTTACATATTTGTTCTTCTTCAAATAATTTAAGCTTTTTTAATTAAATATAGGCACCTTTCTTAGGCAATGGAAATATTTTTCTTTTTAAAACACTATTTTCAATTAATACTCGTAAGAAAAACATGAATGCAACAAACAGAAGGCTAGTTTAAAACATCGGTAAAGTATAGATTTTTTTTTTTTTAATTTTTAGGGAAATAATAATTTTAGGGAAATAATTAACTCATTTGTCACCACCAAATTTTCAATTTTCTAGAATCAATTTACAAAAGTTACTTTCCCATGACATTTTTTTTCGGTGTACATTTCTTGACCACGTTGACTTTGCCAGAACCTAACTAAGCCCTTCTTTTTTCTAGGTTCCCCTGGAGATCCTCGATCGGAAGCGCTTCTGGAGCTTCTGCTGCCCCACGGGTCCGCTGACGGTGAAGTTCTCGACACCCTACTGCGGATACGCACCCGGCCAGAAGATCCACTTCGTGCTGTACATCAACAACGAGTCCTCGATCGACATCACCGAGTGCGAGGTCAAGCTGAAGCAGGAGGTCAGCTACGAGTCGCACGACCCGCAGCACGAGTACCGCTACGACAAGCACCTGATCGCCCGCAAGCAGTTCGGGAACGTGCTGAGATGGTCGCGGAAGGTGTACCGGGGGTACCTGGACCTGCCCTCGATACCGCCCACTTCGGTGAAGCCCACGTGCCCCATTAGCGTTAACTATTCGATTAAGATCATCGTGAACCCCACGGAGTTCCACTGGAAGCTGAAGCTGAAGATCCCGCTGACCATCGGCAGCATTCCGATCATGGACGGCCCGGAGGCCCTGCTGCGGTTCAATCGCCAGCAGCAACAGCACCAAGTAGTTAGTCAAAGTTTACAAATATCCACGCAGCAGCGACAGCGCCAAAGGGACAGGGATCCGAATCCGGATCGAGATAGGGACAGAGATCGGGATGGGGTCCGGGACCGCACAAGTGCCTCAGCTCAGCAGCGACGTCTCAGCAACATCAACAACAACAATCACGGACGCCTTGTGGGCGGACTACTGCCGACCAATAGCAATATGAATTTGATAGTGAATGCCAGTCCCACGCCCACGAGCTCCACGCCCTCATCCACGCCGACAACTGCCGCCCTCAGGCCCACGGCCATGCCAGCGATTCTGGTGACCAGCGATAGCGATAATCCCCCGGACTATATACCGATGAGTAAGACCCTGCACATTCCTTGAAAGTATTCGCCATTTCAGATGAAATGTTGCATGGACAAAGTCCATCAATTTGCAAAGAAATTTTTATGAATTGGATAACATTTTGCATTTTGTTTTTATGACGGGCTTAAAAACTAAACTCACGCCTCTATTAAAATTAAAAGTTCATCAGATCGTTATTAACTTAGGACTAGATTATCCATCTGTTTTGGCATTTTCCTTAAGGTAAGATGGACCTATTAATAAAACCTCCTATTTCAGTGCCGCCCTCGTACGAAGATGCCATGGCTCTGAGTGAGAAATTCAGCGATGATACTGAGTTCTTGACCAACGTTAGCATGAGCAGCATTTTGTCCGCTCAGGCTGATGTTACCACAAGTGAGCCCTTTAAGCCGCGTTATCCGGTCTATTACGATTATGAGACACCGACCATACCGCCCGGTAGTGATGATTCTAATGAATCCGACACATAAAATCCCCTCCAATACAAAAAAAAAAAACAAAAATTGTTTACCAAAAAAGCAAATGATAAAAGACACGAAAAATGAACTAAATCAATTGAATGGCTGAGTGGCTTTTTCTACATATTCTTCTTTTATTCCTTTACTTAAAAGTAGTTAGAGCATTGTTCTTAAATTTCTTGTTTTATGTCAAAGTAATGAGATTTAAATGGATAATAATGATAATGAGATTTACTTTTGTCCGTTTATATGTCAAGGATATCAATCCGATTAAAGGTTTACATGTAACTTATCTCCTTGGGCTTGTCCGTCTGCTACAACTTAATCTTCTTTCAATTAAGTCTCATTACTTACCTTTAACTTTTTCATATATATTACATTTACATTTTATTCCTATTATATCAAATTGTATATCCAAATAATGCACGTTTAATTATATTTACATGTTATAAAAATGATCGATCGATTTTTTCTCTGAACCAAATAATTAAGAAATTATTTAAGTAGTAGAACTTACATTTTTCCATCACCATCAAATTATCTTTTTTCATTCAACTTATATTTAACTTTTACAAAAATTAATTAATTATTGTAAGCATTTCGAATTAATATAACATGTTTGTATACGTCTGAACCAAATACCTTTACCAATTTGAAATTATATTACAAATTTTAGATGTTTTATTAGAGCGTCTCCTAAATTTAAGGCAAATGCATTAACCAATTACCATTTAAGAGCATTATACATTTCAAAGCTTTATCTTGACTATTTCTACTTTTTCTACTATGCATTTCTATGTTGATTAGACGTAAGCCGAGAAGAAACATTTTCAAAATGTTCTTAACTTGTGAATTTGTTCTCTTGTTACCGCCCAAAAACATGCTACATTTTGTACCGCCATTCACGACCCCTACCACCTTGTTCCTCCGAAATTCGAGAACCCCAGAGACGCTCTACGATGAGTCCAGTTCCCAGCTGCGTCTCACACTCAGCCTTCAGGACTCGGCGCCACCGGAAGCGGAAATGGATGAGGAGGTGACCACGAACACACGCGGACGAGAGTCGCTCGCCTGCGAAAAGAAATGACTCGGCCTGGGATCAAGCGACGTCGAAAGGGCTGCATCAAATGGTATCGACGAGGCAACCGCAACAACACTTACATATTTACTCGAAATCAAAATATTAAAGAGATGGATAATTCAAAACAAGCGCTAACGTTTAGTAGTAATTAAGTCTGAGGCGTAAAGAAGAATTGGGCATAGCAAATCGAACACATTTTTATAGAACGACAGCAGAAAGGAATGTATTTTGAAAAATTATTGAAACTATCTACCCTGAGATTGATTTACTTTTGAATTTATTTCATTTTTCTCAAAATAATGTCAGTGCTGTTAGTTTTTTACCAAACTTTTATTCTGTCAATCCTAATCTTCTCTTAACTTATTCCTAATCCTAGTTTCTTCCTTATTCCTAAACTAACTTATACATATTTTTTTGGAGGAAAGATTTAGAATTGCAGCAGATTGAATACTCAACTGCATAGGGCCATAACACCGTGATCCCTGGCTACATATATACGAACAACGTAGTGAAAAGTTAGATGAAGTCCTTTAACCCTTAAGATTAAGATAACCCCAATAAAATGTGCACAATTTTTCCCAAAGGAGAGTCGAAACTAAGTACGAAATTAACATTTTCCAATATTGAACATTGTATTTATAAAGTATCTATGATAAATTTACAAGCAAAGATTAGCCAAATTGAACTTAGTTTTTTATTGTTTCGCATACCAGTCACTTACTTATCACGTCATCGCATCATCATAATCTTAGGCGTCTAAAAGAGATATTGTCTAACTGAATATATAAAAGTGTCTTTTGCTCTAGTTTATATACAAGCGTTTAACTTTAGATTGTGTAAACCCTCTTACTATATACTTTGTACTTCCTCTGATTTTAAGGCCAGTCTAACCAGCAATCGTATAAGTCTATTCCTAAGTCTTAACTGTCTTCAATTCGATTCAATCCAATTTAATAAAGCTAAACAAGCAAATATATTATGTATACCCCAGAAGCTACAGGTGAACTTACTTAGCTGGAGGCAGTGTTAAGTCCTGATAGCGGATCATCTAGAGTGTGCAATCAGCAAAGACCCTCAGTCGCCTGAGCTGGGTTATAAACTGAATTTATGTCGCCACAGCCAAAACAGACTCTAGCAGTAAAACAGCAGCCATTTCTCATGAAGACGACTCGTGGGGCAAACTTTTTCAGACTTTCATCGGCTTCGGCTAGAACCCCAAGTTGTCACACTCACTTGTTCGCCGACCGTCGACGAGGTCGCAACCGGAGCCGGCGTCTACGTCGCGTGAATGCGAATTTTTGAAAACTAATATAATAATGGGATTCCGGAACTGTTGGCCATAATTCGCCATACCACTGAAAATGCCTGTAAATTGTGAATTTAATTTATCGCGTGCCGCCGCTGTTTACTACACGGGCGAGCGAATTTCGGGCTCGCTCACTGGGACAGTTGACGGGAAAAAACCTTTCCCATTGGAGGGTAAGTAAAAGATGCCATTAGGCAAATGAGTGGGTCTAATGATTAGATAGGGGGAGTTCTACAAATAAGAGGGCAATCTGTATTACTGATCTTAGTGTTGTTTACCCTCTGACAGGCGTGAGTATCACTCTGCACGGAGTCTCGTCGGTTCACTGGCGGGAGTCACCTCGGGGTCCCCCGGAAATCGAGCATAATGATAGTTGGAGAGTGCCGAAGTGGACTTCAAGGGCAGCAAGGTTCACATAAGTCAAACAAGGAGGTTGACCGAAGGTCTACGCCTGCAACCTGGTGTTTTCCGATTGGGGGAGTTCCAGTTCCAGCTCCCTGAATCTCTGCCAGCCACCTGCAGACTTCCCTTCGGCAACGTGGAGTATTTGCTAAAGGTTGTCATTGAAAGGAGGGGAAAGTACAACAAGTGCTTTCAGCAGCGACTGGTGATAAGGAAGAGTCTGGAATTTGGCGATCTACAACCGCAAGTTGGGGAAACATCGAACATCAGGCTTACTCTCCCCCGAAGTGTTTTTGTTCCCGGGCAAACTGTAACCTATGAGGTGACTTCAAAAGACGGAGTCTTGGACTTAAGAACTCGGTTGTGTAGGCTAACCAGCTTCGCAAGTCAGGACCCTGCTGCTAAGACCAAAACAGTGGTAGAGGTTCTATCAGAGTGTTCGGACCTAAAAGGAGATCTTCGCCTGCCTCTGACAGCCCCTATTATGAGTCATCCGGATCAAGTGGAGCCTATACAAATCCGTTACTTCATCGAGGCATTTAACTTCCTCGATGCTCCTATCAAACTGCCCATTTTTGTGGCCACAGCAGCACCGCCAGTCCCGTCCCCCACGGAATCCTCCCGCCTTTGCTTCGTTAACATGGGTGAGCCAATAACTTCACGCTAATCATTCCACAAGCAATTAAGTATTGCTCCCCTTTCAGCCTTGAGCCAGAGCGAGCTGTTTGGGCCAATTAATCAGTTTGTGGCCCACAGCTGTTCCCGGGAAACTGGCGCCTTGGCGCTGAACAAACAGCTTGAACGCATCAAGTTACTGAAAGGCCCGAAGAGAAAACAGTCGTACGTGCAAGAAGCTTTGCGGTACTTGTATAATAAAGTACTACCCTGACACGTTCCTAAACAGCTGCAACAAAGGGATTTACTATAAAAATGAATAGCAAATAATTCATATATAAGTTGAAAATTTTATTTGTTCCCTCTTTTAAATTTGGAAAAAATAGAAGAATTTAAAAATTTATTTTGATATTTATAAAAATTGGATTTATGTTAAGTTAATATAAGTTAACCTATAGATAATAGTTGTATTACATTGTTCAAAAATAGTTATATTCTCAGTTAAAAAAGTGAGCATTGAGAAAAGTAAAAGTTCCCTAAAAACAATTAAAGCGCTTGTAAATTACATTGATCTGTGAGGTTGCACGTAGCTGTGTTTTTCCCTGTGGACCCCTCATTTCACGCAGCCTCACTAATTTATTTACAACGCCCGACCAAACGACGAGCTCTCATTATCGGAATTATGCATGCGAGATTAATGGAGTGAGTGCCCGAATAATTTCGAGGTCCTAATTGTGCCGCGTTATGCGGCAGCAAAGTGGCCAAAGGGTTACAGCAGCGCCCAGCAACCCAAAAAACAAAGTGCTTGTTGTGACGCACTGCTCGATTTTGTTGACATTCTTTGTTGTATCGGCGCTGATATATGGTAATAACCGAAGAGGACCCAGTGTGTAGTGGATGTTGGCTCCTGACCTCGCTAGCATCCGCCCCGTTGGCCTGCGAGGCCGCATTTTCGTGGCTAAGTGAGTGTGTGCGAGTGCTGGCCAACGCCAGTCCAGCGCCGAAGCCAAAGCCAAAGCCAAAGCCAAACAAAGGAAACCGAAAGGACCCACGGCCAAAAGCTGCTCCATTTCCGAACGTTTCGCGCTGAAATATTAGACCAGAAGCAGACAGTAGACGGCTACACAGACGCAAGGCGCCAGCTTATTGATTCGCCGCCCCCGAAACTCCGCTCCCCGGAAAGCGAAAGCCCGATGGCGTCGGATGCTGACAAAGAACGCGCCGTTCAGCACTCAGTGCGCGTCTGGCTGTGTGGAAGTTGGGTTGCTCTCCGGTGCTCCGTTCCGCGAATGCCCCAACAAGCGTGGTAGTGATGAAGATTTGGTCAGCCGAAGCCGGAAGGAAGTGAAGCCGCCATGCCCACCACCTGTGTCTTTCAGCTGGATCGCCTGAATCCGGTCTACAACAGCGGGGAGTACATCAGTGGTCGCATTTTGTTGCGCACGGACAAGGTGAAGCGGGTCAATGGTGGGTTGTCTAGTCCCTTGGGAACCCTATCCCTCTGCGGATTACTACATGTCCCGAAATTCCGCAGCCGTGTATGTGACTCTGGAGGGCGAGGCCAAGGTTCAGTGGTCGATGAGCGGCAAGAGCGAGACGGCCAACTACTCGGGCCATCAGCAATACCTACACTCCCGCACCAATGTGTTTGACAACACCCTCTTCCGGGCTGGCGTCCACGTCTACGTGCTCACCCTGAGGATTCCTCCCGACTGCCCGTCCACCTGCAAGGGCCCCTATGGCTACATCGCCTACACCATCTCGCTGACCATCGACAAGCCCTGGGGCTTCGACGAGGTCTTCCGGAAGCCCATAAACGTGGTGCAGACCCTGGACCTCAACTACAACACTGAGTTTGCAGTAAGTTTAAGTGGCTTTTCTGCCATTTACCTGGCTTTGAATACCTGTAATACCTGAAAACGCTCATTTCAATTCTATCACGTAAGGATTTTAAGAAAATTGAATGCTGACATTTTTAATAGCAGAAAATGCATTTACGATAGAACTCATAAAACGTATGCATGAGTATCCTTGTCCCTCGGGAGCTCATAGCCTACTTCGATGGCCCAATATAATGGCATGTTCTCCTTCAATTGTTTGAATATTTTCTGTGCGCGTGTGGCGACAGAGAATGAGCAGAGCTGTCTGCAATAAAAGCAGCATAGAAAGCTGTTGACCGCTGTCCTAAGTAATAAACGAGATTTGTGGTAAAAAATGATTAGAGTAGTTTTAGTTTGTAATGTTTTTGAAGTACCTAAAAATACAAAAATTTTTTTTTGATTTTAGGTTATTTTTTTTAATTGGTCTACACTTTGGCTATATACGGCTTAAATATATCAGAACTCATTCATTATTGATCTTTTTTTTTGAAAGTAGGAAAGATTGGTTATTGTATCGATTTGTTATCAATGACAAGAAAAGTTCATGTAAAATATTTAGTAGGTATTAGTTTTTTTTAGGTATTGCCCTATTCTTACAGGTTTTAGTCAGGAAATATTTATCGGTTTTGAAAATATAATAAAATGTTTATTGAATAATTTCACTACACCGCTTTTTGATATTTTGTATTGTTCATATCAATAATACTTCCTGTCCCATACCAGCTGCCTGTCAAGGACGAAAACTTGAAATACCTCTGCCATTGGCCCTGCATCTCGGGACCCATCTGCTCCACGCTGGCTCTGCCCGCCTCCGGATTCACGCCCCTGCAAGAGGTGCCCTTCCGACTGGAGGTGGACAACCAGTCGCCGCACTACGACATCATCGGCGTGGAGGTGTCTATCAAGCAGCACTTCGTCTTCCTTTCGCGGAAGCCCGTCAAGCGGAACTTTTACACAAAGACGCTGGTCAAGGAGCTCATCTCGGACCGCACTCTGCGCCTGTCCAAGCGGCAGTACGAGTCCAGCATCTGCGTGCCCATGGACACGCCCCGCTCCACCCTGAATCCCAACTACATCGTCTTCCTCCACTACACGCTGCAGGTGAAGCTGAAGACGGGCTACTTCCACTACGACACGGACCTCTCGGTGCCCATCATCGTGGGCACCACTTCCCTGCAGCACCTCAGGGACTCGGTTCACACCCAGCAGCCGGTGCGGAGGACGCCCACGCCGGAGAGACAGCGACTGATCGAGCGGGTGACTCCCAGGCCGCCACCGGTAGAGGAGGAATCCGCCGGGGAAGCTGAAGGGGCCACCGACGAGCCGCACCAGGCCATCGAGGACGATGAGCCGCCCTCGTACGACAGCTGCCGTGAGTTCACGTGCTCTTTACTAAAAATCATTCAAGAAATGAATCTGATTCGAAGTCATTATAGTCGTTTCATATTATTGACTGCTTGGAAAG
Source organism: Drosophila biarmipes (assembly GCF_025231255.1). Classification (NCBI taxonomy): domain Eukaryota; kingdom Metazoa; phylum Arthropoda; class Insecta; order Diptera; family Drosophilidae; genus Drosophila; species Drosophila biarmipes. The sequence goes on along the minus strand of NC_066616.1, from coordinate 6,953,047 downwards.
TAATTTCAAAGTCAATTTTACAAAGACCTTGACTTAGTAATTGGATTATTGTTTTAAAACAACTGACACCATAATTATTTAAAGTCTTTGTTACCTTTGTTTTATAAAAACAATAATACTTACCTTGAGTGAATTCACTTGTTAAGAAAACCAATAGTTCAGTTTTCTTAACAAGTGAATATTTATTTCATATTGACGCACATTTTTAAGTCTTAAATGTCTATTTTGCAAAAAAATTATTACATCATTTTTTTACAATTAAAAAACATCTGTTGAATTTAACGAAAATGAATGTTCACATGAGACTGAAAACTTATTGTATTGTTTTACATTTTAAGTGGACAAAATGTAACCAGAAGTAAGGTAAGGTAAGGTAAGATAAGGAAGTGTTTAAAGTCAATAAGGTATAAGAATATTTTCCCTTATATAGAGTTATTTTTAACTTATCTAGGAAGTTTTGATATGTTAAAGGAAATGTTAAAATATATACTTAATTTGTAATTTCTATAAGTTTAGCTCACGTACTTAAATTAGAGATAAGTAATCTGCTTGTCGTAATATTAAACCAGCTGTTTCCGGTTCTACTTGCAGTACCGCCCTCCTTCAGTTTCGCCACCTTGGCGGGCAGCCAGCAGACATTGGGAAGCAACCAAGCTGTGGTCCTGCAGCGCATTCACCTGCCCAGATTTCCCGGCTTCAGCACCCTCGTCGGGACAGCTCCAGCCCACGGAATGGAGGACTCTGGCCTGGACATGCACATGTACAGGTCGTACGGCTCCCTGAACACGGATCACACGGGCCGGAGTCTGGACACCTTTGGATCCCTCTGCGGTCCTCTGTCCGAGCACGTCGAGGAGCGGGAGCCGGAGGCTGAGGAGCAGACGGAGGTCGTGGATGTGACTGCCCAGGTGCACCGGCCAGCTCCAAGGGCCCGAGATGCCGAGATCGAGGAGGAGTTGGAGGACGAACACCTGTTCTAGTGGAGAAGTGTCTTATATACAACATACGTATTACCATCCCAAGTAACGAGTAACTTAAGTGTTCAAGACTAAGGCTTATACAGGATTTTTAGGCCGGATCCTAGTCCGTCGTTTAGTTTTAGTGAGCTTTCATCGCGCAAACTTGTACACTCGCGTACCATCCAAAATTGATCGAATCGAACTTATTGAGTGCCAAAGTCCCTTTTTCTAGCATACATATTTACCGCTTTTCTACATCCATCAAACATTTAAGGTTTAAATAGCGACTCGATAAATTTACTAATTATCCTAAGTACCAACTAATGCGTTCTTGAGTGGACAATAAATAAATGCAGTATACAAACCAATCAATTTGTTTATCGTACTTGGTAAACGGTAGTGGTGAGAAAGGTTTACGTTACACACATATTTGGTATTTTACCTTTGATTAATATAAAAGGGTTACTTCCGGTTATTACTTTAAACATTCCCCAATATTTATTTTATGAAGAGAGTCGTAGCCAAGTTACCTCCCATAAAACAGCTCATCACGGTGATATGGGGTGTCCTTGAGTCCGCCATCCTTCCCGACATTTCGCACAAATGTAGGCTACACCTGCCAGGCGATGTAATGCATTTTAATTAAATTACAAATTGCCTGATAGCCGATAGCAGTTGTCGCTCCGCTGGCAGCGTCCTAGGCCAGATTAGATAGGGGCTTTGGCGATAATAGCCATGGCAGTGGTAGCATTCACACCTAGAACCTCCGATAAGGCCGCGTTGAGTTCTGCTCTTAATGGGCGAGCATATTGTCAACAAGTGCCAGACATCGGTTAGCAGTCGAGCCGTCAACAGAGAGCAGAGTGCTGAAATGAGCCACCGCTGCGACATCCAGTTGGACAATCCCCGGGGGGCCTATAGGGCCGGTGAGACGGTCAATGGCCACGTCTATCTGACCCTTTCGGAGCGGGCCCTAATCAGAGGTGAGTTGAAGTGACTCATGGGGCTACCCCGTGCAATAAGCCCTTCTGGCGGCGGTGACTCACCGATCGAGATCTGGTTTATGGCTCAGACAAATTGCTGATAGTGCTTGTCGCAATGAAATCCAACTGCTTATACCCACCGGTGCGCCTATCGATCGCTAAATTTATTATAATTGAAATTCAAAGCCAGTGGTAAAATAATAGCACATTCTCTGAGGCTTAACTGGCTATCATTTGAATACCTAAAACTAATGTTGGCTACGCTTTTTAGAAGTAAATCAAAAACATAAAAAATTGTGTGAAAGCTTATCAACTTCATAACATTAAATTACACTCCCTGGTCTATTTTATAGGTATTCTAAGAATACAAAGGTTTGAATATTTCGACAGCTTACTAAAATATTTTTGTTTGCCACGACTAGTCACAGAACTCTTGTATGTCTAATAAATAATCGGAATCTTTCATCATTTTTATCAGAATTAAAATGCATTATATTAATAAATCTATTTTTAATCCCATGTAATTCAGCAATAAGCTTGGAGGCCAATGGCTATGCATCTACCGCCTGGCAGCAGCCGCAAAAGCAGAAGAAACCGAAGAAGAACGAGGTGCAAGTGCAGAGTCAGAACTTGGACTTTGACTACCGCGTGGATTACTTTGCCAAAATCGATTACTTTGTGGGCTCGGAGGCCGCCCAGCCGCAGATAATGGAGGCGGGCACGTACAACTACGGCTTCCATGTGAGGCTGCCCAGGAACTGTCCGGGCAACTACGAGGGAGCTCACGGGCACATCCGGTACACGCTCCAAGTGCTAGTCCACGGCAGTGCAGACCGTCCGCTAGAGGTGCTACATATGCGCCAGCTGCAGATCTTCCCCCAGAACAGCCTCAGTCAGGAGACCCGGAGCAGTGAAGTGCAGATCTACGAGCATACTCCGCGCCTGAAGTTCTGGATTAAGCCGCTGCACTTGAAGCTGCAGATTCCACGGCAGGGCTACTCGCCGGGAGCGGGCATCTCGGTGCACGTGAAGCTGCACAATCCGGAGAGGTTGCCCCTGCGAGAGGTGACTTACTCCCTCGTCCAGATCAGCACCTATGTGGCCCATCTGAGGAACAAACCCAAACGCCTGGAAACCAAGGTGGAGCGCCAAACCATCGTCAGTAGCAGCCACGAGCTGCACAGCATTCCTCGAGGGGAGCTGGAGAACTTTCAGCATCTGCACATGCTGCAGGTGCCCCAAACGGCGGCCACTTTGAGTGTGGCAGGATGTGCCTGCCTGCAGCTGAACTACGAGGTGGAGGTGCAGGTCCGGACCCAGCAGGAGAAGCGCTTCATTGCCTCCCGGATGCCGGTCATCATTGGCAATGTGACGCCCCCCTGTCCGGGCAAACTGCTTATGCAGGAGCCGATGGATGGCAGTGCTCCGGAACCCACTCCTCCCGTCGAAACAGCCCAAAAGATGGCTCTGGACTTCAGCGTTTCCACCACCTCTTTGGGTACGTTCCTCGTTCCTCCTTGATTGCCTTCAGATAAATACAGTGTTTGCTCCCCGTTTAGCTTCTGATTTCCGCGAAGCCGAGTTCATGGTGGCCACCAATCTGAACAAGACCAACAAGCACTACTTGTCCGGGGAGCAGTTGGATTTTAGACCACGGTATGTCTACTACGAAATGGACCAGACCCAATCGGAGGAAGTCAAGTCGCATTGATCGCAGCGCAGTAATTTATTCCCTTTAAAAGTCGTCTAATTTATTTCATTCATTAGCAAGCGAACACAAAATATATATATTTCATCACTAGCAGTGCATTATTTTTTGGGGTAGACTTCAACAAATTATGAAAGTCTATGAGTGCGAATTCCAGCCGTAGGAGGGTGCAAACCGATTGGTGGAGCTCCCTTCATTCGGTGGGGAAGTAGTATTGTAAGGTAGGGACAAAACAGGAACGTGTCGATGAGGATAAGAACTTGCTTCGCCAGGATGTGGGGGCGCCGATGGCATGGCAAAGTCTGTGTACATCGGATAACGAGGAATGAAATCATCCGTGCGATTGTGCTCGTCCGCGTCGATGTCGATAAACCTCTCCCCGAAATTGGTGGCCTCCTCGAAAGTCGGTGGTTCTGTGGGTTGAAGATGTGAATGGTGATATGAAAGTAAGGAAGTTCTAGTCAAATCGGATACTCACTGCACTTCTCGTAGCTGGGAGGCAGGTCAGCGGCAGCCCCTGCCGGAGTATTCGGTGTTTCGGGTGTCCACTCTGCAGCGCGGGACGGATTCTCAGTGCTCTGGACCAATGGAATGGTGCCAATGACAATGGGCACCGCGAGGTCCGAGTCCACGTGGAAGCGGCCCATCTTCAGCGAGACGATCACCCGATAGCTTACCGTTATGATGTGATCTTGGGTGCGGGTTGAAGGGGGAACCGATGGAATGGCCAGGGTATAATTGATTAGCTTTTTTGATAGTCGCAACACCCGTTCCTCCTGACAGCTCTGACTCAGGCTGTGCTCCTTTTCTCGCGTTTTCTTTCGCGGGGCTTGAGCCTGGAACGTGTAGATCTGCTTAAGCTTCACTTCGATGTCGTCCAGATCGTAACTACTCGATTGGTTATCGATTTCCAGGGTGAAGCGGATTCTCTGGCCGGGTGCGTACCCGCCGAAGGGTATTGTGAGGGTGGAGAGAACTGGGCCCGATCTGCAGGGCCAGCAGCAGAAGTGCTTGATGTCCTCTCGCATCAAAGGAATCTATGAAAATAAATTAATAATAAATAAATAATTTTAATGCACTTTTGCCTATTTAAAATTCATGCAGCTTGTGAGTGCCGAGTTGTCTTAAGAACGATGAGCCCTTGGACTTACCATCAATTGAGGACTCATGTTGAGGTTGTAGGCTTGCAGTACCGTCAGCGACTTTTTGAAGACGTTGTTGAAACGCCAATGGCGATCGACCACCAGGGAGATTTCGTAGCTGATCTTTCCATACTGCCCCACCACCGAGGAGGGGCAGTCCGGCGGCAGGGGAATACTGAAGGAGTAGGTGTGGGTACCGGCTGGGAAGCTTCCGGATCCAAAGACGTTGGTTCGAGTGGTCACGTACGTCTGTTTTCCCCGGAAGTGCTGCGTGTACTGCTGCGTCTGGCCGTTTACGGTCGAAGTCCTGCTTTCTCCCCAATGCACCTTCGCCTCCCCCTCGAAGAGTACGTAAACCACTTAAAGAATTGGAAGACAAAATGAAAAAAATTATAAGAAAGAATGCTACGTTTTAAATAGATTTAGTTGCTTTTCCAGAACATTGCAGAATAAAAGAATATAAACTGATTAATGAAATAAATAAGAATCCAGCTCAGTACACATTGCCACCGTAAAATATAGGAATATGTTATATTGATGAGTCTATCGACTAAAACAATCCTATAGGTTTATATGACATTTCGAACTTTCTCCAAAATTTCTTTTTTACTTTGAAAGAACGTGACTTAAGCGCTGGGCCAAGCTCATCGAGGCTTTCAGGTAATTTTAATCATTTAAATGTGCTTTTAGCAAATGGGTGCAGCTTAAACTTATAATGTATTAGTGTAGCCCGACACTAATATTAAAAATGCCTTTTTATGTTTCCAAAAAATAGAAAAAGAATTGTTTTTATTTAAATGGAATAAACAAAAAACGTATAAATATGGATAACATTTCTCAAAACAAGGGCAAATCCTCTTTTCATTAAAGAAATCACTAAGAGATGCATTCGAGCCTCTTGTTTAGTTGTTGTAGTTTAGCAAAGATGATTTTCAAACCTACGGTTCACGGATTTTTCAGACGTTGTTATCAGAGTGATCCGTCCATTTATCGTTTCTCCACTATAGAAAATAAGATCAGGACGATCAAACTCAAAAAAGCAATTCGAAGGCATTTTGCGCTTTTTGTGTACCAAAAAATAAATAAATATGTTATAAAATTCTATTATAGCAGAACGCAAACTTCAAAACTATTCTCGGCCTGACCAGCACCATACTCAAACTAAAAAATAAATGAAATTGGATAGTCCTTTGAAAGCTAGGTGTTTTGTGACATCATCACTTCCGAAAGCCAATAAAAACGAAGAGAGAGCTTTCGCGCCAATTCTCTTTGAAAACAAACTTGTTGCATATTAAATTTGCCGCCCTTTTCGTTTCGTGTTCATTGGTAAGAACAGCCAACAAATTTAAGCCAAAATCCGGGTGTGTGGAAAAGTAAATGCTGCGTAGGGGCTTAAAGATACTGTTCTCGATACTGTTGCAGCAAGGAGACAAAAAATCTAAGCCAAAATCAAATAAATCAGAGTACAAGTTTTTGGTTGGAAAACAATCGTAAATATTGTATTATATTAAAACTATCTAAACAAGTTGAGTATTCAGTAGATAACGAAATAATACAAGTACTTAAGACCTAACCCTTACATTTTCGTTATCAAATGCTTACACATTTCTAAAAAATGTTTGCAAAGTTGAAATACAAGTTTGACTTACAAATTTTATTCGCTTGATATTTTATTTACGGGAAGGACGTAAAGCCAAGTTAAATCATCCTTTACAAGAATGATCGCTTATAGTATCTGGCCCAAAAAGATATTCGCTTTCTATATATGTTTTCCTTCAAATGTCGTGCGTGGTTGCAATTACTAACACATTTTTTGTATTCCTGAGGTATGGCACTGCAACATATGTATAACATGCTTAATCTTAGAGACTGAAATAGCTTAGCTATGTAAATAAGTAATATCCATTATTGTTCAAGACACTGTACAATCCGTTAATGAGATTACTTCTGAGGTTTCTGGTTCTGCCTATGCGTTGGAGTTCCAGCCGTAGGATGGTGTGGGGCGGTCAGTGGAGTTGCCTCCGATCAATGGGGCAGTGGCATCATGAGGTAGTGACAGCACGGGAACGGACTGTGGGTAGGGGCAGTCCGATTCCGCAGGGGGCGGTGGTGGGGCCGATGGCATGGCAAAGTTGGTGTACATCGGGTATTTCGGAATAAAGTCGTCCGTGCGATTGGGCTCGTCCACGTCGGTGTCGATAAACTTATCGCCGAAGTTGGTGGCCTCCTCGAAGGTTGGTGGTTCTGCGGAATAAGGAAGGTATATATCATCAAGATATTTGTATATTTTGGATTGTCTCCGCTCTGTACTCACTGCACTTATCGTAGCTGGGAGGCAGATCCGCGGCAGCTCCGGCCGGAGTATCCGGTGTTTCGGGTATCCACGCTGCGGCATGCGATGGGTTTTCAGCACTCTGGATCAGTGGAATGGTGCCAATGACAATGGGCACCTCGAAGTCAGAGTCCACGTGGCACTCGCCGGTGCTGATGGTGAGAATTACTTTGTAGTTGACCGATATGATGCCTTCGATGCGGGAGGAGGGCGGTACCGCGGGAATGGCCAGCGTGCCCTCGATTATCCTCTTTGTGAGCCGCAGCACCCGCTCATCCTGGCAGCTTTTGTGCAGACTGTGCTCCTTCTCACGGATCTTGTGGTGCGGCGTTTGGGCCTGGAACTTGTAGGTCTGCTTAAGCTTCACTTCGATGCCGTCCAGGTCGTAGCCACTTGACTGATTGTCGATTTCCAGGGTGAAGCGGATCTTCTGGCCAGGTGCGTAGCCGCCGAAGGGTATTGTCAGGGTCGAAAGAACCGGACCCGAGCTGCAGGGCCAGCAGCAGAAGTGCTTGATGTCCTCGCGCACCAGAGGCATCTGAACAAAAAGATAAATAAATAATTCTTCATGAACGTAATCGAACGCCTGGTCTTGAAATCTCAATATATTTTTGAGGTCGCTTAGACTCACCAGCAATTGAGGACTCATGTTGAGATTGTAGGTCTGCAGCACCGTCAGCGGCTTCTTGAAGACGTTGTTGAAGCGCCACTGGCGATCGATGACCACGGAGACCTCGTAGCAGATCTTTCCGTACTGGCCCACCACTGAGGAAGGGCACTCCAGCGGCAGGGGAATGCAGAAGTTGTAGGTGTGCGTTCCGGGCGGAAGGTTTCCGGATCCGAACACACAGGTCCGAGTGTTAAGGTAGGTCTGCTTGCCCCGGAAATGCTCCGTGTAGTGGTGCGTCTTGCCGTTACTGGTTCTTGACCGGCTCTCATCCCACCGTACCTTGGCCTCGCCCTCGAAAAGAATGTACACCTCTGAAATTAGAGGATGTGGATATACTCAGGCTGGACATATTATTGTTGACAGGAATACAGTGACTTGTCAGGAAACAGGTGGGGGTTATACATTTTAAGTTGTGTATTTTGAGTTGGCCCATTTGATACATACTCAAAGTATTTGAAGAGTCTTTACCGGTCTCCAGTGCGTTGATAATTCAAGCGGATTCAGGGGGTGGAGTCAATATTATTGTGACTAAAGTGAACTGAATCAACTCAGCTTGCAGTTCAGCCACTGTAACAAATACTTGTTGCTCTCTTATCTCTGCCGTTCCAATGCGTACATACAAAACAAAGTGTTCTGTTTAAGGCTTTCATGTATGCGTTGGAATTGGCAATTCAAAAACCAAAACAAATGGGCCCACATACATATGGCTAATGATAGCGTGTTGTATTGGGGCGAACTGGGCTCATCGGGGCATAGCTTCAATTTAATTAGTTGAGTGTGACAAAAATATTTTCACAGAACAGAAAGCCTACAAGTGATCGCTGGATAAGCTCTTACATAAGATGTGATACAACTTGGTTATTGACTGCTTTTATATGCAGCATTCTATATAACCAGTTTAGTAATTATGGTTATCTCAAGTACTAGGACAGCGATAAGGAGAAAGTTATGCCATTTCCTTGTACTTTGTTGGAACTTACCGTTTACCGACTTTTCGGATGAAGTTGTGAGAATGGCTCGTCCGTTGATGGTTTCTCCACTGTAGTAAATCGGTTCGGGACGATCAAGCTCAAAGGAGCAGGTAGAAGGCATCTTACAGTCCTTTTTGGCGAAGTCAACCTCGATTTACGTTTCCGCTGGTTGTTGAAATTAAAAGTCCCAAAATTGTATTTTGTGCCGACGCGAAAGCCAGAAAATTATTCAGCACCAGACAAGCGTCGCACCCAAAGTGAGATATACTATGAGAATCGCCGGTCTGCGGCAGCTGAGTTATTTGTGACATCATCGCTTCCCGAGAGCAAAAGCTTATAAACAGAGAGTAAAATCGGGAGAGCGAGCTTCGAGACCTGTGCTCTTCTGAAAAATATCTGGCAGAACAAACACTTCACCCGCTGTTTATACTTGGTACTCGGTGGGCTCGTTGCTACGAACTATAACGCAATCAGAATTTTCTAAACAGACGCTAGTTGAGGAACTCCTTTTTGAATGACCATTAGGGCGGTCCATATTTGTATGCAAGTGTTCAAGGTCCGACTCTTACCCACTCACACGCGCAATACTAAGCAGATAAGGCTTTTTAAAGATTCCATTCTTTCATTACAATGACTTAAAGGGGTTTAGCAAGAGACAACAAAAATAAATATTTTTTAATAAATGCATTTTAATTAAAATAAAAATATACAATAAATAAATGGAAGAAAACTAATTCTAAAATTGGTATTAGTATTTAGGTGAACACTTTATCGGTTTACGCAACGAAAAGCATAATGCTTTACTTCTTACTTTGCAACATCTTTATCTACAACATTAAGCAATCCATCTGTTTGCCAAAATGAATTCATCTGAGGTAGCTGTCAGTCTAGTGACATTATGAGCTAGTAACTCGAACTAATCATAGAACAGCGGAGCCAGACCCCTTTGAATGCGGTGGTGGGGTCCTACCAAAGTTAGTGTACATCGGGTAACGCGGCATAAAGTGATCACTGCGGCCCTCCTCCTCTTCATCTATGTCCATAAACTTTTTACCAACAATAGTTGCTTCCTCGAATGTTGGTGGCCCTGTAAAAGTAAGAATTAGGTTTATGTCAGCATTTCATAGCATAAACAATATTATTGAGTATCTTAAACTACCTACCGTAGTCATCGTTGGGTGGCAGATCTGAAGTCGGAGTTCTTTGTGTGACCAGAATGCTCGGATTGTCCGGAACCCGGGCTATTAACTCTGCCACATGGGCGGGGTCTTCCGCGCTCTGGACCAATGGAATGGTGCCGATAACAATGGGCACGTATAAATCCGGATCAGTTTGGCAATCGTTCAAGTCGATGGTCAGCTGAACTTCATAGCTCACTGATACGATGTTACTTTCGCGGGAGGAGGGCGGAACCGCCGGAATGGTCAGCGTGCCCTCGATTTCCCTCTTTGAGAGCCTCAAAACCTTTGCTTTTTGGTAGCTGTGTGCCACAATGTGCTCTTCCTCATATGAATGGAGGGCGGGGGTTTGCGCCTGAAGTTTGTAGACCTGTTTCAACCGCATTTCCATGCCCACCAGATCCCGGCGACTCGATTGGTTGTCGACTTCTAGGTTGAAGCGTACCTTCTGGCCGGGTGCGTAGCCACCGAAGGGTATTGTGAGGGTCGAGAGCACCGGACCCGACCTACAGTGCCAGCAGCAAAAGTGCTTGATGTCCTCGTGAACCAAGGGAATCTAGACAATCGAGACACTTAGCCCTCGTTTTGTTTTATAGTTTTGAGCTTACCAGGAGTAAAGGGCTCATGTTGAGGTTGTACGTTTGCAGGACCGTCAGCGGTTTCTTGAAGATTTTGCTTTGTCGATCGGGAAGGCCGATGCAAAGTTCGATCTCGTACCAGATCTTTCCGTACTCCGACACCACCGACGAGGGACAGTCGGGAGGCAGGAATGTACTGAAGGGGAAGGTGTGCGTGCCGGCTGGCAGTGTTCCGGATTCGTTGACATTGGTCCTAGTGCTCAGGTAGGTCTGCCTGCCCCGGAATACCTCGTGTCCCGTCAAGGAAAGTTCTCTAACATCTTGAAAGCGCACTTTGCCCTCACCCACGAAGAGTAGGAAAATCTCTTTAAAAAGGGGAAAAGAAGGAATAGATCGTGATTTTCGCAACAAAAGGGTAGCAATGGTGCGAGTATCTCATTTATATTTAAAAGCTCTTTTTGCCCGTTTACAAGAGCTTTTTGTCTGCTACTGATTTGCTCTGCTTTAGTACACAAGCGCTGCGCAAGAATCTCTCCAATATGTAAGTTAAATCCCAATTTGTTTAGCATTTTCAGTCTCCGAGATCCAAGCGTTCGTGTGGAATCGCTGCCTTCCACCTGTTACATACTTTCCGAAAAGTACAATACACCCTCTTGATCTACGAACAGTGGGTATAATAAACAAACCCGACACTTCACGTGGCTCATGATTGCGGGTAGCTGAGCTTTTCGAGGCATGTCAACAGTTTTATTTACTTCAATTGTTATTTGTTAATTTTGAAAAATATATTTAGATATATCAAATGGCGTTTTCGTAATCTTTTTTTAAGCCCTCTAGTATTATTGCTATGCGTTTATAGTAAACTACTGAGTTTTTGCTTGATTGTTTCTAAACCTCACCATTCACGGATAGTTCTGACTTGGTCGTGAGAACGGCGCGCCCACTTATAGTTTCTCCACTGAAGTATATGGGATCGCTGCGGTCGAACTCAAAAGAGCAGCGCATTTCAAAACGCTTATATTTGAGAAAATATATTTTTTATTTTTTGTGCTAGTGACTCCAGTCCAAATTTAGTTTCTGTCGACACCCAAGAGTAATAATAATCAGCACGAGGCAAGCTGAGCACTGACACTAAAAACATGATGAACATTAACTCAATTTATTTTTAGCACGAAAGTTTCTAATGGCCAAGAGGCAAGAGAGAGCTTTGAACCTACGCAATTTCGAAACGCTTTTGTTGTTTGTAAACAAAAATCATATGTAATCTTTTTATACCCGTTACTCGTAGAGTAAAAGGGTATACTAGATTCGTCGGAAAGTATGTAACAGGTAGAATGCAGCGTTTCCGACCCCGTAAAGTATATATATTCTTGATCAGGATCACTAGCCGAGTCGATCTAGCCAAGTCCGTCTTTTCATCTGTCCGTCAGTCTGTCTGTCCGTATGAACGGTGAGATCTCGGAAACTATAAGAGCTAGATCAGGCAGACTTGACATGCAGATTCCTGGGCTTCCTGCGCAGCTCAAGTTTGTCAGAGGGGTGCCACGCCCACTCTAACGCCCATAATCCGCCAAAATCTGTAGCGCCCACAGTTATTTTTAAATTTTAACTGAATTGTGTTTGTCTCATCAATAGCTATCGACTGACCTAAAAAAACGTACCACGCCCACCCTAACGCCCAAACATAGCACTGAAATAGCCGGTAGGCGCCCTAAAATATCGCATTGCTGGTAATATATCTTCATTTTCCATTTGCTCCCTTAAGCTGAATAGCGGGTATATGTTTCTCTTTTAAAATTCAAGTACCAAAGTTATTGGGCAGACCAAACACCTGATTTATAATTTAACATATATATTGCTGTGTTTAAAAACAATTTTATGTTTAATTTGAAATGTCGTAAAATTATATCTTACATTTTTACTTTAATGCATTCAAAAACTTGACTTTTGCTGTTGCGTACTATCGCCATTTATCGCATATCACCCAGGAGACACTTTTATACACTTGTTTGTTTATTTACCATTCTTTGGGTATATGTTGGTATACATATAAACATTTTGGTTAGTACACTGGCGAACCGAAAAGAAATAAATACTGCCGAGATAAGATATAGTCGTGATTTGGCGATAAACACCCTCAGATTTGCACGGGTGACTCCACGGGCTGTTTCTCAGGGCGCTGCTTTGACTGCCCGGGATCGGCGGGTCGTCTGCGCCGGCGACGCCGTTTCTTCTGCGGAGGATTCGGAGGCGGACTCTGGAAGGTGTCCACATCGAAGACCGGGTAGCGGGGAGTGAACCGAGAGGACTCGCTGACGGTGTTTGCGTCCGTGTCCGCAATATCAGTCGTCATGAACATGGCCTGCTCGTACGTAGGTGGAGCTGTGGAAAAAAGCACAAGATTCAAATTAAATACTACAAAACTAGCTTAAAAACTATAAAAAAAACTTATAAAAACATTGTATAAGGAAAAAGATTCTTTGAAGCAGCAATTCGGTCTGTGAAATTATTAATAAAAAAAAATTATATAATCAAAAAAATGTTTTTCAGATAAAGAGACTACAAACTATTTTTGAAAAATGCATATCTTTTTACAGAACTGAATGGTTTTGATTTCAATGTAAACTAAAAAATTACTTGTTTATTACTTTTTATCCAACGATTTTATATAGTACCGAGACCATTATATAGGAATTTTCTTCGACTTACGCAAATCTGGCACGAAATCGTCGGTAGGCTCTAGCTCATCGTCTCCGTCTTCGGGCAGCTCAAAGTCCTCCAGATCCTCGCTCATCTCGTAGCCGGAGTTGCTGACCCCGCTGTTGGACATCTGGGCCAGTTCCATGGCCCTCGTGGAGGTGCAGGGCAAATCGGGGGGCAGTTGGCTTCCGGCGGCAAAGGCGTTGGTCGGGGAGAATTCCGGTCCGGAGGCCGCAGTGGCCAGTGGAACGTTGCCAATGGTGATGGGGATAATAACGCGTGGGTTGGCCATCAGCCAGTTCATCGCAGCCACCACGCGCACTTCGTAGGACACCCGCACCACCTTGCTCAGGTGCTCGCAGGTGGGCGCCGTGGCCGGGATCCTCAGAGATTCCGAGTAGGTCCTCTGACCGTGACGGGCCACCGGTCCGCACTCGCGCTTCACCAGCATTATCTTCTCGGAGGTGGTGCGCATCGACGGCGTGTCAGCCGTGTAAGTGGCTCGCAGGTGCAGCATGATTAGCAGTTTCCGGCAATCGGAGCTCGAATCATTGCGCACGTGGGCGTGAACCAGCATAAACTGACCCGGGACGTAACCCTGCTGCTGCAGGGTGACCTTCAGATCGACTGGTTTCGTGTGCATCAGGCAGAAGTACTCCACGGCCTCGTTGCTCGCCGGCTCTCGGAGCATCTTGGTCTCCTGGTTCAAGTCCAGGAGCTTCAGCACCGTGAAGCCCACGTTGTGGGTGCGGTTGGAGGCTCCCGGCTTGAGGAAGGTGACCTTGGCCAGGTACCGGATGTGGCCGAAGGCACCCTCGAAGGACGAGGGGCAGTGGCTGGGAATGGGGCAGGCAAAGGTGTATGTGTACGTCCCGGCGTCCATGTTGAAGTTGCTGCCCTGCTCGGAGCCCATGAGGTAAGTGGTGGAGGCTATGTAGTCCTCCCGACCGCTGAACTGGTGCTTCGATCGCTTCTTGGGATTTTGGATGGCCACCGCCTGACCATGTCTGCGGAGTCGCCACAGCGCCTGCGCATATCCACTGATCTGCAGTTTGATTCCTGAAAATACCGAAATATCAAAATGTAAATTAATAATTAAATAAAGGTATACATGTATAAGCTAGTCAAGAATTTTTAGAAAGCTTTTGTAAATAAATAAATTTACAGGTTAAGATAGAGCTGCTGTAAAAAACACAATAGTATCGTAAAAATGTTAAAATTTGTTTATCTTTTTGCAACCGAGATTATAGTTCTGTTTAACTTCAAACTGGGTTGCCTATCAAGGTGGGTATAATATCATGATAAGATAACACAAGCCGGAAGCCGTTACTGGCTTTCCTAAGAAAAATGAATAAATCACTATTTAATGAGGGTAATGGTTGAAGAATAGGTGTGATAAAGCTCTGTTCTGTTTATTCTGTTTGCCTTGACAGACTTTGACTCAAACTATTTAAATCGCGATCTTTTCAAGGCCGGCCTGCGGAATAGTAATATAACCCAAAATGATTACCATTACCCATGTCTTTAAATCCCGCTTTATAAACATTATTCATTGCTAACCGATATCAAGTACCTTTACTGCCGAGCGCAAACCAAAATAAACATGAGTAAGTCCGCCGGTATTTCCTCAAAACGAAATCAAATCACTTGGGTAGATCCCCCGCCATAAGTAACAAACTTATCTCTGTCTATAGGCTCCGGGAATCATCAATTATCGCACATTTGGAGAGTCCGCATGGTTATCACTTAATTACCCTTTTCAATGGTTTGTTGAAACTTTTGCCTGTGCCAAACCTGACATTATCCGATGCGATAAGATACGCCACGCCAGATAAGCGAAGTCCATCACTAGCTGGTGATACACGAATCCTAGTTGAGCTACGTACCTCGTAGTTTCTTGGTCTTGTTCAGATTGACAATCACCTTGCCGGTTATCACCTGGCCGGTGAAGTAGGTGCCGTGTTCGTTCTGGTCGAACGTTATCATGCAGTTCTTCGACATGATGGCGAGTCAGATTCGGTGATGGCCCTCTCCAGAGCTGTTACCTTTGCGAACGGTCCTAGCTCGCCCGCTGCCCAACGAGAACTGAGGCTAACTGTGTGTTAACAGGGCCTAGACTCTCTTACCCCATATTTGCTGTTGGCCGGCACTATCTTATCGCCTTAATTCTCTACAAAACCCACTGCAATGCTTTCTTTCAGAGCGAGTGCAAAATCACGGATAGTTGGCAACGCGGCGAGTTGAGTGAAACAGCTCCATAAATGTGTTAACAACTTGCATGAAAATTCAGTAGCTGAATGTCGGAGTGGCCCTTGAAGTTACCAACCTTTATCTCCGCTATCTCAGCCTTGTGAAACCTTCTCCCCATCGATCACCGCCCGCCGGCAGTTGCGTATATTTTCTATCGCTGTCACTTACATATGTAAATACTACGCTAGCAATGGTACAAATTTGTGTTTAAATACATAAATACCTATCGCATTGATAAGATAAAATAAAAATGTTGGCCAAATAAATGCTGCAAAAATAAATAAAAACCGACCCAGCGGGTGACTTCAGTTCGCTGGGAGACACGGCGCAGACAGGGCAAAAGCTACCCAACTCCGGGTTTACCAGTGAAATCAATCCGAATAATGGTAATCTGTGAGATTGAGTTCTGCAATAACCCCCGGGGGATTTTCTATGCAGGCCAGCTGATTTCCGGAGAGGTGGTAATCAAGACCGACAAGGCGAAACCAGTTAAAGGTAAGAGCTGATTCATTTTCACTCGTTGTCTGCATTTGAAGCAAACTCTATTTGCGGACCGACATAATTGGATTTGAAGTGCATGTGTTGCAAGTGCTAGGAATAGCCGGCCCATTGAAAACCTATCTTTACATTCAGCGGTGGTTCTCCAAATCAAGGGATATGCCGAGACCCATTGGTCTGACACCGAGTACGATCCGGAGGATCAGCCGAACGGGGAGTCGTTCAACGGACATGTGGACTACCTGGCCACCAGGGCCTATCTGCACGGGTCTAGCTCCAGCATAGGTGTGTTCCAAGATGATAAATCACCATAAATCAAGAGATAAAGAAATCAAAGCTCCATTTCAGAGGTGCTTATTGAGCCCGGTACTAGCACACATAGATTCGCCTGTCAGTTGCCCATCACATGTCCCTCTTCTTTCGAGGCGGCACTCGGTCGGATACGTTATCTGGTGAACGTGAGGTTCGTGCGTCCGTGGAAGTTCGACCAGAACTTCAATCGGTGCTTCACTGTACTCAAAGTGATGGACCTGAACTCCGAGAGTCTGATGTTGAGGGTAAGTTATTTCTAAGAATGGATAGCTATGAAATAACTCGTTTACGTGGTTTCAAATTATACATTTTTAATAAAATCTAAATCTAAATATTGTGTCTTATATCAGTATCATTTGTAATCTTTGCAGGTACCCAGCCAAGTGGAGTCACAGCGCACTTTCTACTGTTTTCCCTGTCGCTCGTCGCCGCTCAGTATGCGCCTCTCCCTGCCGCAGGGTGGCTATGTGCCAGGACAGACTGTACCGGTCGAGGTTATGGTCACCAACGACAGTGGCGTGGCAGTGGAGGAGATAACCGTGAAACTGGCCATGGTGGTGATCTACTACAGTCAGCCCCTGTGCGCGGACACCAACAAGGATCGTTTCGTGATGGTCCAGAAAACTGGAGAGGGAGTTCCGACAAAGTGCCACAAACAACTAACCTTCGATCTTAGGGTCCCAGCAACTCCGCCAACATGCTTCAATCTGTGCAGCATCATTCAGATAGGCTACCAGGTCGAGGCAGAGGCCAGGGTCAAGGGTTGCCATGGTGGTCAGTCCCTCCACATACCCGTAACTATTGGAAGTGTCCCGCTAACGAGGAAACTGCAGAAAGAACCAAAGACTTGGGGCGAGGACGTCCTACCCCAGCAACTGGATGCCAAGGCATTGGTTTTGATTGAGAGCGAGCAGGCTGGA
The DNA here is from genome assembly GCF_025231255.1 of Drosophila biarmipes. Taxonomy (NCBI): domain Eukaryota; kingdom Metazoa; phylum Arthropoda; class Insecta; order Diptera; family Drosophilidae; genus Drosophila; species Drosophila biarmipes. The sequence goes on along the minus strand of NC_066616.1, from coordinate 6,935,846 downwards.
GAACCGCCTGGACCTCCTACTCCTTGGTCGGCAGACCCTTCTATTGGTGAGCTACCATTTTGTAAAATATTTTAATACTTTATAGGAGTATATAATATTTTATATAATCTTAGGCTTTTATAAGAACTAAATGATTGTATTAAGTATAGAAAGAATATTCAGAATTAATTAATGTTTTGCAGCTCCTCCGGACTATGTCGAAGCAAAACACATTTGTCCGGATCCACAGAAATTTCCTCAGTCTATGAAAAAGTCTATGAAAAGAATTGGTAAGGGATCACAAGAGAAGAAAAGAGATGACATTTCGTTCGCACCCTTATATGGCGTCTTTGATCTGTCAAATCAGACGGAAGAAATCATTGTCAGACCCAATGAAATGAAGACTGAAGGAGGCTATGTCAATGAGGAGGTAGAAAAAAGCACTTGGCTTTAAAGAATATAAAGATTAAAAAAAGTAATAAAATAAATAAATTAAAACAAATCAAACTAAATCAATACCTAGTTTTATTGACAAACGCGCACTGTGGGAACTTTTTATGCCCCATGATCAATACTTGTCGGGGCTATCCCTATCTTATCGAAGCTATAGCTCAGAAACAAGTGCAATTGAGAGTTGAGCAAAAATATTTATTCCAGTTGAGTGGAGTGGCTCTCTCGAAACACTAGAGACTCAGTTCACAGAGGGGAATTTTTTGTTTTAAGCCATCAATCAGCTGTTTCATTTTATTACTGATAATGTGATTCACAGGCTGGAAATCAACTATTCAATGTAAAAGTAATTTCACCGATAAGATAAATCAAACGAAAGGTGTCCATAGCACAAAAGAAGTGGATTGAAGCTTTTTTGTTCAGTTTAAATTGCGACCATTAAAAGGGAAACAGCTCAACGACAGCCGAAAATTAATACAAAACTTACGGTGTGGTCCCCTCAATTTAAAACCATGGGAATAATTTGCCAAATTCTTTTTCACAACAACACTCAAGGAGTATTCTATGCGGGCCAAACGATTTCTGGTCAAGTGACTTTGAGTACGGATAAAGAGATTCAAATTAAAGGTAAGTGCAAAGCGATTTCCTCCTCCCTGCAAAAGTATACAATACGTGTTAACTTATTTCCACATCACAGCAATTAAACTTAAGGTCAAAGGGTTTGCCGAGACCCATTGGACCGAAAGCAAGAATGATATGAACAATAAGTCCACTACAGAATCGTTCAATGGCTATGAGAAATACCTTTCCAGTAAATGTTTTCTGTTGGGTTCCGAGACAAGCCCCGGTAAGCGGATTAACTTGCTTTTAAGTTTTGATTTGCATTACGTATTAATTATTTGTAATTATTAAAGAAATATGTTTGGCGCCTGGAACCAGATCGTACAATTTTGCCTCCCAGATTCCAATCAACTGTCCTTCGTCGTTCGAGGGTTCGCACGGGCGTATACTTTATAAGGTGGATGTCAATATAACACAGCCCTGGATATATGACAGCGTATTTTCAAGAGCCTTCACAGTAATTCAAGTGATGGATTTAGGCACCTATGAGTCTGTTTCTCAGGTGGGTTTTGAAATTTTACCCTTAAGCTATACAAAATATGGCATATTTATTTATTTCTGTATTATATTCAAACTCTTTGTAAGCTTTCAGTATTTTGTGTTTCCGGCTTTTAAGCAAAACAATTAATGATAAGAGCTCTCATATGACCATCATCGGTGACATAATGTCCTACAGACAGACAGTAATATAGAGCAACTATTTAACATTTAGTTAACATATTTTATAGAGATAAACGTTTAAAAATATTTTAAAATTATTTTCCTTAGGTTCCCGTGCAGGCCAGGACGGAGAAGACGTTCGGGGTCTGGCCCTTCCGGTCGGATCCGCTGACCCTGGAGCTCAATCTGCCGCAGACTGGTTTCGTGCCCGGACAAACAGTGCCCGTCAACGTTTTGGTGGGAAACGAAAGCAAAATCCGGGTGCACGAGGTCAAAGTGGGCCTGGCCATGATGATCACCTACTACAGCGACCGCAGGTCCGACACAAATAATGAGCGCAAGTCCGTGGCCAAGCTGAAGGCAGACGGCGTCATGCGGAACTCCCGGAAAATGTACGACTTCCAGCTGCTGATTCCCTCCACTCCGCCCTCCAGTTTCCGCCTGTGCCGCATTATAGAGATCGGATACCAGATCGAGGTTGTGGCCAAGGTGAAGGGCATGCACATTAACGGAACCCTGGTACTGCCGGTGACTATCTGTGGGGTTCCGATAGCGCCGCAAATGGTGCAATATGTTCCAGACTGCTCCGCCCCCCCGATTCCAGAGCAAAGGGCTTTGTCTGTGGTCGAGGGCGATGGAGCTTGTGCTCCAGCCGCCCCTCCCTATCCCTGGGCAGAGGGTTCCTCCTTGCGTAAGTTCCTTTTATAAAAATGTATTCTTTAAAAGCTGTATTATCGTGATACTTTATAGCGCCACCTAGCTATGCTGAGGCCATGCATACCTACACAGATCCTTTGAAGGCCAGCCAGGGTCAGCAGAGTTCGGAAAGTGTGGAAGGGAACTCCTATAAGCCGCTGTATCCTGTTTTTAATATGCCAACTCAAAGTGAGAAAAAGGTGGACACCGAAATCCCGGAGAAAAAGGAAAAAATGTGAGGAGGGATGAGGAACATAATTCAAATTTGATAGTTTGGAAACCCTTTCCTGAGCCTGCAAACCAAGAAGTAATTGCTTTTCTCCCGTTCTACAGGCCTTGTTGGTTGCCTGTCTGCAGCATTTGGCGAAATGTATAATTCAAAATTGTGGAGGCGATAAGATAAAAGTTGGCTTGGCCATCGCAAATAGGAGCCATCGCAGTGTTTGTTTCATTCTCAGTTCGTTTCCGGCAGGCAAGTGGGCATGTCGCTAGCTGCTCCGCCGAAAGCCGTCCAATCCAATCTGTCCGGAGTTCTCGGAAGTTGGGGAGTCAATAACTGAACACTGGCATTAAAATCAAATCAGTCGTGTTCGCACTGGCACCAGAGGTGGATCGCCCATAAAGACGCAATTACGCGTGCATTACAATTATGGCTGTTACCTGTGAAATCGACTTCGATAACAACCCCCACGGCACCTACTTCGGGGGCCAGGTGCTGACTGGCAGGGTTACGCTGAAACTGGACAAGGTGAAGCTGGTGAAAGGTGAGGGAGTTCGATTGGGATTCTTTGGCAATTCGGCGACATTTCAGTAGTGAGTCATGCTTATCTTATCGATGAACTTTAAAGTGCGGTTAAACGGTTTGCGAAGATCGAGCACAGTGACTCACATTATTTATAATGGTGAGGGAACCACACGCGCAAAATCAAATGCCCACAGAAAGGTGTTCGGTGAACGTACACAGATGCATCGATGATAAATATTTGCGGTCGATAAGATTAAATTATTTTTAAACAATCAATGGTTTTCGCATTAATTGATACGAAATATGGGTAGATAAATGCTTGGTTTTCCCGCAAGTGTCGATATTAGTACCGATTTTTGGTATACAGAAGTACTTTTAAATAAAAAATTTAATTTATTTAAAAGCTGCTGGTAAATAAAAATAATCAACTTTTATTTGAACAACAACAATTTGAACATAAAATATGGTTCTTAAACTGGATCATTATACTGCAGCCTTTAATGCATTTCTTGTGTTTATAAAAAGCAGTCAAACTTTAAGTGCAACAATACTAAATTCGCTTATGCAAAGAAATTTGGAAAATAACAAAAATAAACATTCTACCCTTTGAATAAATGTTTACGTCCATGTTTACCCAACTCGTGTTTATCAGCTGAGGCTTTTCTCCGCAGCCATCACCTTGAACATAACCGGCTACGCGGAGACGCGGTGGATCGAAAGGGACAGGAGGCGGAGACGCAGCACGTTCTACGGCCGAGAAGATTACGTTGCATCCAAAACCTTTTTGGTGGGATCCAATCTCAGCAGTTCGTATAGCGACCACCCCACCTAAAGAGCTATCGCTAACTACATCAGCATCTGCAGGTCAAGTCTCCATTGAAGCTGGCATCCACACGTACAACTTTGTGTGCCAGATCCCCACCGAGTGCCCTTCGTCCTTCGAGGGAACCAATGGAAGGGTTCGTTATATGACCAACGTGACCCTGGTTAGACCCTGGAAGTTCAACCAGAGCTACACGCGCTGCTTTACGGTGCTCAAGGTTATGGACCTCAACTTCGACAGTCCGCTGCTGAGGGTGAGTGTGTAGATCTGTTTGCACATATTTGAACGCAATTGTAATCGTTTATTTAAGGTACCCGCCCACAGTGAGACCGCGAAGACCTACTGCTGCTGGCCCTGCCGCTCAGATCCGCTGACCCTTCAGCTGACCGTTCCCCAGACAGGGTTTGTGCCCGGCCAGAGTGTTCCCCTCAGCGTGCTGGTCACCAACGACAGCCACATCCCGGTGGAGCAGCTACTCTTGTCGTTCGTGATGCTGGTGACCTACCACAGCAAGCCCCCTTCAATGCCCAACACCACCTCCGAGCGGTTGGTGGTCAACACCTTGAAAGGGGACTCCGTGCAGCGGAACTGCAAGAAGCTCTTCACCTACGAGATCAGGGTGCCGGCCACTCCGCCCACCTGCTTCAACGTGTGCGGCATCATCCAGATAGCCTACCAGGTGGAGGTGGAGGCCAAGGTGAAGGGCTGCCACAAGAACGAGGTGGTCAGCATTCCTGTGACCATTGGCAGTGTTCCCCTGGCCCAACACGTGCCCATCCAACCTCGTGGTTTGGTCGGGCAGACGCTTGATGTAAATGGGTTGGCTGGTGGAAGTGTGGCCACCGCTCCTCCTCCGAATGCTTCCAGCCCCTGGGCTGTCGACGATTCCATTCGTGAGTTCATATGGAGTGCACTTGTATTTCATAATTACACCTCAAATATTTACTTAAAGCTCCCCCCAACTACCAAGAGGCTCTCCACATGCGAAGCACGGCTGCCCCTCCTACCGACGACTTAGACGACCCGGAGACAGTACAGCCCAATACTCTTGACCTGGATGGCAGTGCCTACAAGCCACTGTATCCGGTATTCGACATTCCGAGTCCCTCAGCCCCACCGCCAGCGGATTACACGCAGAACTACATGGCAGAGAGAGCCTTTGTGAATCCCGCCATGGATGTGGACAAGGACAAGGGAACTTGGCTATGAAAACAGAAAAAACTACTAGAAATTAATGAACGACGAAGCATGTTTTTCAAACACAGAAAAAGCTGTACAAAATATTATAATAAACCTACAAAAATGTTAAAGAATACTTATAAGGTGGAACCGAGAACTGCCTTAACTTGGATACTCCTATGTGCGCTTTACAAACTGTAATCATTGTTTCTGGTGGCCTTCCAAGATTTTTCTGTTCCCAACGAGATGCTTCTGCTATGGTAATGAGCGGTTCCCCTATCAAAACCCCTTGAATGCGGCACAACTTCTCCAGGGCCAAGGTCTACGTTGCCAACTCAGATAGTGCCCCAAAGCGAACTACCAGAACAGCTCGCAAGGGCACTTTTGATCGACTCTTATACAGTTTGGGTCCGATTCCACGGCGTTCCCGGAGAAACCCGATTCCGCCTTCCGCCCCAAGTTGGGGTTCTTATCGCTTATCTAACGACGCGGTCGCACCGCAAGCAGTCCAGAAGTTTTGTACTTAAATTAGTCGCCCCAAACCATCGGTTTTAGCAGTTTGCACGCTCGGTCGTTTAATCTGGGAAAATAAAAATGGTCGTTACGTGTGAGATCAGCTTCGATAATAATAGACTCGGTACTTTCTACGCGGGACAGCTTGTCAGCGGCTGTGTGACCCTCAAGTGCGACAGATCCAAGGATGTGCAAGGTACTGGGTCGCGACATGTGCGAAATGATGCGAAACCGAACCCTAAAGGTTCAGTAATTGCTCGAATTTAGCCTACATGGCCGCGGCGTTATAAATATATTCTCGATAACGACATGTGTGTATATGTGGAAATTATATATTTTTATGACGACATTGACTTTAGCGGACATTCTTCGGTGCGGAATGTGTGAAGTTGATTGATAACAACACACAGCAACGTCGCGTTGGAATTATTTTAATACGAGATTAGGAAGAGTGTTTCCGATACCTCCAAACACAACCATTCGAACCCTTTTAGATTTCATTTAGTATTTGATTTTAGTTATATAACGAATATTGTTTATAGTAGTGTGATTGTTTAAAGTAAAAGTGTATACACACAGCTCAGTTAAGATTACCATTGGATTAATCACTTGTGAACCTCCCAACTTTAATAGCTGATTATGTATGCTCCAGTATAGTGTCAGTATCGTACTTACTCTCTGCCCCCATTTTCAGCCGTGCTACTTAAGGTGGTGGGGTATTCCATTACCAAATGGACCGAGAAGAGTCTCGGATCGTCAAAGCTCTATGCGGGCCGTGAGGATTACCTAGCATCCAACACTTATCTGTTAGGGTCCGAGCAAAGTGAGTGCGCATGTCGGAACCTGAGAGATGCTTGGACTCATAAAATTGTTATTATCTTGGGACAGACAGCAACAGACACACCATTCAGGCTGGGGTGCACAACTACAACTTCGCCTGCCAGCTGCCCTACCAGTGTCCTTCGTCCTTCGAGGGCCGCCACGGCTGCATCCGCTACATAGTCAAGGTCCTACTCATCAGACCGTGGAAGTACGATCAGGCCTATACAAAGGGCTTTACGGTTCTCAAGATGCTGGACCTGAACTTTGACACGCCCCAGCTAAGAGTAAGTTTCAATCTCGAGCTAACTGCGTACAACAGCTAAAATATTTCTTTATAAATAAGAACGAATAATATGCTTTTATTAAAGTCTTAAACCGTATTTGTTGTATTGTCACAGTATTGAATGCTTTTAGGAATGAGAAGAGAAGCTACTTCAAGGCAAAGATAAAGTTTAAATGCCCTCGCAGATTTTTACCAATCAGAATTACACCTAAATGCAAAATTGTAAATATTGAACCGAAATTGTATATATAAATATATACATTAATAATACCAAACGTAAATATGCTTGAGCTTATTGCTACAAACATCTGATCTAAAGTATGAAGCCCTCTGACATGGTTTACAACCAGCATCCATAACTCAAGCAACAACAATACTTACTTATGGCGGTTATATATTTAATCCGGACATGTGTTATCTTTTTAAATATATTATCATTTTGTTTCTATGACCTCAGTTGGCTGCCCACAGCGAGGGTTACCGAACCTTTTGCTGCGGTCCCTGCAAGACGGATCCTCTCAAATTGGAGCTGAACCTGCCGCAAGCGGGCTACGTGCCCGGACAGAAGATTCCGGTGACCGTGGTGGTGGTCAACAACACTGCGGTGGCCGTCTCCGAACTGCGAGTCGCCCTCGTAATGCTGGTCCGGTACTACAGCGTGAGTCCCGAGCACTCCCGAGTGGAACGAATCATAATATCGCGGGCCAAGGGGGATTCGGTGCTGAAGCAGTGCACCCGCTCCCTGACCATCGAGCTGCCGGTGCCATCTACCCCGCCCACTTGCGTGGAGCTGAGCAACCTCATCCAGATCGCCTACCAACTGGAGGTGGAGGCTCTGGTAAAGAGTCTTCGGAAGCAGCAGCTGATGGTCATGCCGGTTACTATTGGAACGATTCCCCTGGCAGTTCCAGGCATTGTGGTCCAACAACCTCCCCGGCGGAGTGCCCACTATGAGGGACCGCAGTCCAGAAGGGATCCTCCCGACGAGCTCCCCATGGTCACCGCCCTCGGCAGTGTGCGCAGCGATTTGACGCCCAGCCCAGCTGATTCAGGTGAGATCATGGTCTTACATTACCAAAGCGAACAAATGTCTTTCCGACATCTACGTGCCAATGAACCTGCAATGATTGGTTGCAATCTTATCAAATCTTTACTTAAGGTACTAAGTACGCAGTTATCTGTAGATATGGTCAAAATATGGCCAAAAGGCAAGTTCAGCGCAATTATTGATCAAATCGCAATTATGGATCAAATATAATTTAAAAGAAGTGCAGAATCTGGCGTTTTTTATATTAAAATTCACTTTATCTTAGAAACAAGCGTTACATAAACAAATAATTTGAAGTTTTCATGATATCTCCGAGTTTTATACAAATTGGGGGCTCACTAAATCTTCTAAACCCATTTTCGTATGAAATTGTATGTGCAGTACGTTGAGTTAATGCAAGAATGCGTAAAAACAGAAAGGGAAAATGCAATTTAGAGTAATAATATTTTTCATTGATTTCAAGATAATAGCAAATGTTTCTACATTTATACGATAAGAAGGTGCTATTAACATTACAAATGATAAGAGCAATCGTTTCACGCAGTAAGGCATTTTGTATTAGTCGCATTAACCAATTAAAATTACATTGTTAATTATTTATAACCACCACCGGTTTCATGCATTCTAGCACTTCCAAGTTATGAGGAGTCGCGGCACACGCAGCGCGGCAATATCAACGAGGAAGAGCTCCATGCTTTTGGGATCAACGAGTTTGCTCCCCTCTATCCTGTCTACAGTATACCCAGTCCTACCCCCGTGCTCTCGGCAAATACTCGGAATGCGGGATTCGTGAACCAAAGCTTCGTCAAATAGACCGTTTATAACATTAACATTATTAATCAATTTTACACTTCTTCATAACAATCGAAAAAAATAAACCAGTAATTCTAAAAAGAGGAAGTTTAAATAAGAAATTATTTATTTGGAAACCACACGGTTTCTTGCCCTTTTCTACTATACCCACTTCTCGTGGTGTGAAGGTTAGAAAGTATGCAACAGGCAGAACTAATCCCTTTTACACCCCGTAGAGTACATTTTTTGTAGATAGGGCTCACCAGCTTTCTTATACCCCTTACTCGTAGAGTAAAAGGGTATACTAGATTCGTCGGAAAGTGTGTAACAGGTGGAAGGAAGCGTTCCCGACCCCATAAAGTATGTATATTCTTGATCAGGTGGCGCCCTAAAATATAGTTTTGGTGCTCGAGTATCTTCACTTCCCTTTTGCTCCCTTAAGCTGAGTAACGGGTATCTGATAGTCCAGGCACTCGGCTATCGCGTTCCTCCTTGGGAAAGTTGAAAACCTGCATACACTGAGTTTTTAAAAACACACGCAGTTTTCCCTGAAAAGCAATGTTAGGTTTTACAGAAGCCGGCTTGAATGAGAACCAAACAAATATTAGAAATCAGAACAGTCGCGCAGGCCAACTGTTTCCCACGACCAAGGGCTTTTAAAATCCGTACGCCTTGTGCAATTTGCCGTCAAGTCGTCTACGCCGGCATGTGCATGTGTAAAATTACACTTCTGACGAAGCATTTTTACATGTCAAATCCAGCAGAGTTTGCAAGTACTGTTGAGACCCGCCAGGCGAAATGAGTGTGCTACTGTTATACTGTATAGACGAAGCCATTTAGTCTGTTATATACAGTCGAGGGAATAGTTAACAGGTCCTTCGAGTAGGACAGTTATTAGGGAACATAAATTGGGACATGAATTATGGCATTAGCAAAGATGCAAGCCGTTATGGCAAGTGTGCTAAATATAACCTTGCTACAGTTTTATACGAATCTCTTATACATACGTGCCATAAAAACCATTTAAATAAAGAAGGTTGTCCCAAAGGTTATGTTATTTGCTAGGGTGTTAGAAAGAATTTAGCAAAGTGGATCTAAAAGTATGCAGTAGAAACAGAACGGTGTACCACGTTACAAAACTGTACTATTTTGACAAAGTCATACATTTCATATAAAACTTATACGGTGGTTTAGTACAGCAATTAGTTTTTAGTTAGTGGTATAAAAATTAATTCCAATAAAAACACTTTGTATAGTAATTTTCTGCAACTAATATTTTTATAATATTTTATTAATGTAGCTCAAATGTTCATAACATTTTATTTAAAATGATAAATAACCTTGGTCAACGCCATTTTAAAAATGATTCCATCCTTTCATAGCCAACATAATTTTTATACCCGTTTTATTTTGAGTATGACTGTTAAGTTAAAAGATTACCACATGCGACAAGTTTCACTGGCAGCACGCATACCACTCCCCACGGGACAATTGAAGGCCTGAAGGAAGTCATCATTGTTGGATAAGGTCCCCAGAACGCGGTACTTGTCGATAGTGTGCACCTTTTCTTTCAATATTGTGTTCCATAAGTGCTCCTTCTCGAAATCTGCGCAATACATCTGAGCGAAGCCCAGGAAAAAGAGCTGCTCCGGCAAGAGGTCAAGTCCCGCCAACTGCTCGCTCAATCCGTCATGCTTGGGGTCCTCCAGCAGCTGCTGCATGTGGCTGCGGTAGGCCTCCAGAGCCTGGCTCAATCCGCCACTGTCGGCAATGTTCTCGTCCACTGACGCATCTCCATCGACATGGCGGTCGATCTCCGGTACCAGGTACTTATTGTATGCATCCACAAAGCACTCGGCGCGTTTATCGAAACTCCGTCTCGAGTTCTCTGACCACCAGGAGCGATATTTTCCGCCGCCGTCGAACCGGGATCCCGAGGTGTCGAAGCCGTGGGTGAGCTCGTGGCCAATGGCGGCACCCAAGGTGCCGAATTTCAGGGAGAGCGGCCAGGCACGGTGGTAAATCGGTGGCTGTAAAATGCCAGCCATAACATAAATAGAATTCCCCAAAGGATCATAAAAAGCTTGGATCTGCATCGCCAGCAGAACCATCTGTGGCAAGGTCTCCTTGGGGAGTTCCTCGGAGTGCCGGGCGCTGAATCGACGGATGTCGCAACTGAGGCGCCGCAGGTTAATAACGGTCGCAGCGTAATTACCATCGACTACTTCAAGACGGTTGATCTCTCGAATCAGGCGATCAGTTAGAAGGCTGTCCTCCGCGGAGCCGATGACAGACCGTATTGTGGATTCCTTGAAAAGGGCCTTTTCTCTAGTCTCCGGATCCAACCAATCGGCTTTCTCAAGCGAACTTCGCAGGCCCTTCCGCAGTTCCTGTACAATTTCAGACACTTCTAGTTTCTTCTCCTCGGTGAAGTACTCCTGCAACCATAGAAAGTTAGAGCGAATAATATTGTATCTTACGACCCCGAGACTTACCGCCAAATAAAGTTTGTTGAAGAGGAAAGCCATGGAAGTTCGCAGAGCTGTTCTGCAATAAACTCGTTGGTACTTGGCCGCACTCAGCAGGGGATCGAATTTGTAGAGCAGTTTCATGGCCAGATAGTTGGCCACAGCCTCTGGGTGGCGGGCACAAACCTTGTCGATCTCCACGTAGTAAGAATGACACAACTCTTCGGTGGAATTGTCCTGCCAAACGATGTCGTAGTAGTTAGTTAGATTGAAAGCTTGGCACTCCTGACTATCATCTTCTTTGTCAGCAGCCACCAGCGCTTCCCGCCAGAACGCAAATACTCCGTCGATCACATCCGCGATTCGATCCTCTGGCAGTTGAAAGGCCTCTAAGTATCCGCGCATGCGCTTCCCGTTGAGAAGGTAGGCGTGCGAAGAGTTGCTGTCGATGCTGTCCAACTGAATGATGGAGTCAAAACCCAGTTGAGGCTGTTTAAATTGCGGCCAAAAAGGATACGCATCAGATAGCTCATCGCGGATCAAACCCGATGCCCCGTAGTTAATCAAGTGGGCGCTCATGTTGAACCAGCTGAACTTGGAGGCATCCCATGCGGCACCATCGACGGCGGGGAAGCCTCCGATCGACCTGATAAGCCCTAGGTAATTCGGATCGGCAGCGGGGAACGGATAGAGATCTGCCCCCAGGCAGGCATTGTAGAATTGCTGGGCGATCTTCAAGTCGCTGGACACGTTGAGGGACTCCGCTAGATCCGACCTGCCCAAAAACTGTTCCGCGATGTCATCCAGTGTGTAGGTAATGTCAAACGCACTGGAGCGCTCTTCGGGGGAGTATCGGTCCGGTTTCACGATTCGGTAGTTCCCACAGGCGTACTCGTAGAAGTCGTCACAGGGTAATACACTGAAGTTCATGTAGGACCTCATCAGATCTGCGTGCGATTGCAGATAGCTTGTATCTTTCTTGCTGCCCGTTACTGTCCTGGCTTTCCCTTTCGTGGAGAGCTCCAGTAAAGCAAGAGAGGTTAGACATCCCCATAGCCAAGCGGATCTAAAGCTTATTGAACACAAAATCATTCTATAATAAGACTCTCATCAGCGGCTTAGGGGCCTTCAAGGGTTCCGTATTTAAAAATCAGACTTGGGTCACCTTCTTGATTCAGATCACTATTTAGAACTATCTGCCTTCCAAAATCATAACTATGGCGTGTGCATGAGATAAGCAGAGGGTAAAATAATATATTCACCATATAAAAGTACTTTTCGAACAATACTCAGGGAAAAGCATCTGCTTAAACAAATACAAGCTGCCTTGATTATTATTATTACCATTAGGAACGTTCGTGCTCAAAAAGTTCTCATATTGTGCACATTTTGGAATTTGTATATCTGCCAAGTCGTAAGCAAACAAACAAAAAAAACTATTAATGTTTTTAATACTAATATAAAATAAATACCTAGTTTATTTTTATAATAATTTTATATTTATTTGTCCGTCCGTCTGCCAGTCCGTCTGTCCGTCCGTTTCTACGTTTCTACAAACTAGTCTCTCAAGCTATAAGGCTGAAACTTTCCCAAAAGTCTTCTTTCTATTGCAGGTAGTATATAAGTCGGAACCATGCGGATCGGACATCTATATCTTATAGCTCCCATAGGAACTATCGGAGAAAAAATTATTTACATCTTCGGTGCTTTTAAGCACATTACCTTCTAAACTTGGAAATAACATTATTTAATTAGTTCTGAATTTCGAATTAAATTTGATCAAAATAGGACGAAAAATTATTTACTAAAGTTCATTATTTCTTATAATTGCAAGGGTATACAAACTTCGGCATGCCGAAGTTAACTTCCTTTCTTGTTTTAATATATAATTATTTTTAAAAATTTCTACAATTTTTTGAGCTACCTCGCTCTGTTACAAGGTGGAAATATGTCTATTTTTTAGTATAATATTTTTATCCAATAGTGAGCATTTGCGATTTTTGCTTGTTGATATGTTCATAAAGGCATCTCACTACACAATTTTGGCTTAAAATCGCATACCCCCTGAGAAAAGCAAATACTACAGAATGAATTTGGCATAATTTACTGCATCTCCAGGACCGTTTACATTTCCAGATGTCAAGGGGGTCACCGTAAATGCTTAAATTGAGCTCCAGGCACGCTTCTGATGCCAACAGCCATCTGGGAGAATTTTCGGGGTCGGAAAACAAAACACCAAGCCATGGACATGTTTAGTTTTTATCATTCGCGCATTTGCTCGCGGATTCGTGCTTACCGGGACCCGTCCCCGTCCGCATCTTTCCCCGCCTACCAGTCCAAACTTTCAGGTTGGTAATCTGCTGGATTGTCCCTCCTAAGCTCCCGGTTTTTAAATGTATGCCACCATCTAGGGCTTTCCTCCACTCGTTGAATTTTCAGTACGGTGCGGGTGCCAAGCAATTGACACGTGGGAATTAAGCATTAAAAGCGTTTAACAAACTCATAATCCATACTTTTCCCAACTAAAAATAAAAGTTCATTCCAACTGAGTTCTCCTTGCATTGCAGATAAAGTGCAGTCTCACTCGGGCTCAGACTGTCAGGAGATGAATACAGGGAAAGCTTTAAAACTCATAATTAGTTCTTAGCTTTTAGTATTTATGTGTCACTCACAATTATTACAATTATGCAAATACACAAATATTTTCTGAAAACACTCCTATTAATAAGAACAATGTTGTTATATGTAAGTGCTTAGATTATAATTGAAATCGTATTTTTATTTAGCAGTTCTTTTCCTTGTCTTCTACCTTTGTGGAGTGCAAGCATTTTAAGGGCTCTTCCTTGTTGTGCAGCCACATTGAGTAGTGCAGACATCGCACCCTGTCGAATCCAGTTGGCCAAATGCGCCGAACTAATGACCGCATTAAGTAATTTCCCCCGCACGTGCCCCCGGAATGACCCAGTCTGCGGGGATTTCTGGGTCTGGATCCCCGACAGACTCGCAGTCGCACTGGGGAGCTGCTGTTGGCCCTCCGCACTTAAATGGCTTACTCAATGGCGCTTTCGTGGTAATTGGCATTTGGCTTTCGCATGTCCGAATGCCCAGCCGGCTAAACTTAATGCATAACTAGTTTGGCTCCTTGTTCCGAGTGGATTCAGATGCTTAGTCGGTTGTTGCGGGAATTTGGAATTTAGATGTACTCTGCAGAGGGGAGGAGCTGAGAAAACAGAAAAACCAAATTAGTTGGGCTCAGCCTGCGGCGGATGGAGTGCAAAAACATGCAGATCGTAGGCAGTCTCTGTATCTGTGTGAAACAGGCTGGATTTGGGCTACGGAAATTCTAAGGGAGCTGGAATCAAACGTAAGTCGCCTTGCTCCGAAGTAGAAACATTCGAGATTGTACGGCACTGGCGCAAAACAAATCCCGAGGCATTGTTGAGATTTTTATTATTTAATTTATTTCGGTGTCAGTTTAAAAGCCATTTATTCGTGTGTCAAGTGCCTGCAATTGATTCTGCCTGCGCGCTCCTAATGGATTATAGATAATGCCAATGTACGTGCCGCATAGACAGTCATGTTTAGCCCAATTTGCTGGCCAACATTGTACATTATGGACTGCGACGGCCCACTGACGCACAAGAGCCCGACATAAAATTAGCATTTTTTGTGGATTCGATTTGGCGGTTTTTTTCGGGCTAGGGTTTCGACTTCTCCCTTGGGGCAGGCTCTTGCCTGCTTCCTCGGTTGAAAGCTGCCAATGTTTTCCTTTCTTTTCGGCGAAACGCAACGTGTTTTTGTTTATCCTGCCTGGTTTGCACCTTTCCTCGGCGGGCTTGTCCTTGGCTCCGCGAGTGTGTGCTGCGGCTTTCACGGGACTTTCACCGATGGCTGCTCCAGCTAAACCCCACCCAAAACACCCGGCCACATCAACAGCGCTTCTGCCGAACAATCGCAAGTGAATTTCGTCCCGCAAACGAATTTCAGCGGCTTTGACGGCAGCAATTTGAGAGGTTCGCAAGCCCCAAATCCGTGTCCTTGTACTCAGTATCCTTGTTTGGCTTCGACAGGCGCTATTTGAGCTCGGGCTCGAGTCGAGCAATAAAGATGATTGGGCACTTGTGATTAGTGGCGGAAAAGTGGAAAAGTGGAAAAGCAATTCCCCGCAGCCGCGGAAGGTGGTCCAAATAAATCCTCTAAAATTGCCTCGCCGAATGGGAGTTTTCTGCGTTTCGATTTGTTTACGAGCCTGGCCATTATTTCGTGCAAGTTTCAAAGAAGACTCATTATGGCTTCATTAACAGGCAGCTCGCCGCTCTCTCTATAAACCAAAAAGTTCCCTCGACTCTGGCTAATGGCAAAAACTCGTCACGCACTCTCAGCCAAAACTAAAAACTTTATTGTCACTTGTGCGAAATATACGAAAACCAGCAGCACACACTCTCGCCCACAGGAAAAAGACGAAAATAGGAATTGACAAGATTTAAGCCGGGACTCACCGAAGTTTTGTGTCGACAGTCTAAGCCACTTTTCCGAGCTGCATAGACAGCGGCCAAGTGCAACCGAAACTTTTCCGGTTGCCCCCAAAAAGTCGCGGAGCAATGGGGCATGCAGCGGGTCGCATTCGATAGACTGCAGGTTGTCGCTAGGAAAACAGAATACATTTCCACATTGATTGGCTAAAAATATAAATGTATAACTGCAATACTGAAGAAATATATGTTTGTATATGTTTTTAAAATCCTAGCAGTGCTTTTCAAATTTAATATTTATTATTGATTATTGCTAAAATATATATTAACCATATATCTAAGCCAAACTTTATTTTTGATACATTAAAATCTATTTTATTTGAAAAGTATTAACAAAGTTTTCCGTTTAAGCATTGTCTTGGAAATAGTGGATACGTAGTACAGTCCTTGTAAATATGATTTTGTGTTTAACTCATGTGGTCAATCCAATTTTGGCGTCACCGGAATCAAGGAATGCCTAATACTCTTAAGCTCATTTTGTCTTCCGCCGTGCAGGCACACATGCCGGTGGCGTCGAAAAGTTGGTTAGCCAAGTCAAGTCAAGTCAATGACTGACTGGAAATCAAATCTTCCGCCCCGAACCCTCGCCCAAACCCATTGAGGACGCTGGCTGCTGGCTGCTGGCTGCTGTAAAGGGCCGGGGCTGATGCTCGGAAAATTTCATAAATCAAAGTGCCGCCGGGAGGTGCGTGCAGCAGGACTCGAGTATCTGAAGGAGCGCCAGGATTCAATGCACGGCGCTGTAATTGCTTTATGCTCTGGAGCGTGATGCGGTCAACAACGCAACGTGAGCGAGCGCCATTTTGACAGAGCCCAGAAGCTGCCACCCATCTTTTGGCCCGCATCCCATACACATTTAGTGAAATGGAAAAGTTGAAAAGTTTTATGATATTTTTCGGTTAGCTGGCCACTCGAAGCCTGGCTCGGGGTTATGCCGCTGCAGGCCAAGACCAAATTCCAGCAAAGCTCAAAAGTCGGACATAACTTGTCGCATTTGGGTCGGCGGACACGATACTTTTATCCGAAAACTTCTGGACAACTATGTATTTCCATACGACGTTTTACCAAAATATTGCTGACAGAGCCAAGCAGGGATAAGAGCTTTTAAAATATTAAAGTACGAGGTAGCTACCTTACTATCTGAGAGATGGTGTAGCGAAACATTTATAAAATGCACACTTTTTTAAGTCATCTATCAACATAGTTTATTTAAAATTAAATGCTTCCAAGCTTTATGAAAATGGAGGAAAAAATAATTAACTTACATTACTTTTATGACTATTTAGGATACAGAAGACAGCATACTTAAAGTATGCAACATAATATGTTCAACTTAGAAATACAATGAATACAAAAGACTTTTAAGCGGTTTCAGATTAAATCACTCTGTAGGTGGGTAAAAGTATGCAACATAATATTTTCAACTTAGGAATACAACGAATTCGTTTAGACAACTGCATAAATTTTATAAATTTTCACAAACTCACCCAAACTCGCCGGAAGCAGCGGATATTACAAAGGTCCACTGTTGGCAAAACTTTAAAAAATTGCATGAGAGCGGGTAATAAATTATGCTGTCCTCCATCTCCGGCTGCGTCATGTTTTATGCGGCCCCTAAAAAATGATGTATATGCGGATGATAAAAAGAAGATTGCAGAACATCAAGCGAAACACCTCTGGCCAGAGTGCATCGCACTCGAATGTCAAAGCTAATAAGCAGCTTCGGTGGGAAGTATGTTTCCCGGGGGAAAACTCTGTCGCCGTCCTCTTTCGTCGCTCTGTCTTTTTGCCGGCTGTTCTATTTCGTTGCAGATTTATGGGTAAATATAAAGCAAGGTGATGACGTTGAGGCTAGGCAGGTGGCGAAAGTTTAGTGCCCACATGTGGGTGTTACTCCAGTTTTCACTTTTTCAGTGAGTTGGTGGAGCGGAGGGCGGCGAAAAGCGCTGCACACTTTGCGGCGGGCTCTAATTAATGAAAGACTGTGCGTTACCTTTCTGCCACTGTCGATGCATAAAGAAATTTTACTAATTAAAAATAATCGCAGTGGCAAGCTGCACTGCAACTTTGTCTCTGGCTCGGAAAACCCTTAATGTTTCTCCTTTCTGCCCAGGGAGATTGCCTGGGCAGGGCGGCTACTTCTTGTGATTATTTTAACAACTTGGCCATGTTGCTGCACTCGCTGAGGACCAGAGAGACATTTGCACCCTAAACACTAAAAGAAATTATTATAAATAAATTTAAACATAAATATTCAAGGTAATCATTGAGATACAAAACCTAAATAGGCCACTTTTATTTTCTGAAAATATGATTTACCTTTAACATACAGAACAAAAATAAACGAGCTGATATGCCTAACAATGACTAGTTTGTCTACCTACTACCTACCTATTTATCAAGAAGTCATTTTTCAAAGGAACTGAAAGGGCCTCCTCTTGGTCTTGAAAATTGCAGGACTTATATTTCTCTCTCTGTTTAGAAGCCGCGGAAAACGCTCGCGGGCTGCAAGTAATTGTCTCTGGCTCGTTGCTTTGGATTTGGATTCGGATTTGGCGGCTTTGGCTGGCAACATCATTAAATGTGTATATAATGGAATTGCTGTGATTTGTTCCAAGCGGAAGATTTATTATCGCCCTGCCATTTTCCAGGCGAAAAAATCGGCATTATGTTCCGCATGCCTGGTGACAAAGTGCAGCCAGACGATGGCTTTCGTTCTCTGTTCCTCCGCAACAATCGGGTCGTTTACATAAACACTTTGGAAATTTATTGCTCTTGGTTGGCGTGTGTGTCTGTCAATGGCAAAAGTTTGTGCATTTAATTTGTGCGAAATTTGCTTACAACTCAAATTGAATTAACCTGATGACTCGGGGAATGTGGGGCGGTGTTCCACCGACTGCCTTCGACCCGAATCCGTCAGATTATTTAGTGCTCACCAGGGCGGAGTCTTGAGCAGTGGAAGGCCTCGTCCGAAACGCCGTCGCTTGTCGTGCGAGTCGAGCCATATGCCAACTGATTTGCATTCAAAGTTTTTCCCTGCCACAAGTTTTGCTGCAAACATATGCTCGAATCCCTATTAGGTCTTCATCAAATTAAAATATGTCCGCCTTGATGTGAGTAAGCTCGGAGCCAGGGCCGAAATTAATTGCCTGCAAAACTACACCGAAGTCATCCTGGTGCTGCCTCGGCTAGAGAAGAGGTGCGCAATTTCGCAGTAATCAAATAAATTAAAAGTTGACCAAGAACCCAGGAACAATGGAGGAAGCTGCAAAATCTCTTAAGTCTCAGTTGAGTTGTGCAAACATCTGTGCAAATGTGTGCGGGTTTGACAGAGATTATATCTGGATTGCTGGATTGCTGGATTGGGGACGCTGGAGCGAGAGCTTAGAATGAATTGTGTGACAAAGTGAAATACTTGTGCATAAGTGAAATTGTTTTACTTTGCGACGGCCCTGAGTCCGTAGTAACGCAGTGAAACAGCTGCCGCATGTACATATGCATGTGTTTTTAAAATATTGGCAGAGTGCTAAGTAAACTTAATTCGTTAATGGACTGTGCAGTCCGAAATCAATTTTCACTCCGGTCCGGATGTCATGTCAGATCGCCGTATAATTACGCCCGTAATCCCCTAGCATTTGGCATTAACTGCGGTTTACCCTTGCACTCGCCGTCAGCTTTAATGTTTATTGCTCGAGTGCTTTTTATGATGACATCTATATTGGCATAATCAATGCGTCGACATATTTCTGGGGAATGAAATCAGCAGGCTTTAAGTGCGCCCATTAAAGGTGCAAAGTCGGAGGCAATTTTCCGCAGATATATCCACTGTAGTGGTGATTTCGATGCGTCCCAAATGCCTGGCGCTGTATCATCAGATTTGATCAACCACTCGGCTGTTTTATAGTCTCCCTGCTGGGAGATTGAGTTTGCATTTAATACCTTTTACGTGTCCCGTTTGCTAATTAATGTCCGTCGCCGGCCTCCGGTGTAATAAATTGGATTTGCTGTTAACATTTTAGTCAGTGTTTTGTCATTACCCGCTGTGGGGAGGGCTGTCAATTTTGTGGCGGCCTGAACTTCGTTGGCCAGGAGGCCAGGGACAACTCCCGCAGACTGTGGGCAGCCACTTTAAAGGGAAACTGGGAAATCTTTGCTTTAATAACACGTGTGCGTGATCAAACTTCAGCCGGCCAATTGGCCATAAATAGTTCATTGCATTTCCATTAGGCTCCTTGTGGCAGTCCGAGCCGGCTGTTCGTTGACCTAATGTGTGCAATTCATTATGTGCAATTAGAGTTCAATTCAGAGGCTGCCTGGCCAAAGTTCGGGGATCGCCTAGGCCGGCCTCTCGAGTCCATAACACATCATTAACGGGCTCTGCGGCCTGGTTGCCAAAGAAAGTGTAACAATAATGGCCTCGTTTGTTTTCATTGCACACGTGCTGGAGCCCGGGCTTTGGTTAAATGTGCTCCTAATAGACACGGCATTTTGGCCATGTTTTTGCTGGGCAAACACCGGCCAGGTCTCCTGTCGGCGGCAGCTCCTATTCCCCCTTCCCCTTCAATGAGCCACTTCTGTGGTCCGGCTGATGGCTCTGTTCGGCTCCGTCCACCCGGTGCGGTTCAAAAAATTAAATTAAATGCGTGAATGCATATTTAATGGTGCGAAAATGTGCGGAATCTTTTGAACTTCATTTTCCTACGCACCTGGCTAATGGGTACACATTTGGGTGGATTTAGGTGCACGTTACCTAGCTATCAGAAGGATGACAAAATATGTTTATAGCTAGTCAAAAATGCCCTTCCAGCCTATTATACAAGCTTCTAGCAATTAAAGATCATTTAAAACGCACAGAAATTTTACAGGAAACTTCTGATTTCGAAACTCTTTTTCAAATGCACTGGTGAAAATACTCACAATAAATGCCATCGACCATAATTGCACGCATATTGCCTGCATTAATTGCATGTGATATTTTTACAGAGATTTTTTTGGCTCTTATTCCACGCCTCTGGGCGCCAGCCTGATTGTTGAGTTAAAAAATTAATGAATGATTTTTGAAATGCCAATGTGAATGGCTCTGTAAATAGAACGCAGCAGCCTGTCCTGTTTCCAGATACTGTTTGATAAATCCGCATGATATTCCCGGCTATTTTCGCTTTTATTAATTAACACCAGTCCCCGAGGACACGGATACCGTTGACAGCGACAGCTATGCGGCACATTTATTAAAGCACTCATTGTGGCCCGCTTAAGTATGCCATTTAAAACAACTCAAACCCATTTGTCTGCCAGCGCTGAAATTTCCGTAAAGTAGTGAACAATTTGCAATATGCCGGGATCGATGATGGGATCCGTGGGTTCCAACACCTCAGTGGCGGATGTCCTGCGGGGAAGGAATATTCCCGTCAGCCGGCCCAGCCAGAAGTTGGTGGCCAGGACCCAAGGCGACGCCCAGAAGGTGGAGCATTACCTGACCAAGGTCAAGTCCTACTCGCAGATCTCGCTGGGGGGACTGAGTTCCCGCTACGAGTCCAAGTGCCTCAGTGAACTGGACGAGTGGTGCACGCCGAGAACCGCGTTCCGCGACCATGCCGACGTGAGCTTGCACCCCAGCTATGACATGAAGCAGTTCCACTAGTCGGTCCTAAGTATTTATGGTGTTATACTCTCTAAACGCATTGCCTACAGCGATCTTAGTTGCTTGGTGCGGTATCTGGATGCCAAGGAAGAGTATAACCAGCAGCTCCTGCGGGAAATGGACCACTTGATTGTCAGTCAACGCAATATCTGCGACCAATTTTTCCTGAGGAAGTAAGTTTGAGGTTTGACACGAGCTCTCGGTGCTTACCTGGATTTTCTTCGCCTTCCAGCATCCTCTGCTATAAAACACGTTGGCCCCCTCTGCATACGAAGCAGGAACTGAAAATCTTTGTTTCCAAATTTTTCCAACTGACTCCAAAGCAAAAGCGCCGTGTCGACCACCTCCTGAAAAGCAACCTAGGTCCCTTTTGCTAGACCTATCCAATTGCAAAGTAAATGTCGCTTTTTATTGCATTTGGCAAATGGTTTAATTAGCACATTTATTTTTGCAATTATTCTCGGCAAAATTAGTTTTTGAAAAAAATATACAACCCATAAAGTTAATTATGCAATTAAATCCGTTTTATTTTCCGGTTGTGAAATTAATTAGCCAAAAATTGGTTGGCTACGGAGTTCGGGCAGTCCGATCTGTAAGGAAATTTGTTTCATATCAACTTATTTAAATTTAATTAGATGTTGCCCATTGAAAAGCTTAATCGCCACGGGCAGTAAACTAAATAGTGTTGAATAAAATCCGCATCTGTTTTCATTTTTCCGCTAAATTACATTTCAACAATCGGTCGTTTGTGCATATTAAATATTTGAGAAGCATCCATAAATAAATTCAAACAATGAGTTATTTTATTGTTCAACTGTTTAACTATGTGAGCATTTACATGTTAAAGCGCGCTGCAATTGTTTCGACCTCTTTTCACAATTTTCCGATAAGGACGAATGTGCGCATGTGGGACTGTGTGCGTTGACAGGAAGTACGTCATTTGTCAAAAGCTATTTTATGGCCATTTTTTAGCCGTTGAGTCGAGTTTTGTTTGCGCCGAGTAAACACCTGAAAAAGGTCAACTCAACAAATATTTACGCAGTGAACAATGGCTGGAACGCCGTGTATATTGGCTCTTTAAATCAGTTATGCCCTTGGCTGTGTTCATTCTTTAAAATTAATAAAATACCCTTTCAATTTATTGTTTGTTTTTTGCCCGGGCCATTAAAATAAACACTGCTGAATAATTGCTCAGCTGAAAGTAATTTGCAAAGGCTCCGCAACACGAAATCGGAGCTGTGAATGCAGTCAGGCCTGTCATTGAATTAAACATTTGTTTTCAATGTGGCTTAACAATTTATGGGCATTAGAGTGCGATGTTTTAATCATTGGCTAAACGGTGAAGGCTCAAGCCCGCTTTAAACTCTATTCCACTCCAATTCCCTCAGCACCCGGCGCTAACAAAAACGGACACTTTCTTTGCCAGCGATCCACTCCGACACTCGGGAGGAGCCACAGACTATGATTCATGCTTGAGTGGACTTTCAGCCCCGATGGCCAACTTCAATTAATGCCGAAGTTCCAGCGATTTTAAAGTCTGCCCGAGTCGAGGAGAAGGGCCCTCGCACGGGTAAAAATCACAGTGGAAGCCCTGGCATCCGCAGCTCACAGCTATAAATTATAATTTCCGCATGCTGAGCTGCCCCAGCCCCTTTTCAAGCCCCACCGCCCCGCCGCATATCCAATGGCCCGACCATCGCCGGTCAGTCCGGTTTTATGATGCTTATGGAAAAACTCCTGCCACTGCATGGCTGCAAGGTGTGCGCCAATTTCCGGCACATGTGAGCGTGTCGGTATCCGTGTCCGTGTCGCTGTCTGCTCGCTCTTTTATATATAATTTTAAAAATGTTTGGCCGACACCCTCGTCCGTGCCCGTCCATACATATGTTGCCAGAATAGCCGCAGAAAAAAATTATAATTAATAGAGCTGGAAAGGAAAAAGGAGAACTTATGCATAACTTAAAGCCGCAAGCTGCCCATCGTGGGGCTCGGATTTTATTACTCATACGCACCGCATAACCACGGCTTGAATGGGACTGGACTACTCACTCAGCTAAATAGCTTAAGTAAGGACTCATATCGCCGATATTTAATGATTACTCTTTGAGAAATGGCTATTTTATAAATCATTCGAAACGGATAGTCGTTTCTTTTATTCACTGAACATGATTACCATAAGTCAGAGCCAAGGGATAACCTTTGGCGAATTTATGACCCTTTCGCAGAGGGCAGCGCCCTCTTGGGCGAGCACCGAACTTGAGCGAGGTGCGAAACGCGATTCCATCACCGACACAGCTTGGCCTTAACCTTTCGGCAATACCTCCGATTTTACCGCTGCACAGCCACTTTCCCAGCATTCACATAAACGATCCCTCATTTCTGCCCCATTCCCCGCGCAAAACCTCTCACTGGAGTAATGAATGTTGTTTGTTTGTGCAATATACTTAACAACAAGTAGCGATGCTGAGCAATCATTGCTTGCCAACTCGTTTGTTTTTCTTGACTGGGGTGTTTGCACTGGCTGGAGAAGTTTGCCCTGGGAAAGTATGATTAAGTCCTGGGACTCGGGTGTAAGTAATGTACTTCTCTGAGTGGCGGGTTCTGTTGTTGGTTCACAGCGATCGTGGCCAGTTGTCAGGACAGCATTTACAGTGTTTCGACCAGATCCTTAGAATAAATATAAATTATTTTACGATTCTTTTGATACATTGTGAAAGTGCTGGATTGGAACACTGAATAGCCCGGTAAAATCATGTATTTATTGACTCGGGTATTAAGTCGGTGCCCAATAAATATTTAAATATTGCTGCCCCTTATGATAGCTTCCGCCTGAGTGCCCCCTCCAAATGAATA
The DNA here is from genome assembly GCF_025231255.1 of Drosophila biarmipes. Lineage (NCBI taxonomy): Eukaryota > Metazoa > Arthropoda > Insecta > Diptera > Drosophilidae > Drosophila > Drosophila biarmipes. The sequence continues at coordinate 6,911,741 of NC_066616.1, read as the reverse complement.
TTCTTTTAAAAGTGCAGTGAGAGTACGAAATTTCCAACGATTTCCCCTACTTCGTAGTCCATAACCTCCGACATCAAGATTTCTCGGCGCACTCCCAGGCGGGTGTCTGTGTGCGGGTGTTTGAGGTCCTAGTCCGCTGGTCGTAACTTCCGCTCAGAACGCACACCACTTGAGTTTTGTGTGGCATTGCAAAATGCATTTTATACGCAATAAAAATACACTTACGGGGTTTTTTACAGCTCGTCCGCTTTGCGGCAGACCGCCGCCACGCCCCACGCCCTCATCCGCCCTCTCCGGCGATTTCATTTCTTTCGGCGCCGTTTTTCTACTATAATATTTCCTACTTACAAATAAAACGAAAAGTCAGTGGTCTGCCAGTGGCTTGTTTGCGTTGTGTTCTGTTGGCTAAGGAAATTTAATGAGCTACTTAATGCTGTTGTGGTGCAATTTCCACCGCACAGCGCAGTGTGTGTGTACTTGCTGGCGAGCCATCCCTCTCCGTTTACGATTTTAACAAGTCGGTTGTTAAATAAATTTAAATTATATTGTCGCTCCCTTTACAAGCCGTTTCTGCGGCTCGGTGGTCATTCCTTGCCACACGAACACACAAACACACCGTTTTTTGCCGCCCACAGTGGAGGTGGAAACCTGTGTGTGCCACAAGTTTATTAATACTCGCCCCCCGCCAGCGAACACTTAATCATCTCAGTGGTTCGAGGGCTGGGGCAGGCTCCTGTAAAATATCGACAAAGAAGTGAAAAGAGGTCGGGGCAGGACGAATGCCAAAAATAAACACGAATAAATTGCCTCATCATCGCATTTACCTGGAGGCCATATTTTAGCCCAAATGATTCGAAACTTTTGAGCCCAGGCTGGGGCAAAGGGCCTGTATGCTTATGAGGAACCGCACAGTTCTGCTCTCGAGGATGAAATTTAATCAAACATTTTGCCAGTACCAGTGCGGTTGCAACGAGGAGGCCTGAGCCCATAGTTCCGGCATCGAACGAGTTTTAAATTTCCCATGTTTGGCAAACTGCTGAAAATGCTTTTAGAATATTTTCAGGCATTCTATTTGAGTGGCCTGCAGAATGGCTGAGAATGCAAGTTCCACTTTTATTTTGTTCCAGAAAAAACCAGAAGCGACAAATTTAATTTTCCCAGCTAAAAGTAAAAACTTTCGGCCAGAAGGGGTCACTTTGCCTCTCCATGAGGGCATTCTAAGCCCTTTGCCGTCTGATTGGCAGCTTGTTTGTGATTTTCCGTCTCAGCCGGCCAGATGGGGGTCCTGCAGACACATTTCGGCCGGGAAAGGTCACTGGCTTGGCCCGTTTTGATTGCCATTTCGAGTTAATTGTGCCATTCATTATTCGGGAGCAAATAAACATAATAGGAGCACAATCAGCGGCCGTAAAAATCAACCGTCCTCTGGCCTCTCGTGTGTGTTTGCCCCGGCAATTGCCAATGCACAGCATGCAAAATTGGAAATGCAAATGCTAAGTAAATAATGTCGTTGGAAAAAGGCAAATGCAACTGCGAACGGCAAATGATGTGGCCGAGCCCGAATCGGCGGTAACAATCAGCAGGGCAGGCGCAAATCGCATTAGCCGCCCCGCGGCCCTCGACGCCGCCCACAGCAGTAATCAAATGTGCAGCATTCGCATTCGCATTCACATCGCCAGCGTAGACCGGCAAAATGGATTTCCAATACTCGATTGTTGGCCAACACAACTAAATTTCCGTCTCCTTAAGCGCTCCCGCCCTCCGCCCCACGCAAATATTCCAAAATGCATAGGTTTTGCAACCATCGAGAGCCATTTCAAAGCACGCGAGAGTCCGCGAAATCGACTTTGGCATTTGTGACGAGTGCGCCCAGGCCGAGTCATAAATTGCGCAAAAATCGGGAATCATTCTGGGGACTCGGTATCGGTTTGGGGTCGGGGTGGGGCTAGAGTTCGAGTTGTGACAGTTTGCCAGCTTGCCGGTCGCCATGCATGTTAAATGAAATTATTGCAAGTTTTTGCCGGCCCACATGGCGTATGCGTAACGCTCGCCCAACTCATCAATCACCGAATTTGCCCGATAGTCGTTCTCTCTTTGCTAAAAAGTGCTTTAGATTTATGCGTTTGTTGCCGCAGTCTGGTTTTTGCGAGCAACAACTTGCAGTTTGTTCTAAAATACCTTTCACTTTCATGCCGCGCAGCACTACATTTCATTTTGGCCACTTTAGCTTAAATTTTGTTTTCGGCGCAGCAGGAGGGGCAAGTATTCGCCGGCAAATCGTCGGCATTTAATCCAATTTGGTGTTCTGGCGCTGCGTCGGTAGTACCGTGGGAAGTTTCCGGCTGAAAATGGTAAAAAATGTGCAATTAAACTAGTACCCTTGACCAAGCCACATATTTAAACGACGTTTGAGGTTTGCTCTTCGGAAATAAAATCAGAACTAAACGGCCCACTGTGTTTACATGTCTAAAAAGCCTAATGCATTTGTGCTGCGAAAGGTAATTTAATAGTTTTTTTGACACTTTGCTAATTTATGGAAACGTATATTTGTGCATGCCATGCTCGCAGTGGTTTTTCTGCCATGGTAAGGCTGGGCGGATCGTTAGCGCTGTTGGCCATTTTAAATGCTGCGAACACAACTCAATTAAGCCTGTAACTGACGGAGGCCGCCTCCCACTTGGCCATTGCCATCGCCGCCCGCCGAGCAGCACTTCGCACAGTCCCAGAGTTAGAGTGCGATTGCGGACGCACTCCATGCCAATCGACGGCAGCCGGAAGGAGTGGCGATGGGGCTGTTGCTGGGGACGGGGTGTTGATTTGGGTTGAATGGGTTCGGAAGGGTCGAGTCGGACTGGGTCAGCTGGGGATGTGGCGTGGGAGCAGCTATCTGCCCGTCTGGCAGGTGTACAAGTCGTTTTGCCACTCCACTGCAGCGGGCCAACGCCTGGGCGAGTGTCCGTGTGCGTGTTAATTACATTTGGCTTGCATTTTGGCAAAGTTGGCCCTCAAAATTGAATTACAAGTTTTTCGCTCGCCAGCATTTAGCAACGTTGTTTTTGCTTTTGCTGCGCCATTTCACACACATGGCCAAAGAGCTCGGCTGGGCTGGGAAATTTTCTCTTTATTTCTTTTTGGCCGGGGTTGGCGAAAGTTTCTTGCGGTGAAAAGAAAACAAGCAACTAATTTTGCCGACCGGAAAACTATACTCTTCAATATTTATGATTAAATTGATTTGTAATCGCCGGTGTTTCAAAAAAACATGTACAATCCGACGTTCCTTAAATAAGTAATTATCTCACAATTGTAGTTACCAACGCATTGTGGGGAACTACCAGTTAACTCGGCAATGTTGAGATACAGTGGGATTGTAATTATTGAAGGGTCATAAACGGAAATTAAAAATACCAAAAATATAATTTGTTTTTTGATTACTCCTATGGGATCTATTAGATATAGTTGTCCGATCAGGCTGGCTCCGACTTCTAAACTACCTGCAACAGAAAGAAGACTTTTAGAAAAGTTTCAACGCGTTGCCTTTAAGACTGAGAGACAACTTTGCGTAGAAACGGACGGACAGACGGACATGGTTAGATCGACTCGCCTGAAATGGTGATCAAGAATATATATACTTTATGAAGCCGGAAACGTCTCCTTCACGGCGTGCAAGTTTTTACTGAAATCCTAATACACTCTGCTATATATGTGTATAATAATGGCTTCCAACGTGTTTGTAATAAGTGGACCCTCATTTAATAACTTTATCTAAAAATTCAACAAATTCAAGCAGAGATTGGCTGTGGAAATTTGACACTGTTTAATTTGTTAATCGTGTTCCTACGGTTAGTTACATTTAAAGGGGTAATACTTGTCCCAGAAGGAATTTAGCCAGAAGCTTGCAACTCAGTGAGGGAGACTTTTCGGACCCAGGAAAATGGACATATATAAGCAGCAAGGCGGTATTTTAGGGCGCCACCTACCGGCTAATTCAGTAGATGTTAAGTGGGCGGAAGACAGACTTAAGCGTTTTAATCGTTTGTGGGCGTTAGAGTACGCATGGTTTTTTAGTTGAGTCGATAGGTATTGATGAGGCAAACATATTGCAGTTAAAATTTTGTTTCCATCATAAAAACCGTAGGAGCTACAGATTTTCGCGGATCTTGGGCGTCAGAGTGGGCGTGGCACCTCGCTGAAACAAACTTGCGCTGCGCAGCAGGCCCTGGAATCTGCATGCCAAGTTTGGGTAGTGATCCTGATCAAGAATATATTTACTTTATGGGTTCGGAAACGCTTACTTTTGCCTGTTACATACTTTCCGACGAATTTAGTATAACCTTTTACTCCACGAGTAACGGGTACAAAAATAGGTGATATAATACCGGTTATTCCAAGAGTAAAAGGGTACACTATATTTATCGGAAACGTACGAAACGTTTTTGATTCTTTAAAGTAAAAATTACCGCAATAGTCGAGTGCCTCGACTATCAGATACCCGTTACTCAGCTTAAAAGAGCAAAAGGGAAATAGAGATATATAAGCAGCAAAGCGATATTGTAAAGCGCTATCCGCTATTTAAGTAAAATTTTTTGGTCGGCAGGCAGGCCAGGTGCGCGCAAGTTATATGACACATTATTTAGGGGCTCTTACCCAATTTATAAACAACTTTGAGCCGAGAGCCAATTTCCAAACGACTCTGATTTCTTTCAACCAGGCCTCCGAATCATTCCCACCCAGATCAATTTCACGCAGCCCAAATCGAACGGATGCTGTAAACATCCAGTCCGCTAACGTAAACAAAAGATCCCCAAAGCGAGCCCCGAGTCCGTTAACGTAAACAAAAAGATCCCCAAAGCGGTACGTAAAACTCCGCTAATGTAAACACCAATTTCCGGCCAAGATTGGACTTCAAATTTAATTGGCAAATTGCATCATCCTATTTTCCGACTCTCTTGAGCCATTCTCTTTATTACTTTTTGGGGATAAAATCTCTTAAGCCGAGGTTTGATTTTTGATCATTGAACTAGAGATCAGGCAGTCCGTTTTTGAGATCTGAATCGAGCAGTAATACAAATCGAGTAAAAGTAAACGAGCAGTGAATTAACTAAGTTCGACCTATTAAAAAATTGTAGTAGTGATTAAGTGATTAATAAATAAAAATAAATTTTTTTAATCAAATCACTAGTGAGAAACTTAATTGGCGCCCAACGTGGGGCCGTGCGATTAAAAAATTCTAAAAGAACAAGCTTTAAAATAAAAACAAAAAAAGTTTTAAAGTGAAAAAAGGAATTTAGCGCGGCCAATAAAACCCGATACAACCGACGAATAAATAAAAAGTTTGTGTTGATCAAATAACTAAGGTGGAAATTAATTAATGAAATAATCCCCTTAAAATCTCAAGCTACAAAATAGTGATCGTAACATAAATTCACTGCTCGGACAATATAAAAAACAAAAAGCGACAAAAAATTTTCAAAGAAAAAATTAAATAAAAAATAAACATTGTGAAAAACAATTTAAAAAAATCTTCAAAATCAACAACAAAGACTTTATAAGAAAACAGGCTGAAGGGCAATCCCTTGCCAAAAATTGGATAGAAGGAAGACCTAATTAAAGAAGGAAGACCCCGAGACAATTTAAAAACAGAAAAAAAGAAGGACGACCCCAATCAGGATCATCATTCAGGATAAGGACGACCCCAACAGGAAAAACAACAACGAGAAGAGAAAAAAATAAGGACGATTCGTGAGCGATAATATTAGACTCCACATGAATCCACAAGAAAATACAAGCCAGCAGGCAATAACAAACAACACAATGTTAAATGTAGGAGATTTAATTAAGCAAATTGTAAATCTTGAATTAAATCCATTAAAGGAGGAGATCGTTAACTTAAGATCGCAGCTTTCTCACAAAATTAAAACGGTTGAGGATTATCAGACAGAGATTGTAGATCCGAATATAAAATGCGACACATCTTATGAGATTATCAAATCTGTTGGGGAATATAAAGGTGAAGAGGATAAATATGTAAGCTGGAGAGAATCGGCAGAAGTAGCCATGGGGCAATATACCAGAGGGAGTGAAGGATTTTATTCTGCCTTATCTATATTACGAAACAAAATAACAGGAATGGCAAACGACGCCTTAACCCATAACGGTACGGTATTAAATTTCGATGCCATAATGGCGAGACTTGACTTCGTCTTTAGCGACAAACGACCAATTCACATTATTGAACAGGAATTAAGTGTATTGAGTCAGGGAAAATTATCCATAATGGATTATTATGGTACAGTTAATAGAAAATTAACTCTGCTAATTAATAAAACTATTATGACCTACGGTAGAAACAAACCTATAACAGCGGAAATGAATGAGAAATATAGGAAGACAGCTCTTAGAGTTTTCATTACCGGCCTCAACGGCCAAATTTCAGATACTATTTTCTCAATGAATCCACCTGACCTACCAAATGCAATGGTCATAGTTCAGGAATTGGAAAGCAACAACATGAGGGCACATTTCGCAAATAGTTTTTCTACTACTCAGAGAAAACATAGCGAGCCAAACTCTAGTGGAAATGGACAAACACATTTCAACCACAAAACTAGACAGCAAAACAATATTTATAGTAACCAGCGAAACAATAATAATTTAAGATTTAATCATGACAACTACCAGAACAAAAATACTTACGGTTATTATAATCAGAATAAAAATAATTCTTGGAACCAGGGTAGATTTAATAATAGCCAACAAAAACGGTGGAACACTTATAGGCAGCCACAAAATAATCCGGAACCAATGGAGGTAGACGAGTCTATCCAGGTTCAGAATAAGGCTTACAACGGCTATAATCAAGGCTATAATAAATATCAAAATAATAATTATAGTCAGAACAAGTGGGATCAAACAAAAAAATTTGAGACCCAGAACACTCAGCAAGGCCAAGCCCAAAATAAAAGGGTACCAACTGGAACTGTTAACCAACCGGCTAACAAGACGATGAGATTAAATAACATTGAGGAGAACCATTTTTTAGACAAAAGTCAGGAGTAGGTTTACCCTACTTAATTAGAAAAGATTCAAAAATAAATAAAAAATTAAAAATATTAATTGACACTGGGGCAACCTCGTGTTATATAAAAACAGGAATTTATAAAAATAAGAACGAGCTTCCAATCTACAAAAGAGTATCTACAGTGAATGGATATTCAATAATTAAATATTATCATATAATAACTATTTTTGATACGCGATATACTTTTTATGAAATAGATGGGCTAGACTCAGATTTACTGGTCGGCTATAACCTATTAAAAAAAATAGGAGCGATAATTGATACAGCTAAGGGAGTAATTAAATATAATGGAATAGAAGAAAAATTAAATTATGATAATGGAAACATATTAAACCAACATTCTTTAACAGAAGAAAACACCATTCTTCCATTAAAAGAATTTATACTAAAAAAATACTTTGATGAAAAAGCTCAAATCAGATCCGAATCTGAAATGGGTAATCAAAGCGAATCTAGTTTGGGATATACAAATCCTGAAAACGCCGTCGTTGAAAAATCCGACAAAAACAAAAGTTTGGAATTCAAAAATTCCGAACACGCCGTCGTTGAAATATCCGACAAAAATAAATGTTTGGGAATTAAAAATCCTGAACGCGCCGTCGTTGAGAAATCCGACAAAAATAAAAGTTTGGAATTTAAAAATTCTGAACACGCCGTCGTTGAACTATCCGACAATCAAAAAATAAACAACATAAAAATATCATCTGCAGATCAAAGGAAAGATCTGGAGAAAGAAATATTAAATATTATTAATGAAGAGCATTCAAAAATAAATATGCAGATCCCATTTAGGACAGATATCCGCGGTGAAATAAACACCGTAAATGATAGGGCCATTTACAGCAAGCAATATCCTTATGCTCAATCAGCTTCAGATTTTGTGAATTCTGAAATAAATCGAATGTTAAATGAGAAAATTATAAGACCAAGTAGAAGTCCTTATAATTCACCAGTACTAGTAGTACCAAAAAAGGGTTTCAATGAAGACGGAACTCCAAAACTCAGACTCGTAATTGATTATAAAAAACTTAATGAAAATACAATACCAGATAGATATCCAATGCAGGACACTTCAGTGATTTTGTCAAATCTTGGAAAAGCCAAATACTTTTCAACAATTGACTTGGAATCTGGATTTCATCAGATTCTCATGAATGAACCAGACATTCAGAAAACATCATTTTCAATAAACAACGGGAAATACGAATTCCTAAGAATGCCTTTCGGTTTGACCAACGCTCCAAAAATATTCCAACGAGCGATGGATGATATTTTAAGAGAACAAGTGGGTAAAACATGTCACGTTTATATGGATGACATAATTATATTTTCAAAAACAATTGAACAAGATTACAAAGATTTAATTCTCATTATTAAAATTTTGCTGAACGCAAACATGAAAATTTCAATTGAAAAATCAAAGTTCTTTAAATTAGAAACCAATTTTCTCGGTTACGTTTTTTCCCACAATGTGATGATCCCGAAAAAATTTCTACTATCGTAAAATATCCGATACCTAAAAATATTCGAGAGCTTAGCAGCTTCCTAGGCCTTACAGGATATTACAGAAAATTTGTGCAAAATTACGCAAAGATAGCTAAACCTCTAACAAAATATTTAGAAGGCCAAAACGGCAAAGTTTTTTGATTCGTAAAACTTTAATACAGTTTGATGATTCAGCTGTAAGAGCTTTTAACGAGCTCAAAGAAAATTTAATTGCACAAGTAGAACTAGTACAACCAGACTATAATAAAAAAATTACTCTAACAACGGACGCTTCAGACTTAGCAATTGGTGCTGTTCTTTCTCAGGAAGGAAAACCAATTACATTTATTTCAAAAACTCTGACAAAAACCGAACAATTATACGCAACCAATAAAAAGGAACTTTTAGCCATTGTATGGGCTTTTAAAAATCTTCGAAATTACTTATATGGGGTTAACAACATCGAGATCTATACTGATCATCAACCTCTTTCATTTTCTATTTCTCAAAAAAATCCAAATATTGAGATGAAAAGGTGGTATTCCTTTATTGAAAGCTATTCTCCCAAAATTATTTACAAGCCAGGAGCAACAAATGTTGTTGCGGACGCTTTATCTAGGATTCAAATAAATAATTTAACGGAAAGTAATGAATCGGTCTCAGATCAAAATACTCAGCATTCTGCAGAGAGTAGTTTTGAGAATGTAATACAAGAAACCCGAAAACCCTTAAACCAGTTTAAGCAACAATTGCTAATAGCAACGGGGAGGTATACAATACATGAGTCGATTAATGTATTCGGAAATATTAGACATATAATAGAGTATGACACTCCAGAAAATTTAGTATCAATCTTAAGGGAATATATTCCACCCAATATAACAATAGAAACATGGGGAAAGGAACAAGCTTAATTCTAGAGATAAAAAACAAGTAATTAAGGAAAACCTCCCAAATAAAGTTATTATAAATAACAGAAACCTTACGATTCATAAAGATAATATTAAATAACTTGTTTCAAATTACAGATAATGATTTCAATAATGTACTTATTATTGCTGGTAGCAACAACCAAATCCGAAATTATGGATTACACGAACCATGATTTCCTTCTTTACAAGGATACCAAAGATGTTCTTATTTATGAATCACACGCAGATTTATTTCATATAACTAATATAAGTTTTTATAGAGAAATAATTAATCTTGAAACAGAATTTCTAAAGGGTCACGACAACAAGAATTTTCTTTGGGAAATATCCCACGATTTAGAAATTATCAAAATACTTATCTCTCAAGTTATACCCAGTAGATCAAAAAGAGGCATTAATGAAATAGGCACCATATGGAAGTGGATAGCGGGAACACCAGATCATGATGATTTCATAACAGTCCAAAATAAAATCGATGATTTAATACAAAATAATAACGATCAATTCGTTATTAATTCTAAAATATTTAAAGAGATAAAATCTTTGTCTGAACAATTCAAAACAGCCTTTAAAAATCAAGAAATTCCACTTAGAAAATATCGTCCGCGTTTGCTTACTTACGATCTTATGAATTTAATGGACACAATTACACTTGCCAAAATTGATGTATTTAATACTAAAATTCTAAACAATGATGATTTACTAGAAATTTATAAGCACGAAGATAGACCTGTAATTATAACAGACCTTTTAGATATATCTGAATTTAAAATCGCTTTGCATCAAGATCTTATTATAATTTACATAAAATACCCTATTATTACCGATCGTTGTGACGTTTACAATTCAAGATCCATTTCACATAATGATGGAAAATTATTAATTGATAATCACGTCGCAAAATGTAGAAATAAGTACCATGTAATGTCTAATTTTAAGACAGAAATATTTAATAATTATTGCACACTTAACCCAGAAGGCTCTTGTTTCACTAGATTACTAAATGGAGAAAAATCCTTTTGTATCAAAATCCGAGAAAAAAATAAAAAAGTAGATGTAATCCAAGATGGAGCCATTTTTGTAAACGGAGAAAATACAGTTAATGACACTCATTTAAATGGGTCATATTTAATAACTTTTAATGGCACCACTAAAATTAATAATATTTCCTACACCAATGTAGACAATAAGATATTGGAATACATCACAGCTCGAAAATATACAGATTTTTTAGTATCCGAATATATTATATCTAATGATTCGGAACTCACATTCGATAATATTAACATACTAAATCCATTTATTCAAATTAAACAAACTCAAATACCAGTTACGTTAATATTAATCATATTCACATTTATCAAATTCAGAAAATTTTTAATATTCAAACCATGGCAAATTCATATAGAAATTGAAACAGAAAATAATATTTCAGATAACGAAATAAATAATATACCAGACAATGAAAATACCCTAGAAGAAAATATCATTGTCGAATTAACCCAACAATTACATTCAATATACCCATCAGTTCCAATGAATCGGGACGATTCAATTTAGAATGGGGGGAGTTATATGACACATTATTTAGGGGCTCTTACCCAATTTATAAACAACTTTGAGCCGAGAGCCAATTTCCAAACGACTCTGACAGACCCGAGATAAACCCGTGGTCAGCTATTTCTTTCAACCAGGCCTCCGAATCATTCCCACCCAGATCAATTTCACGCAGCCCAAATCGAACGGATGCTGTAAACATCCAGTCCGCTAACGTAAACAAAAGATCCCCAAAGCGAGCCCCGAGTCCGTTAACGTAAACAAAAAGATCCCCAAAGCGGTCCCTTAAACTCCGCTAATGTAAACACCAATTTCCGGCCAAGATTGGACTTCAAATTTAATTGGCAAATTGCATCATCCTATTTTCCGACTCTCTTGAGCCATTCTCTTTATTAATTTTTGGGGATAAAATCTCTTAAGCCGAGGTTTGATTATTGATCATTGAACTAGAGATCAGGCAGTCCGTTTTTGAGATCCGAATCGAGCAGTAATACAAATCGAGTAAAATTAAACGAGCAGTGAATTAACTAAGTTCGACCTATTAAAAAATTGTAGTAGTGATTAAGTGATTAATAAATAAAAAAAAATTTTTTTAATCAAATCACTAATGAGAAACTTAATTCGCACACTGGGGCGGTGAGGCGCGGTGCTGCGCGGTTTAATTATGTAAATAATTAAATGGAAGCCCGCACACTAACGCGGCGTGCCTCGGAGCGCTGCAGCGCTTCACCGCGTGAATGCTCGAAGAAGAAGTCGAGCGGGGTTACCCGCGCCGAAATTCTTTATTCTCTCAATCTTTTTAACGAAGAAATACTACTTCGTCGTCTGATGAGCTGGACATTTTTTATTGTAAAGCTAGCAAAGTAGAGTGGAATTTACATTTTGTGTTTGACGATTCTAATAAAGCAATAAAAAATGAATTATAAGAAAAAAGAAAACAAAGATGTCGATTATAAAATCGACTGTAGTGACGACTTCGCTTGAGTGTGCATTCTTCAAGCCTCGTCGCGCAGCACTACGTCGCACCACGCCGCACCGCACCGCCCCAGTGTGCGCGCACCCTTAAGCGATTTGGCCATTTGTGGGCGGTAAAGTGGGCGTGGGGACCTTTAAATGAATCGATAGGTATTGATGAGATAAATACATTGTAGCTATATATTTGTTCTTTCATGAAAATTGTAGCCGCAACAGTTTTAGGCGGTTTGTGGGCGTTATAGTGTGCGTGGCACATTTTTATATGTCAATCGATAGGTATTGATGAGGCAAATACATTTCAATTACATTTTTTTTCTATCTTGAAAACTGTGGGCGCCACAGTTTTGGGCTGTTTGGTGTACGAGGTTCGCTAGGAAGCGTTTCCGACCCCACAAAGTATATATATATTCTTAATCAGGATCACTAGCCGAGTCAATCTAGCCCTGTCTGTCCGTCCGTCCGTATGAACGCTGAGATCTCGAAGAGTACAAAACCTAGAAGAGTCGGACTTGCAATGCAGAACTTCCTACGCAGCGCAAGTTATTTTTAGCATGGTGCCACGGCCAATATAACGCTCACAATCCGCTAAAAACTTTAGCGCTCTAACGCCCACAAAAAGCCAAAACGCTTAAATCCGTCTGCCGACCACATAACAAATACTGAAATAGCGGGGAGTTGGCGCTTTACAATATCGCTTTGCTGCTTATATAACTTAATTTCCCTTTCGAGGCAATCGACTAAAGCGATAGTCCTAGTTTTTTTTATATTTCCTATGGAAACTATACGAAATCGTATCCAATTCGACTAAGCTTGTCGGATTAATTCGTTCTGAAAATGTTTGTAAGTCAGTGTGTCATGAAGATCACCATACAGGGCACGGTTTCTCCTATTATTAAGAATGTTTAGGTGCATGTGATAATATGGTCTTAAGATGTACAATCTGCATCTTTTTTAATATTTTCTGATTCTCAAGGAGTGAAGATTTTTTACAGTGTATAAAAAATATTTAAAATATTTATTTAACGCTACGTATAAATTTTATGTAAAATTTGTTGCCATTATTTTATCGTAGCGACGCTGCTCATCAGAAGACAGCTTGCAAAAGTCCTTTTCAAACATCTTGAGTTCTTTTCGTGTGTGCAACGGAGGCCAGAGCGAAGTATAAGCCATCGTCCTGTAAAATATTGAAATTGTAAATAGTAAATACGATAGCATAAAATTAATTAATTCATTCAATTCACATTTATTTACCTTACGAATTGCCATGCATTTTCGGCGGTCGGCTGATTGTCGATCAGGAGTTTAATTTCCCTCTTGAACTGCTGGGAGTACTCTCTCTTTGAACTGTGGTAGCGCTCTAGACATCGTATCTGCCTAAAATAATATATACTAAGATGTATACTCAAAATGGTATTCTTCTTGAATTGAATTTAGTGTTAAAAGGAATTATTTAGATTAGAAAAATAATGTTTGTTGACTTCACTGCTTAGGTTACCCATTTATAAACTTACAGAGGTATGCGGTGTCTGGAGAATGTGGGTTCAAGCACCGGGTCCCTATCGTCATCAAATACGGTTTGATAAATAGGCTCGTATACCTCATCTTCTGGTACTTTAAAGTAAACATCAATAAAATGCTTATCAAACTTATGACGTCTTGTCATGGTTGTAAACGAGTACCGTTGCTCTGTGCTAAGTCGAAAATTGCTCCCAATAAAGGAAGCGAAAAAGGACCTCATTCCCATGCTCATCCTTTTGTCTTCCATGAGTTTTCTCTTTTCCTGAATCATTGTTTTCCGCTCATTCGACGCACTTACTTTGCTCATTTTGAAGGTTTCTTATAATGGACTTTTATCTCTGTGGATGAATTCTGTTTGGCTTTTAATTAATTGAATATTTGTGTAATATGGGGATAATGTGTAACTGGCTAGGAATGTCAGACTAGGCTACAATGACGAATGCCATATGGGGCATAGAGTACTACAAATCTTTTTAATAAGTTGATAAACACGAATTAGGTAAATTAGTTGGAATTACTGTAAACGGCAGCCCAATAAGTAAAACATTTTTAAATGAACGCAAACAAATTGTTTTCTGTTTATTCAAGTCATTAAAAGTAAATTTAACATTGGCTTGGCTTTGGCCAGCCTCTTTGTAAGATCTCCAAAACTGAAAAGCAAAGTCTACCCAAAACCGAGATATCCGAGATTTAAGTCCTAAAAATTTGTCTTGCCGAAAATGTAAAAAAGCGTTTAATAAAGCATAGAGAAAAAGTCTAGTAAGAAACCAATCAAAATTTCTTCCAAAAATGTTATTAAGAAGCCTCGCGAGCATCACAAGAAGCCTCACAATAAACTCGCTTCGAAAAGCCTCGCAATAAGAATTGCAATGAGCAGCTTTCGTCGAATGGAGCCCCCTAATATGCCTCGTAACGATCGCAATATACCTCTTAACGATCCTCGCAAAAACAAGCCTGGCAATAGCATCGCAAAACGTTTTCCAAGTATCCTCTCAGTGTCCCCCGCGGTGAAACTCGCAACAATTGCGCCTCACAATAAGCCTTGCAACAAGGCTCTGAGCTTCGCAATAGGCCTCGCACCGATCCTCACAATGAGCATTGCAATGATCAGCGCAAAATGCCTTGCAACTAACCAAGTTAAAAATGGTTAAAAAATGCGTCAAAAGATTTTCACCAAGAGGGTGTGAGATGGCGACTTTTATACACGAATAAATGAAAGTCTACAGTAATACATCAGAGATACATCAAAAAGTCAATTGGTTTGGCCGAAAGATTTCTGCAATTTCTGAATCGAAAATTAAATTTAAAGCTTGACTTAAAAATATTTAGAATAGGAAAACGATGCTACCATTAATCTAACGACGCAAAAACAGGTTGGCAGTCCCAGCCGAGATTTACTGGAAACCAGAAACGGAACTCCATGGATCGGATCCTTGCTAAACTGAAGGATTGCATTTGGGCTATTTATTCCGATTACCGATTACCGGATAATGTCCTAACTAGAAATGCCAACATAGCGGAATATACTGAATCCCACAAAGTATATATAGCCAAGTCGATCTAACCATGTCCGTCTGTCCGTATGAACGCAGAGATTTCGGAAACTATAAAAGCTTGAGAAGTCGACTTGGCTGGTGATCCTGATCAATAATATAATACTTATGGGATCGGATAAGCTACCTTCTACCTGTTACATACTTTCCTACGAATCTAGTATAACCTTTCACTCTACGAGTAACGGGTAAAAAATACTTAAGAGCTAAAAAATTAAATTAAAACAAAATGGAAAGGCTTCAACTATTAAAAGAAAAAAAATCGAATGGAATTTTTTATCACGCTGAACGGAAAGCTACTCTTAGATTTGAAATGTTTTTATTAAACACGTTATAAAAATACGCACACAAAATATGTTGTTCAAATTGACCAAATGGGCCCGTAATATTCATTCGCATTATCTGCAGACTAGTGTTATGTGTCAAAAATAATTTGGAACAATAATCTATACATAAAGTTGACTGTATCCTTCACAGCGCTGCAAGAGTATAATACAAAAGAAGTAATAGTTTGAAAGAACTATTCTTTCGGGTGCATTTCGTCTAATTGATCTAATGATATGTCAAATTAAACATTTTTTTCTAAATATCGAATGTAAAAGTTTAATTTTACGAAATATAGCTTAAAAGTTTGATTACTCCTGCACTTATTTTCGATTCAGCATTAAACTGCTTTCACGGTTACTCAGTAAATTTGGTCAAGAAGCCCTAGCCACAAAGGCACTGTCCCTTTGTCCGTGCTAACTGGTTCCTGCAGGCATCATTAACCTTTCTGCGCGCACACAATTAATGAGCCAAGCCATTGTCTACTTTGTTTTCCAGCCTCGCCACGTCTGCAATGCAATCAGCCAGCAAACAAGTGCAAACTTTGGGTCGGGGAGCGCGGGAAAACCGGAAAAGCGCCGCTTGCATAATAGAAATTCATTGCCAAATTGCATAGAAAATCGTTGAGGGCGCTAAGAAGGTGCCGCTGGGCAAGTTGGCCGCATCTCGAAACTTATTCCACTCCACTCTTACCAACTGGGAACAACGATTTTAATTACCGCAAACTGCGCTCGGCTGTAAGCGCATTACGTATACGCAGTGTGGCAGAAGCAGCTGATAAAATCGCATTGAATGCAAGTTAATTAAAAGATGGGCGTCCTGGCCCAAAAGCTCTCGACTTGACTTTAATTAAAACATCATTTGGACAAAAGCGGCCTTCGCTACGCTGTTCAGGGCTGAATCGTCTCCAAGATCCAATCCATGTAGTCGGAAACCCGTGTGTAGACACCTGGCCAACCCTCCAGTCCGCAGCGGTTGCCGAAGGAGACCACGCCCTCTTGGTACCAGAACTCCTCGTACGCCCTCCGCATCAAAGGTCCGCCCGAGTCACCGTCACAGCTGTCCCTGTAGAACTCGCCGCCGACGCAGAGCTGTGAGCTGATCAGGTGGATGTTTCGAGTGGCGAACTTCCTCGCGCAGGAGTCGTGGTCGTTCACCGGAAGATCCAAGCGCTGCTTGATGGTGCTCTTGCGGGCTGTGGGATAGAGCATTTAATCAATGAAAATGTACAAATTTTGAATATAATAATAAATAATATAGTTCCGATCCTCTAGAAGTACTTTATTCGTTTGCTGAAAGTGTCGTACAGCATATTTATATTTTATTTGATTCACTATTAAAATTTGATTATGAAGTCCACAAACAATACTAAATATCATTTGAACCAATACATCTGCCCTAGTAATACTTAACGTACGGATAACCAAAATAACAATATAAAAGTTTTGCATAATTATTTATAACATTTGTTTCTGATTTTGCTCATTTTTGTGTAAGCAACACACTTAAAACTTTCATATATTTTCCAAGGATATAAAATAAAACAACCTCCACCAAAAAAGGAAAAAAAAAGGAAAGAAAAAATATCCAAAAACATGTATTTTACCATTAATTTTTGCCATAAACGGTTAAACTAGATCTCTGGGATGTGAGCTCTAAGTTGAATTTAATGATCTTCAAAATAATTTTTTAGATTTTAAATTTTTACCCTTACAAGCCAATAAGTTTAAGTACAATTGGACTCTTAAGATGAATTAAGTAAGTACTGGAAGTGTTAAATGTTACAAATAATAATCTTCAATAATATATTTTGTTTACATTTACACATTTTCAACAAAAACTGTCACAACCGGCTTGGAGCATTTCATGGATTCTACTTTGCTAACGAGTGTTATTTGACTCACCTGTTGTGGTACGTCCCCAGCCGCTGACAACCAAAATTTCTCCCGTATTGATTGCCTGTCGTGTGCTGACCAAAGGTAAACAAACCGGCTGAATATACTCATTGAGCAGAACAGGCCGATCTAGACGCAATAAGGCGATGTCGTGGACGCGGTCTTTGTTGGCGGGATCATATTGGGGGTGTACAATGCGCTGCTCGATGCCCATTTCAAGGACGGGCTGGTTGCATATGCCATCTATGCAGTCGATGTCCTTGCTGGTGTCATATTCACCCAAGCGAACTGTGGTTCTGAAAAGGATATGCAACCGAGTTATTCAAAAGTCTTAAAGCTTTGTACATGTATATTCAGATGATATTTTCAACAAGCATCAGTCTTATCAGGTAAAGCAAAATTTAGGTCAGTGTCAAGTAGATTTAAAATCCTCCTATATGGTTCTTGCTAGATTTTAACAAGCAACGTTAAGTAAACAAAAACTAAGCATAATGTATAATAAAATAAAACGTTCAGACTATTAATGGAGTTGTTAGGTTTCGCATCAGAAATAAAGAGTTCCCGAAAATGTCTTTTGACTAATCCACTTTAAAGCTTTTAAATGTTGATAATACATTTTAAAAATAAGTATATAAGCTACTTACAGGCGACCCACTTCACTTTCCACGGCTCCAATGACGCAATGGGCAGCCGTAAGGACATAACGATTGTTGATTAGGCTGCCGCCACAGCTTAGCTCCCGCCGTCCCCTACCTTTCCACGGAGAATTCGATTATTAATGCTAGATTTTATAAATTATATTTTAAACACCGCTTACGATCCACATACTCCAGCAGGGCCATCCAGCTGAACTCGTCCAGAGCGGTGTCGTTGCCATTATACACCTTGTTGCTGAAGGAGTGTGGCCCACACTTTGGTGGCGAGGGCAACAGGTTGCCCTGACCTTGCTGCCCCTGTTGACCCTGCTGGTTCGAACTGGTTGGCCTCACTAGGGGAGCAGCAGAGGTGGTTTCCTGGGGTTCAAACCTCCGATTAATAACGCAGCAAACATGCGGCGTGCGGCCCACTCCATTAGAGCACCGCGAGTCGCGTAAGTAAGTCCTGTCCTGCAGACTGACAGATGTCTGCTGGACCAAGGACAGCAGGGGTGGACAGTCGTATATGGAGATACATTGACCCTGCTCCTGGTTGGGATTCCTGCAGCCTGCACAGCAATTAAGATTGATTATTAAAGAGTTAGACAGCCAGACAAATGGGTAAACCCCAGGTATATAACACCTCACAATGATAACAAACTTGAATAATAAAGTGTAACTGGTTTAATTGAGATAAACGTACTTATTTACTCATACATTTTACAAGCTTGATTTCTTTTTAATAAAATAAACACATTTAAGAAGAACAAACGTGTTTTAATTGGCTATAAGAAGACACATTTCACTTCGTAAGTACTATGACTTGATAAGGTAATCTGCTGTTCGACGATTGGAACCATTCAACTCATTCAAGTCATTGACATGGGAAACTGGTAAGTTCAAGTCTGATTATCGCACTGGATCCCAGTTAAGCTATTGCGCTTAACGTGGACAAGTACCGGTCTCGACTCATGAGTCAGCCGTGGTGAATCACATACACTCGTATCTGGTACTAACTTCCTTGGGCCTGAATACTTTGTATCTGCAGAGCGGTGAGCAGCAGGCAGGTGGCCCGAAAAATCCCAGCTACTTCGCGTGTTGACTTCATCTTGCGGGATATTTCCCACAAACCGTAATAACAAACTGCACAGCGGTTCAATAAAACGCGACTTTGCGATTACGCACTTCGACCTCGAGCCAGAGAACCGGGAAGGGGACTGAAGCTACGACCGCCTCGAGACGCCAAGACAACTGATCGCGAGCTGACGCACGAGAGGCCTTTAAATGCGATCGGAGGTGATAATCGAGAGCGATAGTGCTCGGGGGAGCCGTGGGAGAGCTTTCAAGCCGCGCGAGCGTCTTCAGCTGAGCTTGTCGCAGCTAAGCTTTGAGAGTCGGCTTCTCAAAATACTCAAAGTGAGAATTTTGTACGCGTCCAATCTCCCAAAAATACTATTGGGCATATCCGCCAAATGGACAACCAGGACCAAAACCAAAAGTTCTCCAAGATCATCGTCAATTTGTTTTGTTCAAGAAAACTGATAAATGTACCTCTCATTTTGACTTCTTTTAACTGTGCTCTTTTTTTACAAAATCTCTTTATTGCATTCTAATAAGAAGACAGAAATATAAAAAGGGGGAAATAATACGTCCCCGACCGGTACTTAATTTTAATAAAAAAATTACAAATGGAGATATTTCCTTGGAATCAGACTCGATTGAAAAATACATAAATTCAATTATTGCTTTAGAATACTCCGTCCCAAATAGCAGATATTTGCATTTTACGCCCAAGTCGACTTCCATTTCGCCAATATTATGAAAATTATATCTCAATAAACCCCATCATTTACACTAGGCAAAGAGCTAACAAACAGCGAAAAAAATCAAGAAGGCGTTTATTTTCTTTTAAAGAACTTTATGGCTTTATAAATTTAATTTGTATTATTTTTTTGGGTTTAAAAATTTCTGCAATTATGTAAAATTTGTCGACATTATTTTGTTGTAGCGATTCTGCTCGGTGGGGGTAAGTTTGCAAAAGTCCTTTTCGAAAATCTTGAGCTCTTTCCTTGTATGCAGTGGGGGCCAAAGTGTGGTATAGGCCATGGTCCTATTGAATATCGGAATTAAAATTATAAGATATAAAATATATCGAATATATGATACTTATAAGATATTTTCGATATTAAAACAGAACACAACATTATAATAATCAAAAGTATATGTGCACAATAAAATAGGAATAGTCTTTAAAAATATTATATTGTTCTTACTCTGCGTATTTGGTTTTTGATGGAGCGCACTATAGCATACCTTACAAATTGCCAGGCATCTTCTGCAGTCGGCTGATTGTCGATCAGGAGTTGTATCTCCCGCTTGAACTGCTTGGCGTACCCTTGTTTCGAGTTGTGATATCGCTCCAGACATCGAATTTGTCTAGATACGAAGGTACAAATAATGTTAGAGCCCGAACAGTCGCTATATTTAAATCTTACAGAGGAATGCGGTGTTTCGAAAAAGTGGGCTCGAGCACGGGGTCCCTATTGTCGTCGAAAACAGTTTGGTAAATGGGTATGTATTCCTCCACCTCTTCGTCCTTAAAATGTTCATCCACATATTTGCTATCAGCCTTGTGTCTCTTGACCATGGTCGAAAACGAGGTTCGCGGCTCGTCGCTCATGCGAAAAATGCTGCCAATGAAGGAGGCATAGAACGACTTCATTCCCATGCTCATCCTCTTGTCGCCCATGAGCTTCCTCTTCTCCAGGATCATGGTTTTCCGCTCCTGCACTTCCTCCATTTTAAAGGTTGCTTATGGGCTTATGTTTTTGAATATTTTTTTAAAGTAGTGTTTATGTGTTATTGTCGATTGATGTCTAACTTCATATGTGTAGAAATTTTAGGCCAGGCCTGGCTTAATAAAAAAAAGTTTATAAGAATTTGGATCATTCTTTGACATTAAATTCTAGACACGCTCCAAAGGTAAAAACAGGTGGGATTCATTTAAAAGCACCCAATAATAACCATCTCTATTGACACCCCTACTTTCTCCGGAATTGAATTGTCTCTTGACCATGGTCGAAAACGAGGTTCGCGGCTCGTCGCTCATGCGAAAAATGCTGCCAATGAAGGAGGCATAGAACGACTTCATTCCCATGCTCATCCTCTTGTCGCCCATGAGCTTCCTCTTCTCCAGGATCATGGTTTTCCGCTCCTGCACTTCCTCCATTTTAAAGGTTGCTTATGGGCTTATGTTTTTGAATATTTTTTTAAAGTAGTGTTTATGTGTTATTGTCGATTGATGTCTAACTTCATATGTGTAGAAATTTTAGGCCAGGCCTGGCTTAATAAAAAAAAGTTTATAAGAATTTGGATCATTCTTTGACATTAAATTCTAGACACGCTCCAAAGGTAAAAACAGGTGGGATTCATTTAAAAGCACCCAATAATAACCATCTCTATTGACACCCCTACTTTCTCCGGAATTGAGTTGATTGAGTAGTTCTTCGGTTGAGCTCTGAGCGTTGGCTCTTTTTATCGAAATTGTTGAGGCGATCAGAGAGCTTACCATAAAATGTGTATGCTCATCCAGGACGACTTTGAACCCTTGCAGATTAACATTTGCATTTCATGCGATGCAGCTTGCCATAAGTAGTGATGTAAAAACAGGAAAGAAGAGGACGAACAGGACGAGCAGGAGCTCCAAAGTAGAACACAAATCGAGTACAACTTTTGCAAAACTTGTTTTCCTTTGCCTGTTGGCATCGAAGCGTGGTGCCCCCACCTCAGCGCATCCCGACCGATTCCACTCCTGGAATCCCACCCAGCCCTCATCTTGCATCCTGTTTAGCTTCAATGAATGCTCCAACGCTCCGTGCACCCCCAGCCGTTTCAGTCCCTTTAACCCTTCGGTGCCCGTTCCACTTGGCCCATTCACGATGTCTATCTGCTGCTGGGCGCTTTGTTTTTGTGCCGGCCTATTCATAATTCCACAGCCGGCTGCTGGCACAAATTGAAAAGCAAACACGTGGCTCTGTAGTTGGCCTTATCACTGGCTACATTGGGATTTCGTTGCTCTGAGCCACTGACACTTCGTCATGTCCACCAGTCCGCCCGTCCATCCGGGCTCAGTTTCAGTTTCAGTTCCAGCACCAGTACCAGTGCCAGTGCCACCGGAGTCGAACCCAGGCACTCGGAATTTGAGTTTTTGTGTTGAGCTGCTGTGACACTTTTTTGCTGTCTCGTCGCAGAACCATAGTATACCATTTTGTTTGTGGGCTTAGGTCAGCACTTTGCCATTCTCATAGCTGCATGCACCAGGGTCCTCATTGTCATCATCCTGGTCTCGTCCTGCTCCTCGTCCTCGGCCTGGGCGAGTCCCTGGGCATTGTTTAATAATTTTCCTGCTTAGGGCAGGATATTTCAGCCGCACAGAACATGTCGGAGCACTTTTTTTGCCAGCGTTGAAACTTTAACTTTGGCTTAACCCTTAATGAGGGCATTATGGCCCAGGACGGCCCCTAAGCCGACGACGGGGTATCGTTGCTAATTTTCTTGGCCATTGGCGAAAGTTTAAGCCAACTTTAAGGCATTTACGGTCTCCTTTTCAGCTGCTCCCGCTTTTCAGACTTTTTCGTGCAACTGCAGATGGGCGACGGGCCAGCCATCAAAGGCAGACGCCACTCGAGCTGATTGAGATTGAGGAGAGTCCTGGTCAAGGACCCGAGTCACTTGTGTGTCGATTTCACTGGGTCGGTGTTTTACCCTCGAGTGTCCTGTATATTAATTGAAATTAAAAACACTTTCGAGTGTCCATCAAGTGTCTGCCATTAAAGTTATTACGCTATTTATGACCTGAACAGGGAAATTTCAACTGCGGGAATACGGATTCAAGATTGAATTGTTGAAAAGTGAGAAAGGGAAAATGTAATTGAACCACATATTTTATTAGCCCGAATAAATATTTTATGCTTTCTGGATTTAATACAATTTTTGGTTTCCATCAAGTATTCATTGAAGGAAGATATTTTCCATAAAGAAATGATTTATATTCGTATTTTATATCTGACTTAAGGATGTGTATGAACTAATTTGAAAGTGGTATATATTAGAATAAGCATTACAAACATTTTTTGTCTTGTTCAACTGTCAAAACACGTTTGCCAATATTACCTTGACGTAAACACTCTGAGCTCGAATATTTATTAGTTAATATTCGTGGCCAAAGCAATGTTTAAATTAACAAAGAAAAGATATGGGAATGCAGCCGGATTTATGCCTCAATTTGTGTGGTCTCCACCCGCTGTCGAGCATAAATTCCGCTGCCAAGAGGCAAAAAATTTAAATTAGCTGGCACCGGGAAATGGGAAACTGCCGTGAAAATGGGAAAGGGAGTGGAAAACACAACAGTGCCAGCTAGAACGCAAATGAAGTTGGCTTTTAATTTCCAATAAACCCTCCCCACACGGCCCGCAATATTAATGAACTGTAAAGAGAACCCTATGCAAGAGGTGTACTTTGTGTCTGTGCTTGCTTTGCTGCATGAGAGTGCTGTGCACCTGAATGTCGGACACATGTTCAATTAGGAAAATTCTCGTTTTGTGTGGCATTTTTACGGCTTGGTCAGTGCAGCATTTCCCGCTTTTCCCTACACGGTGCACCTTTTCGGACGGGAATGTAATTCATAAATCGCTTTCTGCATGCATAAGGCTGCTAATTTAATTAGTGATAGAAGGCGCGGCGAGTTCCACGAATTTTCCAACGGCTGGCTGCATCGCAGCGAAGGTTTTCCACTTGCTCAGAGCGGTCATTAAATTAAATTTCAATTAGCTGTGCACTCTCTTGTAGACTGATGCGTGCGAATGCACTGAAAAAAGTATGCAAAGTTGCTGTGTAAATATTCTGGTGGCTTGTTTAATTATTAGGCAAAACAGTTTACAGTTTTTGAATTGAATGTTAAAATAAAGCCGAGAGTCTCGGTGCTAGCGCTGCGACACCTAGCGTACGGTGTCGGTACTACAGACCCTTTCAAAGCCTGCTTAACTTATTTAGTCATAACTTTCTAAATAACAATGCGCAGGAATCTATAGAATCTACATCCGAACTTGCATATTTTATAGTTTCAGAGATCACAGCGTTTATACGGACAAGGCAAGTTCGGCTAGGATCACTAGCAGAAAACATATATGAAGTCTGTCTGTAACATAATTTACAATCTAATAATAATAATCCTAATCTACCCTACCAATAGTACGTATATTGATGATGCAAAAAAGATATCGGGACTTAATAAATTTAAAACATACAACAACTATTAGGTACACAAAAGTCCAGTATTTGCTAAAACCTAATAATTGTCTTAGATTACAAAATATCCAATCAATCAGGTTATGCCATCTGTTTTTCCTTCAGTCATGCTTTTTTATAGTGTGCCTACCTGACGCGCTTCGCATGCTAATCAGCGGAGCGTGAGAAACGAAACTGTTGCGATTATTATGCGGCTAGAACTTTGTGGTTATATGGGCTTTGTTGTCTTTCGGCCAAGATGGGAAGCTGTTTACCCTGGCCGAAAGCCAATCAAACTTTGGCTGGAACTTTGGGGACTTGTGGGCGGGCTTAGGGAGCGCGTGGAATGCAATTTGATTAGCATTTCGCACAAGGAAACAATTTGCAGCTGCCACGTGTGTGGCTGCCTGCTGAGTAATGAAAAGGGCAACTAAGAACCCATTAACCCACATTCTTCCCCGCTTAAATGCTCAGACGTGCCCCACTCAGCTGTCGCCCATGCAGTTCCCCTTCCCGCCGCCTCTGCCGACTCAGTGGGTGTGTGTGAGCGATGCACACAACAAACAGTCAACAACAAGTGCAGCAACAATGGCCAGCGGAGTCGGAATGCATTTCCGCACCACACCGCACCCTTTTATTTGCCGGCGCAAATCCCAAAACAGCAAGCGGCGACTGGGAAACAAGTCAACACCGCCTACCAACAAAGCCAAATGTTGCATGTGCCACCCGGCAACAAACCAAGCCCATCGGCTTACACTCAAACAAAAGTTGAAGTACAGCTGTGGGCTGCTGAGAACAAACATTAAGGTTATACTATGCATAGTAGTTCAACAAACGTCAAATGATTTAGAAATATAGGGAAAATATATTTTTCCTCCTTTTTTTATTGTTTATTTTTTTTCTTTTGTTATCAAGCCTTATTTTGTTATTGTTGCCAACTCAAAGAACTTCCTCCAGGACTGTTTCAGCATCTATCATAAATAATATTTAACTTATATACTTTGCGAGAGCGCTTAACAAAGGCATGGTCCAATTTAAAAAGCAGCTCAAACTGATAAAATAGACTGGTCTTAGCAATAGGGTTGTCAAATCGGTACTATCGCTATATTGCTCGCATATAGCCGAAAGCTTGTCGATTTTTGAAAAAAAGACCAACCCTCACTTTATTTTTGGTTCGTACTTTTCTCTTGTTGAACTTCCTGACTGACATCCAAATCTTTTTGTAAAATAGTCTTACATATATATATGCACATAATATAGATGCCTACCTAATAAATTTACTTATAATCCTTTCAAAATGTTAATAAATAAAACTTTTAAATAAAAAATTATTTTAAAAAGTATCATAATTTTTGCGCTTTAAGGACTTATCCGTTTTTTATGTCGTGCCTCTGCCAACACCACTGAAATACTAATACATTGCATTCCATTAGAAATAGTGATCATTAATCACATACATTCATCCTTCTTTAATTTTGTAGAGTTGCAGTGTGTCCCTAAAGCGGAAAACTCTAAGAGTCTTCGAAAAACATATAACAGCAAACTATTTTGTTTTCACAAAATACCATAATTTCTCAGAAAATATATTTTTTAACGATAGTATCGAGCCCATCGAACCATTTATATTTATTCGTTGTTCTTGTTTTTAGTTTACATTTACATTGAACAGACCTTAGAGCAGTCCAAATAAGCTTGGGTTTTCGTAAAGATATCACAAATGAGCTCTTTGATCTGCATTCCTACTGATCAGGAAAACCTGCCAGGCCTAGGTTTGAGGCACAGAAACCATAAGTCGACTTGGAGGCCCCACTCTCGGCTCAACGGAACGAAAACTAAAATGGTGGTAATGTTTCAGGTGCCAAAGGAAGAGGCAAAGGCCTAGGCTGAACTTCAGATTCCTTGTTTGCTTTCCCGTGTTGACAAACTGAAAGTCAGCACGCTTTATTACGGCTTGTTATTCCCAGGCGTCACAAGTGGCAGCCGCCGCGGAGAGGAGCTTTCGCGGTGCGAGCAGGACGGGCTACCGTCGGCTGTCCCGCTTTCGCGGCGCAAGCAATATATCCCCGTCGCACTCGCGCCGCGAAGAGAGTCTGCAAAGGCCCGAAAGAGACCGGAAATCGAAGAGAACGAAAGCTCCCGCGCCGAAGCGCCTTCGGGCGAGAGTCCTCTCGGCCGTGCTCGGCCAGGCGCTCGGCAATTTCCCAGTCGGCGGCAGGGGGGCGCACAAAGGCAGGCTACACTTTCCGCGGCGGAAACTTCAGAACTTTGGACGAGTTCGAAGCAATGACTCTGAACCCTGGCCAGGATGTATTGACATAGTTTCGGGCTGGCTCGAAAGTCATTCAGGTGCAAGTGGCGAACTTTCTCCGGCAGTTCGCAGCAGCCAGCGCTGTATTTATTTTTATCGCTGTTCATTAGTTGGCAGTTGCCATAATTTCAATTTTATAGTTTCGCCAGCATATTAATTTACGCCGCGCGCCGCCCACTTAATGCACTTTCGGGCGGGAATTTTAGATTGGTTTTCGGCGTTGATTGTCTGGCCGCAGCGCAATTGTTGCGAACATGAAAGGCTGCGCTGACGCTTAGCTCCTATTTATCATGAATAATGCCGCGCACCGGAACGAAATAAATCAAACGAAATTTATTTGACCCCATTCTATGAAAATATAATTTGGCAAAATCAAATTAGATGTAAGCAGCTTTTCTGCGAAATACTTCAGCGCGCCGATGAAATATTCATGCCCTAACAGAGGGGCCATCCGAGCCCTGCCTCGCCAATATTTCGGCCATTAACGCAGATTGAATAGTCAGGAGCGCTCCCCGTTTACCCCGTTTAGCAACCGAGTAGAGGGAAAACTTATTCGTTTGCACTCTGTTCAATTTTTTGCCTTTTCAATATAACTCTTGTAACGATACACTCAGAAAAACACGCATTCCAAATTTGAGCGCGATTTATACTTGATTTCGGACAGTATTTTTTATGAAAGAAAATGCTGCTCGTTCTTGAATTAAGAATCGTTCTTAAAACACAAGTAAACCGAAAAAATGCTTGATTCAAGAACATAATTAAATAAACAGGATCAAGCAAGTCCGGTTTCCGCTCAAACTAAGTATAAAAAAAGTTTTCTTAGTAAGCAGGAATCACATAATGTAGTAATTTTCTTAAAATTAATTTTAGTATTCTTAAATTAGGAATAAATAATTTTTTTTTAGTAGGACAAAATTAAAAAAATGATATCAACAAATGCAGTTTGAGCTTAAATCAATAATACAAAAAAGTTCTTGTTTGCTTAAAAACACCAAATGTTGCTTAATTTAAATTACATTGCACAACACTTAAATATAAACATATTATAAATTAATTTTATGATCGTAAACATTAAAAAATCTTAAAACTCAGATCCTCACACCAAGCACAATTTGAGCTTAGATCGGAAAAAGAAATATAAAATTAATAAGGAGTTTACATACGAGTACAGTCCAATCTACACCTGATCGGTTATACACATCAATAATTGTGCAATTCTGTTGTAAAAAGATGTTCAGTCTTTTCCTATAATGTGAGCGATGGGCTGGAAAAATATCGATAGTTTGAATGTAGGTATATACATATATGTATATAAAGGCTTTTAACAACATTTCTAGGTGGTTTATTGTATATTGATTTTTAAAGAATTGTCAGTTTTAATCGCAATGGCTTATGCAAGCCTGACCATGTGTTCTGCCACTGTATCTAAATATGTATGTGCATATATACAGTGTATAACATTAATATTCCGTTTTTTTTTCATTTTCAAACGTGGATAATACTTATTTTTAAAGTTTACATGCTTAAAGAAACATGGTTAAACAAAAATGAAACCGAATATTAATGTTATACATTGTACGCATGTACACATTTAAGACTGAAATCTAATAAATTAATATTCTTCGATGCACAAATTTAAAATTTAGATACAATTTAATTAAATTGAATAAATTTTTAAGGATTATTACTTCATTTACTTTTTATTTACTTCATAAAATTTAATTCGAAATTCATAATTAATAAAAAAATGTTATTTCCAAGCCTAGAAAGTTATATGTCTAAAAGCACCAAAGCTATTATTTATTATTATTATTATTTTTCTACCAATTTTCCGATCGTTCCTATAGCAGCTATATGATAGCCGTCCGATTTCGATAAAATTTAATTCAAAATTCAAAACCAATTAAAAAATATTATTTCCAAGCGTAGGGGGTTATATGTTAAAAAACATACATACAAACATTCCAATGGGAACTATAAGATATAGTTGTCCGATCCGGCTGATTCCGAGTACCTTCAACAGGACACACAAAAAATGCCTCTAGAGAGAAGGAGATTGCCATGGCCTAGTCGCCGAAGAGCTTCTTGCCCAGATCCACACACGCAGGGCGTCGGCCTTCTTAAGCACAGCCTGGACGTCGCCGTTGACGTCCACCAGTTGTATCAGGAAGTCCTCATAGGCGGACTTCACGTTGGCCGGCGGGGTGCCGATCTTGACCTTATTGAGCCAGGGCACCAGGGGCAGCACCCCGCACATGGTCTGCATGCCCAGGAACCACAGCTCCGACAGGTCCGACCAGTAGCCCTTGTAGGCGATGGAGAACACCAGGGCGGTGGGGTTGTTGCTCTCGTCGATGATGTAACTCCCAGAATGCCCACCAGTACTTATAAAACTTGTAATGCTAATTTTAATTTGTCTAACATAAAACCAAACTGACTTTTACTTTAAACAAACTGGAACTTCTGCGAAATACTTCAGCGTGGCTTTGAAGTATTCATGGCCCCACTGAGGTCCCAACGATCCCTGCCTCGCCGATAAAACGCAGATTGAATAGTCAGGGGCGCTGCACGCTTACCCCGTTTAACAACCGAGTTAGGGGGAAAACTCATTTGTTTGCATTTTATTCATTTTTTTGCCTTGCCAATCTAACTCTTCTTGCGCTACGTGTGGGAATCGTGGTATTTTCGCCTTTTTCCAGGTGGCGGCCGGGAGGAGTGGCCAAAAAGTTGGCAACACGAAAATGCTGGCAGCCATAAATTTGCCGCTTTTCAGCTAAAAAGTGGCCAGCAGTTTTGTTGGCCACGTGCAGGCTCGTTCCGGCACCCGACCTCTGCATATGCAAAAACTGAGTAATGGCAGTCGGAGAAAGTCGTCTGATCCGGCGGACGGAGCCAGCAATTGCAGCATGTTTAGCCGCTTGTTTTCGAAAACTCTATTTAATTTGGGCCTGTTCTTGTTTCGCCCAACTCACGTCCCGGTGCACTTTGGCCTCTCATTTTTCAAGTCGGCTGCGTGCGGCGCGATTTTCCTTTCTTTCGCCGACATTTTCCTCGTAGTTTTCCTTTGCGGCTGTCAGGAGTCCACACGAGCTGGCCACTGCCTAGCCGATTTTGCAGCATTTAATTTAAGTTACAGCACAAGCTGCTGAGATTTATTGCTGGACCCTTAACAAGAACTGCTGCCCCTTTTGGTGTCCCCGCCTTTCGGACCCGCCTCCCCTCTTGCCGTTTTTTAATGGAGGAGAATGGACACAATGTGAGAGTTGTAATTTTTTGCGTCCTGTCCTTTCCAGTGCTGTATTTTTTATTGAAAACTACACGGGAAAGAAGTTTCGTGAGTGCTTTTGACCCAGGGAAGCTGATCTCCCCGGACATATACTGTCCGTTTGTTTCAAGCACTCACATTGTGCTCACCCAGTTTCCTGATTTTGTAAACGTCATTTTAAAACATTTTTTAAGATTCTGATTGATTTAATTAATTTATGAAGTTCCAAGCTAATTTGAGATGAATTTTATTGTGAGCATCTTCTTGTGTTTAAGCTTGTAATTTTAATAGCTTGTATTGCCCTAAGGCCTGCTTTTAAATCCGTGCAGTAATTTAAATTCAGCTCACAATAGTAGCTAACAGAATTAACGTCAATCAAATTTATTGAGTTATTTCAGCAATCCCTTCTCAAAATTATGACTGACAGTAAAACAAATAATAAACCTATTAAGCTAGTCAAATTTGTTTCTTCATTTATTACCACACAATTCTGTTTTCACAGCCTCCGAATTTGGTTAGTCTATCAGTATTGACCTAAGCTCAATTTAATTAACGTTCTGCTAGGAAATTCGCCACATTTCTTTCCTTCTTTCACATCGCTTCAGAAATCACAGACATTTCCATTTATCTTTATGCATCTTGGTTTTATGAATAAATTGATGTCATCAAACTGGAAACTGAAACTTTGTCGAACTTCGGCCTTGGACCTCCATCGATTTCCGCCCTTTGGGTTGTACATTTCGGGCAGTGTGTGTGCACTGTGTGTGTTACTGTGTGACTTCGACCCGTTCAGAAGCCCATAAGCAATCTCAGTACAATAAATTAAACCTAAACAATTCATTCAACTGAGCGAGGTTCGGTTTCTGTTTCAGCGGCTAGGACGTCCCGGAAGGAGGATGGCCCATGGAGGAGGGTCGACAGGGGATATGGCGGAATCTCAGGGGCAATAAGGCAGAAAGCCACTTCTTAGTTTGCTTGCAGCTCAGGCGGAAACCATATAAATGCGGAAATGATAAAAATGCCTGCGAACATGTTTCCAAAGCGTATGCGATAAATTGCAGTGGCAAGAAGGTCCTCGGAAGGTCCTCGCTGTGGCCTGCCCAGCCACCCACACGGACAATGCAGCCAGACAATAAAATAATAATAAAAATAGAACAGAGCCCGGGCAGCAGACGACATCCACAATGATGAGGTTCCATTCAACTCGGATCGGGATCGTTTGGGACCGGGCTCGCCGCTGCCACTGTTCAATAAATGAATGTGGCCGAATGGAGGACACTGGGTCCCGTGGCACTGTTCAACTGAGCAAACACAAACACACGCGGAGAAAAGTCGGGGGCGCTGGAAGCAACGCCACGACTGTCAATTCAATGAAATTGTTTTACACTCAATTGAGTTGCCAACTGGAAAAGAAAACAAAAATAGCACCAAGAGCACCAGAACTAGACAAACAAACTGTTTTCGCCAGGGAAAGATTTCGGGTAATTTGCATTGCCTCCAAGCACCAGCGACCCACATTCGGCTCGAAGTTAATCTTTTCTAATACAGAATGGCCCAAACGCCGTCAGCTTTCAGGAAAAATGGCTGACGTTGGAGATGCTCGGCCGGGAAGATGGGGATTTGCGCAAAACTGATTTAACATTCTCTAAAGTCTTTGAAAATCAAATGGGACTTTCTTGCATATTCGGGAGATTGCCAAGGATATTGGTGACTTTTCAAATAAAATCAATCGATAAGCCACTTTCAGTAGGTCAAAAGTGGCAGAAAACAGTATTTTCAGAATACATTTTTAAATTTTGGTCATTTAAAAAAGTTACTCAGCAGAACGTAAAGAAAGTACTTTAATCTAAGGCAAGTTGTCAGTATTTACTTTCTTTACAACCTTTTTAAGAGGTGACTCCATATGATTATAGCTCCACAAAATCAACTTTCTCAAGTTTAAGTT
Source organism: Drosophila biarmipes (assembly GCF_025231255.1). Classification (NCBI taxonomy): domain Eukaryota; kingdom Metazoa; phylum Arthropoda; class Insecta; order Diptera; family Drosophilidae; genus Drosophila; species Drosophila biarmipes. Next base: position 6,879,986 of record NC_066616.1, on the reverse strand, counting down.
AATGACTAACCGTCGTAAGCAATGGAAAAACCAGGTAGGTTAGTTTCTGTTATTAACGCATCCTAACGCTTTACAAAAACCTGTCTAAATACCTCAAATTTAGAAGTCCGATTCTTTGTGACATTTTTTTGATTTTAATTTTCTTAAGGCGTGAATTAATTTTAATAATGATTATGATCCACATCTAATTTTATACTTGTTTATTACTCTATCAGAAGCAAGCAAAACGAAACATTTTACATATAAACTGAACCTTTTTTACTCAGGTCTAATATGTGTGCTATTCAAACGCCAATGGGTGTGTTTCAAAGTTTTGCTCTATTTTTGTATTCTCCAGAGAGCAGATCTGTGAGCAAGAATCTCAAAGGTATATACTATAGAAAGACAGAGAGCAAGAGCAAGTATAGATAAGAAAAGCAAACGATCTTTTATAGAATCATTCCATACTGTGCGCTTGTCGCAGAAGGTTGTTCTGGTATACCAATTAAATCTGGACCATCCAATTGCTAGATTCTCTGCTGCTGTAATTTAGGGAAAATGTCGGCATTTGAACTGAAAAACTTAAATGAAAGCTTGGAAAATCATTTACCTGCTGATGAACTGAAGGAGGTGAAGCGAATTTTATATGGCGTTGAAGAAGAGTGAGTACAGCTGAGCAGTAATTAAGATTAGAATGAGTGACAAAACCATGTGTGGTGGCAATAAAAACCTTACTATTATTCTAAAAATACTTTAATCTTAATCTTTTGGCAAACACAGGGGGCATATCCATAATAAAAATGTCCCTGAATTTTCCGGTTGTTTACTTAAAAATATTTGTTTCGAAATGCATTTAAATATAGAACTAATACAAACTGTATCTTTCTGTATGTGTATGCCTACTCATTCATGTGTTTGGGTTTGAACATCTGGTGATGAGAGTAAAACGCTCAATGAAGCCAAACAAAACTTGAGGAAGGCAAATGCTTTTGTAATATTTAATAATAAAAATAGATGTAAAAACATATTTTCGTTAAAACAATTTATAGATCTAAAAGACTTAAGTTTTGATATACAAAGGTACAATTTTATACTTTGTTACTTATATGAGTGATAAGCCTCTTCGCAGTTTGACGACATTGCTATTTGGTGATGATCACTAACATTTTATGGGGTCGACGGGGGGTATCAATGCGTTGAACACATCTGGTCAAAAGGCTACACATATGTTTATTGTACAGACGTGCAAACTTAAGTTCTAGCAAAACCGGCATAGTTGTAGCGTAGGTTTTACGAAATCTGTTTTCTATATCATAAAATATACCTTTATTATTGCACTTAATTATAATATTATTGAAATTATTAATCACATCGTTTTCGAATGTAGCCAAACTTTGGAGTTGCCCGCCAGTGCAACAGATATCGCTCAGGAAAATGGATTTGAGATCAAGGGATATCGCTTTACGGCGCGGGAAGAGCAAACCCGAAAGCGCCGCATAGTAAGGGTTGGCGCCATCCAAAACTCGATCGTACTCCCCACTACTGCTCCCATTGAAAAGCAGCGAGAGGCCATCTGGAACAAGGTTAAGACCATCATCAAGGCGGCAGCAGAAGCCGGATGCAATATTATTTGCACCCAGGAAGCGTGGAGTAAGTCTACAACAATCCATTTTCAGTTTATAAAAATAATAACCAACTATTCCATTGATTTCGTTAGCCATGCCATTTGCCTTCTGCACTCGAGAAAAATTCCCCTGGTGCGAGTTTGCCGAGGAAGCCGAAAATGGTCCAACTACCAAGATGCTCGCCGAGTTGGCCAAGGCCTATAACATGGTCATCATCCACTCGATCCTGGAGCGCGATATAGAGCACGGCGAGACCATCTGGAACACGGCAGTGGTCATCTCGAACAGCGGTCGTTACCTGGGCAAGCACCGCAAGAATCACATTCCCCGGGTGGGAGATTTCAATGAGTCCACGTACTATTTGGAGGGCAATACCGGACACCCGGTCTTCGAGACGGAGTTCGGCAAGCTGGCCATAAACATCTGCTACGGACGCCACCATCCCCAGAACTGGATGATGTTCGGGCTTAATGGAGCGGAGATAGTCTTCAATCCCTCGGCTACGATCGGTCGACTCTCGGAGCCTCTGTGGGGCATCGAGGCACGTAATGCTGCCATCGCCAACAGCTACTTCACGGTTCCCATTAATCGCGTGGGAACTGAGCAGTTCCCAAACGAGTATACGTCTGGGGATGGTAATAAGGCCCACAGAGAGTTTGGACCATTCTACGGATCTTCATACATTGCTGCTCCTGACGGTTCAAGGACACCGGTAAGTTAAATCCCAGAAAACAAAAAATGGTGCTTACGACAACCTTAAAAATACATCTTTTGATTATTCTTTGCAATTTTCTTTGATTTATTACAGAGCTTGTCACGGGACAAAGATGGCTTGCTGGTCGTTGAACTCGATCTGAACCTGTGTCGCCAGGTGAAGGACTTCTGGGGCTTCCGAATGACCCAGAGGATCCCCCTCTATGCGGAATCTTTTAAAAAGGCTTCGGAACACGACTTTAAGCCGCAGATCATAAAGGAAAAATAATGAGGTTATTTGGCTGGATGGATGATTGTTGAGAAGTTGGCATTTTAATTTGAAACTTAAATAAAGATAGGCAGTTTTAAAAATTGGATTTTAAATATCAACTCAATTTAAAATTAAAATTTTTTTTTTGAGATTGCTACCAATGAAACACATCCCATCACTCCTGTTCAAAGACTTTCGTTATTTAATATTGACTTTCGATTGACGCCGAACTTCTTATTTAAATTCCCTGAGTCAAAATCATTTAGATTTACTTTGAGATAGCTACCAACGATCTCATTATTTTGGGCTTAAATTTAAAAAGCCAAGCCGTACGCACACTTAATCTGCCAGAACTTGAAGTCAAGTCTCCTGTTAGGAGCCACGTCCTTGGATCTGGAGAGCATCTCTATTATATCTCATTCCCCGACGACTGCTTTAAAAATCCTCCCATACAAAATGCTGCAATCTAGCATTGAGCTAAGCTTTGACTTTTACGATTATGTTACGGATGAATGGGAACCGAGGCCGGGGAATCAGGGACGAGGATGTGGTGTAAGGATGCGGATGGGACATGGGTACGAGTGTGGGTCCCGGTGGGGTGGGATATAATCTGTTTCTATTAGGTTTGCTTATCTGCATGCGACTCACATGTGCGTTTCTTTGCCGACTCCTAATGCAGTAATAATCGTTTGTGCGTTGCCAAAATGACTCGACTGACCTTGCGGAGCGTTGGCAGTAATTGGCCAGATTATTCTGAATTGGTTTCCCTGCTCTCGATCCCGACCTGACCTTGTGTGCGGCAATGGAGTTATAAAGCGAAAATTGCTTGTCGAGCAACGCAACACAAATGGAAATTATAAACTTTTGTGTACCAGGCAAGCGCCGGAGATGGAAATATGCAAATTGAATTTCGGGCGGCATCCAAGTCAAAAAGATACAAAGAGACAAATGTGCGAGTTTCGACTACGTATTTATAGCAGAGGTCACAAAAGTAACACCGAGGTGGAAGACCTCCAACTTCATTATACTGATGTAACATTTTACCTTAATTTAAAGTATTTAACGTATCTTCTTATCTTTAATGAAAAAAAGGATTCTATCTTCTATACCTAAATTTGTAGTGCCCTAAAACAAAAGCTAAAAGAACAAAAGGTTCGACCAGCACAAGTGTTATCTTAAAGTCAGTCTTAAATGCACTTAACTGTCGCCCACTTTATTGTTTTGACCCGAGCTGTTTGGGAGGGGTGGGTCGGAATATCGGATTTTGTGTGCGTCTATTTGACAAAGGTCACCCGAAAATAAATCAAATATTTACCCAGCCCCATTCGTTTATTCAAATTGAAAAGTCACTTTCGCACACGCACTCCTGGCGAAAACTGATTCGAGGCCCCGATTGCATTACCCATTCGACATGTTGCTAATAAATATGTTTTCCGGGGAAGGCCAAATAAGGCCCAAAGTGACAGAGGCCTTTCCGGGCGAGCCTTACTGGGGCACCGGGGAATAGCCAATAAAATGTGGGAGCCGCTCGTTTATAGCCGTCGGTTATCTCCGACCAGACGACTATATTTTATTCAGAGCCCGAGTTGACTGATTAGGCCCAAGATAAATTCCCAAACGTTCGCATGCTCAAGGTCCTCCAAGATAATCCCCTACATATCGGATAATAATTTTCAAGTCAGCCTGCAGCAATTACACTAATCATACACCCCTCGCCCGCCCACGGGGCCAGATGGCAATTGTGACAGCTCAGATATCACGGCGATTTCAATTAAAGCCCAACCTTTTAATTAAGCTGATAAAGTGGCTATAAAACGGGGGAGAGGCCAGCTGGTCAGCAGGCCAAATGGGCGAACTCGATTATGGGCTCATATTTAATTAAACATCATATTTAGAGCTAAGCAGGTCGGGCGAAGGCGCTTAAGTGCTCGTTAAGTGTGTGCGATGTGTGTCTGCGTCCTTAAGGATGTCAGGGCTACGGCGGGGACCGCAATCAGGACCCCGGCCGGATGTGTGTGCGGTGTGCATTCTGCGGCTGGCTGGCTGAAAAAATGCCGGGGACGTGCATCAATCTGAATGCATAATAATGGTGCCACTGTGGCAATCAGTTACTCCCAAGGCGGCATTAACCACCAGGCAAATGCATATTGAACAGGACGTCGACTCCGCATAGAGAAAACGTATATCCCCTCGAAGTTCAGGGGTGCAAGCGGATCGAAATCGTTGATTTGTTCAGCTCAATGGCTCTGGGAGCAATTGAACCAGTGCGGTGAACGTGTTCGGATTATCAATACCTGCGATTAAGTATTTTAATTTTCGTTGGCCATCGAAACGGAATTTCTTTTTCAACAAATACTTTGTCAACAATGAGCTCCTCATTAAAATGGTACCATTACGGAAGCCTTGTTGAATGTCATTTCCTAATTATTACTCAAAATGGATAAGGCAATTTCGAATATTTTTTAGATCAAAACTTAGTTTTTAAACATTTTTAAAGGAGTCAGCCGGTTCAGTTCAGTTGGCTCGGTTCGGAACAGGTTTGCAGCCCTGCTTAAAGCACCAGCAGACGCCGCACACGATATGAATGGAAAATCTTGAGCCGCGTACGTGTGCACAACAGCGGCGAGAAATGAAAAGGAAAAGGAGCTGAAAAGGAGCTGAATCACCAGGAGCAGCTGGGGAGCGAGCAGCAGGCGCAGGAGAGGAAAATTGGAAGGGAAATGCGATGCCGGGCGGCATTGTCGGTGCTCGGATGGAAATGGCGAACTGGAGATGTGCAGATGCGGACGAGGAGGAGGTGCCTCCGACTGAGCCCCCATTCTCCTGGCCTTTCCATTAAAGGGGATTATTTATTTTATTTCGTTATGCACGGCAAACAGCTTGTGTAAAGGATTTAAGCGTCTGCTGAATGTGGCAAGCAGCACAAGCCCGATCCTTATTCCCAATCCCAATTCCAGTCCCAAACTGCCTCGTAATGAAATACACGAAAACTTAAAACCAACAAACCGGCGCGCAAAACAACAAAGGCGCACCCGATATTAAATTCCAGCCGCACTTGCACTTGTTAGAGCCTGTAAGATTATAATTCTGCCACAAGGATACTCGCAGATAACTGGCATCGCAAGGGGCGGCTCCGGGGGAGTCGTCCTGTTGTGCCAGGACAATGCAGATAGGCGTTGGGGATAATAAAATATTATGCAACTGGGACTGGGGACTGGCGACGGGCGGGGCTGGGGCTGTGGCAGGAAAAGGCGCCAAGGCGGAAATGGAAAACTTGAATGCAAAAGTGGGAAATGGCTACGTATGAATGGGGTCTCCCGTTATGGAACCTGAGAGAGTGTGTGCCGAGGCATAAAAGTCAATTCCCTCGAGGGAGTTCAAAGTCTGACCTAATAATTGTAACTCGATTATTGGAGAAACCCATTTGCGAAGGGCAAACTCAAATAATTGTTTCGGTCAGCCTTCAATGTGGTTGGGGGGATTTTAGTAAATTTGCGAGCAATATTTTCTCTCACCAACAAGGAAAAGCATCCCAATTTTAATTACAACTGGGTTTTCAAAAGGTCTTGTTTGTGGTTGGGAAACATGATTTATGGGGGCTTATAGTTTTTTTTTTGCTTTTGTAAACAGTTTAGTAACGTTTATGAGAAAAATTTTACAACATTCTAGGTTTCTCTTTCATCAAAGAAGCTAATATAGTTATGCATCACTAAGGAATATACTGTTTGTTAATAGCAGATGGTAAGGGATTTATATAAAGGGATTTCTGCAAAAAGTGTGTTCAAGCTGGGATCGGAGTACCATCCCCATATTCCCCGACTATTCCCTCAGAGAAGTATTAATTAAGCTGCGTATTTGGCATTCGACTGCTCGCCATAATTGCACTTTGTGCCGGTGGGTATCTGTGCTTCCTCATTACTGCGGACCTTCGGTTAATGGACCGCAAGCCAAGCAGAAAATAAAGTGCAATACGCAAGATGTTCTGTGTTTATGACCAGAGCCCATTGGGGCTTTATAATTAATACCTGCTCGAATTAACGGCCGCCAGGTGAAAATGCTCGCAATTGTAATGATAATGTGAAGCGGAGCGTTGCCGGCCGTTAAACTTTTGCCAGGACGCACGCGAATTAAACAATAAAATATTTAAAATTTTTGCCCAGCATGAAGAACTCCTTTTCATCCTCCTTCGGCTGAATTTTCCTTTATTTTATTATTCTGATTACTGCCTTTATTGTTATGAGCCGAGAGACAAAGGAGCTGAAACTTAAACCGAAACCGAGACTGCGACTGTAACTGTAACTGTAATGGCAGGAGTAACTGAAGTGGCTACTGAGTGGGTGGGTGGGAGGTAGGTGGGCTGGAGAAGGGTGGTCGATGAGGAGGAGGGATTCTGCTGCGGTTCTGCTCGACTGCAGATCCTGTGGCTACCTGTGAAGTGTGTTCCATGCTCGACTTCTCACCTGCTCACCGCACCAATGGCAATAACAACAGCAGCAGGAAAAATCGAGAAAAGTGGGTTTCGGTGGGGGGGAAAGTGCGGTCAATGCTCTCAGCTGCTTGGACATTCTCCATATAGGGCAAAAACAGGAGTAGAGCTTGATCTTTTTTCGCGTGTAAACCGTTATTATTATGTGCGGATGTTAATGTTTATATGGCCCCTCCAGTGGTCGATGAATGTGGCGCGAACTCGATTACATTATATTGGTTTTTATGAGTGCTAAATATGTGTCTCATTACAGCTCTTTTTTGGTGCTCTGATAGTTGTGAATGGGTAACAGACAAGACTAATTATATATTTAGAAAGTTAATTTGAAATAAAAAAGAAATTAAAATAAAATGATAGGTTTAATAATTTTGTATTTAATTAGCTAGCTTTATCGATAAAGTATATAGTGCATTTTTAATTTAAGAAGATTTTAAGACTTTTCTTATATAACTGCGCTAATGTTTTTGTTCAGTTTTATCTAAGGTAGTAACTTCTGTGAGTTAGAAAAAAGGGCAATTTGATGAAAGCCTTTCTTCAGCTCCCAAGCTGACAGAAGAACAGATGCGCAAACAAGAAACAAAACAATTTCTAAATTATTTCAGTCTACACCTGCAGTGGCTTCATTCCCCATTCACCTTCACTGACTTTCACCCACAAGTGCCAGGCAGCTCTGGCCAGAACCACGCATCAGAAAGTGCCAACCCAAAGACAAAACCATAAAAATTAATTATTTCTTTTTGTTGGGCCAAAGCAAAGGAGAAATGTGTCCAGCTGGGGAAGAAAGCAAGCCACGCGGAGAAAGGACGGCCGAGGAGTGAAGTGCAGCGAGGACGTCTGATGCATGGGAAAATTGTGCTGAAATCACCAAGCGTTTATTGTTTGAATTTCCTACATTCCCATATTGCTCTCAAAGACTCGCTGAGACACATATGCACGCAAAAATATTAATAAGCTATATATTTTTAAATAACAAAATTTAAAGTGAAGATGGGTTGTTATTACAAGTATTCTTAGTATATTTTTATCAATGATATATATCAATCTTTTGTTTTGTTTTTAATAATTATTTTTTATCCAATTTTCAGCGATCCCTGATTGCTTGCGTATTTGTCAAACTAAAGAAAAACAATATTGGTCTTAAGTAAACTTTTATTGAAGAAACGATGTTACGTAAACCCGAAGTCTACTACTACCATTAAAGATTTGGGGGTTAAATACTACATGAATTTTACCATTTTTTCTTATAAATAATTTTGAAGGAAGCTGTATATATTTCTCTCTCTGCCGGGAAACTCCCCATGGTTTTGCCCTTTAGCTGGGTTCAGGCCAGCGCAGCTGGTGGTTGCCGCTTCCGGCGAACTCATGCATTTTTCACCAGCACGAGCAACAGCGTTGCAAGGCAAAAACAGAAAACAATAAGGGCAGCAACGGGTTAAACAACAGTGTGCAACGGGCATGACAGTGGATTTATGCTTAATTGCCAACGACATGGAGACGTCTAACACATTCCTCTCCTTTGGCTCCGCTTTCCCATGGAGCTCAAACCAATTGCCGGCGTGCATCTCTGTCACTCGGTGCCGTGCCCCCATCGATCTGCTTTGAATTTGCCAATCTGCAGGACGCCTTTGCTCACTCAATCCGACCGGGAGTTAATAAAGCCCGGCAGTTGGGTGGCAGCAGTTCGCACTCCGTTGTTCCGGGTCCGCAGCCACATGCTGTGGTGTTGTTATTGCCAGCTGCCAATAACGTTAATTACGGCCACGGCTGTTAATTAAGTTTTAAATGCGCAGACGACTAATTAACTCGAGGCCAAGGACGCGGCGCTCAAGTGCAGACAGCCGGCAGCGTCAAGGTTGCGATGGACGAGCCTTGAACTTAATATAAATTACCTATCAATATCTAAGGAGGTGATTAGAAGAACGTGTCTGAAATTCCCTCTGGTTCGGCGCTCTTCAAGCCCTCCGAGAACTTCTGGTATACAAACATTTTCTTTGAACGCTTCTAAACTTAATTCTGCAAATATTGTCGCTAAGAGAAATGTAAGCTTCAGCATAAAATATGCAATGGTTCAAGTTAGGTCATTAAAGTAAATGTTTTGTGTTGTCAAGGGCTCTTGTGACACCCCTGAGTAAGCCCCTGAGTACCTCCAGTTGTAAAACAAATGGAAACCAATTCCCGAGGAGCCACAACGGACTGGCTGGCCGACCCTCCGCAAAAAGGTTAGCCCCTTGATGATGATTACACCTTATATGTTGCAGGAAAGACAAGTCACGCCACCAGCTGCAGACATCAACTAAACAATAAAGGATGCCTCGGCTCTAAAGTGGAATACCAAACATTTTTTCTTTGTATGCCTTTATTGAAAAATTGCTTCGCCCAAATCGATGCCGCAGCGGAGGTGGAGGAGGATGCAAATGACTGGAGACCGAAGGCGGGCAGTGCTGGGGAAAAAGATAAAATTAAATGAAATGCGAATACGAGGGATCTAGCCTAGTGCGGTGCGCAAAATCCATTAGCCGGAATTGATTTTTCGGTTTGCTTTTCAATCAAATTAAATCCTTGCGCCTGCTGAGGCCGCTGCTGCTGGAAAAATGCTGTGGACCCGTTTTGACCATCAATCATGATCCGCAGTCTTTTGTGCGGGGAAGCGGCTCCATAATGAAACAATAAATTGAAACAAAATAAATCATTTAAATTAATGCCAAATTGGACAGTGCATAATGGCAGACAATCAAAACACATAAGAAATTTTGCCCAGCATGCTGCATACACACTGGACAACCTTTCAATGTCAATGTCCAGCGATATTTTTATCGGGGCACAAAAGAGAGCCAGTGGCACCACTTAAAGCCCTGAAAAAAGCTTTTAAAATGAAATTTACATTGCATCATTTCAGCCAACTCGCCTGAAAACTGCCAACGGCCCGGGGAACTGAACTAAATAAAAGGCTGTGAAAAGGAAATCTGCGCATATTGGTCATTAATAAAAGTTTTTGCATATTGATACAAAGAGCAAATATTGATAAACAAAAAATGAATGCGGCTTACAGTTGCAAGGGTGCGGGAAAGCGAAAGAGCCAAGCGGAACCGAGCATATAAATAAATAAATAAAGCGTGTGTGAAAAGGCAGCAATAAAACACGTCCGACAGGTCCCGCAGAACCAGCGATGTCCTCGTGTCGTGAATAAATCGCCGAAGGATGTCACGAGCTGCGGATTTATTCCTCTGCCGGATCCCGAGTCAGCATTAAGGGAATTCCGAGATGTTTCTGGTGTCAAAGCGACTTAATTTGACCTCATATGTCGAGTGCCTGCTCCTCCGACACATGTAACTGAATATAATGTATGGCATCCATCCGAAGACAACACGCTCCCGCATTCCGGCATCCCTTTCGCTGGGAGTGCGGCAAAAGCGGTCGCGATTTCAAATCAATTGCGTCGTTATTTATCAGCCACCGTGAATGCAGGGTCCTGGATGGGAACAAAAAACACGCAACAATGTCAGAACACCCTGATGTTTTAAGCATTGCACAATTGCTGTTGCCCTAACTTGGCCAGGATCTGATGCATGGTTTCGTTTTTACTACCCGCGTGTGTTTGAGCAAAGTATTTAACGTGCATGAAGAGGAGGATCCGAACGAGTCTTGGGGCTGGGAAACCAATAATTTTATCTCTCGAGGTGCTTTTATATGATTTGTAATTTTGAATTGAACGTTTTTATGGCGCTTTTCTATTTTTTCACGTATTTTGCACTTTTTCACTTGTGTCGCAGTTCAATTCTGGCTAAGAGCGGTATCTAAAACCCATTTAATTGAAGCACTCAGAGCTTCGGAATATTAAACTGCCCGTACTTTTTGCCTTTGTGTACTTGATTTATTTTTATTGGAAATGTACTTTAATGGTCGCCAATTTCCGTTGTTCATTAAGGGCATTGTGCATAAACAACGAGATTTTGTCCTGAATGGGCTTTGCGGTTGCCCTTTTATGGCTGTGATTATGTCTTTTGTGTTCGATGTGTGAAATCGCGCTACCTGTGGTAATTAATTGATTATATTTTTTAGCCCGCGAGGAGTTACTGCGTTGGGATGATAACACCTCTTATAACATCGTATTGCCTTTGGCACTTAAAGTTTTACGATAGGCAAACTTAAAATACATTTAAAGCACAGGCCAAAGAAAATCAATTTGTCACTCCTTCAAAGCTGAATAATTTCAATTATGTTTTCTAAGTCTTTTATTAAATTGTAAAACTGAATAAATTAATTATTACTTTGTTCTCCATCCACATTGTATATGCCATGATGAGAAGGCTACTCTTTGTGTCAGTAATTGTTTCAACAGTATTTTTTATTCACGGGCGAATTCATTCATTACATTATTCAGAAAAGAAAGACGAGCGTTCTAAAGCGACCTACGGCTGGCTTCAAATATTGAGAATTCCAGTATAACTTATTCGCTTTTGCTCAAATTAATAATTCAACTACACCACACGGTAATCCTAACAAATAGATAATTGTTGTGTGTATTTAATATATTTTTAATCCTTCAGAATGGAAGACAATGTTGAACTTACTTACTAAACTTATAAGTTCTGATACCGAAAGAGTCTCCAGCGAACGTTCCTCCACCGCAAATGTCTCCACCAAAAAAGGTCTAAAAAAATATAATTTAAGTAATTTTTAAAGTAAATAAGCTTTAAATCATTTTGTAAGGAGTATGAACAACAAATTTATTTAAAACTTAAGAAAATATTCCTGTTTTATTTTTGTTAAATTTAACATTAAAGCGTAACCAATCCATTTGATTTAGATGATTTTAGATAATAGGGTTCAACGACGATAAAGTAAAAGTGCTGAGCTAATGATAGAGCACAGAGAATCGGTAATTTGCAAACAATTGTTTAATAGCTGGTTTCACATTTCAAGTTTAGGTGCTGCACTCGACATAACTACTGCAGCACCCTCCAATAAGAGGGAGGAATTTGGCAATTTTACATTTCTCATTAAATCGCGCTGCAGCGCTCGGATTTAATTAAAGCTGACGGGTGGTATGAGTGACGTGGCATGAAATTTATCTGCATAACTCATACGTCATGTCGGCCGGGACGCAAGAGGGATAGGATGTCGTGGCCCCTCTTTGTCTGCGCCCGTGTCAGTTAGTGTGTCCTGCGAAGTCCTTTGTTTGCCGGCTTGTGTGCATGTGTGGGTAGCGCAGCAGCTGCAGCTTAATGATTTTCACGCTTCTGTTGCACTTAAGTTGCAGCTTTCTCTATTTTTTGGCCCGAAAGAGGCGTTAATGGCAAACAGAGGCGACAACAGCTGGCTTACAGAAAGTGATAGGGCGCAGGAGGGGAGCCATGCACACACGCTCATTTGGCCGGCGGGCAACACATTCCAAGTCATTAGTCGTTGTCCCGTCTCCTCTAACTGGAAAAAACACACTGCAAACTAAATTACAAGGGCTGCCAAAAGCATTATACGAGATTAGAGAAACGAGGGTGAAAAAATGGTGACAACTTTCGCCGGAGGTGCGATTCTCACTTACGGTTTCCCCTCAACACTGTTTAATTTTATTGAACACTCTTACACACCCCTGCACTCTAAAAAATCCATAGTCAATAAAATTATACACTTTATTAGTCTAAATCATTTTATAGAACCTAAATTATACAATTCTATAAGTAGAAAGAAAGCACTTCATATATGAATATAAAATTATTTATAGTTACCATGAATAGTTTATAAAATTACCTTAATATGATTTCTAAAATTATTTTTTAATAAAGAAGTACAGATGATTTTATTATGATAATAAATATGATTCCTCCCTCCTATATTTTTATAGATTTCAAGTCTTTGTAATTGAAATAATTCAAAAAACGTAAAAAATAGCTGCATTTTTTAGGTGGAAATATTTTTTGGGAAGCTAACACATAATACTGCACGTAATCCTTGCCCTGTGACAAAATATTGTAAAAAGGAAGCGGCACACCGTTCTCAGAACGCTCGATAAGGGCCTGTCCTGACAGCTTGTTCCGCACGCCCTACACTGCTCAGCATATTTCATAAGTCAGGAATGTTTCCGGACGGGCTTCTTCCCCGGTCGTCAGTGGATCGGGTCCGTGCCGGCGAAAGCTGACTGCCAGCAGACGGCTGACATCTGCAGGATGTGTCCATGGTGTCGCCATCGCTGTCATTGCCCATCAGGCTCATATTGTTGCTGTCGCCGGGCACCTTTGGAGGACTTGGAGCGGGATGGGGCTGCTCGTTGCCAAGGTAAACGATGTGGATTTAAGCCACAAAAAGAGCAAGCGTGTGTGCTTGGGCCGGGGCACAATTAAAATACGAAGGCGAAATTAATATCCGCTTACTGACGTATCTTCGCCGCACCCCCACAATTACATTTTTCAAAGCCGCTTTCATAATTATGCACTGACTTTGAGAAATGCTAAAGGTTATTATCGGGATTTATAAGCAGCTTACCGCACATTTTGCAGATTATTTAATTTTCTTTCTGTGCGCTTCATTATGCGGACACTGGTCTCAGCTAAAATGGCAATTTGGAAATGAGCAGAGTTTTATAGATTTATTATTCAATTACCGCAATTAAATTTGACACACAAATGAGCAAACTTAGTGCATTATTCTAATGGAATCTTAAATATTCACCAGCACTCGGTGCCCAAATTAATTAATTTCCTCTTTCGCCCGTTGTTTATCTACCAAAGCCCCGACTCACATAATGAAGCAACTTGTCCGAGAGGAAGTTCCCCTGCTCCGGGTCAACAGGATCCGCATCCACCCGCTCCGATTCCTCCGAACTCATTTGCATACGAGGTGCTATCAAAATAAAAATTTAACAATTCCAAATGAGGGTGAGAGGCCAACTTGGTATGCAAATTGAACAAACACAAACCGCAGCAAAGTTTGCGATGGCCCAAAAAACAAAAAGGTGAAGTTCAAAGTTTCCACCTCGGTTGATATGATATGTTGGAGTCTCGTACGCCCCCGGTTTTGTTTAAAAAATCTGTTGAATATGCAAATTGCACTTAAACGATTGCGGCGACCATTTTGTACATATTCCAGGGAACTTTTCGCTCTCTTAAGTAAATTTAATAATTTATGACATTATTTAAAGCTTTAAGCCGCTTTCAGATTGCCCCCCTTGTGAGGTATTTTTACATATTTCTGTTCGTAATAAACGATATTTTGCTCTCCCGCACACAGACACGCAGGCATCTGAAATTTCACAATTTTTAAATTTTGAGCATCTCTGCTTTGTAGGTAATGGCCAAGCGAAACTTTTCTTTCCGTAATTTTCCCGGACTAGCTTTCAGTATTTGCAGGGAAAAGTTATGAACATCAGCTTGCCAAAACAGGTCTTATATGTAATAATTAAAACATAGATTTTATAAACTTCGCTGTTTCCACAAAACCTTAGCTTAAGACTAGTCTTTAAGCTTTGCTGCAGATTCATTTACCTCCGCGCACAAAAATGATCTGGGCTTAAGATGTAGACTGCCTGTCTATATTGCATTTACTTAACTCAACATTTCGTTTAGCTGACTGACAATCACATCTGGATCAACTTCCACCTCAACCACTTTCAGAGCATTTCAAATTCTGCTCAAAGGTTGGCATTCCACTTGCCTTGTTTTAGTGCCATTTGTGCGTTATTTTTATAAAGTTACCTCATGAATTATTCATAAACGGAGCAGACGTACCGTAACGTAAGAAAAACAGCGAAAAAGGAAAACCTTTAAGTTTTCCTCCTAGGAAGGCGATGGAGTTGGCAGGACAAATTCTGCCGGCTGGCACGCAGACCTCGCTGGCAAGTGCGAAGATCTGATTAAATTATGGGAAACTTTCTAATTGGTTTGTTATTAAGACGGCGATTACCATAAATTACATTTGGAATAAGTAAGCCATTTGGCGGCTCGCAGCAATTGATAAAGCCCTTTCCGGAATGGCTCAGCGAATTATCCCAGTCGAGTGAGCCAGAGCCCAAAACAAAACAAGGCAACCAAGCCAAACCCTTGCCTCATGTTTAATGCACTTGACAGGAACAGACCCGAAACCTTCAAGAAAGCCCATTTTACAGGCCCCAAGTTATGACTTTTACGCACCATTATCGCCTTAATAATTTAGCCGGCCACGAAGAGGAAAACCGAAAGCCGAAATTGCTAGAAAAACAGGAAAATCTTGCATAACTTATGGCCGGCGAAATGGGCGGTGTGAAGTGGACAGGGCCTGAATTTGTAAATTAACCGCAATTAGATTTCTGCAGAGCGTGCAGAGCATTTGATGAAAAAATGCCAGGAACGACCCACTGATTACAATTTCGCGCTCCAGTGTGTGGAGTCCGAGTAATCAAGTGGCTGCCACTAAGTGAGAAATCCAGTCGGGCTGCCGAAATTAAAGGCCTGCGACTACCAGAAGCCCCGCCAAACAATCGCCCAGCACGGCGGCAAAAGGCAAACATTATTTTTTCATGCCGTCAATTTCGTGCTTTTAATTAAAATCCTGCGTGCTCAGGTACAGAGTAAACACGCCGACGCCAAAGGGATAAGCAAAGCAAAAGGCTCGCTAATTAAAAAAATAGAATTTCGGTGCCTTCAAAGACGTCCGTCCAGGGGGACCCATCCCCATCCATCACTGGGTGATGCATGGCCATGAAGTGTGAAAAATTCGGCCTCATTTTTAAATAGACTTAAGTCGGTCCGCTGGCCTTTTCCTTTATGGGGCCAATGGCACCGCCTGCCATTTATTTGGCTCAATTCTCGAAATTAATTAAACACTCGCCGGGCGCAAGGTCAGAAGGGAAATGGCCCCTTCATACGCAGCTAGTGCCAACAATTAGCCTTTAAGGGACCTCAATCGGGTCGGATGTTTGGCCAAGAAAAAAGGAAAACTGAAATAGAAAGTCCGTTTGTTCGGAGAAGGCGGAAATTCTAACTAACTAGGGGCTGCAAGGCCTTCCGGTTCTCCGCCCATCAAAGCTACACAATTACGCGTTTTAATAAAGTTTCCGCGAACTCCGCGCATAAAATTAAACAATTAAGCAAATACATAGTTCTTAAGACTTAAAATGAGCAGCCTTGAGCTCTTTGAAAAATGAGGGGCAGGAAAACTAGAAAAAATGTATTCGGGTTCAAGACAACATTGAAAGAGTTGAATATTAATTTAGTTTTCAAAGCTAAACAAGTTATGGCCTAGTAAAATATAATGTATAAATATTTTCTGTGCCTAACTAAATTTTTAAAGAAACAAACAACATTTACAAATTTGTGAATGTAAATAATCAACTCTTTTAAATAAAATTTTGACGAACGCAAAAACGCTTTTATTTACCGAGCGAATCGGATTATTACTTTTGATTTTTAGTTGTACTTATAAAAACACAAATATTTACTCCTGTCAATGAGATTAAAAAATTAAAATGCGAAAAAGAGAACCTAATTCTCATTTTAATTTGGGAAAACTGAGTCCCTTATAAACAATCAACAAAAAAGGTATTTCACTTTTTTGTATAAACCGAAAAACAATAACTATTCCAAATACATTTGTAAAATCAATATGTTAGTTTAATATAAATGCCACCGATGCGATAGGAAAATCAGTGTGCAGGGAAAAACGTCGGGAATAACCTGCCCACTTTTTCAACTATGCTTTTAAAGAAAACTAACCCCCTTTCTAATTTTAATAGTTTCTGTAGTTCCGCTTCTTAAGAGTGCTCAAAATAAGGTGCCCCCAAAGCAGCCCGGGAGCTTAAGCGTGCTTGATTCGATTAGTCAATTAACAGTTCATTAGTTGTCAATCGACGGCTCTGTCAACGCTTTAATATCTTCACACTTTGTCACCCAATAATCCAATCTTAAATCATTTTCATGGCCTCCAGCCTGTTTGCGGGAATGGGGCAAATGAATCGAATATCCATTCACACGGCCACGCCCACACAATGTCAATGGTGAGCGCAAAAACAGACCAGAAACCAGAAGCCAGCATACAGAATCCAGGACCAGAAATGAGATAGACTGCCGACAGAGACGAACTGGGGCCATAAATAAGGATACGGCCAGGATACGACTCGTCGTAGCACGACGTATTCCGGTGTATTTTTAATGCCACAATTAAATGCAAATACAATACGCCGAGGACACAAGGACAGAAAAAAGATGGAACTCGCAGGCTGACAACACAGAGAGCAGGCAAATGTTGAAGGATGGCCCAGGGACAGCTGAAGGACACGCGGACGGACGGATCTGTTCCCTATCAACAGCTTTTTCCTGCCTGCTACCCAATTTTTGCCCCCCTGTTTTTTGCGGCTGGGAAAATATTTTTGATGCTGACAACAAAAAACACTGCCGAGCAACAGCCTGCGGAAAATATATAGACAAGCGCCACGCCCCCACAACCAGACCTGCCGCCCGCCCCCGGCAGCAACAATGCGCCCAAGTAGCTGGAAGACAAAAGGAAGAAAAGGAGTGCAGTGGCCAGAGGTCCTTGTTGGAGGATGAGCAAAAGCTGCCCACCCTCTCCGAAGAGAATTCACTTAAATTTAATTTCCATTATTTTTATGAAAGCATATTTTAATTCGCTTTATTGGCAATTTTCGTCGGGCGGCAAGAACGCCAATGCGAAAAAAGATATCCATATAACATGTTAAGTCCCCGGGCGCCTGTGGTCGTTAAGTATTTTAATAATGTGATTTTGCAGAAAAGAAAGCAGCGAAAGGGGAAACGCTCGGCAGGTCGCAGTTAATTTTCCTTTATTTAAATACTTGAATGCTGTTTTTATCGGGGCACTTTTGCCTAACAAATTAATTAAAGGCCATATGAAAACCGTTTATTGTTCAGAATGGAGAAACTGTGATACATCCCCGCGCGCTCTTCCAATTATTTCATCGGCGGTTTCGATCGGAAAGACTGCACAATTAATTGAACTGCCACAAATACCGCGATGGCCGGGAGAAGCACCCGTAATTGTAGCAACCACACTCTGACACTTTCGGCGATATGGGTTTGAAGCGCAAAATAAAAGAACAACCAAAATATCGTGTTTCACTTACTGTTCCCAACCATCCCCGAACGATTCTCATCCATTTTTATTTTGTTTTCATCCAGGAAAATGGCAAAATATATTTTCTGACAGCCTGCTTCCGTAGCTTGTGTTTGGTAATGCTTTGTGTACTTTGTTTGCACTTTAATAAAAACAAAGGACACAAAAAGGAAATTTTCGCTTGGACAGTTTTTGTAATAGGCGAACCGCTGGAGCACAATTTTTGTGGGCTGAAGAATAAAAATAAAGAAAATCTCCGAGCAAAATGCAATTAAGTTCAGCCCGAGGCCCATGGGGCAAGCAAACTCTTCTTAATTACTCGCTTTAGTTTCGATATTTCCGAGTGTGATTTATAGATTTTCAGTAGCACTCAATCTTGGCAATATTTTTCGGTCACGACGCCCTGGGCTCAAATGGCATTTGCAGTGGTCGAAACTGTGGCAAAACGTGACCTGCCAACAAAGGAAATTCGATTATTGCTGGCGAAAAATTCCGTGTGTGCAGGATGCTGGCAGCTCTCAAGTCAGTTTACCTGGACGCGCGGCTCTTTGGCGATTCCGTTTAATTTCCCCTTGCGCTCGCTCAAATTGCAGTTAATGTAAATGAATGAATATTCCATTAAAAGTCAACTCGGGGAGCGGGAAGCTGGGCGCAGCAGCAACAGGCATCCGGGGTCTTTAAGCTGCGAAAATGCAAATTGATTTCCCGGATCCCGCCTTATTGACGTAACACGTAACACGTAAAGCGCCGCGCAGCTTAATTGGGATATTGAATTCGCCTCACGGCCCGGGGCTTACATAAAATATGCGCTGTTTATTTACAAAGGGAGCCACCTCGAATGCACAGCCCCACTGGCTCTCCCATCCCCCTACTCGATCTCGTCCTCCTTGACCAGCGTGGCGTTCGGGTTGCCCAGGAGTAGGGCCTCGTTGTGCCGCCTCACGTTGTAGTGGAAGAAGAAGGACTTGCTGTACTCGAAGGTGGAGATCATGATGGCGCAGGCGGGGGCCACCTTCATGAGCCGGGGTCCGCATCCCGCCAAGAGGCCCCGCACCCCGTGCATCCTGTAGATGGCCGTCAGTCTGCTGAAGGTGGACCTCTTGCCGAAGTCCCGCGCCGGGGAGTCCGTGAAGATGACCCTCTCCCCGAACTCGATCTGCTCGTGGGTCTTGACCACGTCGAACGGAGTGGTCACGATGGCAGCCACCGATCCCGCCAGGACGCCGGCCAAAAAGCTGAGACTGAACGAGGGCTGCGAGCTGTGGTCGAGATTCTGCTTGAGGTACTCGTAGATGGGCCAGTAAATCCCCGAGAAAGGCACGTCTCTGAGGATCGTAGGCCGCAGGCCGCGCCACAGGCCCCAGACTCCCTGAAGAGCCACCACATCCCTGACGAACTGCAGCATCTGCGCGTAGGTTTGCCGCTGGGCCTGCATCTTGGTTCTCACCAGCTCGATGGGACTCACCACAGTAACTGCACAAATGCGGGCCGTGACCCCGGACATCATGGGAACCACCAGCGGCAGGCTCTTCTTGGTGTTCCTAAGATGGGAAAGTTGTTATATAAAAGGATCTAAAACAATTAAACTTGCAATACATTTATTTCGGGGAAATAAATATTAATAAAACGGAACTAGAATTATTGTCAGCATAACACTAACACTTGCAATAAATCCTCCCTTTTTTTTCTTTTTAATATGAATTTATGGCCAATAACATTTAGTAATATATATTTCTCGAATTTTTACTCTCGCAAAAAAAGGATTTAATTCAGCTTCGTGGTAATGCATTATTGAATTCAATGGCTATTTAGAGCTTAAAAGTGTTTAAAATTCTCATGCTTTATTATTTTTGCACTTAGTTCAAGTAACAAATTGTTTTTTCAATTTAAGTTTGCGTTTTCTAAGTCGGATAAGTGTTTAATCAGCAATTGTGTTTTTATTGTAAGAGCATTAAACATTTAATTTGAGGACAGACAAGTTTGCCTCAAGCGATTAAAGACCCACCTGAATTCCATGTCCAGCTGCCGGGGTTCAGGACGCCCTTTCCAGTGCCTCTTGTACATCTCGAGGTACTTGGCCCTGAACTGCTCGTAGGCCACGAAGTAGATGATGGTGGAGGGCAGGGCTGAGACGAGAGTGGGGCCTAGGCCGGACCACAGGGCGCCCAGTCCCTCGTGCCGGCTGATCTTGATCAGGGCATCCCAGGTGCTGGTGAACTGTGGCCTCGGGCGCGGGGCGGCCAACTCGGGCCCGTTGGGGCCGCTCGAGAAGAGGTGGTCCATCAGGCCGTTCGAGTAGAAGAAGCACTTGTGCGCCGGCGACTGCTGCGACTGCATGCGGGTCTTGATCACGTCCAGCGGCGTCATGAAGCAGGCCGTGATCATGGCCCCAGCGCAGGCCGAGATCACCTGCTGCAGCGGCCGGATCCGGAAGCGCGGATCGCTCAGCAGCATACGGTGCGTGGACTTCGAATCCGTCGTCGGGTCGACGGCGTCATCTTCTCGCGAGGTCCTTTCGGACTTGAAATGGCTTCCGCTGGAAACTCCACCACCTCCAATACCTCCTCCACTCCCACCTGTACCGCCTACGCCTCCACCTCCACCTCCTCCTCCTCCTCCTACACCGCCACTAAAGGACCTTGGACGCGGCCCACCCATCGAAAGGTCCGACTCGGCTGGACTCGCCTCCGCACTGGATGCGCCAGTGTCTTCCTTCGACATGGCTGCCTTCTCTGTTGTGCTTGAACAGTTGAGGGGAGTCGATCTGGCTTCGAAATAGCATTTGTAAATTTACATTTCTAAATTTCACATTCGGGCCAGAAGTAATATCCGAGAAGTATGACGTTTACGGTGGCAACTCTAAAGACGTTCAGGTGAGAGGAGGTAAATAGTGTAGCCAAAGAAATTGGTAATACATTTATATGTTTCCTGTAAATACCTAATATTTTCCACTGACGGTCATATCCTATGTTATTATTATGAATTTAAATTGGATTTAAGCATTAATGGTTTTGTATGTTAAATGATTTTTAAGTGGAATTTAAACTGACTTTTAAGCAAAACGTTGCTAATGGTTAATGTTTTAATAATATAAACGAAAATAAATTGAGTTCAAGCTGACCAAATTAAACGAAGCTTCACCATAGTCTAATATTTTCACATTTTGAATGAACCTAAACAGACAAATTTAAACTAAACGTTGCGAGTGGTTAATGTTTTTATTCAATTATTCGAGGAGATAGAACTTGTTCATTCACTTCACTTTGCTTCGTGTGATTATAAATTCCATTCAGAAAAATCCTCTTTATTTATGTGATTTGCCATTCCATCGTTAGCTGTTCGCTCCTCCCCCAGCCAAAGCAATTAAAATACTTTTGTGCCAAAGTGTAAAAAACGCAGCCATCGCAGATAGTTGTCGCTCCTGCTTTACTTTATTTTTGGCAATTAACATGCACTACTCTCATCGCTGACGGCATTCGCACCGACTGTATCCGTACTTCCGCCCCCAGTTCCCCGCCCCTGGCAGTTGACGCCGGTTCATGGGGGGCGGAGGGTTCATTGTGCCACAGGGGTTCCCCTCTGCAGCGGAGGTTCCATCGCACATCGACCGCACCTTCAAGTCATCCCGCTTCACAGCTGAAAATGTGTCAAAGGTTTGACGTACTCGAAACGGGTTCGTGGGCTTCGGTTTGCCACTGGGTCGATTTGGTCATGCACTCGAAAAATAATCTACCACAACTAAACAAAATGGATTATAATATTAAGTTATTGACACTCCAGAAAAAAAATATATTTTTTAGAATTTATAAAATATGTTTGCAAAAAATAAGTTTTTATTATATTACATTTACATATTTTGTTTTTTATTTTATGTGGGCTTTTGCAGCGCATTATTCATGGTAAATGAATCTTATTGATTGAAACTTTTTTATTCTTTTGCTGAAAAATATTAATCTGTTTTTGTTCTCCGTGTCACTACCAGCAAGCCAAGCTGACTGTTGGCGCAAGAATAATTGACATCAAAATGATGTCACTATATAGATACCTGTGTGCACCTGACACATGTGCCGCAACCTGTCGCCAGCATATTCCCAGCAACATAAATGCACTACGCAAAATTGGCATCTACTTACCACCTGGTGAACATCAATAGAGGAGATACTTGGCCTACTTAAATAGTCTACCCAAAACAAGGCTATAACAATTTAGGAACTCTTCTTCTTAGCTTGCACTTTTTGGGAAAAAATCTTAAATTGCTTGTGGCAAAAACGTTTGAATCGCGTGATTATCTCCTAAGCAGATTGCAGATTATTTTAAATTCAATTTGGGTTTTTCCTTGAGTGGGTTAAGTTGTTTTCCCAATCCTTTCTTGGCGGCGGTAAGGCCAAGCCTAAGACAAGCACAGCACCACCAAGAGGAGCCTGGAAGGACAAGATGTAGAGCTTCTGAAAAACACGAGAAAACACTCGCCGAGAAAAGTGTGGGAGGCGGAGGCAGGCAGTGGTTGCCAGAATGCTACCCTGATATGATTACGTTGCTACACAAGTTTGTTGCAAGGCCACGACGAAAAACAAAAAACGAGTGGTTAACTACAAGAAACAATACTCTAATCGATTTGTTCTACAAGCCACTTGTACATAGAAGTGCAGTTGTGTGTTTATTGCCAGTTCTTTTGGGGGATTTCATATTTGTATAATATTTTATTCAGTTTTAAAAGGTTTGCTGGTTTGTTAATTTTAGTAGGGCTTCAAACGGTCCTGATAACTACAAAATATTATTTAAATTAAGGATCCGCATTATTAGTCCAGCCGCAGAACCTAAATAAACCCTAGCATTATATAAAAGCTGTTATTCCTAAAATTCTAGACTTGCAACTTTAAAGTACAAGATTAATTAAAGTGCTACACCGACTTTAGTAACACGAACACAGCTTCAAAATAAGTTAATTTTCAGAAAATTGTGGAAACAAGTTGTTAACACGGCCCTCGAGGGAAATAAGTTAACCAGCCAACGATGCCCCCAGGAAGGGTATATAATGGTTCGCGAGGGGCACAATGGGAGGGGAGTCGGCGGCCCTGAAGGTGGGTCTCCGACGAAATATGCCCACATGCACATGACATACTAAGTAGCGCTGCTTTGCATCACCTACACGTTTATCACCACCCAGTCTCCCAGCCTCCCAGCCTCCCAGCTCCAAGTTCTCTTCCGGAATCCCATTCGCCTGCGTGACAACGTACCCGTCATCGCATCACACGCAGACATTGTCTTACAGTTATGACTGGCGCTGCTATTTGGAATTCGACACGTACGCGGGCGTCCCAGGACACGTAGGACGGTGTAACCCAGGGGTGGAGAGGCTGGCAGGGGGTGTTAGGGTGTTCCAGGGGGCGGCATGTGCCGGTGTCGATTTTGACACGTTGCCCGTGCGGGGGGCTGGTAATTGTGGTGTAAAACTGTAGAATAACAGCACTTAGCCGGCTGCTAATACGAGCACGTGTCTGCTTTGTTGCACAACACGGCGTATGCGCAATGCTCAGCTCGCGCCCTGAATTTGGACAAAAACGGCACACCAAACACGAAACCAATCGAATCGAACTCGTTAGGCATTCAATTTGCCATTAGCATGCCTGATTAATTACGAGTGTCTGCTCTTAATCAACTTCTCGGGAACTGCCTTGTCGGTCGGAATTAGAGAAACATTTGCCGTATTATTGCCTGTCGGCAGCCTCATCTGCGCCAGATAGATAATAATTACAATCAGCTTAGGGCCGGTAGTTTTCCAGTTCGCAAGCTCCAGTTCGCATGCATATTGTTATTTAATTAAAGTCGAGAGTCAACAGCAGAGGAATGTTGACAGGCGCCGGTGGAAGGCGATCGAAAGGACTCCGACTGGGGGCTTCGACATATGGTGAGCCAAGGAAATTCGCAGACACCGAAAGTCACAAAGGCCAAAAAAGGAAGGGACAAAGGGAAAGCGGGGCAAGACGTGGGGAAAATGTGGCACGCGGCATTCACCGCACAATTCCATTACGTAAAGCAAACATCAGATGGCGATGGCTGCGCTGCATGATTGGGTTTGCTGCTTCTTGCGGCTTCCCACCGCCCCTTCCCCGAGGACGTGGGCGTGGCGCCAGTAAAAGCAACATATTGAATATTGATGCGCATCGATTTCGACTTGAAAGCGGGAAAAGTTCAAGCCAACATCCCACGCACACACTCGCGGGCGCGCTCCTTGTTTATAATAAAAACATTTGCAATTTCTTGCAGCCACGCATTGAATGGCTTTCGACACTATTCAGCATGGTAATGGCCGAATTTATCGAAGGCGGGATAAAACTGGATTCGTGTTATTAAAAAGATAGTTGGGAAAGCTGGGTAGAAGTTGTTCGCGTGTCTAAAGTCCTTTGAAGAACCTATGTAAATTCATAAATGAAAAAAAAAACAACTTTGATTAAATAGTCAATGTCAACACTATTAACATTTTAACAACTTAAGGTTATTTGTAGCTATTATAATTAAGTATTTTTAAACTGCTTGGACTATTAAGAACTGAACTGGTTTTAAAATCGCAGGGTTATATATTTTTTGGTTAAACTTTTAGCAGCCAAGAAAATTTTAGCTCATTTAAAGACTTCAAGAGGCTTTAGCCCCTCATAAACTTCCATGTTTCTATAAGAATATAAGAGCTGAACACGATATTTATTGTGAATGTATATTATTATTTTTGACCTACTAGCAAGAAGAGGAATTACGAGTTAATATAGACATTAATTATCCGCTACGAATTTTCCATCCATTTAACACTGTATTCTCGTGACAGTTTAAGGGTTCCATTCCCTAAGAACTCTACAATGAATTACGAGTTAATGGAGACAGTACTTCTCACTTTAGGGTTATTCTTCCATAAAAAAACCCTCTTTCTTTGTGTGCTCCTGGCAATTGAGCCGTTATGCTTTCGCTGACTTTCGCTGACTTTCACAGAGATAACTCGATTCCGGTCAAACTTCCGACAGGCGAGTGTAAGTGCACTCAGCGCAGTTAACTGGCTGCGGCGTCTGCGAAGCAATTTGTGAACGCTCGTCGAGCATTTAAAACAATTGGTGCCAAACAATTACGCGGAGGGTGCGTTCCCCGGGGAGGGGCGCGGGGGCGCAGTGCGTGGAAGGAAGCCAAAGACTTCCTCGCCAAATTAGCGACAAATGTGTGGCAGCGGGCTGGGGGCGTGGCCATTGGCAGGGGAAGGGGCGGAGAGGGCGGCGAGGCCGACAACGACCCAAATTGCAAATTGCAACAAACTTGAGCGAAAGTGGGGCAACGATGGCGACAACGAGCGCGACGACGGCCGCTTTGTCTGCGCAAGTTGGTAATAAGCAAATTAAATGCCAAGGGAACGCGGCCCTGCAAAGTAGGCAACAATAAAAATCCAGCGGCTGCCAATGCGAACGGAGTGACTTGGCGCATTAACACCCCGATGACGCCACATGCCACATGCCGCCAGCAGCCACATGCAGCCGAGGCGCAATATCATGGGCGTTAATTGCCACTCAAAGTAGGGGGAGGCGGGGGCGTGGGAACTCTAAGGCCATGCCTGACTGGCCAATCTACACTAGCCGAAATTGATCCCAATTAGCTGTGACAGAGCTCATTACCTCAGCGGATTATCCATATATATATGTATATTATTATCAATGTGTCGAAAAAATTATCAAAAATTTTGCTTCGGCTTTAAGTAATTTATTAAATCTAATGCAACGGAACCTATTTTTCCAGTCACTTTGGATGATATTTTACGGAAGCTAAAGTGCTCAAAATGATATTAGTATTTTCACACATACATTTTTGAGATTCCGGTGCGCAAGAAATATTTCCAGAAAATAGGAAAAATATTTTAAAAGAAATGTTGCACTAAAAAGAACTTTTACTTATGCTAGCTGCAGTTAAAAAAAATAGGTTACCCATTTCCAGTCTTGTCAACTCATTGACATCGTTAAAACAATTCCTTAAAAGAAAATATACCCGTCTAGTTTTAAATTTAATTATTATCAAAAGGCAACAGTGCGTATGAGTAATAACCTAGTAAGCCATTAAGCAGCTCTTTTTTTTATTTTTCTAACAAAATTCGGATGTTTGATATAAAAATCAGTATAAATAAATGCATATCTTAAAAAATATATTTAAAAATGTCCCAAGTAAAAATCTACAGATTTAGTCCTACGACCGTTTTTCACACTGTAATCCGGTGCAAGTCACGTTCCACAAAGTTTCCTGCGCTTTTCTACACTTTTATTTACTTTTAAAGGATCTTGTGCGCAGTTTCCCCCAGCTCTCCCTGTGTTTTTTCCTTGTAATTGCAGTTTTGCTTTCGCTTTCCCAGGCAAAATATTTATGATAGAGCGGAGGCGAGGGGAAAATATGAGAACAACAAAAGTCATAAAATATATATAAATAAAATGCGCTCCCCATAAATCGCATACGTGTGGGTGTCCATGTGGGCGCTGGTGTTTGGACGGGTGGATTTTCGGTCCGTGCGTGCTGACTTGCCAAAGATCCTGGCTGAGCAGCAACAACAAGGGCAGGAGCTGCTATCCTGCAGAAATTTATAAATTTAATATAGGGAAAACTACGAGAGATGTAAATGCAAATGGGGCCCTTGTTTACATTTAAGCTCCGTGCAATGTGTTCCTGCAGATAGAACGGCATTTATGATATGCGCACAATTTTATTCATTTAAATGTGATTCTGATATACAAAACAGGCGGTCTCCTTTGCTAATTCGCCCCCCTGTGCCTAGCCGGGTAAATAAAAATATGCATACAAATGGAATCACTATTCAGCGCTCATTAGCATACGAGTATTTCCCAGTGTTTGGGCGAAGGACTTTGGCTTCGGCCCTACGCACTTGACCAATTTAAATCAATTGCCGTGTATTATTTTGTGCCACCGAAACTTTACGAACCATTGAACTCTCACCGCAGACCAAACAAATAAACAATGGATAGGATTAATTAAAAAAAGGCTGTTCTAAAGGGCATGTGCAACAAAAATGTGTTTAATTAAATATTTATATTATTATTATTTTGCCCCTCGCCGGGCGATTTCTGTTCATTTGCGAATTTATATTCATTGAGGTTTTCGATGCGAGTAATTTGCATTTAACACATGCGCACACGCACACAAGCCCGACCGCAAAATTACATTTAATTCTCCTAGCTCGAAATTATCAACCAGCAAATCCGTTTATGCACTTGATGTCCCTAATGACTTTTGTTGCTCCCATTGCTGTTGCTGTGTTCGGTTGTCTAGTCAGCCAATACAATTAATTAAACATTCTTGATTGTACAGAAAATTGCATTTTTTTATCCCACTCGGCCGAAATTGATATTCGGAAACAGATAATATTTGCTGGCAAATAATTCTGCAAAATCAGAACAAAATATTTTCATGGGCCGTGCTGCAAACCAGGGTGTTTTCAGTACCCCAATGAAAACTAAGTTAAACCATTTTCACAACCACCAAGCTTGAATGCTTTCGCTCCAGTTTCACTGTTTCGAGCCATAGATTCATTTGGCAGAATTTGATGGAAACTAAGCTGCAATAATTGTGGCCTTAAATGATTTACCACGCTCAGGGCCGCATGTAG
The DNA here is from genome assembly GCF_025231255.1 of Drosophila biarmipes. Classification (NCBI taxonomy): domain Eukaryota; kingdom Metazoa; phylum Arthropoda; class Insecta; order Diptera; family Drosophilidae; genus Drosophila; species Drosophila biarmipes. The sequence continues at coordinate 6,852,237 of NC_066616.1, read as the reverse complement.
CTGTGTAATTTGGCACCTATTAAATTATTAAAATTTTCATTATAAAGTCAAACAAGCGACATGAATGAAAAAGCAAGGAAATAACGAAACATAATTTGCATATTTGTTTATTTGCCGTCGCCGTTTTTGTTTCAGTTTGCATACTCTGGCCGGCTGGGACTCGGTTGCTCGCATTTGCATTGTTGTGGAATGTTTAACCAGTTCATTGTTCGGGGCTATTGAATCGAAGACCTGTGGCCAGTCGCTTTGTGGCAAATAAAATTGTAATATTCATAAATAGCCGTATAATAATAATAATAAAGTGCATTAATTAGTCACGAGGCACTTAAGCCGCTTAATTACAATCGAAAAAAATCTTTGGCAATTAAAAATCGCTGTACAGCATATGCATTTTATGTTAGCCGTGTCGTTCTCAATTAGCTTCAATTAAATAAGATTAAATATGTACGCGGTAATCCGGGTGTATCCAGTTTAAATTTAAGCCGATAAAAAAGCCCCAAGTATATTGTTTTGGCCCAGGCCTTCCTGTCATAACTAAGCATTTGTCTCGGTTAGAACCCCGTTCTTCCTGGCCTCCACCGCTTAACCAGCAACTAGGGGAAGGTCCCCGAACAGTAAATCAAATCAGAGACCAGAACGCTATAGTAGTATTAATGCATGAATCGTTTCCCGTCTCCAGAAGGTCCCCAGTACTCGACCCTGCTTCTGCGTTATTTACGAGTCGCCCGCCCTCTACATATTTGACTTTAATATACTCTCGAGTTGCTCTAATTTGTGGTTGTCAGCAAATTTTGGACTACAGCTCTGCTGGGGAAATCTGCTTTTGGGAATTTAATTTTTCTTATTTCTGTTTTGCGTTTTGCTTGTGGCTGCGTTGCCTGGCAACTTTGATTTGTTGCACAAAACTATTCGGCTTTGCGGTCTTTCAGGCAGCGCTATGAATTATTCAAATTGGGGAAACCGAGTCAGGGGATAAAATGTGCTAAATTGAATCGAGTGCTTAATATTTAATGGGGTATAAGTGTTTCCAGCATTCGGTAAGTGATTAAGAACAGACAGCAGACTTGTTGTCTTTCAATTGCCAATGTTCTGCGCAGAAATTCTATTACACGCATATCAAACTAACAAACTTCCATTTAGCACTTTACAACTCGCCACAATGGTTGGGTTGAGTTTATTCAATTCAAGTACCATTTCATACACTTTGCACTTCACTGGCAGAACTAAGAGACTGGGCAGCCGGAATTTCCCCCGGCGAAAGAAAACACCAACGATACATGGAATAAAGTTGGCCAAAGAAAGCGCCAGAGGAAAATTACGAAATACTGGACACAGCACTCTGATAGGCATGGAAAGCAGATGGAAAGCTGGGAAAACCCAGCATCGTGTTTCCTTTGAGCAGAAAACAAATGTCAAAACATTCTACACCATGTCAGGTCGTCCAGGCAGTCATTATCGCAATTTATGTGCTCCAGTTTGATCAAACGACTATGATAAAATTGTTTTCGCAGGGCTCTTGTGCTGCTCAATTAGTTCGCTCCGAAAGGGCATTTTCTCATAATTAAGGAACCTTTTGCCAACAAAATTAGAGCTTCGCACAAAGGGAGGGCAACAGAAATCCGAATTGAAAACTTGAGAACAATCCATTGGGTCAAGCAATTTAATTACATTTTCGGGGCGCTGCGGGGGGAAAGCATTTCGTTTGGACCTGTTTATGACGGAGATTTTCAATTTCCCCGCAGTTCGCGACAAACTTTCTGCGTAACCTGCGTATAAAAGCGGAAACAACTCGAGGACAGAGCCATTTGCATAAGGGGCCGACGCAGAAACGACACAATAACTCAATTCGCAGCACAAAACCGAAAAAAGAAAATCAAATGTGCCACAAAGGGAATAAGGCATAAAAGCCGACGCAGAAACTTTTCTGCCAAGGCAGTAAATCCTGCAGGATATGGCCCCCAGCTTAGCAACACAACGCACAACTATTCCTCGGTGTCGAGCGGAGCGACAACTTTGATGTCCTGGCCGAGAGGAGAACTTGAGTGGAGGAAAGCGGAGAAGAGTTAACAACTATGCACAAAACGCCAAATATTTGAAATATGTGTAGCAACAAAAATGTTGACATTTGAACTGATTTCCAGGCAGTCTCCTCAGTTCAGACTCCATTTCCCAGCTGAGAGTGTTCCGCTGCCGTACACTCTAAAAAATATGCAAGGACAGTAGAGCGAAATGTCAATCATTTAATTTAAGAAAGGGGGAATTAGGGATGCCAGGGTATATTCAACAGATAAACTTATGTTTGCTAGTGTTGGTAATACCATCGATAGAACTATCGATACTATCGATGGCTTTAAAAACTCAACTAACACTGATTGCTTGGCCCTACCACGGATAGTATAATGTATCAAAATAAGTTATTATTTAAGCTAAGTAGTTTACTAAATCGTAAATTTTCTGCTGTTAAAAACATTCCGTAGTATAGATATTACCGATGGTGACCCCAATCGATAGTCCACTATCGATGTTTTCCCAATTTTGATTATTTTAGCATAGCGTAAAATATACTATTATATTTTGAAGACAACTTTTATAAAAATAGACAACATGCACATACATTTTCGACCTAGAAACTAATTTGAGAAGGGTGCTTTTACTTACCACCGACCCTATAAAACTTTCGCGATTTCTTCTTTATAAAAGGGTTGGTTTTTCTACGAGTGATTCAGCTGGCGAAATGCTGTGGCAAATTAAGTTGGCGGCAGTGCGAAATTGCTTTGCCCGGAGAGTATTGGCAACCAAAATGATAGAGGAAACAGGAGCCGAGACATAAAAGGGGAGAAGACAAGTCGTAAGTAGCTTTTGTTTGGTAAATTGGCGGCAACAATAGTTGACGCAACTTTTGGTGAGCGAGTGGCGAAATTCGAGGCATTGTTATTGGCAATTTCTGGTGCAGCTTTTTCAGCTGCTGGCTGTCATGGGAATAAATGTAAAATCATCGTTTGATTTTCTACTTCACTATATTTTCCAGTTTAAGTATATGCTTGCCTGTTGGCTTGTGGTTAACCCTGTTTGTTATTTTAAGAGTATACATATTTATCTTATAATACTTGACATTGGGCTTTTGGTAGAATTGTCCCTTGTTTCCTTCAGCTTATAATATCAGTAATAAGAGTTGCGATTTTTTTATAACTATTGTGAATTCCTTTTCGACTATTACTAGTTGCTTAAGATTTATTTTAAATACTGTGGCTAACTTTGATTATTTCGTCATTTCAATTAATATACAATCCAAATAAAATGTTGTCTGAGAAATAACTTTAAGGCTTAAATATTTGTAAAACGTACATTACAACTTCGCATTTGAAATGTTTCTCAGCATAACAGCTTAATAAATAAATCCTTACGTTTTCATTTTATCGTTGTATATACAAACTTTCGAGATAAATTTTAAAAACTAACATAAATTCAACTCTCTTGTGAATAAAATCAATTACTATCCTTAGTTTCTATGTTATTTAACATTCGATAAACTTCGAAGCAACTTGTTAAAGCGACTTTATCCATGCAATATTCTCTAGGAAATTAGTTTCCTTGACGAGAATCGCTGCTTATTTCGATACGGCGAACCTTCGCTGCAATCTCCAGGGAAACCTCCAGTGCAATTTTCTTAACTAATTTACGCCGGCAGAAAGTTTTCTCGCACAAAAACAAAGCCAGAAGGCGAGCAGTCGGAGCTGAAACCAGTAACCACGAGCAATGCCGCCAAGTCAAAGATAAACTTTACACCAAAATGTATTATTAAATTTACGCAGGCCCCCATAAAATTGTAGACCAAAGGAAACCGGAGAGATGGGATGCCGACGAGGATTGGCGAGGATTTGGCAGGCAGCTGTCTGTCGCCGCATTGCGGGCACGGCGGGATGTCCTGAAGGACTTCTTGGCAGCGCTCCCTGGTGTTTCTATATATTGGTGGTAATACCCCTCCCCGGAGGAGGCTGGAACTGCTGCAGCTCGGTGCGTACGGTGCCTGTAGACGAGGAGGAGGAGGAGGAGTACGAGTCGGCGGTCGAGGCATTGGATGCCGAGGAGCCCGACGATATTGTGGAATCGGTTCGCTGCTGGCATCCCAAAGGATTGGCAGGGCTCTCCGATGGCGTTGGCATTGCTGTTTGCAAATCCTTGCCGGAAGCCTGTCGCTGCAATTGAGGTATGCGGCTTGCTGTGGCCGGCGCCGTTGCTCCAGGAGATTCTCCGGCCACTCCTCCTGGCGGGGATTGGGCTTCCACCTGCAGCTTGGTGGGCCTGGGAATGAGCGAGGTTCTCGAGGGCGATTTCATGGGCTGCGCGTACAAATCCCCGTTGGGCGCCGACCAGCTGCAGCTGCTAGGGCTGGCCTTAATCGCGTAAATGCACTCGGTCCGCTCGCCCTGGGGGGGCGTGGTCTCGTGGGCCGGCGGCACCGACTCGAAGGACTGAAAAGATCCGCTGAGCGCCGTCATGGCCGCCGATTCGGGCATCCTTTTCACGCGTTTCAAACTGGAGGCCGGCGACTTGGGCACAATGGGTCCCACAATGAGGGTGTTCTGCGTGATTTGGGGCTCCTTGAGGTCCTCTTCGTCGGCTCCGCAGTCCCTGGCCACTTGGAGTGGCGAAGTGGTTATGTTGCTGCTGTCCCTTCGCCTCCTGCCCAAGGTATTGCTGATGGTCCTCGGCGGCGGTAGAGGAGCGTTGAAGTTCTGAGGCGGCAGGGAGTTCCTCTTATAGCTGGTGTTCATAAGCTCTTGCTCCGTGGGCAGGACCTTGGGATAGTTACGCTGCCGCAGAAGCTCCAGTTGCTGGGCAGCCGTCAGAGGAATGACCTCCAGACCATCCGTGTCGTCTCGACTCGTCACATTGATATCCACATCGTCGGCATGTACAAAACTGGTCACCTGCTCATCCGCCGCCAGGATCATGTCCACCGGATCCGAGTGCGAATGCGAGTGATTCCTCGAGGGGTATTGCTGCTGGAGGATGTCATCGCTGGGTTCGGTTAGGGCTGAGTGCTGACGCTGCAGTAGCATCTCGTAGTGCTGCGGCTCGTGCATATGCTGGGGGATCAGCAAAGCCGCATCGGCCACCTCTATATCCTGACATATGATAAGCCTACCATCGGAGAAAATCGGTTGAGGGGGCGTGGCCGTGTTGAAACTACCCGACTTCGGGGCCTCCTGACCCGACATCCACTCACAGACCTTGGTGTGGGTGTCCACTGTGGAGCAACTGAGCGATCTCTGACCCGTTTTGATGGCCTCGTAGGTGTTTGATTTCCTGGTCATTTCCAGAACGAAGCTTTCGTCTCCATCGCGGGACTTGCTGCACCGCTTCAGCTCCTCATCGTTGGCCCCATCGTAGCTAAGGATGGTTCCGCCCAGCTTGGGAGCGGGAAATGGCAGGGCCTTGGCCCTCCGACGACGCTGGCGCAGCAGAAAGGTTCCGTAGATCAGCAGATTGAGAGCTATTATAATGGCTATCAGGGCGATCAGGAGTTGCGTAGTGACCTCCGACTTGGCCACCGTCTCGGGCGGCGACTGCTGCTGATCCTCCCCGCTCTCCAGGGGATTGGTAGAGGTCGTCAGATCCTCGAAGTCACCGCCGCCCTGCATCTTGTGCACATGTCCGAACGTGGGAGGGGCATTGTACATGTTCTCAGCCGCCGTCTCCGTGGATTCACCACTCTGATTCGGTCCTGCCAGAGTGGGGTCCTGGAGGAGCAGCTTCAGCGTCCTCACAGGATCCTCCGCTCCGTGGTCCCTCGGCCCGTACTTGCTCATGTGGCCAGTTATTACCTCTTGACCTGGTCCGTGCAGCTGCTCCTGAATGGCCGCAATCTGGTTCAGCTCGTCTGGCAGCTCCTTGTTCCAGAAATTCATGTAAATCTGACGGTACTTGTAGCCCACCGTTGGCGGAATGCCTGGAAAAATAGTAATTTTTACAATGTTAAAAATGTAATATTCTTAACATTTCCTATTCACTTTTAACACTTTTCTCTGTTTTTAATCATCTTTCATCGTTAAAATATTATTCTGTTAAAATATTTTAAAATTCAATTTAATCATTTCTGCTAAGGGAACAACTCGGCTCTTTTGATGTGAATTATTTCAAGACCTAACTAGATACTTTTTTTTTATTTATATACAAATTATTTTATGATAAAAACCTACCAATGTTGAGATACGCCTGGGCCCTCCTATTGAACTCCGGCCAGTCCAGATCGTAGCGGTCCCACTCGAGGGCGTGCGAGTTGAGGAAGCTGCCCTTCCACGGGGCCTTCGGGTTGCTGCAAAAACACCCAGGCAAACGGATGGGTTATCTTCTAGTTCACATTCAAGGCCCCGCCCGCCCGGAAAAGAATCTTATTTTATCGGCATAATCCGGCCATTCATTTGCTCATTTAAATGACATGGTTATGGCCAATAACCACACTCGCCGGCAGCCGAATGCCAAAACGTCCTGCTAACGATCTCTGATTTCGGCTTTGATTGCCGCACCCATTTCCATTTTTTAGCCCGGCCTTTATTTTTATCCCAGAGCGCTGGCCACTTCAACTTATAATATTTGCATGTGCCGCCACCCAATCCGGCGGCTGTGGAATAACAATAAAGGCGGCAGTAAAAATTCTATTCATTTCGCTGTCCAAGCGTTGCAGATTGCGAAACGTGCCGCACTCGGGGGCGGAGCCAATGCCAAACCAGAGCCACGGTCGTTGCCATTCCAAAACTCATGAATATCCCACACTGCATCCGCATTCGCATCCGCATTTGCATGCAGAACTGTGACTCTTCGTGTTGATGTTGATGGCTCTCCGTCCTCCGTCCTCGGCCCTCGAGCCCGGCTAACTTTCCTCTGCTAACTTTCTCCAAATGCACTTGCCACATCCGCCTTGTGGACCGCAAGTCCAGCCCGACCAGTACTCACCCGGTCTTTACGAAATTCGTCCAATATGCCATTACCGCCTCGGAAAGCAGCTTTTCCTGCACCGTGTAGTTGCCGCTGGGAAAAGGACCTGCGGGGGCCAGGGGAGCCCCGAAGATAAACGCCAATTCCTCGCCCATAATGCTGTGCGGTAGCTGTAAGTGAAAAAGTATGTATACTACATAGCCAAGTGCAGCAGTGCCAGTAAATCAGACCGGCGGGGGAATACCCTAAAGCGCTCGCCATTAACGCAGTTGGGGGAGCTATAAATAATAAAGCATTAGGGGGCGGTAGCGGTAAGGGATTGCATAAGATGAGTACTAAATGAACTTTAACTGAAGTAGTATTCAATTCTTTGGGAATTTCATTAACCTGCCCACCCTAACTTCAGTCTTGGCGTTTACTTAGATTCAAATATAAAATATTTAATAGAAGGTCTGGTAGTAAAGCCGCGTAAGTCCTACATTTTATTAGCATACAAGCACTTTGATTTAGGGACGGAGCCTCCAGGCAACCCCCATCAAGAGTATGCATAAAACAGCCAAACGCAAGGCGGTTAGGAACTCGGCGACTGCAGATCGGTGTAAAATGTTCTCGGCAGTATTTTAACGGCTCTTTTTTGGCCATTGTGACCAACCGGCATCAATCTTCTTAGACGGCCTGCATAAATATTTAGCTAGCCGAAGACAGGGCAAAAACGTGGGAACGAGGGCCAAGGCGGGGCCGGGCACAGGGACGCCCGAGGCAGTCGCTGAATGTAAGTAGGTAATAAAGCCAAGTTTTTATTGTTGCCATGAAAAATGTAACAAAGTCACAAAGCATTTCTGTCTGAGGACATCAAAATGACACTGTCCCGGAGCTGCTGACTGTTCTTTGGCCCTCGGACGCTGTCCTCTGCGCCGCTGAAATCTTTTATGGCATTTATGAATGATGAATTCCGCTTTTGATTTTCATCTGGCAATTGTGTGAGAATTTGATGAAACGAGCAAGCGGAATTCAATATTCCCCGCCCTGGCAAGGCTTAGTCTAAGCTTTTTGTTGGGAGTTCGGTGATGAATTCGCGGTTCAATGGCCTTGTACAAAATCAAAGCGAATCTTTAACGTCTTTTACGATTGAAATTGATCCGACAGAATGGCGTATGTTTGTTTTTACGGTTGACATTCTGCTGACATGGCGGGGTGGTGGTCAGAGGAATATTTTCAAATCAATCAAATTGAGTGCCTGCGGCGCAAATATTATTCTAACATGTTTAAAGCGGTGGAAAAATGTAAATTTGCCATAAATATACATTACTGCAAATGTTGACATAAAGCCTAAAAATGTTAATTAAACACTTCCGTTTAAGCTGGGCTCATTCAATATTAGTCCCCGATATGAATGCATAATCGAAGCGAGGAAGAAAATTTTTTATGGATATATTCGATTGGCCGAAACGCGGGCACTTCCTGTAACAAATTATCGTTATTGGCCAACGACTCTTGCTTTAAAGTCGCAAATAAAAAATCGGCCGAGCGGAGGCGGAAATTCAATTTGGAATAAATGCGTAACTTTCGTAATTTATGCCCCTGAGTCTGCCCACTCTGAAAACGCCTCCATCGCCCACGGCAACGGAAGCAACAATTTGACTTAGCGCCATTTGTCGTAATAAACCTAATGGAGTTAATGGCACTCGCAGCGTGTAAAATTTCCAAAAATATTTTCTCAGAATTGGCTTAGAGAAAACGACTAAGTATCAAGAAACCTGAGGCAATTGCCTGGGCGTGAATTCTGCGGGAGGCTGGGAATATCTCGCCGCACAATTTGCCCTCGTCTTTTTTTAAATTTTATTGGATTACGCAAGAGTTGGGCGAGGCCAGGTCTCTTTAACTTGGTATTTTTGTGTGTCGGTAATTAAATATTTTTCCCCGCAGAATTTTCGGCAAAAAGTATGCTGTACATTAAGCGAAACCGGCACGTTTTTCAGTATTTGCCAAACACTCGAGTTTCGGAAACCTTTTTGCGGACTGCGGTCGCAAAGTTTGCACCACGCACCAAAATAAAAACTTTAGTTTCAGTCATATTTATTTTATTTTCATAAATTTCTTTTCCTTCCCGACCATTTCGCATTCTTATCAGAAGGAGAAAGTCCAGGGGCAAGGGGAAATGCCCGAATAGTCGACGAAAAAACTTTGCCAAGAAAAAAGAGACCGACCAGACGGGACATACTTCAAATGTTTTTTATTGGTGGGGTTTTTGCGGAAAATTCTTGGGATGCTGACCGCGTTTAGAATGCGATGATAATGACGTTTGTCTACGTGGGTCTGTGTGTGCGAGAGCCCTGGGAAAATGCTAAATTTAATATGGAAAACTTATTAAACTGTCCTCGAGCCGAAGTCGTTTTCATCTCTTTTCCCTCGATTATGCCCAAATAAATTGGAACTTGTTTTGCCAAAGTTTCGGCTCGCTGAGTTTATTGCTCAGCCCGGGAAATTAGAAAAAGGCGAATAGAAAAATCTCCAGAGCAGCAATTCTGCTAAATCCCCATTTTGTTTATTTGTGTGCGCATTTTGCGTTTTGTCTTCGGGATTAAATTCAATTAGGATGTACTTTACGCACAATTCCCATTTTGGTGGAAAAATCTGTTCTTGGAAAAAAGTCGACGGCTTTTAAGAATTTAGCAAGGCTTTAAGCCCTTCTTTCGCGATAAATAAAGTCTGTGGCACATTTCGTGGCAAATTATTCTAGCAAAATATTTTATGTGGGAATTTCACGAACGCACTAGGTTTTTAAGTGTCTATAAGTATGCAGTGATTATTGGATAGTCGTATTTCTGTAATGCTGTGTACTTCTGAGCCTTAAATAAATTATTTCCTACTTTTAGACACCGAAAATTTCATTTTAAAAATGATTTCACTAAAGAGTGATTTGTGTGCCAACGCTATTTATTTTGTTTTTGCTGAACAAATAACTATTGTCCTTAAATGTTGGGTAGCCACAGCTTTCTCTGTTTCTCATTACCGTTTGTACCAAAACTAGTGGATTTTGTAGACTTTATTCAGCTGTCTCTGGGATTTAATCAATTAAGCCCAGCCTCAACCGCAGCCTCCACTTCGAGGGAATTATCTATGCTTGGAATAATTTTCGCTATTTTTAACAATCGCCCTGAGGCGCAGATCCGTCTCAGCGGAATGGAATGGTCGGACACTTCAAGCCAAGTACGTAAGTAGTCTCTTTGGCCCATTCCGAGGCTGGGGCAAACAGCAAGACATGTGCCAAAAAGTTTCACAATAAGCCCGCGGCCCATGGCAGATAGTCAAAGAAGCCGGGCCTGCGAGACGAGGGCGGGTAGGATGAGTCTGGCGAGGGGGCGTGGTCGAAGTGAGTGGCTGACGCTTGAGATGGAGTGCAGAAGCGCAGTTTATGCACAAATTCATTCGCATTCAGGCGAGTTCTCTGGTCCTCGGCCCTGACAAACTGGGAGTGGGGCAGCAGAAAGTCGTTGGCATAAATAAAAAATAAGAGCCGGAATGTTGTGCGATTGTGTGGGCCTTAAGTTGTCTGACTGTTTTCCTGTCTGGTCCCCCACAGCAAAGTAAAGAAAAGTATCTGCAAGAGCGGGAAAACGAGTAGGTTGCCTTGGCGACAGCCAGCGATAATTTGTAGGCACGCCCGAATATCCTTGGGATCCGCTTTTCATGTTAAGGCTTCCCGGGAGCAGCATGAAATATTTAAGTGAATTTTATTCCCGCAATTTACTCGCAACTAATGCGATGCCTGGCTGCTGAATCCGGCCATATATCAGGGGGCATAAACATGTTCTTTTGTGTGATTTGGCTACTTTCGGTCGATGGCAACCGTGGGCAATTTATCAGACTTATTCCCATACTTTAATTGCGGGCTATTAAAAAGTTCTTGCACCCCGCTTGCCACAAGCTGTTGTCGCATCCAGAAGGCCATGTGCCCAAGCTGTTCATCTTTTTTGCAGTTGCAGTTCCAGTTTGCTTTATGGCCAACTACTATGACCATAAAAATTCGCTTAGCTCCGGGCTGAAAGTTGCCAAAAATATAATACGAAATAATAACTTTCCGCTGGGCGGAGGGAGTGTCTCTTTTGTTTTGGATCCCTGTTTGAGTTGTTTTCGAATTCATTATTTCTCCATGGGTTGTTGTGGAAGTTCTGTCTCCGTTTGCTGAGCAAATTCGAATTTGCCATCGCCATTTGGTGAGTTTCTGAGAAAGCATAGGCGAAGCACCAAGGACCCTATCCGAGGGAAGATCGGCCGGAAGATGAAAGGCTTTCCCGGGAAATGTTTACTTACTACTCCCAAACAACACTCTCCATTTGCCTATCAATCCAATCATCTTAATTACAAATCAATATGCCCATTTAATGTAGAGTAGCAGAGGTCCGAGGCCAAGACAGCTTCATAGCAACACAAAGCTATCTCTGCGAGGCAATCAGTAACAAATCCATAAGCATGACAAAGCCATAAAACCAAGCCAAGTCGGTGGGACGAGGGCTCAGATAGCCATAACCATGGCCCCATAGCCCCTCCGCCCCTGGAAAGTGACCCCTCCCCGGACTCAAATGAACCCTGAGTCAAGAGGATGCCGTCTGCTTAGCAGAAGGACACGAGCTAAACTTGTCTGGCGGTGTTTTTGTTTTGGCTGTCAGCGTCTCTTATATTTTTCGGTGCACTTGGGAAAATTATAACCGGAACAGAGGTCGATTTTATAGAAATAAATGTGTATTTAACTAATATATCTATCAAAAGTCATAACAATTCTTGGTAGAAAGCGTTCTTTTTAAAAAAAAAAATATTAATTGTTCAATAAGTTTTTTATAAATATTTTTTTTTGTTAAATACGTAGAACGAGGGATTTAATGTGGCTTTTTCCAGTCCATGAATTATAAATTTTGAAGTAAATAATTTAAACGCTTCATCTACTTTTCTCCCTGTGCACCTATTTAGACTTTTCTGTTGCTGCGGGGTTCAATGCCTTCAATACTATTATTTCCCATTGGCAGCTGCAAACTTGCCAATTGTTTTGGCCAAAACGCCAAAAACAAGCACCGCCAGCCGCCAGTGATGAACTGAACTCAACGGCCCAGTGGCACAAACTTTTCAGCATTATTGTTCCATTACTGGACGGACACAACACGGGGGCGAGATCGGAGCGGAAAGGGGATCGGAGTACATTATGGAAACTCATTAGATGCCAACTCATGCTGGGTCTATTCCGGCCGACCGCGGGCGTTTAATTTGAATGCGCTGTAGAGTATGTAATTGGAATCGCCATTTGACCATCGAGGAGGGCTAATACTTACGTGGGCAAACGGTCCCGTCGCGCTGTTATGGCCGAATACGTACATATAATTGCGCCGATTGACATCCGCGTGGAACATCCCCGTCTGCAGCAGCGGACCCACCACTCGGGCGTCGGACAGAATGTCCAGAACCACGTCACGATGCTCCAAATTAGTGGCCTTAATCGGATTGTTGTACATGTCCTGGTATCTGCGGAGGGAGAAGAGGGGCGGGAGACCGTAAGTGTGGGCCGAAACAAGCGGAACATCATCGCAACGTGGCGTATGCGTAATGTGCATTGTTAACATTTGGTGGCTCACTGTGGTTAGGGGTGCGCGTGTGTTACCCGTTTTGTGTATTTACTCTCGGTCCGTAAAGCTTAATTACGCGGTTGGCTTTTGTGAGCAGCACCCCCCTGGGACACCCCCAGTTGGCCACGGCCAACAATGGCAGACTAATGCCGAAAATCGCGAATAAGCCGAGGAACCTGCGCTGATTGCAATTGATTTTTGTGCAAGATTTGCACCCCCATCCCGGAACAATTAACTGAAACCCGGACGTATTTGTTGACCTGGTCATTTGCACTTCTTACTTAAAGGTAGATTGCAGCATCTACTTACTAAGTCTTTTTTTATTTAAATGGATGGCTTACTTAAGTTTCAGTTAAATTATTTAACACCGTGTGTTGACGAGTACAATTTAATTTGCCAACACATTTAACAGCTGTATTTTGTACTTCGCAGCTCAGTCATTTACAAATTTAAATCACAAAGAGCCGCATCATTTTTTAAATGGCCTGCAATTACCCAGAATTGAATTATTAAAATTTCGCATTATTCTCTCGCTTTTTATTGCAATACATACTTAACCAACAATATCAAGTTTGAAAAGAGAAAATTCAAGAGTAAACTTTTTATTTGGCAAAACTTTTGTCACGCTTCACGAATTCAGCACTTTCGGGAATGCTTCAAATGGGTCTTTAATTTGTTGTTAAACAGTTCGTTATGTCTTAAGTTTTCTATGGACAAAGCGATATTTATGACAGCTTGTTTGTTTAAGTTTCAGTAAAAAGTTCATTTACTCATTTAATATTAAGCACTCCATTTGAAAAGAAGAAATTTGGCAGAGCAGTAAAGCTTAACCACAAGATACTTACAAACTTCAGATTAAAATAGCTCACAAATATGTTTTAAATTTGTCGCTAAACAAAATACTTGCTAAAAAATGTATGGAAATCTTTCTTGAGAACACTTTATGCAAAATGGCTCCCACTTTTTCTTTAATAAATCTGCTGCCCTCCTGCTCGCATTAGATAAATCGGCGTGCCTCTGGTTAAGTCCGACCCAGCTTGAAATTATTGTGGCGCAGCGGGAAGGCACGGAGCCTGGGAAAAAATACAGAAATCCCTCTGTGAGCGCCTTGTGTTCATGTCAAGCACAACACTTGGCCTTTTGCTAGCAGCTGTTGAGGCAGGTACAACATGCCACAGGACACACACGAACAACACACTCACGCTCGCTCCGGAGTGGTGTGCGCCGAGTTTTTCAACGTCTTGGCCTGGCCTAATGTACAAATAAATAGAGCCATATTTTCCGCATTTTCGTACGGGTTGTACTTAGTTTTCCTTTGCTGCCCGGCTTGTCTGTTTGTGTTTTGTGTGCCATGTTATGCATTTTATTGTCGGCTACTTAAGTTATGCACTTTGACCTCCATTCAGACAGCACAGTCGACCCCCCGTGAAGAAGCCTCGAGGAGGAAAAGTCAGCGCACGGCGGGGAGCACGGTGCCACTCATGGATGTATGGCCCAAGGTGGCTAGCAAGACGCCTTTCGTTTGCTCTACTTGCTGCTGTGTGCAGGACTCAAAGGACACCGTACAGCAAAGGGCAAAAGGTTACTTCAAAATTTGCTAGATGAGTCTAAGCTAATGCATCACAAGACTAAAGTCCATGGACTTATATCGAGGCAGGATATCTCACTTTTCAAGTACCTATGGTTTAAAGCTAAGAAACCAGAGTACGTACAATTTTTAAATATTTGTAAATTCCTACTATTTTGACCGCATTTGTATTTTTCGACGTCGCTGGAGATACATGTTTGCATTGGCATCGTAGCAGGAATCAGAATCGAAGCAGCTCAGCTCCGCTTATATTTATTTGCGGTTTCTATTATGTAATCCCATATAGTTGAGCAGACGCTGGGAGCCTTCAGCTGGCGGTCTACGATGCGTATGCGCAATAAATAAGCCGTGAGCTCCAGAAAGGAGGAAACTTCTTCTTGCGTTTATTAAGTTTAAAATCGTTTGCTTAAATTCCGGAATCTGCATGCGCTGAGGATCCCGCAGAAGCTCAAAACTTTGATCTCATTATGCTCCGCACAGGGGCATTATTATAAGCTCATCGAAAAGCCCGCACCAACCATCGACTTAATTAAAAATGCATGCAAGCCACGATGAATCCGTTTGAGGAGGGCGGAAAACTTTTTAGCCGTCCATTGAGGAAGCCATAAAAATGTGTCATTGCAAGTATAATTTGGGAATCACGCGAAACGCGTTGCAAAAACAAACAAAAAGTCGAGCAAACAAATTCCGAACGCCAACAGACCAGCACAAATGCTTAATTAAAAGTTGGACGAATGTGCATTGGGGAAATCCTATGAAAAGCATGAAATATCCCGAAAGTGCGGTGCTGTTGGCAAGGAAATAAGATTAAAGTGCGCCACAAGCAAACAATAAGTGGAACAATTCCGAGACTAAAGCCATTCGAAAGTTTCCCGAATGCGACCAGAGCCACCGACAATATAATTAAATATAGGTATACGTGTGTGTATTTAGACGACAGTTTTGCGTAAAGCATACACCCACCGCAAAACGACCCGCAAAAGCGGCCAAACACACGAAACACTCAAAAGTAACCGCAGAACTCTCGAAACACCAATGCACAGGCACTCGCACACACACACGCGCCCCGGCAAAATGGCCACCGGAAATATGCACAACAAACACTCGAAAGTATGCAGTGAAAGCACACCCGGCAAAACCAGAAACAAATAGCAGGTGAAAAGGGTTAACAAAGGCGCTAGGCGTCGCTTGCCACGCCCACCCGGGGCGCCCTCCTAACTCTTTTGCACATCTGGGGTGTGAGCCAAGGAATGACCATTCTGGGAACACTCGCAAGAGCGATCCAATTTGGCATAACATTCCGAAATTGAATTTCTTTCGGTACACTTGCTAGAAGTATTTCAGCCCATTATTAGGATCTCTTACGATTCTTTAAATTTCTTTTAATCATCTTTTATGGGATATGTCGAAACATGTAATAATCTCAAATGTAATGTAAATAGTCAATGGTTCACGAATTAGAACTCATGGCAGTCCCAATAATTTAAAGGCATTCTTGCAACGTACCGTATTATAATGGTTCTGAAAAATATCTTGTGATCAAATGTATTCCACAATTCTTTGCCCGACTTTACCCCATGAGAAGGCCCACAAATTAAAGCAAACAACGAGCAAATTAGCACCCTGCATTCTTGCGGCTCACCATTCACAGATCGTTCTCCCCAACTTGGTTGCACTGTGCAGGTTGCTGACTTCCGCTGCTCGTTTCTGGAGCGTGAAGCAACACTCACATTTAATTTCCGAAGAGCGTATGTGACACTTTAAATATTTCCGCACTCAAACAAACACTTCTCCGCCAGAAACACACTCGCAAACAGAGGCGGAGTCGGATGTGAATACGGATACGGAGACACATACGCAGATACAGCCAGGGACAGACGGAGGTGTTCGCCGTACTTCTGGCCGGAGTGTCTAGGGTCTGGGTGCAGAGTTTTGCAGTGCCCTAGATTTTTGGCAGCTGCAGAGCTGTAATGAATTTGTTGAGGAGTTTGCTAATGAAGTACGATGCTTCCTACGAATAAAATGCAATTTGATTTTAAATTGCATAAAGCGGAAATTGCAGGAATGAGAATATGCTCCTAATGGCATTCAAACGAGGGGACAAAACGTTCGGTCCTTAAATGCGAATCGACCCCTGGCGAGAAAAGTTGAGGCGCCTTTAAGTGAAGCCAGACCTCAAGCATTTAAGCCCGTCTCGAATCACAGTTTGCCCTGCGGCCTGGGAAAAGGGAAATCAAATCCATTTAATCACCCAGAACCCTCGCACCCGATACGCCCGTAAACAAAACAAGCAAAGCGAAACAACTCGCATCTCATATATTCCCGGGCACATATAGACACGGATGCGGACCACTAACTGGCGTTAATGCCCGACTTCTGCGGGGAATAGTGTGGGTTCATGAACCCCACTTACCGAGGATGTGGAGGGTCGCCCGCCAAGTGCTCAACCGCTGCCAGGCTAAACAGTCAAGACACTGGAGGATGTGGCTGTGTCCTCAGAGCCCACACCACGTCCTCCAATCAGAGCCTTAATGATAAAGCGAGTGTGCCGCTGAACAGGGACGGGAAACGAGAGCACTCTGCATCTAGGCACAGGGCTTGGCAGCATTCAATAAATATTCAAAGGCCACATAAAAGAGGTACACGCACATTATGTTTATTACCCCATAAAGTGGGTACGGAAATTTAAATTATTGATTAAAGTGGTTTCAGTTTATAAATAAAGTTAAAGGGAAACAAGATACTTGTAGTATCTTGGTACATGTACCAAGAAATCCGCACAAATTTGATTTTAAAATACCTAGATCACTATTATTAAGAAAAAAATCATTTAAAGAATTATTCTTCTTCGTCTTTTATAATTAGAATTTTGGCTTGAAGGGATACATCCTGGAAATGTAATACCTAGAACTCCTTTATTCATAGAAGTAATATTTAAAGAATTTTTATTTGATAGCTTTAAAAATGGATTGAACAGAGTAATCTCCAATATAGGCAAATGCTCGCCCGTAAATTCAGCATTCTGCATTTAATCTTCAAAATAATTTTTATGAATTCGGCACAATTTGTTTTTTTTTTTCAAAATAGAGAACTATCCAAAAACATTTAGCTTTCCGTACACAAACTTACCACTAATGCACTGGTCGACATGACATGGCAATTGTTGAATTCAACAATTCGGTAATATGCCAGATTTCAATTATTTATTGCGCCCGCGTGGGCTTACAGCAATTTCTGGTCAGTGCGGAATATAATATAATATATTGCGTATACGCCCCGTTCTGCCCAAAAAGCGTTTACCGAAATTGCTTTGCCGCATACTGCGGCCGCTTGGTGCGCTGGTGTGGGTGGCCGCATGTTTGTTGTGGATAAGCACGTGTATACACACACGCCAGAGCCCTTAGCGCAGACAAACGATTATGAATAACTGCAACACGCCGGGGAAATGCGACCACTCATGATGGCGGGCGGACGGGAAAGTATCTCAGCGATGCCTCTGGCGCGTGTGTGCGAATATTTATGTCGCTCACAATGCAATAAGCGCCATTTTATTACACTTCGGCCCTACACTGAGCACAAACATGAGTCGCGTTGGGCAAGCAGCGGATGCAATACGTACTCTGTACGTCTAAGGCTCGGAAGTGCGGAGGCAAACATTTGAATGTTCACTTGGCCTTTAAGGCGTACTTTTTGTACGAGAACTTATAGTCAGCGAGAGGAAATGTGGAAAAATATATTCTAACTTCTGTATATTTCTGTTTTGGATATGTGGAAAAATAAATATCATCTTCTGGCATGTTTTCGGATATAAAGTAAAATATGAAACAATTTCTACCAATACAAAAAAAAATTCGAAAGTGGTGTTTGCCTTTCAGTTCTTCTCTTTTTGATAAATTCTAACTCCTCAGATCACGTAATTTTAACGAAATTAAAATCCCTTTTAAAACATTTGTTAAGCTGCGTTTGTAGATAACTAATACTAAAACGAAATTAAGAAGTTGTTAACGTTGTTGGTTAAATTGCTGGTTCCCCGTAAAGCAATTTAAGTGATTTACGCCAATCTCCACCTTTAAATTACCTGAAACCTTACAAAAAGACTGGAGAGGCATTTGCACTTCATGAATGAAATTTCCACTCAAAATGCTCGCAATTTCCATATTTACCGGCAAAGAAAAACACTGAAATATGCAAAGTAAATAATTGCTTGGGTTTGAGAGCGGTGCTCCGGCCGGTTGCATAATCGAAAGTTCTTCAAAATGCATGTCAGCGGCAGATTGCCCCGCGTCGGGGGCGTGGTCAGCGGGGCGCGGCGGGGTGGGCGCCAGGAGAACATGTGCATCTGGGCCAGGCCGTCACAGGATGGCCCAAAACAATCGCTGAGCCGGATTGAGTTTGAGCTCGCGTACACACAAGAGGAGTGGCAAAAAGCACGCATGTAATTTATGATGTTTCAGCGTGTAAACAACACGTTCCGAGCCGTCGAAAAAAAGAAAGTAGAAAGTGGAAAGCATGGAGGACGTACATCTGCACTAGCTGCAGCAGCGTGTAATTTACGAGGGAAGTTTGGCAAATAAAACGGGAGCAACTGGTTCAAGATGCTGCTGCCGGGGAATATATGGATATGGATGCGGAGCGAGAGCAGCTGGAAACCAAATGCATATTTAGCCGGCATATTTAGCCGGCATATTTAGCCAGCATATTAAAGCGCCAAGCGAACGGGGCAACAGCAGACAGTGCCATTTAAAAGTTTATGGCTCTTGCATGGCCCACCCACGCACTCCCCCGAAGGACACGCCCACATCATTGTCCTCCTCGCCATAAGCGTTCCATAATCTGTGTTGGAAAGTCAGCTATCGAAGTTTGGATCACGGAAGTTGTGGCCATAAAGGAGCTTTAAATTAAAAGAGTAAGAGGTTTTTAATTGAGAAAATTGCTGAATTTTTAACAAATTTACCAGGTTGAAGAACTTTAAATAGTTAAGTTCTGTCAGGGACTGTCAGGGACCCACTTTTTGTTGTTAATATGAAAAATTTTAAGGATTACTGTTAAGCATATTTTTTTGGCAGGATGTTGTTGCCCTTAATATGCCACTACCCTAATTCCCATGAACATAGGGCTACAAACTTGTGAACTTTTTTAATACTTAGAAAAAGACCATCACCATATTTAGTGCTCAAAGTTTATCTATGTTACCCCTTTTTAAATAACTGTTGGCAGCACTGGCCGTAATGTATGCGACTTCCTGTGGCACAGCCCGCGGACCATAAATTCAGCATCCCGAGCTGGGGACAGGGGCCGCCTGTCGCCTAGGATCACCGGCTGACCCGGGCGCTGCCTTGCATATTTTTGTAAATAATATTATAATAAATAAGTTTATGCTATTAAGCGTCTGCTGGCGGGCACGGCATTGTGGCCTCTCCCACGGGCATTGTTATCTATAGGACGCGTGTCTGCGCGGTTTCATTGCGGAGTAAACAACTTTGTGGCCAGCCGGGTAATTAAGGAGCCCGCTCAGCGTTGCGGTTTATAAATGGGCGAAATTAAAACGACAATATAAAGCTGTCAGCGACACTTTGAGTTGGGTCAATTGTGTCTCGGCCAGATAAGCCGGGGATTAAGCGACTAAGCAACAGTTTACAAACCGGGAAGACGAAGAGGAGTAAGCCGGCGATGGGGCGACAATAAAACGCAACAAAAGTGGGGCGGCAGGGATTTCTTGGGCACAAATGAATATTCAATTCAATTACGCAGCAGATGTTTTCGATTCGACTTCCCCATCTCACAATCGATAAACAAATTAAACTCGCTGGGAATTCAATTTTATTGAATAATAGCACAGATGAATTCCTTTGGGAGTCCACACCTGCAATTTTCCAAGGCAATCGAAAAATATCTTGAGATGAAATAAAAATTAAGCAAGCTTAAAAGTTCTTGCCCTATTTTGTTCTTGTAAGTGGCGCAAGTGAAAATTCACCGACTTAAATAAAGTCGGCTGTGGCCTCGAGGACAAGATACGGATACAGCACTAAATAATTGCCCTTTCAGTCCGACAGATTTTCCCTCCTAGCCCCAAAAACAAGCAGAAACTGCCAGACATTTTCGATGGGCCATAAATCTCAGCCGGCTGAGCGAATGTGTGTCAGCTTAGCGTTTAAAAGAACAAGCCGAGTGCTACGGTAATGCCAAAATAGCCAATTTCATGGCTAGTGTAAATCAAACACACCTGCAATTAGGCCCGCACCTACACGGACACCCACCCGGAGGTTGACCTGAGGAGCGGACAAAGCTATTTAGGCAACGGCCCCAGAAACAATTCCTGGCAATTGCCGGGCAACTCATTAACATGCAGCACTGAACATGCACTGCGAAAAATACATATCAGTAGATACGCTCGATAAAAATCAAAACGAAAGTTTTGACAAGTTTGAGGTCATACCTCAATATTATTGTAAACTACGTCAACAATTTAATAATTTAGTTTAAGTAATTCAGGCTGTGTGTAAAGAACTATAAAATTAAAAGAAACCGAATTTGTTTAACCGAGGGATTTAACTTCAAGTTAACTTTCTCAGCGTGACATAAATACTTGTATATCGGCACTTAACCAATAAAATATATCATCATAGAACTGAATTATTTTTATTAATATTCGTCTAATAGGAAATAATTTTGCGAACTTTAGAACGAATTTTCTAAATATTTTACCCCCTTGCTTAGTTTGTTGTGACCCACCAGATATTGTCGGCCCATTATCTTTTGCAGCACTTTCATTTTTAAAAGGAAGTGAAGTTTTCGAATAAATTCAAAAGTGTTCGGGACCGAAGCCACAACATTTTTTAGCCTGTATGTTTGCTACGGCCCTCTCGGTTCTTAAGCCATTGTCTGGCTCGTTGTGTTGTTGCTTGACGTTGGAGTAGCTAATTTTTAGGGACCACAGGTGAATAGGGGGTGCAGGTATGTTTCCCTCCGCTGCCGTAGTATCTGTAACTGTATCTGACCAGCCATTAAACGCAGCCATGGAAACACGCCTCGAGCATGCTAAAAGGGGTCGGATAACAGGTCTTACCCCTGGACCAACCCCTGAGAAGCTGGGGGCCGTGGTTTGAGCCGGTCATAAACCAAAAACTGTTGAAAGTGGCGCAATGCCTAAAAGTTTCCAGCGCTGGCTAAAACTTGCTACACTGCAGCAGATAAAATGGCCCAACAGGGGGGATATGCACATAGAAAAAGGTGCATTCGAGGGTCCTTCGCATTGCCACTTTGAGTTGCTTTGAGTTGGCCAAAATGAAATCAAGGCACAGCGGCGGAAGCAATTGTGTGCGCTTTAAGGCGCCTCAAAGGAGGATTATGGGAAATCATAAACGGGCTGCGGCAAAATGAAACGCAATCAGCTCAAGAGATTGCCGGGAAGTCATAAATATGTATGAACGAGAATATTATTACTTGTACTCTCTGTCGAGGCAATTTCAGATTAAGGCGCCTAGTTGGATACGCCCAATGAAATAAATTAAAAGAAGACCCACGTACGTCTTCGAGATTACATTTTCTTACACTGTTGAAAAACTGTGACGGGGTAAACGTGAGAATGCGTAATAATTGTAAATTTATTAAAATTAAATAGATTAAGCTTTCTATAACACAAATGCACAAAAACTATGTTTTTTTTAATTTCCCTTAAATGTTATTTTTTAGGTATCTAAAAGTATGCAACGAAAAACCGACTAAATATCAATGCATACTTTAAAGCACTTGAATTGTATATGCCACATGCAGATGTATTTTTTAAAAATAATTTAATTAGTTTACAACTCTATTAAACACCTCAATATATTTTTTAAAATTCATGAGTGATTTGGGTACCATTTTTCAAAGTGCAGGCTCGGAATTTACCGCCCTCTTTAAATAACTCGGTTGGAGTACGTGCCGCAGGGTGCTGCGGGCCTCCTGCGGAGATGCAGTCAAAGGTGTCAAAGGTGTCGTGTCGAACATCTGAACAACAGATGAGAGCGAGGATCCGCGGGCTCAAGTTGAGAGATACCCGGAGTCGAAAAAAGTCAGGAGTGGAAATGAAATGAAACGAAACAAAAGCACGGCCGTCCGTCAATGACCGCCTCCGTGCGCCTTTCCGCCCTCCGAGGGTCCGAGTGCTGTTTGGACGCCATTTAATTCAATGACGGACAAAGCATTGCCACTGGGATGCAGTTATCAGAGCAGTGAGAAAAGCGCCAAATATGTGCAAGCAAAGCCTGAAAGGCTGCCACGCCCACCAAACACCCAGGCCCACCATGCCACCCACCACCCACCACCGCCCCTCCAACGTCATACAAAACAATTTCCCCTGGAGAGTTTCCATGTTCAGTTATTCGTATGTGAAAAAGCGCATCTGTTGTTGATTGTGTGAACTTCCTTTCAATCGTTTGTTTGTCCTTTTTTCTCTCAGTTGTCGTTGTGTTTTTGTTTGTCGTTTCGTTGTTTATTCTTATGGCCGCTGTTGCTGCCTTTCAAGCCGTTACTGTTGTTGCGGGTGTTATTGCTGTTATCCGCTACAGGCGAGTGCCAGCAGCTTAGATAGTTTTGGACCACTTTCCACCACTCGAGGGGTATTTCAAGTTGGTAACGAAGTTTGTATCAGCAGGTTTTCTATGGCTCTCAAAGTGCCTGCGTAGAATAAAATTGAAAAGAGCAAACCGCCCGAAGGAGTTTGATATCTGCATGGTAATTAAGCGAAGAAAAATATATTGTATGATGGGAACAATTGTTTTGCATTCATGGTGTTTAACTTTTTTCAGTTTTGGTATTTTTAAGAAGCGAACATAGGCTATCTTATAAAGAGGAAAAAAATGTTTTACGCATCCAAACAGCAGAATATAATCAAAATGCTATTATTTTTTCAATCTTTCAGTTCTATTTTAACTTAATTTAAAAATGTGTGGGAAATTAATAATCTAATATAATGGAAGCAAAAATATGCTGTTCCGGGTGATAGAATCGGATACAAACGAAGAAAACATTCGCATTTGTCTCAAACCATTAAGCGAAGACCATGCATAAATTACGCATATAAATCACAATTTATGTAATACTTTCCATTTCTTTTTATAAACAAGAAATGCAAAAATAGTTTTGTAGCCCCTTTGTTACCATTTTTCCCATTACTCAAACAGAAGCATATAGCTCTTAAGACCCCACTGAAGCGAATTAAACCATTTCTAATTCCAAATTTAAAATTGAACGATTTATACGCTCCATTTTATTGGATTTCACTGGATTCACCTCTACTTTCTTTGTTAAGTCTCTCTGAAAAGCACATACAACATTCGCTTTCGACGCGCAAGGATTTTCATTTCCACATGCGACATCGTCTGGACACTCCGCTTATAATCCTTGCCCGGCATCTTTAGGAACAATTGCATCTTTTGTGCAAATAACTTTATAGGATGCTACCGAAAAACTGAGCTCGGGACCTCAGTTTTGGACCAAGAAACGTTGACACTGAATGGGCGTGGGTGGGTGGGAGCTTCCCGGCTGCCAGGAGGTCACTGCTGTGCATTGTGCAATTTATTTATTGCACACAAAACTTTCCCGGCGAAAGGCGAAAGGAGAAAGGAGCGGGAACTTCTGCGAAAATGAGATAGTCAGTGGCATTGTTTTCCCCAAATGACGGGAGTAATGTCGACCCGCGGGAGCGTCAGCAGTTCCAAGCAATAAGTAGCCAGCTGATGACATAATAGTGCTCCTCTGCGGCACCAGGATCTGGATCGGCTGAGTTAGTCGTTCATTATAATTTATGGCGGCACTTTCGAGGAGCCTGCTCGCAATAAAATCAGCCCGAAGCCCGGAAATTTTTCAAAGCGAATCTCGGCACCCGAATAAATTTCAATTTAAATTAAACCTTAAAGCTGGTCCCGCCGAATTCGGATATTCAGGTCCCTACGACGTCAATGCCGGATCAAATTGCCCAAACATCATTTCTGGCGGGCGTCGCTAATCCGCGGCACTTAGTAAACAAATTGCCCCACATAAACAATTCTAATTGAGATGAACGATATGGCCGTGTACTTACATCCACAGCCATGCGAACCAGTCAATCGGATCGCCGGCAATCCGCCACTATGTTAAATGCGAAGCAAGTTATACGGCCGCGGGCCGTGGGCTCTGGAGGGGCGGGCCGGCTCCGGATTTGCATTGCCCACCGCCATAAAAGGGAGCATAAATTTCACTTACTTCTTCAGCGTGGCAGCCAATGCCAGATCGGGGCGTACATCAAAGCGGCTCTGCATATAGAAGCGCAATAAATTATCGCGTTCATTTTCACGTAATCCTTCCTCGAGTGCTAATGCGGCCAGTGTGTGATAGGATTCTGACTCCGTGATGCCGAATAATAAATCATAACTGAAAGAGACAGCGGAGGTGGGTGAGTCGGAGCGGAATGGAGCGGTCAACATGCATAGTTTGTGTTTGCCGCTGGCGCATGGAGGCCACTTCTGTGCACTGGGAAAAAGCAGGTGGTGATATTAGCACGCCTTCCCCGGGATCTTATGTTATGATTAGTCAGCGTTTCCGATTGCGGGGTTCCCTTATGTGGATGCCACTTTTGTTATGAGTACCATCTATATTTTCTTTATATAATTTTGTGGTAAGGGGAGGTTGATCTCTGCATTATTAAACGAGCGTTAACTTGGTTTATTAATATGCAATCATTCCTCTTTTGAACTCTTTCGCTTCCTACTTAACTTTTCAGTCTAATGAATAGTTATTTTTATTAAGCAGCTTTACAAATTACTTTTTGACACAATCACAAATGATTAAAACTTTTTTTCTAAACACGAAGTCTACCACTCATCCACAAATGTTTTACAGAAAATAATTTTATGACCCAAAGTCACGTGGCCTATTAAAAACTTCTAGAAAACGTTATAAACTAGAAGTAACTATAAAGTTAATTGCCTTGAGAATAAAATCCAAGCTAGGGCTTTCAAGTTTTTGGCACAAATTAAGATGCATTAGTTTTCTTTCTAAGTATTTGAGCTTGTGAACGAGGCATTGTTTCAAATTGGAAGTAGGATTTACTAATGCTCTGCCAGTACTCATCAACCATTATACTTCTGTGACTACTATACAGCTTCTTTAAAATGTCGCCCCCAAATCACTATTCATCTACAGTTTTCTCAGTGGACGTTTGGCGGGAACAACGGCCCAATGAATTCCCATAAAACGCAGTTAAAAGCACTAAAATAAAACGAGCTCTCGTTCCTGTGGCGTAACTTGTTACGCCGCCTGATAAATGGAGCCTCTGGAGCTGGTGCTCGTCTAGGAAAAGTGCTCTGCTCCGTGTTTCCAACTCCGGTCCAGGACGGAACGCATCCCGGCCACGCCCCATTGGATCCCTCGGGCCGCCCGGCTGGGCATTGTCTTCCTGTTGCGCCGTGGACATGGCATTAAAAGTTCCACTCAAGTTGGGCCAGAAAGTTTCGCCCGATAAAAGTAAATGCAAAGCTGCTGCAAAACTTGCTAAATTGAATGGAGATGCCAATGGAATGGCAACTGGACACTTGAGCGTGCTCGAGCACCACTTTCCTGCACTTTGCGGCCACCTCGCTCATTTGGGAAGGCTTTAATCCTAGGTCATCGCTGATTAAGGTGATTAAAAGCCAGGGACGAGGGGAACCGCTCCGGACCACATCTCCGGTCGAGTGAAACGTGCTTCCACCTCGATTTGCCGACTCGGCGCCCGAAACCCTGCCTGTTTGCCGTAATTAATGGCGCTTCCTGGCAGCTATTATTCTATTTTTCCGGAGCTGCGTGTCAAACACGTTTGACTTGCAAAAGGATAACAATTAAAATCAAATTAATCACGCATTTTATTAGATTATACCGTGTTAGGTTGACTGAATGGCCAAGCAGCACGTGCCCTAATGTCCTCCGGGGAAAAGCGAGAGCCGGAAGGAGGTGAGTCGCCCGAGGATTTCCCACGGAGTGCGCAGTCCTGCGAGGAGTTGAGTTATTACTTGTTGCCCAACTGATTGATGGATGGGTGTAATTTACAAGGGGCATCGCTGCCCAGTCCCCCAAAGAAGCTCTTTGATTCGACCCGTCCATTATTTGTATTAGGCTTATTTAATTTGGTTTTGGCACACTGGGAAAATACAATATTGCTTTCATTTTCTTCATGACGGGTTTTATTTTGAAGGTTTATACATATAGATGCTTAAAAAAACAATATATACTAAATTTTAGGCCGACAAAAGTAAGGGCCACGAAAAATAAATTTATGTAGAAAAAGTATGTCCCTATCGAAGCTTTACAAAAATAATATTTTTTTTCGTACACATTAAAAAAGTTATCGAAAAAACTAGGAATATAAAAATGAATTAAAAAGCCTCTAACAAATTATTAAATTTACAAATACTACCTGCCAACATTAGCAAAATGTATTTTTTTGTCCACTTCTGTATTTCTGTCAATAAAATCGCCCTATAAAAGTAAAATAACAAATGGTAATTGTTTTTTCCTATGCTCATTCAATAGTACTATTGGACCTTAATGCTTCACCTTCACATTGACCGCAGCTGAACCCAATTCCCGTCTGCAAATAGAGCCTGGGGCCCATCCGGATTGGACCAAATGTAGGTCCCAACGGCGTTGAATTGGACTTTTTTTGCCTTAGTCCCATCAAGCCCTACAAGTGACATTCGAGCCGTAATTTGCTTGACGATAACTGAGCCAACGCCAACGCAAAATCGGCGTGTTAAATGGTTACCCCGGGCCTGGATTTTCACAGTCGATTTGACTTCACCTGGGGCAAACACACGCATCGAAGGAACAAATACCAGACGTCTAATCAAGTAAGGCACAATAAATAGTCCGGTGAGCTGTCTGTCCGGGCCAAGTACGAGAAAGCGAATGTTTGACAGCTCCCAAAGCACGGTTCGCCAGTAAATATCAAACGCAGAGGAATTGGCAATGGTTTAGGTTTGCTTTAGGGTTTGGTTAGGGAAAGCAATCGCAATGGAGGGGGGAATGCGTAGGGAATGGTAGGGAATTGCTTAACAAACCGGCTGAAGTGCTCCGTATAATGCCCCATGACCTTGTACGGTTGATTTGGTATTACATGTCCATCGACAATTGGACCCAATGATGTTGAAAATTGTGTGAGCGCCGTCGGTATGTGCAAGATATCCTGGTAGCTGCAAAGAAACGAGAACGGCACCAAATGCGTTAAAAGGTCTTACAAACGAGTTGCGTATAAATGTGGCAGTAGATGGATATGTGTATATCCTGGAAGAGGGACCGCCGCTGGGAGTGTAGCGGCCCAGCCGGCTGACAGCGGTCACTTTTCACTTTGATTTGAAATTTCTAATAAATTTTATGTGTGATTTGTTGCTGGACAGTCGCTCGCACGTACCACACACACGTGGCGCACATAAAGCGAAACGAGATGGCCTACAAGATACACATATGGTCTTTAGGGCATTGCCAAATTGCCACGCAGAAAATTAACGGGCCCCGAAGTGGCGGCCCACTTTTTAGTGGGTCCTGAGCAGGATGGAAACTCCTACAAAATACCTTAAAACAATGAGTACAATTCTATAAAATGTTCTAGGGTTTTAAATTGCAAGGAAAGTATTTTTTAAGGAATGAATTCTAGTTTTAGTTACAAAATACCTTAAAATGTTTTATTATGTTTTAAGTTGCAAGGAAAGAATGGTTTAAAGAATGAATTTCGGTCTTAGTTGTTGTTTATTTTATATTTTTCACCCAAAGTGCTGGTTAAATTAGTTTCATAAAATCGTATTCCAAACCATGCCAATTTGGATAGCAAAATCTTTTGAAACAACACATCCAGCCCATCCTTTAGAAAAGCTTTTTCCCAGAGGTAGCCACATTTGTATGCATGAACACCAGTGCAGGAATTTAACTTTCACATGAAAGAAATTCGGTCTTGTTTCATGGAATGCTGAGGCGAAAACAACTTAAGAGTTACTTCCACTCCGATTAATCTGCCAGGGAGAAGACGTCGCCTTCGGTTACGTGTGCGAAATTATAACGCCCAATTCGAGGCAATAAAAACGTTGCGAGCAATCCGCTGAGGTTTATACTCGCATTCCCTCTATTATTGTACTTTGCATATTCATGTGGCATATTCAAATTTACTTCGCAAGTAACCAAATGCCTTCCATCAGCGTCTGTGCCCTTATCAGTGGCACTTGCGTTACTTCCTGTAGTTATGACATTTTTCGAAAAGTATTTTCCCCACTCAAAGCCATAATAGAGCCGCAATGCAAACCAATTCCCACGCACATACTCGTACGGATTTACACTCGTATTTATAGAATGTGTGGGCGGTGAGTTGCCAATACAGGCGGGGAGCCCAACCCTTTTCCGACATAAAAATGCCACGTGGATATGAAATACAATCAGCACACACACAGAGCGCTCCTGCGATCCCTGCTCTGAAGTTGCTCCTGCTGCAAAGCATTTCCGTTCGGTATATTTACGCTTTTTGCTCTTTTACCCGCTTGACTGGCTCGTTTGGCCTTCGATTGGGCCAAACCCGCCGCTCCCCGTATTGATACAAAATTGCAGTGGCGAAATGGTTCAGTTGGGTGCAATTTCTGGCATAGTTTGCATAAAAATCCACATGCCAGAGCTCCGACTGAAGTGTCGATGGCACAGAAATTGGCACAAATTAAGAAAAGGACCGACAAAAAGAATATAACAACAGGAGTAGACGAATGCGAAAATCTGGAATATTTTGGCTGCCGGAGTTGGACAATTGTTATCTGGAAAATGCAGACCAGCAGTGGACCAGCCGAGGTGGAAGTGCTCTGGGAGAAATTCAAGTGAACAACCTGCACGCTCAGCTCGGCCCGGTCTGGAGTAACCTTGGAGCAAATGACAGTCCCTAGTTTGCATAGTCATAATATTTGGTTCGCCTTTCAACGTGGTGATTCTGGGAATGCGCCTGAGTTATAACCCAAGCTCTCCTGATCATTCAGCCCTCTTTGCATGGATTGAACTTGAGTATAGCAGCTCTGGGGAAAAATTCAATTGGAAGCTATGCCAAGGACTCCTGACATCCATTCTCATGCTAAGCCGAAAAATACCAAAATCTGCCAGCTGTCGGTGGATGTGTGTGTTAATTCACTCAACACCTTCGGATCCCATTCAAGAGGGACATTATCGTAATCCTGTTAAGCTAAGAGCTGACTGCAGCAATCGATGCAATGCCATCAAACACTTTCGAGACCAAATAAAGCTCGATGCTCTTTAAAGAAGTTCAGATTAGAGACACTTTGAAAAATTGAAACCAGATTTAAAAACTAATTTAAGGGTGGTGCCGCACAAAAACTGTGGCTTGAAATTTCCTAAACGGGTATTTAAAAGTATGCGGTATTCTTAAAGAATAATGTGAAATCTATTAATTTATTATTCCGAAATTGTTTTTTCTTGAAAAGGCTAGAGAAATAGAGGAATGAGAAACCCTGTATTTTATCACAACTCCAGTTAATACTCGCTAAGTAATGATTTTTCACTTAAACTTAAAAGAAATGGGTAATTAAACTAATATTACAGTGCTTTAAGACATGAGGCTCCTGACTTTTTTTAGTGCACAGAAGCTCTTCAGCACATGCTCCTGGCTTATGCGGTCATCCCGGGGTCCTGGCTATCGGCACATGACCAAGTTTATTGCTCAAGTCTGCACCGCACGGCCACAGCTACGTGAGCTTGTGTTTTCCTCTGACTTTGACAATTTGCGGAGGCTAAAACAGTTGGGGCAGCCTCGGGAAAGTAAGTTGTGACCAGCGATTCGGGTCTTGGGGCAGATCCCCTCATCGAAGAAGTTGTCGCTGCTGCAAAGTTGTCCGCCGTGGAAGAGTGTGATTTATGATTTTCGTATGGAGAGGAGTTTATTTCGGCCCCGTTGTTGCTTCTTATTAGCTCGGCTGGTGCAAAACTGTCACAAGTTGAGCTGCAACTGCGATTAACTCGTTAGACACACAATATGTGCGATTTCTCTCTATATATATTGTGTGTGGCGGCACAGATACAGATACTTATTTTGGATGCTGGGAGCGAGATGCACAATTTGTCAGTGTGCTGGTGGCAGGAACGAAGATTGATGATGTCCTTAAGGCTGCATGTAGCTACTTGAGCGACACACACACGCTGCAGAGAGTCCTGTGCAGGCAAACCAAACATTTATTATGCCCCAGTTTAGCCTTGTCCCTATCACGGCTATAGTTTTAGTTCTAGCTCGTATCTGTGTTCCTGGCCTTGCTTAAGCCATCTGCATCTGCTTGCTTTCTATTTAATGAATTTTTAATATGCTTGCCTTTTATTTTGTCAATTAGAAGCGCTCCACTGGCAGCATGCAAACACACGGTGCCTGGGCTGAGGATTATTTGCGGGCCAGCAGGGCGTATACTCGATATTGCCAGTGGCTTTCCTCTCTTTGTTGCATTTTTAAGACGATTAAATGTATAAAAATGTAAGGGTGTTGCCCTATTCGAAAAAAATAAACTCTTTCAAATATTGCACATTATGAATTGGTAATTATTGAGTTGAAAATACGCTTAAGTTTACATAGTTTACGTTTCAGAATCTCTCCCAATCGAATCAAAAATGGCAAGCAATAAGCAGCTTAACAAAATGTTTGGACAGACTGAAACCTAAAGGAATTTATTGCTCATTTTGGGGCAAAGTGGGCAATCAGAAACTGAGGTATTTAAATATACAACTCAGACAATAGTTTAGGCAAGCCCGGCCAGAAGTAAATAAAGATCACAGGCCCTGTTTGGCAGGCAAACACATTAGGCCTAGGCAATAGGTAAATAATTTGAATAAATTAACAAGTTAGAAAAGCACACATCGAAATCAATGGGCAGGATTTGGGCAGAGGTTCTATTAAATATGTAGGAAGCCTAAGACCCAGAGACAAAGACTTAGTCTCCGTGTGTGAGAGTGGGTTAAACAAATGCCACTGTGACTCCCGGTTTGTTTGCCCAAGTAGTTGTTACCTGTTTGTGTTCCGGGGGGTGTGTATGAGTTGTGCCTTTGCAGGAAAGCGATGAGCACATTTGCTCAGTAATTCATGCATAATTCATTGCATTCATTTAACACTCGCTCTGCCTGGCACACATGTTACTCAACCACCACTACTCATTCACTCACTCGTTCATTCCCTCAGTTATTTAAGTAAGCTGCCGCACGGGCTGCAATTCTCAGGCTTAAACCGAAGCTTAGCTCGTTCATTAAAACATTCCGAAATTAACTTCTTACCTAGGGTATTCCACTGCCTGAAGGAGTTTGCCGGTCTAAAGGAGATGAAAATCGATTGCATTTTATATGTTTATCATAAATACATTTTTGTAATTGTTAATTAAATTAAAAGATTTTCTTGACAATTAAATATTATTACTGGAGTATTAAAAACATTTTTATGTCGTTGAATATTATGCAAGGAATGAAAAGATTACATTTTGTGTTATTAACTAAAACAATAAGTTTTTCATTCATTTAATTATTTCATTGCTGACTATCTAGGAAGGGGCATACAATGTATCCGATTGACATTTACATCAGCTACTTATCTTTGCATCTCCAGTAAGTCCTATGAAAGTAATTGTACTACAAACAACTGAATTCGACAACCAACGTCAGCAGAAGTTCTGCCTTGGGTTTTCAAGTTACTGTGCCAATTTGTATTAAGGACAAGAAAGCAAGTAGAAAGTTTTCAAAGACCCACACATACGCGGAGAAAACCGACTGTTGCGTCATAGTGTTTGTTAGCGGAGAGGCTGACAGTTTGTGGGCGAGAGTGTGGCGTAATTAACATAATTACTATTATTGTGCCGTTGTTGATTTAGTTTTACATATTTAGTTACATCCGCCTGTTTTCATTTTCTATGCAAATTGTTTTTTAGTTCTCTCTTGTGCACTCCGCTGCGCATACAAATGAACTTCCTTCCACTTTCACGGAGGCGCAGAAAGCCCCACACATGCATTAAATGCTGATAAATAAAAAAGTGCATTTAAGTCGGGTTTGTTTTTAAGCGCTTTTTGTGTGGGTGCTTTAATGGAAAGGGATACTTTTATTCAGATGGGATAAGCCCCTCAAATGCGTGCAATGAATATCAAATGTAAATAACTCGCAGAAAGAGACGCTTCTGCTTGAAATGAGATATTTTCACAGTATACGGTATGGTATTAATTAACCAAATTTGGAAATTTTGCATTGGTTTTTATATTTTGTTTATTGGAAATTAATACAGGTGAACCGATCTATACAGTCAATGCGCCTAACTTCCTTACAACAATTTAATACGAGCTCTACAACCAATTTTTCTTGATTTTAATTTGAGCACACGAAAAACTGACTTTGCACTAATGACTTTGAGTTTTTAAAGCATTATTCATGATAATCTTAAGCCAAACCTGAAAAATTAAGCAATTAAAAAGTAATTAAACTGAAGGCCTGCCATCAATCACCATTGTTGTGGGCGTTTCCTTTGAAGAAGTGACCTACGGTCAAAGTCGACACAAGAGATTTCGAGTAATCGCCATGCAAATTTCGAACCCTTGACATGGTCATTATTCCTGATTAGTCAGGGTCCTGCGAACAGACTTCGATGAGGATGTTGAGCCTATAGGCCTTTACGCCTCATTGGCATCATGGCGATGCAAACTCGTAAATTTACCGACTCATTAGGCACAAAGCCGCCAAAATTCTGTGGGGCTGAGGAATTGAATCAAAGGACACAAAACACTATTCAAATGAAGATGCCAGTGCAAATGAAGTAGACGCGCTCACATTGGCCACAAACGGCACTGGGAGAAAATAGTGCAAGTGTTGAAATTTTTAGACAAGCAACTTAGCTTTGTTGCTTGTCTAGAAACTATGTGCCGTCTTAAAACAATTCCTTTTAAATGAAGTAGTTGGTAACTAACTTTATGAATGTTTTGCACTTCTGAGTTAAAAATATACTAATGCATACTTTTAGTCATATGAAATTACATTGTAAAGTCGATATATAAGTATTGGGTTGACATTCTACCACCAAAAATAAACCCGCTCCAAATTACAAACTTTTTTTCTGAGTGGAGGTACTGAAAGGCATTAGCCGGCATTACGGCTGTTTATAATGGTCCGCACATCGCTCGTGCCCTGGCTGGTGGGCCTAAATAATTCAATTGGCCGAGGAGTACTCACCGACGATGGCGCAGACAATTGAGCAGGACATCCTCGTCCTCCGCCCGTACGTGCTCGTCGAGCGGACAGTCGAGGGCATGGGCTATTTGCATGGTCAGTTGCAGCGACTGATTGCTGGCGGCCCAGTCGGACATCGCGGATCCGGACATCAGGATGGCCCGGTGGAAGAGGCCTGCGGTGACAGGACACACAATAAGCCTCCGCCATATGTTATCATCGAATTATGTCAGATGTAATCCAGCCGACGACTCACCTGAGGCCACCGGCGAAACCATTAGGTAATTGACACACGCCGCTCCGGTGCTGTGTCCCATCAGAGTGACACGTCCGTTGTCGCCGCCGAAGGCTCCGATGTTCTCCTTGATCCAGTGCAGCGCCGCAATCTGATCGAGCAGCGCGTAATTCGCTATGTTATGTGCGTCGATGCTGGGCCTCAGAAATCCTTTGAGCGGAGACCACATAAACAGATGAGGTTAAAGGGATAATCCCTTAAAGAGACGGGCTTACCCAGCACTCCCAGTCGGTAGTTGACGGTGACCACAATCACCTCTCCGTAACTGGCCAAAACGGAGCCATCGTACGGGTTGCCGCTGTTCCACTCGAAGGACTCCCCGTGCAGATAGACCAGAACCGCATACTGCTTGGGAGTGCTCTGGGGCTCTGCAATACGTAAGGTTAAATAGTATGAAAATCGGGCTATTATTCTGTGATACTCAAGAGTGCTTAAAATATATTTACCCGAAATATATTTTATATATCAGATTACAAAATGATGATATACTAATAAAATACAATTCAGATTCGAAGTGAAAAGCTATTTATAAATGAGCATTTTACAATAAAGGACAAAAAACACATTTAAAGATGAATATATAATGGAAAAGTTAAACTACGTGAATCAATTAGAGATTTAATATTTTCTGATTGTATAATTAATTGCAAATAAAGCTTTTCCTGATGATGGGTTTTTGTTATAATTTAAAAATTAGCAACTAATCTACATAAAAAAGAATTTAAAGTGATGGTTCAAATTTAAATAGAACTGCATATTTGTTTTTCACATTTAAACGACTTTAAATAAATAAATGACATTGTATCTCTTGGTAAATGCAATGTGTGACAACGCGAAAATTGCCTTTTATTGGTATAACGCCTCTGACAGAATCGCAGTTTGCGATCTCGAGCTCACCTTCATGCGGCACATACAGATTGAGATACAGACAGTCCTCGCTTTCGGTTCGCAGGTAGGGCAGCAGTCGACTCAGGTGTTTATAGCGACCGCGGGACATATTCTCGCTGCCGTGGGGCGAGAGATCTGGCAGTTTCTGTGGACACACCGGCGGCAGATGCCGCGCTATCTTTAAGCCCTGCCACGGCAATGGAGCGCCTGGAAAAGAGACAAGTGGTAAAGTTACTAAATGATGTTCTTATCCTGTCATTTCAAAGCTATAGCTTATTATTTATAATTGCAAAGACCTGAAACTTTTCATAATTCAAAATGAAGAAAAACGTTTAATTGAGTGGCCTCGCTAATCAGAATATATATAAATTAAACTGTAAACATAATTACTCGTATTAGACAGCCGTGCTTCTAAGTGCCGTCTACAATATTGCAAACCAGCTTTCTTAAACGAATTTTTCACGTTTTCGAATTAAATTCCTTCCGCTCCTTGCACAAATCCTCGAAAGTCCAATATTCCCCTGCAGATAACTGACAAAGAGGGCATACCCAGTGACATCCTAACCCATTGTGGCCAAACACATTTCGCCGTTCCTCTCACTGTTTCGCAGTCATTCGATTGCTTTCGAAGCGCTGTGGCCAAAAAGTCAATTCCGTATTTATGTAACACGGTCAACAGGCACTTGAAAACGCCATAAACAAGCAAACACAGACACACGCCGCCTTCATACCCCACAGCTCGGACTTCCTGCACACAAGTGCCATCGGAGACCAAAGGACACTCAGTGCCCGGTGCTCGCTGCTCGGTACTGGGTCCTGTCCGGATCCGATTCGTGGCCAAGTTGACTGCGGTTACGCTTTGGTGTTGCAGTTAACGTCAAACCGTGCTCGCAGATGCGGAGAATCGTCGGTGAATGGCCAACCACGATTTGGTCAAGTTAGTTCGGATTCTGGTCACTGCTTCGAAACCCCAAGTCTCAAATCCATGCGGTTAGCAGATGGACGCAGAAGGACGACCCACCCGCCCGGATGCCAATCCGTCTCGGTGGAGAGTCGGCAAATCGCTTACAAATTTTGACACCACGTTGTTACGGCTTCAGATTGTTTTGCGGTTATTTAGGACCGATCGATATGCAAATGGGGGGTTTAGGCAAATTAAGTGGCTTCAATCAGTCGCCTGATTGACAATATTATTGCGAATTCGAACACGCTTTGAGTGGGCTCAACCAATTCAATACCAATATTAACACAAGGGGGTTGCCAGCCAATAATTGGTTCAAGCCCAATAAATACAGGCGAATAAAATAGTGTAGTCGATGTGGCAATTTTCAAATTATATATACCATTCTCTTTTTTAAATTCCACTGTTTAATGTTATTGAGAAAATCAACGCATTTTTATAAATAAACATAAATAACTAACAAATAAGTTTAAATAATAATAAACAGTTGTTTTCTGTGCACAACATTTCAATTTCAACAAGTCTGTTCACCAGGAAGGGTGAGGATTAGACGCCCAAATCAATGCCAATTTCAATCTCGTTGCTAGCCCGACGCCCCAAAAAATATGCAACATTTACACTTTGACACATTTGCACGGACAAATTTCATTTCGTCGCGTTATTGAACACATAAAAATACGAAGAAAAGAGCAAGCTCCAAACGTGGGTCCAATATACGGATGCGAGCATTATTTGCATTTTGTTATTAATAAATTTGGCAACAGGCGAAAGGAAGAGCTTCCAAGCTGCCAGCTCGGAAAACTCCGGCGGAAATGGGAAACGCAGAGGAGAATCGAAAACGATGTGTATTTGTTTGGTCGCTGCGCACAAACAAAATCTATCACACAACGGACAGACATCATGGACTCTGTTTGCATACGGGTTTGAATGTCCTCCGCTTTGACAGGCGCTCCACACATTACGCATACGCAACGTGAGCATATTTGCATTGGCTTATATTTGCGGGGCGCATTTCAAGGCAAGTTGTATCAGCGACAGCATGTTTGCCCTGGCAAACTCACAGCAACTCCCGCGACAAATATGTCGCTGCCACCCATCTAAGTTGCTGCTGCCGTTGGTGTTGCTGCGGTGCAGCGATATGTTGCCGCCGTGTCGCCGCCGTCCGTTCGGATTGAGTGCGCGGCACTCAAGTGCTCAATAAACCCAGCGCGACAGACGGCGAAGTGCAACTGCAAACTGAAAACTGCCACTGGAAACTGCAGCTGAGCACTACAAAACCCGTCCATCTGACACGCAAATCGCAGCCTACACTTTCGACTGCCTCCGGGGCGTGTTAATTTATAGTCTTTACGTAATGCAATTCAAAGGCACGGAGCCACGCTGGACCTACACTGAACAAACAGAGGACAATAAAAAAGGTCAACAATTAAATATTTTAAATTCGAATATTTACTTATTATTTGTTTTGTTGCAAAGTGTAATTAACTGCATCCAAATCATCGCAGAAGAATTAAAATGACTTTTTAATTTTTCGTTTTATCGACAAATTGTGGAATTTGATTGCTTCCTTTCTTATTACTAACAACATTTTCTAAAATATGTTTTATTATATTATTTCTAAAAATCCAAAGTATCGGAGAATTACATTTAATTGTCACCATCACCTCGTCCATTAGAAATAATCTTGAGTCAATTAAAAAAGGGAAATTTAAGCATATCATAAATAACATAAGAAAGTTCCTTAACAAGTTTTAAGTCGGAATACAGACTCCATCACAGGAATATTATTTATGGTGTAGGATTTTAAGCCCAGTACTTTGTGAAAACTTATTTTGTAGTGCACACAAATGGGAACCGGAGAGCCCAGCGGCGAGGAGGAAGTTGTGCTGCCAACAGCTGGAGCTGCGGCCTGTTTATGCCCCGAACAAAAGGACCAGGGGCTTCAAGTTTTGGCGAAGTGTTGGCAGCTCGGCGGCCACAAATCTCACAGGCCAGTGGGCACTGGCAACGTTAATCATGTTTTGATAAACAAACTTAAAACCCATACAATACTAGCAATTTTCACTCTTAATTAAACGAGCAAAATATTCATGTACCAAGTCCGAAACATAATCACGCAGCATATGGCCAAGCTGGGAGAAGACCTAGGATGCTCGGATTTACATAGCAATCCTTGTAAAAACAAGCTGCAATAATAATAGCCATTTGAGACAGGAAGCACACACATAGGGACGTGCTCTCAGGACCAACATTCTGCCAGATCGGTGTTGCAGAGGGCACATGTCGAGTCCTGAAAGCCTAATGCCGGGCCGGCTTCAACGATAATTGCTTAAATTGCAGGCTAAATTCTAAGTGCCCCACAACGCCGTCTGGACCAACGGAGGATTCCGAAATGGACAGCAGGAGCAATGCGGCGGCATGTGTCGGCGCTCAAGGAGTGTTCGCCCCACCCTCAAAGACCCCGGCTCCCACTCGGGTCCTGGGGTTTGGGGCTTCGAGGTTTTTGGGTTTGCCTGTTGGTGCTGCAAAGTGGCAATTTGCCATCATATTTGCGGTCACAAATAGTGCTGGCTGCCTGCGGCGGGAAAGGTACAGGGGTACAAGTAGCTGGGATTTGCCAGCTTATTGGGACTACCATGAATTATACAAATTGCCATTCTTAATCACAGTGTACATAATTAATTTTATTGAAATACATTTAGCATTTTAAATACCACGCCTCAAGCCCCTACCGAGTTAATGCACAATAAAAGCGTTGCAAGTAAAGTACAATAGCCTTTTGTTTTCGATAAACATTGTTTACGTCAAAACAAACATGTGGTTATCAATATCAAAATAAACACATGTTTACCCGTTTTGACCAGCTTTAAGCTTTATTGTTAATGATTTTAAAATGATGACTGCGCCGTAAGACTTGATTGCTTATATAAAAATGTTCGCATTTCATTAAATTGCATTTATTTCACTTTTATTTTTTATTTATTTATTTTACACATTTGCTTTTACTCGAGAGTGTTAGGATGAAAACCATTTGACTTAGAAAGTGAATTCAAAACTAAAAGTAAAATATAATTTTGATTAGATGTTTTTTGCAAAATACAATAATGTTTATAACTCTAAAAGATTTTAAAAATGAATACAACAAGCTTTAATCGCTTTAATCAATCATTAAGGTTTTACCTGCCGAATATATCTCTCTTGGTTAGCATGAAAAATGTTATTGCCTCCGGAGCTAATGCTGTTACAAAAATCCCCCTCGATGCCATCCTGCATAAATTGGTGGCCTCGAATCTGACAGTTTAATATACACTCACCTGGTGGCATGAAGCGGCGATCGTCGGTGGGCGCCTCCGCGTAGGGCAGTCCCAGGAACTGGTCCACCTGTCGCAGGCCGCTGGTCACCTGGAAGCGACGCGTGATGCCCATGAGGCGGCCCTGCTTCACCTGGATCTCCTGGGTGTACTGCAGCTTATCGGGCACCACGTGTCGCCGCCCCGGGTGATGAGTGGTTGTCGCCTCGTCGCGGCTTTTATCGGTGGCCAAAAATGCGGCCGCCGGGCTGTCAGAGCCTTTGGTCTGGGCTTGGGATGGGGATTGGGTTGCGGCACCAGGGGTCGTTTCGTCCTCCGCAGCGAAAAGCCTGGCCAAGCTCTGCCTGAAATGCAGCTCCAGAGTGGGCGGCGGGGCCTTGGCACGTCGCACCGCCTGACGGCCAATTGATCTGGCCGGATCCGGCTGAATTGTCGTCGTGATGTCCCCGATAACCCGTGTTTGCTTTGAGGTTTCCCGCAATTTCATTGCGTTTTCCAGTTCATTTCCTTTGTGCAGCTGCTTTTCGGCGACCACGCCCCACTGGCGTACGTGGCTTAATTGCAAGTGATTGCCGCCGACCGTGAGCAGAAATAGCCAAAATGCTGCCAAACGAAACTTCATGGCTCTGTTTTCCCGCCTCCGGGACTTTTCCGCTGCTCTCTGCTGTTTTCGATATTAATTTTGGCCTTACACTCCCTGCTCCGGGGAAAGTTTTCACATTCCGCTCGTGTTTGTCTTTCCTGTTTGGTTAATTGTTCTTTTCGCCGGCTTTCCCGCTGGTTGCCTTCTTTGTTGTGTCCAACCGAATGGCTCACATTTTCCGCACTCCGTATTTACATGGATTTTCTTTGAGCGTCTTAAATAGTTTCGACACTTTATTTACTTGCAGTATTTAGCATGCTCCTTTGTCCAGTCCTGCTCCGTATTTAATTTCATTTCCAGCTAAAGTTTCGCCAGCTTTTGTACGCCTGAACATTGTTTGCGAAAAGAAAAACACCAAGAAAAGTGAGAAACACTGAATAAATTAAGGCCGCTCGACAGTTTCATTATTCTTTAATTTTGGTTTCACAAGTTTACTTTGTCTCCGATTCCCCTACCCAGTGGCAGCTGTCTTGGGTATCTTGAAGCCGCAGCCCAAACAATTTGTATAGGTTACCAAAAATAGACCTTAAAGTAAATTATGAATTTAAAAAAAGATGGGAAGGCGACATGCATTCTGCTGAAGTCGTAGTAATATTTCTGGTAAGACTTCATGGAAAAAATCCTATAAAGGCAAATGCTGGCCCCTTAAAGTCAACTCATATCCAAAATTAATGGCCTGTTTTGATTGAGTCATCCTTCAGCTCTCAGTGGCACTGCATTTTCCAATTGACATGCCCTCTCGTGTGTGGCAGACAATCAATGTGCTGTTCATTTTCAGAATTTCAAATATTATTTTAGGACTTTTCGATGGAATGGTGGCAGTCATTTATTTATAGTGGTCCATTAGTTATGAATGCCTTTGGACTTTGGACTTTGTCAAATCGATTCGATCGAAGTGAAGTGAATGGAAATGAAATGAAAGGAACTCCGACACTTCATTCGAATGCTTTTCACGTTAAATGTGATAAGAAGTTGCCATTAAACCGAATATTTGTATACAAACACGGAGCGTTGAACAAGTGCTCGTCATTCAAGTCCTGACACATGGAAAATGAGCTCCGAAGGCTTTTCAGAATTTAGTGCCGTGTAGTTTCACATTTGCGTAACGTAAACAAAGAGCATTCAGAAATAAATGGAATGGAAAAGCCAGTCCACAGCGAAAGATTTCCCATGACGATTAATCATAAAAGCAGAAATACCAATGAAAATTCAATTAGGTTCCTCTGTTTCTCCTCCATATCGATATGTCGACAGACCAGCGAAGTGAGCTAATTTCGCTATTAAAGTAAAACAAACGCGAAATCTAAAAATGAAGAGGAATTCAAATGTTTTTTACGAGCACGCCAAGAAAAGCGCAGTGACGTGGGAGGGGGTGGCACATGGGCGGCACATGTGTGTGAAAACCCAAAATGTGTGACGGTTGGGGACAGTGTGTGTATTTGTAAGTATATATCAAAATAATCACAACGCACTGGCACACTAAAAGCATTTTCCACAATAACAACAGGAAAAATAGAACAAGAAAATATAAAAATTGTACAAAAATATTAGGGAAAAGGGCGCATGTCGAAGAGTGAACGCCCTTTGCGATTGTTTATAAAGTCGGAAAAGTGCATTACATACTTATTAAATGAGTGCTACTTTAATTCGGGTTTTATTTATAAATGTGACCTATTTTAAAACCATTTTTTGGTTGCAATAATATTGTGCTAAAATGTTTACTAAAATATAGTTAGACTATCATAACTTTCTTCACAAGTTTTTAAAAAGTATAATAAATCATAGCTTATTGGGTCTCAAAAGTTACTTCTATCTGGCACCTACACAAGTTTTAGTTATATATCTCAACTCTCCCTTATATGAATTTTAGGGCATAGGCAAATGGAGAACAGCATAGCAGATAATAAAAGGAATCTCTAAGTGATTTCGTTATTTATTGCATTTTTCCAGACTTTTACTGCCCCTGAGTGAGTTTCTCCGGACACGGGTGTTTGCATCACAAACACGCATAAATGTCAATACATTTGCTGAGGACATAAAATGACCTTCGCTAAAAGCGGGGAA
Organism: Drosophila biarmipes; assembly: GCF_025231255.1. Classification (NCBI taxonomy): domain Eukaryota; kingdom Metazoa; phylum Arthropoda; class Insecta; order Diptera; family Drosophilidae; genus Drosophila; species Drosophila biarmipes. The sequence continues at coordinate 6,810,723 of NC_066616.1, read as the reverse complement.
TGGTCGGGAAAAGTGTAGTTGAAGTGGAGTTTATCCTTCGATTTTCATCGTCGTAAACTCCCCCAACTCGTTCGGGAGCTAATTGAGTCAACATAAACGGATGCTGCTTTTTAGCTATCTTGTTGTAGCAGTTCTGGTATTTTTAGAAGGGAACGAAATAGAAAATCAATGCTATTTCTGGGATGTTTTCTTGGCAATCTGTCGGTTTAACGTATCCACTAAGTGAAAGTAAATTAAGACAGCTGTCGGTGGCCATTAAATGCAAACTCCGAAAAACGAAAGCCTAAAGCGCAGGAGCCACCAATACTCCCAGCTGAAAATGGGACTAATAAAAAATAAATAGAGGAGCGGGATAGAAACACAGAGGCAATGCAAATTTAAACAAAATGCACAGCGCTAAAAATAAACAGCAAGTGCTTAAAAATAAAAGCGAATGGGCGAAATATTCACGGAATGCCGCTGCATTGTCCGCGCACTCCGTGAAATGTCGTCACCAAAGGCAAAAACAAATAAATAGAGGAATTCGCGAAAATAAAGGAGGAATCACAAGACAAACTCGCCAGTTGGCAGCTGGCGAAAAGGAAAACGCACCGAACGGAAACAAGATGGCAAAACGGAAAATCAGCGAGAGCTGCAACAGCGCGAAAAGTGCAATTGGAATTTAAGTAAAGTGATTTGATTGGGATTACTCTGTCGCGAAGTCACTTATTTCCTGCCGGTCCACTTGGCCTGGTCAAAACAATTCGCGGAATGCTTTTCTTGCGCTGACGAAGTCACTCAGCCGAGTCGAGCAATTTGTGGGTCAATTGAAGTGTGCTGCCTGCCTGAATAAACTCTAAATTACAGCGAAGGGGGTCCTTTTCCGCGGACCGCATAATCAATGGCGCAACACTTTCGACATAGTTTCAAAACAGATGTGACACTGTCATAAATTATATTCGGCCGGCGCTGTAACAATTCCGGCGGGAGCTCCGCCAGCGCTTTTGTGATGCAAATGCCGAGCGAAGGGCCACGCAGCAGGGGTCCCCTGGGTTAAGGCCCCTTAACCCGCGGAAAACAACGTTGTACAGCGCCCGGACACAAGGCGAAATTTGCATAATTAGCACAGAAATGTCGACGCATCGAAAGCTGTCACTCCTGACACGCCAAATGAAATGCGAACTATAAAGTACACGCGAGCGGCAACAAATTAGTTGCAACTAATTTTAGCTGAATTGCAGAAAAACAGAAAACAAGATTTGGAAGGGGCAAATGCAAACCGCGACAAAAAGTTCAACAAACCCCAAGCCAAATGCAGATCGTGCCGAATTATTTCGAATTATAGGATTTATTTTTGGTCTCCCTCGCAGAAACACACACAAGTGGGCGGTGGGCATGGCCGAGTACAGCGCAAATTAAGTGAAATGTTTATTTTTAAATAATTCGGTTACTGAAACACAGCAAATTATTTAAATTTGTTTACACAGTTGTTTGGGCCACTGAATAGGGGTTCGGTTTGGCTTTTAGTTCAAGTAAACTTGTGTAAGCCTTGCACTTAAAGACCCAAATAGCGAATTTGGAATCCGCATCACCCGAGTTTGCATCCAATAAACACCCAGAAATAAATTCGACTCGTCGGATAATCTGCGCAAAATATTCGTATTATATTTGCCTGCTATTATTATACTTTGCTTATACATATGTCGAAATGTTTACGAGCGTCACACATCACTGAATTTCGGAATATTTCCTTTTTTCGCACAAGTATTGGGGGAAATTAACGAGCTTCACTTGAAGTTCACTCCTGCACTTGATTTGCCCGATGAGCATTGAACGGAAAGTCTATAGTATCTTTTCACATTTTAAATGTTAAATATTTTTTACATATTTTTCTTGCAGAGCGGCGATTTTGCTTATTAATCAGCAGATCGGCGTGCTATTTCATGGGCACAACCAATGAAGCACATTAAATATTTTCAATATTTATTTGCACGGGCTATTTGGCCTTTGGATTGCCGATAATTATGCGCGTTGTCGATTTTTCAGCTTTTGCATTTACCAATTGCGCCTGATTTGTTGTATCTTTGATCTGCCCAGAAGATACGCTGAGCAATTTTGGCAGGCACCCTATTTTCGTTTGTCACTTTCTGTGGTTTTGCACAAACAAATCGAAGATGTTTTCGATTATTTTTCATTCAGCAACGATTGCACCACACTTAAAATAAATCACTCTGCGACGACTTTTCTTTTTCGAACTGATTAACTTCGGTGCCTTCTGCGCGTAAACATTTTCGCTTGGGCACTTGGCACGCGCTCTGTTTTTGTCCCCCTTTTGCAGATATTTTCTGGGCGTTATTTTTGGATCGCGCACAAGATTTATTTCACTGCTCCTTGGCTTGGCACAAGATTTTCCCCACAAGAACCGCGACGAGCACGGGTCCGATCCCCAACCGACACGATCCGCGTTCAAACTGCAACTGCTCGGGGATAATTCCGGCGGAAGAATTGCTGGGCAGCCCCGGGATCTTTTCTCTTTGGCAAGATCTCTCTTAGTTGAGAGAATTTCTCAGACGAACCAGAGAACCTCAAATAAGTCTTGACATATTCCGATTTGTTTACGAAATCCTAAGGCATTAGCAAAAGCCAAAGGGAAGAGTGTTTCTTAAGGTGTCAGCAATTATTCCAGAGCTAATTACATAAAAAATTAAAATCAGGTCCTTAAGTATCCCTCTAAGCATTTTATTGGGAGTTTACACGCTTTCTAAATGGATTAGAATTTTAGAAGTATTGTTGTTCTAACAATTATATAAAAATTGGTACATATATAAGTATTTTTATTATCGATTTCTTTTTAAGATAATACTTGTCCATACTGTTTCCTTGGCAGAAACGAGAGTGTGTAAATATCAGTAAGTTATCAAGTTGAAAGGTAGAAACATAATTTTCGGATATTGGCAATTTATGTATTTGCGATTGCACATCCCTTCTATAGTATTCCTTGCACTTAAGGTAATTTCCATACCCGATTCGAAAGAAATTTCCGCTGCTTCCGCTCGGCGAATACTTAAATAAACATCTTTTGATGCCGAGTGGAGAGATTTCCCATTTCTCTTATCGCAGACTTCCTGCCGCAAATCTATCCCTAAGTCTAAGTGCACTGACGGCAACCAAGTTAAAGTCTCAAATCAGCTTGGCTCTTGGCCAAGAAGAAAGGAGAGGTAAATGCAAAAAAGTGTGCTTACCAAAAGATACAAAGCCAAACTCCGGCCTAGGTCTACCTATTTGCCAAGCCTTTTTGCATCGCAGCACGCAGCAGCTAAGTGACTTGTTTGACTTCTTCATTGTGTCTCCACTTCATCGCCAATTTGGCAGGGTCAGTGGAAAAAAGAGGTCATCAAAGTTGATTGGTAGAGTCAGGTATATAAGTACAAGGCTCTGGCCAAAAAAGGTTAATAGGTAAACTAGTCATTGAACTTGTTCTACAACTCCTAAACTTTAAAATGAAAACGTAAGTACAAGTTGAGTAAGTAAGTATACCATTTTATATCAATTTATTCTTATTATTATTAATTTTATTTTTTAGACTCCGGGATCTCTTGTTAGATTTAACACACTACTATAAAAACCATAAAAAGGACCTGCAGGCTAGCAACCTGAATACCTTTATCACCAGATTGCCAGAGTGTCAGGTAGAGTCTCTGTTTTCAGACCAATTTTCGCACCTTTCACGCCCCTTCAGTGTGCGTAGAAAAAAGGTGGAAAATGGCTGACAGCTTCGCAGACATTCACGTTTGGCTTCCCCTTTTTGCGAGCTCACAAAAATCGACTGTTCGGGGAAATTGATTTACCCGGCTGACATTTTCGAAGTAACTCGAGTAGCTAATTTACGACCATCAAAGTGCGCCAATAAATTTTGTTTAATTGCCAGTTAATTAAAACCGAAGCCCCGTGCTCGGGACACAGTACTCGAAAAACTCACACAGCCAAAGAAAGCGGCATTCTGAACGTCAGCAGGGCATTTAAAAATAAACCGAATTCGACGTCAGAAAGACGCCATCCGCATCTATATACAACAAGCATAAAAATTCATAAGAGCCAGGTAATAAAATTGAAAAAATATCAAGTTAAATTATTTATTTAAATATCTAGTCGCCTGCAACCAGTCGAGGATGCGCCACTGGATTTTTCATATCCGACTGGCGATGCCAATTTATATTCAATTTCGGTTAGAGCCTGAAAAGTTTATATCTGAACAAGTTCTGTTTGCGAGCTGTCAGTTTATCAAAAAATACATTATTCAACTCGAAGACTTTTGGCATGTTTTTTCTCGTATTTTTGTTTGTCATATTTCTCAATAGATCCATTTAAATGAACTGTGTGTATTCTTTCGTATATCGAATATTTTAGTTGTGTTACTTATGGCGCTTGAGGTGCCAAACTGCTTGCATAAATTGGCCTAGTTGGCTTTCAAATTGAATAGTTTTATAGTATTTGGAATAAATTAAAAAATTTGAACAATTACCTTTTATCAAAATGCTGTCAGTTGTCGTATGCATCATGACGAAAAACAGATTTTTGCTTTTTAAACCGAACCCATGTTTAACAATGGACAGGTCATTTTGGACTGAGTTGAAATTCAATACATAAATATGTTTAATTTGGTAACTAAGAGCTTTCCAGTTGGCTTGACATCGGCAAATGAAAGGGAAGCTGGCCAAATGTGAAAGGAATAACAATATTTCCTCGTTGGCTTTGAACCTTTTGGCTTAAGCCAGGCTAGTTTTTCATGCTTAACATGAGTAAGCTCATTTTAGCTCATAAAGGACTGACATTTTTATGGCCCATCCGAATTCTCTCCCAATTCCCAGGCACAGACTCATTTGCCACATTCAGACAGGGTCAGGGATCTGGGGGCCGAATGACTAGCAATTTGCTATCTAATTAACTTCGATTCCTCCGGCAAGGACATTTACATAATTGCATTTCGTGGTGCATAATTCTGCCGTGGGCCACGCCCTTCTTTGGCCCTAGATAAGGAAAAATAAGAAAAAATTAAACCATCGCAATCAAGTTAAAAACGAAAGTTGCCCATGGCGCAGGCGAAAGGATAACTGAAAGAATGGAACTGAAATTAGAAGAGCAGATGACACAAAAAAGCCAGTGAGAGCGTAATTGTGTTTTGCCGCTGCCACTGCAATTGGGTTCTGGTTCTAATTCTGGTTCTTTTCTGTTCCTGGCCATATGGCGGCCACATTACACCGAGTTAAACGAAGGCCGTGAAGCAAAAAAGGGGGAAATGTGTCAAGGAAGAGGCAACGGCGTCAAATGAAAGCCAACTCTAATTAAGTCGGCAACGGTCAAGTTGCAGGAACACAAAAAGAAAGCGAAAGCTGCATTTTTTCGTTGATGGCCAGAATCAGGAAAACTTGCAGCAGATAGCGGCGAAAGCATTCCCATAAAGGAGAGGCCACAGCGGATGATTTAACTCAAGAGTGCACCGCGCCAAGCAGACTCACTCGGAGCTAATTGCAAGCCTCAAGTCGGGGAATTATGAATGCAGTTGGGCGCCTTAAGTTTCCATAAAACGGCAGTATTTACCGAAAAAAGGGAACAAACTGAGACAGAGAGCCCGCTCCAGTCTGACTCAAGTGGTTGAGAATTTGACTTGGGCCGCAAAGTGGAGTGCAAACAAATTATACAAAAATTGCCAAAGAAATGCCCCCAGAAGAAGAAATGCACTTATCTTTGCCTTGTTGACTCGCCAAAAAAGTTGGTTAAAGCGAAATGCAAAAAATCGGAAGAGGTACACAGGAAAACATAAAAAGTTAAGCACTTCTGAAGCATACTTGTTATATTGTGCTCAGAACTCTGCTTAAAACTCTTTGGAGTAGTTATCGATAATATCGCTACTATCAAATATCAGAGAAAACAAACGACAAAATAAAAATTAATTTTTAACGCACACAAATAATAAATTAAAATACCACAAAACACAAGTAACATTAAATTACTTGTCAGAGCGATACTGAAATGATATTGAGCTTAAGCCATAGATATTTCCAAAGTCTAAAAACATCGATATTACCGATAGTCCCATCGATCGGTATACCAACCCCGATTCAAAGTAGGGGTGTCGATTATTTTAAAATATCGCATTAACAATAAATTCAAACAAAAAAAAACAAAACAAACAAAACTAAATTTATATTTCGCTTTGTTTGATTAGAAAATAAAAAAATATCGCATTCTCGATATTTGAGAAAAAAATTATTACGATATAAATATATAATTTTCCCAAAACAATATCGATATATTGATATTTTGATATATCACCCTAATTTAAAGTGACTTTAATAGACATTATAAAGTTTTTTTTTTTTTCTTCCAACAAGGCTCCAAAATGATAGTATATTTCTCTTCTCCCTTTTCTCCTGTAGCAAAAAGAACTCAATTTGAATTATTGCAAACTTATTCTCTGCCGCTTCATTTCGGCTGGAATTCCGCTCCGTAAACTTGGCCCGAGCTTCTCGCTAATCAGGGGGAATTCCTTTGCCGCAGAACGAATCCGCAACTAGATTTGAAGTGGTCCAAGCCCAATTGAGCAGAAAACACAGCCAACGGCAACCGGAGCCCTCTCATGGGCTTTTGGGGCAGTAAATTTGGCGTAAAATAGGCTATTGATTTTTGAGCTCAACTGGGCTTACTGAAATCTAACTAAACTTAGCTCGGCGTTAACAGATTTGGCTCCTTGTTGTGGTCTGGGTATTTAAAGCCCCTGTGCATATGCAAATGAATCAGGCAGTGAATCCAGTCGTTTGCATTTAAATCTCCCCGGAGACTCTTCCATTTCGAGTCTGCCTTTCACTCAAGTGAAACTAAATGACACTCGCTTACAATTGTCGCCCTCGAGCTGGCCCAAAAAGGAGGTGTAAATAAACTTTAGGCAAACGAAATCCGCACAAAAGGAAACTAAGCGTTGACTAACTCAAAATGAGGAAAGTCCCCGGAAAAATGGGGTCCAGAGTGGAGACTCCTCTTTAAGTGGTCAGCCGGGTAAGTTGGGCGAAAAAGAAACGCTGAACGACCGCACTCCGGACTGTCCACTTGTATTAAAGGAAAAACGCCGCAGGCATTTTAAGTGTTGTTAATGCCGATGCGGCGGCGGCACGAAAGTTTTTCCTCAGCGCAAATGAAACAAGTTTTTCCTAGTTTTCCCTTTTTTCGGCAGCCACCGCTCACGTTCCTCGCCCACCCATTTTTATGCATTTATAAAGACCAAGGGACTCAAACTGAAAAACAAACCGGGGAAGAGTGGAAAAGTTGCGCCACTTTTTGTTAACGCGTGGCTGCTTACGTGTGTGTCATTTAGCTCAAGTCCCAGGTCCCTCCGCTGCCCATCCCATCCTGGGTCAGTTTCCATTAAAGTGGTGGTCGGTGGTCAGTCCATGTAAATGGCAGCCGAGATTCCCCACAGCTTCCAGCTAGAACCGGATTAAACAGTTCCTTTCATCAAAGACAAAGTTTGCCCTCAAATGCGGTGTTTATATAGTGATAGAAAATATAAAATAAAATGCAACTACGAAGCAAACGTCTTTTATTTCATTTGAACAACACATATTTATTAATTTAATGTTGGTAATAACGATTTTACAACTGTACGGTTTATAACTAGTTCTAGTTTTCCAAAGCTATTTTTTATCATTTTGCGATTCGAAGCTTCGATCAATACTCTTTTTCAATGACCCTTGAAAAACTACTTTGCCCCGCGAAAAGCGAATTAATTGAAATGGCTTTGTCATTTGCATTCAATTAGCCATTTTGTTATGGTTACCGCACTTGCCCATCGCGTCCTTGCGATTATTAAACATTTTGCAAGTCAAATTAATTCTCGATAGAGCAGAAACCTTTTTGGCGGAATATTTATGAGCTCCGCGATGATTTTTTATTCCCGAAAGGACTGCGATTATTCCATAATTACGGCGAAGGCAGCTGCAGCAGGGCGCATTATGAAAATGGCATGGAATTAATTCGCGATATCGAAATGGGAAATAACGCAGCTCCCCCCGAAAAGTGCGCATCTGTTTCGCATTATAAATATGTCATATCCTGTTTCCTGCAGGCACGCCGAGCAGCTTATCAGACCCCTCGCAACTGCATTTACTGCCGTGAAGGAGCCTCAAAGGAAGCGCATCTCCCTTGCATCTTTCACGTCCTCAAAGGGGGAAACTGGGGGAAATGGCGAGCTCAGGCAAGTAGCAACTCAACCGAAGGTTCCTCATTTGCTGAACGACTCTGGGGAGCAGCTCCTCTTCCAGCTCCCTGTGTAAATCGGCACAAAATGCTATAAATTTCCATGCTTATTTGCGATGCAACTCGATATACCCTCATGAGTACTCATTGTGCACTAACTATGGGAATGGCTAGACAACTATATAGATTGGGAAACAATGTTGAAGGAGAAAATAACAGGGACACGGGGTAAACAATGCACAAAAAACCCTTTGCCAAGAGGCAATCGAGTTAGATTTCTGGACAGAAAAACCACACAAATCCGAAAAGGAACTTAAAAAGTTGAGAGGAAATGGATATAATAAAATATACAAGACATAATAACGAATAAAACAAAAGTGCACAGCAAGCCTTACATAGCTCTTAAGAAAAAAGAAGTGAAAAGGGGAACTTCATTATAAGCATTTTAGTTATTTTAAAACCTATGAAAAAACGTAAATGTATAAATATTTAAAAGAAAGCTAAAGGTGTGCGTTTAAAAATTCTTAAGTATATGTTTGAATTGTTAGTTATATTTTTAATACATTTTTAAGCAAAAAATAATTATATAATAAATTGACTTTAATTTCTATTATTTTGTACCCTAAATGAATATATTAAGCAGCTTTACAATTGAACGTTGGCCATGTTGACTAATTTTAAAATTAACATATAAGTATAATATATAAAAACTATCTGATCTTTTAGTTAACCCTTAATTTTCAAATCTCCATCAAATCCTTATTCCATAAGATATTTAGTAAACCTCCCTGTTCCTTAAACTTCAAACTTTTGGCTACAGTGCACAACAACTAATATCAATTTTAGCAATCACTAGTTGGTTATACTTAGCTAAGGGAGTTCGGAATTCGGCCTTACTGAGTTATTTATATACGTTTATTTTCCCCGTATTTCTGCACTGTTTGTTGTCTTTTGTGCCTTTTTTACACTTCGGGACTATTGTCGGCTTAATTGTTGTTGTGCCTTTTCCCGGTCCCGCTGCCATTGTTGTTGCCCGTATTGTTTCTGCTGCTCTGCTCGTTGTTGCTGTAGCTGGAGGAGTGGGTGGGAAATGGGGGTGGGGGTTGGTGGGAAATGGCTGCCTGTCTGATTGTTGACGTGGCTGAGAAAGCGCACACTTAAGTGCACTTGAGCGTTTTTAATTAAAACGCAATTTTTCAACGAGCAAAAGTCGAGCTGCGAACAACTGGGCAGACAAGTAGGTCCGTGATCCGGAATTTAGCAAAATATTTGGTTAGAAAAGCGCACAAAGTGTTTGCAAGTAAGAGACCATGCAATATTTTAAAATATTTCCAAGGCTTTACTTGGCTTGAAGAGGTAAAAGAAATCTCAAGAAATCCACATATTTTGCTTGCATTTAGATTGAGGCTACACACATCAATCATGCTGCAAGCAGTACATATAAAACCAGCACTGAAATGTCTTTCAATCAGAAGTGCTTCCAGCAACAGCAAGGGTCTTTTAGTAGGGATTTGTTTTTCGTGGACGAGCAGACAACAGTTGGTGCCTCCAAAACATAATCAACGTCATCATCGTCAGTCAGCTAGGGCAACTTTGTCGTAGTATTATGTATGCTTCCCTCGATGCACAGAAGAAAATATTTAACATTCCATTAAAAATATGATGTGTTTATTATGTGTATATAATATAGTATTATATTTTTTAAACATTATTCCGATTTACGTATACTTTTTCATTAGGTATATTTGGTCATTAATGACACGGATACAGTGTAATTTTGGTGATCCCGGTTCTTCTCCGTGTTCACCGCTCCTGATGTTGCTATTTCGCCAGATGATGTGGCTGAGGATGAGCGCGGTGGAGCTGATGATGATGACAACAAGTGCACAACCCTTTGGCCCCCGGCGCTGACTCCACTTTCCTGGCGTCTGATGGCTCCGGCTTTGCCCTGTGCCCGTGGGGGATGTACACATATACGTGCTTGCGGATGAGGGGCATGCCACATTTACGCGCTGCACTTGCCACGCGCGTACCAAAATAAACACGAATTTCATGTAGTACGCGGTCGAAGTCTCTGGCCCGCGAGGGTTGACAAAACAAGTCCTCAAGTGCAGCAATTTAGGCGGAAAAGCCGCACAGAATGGAAGGGAAGATGAGTTGGTTCTGGCGGCGGGAGCGCACATTGAAATTCCTCCTATACCAATCAAACAAAATAGTCGCATTGCTACCTGATTGGCGATAAATGGTCTTAAAGAAGATAGACAGAGGTGTCATAGAAACCTTAAACTACTTATAAAGGCGACTTCAGAAGGTATGAAATACATTTTTTTCTGATAATTGTGGTGTCCTAGATAATACCAAATAAAATACTTCCTATTATTGCTTTTCAATAGAAAATATTTTAGAAGCCAAATAAAGGAGCCTTCTAGATTCCCCTAATTAAAAATTCGAGTAATGCGAAAAGTGGTTTATTTTCTTTAAACCTGGAATGACATTTAAAATTTAATTTTATAAAACGTACTTACAATCTCGATTTCAATCTCACCCTTAGCTAGGTAATTACTTACGTTCAAATAACCTACGAGATTGAAACTGGAAATCAATTAATCTCATCCACTGCCAACCAACAAACTAATCAAAATTCATAAGGATAGCAATTATGAAACTATTCAATGGCTAGGCCAGAAACCAAGCTACCAACACATGGCACCCGTAATTAATACAACATCTCCGAAACTCGTATCGTGAGCCCACACAGAAGTTGAGGGACAACTGGTGAGGTGCAACACGACCGCAGGACCCGCCTGCAAGGAGCCAACGACAAATTAACAATAACTAATTGGAAGCTAATGGCCCATTGAGGCATTTACTTCCCAGCCATATTGGCAGCAGCAACAATGGACGCCCAGTCGTGACAAGAGACACTTTGGCCGAGCACCCAATAGGCGGCCTCTCTAAGCCGGAAAATCCGAGCATCCTCAAACCAAATCCCCCTTATTTCGGCATAATTAGCACACAGCCTTCAGCGCAAGTATGCAAACATGGCCACACAGTGCGGACATGGCTCGCAATAGACGGAGGCCGTTGGGAAGGAGTGGTCAGCTTGGCAAAGAAGGAATGTGGGTGCTCTGCAGAGCGGACTTTAGGGTTTTATATTATTGTTCCCATTTTGTTCTGAATACTTAGCCATCACAATTTATGACCCTCATCCAGAAGAGGGTGTACAAAATGTTGAACTATTCAGTATGTATAAAAATCGAAGAGGACTAAATTGTCTAAAAATCGTATAGATAAATATATTTCAAGTAATTTATAAGGATATAACCGCACATATATTTTCAGCAAGCTTAAAATATTTTATATTGGGCACAATTACAAATAACAATAAGTCATGAAAAGAATGAGAAACAACAAATCCAATTCTTTCCCAATCTCGACTTTTTATAAATGTTAATACTTTGAACATATTTAAAATGCATAAGAGTGCGCAAGACCGAAATGATGACCTATCAACGGAAGGAGCCTGAAAATTGGATTGGATCCATCTTAATAACTTGAAAAGTAACTTGACTGCGGGTCCATAAAAAATTCTGGCCCCGCACTGGCTTTTTCCATCTCCATATTGACACATGTGCGTACGTGGTGTCTGGTAGATATGCATAAAAGATACAGCCAACAGCTTGGCAGTTAGGCAGCCACACATCGTGCAAATGTGCGAACTCATTAGAGAACTCCGGCAGGCTGAGCCGCAGCCAAACGGAGGCAATTAGAAAATGATTTAGCGCAATTTTCGGTGTGATTAAAAACGGCGTCATCTGACAATTTAAGATGCTGTACGTGCGCAATTCCGACTGCCAGAAATTGCGAATAAAAGTTTATGGCAAATCTTGTAAAACGGCAGGCCTGCTGCGCCGCTGCTCCGATGCTAATTAAAACGAATAAGTCTTCGTTGTTGCCTACTTTGGCGTCCTTAGATGAATTGCCATCGTCTTTGTCTATGGATTCCGTTTAGCATCTTCATCTCGGCTCGCTGCTCCGCTCTATTACCATTCCCATTACCATCTCGAGCAGGAAAATAACTCAAGTGGCTGGGCTGAGTGGCGAGATAGTTTGCGAGCCTTCAGTTACCAGTTACCAGTAACCAGCCACCAGCCACCAGCGCAGCCTTTTCCCTGTTGCTCGTTAACGTTCCTGGAAGCGTGATGTAGCCGTCATTCTGAGCCCTCGGTTGTGGGTAGATGGCAGCAGGGAGTTGCTACTGACAGCCGTCCCTTCGCATCTGTCTGCATCAGTCGGCTAATGGCCGCTTTGCGGCTCAAGTGGCAGGCGCATCGTGCCGCCCGGGAAGTCATGAAGTATTTAAGCCAAGCTGCAAGTTTGCAAACTCAAGGTCCCAGCTCAGGCAGTGGCTTTGTCATTGGCTTAAAGGTAGCAGCCGCCCTGGAATTGGTTTACAAGTTTTATACAAATATTTTATCGCATCATTTCAAGTTATTTCTTTCCTCGCTTGGCTGTACTAACAATTGCAACCTATTGAGGTCTAAGAGCCTTGAGTTTTCTTTTGCTCTAACTAAAAATAACAATAACTTTAGCCGAAATAGGCTTCTCGAATGTTTAAAATGCTCATTCAAACTGAAACTGCTTTCTACGCTCCCAACCTATTTATTCAACTTTTCCAAATTTGCTGATTGTACCGAAAAATGCAAATTTGCAATCATATCATCCTCCTTTCCCCCGAAACTTTTGCACTTTTTCCCCGAAAAATACTGGCACTGCATTCGGGTCAAAGCATCAGGCCGAATTTTCGTGACCGTCCCCCCCATTCTCTGGTCCACCTATCGCATTTCATTGTTAATAAATTTCGGGCTTAATTCATTCATGGAAATTTCAGACCCCCTATCGTGTTGAGCTACCCCCACTCAATTTGTTGGCAGAAACTCCCGAATTGAAATCAATTTCGGCTCGCAACTTTCCAAGCCCCAAAGCTGTCAAACAGGGGGAAATGTTTCAGAAGAGAAGGGTGCCTCCAGGCAGCACTAAATCAATCACTTAACTATTTCCCTGCACTTTTCAGTGCAATTTATTTACCCGCTCGCAGCGAAGGAAACAAGGAGTAAACCGAACGGAATAAACAAAACAATTGGCCGTGTACAGTCCAAATAAAAATCTGAAAAGAAAGAGAGAAGCCCGGGATCATTCAACTTTTTATGCGAAAAATCCTGCTCACCCCCGAATATATATTTTATTTTTACTTTTTTCTTGACTTGTGCGAACATACGCCAAAGCTGTGTTCCACCGCATGTTGTTTCTATGTATCGCCCAAATTTTATTTGCTGTTTTTTGTTCATTGTTATTGCTGAAAATGTATTTTATTCGCGGAGGTTGTGTGATTCCGTGCTCGAAAAGCTTTTGTTTGGCATATATTTTTGGTTAGCAATAATGGACAGAAATTGTTTACAACGTGGATTAGCCGAGTGTGATGATGCCCTTTGTCAAAACAACGATGACACCAAATGGCTTATGAATTTACATAAATGTCGGATATAGAAAGCCTTTACTCGCATTGAATTAGTTCATCAATGTGCACTTTTTCGAATTGAAGGACTTTAAAGTTATGACAGAGCTTTGAAAGAAAAAATATTATTGCATTTTTGATGATGCACTTGTATCTCCACCGGGGCTAGTGTATTTCCCAAACATTTTCTAAGTGTTGTATGCAAATTTTCGAATGTGCTTAAAATTCCACTCTGCGTTTTTTATGTATTTATGTTCTGATAGTTGTTCGCGCATTTTATGCTTTGTAATATTTCTGAAAACTGCATTTTTCATATAAATTCCATGTTGAATCGCGCAAAAGGATGAGTGAGGGGGAGCCAGTTCGTTCCATGCCAATGCATTTTTGATTTTCAATTGCCGGTTTATCTCCACAGCTCACAGCCAGAACCGAGCAGATGAGGATATTATTTTGCGTGGCATGGCAAATGCATTTCGCATTTCCTGCGTTCATTTATTAAAAATCTTTGGAAATCGTTGCGTTTTAGCTGTGCCGCAGCGCTCGCAGCTAAAATTGGCACCAAATTTATGCATCTTGACTACAGGGGAGTCGAACTGAACTGAATCATCAGATAAAATGCATATTTCCAACGAAATTTGAATACCCTTGCGACGACGACTTCCTGCTCATTGTCGTGCTCCGTAATATGCTAATATGGGTGCCTGGTACTATCTTGCATCACATTGTGCCTTGAAGTAGCTTTGGAAAATATAATAAATAATCTAAAAACGTATATTCCCTAGCGCAAAAGAGTAATTCCTTTTAGTCTGAGGTCTGGCCAATTCTGTCTTAAATATATCTAACTTCTTCCACATATATTACGTACACCTGCCTAAAAGTTGGCTTAAATGTATCGCACAACCTGCCTAGAATTTAAGCACATTTACTTTAAAAGCTAATTCCCTAATGGGCCTAATACACAATTGACATTAATAGTTTACATTAACTGATTTAATCAGGACATTTAATCCCCATCAACTAAGTTCTTCGGCGTCCCCACGAATTTTCGGTACTTTCCGTCCCCGGAGGACAGAATAAAAAGATGTTTGTTTACCTTTTTGATGGCGTCGGTGGTGGCGGCGACAAAAATCAAATCAAAACAAAACACGCAACGCCAGCTCCCAGTTCAAACACCCCGCAGCCAGGGCGGCGGAGGTCCCAAGATGTTGTTGATGAGGCGACCTTAGCATAAAGTTGCCAGCCAGCCTCCTCTTCTGGCTCGATGTTATGCTAAATTTAAAATATGTTGCGGTTGAGATTAGAATAAGACGGAAGGGTCTGAGTGCAGAGAGAAAAATAAAACCCATATACAAAACAACGAATGTCTTTAGAAAAGTGTCTCATTTGCTATTCTTATAAATTTTATGAATCAACTTTTGTAAAAAAATACAAAATTACGAATTCATTGTTTGCATCTTCTTGTTGTACGAAAGTAAGATATTTCGTACAATAGGATGGCATCTTTTAAATACATTTATAATAACAAAAATGGTTACATTTTTAGTAATAGCTACGATTTACTTTTCTCTATCTTTCTTTTTAATAAAAATTTTCAGGTGCAGATGCCTTAGCTACATCCCTACTTTTACGTTCCCCTTGCGACATGTTCCTTGCATTTTGAAGCTGGTTGGATGAGACATCTACTAGCAAACATCTGGCGTGGCATATCACACACGCGTGCGCGCTTTAATTAGCTCCTAGAAGGGGGGAAAATCGGATATACAGCTCCTCGAGGGGGGAATATCGGGGGATATGGCGGAATCCCCTGGCCCTGCCTGCACATGTCAACGTGCTCGGTGTGTTTGTTTAGGCCGCCCCCTTCATGCCCCATCGAATAATGTCTTCGAGAGCTCGTGTTTATGTTTAGCCACTGCACATTCGTATTGCCAAAGTGCTACACACAGAACAGCAAATATGAGCCTTGACTGCGATTTGCAAATGCAATTTTTAAAAAATTAATTATCCCAAATATGTTTTAGCACACTCAAATATTCATAAATTGTACAAATTTTTCCCAATAATTTTTAGCTAATTTAACCTCGTCTAACACAGTCTGTTTTTAGTGTGCGTCTGCTTTGTACTGCGATGCAAATGTGGGTGATTGCAAATTGAACCCGAACCCAATTGTCGGAATGCCAGTTCAAAATTACCAAAATACTAGGACTGGCATCATCCCCAGCACTCCCCCCGTCGAAAATTGCCAATGCTTGAGAAATGTGTGTAAATTACATTTTTGAGCGCGCTGTGAAATGCAAGTTGCTAAACGTCGGATATCGAAGCAAATTCGCTTAGAACCGCAAACAGACACATGGACACCCAATGAGAATGCAACTGGACGGCGCCCACAACGCATTCGCTGTGCAAAACGAATACTAAGGATACACAGAAAAGTACCAAGGCTAATTTGGGTTTAGAATTTTGATTTATATTTCATGAACAACGAATATTAGTCTGTCATTTGCAGATACAAAAAATATGACTGGGATTTTTATTTGCTTTAACCTACAAAGTCATTAAACAAATTTATTGACTAACTAGTAGAAAGTGCTCATAGTACCCCCTTGTTTAAAATCTACTAAATAATTGATTTGAATGAAACTATACGAATGCACTTGTAATCATCCCAAACTCATTTATCAATTACCCCATCAGACTTTTTTTTACTGTGCACCTACTCTTGTAGTAATCTTTGCCTTTCGTTGGGGTTTTTGGCTTGCTGTGCGGCTGCCATACTGCACATTACTTACTCCAAAACCAAGTTAATGGATCAGCATACTTGCAGCACCCCCGAACACAAAACCGATGCCGAATTGGGATTTGGGTGTTCGAAGCGAAGGTTGGGGAATGAGTTATTAGCCAGGGAGATGGACATTAAGCAGCTGACAGGACTGGCCATCAATCACCTGCATATGGAGTTGACTAGGCGCCCAATATTAATTCCACTTCCTCCATTAATTTCATCAGGGGCTTCTTCCATCTTCTAGCAAAAAACTCATCCCAAAGTACAAATGCACTTCCGTTGATCATTTTATTGTTTGGCCTTTGCCTGCCAGACACAAAATCCGCAGCAAACTCGAAAAAAAACGGAAACTGAAGTCGAGTCACAAAGTTCCTACGAGTGTTGCAGTTTTGGCCCAGAAACGGTTGCGTCGGTTAAATTGTCCGTGAAGGATTTATTTCTTGGAAATTATGATTTATAAGGTCAGCAGCCAGTTGCACTCACAGCTTCCATTGAAAGCCGCAACAGCAAGGAAAACCCCCCACATAAAATCATGGCCAGACCTGAAACACACTTCCATCCGCCACTTTCTTTTCTTATTTTTGTCCATTGACCCCGATTTCCTACGTCTAAATCTGCACCTTTTGGCTGAAAGGAAGTATGAAATAAAACTGAATTATTCTATGCTTTTAGGTGCAGGTGAAATTTACCTCAGAAACGCAGCAGTCAGCATCAAATATACTCAAGCTACTTTATTCAATGTGTTATGAGCTTACAAATTTATTAATTTTAAGTGAAATAAAATGAAATATTTGTTGTAAGGCATTTAATGGTGTGAAAAATTGTTCTTGATTAATAAAAAAATAAATAGTTGACTTCCTTTATTAATTTATACTTAATGAACTAGGACTAACAAATATAACCAAGAACTGATGCTTATGAAATATTTATTGTAAGTCATTTAATGGTACGAAAAATTGTTCCCGCTTATTAAATAAAAAATAAATAATTGACTTCCTTTATTAATTTATACGAATTGAACTAGTACTAACAAATATAACCAAGAACGAATGCTTTACTAGGAGATCTCGACGATAACATATCTATTACTCAGCTAAAAGGAATGCGGACTTACTCACCATGCAAAAGCGACACCTATCGTTTAATCGTAAAGGCTGTTTGATAGACTGCACTAACACGTTACATTGCGTGAAAGCTAGGTGGCGCGTTGGAAACTGTACATTTGCTGCAGGACTAACTCCATACTTAATTTCCCAATTAGTTTTTATATCTCGCTTATATTCGTTACTTATGAATGGTCCGACTTGAATAGTTGTAAATATACTTAGTCCGACTCACACCAGTTTAAACAGAAAACAAATATAGAACTTTTGGTGATTGGTAGAACACTTGGAAATTGAAAGCTCCAGGAAGCACTGAACTTATTTAGGAAACTTTGGAGAATGTTTCAATCTCTGAAAGCTAACAGGACGCTTTTTTATTAAAGCTTAGAAAAGGTAGTGAAAACGAAAATAAAGGTATATTTTTTCAAAATCAATCCTGGACCCAAAACTAATTAAAAACTCTCGCGTCGCCACGAGCAAATTATAAGACCCCATGCTGCCAGACCGAAAAAATGGTGTATCAAGAAAAAAAGTTGGGGCTACCAGATAGGGCAATTTATAACTCTCGTCCTTAGCAGAGCAAGAACACATGGCGCATTGATTCAAAACCAGGAAGAACGCAATAGTGGTTTGGTTTGACTATGAGATACCCGTTACTCAGCTTTAGGGAGCCAAAGAAAATGGAGATATATAAGCAGAAAAGCGATATTGTAAAGGGACACCTATCGTCTACTTCAGTTGGCCATTCCGCGTTCAGGAAACCCAGGAACCTGCATGCCAGGTCTGACTGTTCTAGCTCGTAGAGTCTCCGAGATCTCAGCTCTTATACGGACAGACAGACAGACGGACATGGCAAGATCGACTCGGCTAGCAATCCTGATCAAGAATATTTATAGTTAATGGGGTCAGAAATGCTTCTTTCTATGTATCCGTTACATACTTTCCGACGAATCTAGTATTCTTTTACTCTGCGAGTAACGGGTATAAAGTGAACTCAAGGCGCTTTTGTTCTAAATCGTCTATACATATATATTAATATATTATATTAATGTGTATGTTCTTCTTAATCTTTTTTTCGACTGTTTGGTTCAACGTTACTAAGTTAGTTGTAACTTAAATTTTAAGTCAGATGTCACAATATTTTATTTCAATTTATTAAAACTACAACATCAAAACCAATAACCCTGTTAAAATTGACGCTCACTTCTGATGCCTAATTTTGAGATAATTTATACATATAGTTTGGAAACCGTTTAGTCGGTAAATTATATAATTTATGCTTGGTTTTGACTAAGAATAATCTTAAATATATTCGAAAGGTTTAAAATATGCTTCTCCAGTTTTTCATACCGGTAACTCGTAGTGTACAAGGGAATAACAGATTTCTCGGAAATTATGTAACAGGCAGAAGGATGCATATTCGACACTTTAAACTATATATATTCTTCACCAGGATTACTGTCCGTGTGAACGCTGTGATCCACGAAATTATAAAAGCTGGGGAGAAGATATTTCAGATTTAGATTCCTAAGTGCAAGAATATATTTTAGCTGATATATGTATATGAATATGTCAATAAGTACCGGTATCCAACATTTCAATAACACTCCAATTAAAACTGAGATTTGTGCGCAGTTTGCGGAGAAATTTACTCATCGACAAAGGGAATGTACCACCTACTAACTAATTTACATCAGCTGCAGCTGATCAATTAGAGCAAAATGAAAATGTTCTTTTAATATCGTCAGAGTCCAACTTTCCACTAAAAACATATCGCGTATGTCCCACCAAAACCGAATTCGACATAAAAAATCTTTACCAGCAGTGTAAAAATAATATTATTCAAATACTGCTTTACTGCTTGAGTCAATTCAAAGCCTCGATAAAGTTTAACCTACAAGTTTTTGTATTGAATCTTGAAATCGTAATAGGTTTATCCAGAGAGTTTCTGGACTTGGACTCGGATTCGGTGTTAGAAAATGTTGTACATTTTGAGATCACTATAATAAAATGCGATCTTATTATCTCTACAGCTGGATTTCTATCGGTCCCGCGAAAAATAGAGACCTCATATGTGGTGATAAATGTAAAAAACTTCGATGCCTACTGTTTTAAATGGTGTGTTTTAGCGTACTTTGCTTGTAGAAAAATTAGCAGCCAAAGTTTGGAAAATGAGTTAGAAAAACAAACTGCTTACGAAAATTAGAGTTCAAAGATCATTACCGGATTTTAAACATTTCCAGAGACATTATTGAGTATGATGAGTTTACACTCAATTTTTCAGGAATAGATTTTCCAATAACCAGAGAAGGTCTCAAGCTTTTAGAGAAAAATAATATTGAATTTAGCATAAATGTATTCGAAGTGGTCGATGAAGATAAAAGTATCGTGGGCAGGGAATCGAAGCCATAACATTATCTTATTGTCATTACAAGGTGAAGAACAACACTCAGTGCATTACGCATGTATTACGACCCTTAGGAGACTTATCTTTGTGCAATCCAACGTTAATGAGAAACTAGACACTCATGATACTAAAAGGAGTGAAGCCGAACTTCTTATTCACCGTGTAAAACAAACTAATATCAAGTTTACATCATTTTCGAAAAAACTTTCTCCTCCGGTAGTTGTTTTTGCCAGCATAACGACACTAGCCAATTCCCAACATGAAGAACCCAGACCGTGTGCAGTTTCTTTTTATATTGCTCATCAATATAATCCACACCTTAACGAAATATGGACCTATGAAGGTAATAACAGAATGTATTAGATTTCTGTAATTATAATGATTTTGTTTTATTCCTTTTTATAGGTGCGGACTGTATAAAAAAGTTTTGGATACAGCTGAAAGCCAAGACTATTTCTATTTTCTACAAAGTTTGGCGAGGCTCTAGAGACCCCCTTCACAATTTGAATATATGTGAAGAGGATTATCAACTTGTTGGAAAGTGTTGAGCTTGCGATGACTACATTTCCGAACACTATCGAGAAAAATACTTTAATCAATTTACTGGAAAGTATGTTGGCCCTATTCAACAAGTTTGTAAGCAAACATATTTGCTAACTGATCCATTTTTTCCTGTGATTTTCGAATCCATATCGAGATCTGATATATATTTACTAGTAACTGAATTGGGCAAGGAGCTAAAACCAAATCCTTCAAAAAAGGACATGTTTTCAGTGCCTACCTATGTTATAAGAACTAATTTTAATTTAAAATATGAACTTCGGTATGTAAACTTAAATAAGTTTTTAAACTTTAATTTAAAGAAACTTGCCTCATTTATGAATACGACACATAAACGATACATAAAAACTTTCACTCACAATTTCAGAGAACAAAATTCGAACATGTGCCAACAAAATTAACATTTCCACATGCTTATTTAGATAGCTTTTCTAAATTAAATGAAACTATTTTGCCTCAATTACATAAATGTACAAGCCCATTAAACCAGCAGACTTTCACTGTTGAAGATTATAATTATGCACAAGAAGTTTGGAGCAAGTTTGAATGCAGAAGTCTAAGCGAATTTATGAAGATAATTATAATATCTTAATTTTGTCTGACGTTTGAGCACTTCAGAAGTGTTTGCTTGAAAATATATAAGTTAGACCCAATTAACTATGTTGATGCGTCTTCAATGTCTTGGGATGCAATGCTGAAACTAACCAAAATTGAATTAGACCCGATTTGTGACCGCGAGAAGAGCCGATTCTTTCAAAGGGCCAGTCTATCAATAGCTAATAATAAATATTTACAAAGTTTTGATCCCCGCAAACCTTTGAATTTTTTGGCCCACTTGGAGGCGGAAGGTTTGTACGATTGGGCAATGTGCCAGCCATTGCCGTTTTCAAATGCTGCGTTTCTTAGTAGCAGTCAAATTGCGTTGCTCGATGTTCGAAGTATGTCTCAGCAGGGAGATTTGGGGAATTTGCTTATAGCGGACCTTAAATAACCCGCCTATCTCCTTAACAGCATCAATGTTTGCCATTATGTCTTGAGAAAGTAAATTCCAAATTATTGGCTGATGTTACTGACAAGTTAAACTATGTTATTCATCTGAAACATCTTCTATTATGTTTGGAACACCGCCTGATACAAACAAAAATTCATCGCGTACTTGTGTTTAATCAATCTTGCTGGCTGAAACCCTATATTGAGTTAAATTTAAACGGTAGAAAACTGGCTCAAAATGATTTCGAAGGCCATTTCTACAAGTTAATGAATCAAGTTGTCTTTGAAAAGCTGATGACTACTATGGAAACTCTAACTGACGTTGCCTTTGTCTCCCATTATCAATCCAGACATAAATCTGCTGGATTTGGACAGCGCATTGCTAGAGACAATCTCCATAGTGTTTAGATCTTCGGCCAAGACTTAGCAGCAATTGAGTCTACAATCGATACCTCCTGTGGTAAATTTACGTGTATTTTTAACTTTCTATCAGTCAAGTGTCCCTCATTAAAATTATTGTATATGGACACAAACTTTTTTGTTACTTCTTCAGAACATGATATTAAACAACTAATTAAAGAAAATCCTATCTGCTTTATACGGAAAATAACAAAACTAATAATGTTTATAAAATTAAATTAGGTTTATTAAAGGATAAAAATGACGGTAGAATAATGGCATTATTTGCCGCGTTGAGAGAAAGAGGTTACACTATTTTAATTGAGTAAATATGAACTATTATTAGCTATAAAACACAACATAATAATGGCTGGACCAGAACGCTTAAATCTATCTACCGCCCACATAACATCTACGGAAATAGACGGTAGGTGGCTCCCTAAAATATTGATTTTATTCTTCATTATCCTTTTGCTCCCTTAAGCTGGGTAACGGGTATCTATAGCGTTCTTACTTCTTTTGCTTGACCTTGTATCCTAATATTCATACGAATTTCATGTGCTAGAAAGAAGTAATATCAGCGAATGTCGATAATCGCCCTCAGCCGCGTACGCCAAGATTTTGCCCTTTATTTTGGCACTTGGCAGCTAAAACGAAGCTGACTTTAGGGAGGAGAAAAGAAGACCGATTACTAAGGATCAGCGGGAGGAGTCATTACCAGCCATTGCCAGGATGCTGGCCGCCGTTCTTCAGTATAGGCGGTACAACGCCCTTTCCATCCCAGTTCCAACTTACCCAAAGATGAGCTTCGCCATCTTCCGATTTAAAGAAGTCCTAAACTACTTATTAACATAAATAAAAAGATTTATTTATGTCTTTGTGCACCATCAAATTCTTCTTTTTTAAATGGCTTCATTTTTTCTTTGCTTGACAGTAAGACCATGCTACTTGTATTGCGGGTGAACTTTGAAACTCTTAGCCGATCTGAGTACTAGGCTGAAGTGTTTAAAAATTGTAGTACCGGTTTCTCATGACATAAGTTTTCAAATTAGCGTCGGCCTACTAGCAACGAATTGGGAATAGTGGAATTTGGAATATGGGGGGTATTTTAATTTTTAAATTTTCTCCCCATTTTGGGAACTACATCGAAAAATCTAAATTGCAAAATTGCTTAGAAAGAAAAGATCTATCGAACTGGTTGTGTTTCGACCAAATCAGAGATCAACAGTGTTTCAAAATCGCATATCCACAACTTTGTTAACTGCTGCCATCTCAGATAATGTGTCAATAAGCACGCTAAGCCAGACTATTAAGTGTTAATTCCAGCTTCTTGTTTAAAAAATTTATTCAAATTCAAACTCACTGAGAAAATTCGAGAAAATCGACTAACAGTGAAGCAGCCTACGATTTTCGCAATACAAAAAGGGAGGCATAAATGAAAATACCTACGACTCCACTCCAAGAGGTAGTGTTAAACGCATACAATTTTTAAGTTTGTCGTTTCCCATTGTCCACGCTAGCGAGACTTCACATGGCTTCAGCCATCAAAATATAAATATTTAAAACTTAAATTAATACATACGACTCTCACAGAGGTTGTGCCTTGCACGGTGTCGCATTCGAAGGGTCTTGAATTTAGCTAATTTCTGAATTAATTAGAGCCAATTCAAACCCACAGTTTTTGAGAAATTGAAGACTTTTCACTTATGGCTTTGCCCACTCGATCACACTGTCCAGACCAGCAAGAACGCAAATACAGCCAAGACAGAACTTAAAATTTTATTGATTTTAGAAAAATAGAAAAAGTTCTTGGTCGCTATTGTGGAATTGCCATACTGCCGTAAAGAAAGAAAAGTTAATCCAAACCAAAGCTAAAATTATAACTAAAACAAAAAAATATATACATCATGTGTAAGTTAAAAGTATTTAAACCATTTTGTTGAATTTCTTTTAATATGTTCCTTTATTATAGCGAATAAGGAAGTCAAGGATTCCAGCGGAAAATTTACGCAGAAATGAGTGGCCAATTTTCTTAATTTTCGAAAACAAAAGACTTGTGCGGAACAATTTTAAAACCAACGGTCACTTTAAGCGATACCTAAGCGGCTGGCTTTTAAATCAAAATCGAGCTTTTAAATTGTACCGGAACTTATGGCTTTGTATATTAAGAGCATTTGAAATGATTATGTTTAAGAGTTGTTTGTGTTTGGAAGAAGTTTTAAATATAGTTTGTTATTACTTTTAATAAATATTCCTTGCGAACGCTCGCTGCTGACGCGTTAAATCGCCGACTGCTTTTAGCGTCTCGGACTAAATCGTTCTCAGACTAGGGTGAACAGATGTTGCGCTCTCCAGGATTACACTTTTCGGCACAGAATCTCCTGTCCCTTGACGTTTTCCCGTGGCTCGATCTGTCTTGAGTTGCTGTCGTGATGTGGTGGCTGGCTTGCTGTTGACGATGTCCTGCGCCTTGCTCCTGGATATTCTGGCTGCGCGGTTAGACGTTTCGTAGCTTTCTGGGTTTCGGGCATACGCCGATCCGAGACTTCCCGAGTCAAAACCGTAGGGCTTTCCTGAAGGACTCCACTTGAGACCGTACAGCATCGACCGCTCTATCTTTCTAGATGATAGCTCCAGGACCTGCTAAGGTTTCCCTTGATGTACTAGGCTTACGGCGGAACACACCAAAGTAGCACATTGCGAAGATTTAGTTGTCAGGAAGAGACAGATTGGCTTGACTTTGCCCTTTGAACCTCAGCCTCCTGTGCCTCATTTCTGAGATTCCAAACGTCTCGACGTAGCTCCCGTGACGCTGCTTCCGTCTATTCGACTTGCGTTTTTTTAAGACAACATATTTATTTACGTTTATCAACCAACTTAATGGTTATAAAACGTTGAGTAAAACAAGAAAAAGGAAACAATTAACATGGATAAATAAAAGATTGGTGATTAATAGTTTTTACAACCATTGAACAAAAAACAATTTTAGAACTTTAGGACTCGAGGGATATGACGTCCTCTTGTCCAGAGATCGCTGGTGTGCCCCCGGTATCGCCCTCCGTCGGACCCAGAGGTCTGGGGGCTTTCTTATAATATGCGAACTTCCCTACGCACATTGACAAAAACCCCGAGCTAGCTATAGCAGTGAAAGGGAGGCAACTACGCGCCTAAACGCTGTTCTGGTCCCTTTTTTAGAGCAGTAGATGAGAAGAAACACCGAAAACGGCACCCTTACGTTGTTATGCTGTTATGTTGTTACGCGCTGAAAACATCATAAGATATAGAAAAATGACTGGGTGCAACTTTTCGGAAAAGTGCCAAAAATCCAAGTAACTCCGGTGAAACTTAAATTGGGCAAAACCGTTGAAATGAAGATTTAATTTTGTCGTAGTAAACTGGAAAAACACAAAAGTTCGATGAAAATCGGACCTTTGGACCAAGGGTGGCTCGGTAGATTTTAACTCATATCACAATGAAAATTTTATTTTATTTATTTTTTTTTTTGTATATTAAATTGGTTTCTTCCGTGAAAAGGGAAGAATTATTTGGCCGCCCCATTGGAACGGGTTAACGCCACCGCCAAAAATTTGATTTTTAAATTATAAATTTTCGATATTAGGCGGACAGAAGTTGTCGATTGGCTCAATACAGTGTTGTAGGTTGTTGCCTGGCACTTGGCGATATATCGATGAATACCTTTTTGTGGTAAGTGTCTTGGCTGAATTCGCGCTCTCGCTGGTCTGCACAGCGGGAAAAGCCATAATTGAAAATACTTATTTTGAAAACGGCTTTCAGTTCGCCGAACAGCATTAGTTAATTCGTTAGTTTAATTTCCTTTCCAATGAGGTACCGCACAAGTTGGTACAACGTCCGTGAACGTCTTATTAATTGAAAATATAAATGGCTTCAAAACATTATTTTTCCCACATGGTTATTGTCCTTATACGTTTCTTACATAGTGGTTCATGTCTTGGATCTGTCGGGTTCAAAATTGAATATGGCGGCACTTCTTTTAAATAATTTTCTTCTCCCTCTGTAAGGTGGTTTTCTCAAAAACCGACAGTTTTATCTCAATGGTACTATGAGACAAAAAGCTTGAATTAACGCCCAATAACAAGGTTAACCGTACATGTTGTTACAACCTTTGTGGGGGAGCAATAAACAAATTTGTGGGGGTTTTTTAAATAGATTTTTAATATATTTCTAGAAGGCGCAAATGTAGGCAAACTATCTAAATCGCCAGATATTTTCAATCTAAACAATTTTGCCAAAACGGTCGCAAGAAGCCGATAAATTCAAAAACAAAAATTGGACCCATGTTTCAGATTCCACCATTCCACTTTTGTAGCTAACAGGCCGAAGCTAATTTCTTCCCCCTTTTTCTGTATGTGATGCTTTCAGACAAGAAGCTTGAATTAAAGCTTAATAGCCTGGCTTAGCGTGTATATTGGCACAACCTCCGTAAGGGGGCAGTTAAAATTGTGGAGACACGATTTTTCAAACATGCTTTTCTAAAAACATTAATAGGCCTCGGATATATCGAAACCTAGATCGATAGTTCTTTTTCTAAGCAATTAAGCATTTTAGTTTTTTCGATATGTTCTCCAAATAGCGATAACATTAAAAAATAAAAAGACCCCCAATGTTCCAAATTTCACCATTTCACTTTTGTAGCTAACAGGTCGATGCTAATTTGACGGACCTACAAACAAGTATTGTATTGTATTCTATAAAGTTGTCATGCACGAAGACAATAAGAAGTGACCTAGATCTTTTTGGGTTCATCCGTATTTGGCCCAACGTCTTAAGAAAGGACTAATTTTAAGAGATGTTATATATGCAAAAACAAAAATAGACTAAATAAATTGTTTGGGTTTCACCTTTCGAAGATTGGGGTTTAAAAATTCCCATAATATTTAAATATTACGTAGTAATATTTGCTTTTCGTCATTGGTGCCGATTCTCAGAGATTATATGCTCAGATGACAGTAAATAGGTTGTACTGGTGTCGAAAGAACATAAGTGGTCGGTCAGGATCGATTCAACTGTTTTTGCTCTTATTTTTCACAGATTCTAAACATCGATTTCTTCAAAACAGAATCAATACATCGACCGAAAAAAATCGATGTAATCGATGCTAATATCGTTTTTCTGGCATATGACCACCACTGCTGGCTCGGATACAGTCCAATCTGGACGTCCAATTATCGATGACTTTTCCCAACATTTGCGGCCGTATATCGGCAATACACGGCGAATGTAGCGGTGTTAAATCACAAGATCTTGGAGGCCAATTTACAGGTCCAAAACGTAATAAGGCGGTCATCAAACGTGCTGTGTGACATGTTGCGCCGTCTTGTTGGAACCAGAGCTCCTGGACATCATGGCAGTTCAATTCAGGAATGAAAAAGTTAGTAATCATGGCTCTATACCGATCCCCATTGACTGTAACGCTCTGGCCATCATCGTTTTTGAAGAAGTACGGACCAATGATTCCACCAGCCCATTAAGCGCACCAAACAGTCAGTTTTTCTGGATGCAACAGTGTTTCGACATACACTTGAGGATTAGCTTCACTCCAAATGCGGCCGTTTTGTTTGTTGACGTAGCCATTCAACCAGAAGTGCGCTTCATCGCTAAGCAAAATTCGCTTATGAAAATCGGGAAAAACGACAATCTCGTTTTGGACCCATTCGACAAATCTACGCCTTGCTTGATGATCGTTTGGTTTCAATTCATTCACGAGTTGGATTTTCTAAGCACGCAAGCCAAAATCCTTCCGCAAAATCTTCCATAAAGTGGATGGACACATGGATGGATGGATGGACCAATTCCTGTGCTCGATGACGGATGGACTCATTCGTTTTAGTTTTTTAATATTAGATCTATTATTTGTTCAGCCACCACTTTCTCGATTCTGCTGCCTTCTCTGCAAAGTACATGCCTGATAGAGCTATTTTTCAATAGTACTTTAGAATATACTCACATTTTGTGTACTGCCTCTGTCATTGGAAATCAGGTATATTTGTGAAGTTATATGGTGAAGCTCTTTAAATTTGTCCATCTTTAATGGTAAGTGATTTTATAAAAAATAGCTTGTTTTAAAGAAGTTCAATGGTATCCTCTTGATAAGCCATCATCCTCGCTGTAGTATGATCTAGAAGTAGGGCAATTTTTGCAACGTTAAAAGTTATCGGAATAATGGCGGATCGGCATTTCTTTTTCTTTTCCGCTACCATCATATAGTGTGGATTCTACCGAAATTCACTTATTGATCTTCTGTGAATGCTTGATCTAGAATTAACGTCAAAGCCTCCTCACCAGTAGAACGAATTTCATTAAAATTTTCTAATATTTTCGCCTTTTGCCGGACTGAAGGTAAGAAAAAAGGTACCAATTAAATTGTGTACTAGTATTATTTTTAAGAACGTACGAAAAGAACGGAATGAAATCTTTCTTAAATCAAGGTCGATTTGTTATACATCCTTCTTCCAAATTAGTTTCTTTGGCAAATTTAAGCAGCTTCTGCATAGAAAAGTTGTCCTCCATAATGAACTTAAATGATAATAAAAAATGGTGCATTCAAAAATTGCAAGCGATGCCACTGTAAGTGCTTACATACATATACATGTGCTCTATGTGTTTTTTTTTTCCTATTGTGCACTTTGCCTACACTACTTTTTAAATTGCACACTCGCACTAACATTCAAAATATGTATATTTATTATATATATTATATTTTTAGGATGTACTTACCTGATTCACTAAACACTAGCACCTTGCACTGAAATAATTGTCGTCCTGTACACAATGATTTATCGATAACTATTGTTTGCACGATAGGCGCAGTTCAAATTTTAAAAATGGAAAGACTATTATTGGTATCGAAGAGACCCTGGATTTGGTGAAAACTTCACTAATTAGGATTAAAAACTATTTCATATCATGTGTATATACTTTTGACACTGATTTAGGATCAAATTGATCCCAGTTGATCCTAGTTCCATTGTCATTTTCAACAAAAAGAGACTCAAAAAATTTTTTTTGGGTGCTTCAACTAACATTTAAAAGTCATGGATGTCAAAATATAGATGTTGCATATCCCTGAGCTAAAGTGGGCGTCTTTATTATTATTGGAATGGTTATAGGAGCATCTTATATACAAGATATTGTGTACCGGCGTTAGACCCAGCCGTACTAGCTGAGTGGAGTAATAATTTAATATTTCCACCGTGGATTTAACTAAACTTGACGCCGCTCTTCTCTGAGTCCGTGTTTTCAACAACAAATAAGGCCATAAATATTAAGTTAATTTTAGTGTGGTTTTTAGTTCTATAGCAATCCGGACAGACGGTCGTGGCTAGATCGACTCGTCAGTGATGCTGATCAAGAATATGTACATATACTTTATGGGGTCGGAAACGTCTTCTTCACTCCGTTGTAAGCTTCTGACTGAAATCATTTATACCCCTGCAGAGGGTATAAATATAGAGATGATCGCACCTTGAATAAACAAAAGTTCCAATATCTTGTATAACTTTTGTGATGGAAATGATCTTCTAAATTAACAAAATCACCTTCTAATGAGTTAAAAATATAACAAACAAACAAAACTTCTGATTTTCGCCACAAAAGTTGATATTGGACCTTTTTTTTGTGCTCAGGCAGAGTAAGATTTTCTGACATGGTAAATGTGGCCATTTTTGATGAATCATTACTTTGATACAAGATATTTTACACCAATGTGTCGTATGTCAAAAGTTGGGGAATGTCAAGAGCTATATTTAAGCCGAAATCGTTAGAGAGATTAAACAAAAAAATAAAATAAAATAAAATGTAAATTAAAAAACTTTGGCCGATATTTTTCAAACGGTGGTATTTAGACAAATTACGTTTAAAAGCTTACAACTTATTTCTAAATACCTTGCTAACGATGTATGGCACAAGCGTTTATCTTTAGCAGTTTACAAGTTACGGGTGTTCAAAATATAGCTATTTATAGCTGCTTTCAGCTAAACTAGCTACCTACCAAAAGTGGTTGAACCTATGTTTCATATATTGAGCTGTTTAACATTGTCTACAATTTTCAATTCTCTAAAATAACTTTTGGAAAAAACTGACAAGCAAAATACAATTTTCATTTTGAGAAGCCCCCCAAAATCTTGTTTTGCGCATTACTTTTAAACGGAGCATCTCGTATCAATCGGAACATTTCTGTAGATTTTCGCACACCCTCCGGGTGCGCTCAGTCATCATACATTTTTTCACCTGCATGTTTTTAAATCCTTTCCGTTTTTCAAGAAACCCGGTGTTCGACAGTAAGATCGTATTACATTTATTGCGGCTGAGGTGTCGCAATACAACAGACTAGAATTTACTGACTAGCGAACTTTTTTCGACT
The DNA here is from genome assembly GCF_025231255.1 of Drosophila biarmipes. Classification (NCBI taxonomy): domain Eukaryota; kingdom Metazoa; phylum Arthropoda; class Insecta; order Diptera; family Drosophilidae; genus Drosophila; species Drosophila biarmipes. Next base: position 6,780,339 of record NC_066616.1, on the reverse strand, counting down.
GAGTACAGGCGTTAGCAACAAGTTAGGTGGGAGTGCTAAAAACTTTCGAGCTGCTGCGAAGGGGGAATTTCCCTCTATCAAAGGCGTTTCCCCTTCGAAGGGGAATGTATTCTCTCTGGATTTTCCGCTCCAAGCAGCCGGGAAATGCCATGCGCCCGCTCCCCAAAGTTTTCGGAACTCTCTCGATTAGTTCGCCGCACGCCCGCGTGGCGCTGCAGGGCCCGAGCACTCGGACTCGGCTAAGACCGAGCGAAGTTGGCCGAGAAGAACGAAGGGCATCCTGTGCCTGGGCCTCTTTTTGGCTGGCTGAAATGGCGAATTTCCATGTCAGTTCACGTCCGATATTTGTGTTGTTTGGTAGCGGTAATCGGGCGCCCGTCCAAGCGCTTTTGAAAACGAGCCGAGCGCGTCGCGTTTCTTTCCAAAAATCGTTCTCGAAATCACCCACCAGCGAGTGTGTGTGTGTGTGCGACTTGGCTAAGATGTGTGGCTGTGTGCGCGACGAAGTTGTTGCATTGACAAGGCGCGAGCAAAAACAACGCCCAGAAAAGTAGGCAACGGATATAACAACTTCTTCAGACCTGCCCGAGAAAATAGCGGAGGCTAGGGCAGTAGGAACGCCGGAAACCACAAGGAGCCAACAAATTGTTGAGAGTGCGCCAGTGTGTGTGCCCGTTGCGCGAGTGTGCGTGTGTGTGAGGCGCCAACTTGCCCCGGCAGAAAATAGAAATAAATAGTCAGCCAAATGGCAGCCCAGAGGCACAAAAAGTGAAAGGCATCGCGGCGAAAGAAATATTTAAGAAAATTAAATTTTCCGGCAAGCCAAGGGCCTGGCTGCGCGAAGGGCCAGTGAAGTGTGACGAGAAAGAAAAACCATTTCCGAAGGAAGTACATTTTGCAAATCAAAGTCAAGCACTCGGATCCGGCCTGGACTATAAAACGGTAATTGAGTCATAAATCAAGCCATAATTAAACCGAGTTCTCTGGTCACTTCGCCACGCGAGATTAAACTTGAAACGGGCTCTCAGGGGCGGCAAAAGTTGCGAGTGACAAAAAAGTATCCAAAATCAAACTTCGAGCCGACCCAATCCATCATACGGGGCCTCTCGAAAAAACCGTGAGGCATAACATGGACCATGAGGGCCTGGGCTTCCACTGATTGATTAGTTGTCGACTTGCGGGCACGCACAAGTCAAGTGTTTTGGCCACGAATATCCTGCTCGATTGGCGCATTTCTTTTTTCGATTGCCCTTGTTCTCTGTCAGACAGACAATCGCACTCACACCCTCGAGGACATTCGACATTTGACATGAACAGCGTAATTAGTCCATAAATCGGATTGTGATCCGTAACCTGACACTGAACCCTGTCAGTCATTAGAGTTCAAATGTTTGTTGCTTTGTGCCCGCCGCCCTGTGTATTTGCATTTCCAGCGGGCACTTTTTCATTTGTTGAGCTCGCATTTTGAACATGATATTCCGTTGCAGTGAATGCAATTGCTTATTCATAATCCATTTAACAATGCTCTCAGTGAGTTTCCGAAACTGCGGAAAATAAAAATATCCTCCTGCCTCACATTGATGCAGGGGTATTTAAAAAGTTGTATTGCCAAAAAGAGTTTATTTGCTTAATCTGAAGTCCCTGAAAAACAAACAACCACTTTTGTTTTATTCTTGTTTAGCTTTAATGATATATATAACTAAGGGTCGGATTGGAGATGGAAATCTAATTTATTAATGAAGGGTTTCGAAATGTAACGTAGGTGTTTGAGGTTTTGAGCGTTTTGTAAGCACATATGGAAGTCTTGTCCATACATTTTAATTATAATCATAAAGTATAAAAATGCATGTATAATATAATATAATCTCTTAAAAAATATTTTAATTTAAATTTGTTGGCACATAGTTTACTTCAATCGAAGCTAGATAGTTTAATACAAGATTTAAGCAATTTTAAAATACTTTTACTTTTTTCATCGATAACTAAAGCTTAGAACGCCACGATTTTTTTCACCCCGTATTCATTAAGTAGCCGAACAAACACAAATATCATGCTGGTTTTCCCAAAAGGAAATTAACTTTTCTCGGCGCATGTTCCCCCAGCCCCGCACCCGGCTTTTAATTAAATATTAATTTTGATGAGAAAATAATACGCGCACATTAGCGCAGTGACCACTGCCAGGGGCGATGACCAATGTAATTATTTGCCAGGACCGGAAGGGCTCACTTCATGCATAGCTTTGGCCAGTGCCGACCACATCGGATAGCTCCTGGTGGTGTTGCTTAGCCGCAGTGATTAATAATGCTTAATTGCAAGTATTTGCGCCCCCGAGGAAAGAACTCGCAGGGCAGCCGGGGCGGCCTTCCCCTTTTTGATTGATTACCACATTTTGTCGCACTAAACCCGAGTCGCCTTGGACAAGTTTGGCATATCCTTGAGTCTGAACTCCGAGGATTACCAGGGGGCTTAGCAGGGCGGCCACGAGATTGAGGCAGCCACGCTGCGGCACTTGAATGCTAATCAACAATTAATGAGCAATTAATATGCAAAATTTGGCACAGGCGATGGCGATGGGCCGGAGATGTGCAATCGGGCATCGTTTAAATGCATAAATTAATAATCGCTGCTCGACGCGCTTCCCGGTGATGCAGTCGCTCATTAAGCACTCACGCCACATATGGGTAATGAAATTGGAATAAATCAAGTGATGATGTCGAATTAAAGTCGAAAACAGCCCAAAAATATTGCTATCGATTAATTATTATGCAGGCAGGCCTTCGAGCATGAAATTTCAATGTTTTGTGCTCTGCGGCGTCAAAAAAGCAAATAAAACTTTAATCAATTGCAAACATTATCAAATATTCTGCGCCACTGGAAGTTGGAATTATTTTTGGTAGCTAGTGACCTGCAATATGAACGGGGTTCATTAAATGGCAACTCCAGCAAAATGATTAATTAATTTCCTGCACATAGAGTCGAATTCGTTATGTGTAAAGCAAACAAAGAAGTAATTGCATGTGTCATTAAAATTAAAGTGTGCGATGAAAAACGTACAGAATCCGTAAAAAATATATTGCTTCCATAAAATAGGAATTAATTTTTAATGCCGAACAAAACACATTGAACAACGAGAAGCCTAAGCTGGGAAACACAAAACTCATTTTAAATACTTTATGCAGACGAAGTGTAACTATTTACTATTTGCGTACGGCGCCCGGGGTATAATAAAGTGAGCATTGGCCCCGAACATTTTCAGTTTCCAGCGAATGCTTGGTATACTCTGCCGATAAGAAGCAAAATTATTCCTCAGACCTACTCCTATGTCGCCTGGCAATTGCAGTAATAATATGTCACGAATCCGTGCAGCTAAACATAAAATAATGGCAGCCATAAATCATGGACATTGGCCTTGTCAAATGGCAAGAGTTTGATATATTTGCGGCTGGCGAATGCCAAAACTACACGCAATCGGAATACCAACTAAGGGCGGCAATTGAAGTTATTTGAATAATAGACGGGCGAAGTAAACTCCTGCAGGCCAAACAGGCATTAATTCAAGCCAAAATGGGAGGAAGTCCTGGCTCTTGGAGTGCACTGGCTGTGCAGCTTAACTATAAAGTTATTTATTTATTAAATGGGAATAGATTGTTTGAATGGAATATCGCTTCAATCGGCATTTAAATAAATTCAGTAGCATAGCCAACCATAAAAATTCTAAATCATCATGAGAAGCTTCACATTGTTTTGCTATTATTCAAGTATTTTGACCTCCAAAGTCTCCTTGGCAATTTCCGTCTTCCGCCTCTCTGGGCTTCAATTTTTTATAATTAGACTAATTTAAAATTCTTTCCGCCCAGGCTGATTTGCAACGCATTGCGTGCTAAGAGGAACGTATTTTCGGCGCATTGTTTTCGTGAATATATAAAATTCAGGGGTGGCTGTGTGTACTCGACACGAGCATAATTAAATCAAATGGAGGCACACGTTGTCTAGCGAAAATAGGGAGCAAATCGAAAACAGGGGGAAGAAACAGCAGCAAATGTAAAGTTTGATGGAATGGAGTCTCGTTCTTTCCGGGCATTCATTATATTGTTAGCTTGGGGTTTCCTTTTATTTTCCTGAAGAGGGCAATTAGCAAAGTTTTTCCAGCGATGGCAAACAAAGAGCGCTATACCCCTGCGAGGGGCTGCTGTCGCATGCATAGTTTTTGGAGGAGCAGGAGGAGGATCTGCCACGTAATTGAATATTAATCATACGCCACCCACGCCCATAACTCACGGAAGGGGCGGGCGTTTGCATGGCAGGCCGGACAGGTGAACGAGAGAGCTGCCGTGAATCGAATGCATGCACTGGAAATAAAATAAAAAAGCGTGTGTGCCAGCAACATTTATTTATGCAACAACAATGACAACAAGGACTCCCCGTGGCCGGACCGAAAGTCCACCTACGAGGACTTCTGCCGGGCACCTGGCATCGCATGCGGGGCCATAAATAAATTTGCTCATATTTCAGCACATGAACAATAATTAAATTCGTTTATATGGCACATGGGAACGGCTAACCGTTCGGTTCCCGTCTCCGTCCCCATTTTAAACCCCCTTTTTAACCCGCCTTGGCCATCATCTTTGTAGTTTTTGCGCTGACTGCTGACATCCATAATGGAATGAATGCTGATGCTGCTGCAGCCCAATTAATTGTTTTTACCGCCTGTGCTGCATTGAATTTATTCCACAGTTATTACACCCACCGATCGGCAGACTAGCAAAAAGCACATGCGGCGCAAATAAATCCCAAGTTTATGAGGGGCACACACCAGCTGTAATGAAACCGAGTCCCTTTTTTCAGATTGATAAAATCGAAAATTAATTAAGGATTTATTTTAGCCTCTTTCTGGCGGTTCCTTTTAATGGCCCTGCTGTCCGTTTGATGGCTTTGAATACTCAATCCTCCATGTTTTTGCCTCGTATAAAATATAACAAATGGATTACCAAGGAGTTACGAGTGCTCGCGAACCGATCGACTTTGTGCAAATTGATTACACTGCTGTTATTGCTTGAGTTCAGGATGCACGAGTTGTGAAATTTAAGAGCTGTATGCCTCCAGTCAATAATTAACCATGCTCCACGGGGTTTTACTTTCAATTATCATTAAAAAGTGCACGTTAAAATGGGCCAATTGAAATTATTGCTGCAAATTGTTGCTTTCATTTATGATCCCGGAGCACTCCTTTGACCTTTTATTTTTGTATTCCGTGGACCAAGGCGAATATAAATTGTATTGTGGCTGCAATTAAATGAGCAATTCGTTTTCCCTGCAAAGCATAAAATAAAATTCCACCCTGGCACATGTGATAAATGTATCTGTAGCGGATTTTTCAATTATAATTATAAAAAAGCTTCTATAGAGAAATACGTTAAAAGCGCAGCAGAAGGCCCGCCAAATATTGATTTAAATGTGAGAGGCGAATTTAATTTGCATGCATTAAGAATGTGCCACATGAGCCGGCGGCGTTGATAAGTTTTAAATTTCTGACAAGTTGTCGAGGGACGAATCATCGCCCAAGGCGCTCGTTAAGCTCCGCGAAAGCCAAGCACTTCAGACAAATCCGCCAAAGGACCATAAAATATCAATGCCGGCGTTCTGCCAGCTCCAATTTAAGTCATTGCGTGTCGAGAAGAGCCTTCAAGGCTTTCCTGACTTACACAGCAACATTTTAAAATAAAAATGTAGGCCAGGAAATAAATGTTACAACAGAATAGTTGTATTCTGTATTTATTCCAATCTGAACTTGGTCTTTGTATTCCAGATATATAATACAAAAAAGAAATGAAATGCTCAGCACACATTTTTAGGTAACCACTTTGTTAAGTGTATTACCAAGACATTCCTTAGGAAACGTAACCCGTTGTTTTTCACACAATCAGAGTCACACCTTGCTGAGACGCTCTTTTGTTTCATACATGTCAGTGAACTCTTTCTCCATGATTTGCTGGCAATTTTTGAGTTCGCCTTCCATGGAATGAACTGCGCAGCGAACAATTTTGAAAAACATTTTGCCTTCGGCCACCCCTTTCCCCACTTCCCTCTGCCATTCTCCTCATAAATGTTTTAACGGAGTGCCATTTTGAGACGAAGTGTCACTTGTCTAAAGACAACAGCATCACGCTCGTTTGCCTTCTTTTTGCGAATGAAAATCCCCCTCAGCACCCGGAAAATTCGTTGCTTCTCCACTGGCTTCTACTTAGAGAATTTTAATTTTGAAATGCCTGCCAGGCTGGCGAGGGGAACTTTTGGTATTTTCGTTGAGGTTTTAAGTGACACGACGACGAGTTAATATTATAAAAATATGAAAATTGTGTCAAAAACACGCGAAAGTCTTGGGGTAAACGGCGGAGGGGGAGGGAAGTCCTCCAATGATGTCTTACACACATGTTAGAATGTTTACAGACAGATTCCAACTCACTTAGGCAACTTTTTGATGTACCTCGCAGGGCGGGGACATACTCGGGTAATTACGTAAAATTGCACAACAATTTGGCCTGCGTACTTTGCCTTGGAGAAATCAATTCCCCTCAACCGCAAGATATAAATTAACCCACAAAATCCCAGATAAATATCTATTAGCTTAGCCGGAGGAGGCAGAAGAATCTGCTTGTGCCACGCTGTGCAGGACATAAACCTCACCCATGACTTTCATTAGAGCCGGAATTGTTTTTCCTACTTGCCCTGGCGTATTTTTGGCGACGAGGAGGGGACCTGTTCCCTTTGTTTCTCTCGGCGGGCGATAATAAAAACGATGACGAGTATGATATGCATGTGTGGCAGCCTGGCTGGGCAAAGAAACAGTCCAAGATAAATGGCCCAGAACTCGGCTGCACAAGGAAAAAATCGTAAGAAATCTAGCAGAATGTACAGCTACATTTTAAGAAATTTTACTGTAATAAATTTCAGGCATAAAACCGAAAATCTTAAAAAGGAATGCTTTATTAATTGAGATATATGTGTGGAAGTTGGGTATTAAAAGAGTGAGATAAAATAGAATAAATTGCAAGTAATATTTGTTGAATTTTTAGGATCTGATTTAAGAGATACAGCAATTTGTGAAGAGCCCAGTCGAAGAAGGGGTATCTGCTTTTAAAATAGCTATAAGTACCCTCACCTATATGGCAGTCTTAAAATATTCCTACCTTGAAACTACTCGAATCGAAAACCTTTTTCCTAGTGTGTGGTAACTGAAACGGAATCGCAGGCAGTCCAATATCAAATCGGCCTGAGAAGGGGAGTACAATGCCGGCGCACTTGATTTATGTTTATTATGTTGCCCTGCCAATGTTATGGGCCAGGATCCCCCCACTTGTTTATTACAAGACAATGGCGTTGACAACGGAAAGAAGCAAAGCGGAGGGCCAAGAAATATGGTGGCCGGGGCAGGAGCGCCGCGACCGGCAATTAATATTCCATTCGGGCGCTCCGTCAATAGTTAACTACTTAGTTTCGTGGCACACCGGGCTGCATTCAATCATTCATTCAGTCCGCTCCCGCATTCAAGTGGCACTCAGATCGCGGGGGAACCTTGAAATGGGATCCATTATGAGTCTGGTTCGCAGGTCTTGATTAATTGAAAATAAACCCGGTCCTAGACACTCAGTTTCGGCAACAATGCCAGCGCCATCATCGTCATCAGCTGAATGGGAGGAATTGAAAAACAAAAACGGCGAGGGGCGGGGAAAATCAGAGAAGTACGGAACCAACTGCGGAGACTATTAATGCCCATTGCTGTGCAGTGCCAAACAATGCGAGTGCACATGAAGGGAAATGAAACTTTTGTGGTGCATCATCCGGCGACAATGACATTGGCAGAACAAAACCAGCGACTCGCTGTGTGTGCAGCAATAATTTTTAATCCGCCATTGTTGCACACGAATTTCCATAATTACTGGCGGAACTTTCCTGTTTTCAGTGCAGTCCTTTTGGGCGCCGCTAACCTTGAAATCTCGCCACAACGAGTTTAAGGCCCTCCCAGGGAAACGCGTCGTATGCGTGATTTTTATGCAAATAACCAACAATACGCAAACAAAAGCCGATGGCAGAGCGCTGCTCCATTTTTTGGCTTTCAGAGGAAAGCGCCGCCGAGCGTTGGAGTGTGAAAATGCAAGCTTTAAATAAATTAAACGTAATGCGAGCTGTGTGTATGAACTGGTTTCTGGGCGGGTTTGTTAGTTGGTTGGCTGACTCTGAAGGGTAATTTTTTCCAGGCCGCATGAATAGCATAATTTCCCCCAAAAATGGGTCAAATTCAATGGAAAATGCAGATAAAAGCACTTGAATTCTGAGGAATTTATGCTACCCTACTGAATTTTTAAATTTTCTTTTATCAAATCCAGCTAAGCATTAGTAAATCAAAAAAGAATACTTAATGTAGGGTGTTTGTCTTCTGAGCTTAAAAACAATTGTTGCATACTTTTACATTTACGTTACATTTCAGATTTCAAAATTCTAGCTATTACCTTTAGTTGATTTTAATTTTCAGTAGTTACTTTCTTTTCTTATTTCCGTTTCCTCAGAAGAACTGTTAAATGAATTGTGTGATAACACTTTTTATGTCAACCATTAACGTTGTTAATTATCCCTGCAGATTCCTCTCCTTTTCGCCTGCCCCACTCAAACACAAGCAATTTTAAAACGACTTTTTTCCTTTTCCTTTCCTTTTGCCAAACCTTGACTCGCTGACTGATTGTCTCACTGCGACCAACTCACATAGCCAACTGGCTGGCTGACAGACATCTGATGTTCATTGTCAAAAATGCATCACAGCATCAACGACCGGCTGAGAACTGTGCTAATTTGTTTTTGCACTTGTTGTCGTGTTCGTTTTATGTGTTTTTTCCTTTTGTGCCATGGCCAGCTGGCCAAACAAAAAGTAGTGGCAAAGGCTGCAGCAAGCCGAGCGAAAGCGGCAACAGACAGACAGCATGTCAATCAAGCCCACGCTTTGGCTGAAAGGAAAAACCCGAAAAGGGAAAAATATGGAGGCGACAGAGGAAACGCCACCAGTGCAACAAAGTGTCTTCATTTGCCAGCCAGGAACTCGCTGGACGAGGGAAAGCCGGCTGGCAGGGGTTATTCGGGCGCGGGCCCTCTGGCTGGCCTTTGGTTGTAACTGCTGCACCGAGTTATGAAAACAAAATTAATGTCAGGCGCTGTGGGTCAGGTTGGGCCTGCAGCCCCCGCTTAACACTTTCGACCAACACTCAGAGGCTTGCCGCACGTAGAGAAAAACATATGGCATGTTTTTCAAAACATTATTATCATGCGGTATTCCTTATTAAGGTACTGACATTCTTTTAGCAGGCAACACCTTTGAATAATTCGAATCACCAATTGCATCATACTGCATAATTTAAATTAGAAAATCAATTTTCAGCTATACAAATTTAATAAATCCACATTTTACTTGTCTCACTTCGCTGTGCGTTGATTCTTGCTTTCAAGAAGTTAGCTCTTTATATATAGATTTTATAGGGGATAAAGGGATACATGAAACAAAACTGTATTTCATTTTTCTCCGTGTGAGTAACAGCCGTCGACCATCAAAGCGAGTTTAGTTTCCGTCCTTTCATTCGCATTTTTTGCACTGCCAGTGCCGCTTTCGCTGGCGACCTTGTTAATGACAAACAATATACATAGTTTGTGCGCTGCTTTTTCATCTGACAAATGGTCGCTCGGAGGCTTGAGTAGATGTCTCTGAGCAAATTCACAGCATCAGGCGTCCGTCAGCACCAGGGCTGATTTTTCTGAGCCCCCTATATAACATTTTCTTCATGTAACTTCCTATGTTGTCTGTGCCGGGTCATTTTATGTGCGCAATAAAAAAATGGAGCCGCTTCCCGGGGCTTCTAGCGCAGGCAACATAAATGGGCGGACTTTATAAACAAAATGCGCGTACAGAGAAAATAAATTATCTAAGCCAGGGGAGAAGAATTACATTGTGACCTAGAACTACAAAAAGAGCGATGTCATATTTAGAAAGAACGTCCGCATAAGTATTTTCAATTCTACATTTATTTTTTTAGGTGAGCAAGTCAGGAAGCATCTTTACGAAATGAAGAAAAACTGTATTTTTACTAGTGTAGAAAGATGGACTCTTGATGCTAACCCCATTGCCTAGTTTTCTGCCCAACGGAAATGTCAACAGCAACAACAACTTGCCTTTAGGCTCATTTTTTACGGCCCGAATTATGCAAAATTTGTTCCGTCTTTTTATTGGCGTAACAAAAATGTTTTTAATACGCAATGGTCTGGAACCAGAGTGATAAGTCTAAATTACAGGCGGGCCTCCACAGGCGACTGCTTGGATGCGTAGGGAAAATATATATATTTTTTCTATTTAGCAGTTTATTTTGCAGGCCGGGCGGCTGAGATTTTGGGGCCAGCCCGAAAATATCCCATAAAATATGGGTCAGTCCGTCGTTGATTGAGTTCTGAATGGGGGCTGTGGCTCAGATTCTGGTCAGTTGAACAGTCTGGCATGTGAATTAAGTTGTGTGCAGGGGAGAAAGTGGGGAGATGATACAAACAAAAAGTGGTAAAAGGGAAAAATGAAAGAGTGAAAGTGAAAATGGGATAAACATGAGATAGGGTTCTGTTTACTTGGCACGTGTTTGCGGCAGTTTGTTGTTTTAGCTTTTCGGATTAGAGAAAAACTGTTAGAGTTGTAAGACTGGAAGAGAATCTCAGAAGTGTTGGTGTAGGTGGAAACGGATTTTCAAAAGAATCCAGCTGGAAAATACAATTGCACACAACTTTGGGTTAGTCCATTTTAAAATATTTAAGTGTAGTATCGTTTATGATTTATAACTGAAAATAGTGTTCAAAGAACTGCTTGAATTCGACAACTTAACATACATAGTTGTAAAACCTTGCTGAAAGTAATTATCAATTGCTAATAAAAACCGCTTGTTGGGCCTGATTTTGGGACCGTTTTAAGGACAGCACAATGAAGCAATTTAACCAATTTAGACGCAATCTGGCAAATGCCAGCAAACTGAAATTCAACCAGCACGCAGACAATAAATGCAATTAAATCCTGCATACAAATAGTCGCACAGCAAGAAAACCGAGAGCCTCAGTCGGAGGCTGCGTAATTTCATTGCATTCAATTACATGCTGGCAACAATAAAATCCTTGAACTGCCGGCCCACATCCTCCACTTTCCTAAACCACTCGGGCTGACCCACTTGAGCGGCCCAGCACTTGAAAATGAGTCTCCAAGGAGCGCGCCACAGTGTTTCCTCCTGCCGCCATTGTCCTTGATGGTGTGCGCCATTTTATAATAATTGCAAGAATGGGCAAAGGGAAGCGGAAGCGGAAAGGAGGAGGCTGGGCGAAGGGACCGCCTAAAAACAAATTGTATGCGACCCTCAACAGCAATATATGTATTTCCAGCCAACCCAGCGAAAACCCTCCTTGTAATTTCGCTGCTGGGGCTGCTAAATGTGATAAAAGTGGGTGTGCTTATCTCCCATGCATGTACAGATCCATTTGAGTAAGAGAGAAAATATACTGTATCTTTAAAGGACGCCTGTTTAAAAATACTTCTTCTAATTTGGCTTACTAAGCACCACACTTTAATACATTTTAGAAATATAGTTGTCATTTAGAAAACTTGTCAAGGATTTCAAATTCACAATTATCGATAATAAAAAATATCTCATAAATTCACCTTGACAGATCGATTTGGAAAATAATGGCTTTGAAAGCCTAATACATTTAGAAATATTATTCATTAGTTCGCATTTCAGCAGTAAGTTAAAGAAAATATTTTAAGTGTTACTAGCAGGGCATATAAATAAAGCGTAAGCACTTAAAACCCAAATTTGTACTATTTTAAACAATATTTATCATCAATTTGCGCTCAAAAATCATTTTGTTGGCCAGGTCAGGGTTGGATTTGGACAATTGATAGCCGGGCGAAATTGAATTCACAAATTGAATTTCAGCTAAATGGCAGGCAATCAATAATAATCAAGTTTCAGTTGAATGACACTGATTATAAATGAGAGCTGTATTGCGTGATACAAAACTGCAGGGCGAAAGTGTTCACTTCTAGATCGTATTGCCCGTGCCTGTGGGTGAAAATCCAGAGAGCACCCTTCTACGAAAATAACCGCTCAAAGGGAAACGGACCACTATCAATATGGTTTGATTCGTGCCACTTGTTCGGTTTGCTCTTTCTGTGGGAACCACCAGATAACAATCAACGACAAAGCCAGCACTCAAGCCACATCCACCACTCCGTAGTCCACAGAAACAATTCGCCCGGAAACTCCCCCTCGATCCCCGGGGCGGAGCTTTGTTGGTTAGCACATGTAAAATGCCAAAAACTTTGAAAAGGAGCCAAAGCGATAGACATCAATTTGAAAAATGGGCCAAAGGAGCAGGAACAACGAAAAACAAACACGGTGAACAATGGGCAACCCAGAAGCGGGCGCACAGTGAGAAGGATTTTGAGACATAGATACCTAGTATTTAAGGGAAGGTTAACAGATCTAAATAAATTTTAATTTAAGTTTTTCAGTCTAGTATTTTCCAAAATTACTGTACTTATGGGAATAACTTCCTTCTTCTAAAATACTTTGTCCTTGCTTTTAGTTAAGGTAATGTGGATAAGATAAGCTCGTTTTTCAAAAATATTTCTAGGACCTTTTGAACTTAGAGGATATAGGAGTTTTTACCACACACTCAGGGATGTCATGGGAGAACCCAAGCCAGACTGGGACGTATACTTAACGTTAGTTTCGTGCTGGAAATTTGAGAAGCATAAATTTTGACAGCCAGCTCACAGGGACAGACACATGAGATTGCCCTGACCAGCAGGAAGCGGGCAATAAAAAATGTTGCACGGATGACGGGGAGAGCAAGCTAACGGACACTTCCTGGCACCCACACAGACACACCCGCACACACACTTAGACGAAGGGTGGGCCATAACAAATGCTTAGCCGTACGTCACTCATACGCCAGGTAGCCCGGCAGGAGGCGAAGTAAGTCCTGGGCTCTCTACACAGTAAGATGTGACATCATTTAAACCTCATATTTAAAAGACAAATTCATAAAAAATTTTTGATATTCAAAAATGAACATATTGGTTCTGGAAATAAAACAAACTCTCAGCTCCCACGTATTTAAACACTTGTTTTAATTTTAAAAATTGCCATATTTTGACAAACTTTTCTAAATCAAACCTATGTTATAAGGGTTGTATAAAACCAATAACATCTTTTTATTCCTGAACTACTTTCTGTGCACCTTTGAGGAGTGTCATGCGTACTCAGAATAAATGTCCTTCGCCGAACTGGCGTTAGCATAGTGCTGGCTAGCTCGGAAAATTCAATAAAAACAAATTGATTGCTTCGGAGGATTTGCGTGCATGGTGAAAGGCAAAGGTAAACACCATCCGCACCCGCACTTGGGTTCTTTTCGGATTACCCCACCTCCATGCTAAGTGGCACCTGACAGATTGTCAGCAGGACGGGGGCGACAAACAAACGCTGCCAGCCGACTTCCCGGATGGCTAGAACGGGGATACAGATACACCTCAAGCACGTCGCCCGATCAATATTTGGCCGGCGGCGAGGATTTATGCCAGCTCATTTGACTGCTTGCCCGACTTGACAACTTGATTTGGATGCGAAGAAGTCAATGCCCGGAGGCTGCCCCTGTCCCCACACATATGCCGCGGAGTCCTGGCATAAATTCCAAAACTAGAAGACATCGTTTGTTGCTCATTTGCTGTGCGCTCACGCATAGTTCTATCGGACTTTCCGGGTGTGTTTCACGGCGATTTATGTTAAGGACAACAGAAGTTAGCCTTCGTATTAGAGCAAGGTCATAAAACACATTAAAGTCCCTTTATGACCGCCATAAAAGTCAAGCCATTTCGGCTGCTTGACCCTCGGAAGGACACAAAAATATTGTACTAAAAAAGGTGAACATTAAAAAATCATGAAATCTCTATGAGCCAGGCAAAGTACAACGAAATGTGAAAATATTTCTTACGGGCTTACTGTGAAAGCCTAAGAACATTTTAAGCAGCTCGCGAAAATCTCCCCAAGATAGATGGGAATCCCCTCTGCATAATATTCGATTTTTTTCATTCGTCTACGGCATCAACATGCAATCAGTCGTGCACCGGAAAAAAGTCAAAATGGTTAAAAACGCGTTTGGTGCATTTGGGGCAAAAAAAAATGTAATTCCTCGTATGAAATATTAAATATTTAAAAGGCCAATCAAAGATAGAATAATTTAATATATCCTGGTGGTATTAAATAATTGTGTTCCAGTGTATGTAAGGACGCTGATTCCTTCGACATGAATTTACCCTCAACCCTAACCAAAGACCCTATCACAGCGGGATTCATTCCAAATCCCTGCCACACGCACACTTTAAGAGCTTAGCCAGATATCTGAAAACAATACAAATCCATGGCGTACAAATATAAACATTATTTAAATGTTTCCCAAAAATATGCTCTGGCAAAAAAAGAAATCCGAGAAAAATGAGGAAAACAGAATACAAATGTGAAGGCGGCCACAGTAAAAAGTGGGACAACAGCGGGGCAAAAGGCGAAAACAAAAATCAAATAAATGGCAATTTAATACACTCAACATGCCATTTCGAAGCAATGGTTGTTGCCGTTTTTTGTGGAAATTGTTATTGAAGCAACATAAATTTGCCGCAGTTATTTGAATACGGCTGCACAACAAAGGAATCCCACACACACATGGATGTGGCGGATTTGCCAAAAGGGTTTTACACCGAAATCAACCAAAATTAAATAAAACTCAAACTGGAATTGTTTGCCGTCTGCTGGATGTGCGAATGCGTAGTCCAATTTATTTTGTAAGCCGCTGAAATGAAATAAAAAATCTGTTGACCAGCCGCGATTGCCAATGCGATAACAGCCCCTGAATTCAGCTGCAGGACACCGCTGCAAAGGACACGCAGCACCAGGTCACCCTCCGCCAGCACATTGTGTTTGGTCCACTTTCGGCGCGCTGTAATTTGCTTTATTTAATTTTGGCCACTCGTAAATCTGAGCAATCAGCGCCAGAAGACAAACAGGGCCTGCACAATCAATTAGCATCAATTAAGGTGCTCAATGAGGCGCAGCCCAGATGCGGGCAGGGGATCCATCCGCATCCACGTGCCACCCGCACCCGACCCGGTTGCAATTCCAAGTTCTTGTGCATTGTCCGTCATGCAAATGATAACTAATTAAATGCGGATGGGAAAACTGCCGCCTGATGACGACGATGCCGTCTGCTCTGTCGCCTACAAAGTTGTTCGAGCGTTGTGTCAACTTCTTGCACAGATAATGAGTTAATGAGTTTGTCAAAGTTGTTGCAGCACAACGTGGCCAAGAAGAGGGTGTGCAGCTGCCGGCAAAACGCTGGGAGGAGCCCCAATGTTTGCCATGTGAACTTGGCAAAGGATAAGTTGGGTGCGTTGTTTGCGGGAGGCCATTGCGAAGTGCCTGCAGCCATTTCCCACTAATTAACGGTGGGCTTTTAGTTCTCTTTGACATTGATTAAAAGGACATAAAGGGAACATTCAAGAAACACCTTCCTAATGCTCTATGAACTAAAGGATATTCTACGGTCTCCATATTATTATTAAATCGCTTTGAAATGTAATTTTTTGTGTCCAAAAGTATGCAACGATATTCTTTTAACTCATAACTACAACAAATATTTCCAGGGAGGAGCCATATTATTTTTAACTGCATACATTCACGCGCAGAAAATAACTTACAAAAGAGGTTTCAAGCCCCCGTGGCTTCTGTTAATTTTAATATTACTCAAATTAAAAATCTCTAAAAAAGCTGTTCTGAGATATTAATAAATATATAACAAACACACATTGCTCATTCGGCTTAGAAAGAACTCAAAGGCTTTCTCTCCAATTGGCACAGGATGATTAATCTATGGAACAAAACCACAAACTCATATTTGGACTGTAATATAAAGAAATATGAAGTCATAAAATTACAGAGGAAAAACATTGCTACGGCCAGTCCAGCACAGGAAAGGAATTTATTGAGCCTTGAAGCCTACGAAAAGGGGCCAGGGCCCCACTATGTATATAAAAACGAATGTAGAAATGTATTTTCAAGGCACAACTTCAATTGTGCCAATAATTTTTGAAATTTATGGCCCAACTTCTTGATTTCGCATTGAAATTTTACGCACTACTTGCTGCAGCCGGAAACTTTGACAATAAGCAGCAAAGCCAAAGCGTCGAATCCAAGCTGGGGCACACATAAAACAAAGCAAACGACCAGGCAAACAGTGGGTCACACATTTTATGAGCCAACTCTGAACCGAGGGCACTTAAACCGCAACAAAGTTGTGTGTTTTGACTGCAATCCCGCTCGACAGCCAACTAATCCGACCCACTACCCACCACCCACTTCATAATCATGCTTTTGCTTTTATGTGAATACTTTTCACAAATTTATTTACGCAACTCGTTGCCTTTTTAGGCATATTTAATGGCACAAAACTAATAAATGCCCAGGCTGTATTTTAATTAAGACATTTCCTTTGACGCAGCCGAAATTTGCAATTGAAATGTGTCTGAATTGGCCTTATGAATATGTACTTCGCCCGCCCATCAACAAGTCACAGTAATAAATACGATTTGCCATTGATTTAATTATGTGATCGGTCAATCGTTTTCGCCCAATGTGCGCCCATTAATTTTAGTGTGTATCATGGCAGATAGAGAAAAGTATTTTTCAATAAAACAACTGCCAATGTTTGCCGTGCCTCACATATAATTTTAATTAAAATGTTCTGACTGGCCGCAAAAATATTTCATTAGGGAAGTTTCGCCATAATAGCCACAGCGGAAAACCACGGAGGTGAATGAGGAAAAGATTATTCTGGAAATGCTCAGGCTCTTGGATTTTACTAAATAAGGCTGGCACATTTTGTTTTTGATGTGAGCCTTAAAAATGAACTTTTTGAAAATAATATAATTTGTATAATGAGTAATAAATAGTTTGAGTTAGTTATAGATATAGGAAACGCAGAATTCGACGAAAACAAAATATTGAAAGAGAATTTGAAAAGGGTAATTTCTAATCAAAGACTTAATATTATTATTATTTTTCAATTTATAAGTGTAGAATTTTTCCGGATTGGGACCCTTTTTCGCCGAGATTTTTGGCTGACTTAAGGGCAGCCAAACATTTCAATTTCATGTGCTCATATTATGGGCGCTTAATGAAGCCGCAAGCATTTCACTTGCCAGCCGCATAAAGTCACACGCCCAGCACTCTCCACCGCCCTCTGCCCGGCAGATGGCAGTTTATTAGCCAATTTAAGACAAAAGCTGCGACAGGCCACTCCAAACCATCTCATCCTCGGTCCTCCATCCTTTGCCTGTGGTGCGTTTTATGTGCTGCGATGAATTCTGGCGGCGTTTTTGCCGGGCTGCCATTCACTTAATGACTGAAACGCACACTCACACGGACAAAGACGGGGTGCCCTGGGGTGCCACGCCCCCTGGAAAAGTGCAACTGTTTAAGTTCCAAAGCGGCCCCACCTTCAGTCGAAACTGTGACAAGTGTTTGACTTTGTCTTTAGTTTTCCGCCCGCTTTCCCCAGACTTTTCCCCGGCTTAGTAAGTGGCACTTTCTCGCTCTGGCATAACGTTAATTATACGACTCGTTGACCGTGCTATTAGAGCTAAGTTTCTGGCTTGAAAATGTATAAAACTTTGTCATACTTGCCACTCATCCCGGGGCGCTTCTCCTTGACTTTTCCTCGGATTTCTCAAGCTGTGTTGGGGTCTGAGAACTGTGCTTGAAGTAATACTTATTAATTCCAAAATATAACTCAACTGCCTGCCACCCAGAGCCCTTTTGTAAATGTTACGGTTTCAAAGAAGTATCTCTGGCTTTCCAATGGCTAAGAGAAGTTTCCTTTTACCATTCCTTATTTAACCATTTACATCAGTGCCTGACCGTAAAATATTTAATTTACCCTAGTTTACCCTAGCCATTTCCAGAGAGCACTAGTAACAAAAGCATTTTGTTTCTACTTTCAGGTATGTGCAAATTGTTAAATTGAATGTGCAGCAAAAAGGTAAAAGGTAAAATATTAATTGAATTACCCCGTAGTTGGCCACAAAGCCACATTTGCCACAGTCAGGCCAAATATTTGACATAGACAGCTGCTGGAGTGGATTCAGCCCGCCGCCGCAAGGATTCCATCCTGCAGGTCCTGATGCCGATGCCAAAATGCAAATCAGTCAAACGCATTTCATGCATGCCTGGCACTCTGTCCCGTTGCCAGGAGCAGTGGAAGCTGCCTAAGTGGAAATTACAAGGCGGAGTCGAGCAGATAATGCTGAATGCCAAGCCACAGCCAGACAAAGGCGCTTCCTGAGTGCGGTTTTTCAGGGTGCGTTTTCTCAGCTTCCGCTGCACCGAGAAAGAAACCCGTTCTCATCAGTCTGGATCTCATAGTTCTCGTGCCCTTAATTTGAGTACGCTTTTTATAAAAAAGTTATCTCACTTCCAGTATAGGCCTCCGTTTCTAGAAAAATAGTTCTCGAATTCATGCATACGCTTACTAGTTTCCAAGAGCACACGTTCTCGCTTTTGACATTAATCTATCCAAGGTGCCATTACTTACATTATTAAGCATTTTTCAATTATTATTTTATAATTCTTCCTCCTCCTCACTATACGATATCGAGAAAGTTGTGTTCTCAGAAAACCAAGGCAAGCACATTTAACGCTTGGCTTATAGTTTTCTCAGTGTGCTTATTATTTGCCCGTTCGGTCTCTGAATCATCTAAAGACTTAGCCAATGTTTTCAGCAGCTAACCAAGTTTTAAGGTCAGCTTAAACCGAGCTCACGAAATAACAATTTATTGATAAAGAAAATAACACAAGTAAGAGAGTAGGGTCATGTCTTAAAAAGAAATGTTTGATGACATTTTGTACTCCTTAATATATTAAATATTACAAATAAATTTTAAGAAAAATATTTTTATTAGTCAGCTAAATAACAGATAAAATTTGTAGCAATGAGACAATTAATAATTTCTTACAAATTGTTTCTATCTTTATTGTGTTTATATGATTTGTCTCTGTTAATTATTCAATTTCTTTAACATTTTACTACATTTAGTTCTTAATGAATTTCTCTGGCAGTCGATAAACACAAATTTTTTGTTGAGTAAAATATTATTTCCCACAAGTAGAAAAATTACTTCTAGCAAGAAAAGCTTAAATTCATTTTACAATAGTTTTAATTAGATCGAAACTAAATGGTTTTAAAATCTTTTGAAAACCGAATATTAGTACATTTCCCTTAGGTTTTGTGTATGTGCATTTCTTATGTTCTGAATCCCCAACAGCTTTTCGCACTTTGCCCGTATTCCTGAGAAACTGCCTTTCCATCATTTATTATTGAATAATGGAATAACCGAAGAAACTTGTATTGTTGGCAAAGCCCATGTGTGCGAGCCGGCTAAATTTATAATGCATTGCGGCTGCCCCTGCTGTTGTTGCGGCTAATGAGACTGCCAGCCAGTGGCCGACCTGCCAATATCCCACTCCACATAGCCTTTCGCACGTGGCTACCACCTGGGATGTGGTATAGATTATTCGGGTTCATTTTCATTAGATTGCATAATCATTTCCAGACACCAGCATGCCGCCTTTGTAATATTTCACTTTTGCTAGCAAGTTACTCAATTATTTAGGGCGCTGAGCTACACACAAACGCACTTAGGCTCGGCAAGGAAACTTGCAATTTTGGCCAAGTAATTGAATATTTAAGTTGCATCCAGCCAGCAGAATATATATAACCCAACAATCAGATACTGTTTATTGGTATCTAACAGATACATGCCTTCTGCAATAACAAGATAAAGCAGCCGCTGCGTCTTGTTTTCATTACGCATGTTATTTTAATGAAGTGAATGCGGGGTGTTTATTTTGGGAGCCTACTAAGCCTTTTTCGAACGGCATTAATATAGATTGCCCATCTGAAATGCTTTTCGCGCTCGAACTTATTCACCGAGCTCGTCCCAATTTGCCATCAATGTGTCAAGTTAAATTTGAAAGCTTCTTAAAAACTTGAACTCATAAAACTGTGGCCCACAAAGTATGATACAAAAGTTAAACACACAAGCCCAGAACAAAAACCTTACGCAGACACACATGCACATCGGAAAACCAAAAATAAAAAAATACATCTGGAGGAGAGGAAAACATTCAGACCGTTGTGAAAATCAGGCCAAGCTCGTGCACCGTGCTGGTGCTTCCATTTTCCGGGGATGGGAAAGTTGGATACGGATACGGATTGGGGTTTCTGGTGCGCCGCAGCCACAGTGCGGGAATATCTATGTCATTTTTGTTTATTTTCCAGGTCTTTGGGGAAGCATAAATAATAAGCAGCTGCAATTGCCATCGGAAAGGCTGAGTTTCGGTGGGGTTGCGTTAAATATTTATTCTTTTAGTGGCTGATTCAGCGCGTGTCACATTTAATAGCATCACTCACGGTGCTGACATGCTCGGCGATGTCTCTCCGTTGATTAAAAGGCTGAGTGCAGTGGACATTTTTATACAGTCAAAAAACAATAGGGCTCACTGTCATACATATTTAAAAGCAGTTTTCTAAAAGGATTTCACTTTTTTCACCAATGAAGAGGTGGCCTGGCGCAACTAGAAATAAAACTAATTTTTTAAGATTAAAAATAAACATTTTTTCAATGACAAGTAAATAAATAAAGTAAATAATAATAATTTAAATTATTTAAATATATTTGATAAAATATTGTATGCACTCAAAAAGGATTTTTAATCAGCACGCTGCAGCGGTTGAAACCCAATGCCATGACATTTTGTCTATCAATTGTATCAGTAAACTCTAGGGGGCAGCCACATGTGTGTGTCGACCACTGTTTCACACTGTTTGTGTGGCGGCAGAAACCGAACAGATTTTAATATTTTCAGTTTGTTTAAAGAGTTTAAAATTTGTTATGCATAGTTTTGTCATCAAAGGTTTAAAAGAAGTGGGATAATAAATAATGCCCTGACAAAACTAGAGCTTTTTCCTCCCAAAATTTACCTCCGTGCATCTGCGGTGTCCAGGAGATGGTACGACAAGCCCTGGCTGTGTTCTTGGCATTGTGCGTGCTCCACATGCAAATGCCATTAGGGTGCCCTGCCAGAGGCGTGTCTGCGCTTTAATTATGCTGCAAACTTGCCACACTCGATACTGCTAGTGTGGACTAAAAACCATTGGAGAGTAGCATTTATAAGCGTATGCTCTGCCCACAATTAGCAAAAGTTGCTGCAGGTGTTTTATGCACAAGTTGCCCTGGGCGCAGACAGCCTTCCCCTCGCTCTGCTCCTTCGATTCCACCCCAATATTCCTCCCGGCTGCGGTTGTATCTGTGTTTTCATCGCAGCCCCTCCCCATGGCACATAATGAAACTTGATTTAGCTGACAGCAAAAAGTCACGTACAATGGTGCGTATTAGTAATCTTGTGTTAACTTTGTTAGCAAGCACTTGAGCATGTCGCAACGGAAAAAGTTCCATCCCCACATCTGTATATCTATATATCCATACATAGTTGAATAGAAAGAATGACTGGAAATAGTGAAAATACATAAGTGTGTGCGTGCCGGCTTGTGCATCCTAACTGGGTTAGTGCATAGTTTCATAAACTTGACCAACTTGATTGACAAAAGGTTGCACAACGTTGAAGCTCCGCTTCCTTGGCTTTAAATTTGAAAATAAAATTGACTTTTTCAAGGGTATGCTTCTTAAGGCCTTAAAAAAATTAGATGCAAGTCAGAGCCAACTTCCAACTCAAAACCATGAGTTCTAAACAACTTTCTACATTCCTCTTAATTGAACAAAACATTTAAGCTATGACTGTTTAAATAACACAACAAAGTTGCCTTAAAGCAATAATGTAAAGTAATTAGAATATATTTTACATTTTTAGAATAAAAACTGAGGTTAAAGTGCAATAAAGTAATCTTTTCTTTTAAAAAAATAAAAGAAATTTGTTATAAGAATAAATCACCCTATTTTTGATCAATATGGTCAAGACCTGTTATAAATTATTTATTTAATGCTATGCGTGCCTACCAGTTGATTACGATTTCACATGGCTGAATTTTATTAATTTATTTAGGTAAACTCTGAGTGCTGACCCTTTTATTGACCAAGATACCGATGGCCGAGATCGTAAAAGTTTATTATTCTGCATTTATGAGGAAACAAGGACATGCCTAAATATATATGGTATATTATTGAAATATTTTGTTAGTTAGCCCATATTTTGTAACACAAATTTTTGTTAATTTAATCAAGCCAAAAAATAAATTGTAGTTTAATTTGTTGCTATGAGGAGGCAGTTTGGTTGCTATTATTGTGAAACCTGCTGTACACGCATGTATCTGGTTCACCTCTGAGTGGAGAGGGAAATTGCATGTGGGCCGGCATTTTGTCGGCAGTTGTCTGGCGTAATTGCTACACGCATTCAACGGCCATTTCACAGCCTGCCCACTTGCTTTTGGGCTAATAGAATTAGACCATAAACCACTTTATTGTCTGCAGTTATACGTGAATGTACGTCACACAACAAAGCTTTTTTATGACAGCCCGCCGATTTGCTCGCCCTGGAAATTGGCAAAACTTTGAGCCTGAATGTAACCTCATTAAATTCAACGCCGCCTTTTGCATACCTATGCGTGTGTGTGTGTACGAATGGGCGGGAGGGCGTGGCTAGGCTGGTCAAGCCATAAAAAATGGAACTCATTTCAGGCAGGAAAATTGCGCGCTCAGTTGACGCACTGCAGGTGCGGCACATTACACGAGGGGATTTTCCCGGTCGTTTTCGTTGGAAGTCGCTCTTTATGATTGTTAGGCGGCTTATGCTTGGCTGGACAAAAAAAGAATGAGAGTATCTCTGGGTAGAACGGAAATGTAGGAAAATATAATGCAATTTTACGTTTATAATTCCCTTAAAACCAATTTTGTGAATATTTTGAACCAACTTGAAGATCGCTTGACCAAAAACAATAAGTCCAAATAAAATTCATCTTAAATAAACAGACTGCAAAATGTATCAGTGATACTCTTTAAAAAGATTAAACAAAGAAATACATTTTATTATCCACAAAACACGACTTTAGTAAAAATGAAAATACGAAAACGTTGTCAATCCAACAGATTTTAGATTGTAATGAAAGCAGCGACAAATGGCGCTGACATAGCAGGGAACGAACAAGAATTCCCACGAAAAGCCCAAACAGATTTTACTTCGTTATGCAACTCCCAGCCAGAAAACAGGGAACAGCAAATTAGACAGAAGAAAAGTGAGCGAAGCACAGGAGAAATTGGCAATATCAAAAGCAGCCAAAACGGTAATGGCAACAAAAAACAACTTGGGAAAACTGGAAAAGCGAAGGAAGCTGAGGCAAACAAAAAATTCCATGTTCCCAGCTAACTAAGTCCTTGGCCCGAGGGAATTAAATGGCAGAAGCAGGCATGGCCGGAAAGCCCGAAGAAAAGCAGGAGCTGCCTAGCAATTATCGGAAAAACTGCAAGCAAATTGGCAAGGCTAGCTTTAAGATACATAGCAAGCTAGAACAGTCCAATTGGATTCAATTTTTCTAAAATCTTAGCATTCTACAAAATTTAACATAATTTAAAAAGAATCAGTAAAGGAAGAATGATTTTTATTTAGTTATAGAGTATCGAGTCATGTATTTAATTTGCGTATATCATTTACATACAAATTGTAATTGTATAATAAGTTCGGTATATTGTATAAGTCCAGTATACCGAGTTAGTTTATGAACCAAACTTTAATTGATTTTAAAGAATACTACTTTCTATTGGCAGACATTTTAGAATTTTTGTCATTTTAATTGCCAGTAAGATAATACTAGCTCACATACCAATTTATTCTGAATCCTTTTAACTATCAATTTAAAAAACGACTCCTTCAATTTCGTTTGTGGTAGTTTTTGCCCTATGTTTCAGGTTTCACCCACACTCGTGCCCTACTCGAATCTGGAGCGTGAAAAATCAGCGACACTTGTGCTCCCTTGGGCTTGTTAGCCATCAGCATCTGTTGCCGTGGAATGTTGGTAGCGCCCCAGAAAACAGCCCCCAGGCCCAGTCAACGGCTTTCCAGCCACATTTCCTGCTTTTTTGCTGCAGTGCGGGTGGCAGCAGGGGGTGGTGAGTGGGAGGGGTGGGTTGGGCTGGGTGGCCGGTAAGCTGCGCTAACAAGATTCGACATTTGAACGAGAGTAATCCATCAGCTAACGTTGAGTACAAAAATGGATTAAGAAGAAGTGTGTGTGTACAGTATGGTAGCGAGAGGTTTCAGTTTCATACCGAGCACTGCTTTTTCCTTCTATTTTTAAATCGCTTTTAATGTGCGGCATTTGCTCTCGTTTTTCACCGCTCCTCCAGTCGCTAGGATGTGCTTCATTTTTCACAATGGAATGAAAGTTCAATTATTTGATTTGACAGGCCCTGCCAGGAACTGGCATCAAAGACGACGGCTGCGAGCATCAGATTTACTCGCACACAAACAATCACAAACCCGCCGAACCGACTGCCACAACATATTTTATATCGAGCACGACTTTGACTGCACAATTGAAGTGTAATTTATTAACTTGCCCCGAGCGAAATGAGTTTTTTGCGTTTGTCGAGCTTGAAAAACAGCAAATCGATAAACAACTCCTTGTCAATACTTCAAACCAGTGTGTATATACGAAGGGAAAACACTCAGCTTAAACAAAACATGTTCAAGGACCTTAAAATTTGCTACAAAACAATTAAATACAAATAATAGGTATTTTTTCCTTTATGTGTCAAAGCAAGCCAAATTACTGGAAAATGCTGACTTTCCTTTGAGGGTAAAAACTTTGATTAACCTCGGGCATTAAGGTGAGGTACTCAAGTCCTGATATCTTTTCCATTGCTACCCCCATGAGCGTGTGAGCTGTATATTTGATGACTTCGGTTTACGTTTGCGATAAAGACGAACCCATAAACAAAACACTCAGCTGGTTGATAGACCGTAAGCCCCGATGCCACATCACATCCACCTTTTCCATGGCCTCGGCAACAAATTTTAATGAGCGAGCAGGGCCCATCTGCGGGTTCATTTTTGGGTTCAGCCCGCAGCCAAATAAAATACTTCCCCCTGCGGTTTTGCAACCAGAAACAAAACTGTTGGATTTTATTTGTTTTGTGGGCGATAAGTGGTTGACAATGTAGATTTTGCTTGCCATGAGCAAGCCGAGAGCTCTAAAATAAATTTCGGGCTAACTGGCTGACTGGGTAGAAGGACTTTTACTAGGACGTTTCGAAAAGATTTTAACTTGAATTCCCCACGTGCCATTGGCTTAAAATAAACCCGTCCCCAGAATAGTTCTACCCACTGATAAGAAGCCAGATATCATTTGTAATGCATGTGCAGATGAAATGGAATACGATTCGCAGCACAATAGAACAAATTAATTAGGATATTTTCAGGTACTTACAATAACGGAGTCAAAGACCGCTCCTCGCCAGGATTTCACAATATCAACAATTTGTCTGTCTGGCCCAGTCAAAATCCATTCGGCTCTCATCAATTTTCAGCGAGTCAAAGGCCCCTGCCAAATCACACAGCCAATCGAAATTCCAAGTGTGAGAACCAATTTGCGACTATTAAACGGGTCCCAGAAACACAAGGAGCCGAATAAGCCAGAAGGACCGGATCGGAAAGGAAAGAATGAAAGCCGTGCGGAGCAGTCTGCTGTGCAATGCATTCTATGGGGGTGGTGGCTTCGGATACAGACCAGATTTGAATGGCAGCAAAGCCAAAACGAGCAGTCAAGTGGGTGTGCTCCAGTGTGTGGGTGCATACACTGAGAAAATTGGGGTGTAAGTGGACAATTTAATATTTCGATACTTTTTATTCACATGGATTAACATACATAATAATTTCTGAAACTGCAATTTGACATTTTTATAAAGACTTGGGAAAACATTGAGGATGGGGATTATCGATAGTTTTGCCTATCGAAAATATCGATTATTATAAACAATGTACTAGCCACAAAAAATATATAGCTCATGAACTTATACAGCTAATTCTCAAACTATAAATCTTATATTTAATATATTGTTATTGAAAATTCTGCAAATGTAAACTAAAAACAAATTCTTTTCCGGGCCCGAAACTTTGTTGTTTGATACATTTACTTAAAATAGATAGCGTTGATACTGCTTTGCTTATATTGATCCATTATTTGTTTCTTACTTTTTTAATATCATCGTTGGGTATAAACCAATACTTTTCTTGCTGTGACTCTGTGTATTGAAGCCAATCCCGGGAAAGGCGACAGGCAGAGCTAGCTGAGCTACGAGTACAAATTGCAGTACTTGTATCAAGATACATTCGAAGAACGAGCGGGCAACTGAAGCAGAAAGTTTGAATGGCTGAGGGGGAAAGCGGAGAAAGGCAGTCTGGAAATATTTGCATAGGTGACTCCCCCTAGTTCCGCAGGCGCCCTTTCCCTGTTTGCTCGCATATTGATATGCTTTTGGCCTTTTGTCGACCCTAAATGCCGGTTTGAGCGCTTAAAGGCAATCAAAATCCCTGCTCGCAGATGCGTTGCCTAAATAGTTAAACGCGAAATCCCCGCACGAAATTGAGCCAAGACCTAGCTTGTGGGTGAGTGACTAGCTTCACTTTGACATTTGTTTGACTTTGCTACTTGCCATAACCCGAAAGTAGCAGCTCCTTCAAACTTGTGTGCATTTTAGAGGAGTTTTTGGGGGAGCAGCCAGTGGTAAGACCCAAGTCATGTTTAAGTTTGCGAGAAAAGTGTAGGTCTGGGAAGATGAAGTTTTAAAAGTGGAATAAAATACAAATTTAGGTATTTAAGAAGTGTATAAAATATTTTAATATTATATAATCATTAAAATATAATTATATAAAAACAATTAAACATGAAAAAGTTAAAAATGAATATGCAACCAACATTTCAACGGACTTGAAATGTATTCCAACTGAAGACTTATAAAGAGATTCATTTTGAGTTTAATTTTCTAAAGAGAGACCCGAGCTGAGGCGAGCATTACGCAATAAGAGTCCAGCACTAATGGGTATTGTTGGCTTCGTTTTGGACTCGCTGATGCGAAACACATCAGCACGCTCACATTAACAAGCACACACCCTGACATTTAGCCAGGAGGTCACAGATTGCGTATACGCCACGTCTTACGCTCGCTTGCCACCTGCCTGCTTGTTAGGCGAAAACTGTTTGCTGCCTGTGGAAACTAATTAAAATATGCACAACTTGCCAAAATACTTAAAAGCAGCACACGAGGGCCGAGACGCAGAACAAGGCACTCTGCGGCATGCGGAAAATGTTGGTAAACGCCGCTTGTGCAGTTTTTTGTAATTTTCCACTCAACAGATTTCTCGGCTCCCGTGTTACCCTCACTTCTGTATGCCGTTAACAAAAATGTGAGGAAACAGGGCAAAATGGCGTCGAAAATGCTGCGAGCTGCCTTAACAACAAATAGTTTATTTATGCGCTTATTCTTCGTTACGTATGCACGTTTCTTTTGTGCTGTGCTGAGAATTAATTTAAACTTCTTTCTTGGTTTCTGCTTAGTTGCAGCCAGGAGTGCAACATTACATGTATGGGGCTGCAGCGTGGGTATCCATAAATGTATGCACGGTATCAGTGAATGAGTGGGCTTCCCATGAAGTCTTTAATGGCACCGAAATCCGTGATGAAAATCTCGTTCTGCAACGTATATTCGGTGGAAGAGAATTTTTAAAATGGCTTGGCTTTCGTTGTGATCTTTTTGAAAGTCCTATTATTCAGTCCCCAAGCTCCTGCCGGAGAAAATAGCCCGCTACCTTCGTCTGCTGTTTTTGCCAAAGTTTAAACTAATTTCCTTGTTTTCGTGCCAGGGACACGGGACAAGCCCAAAACTTGCAGAACAAATTCTCCGTAAAGTTTCTTTGCGCCGCTTAGGAGAACAATTAAAAAGATTTGTTTTCATGCTTGAATTTTGTTTTCAGAACAGCAATTGCATATATTTCTTCTGCGGGAGATCCCCAGCTTTAAAGCCACCTGCTACACGATAATTTAATTGAATGTGCCAGCCGAGAAGGCGAGTAATTAAAGTCAACGTCCCGCGATGGGCGGGGCGTTCAAATTAAGCCGAAACAATTTCGGATGCCTTTGTTTATGCCATCGTTTGGGCCAAGAGATGGAGCGACCGAGGACGCGGCAGCAGGCCACTTGACGCCTAATGACCAATTTAATGGGAAGGCGGAAAGCTCCATGGCGCTTTGTGTCCAGATCCAGAGAACATTTGCAAATGAAATGCCCCGGACAAAGGGAAGGGCTGGAGGGATGGCAGAGCAATTCGACCGCCTGCCGATTACCTGTTCGGGGTTGTTAATTAAGTTTAGGCAGCCTAAATGTTATGGCAAAGTTTTCTATTACCGGCTGAACCGAGCCGGGAGACGGGCACACGTCCCCTAATGAGGCACGTAGGCGTATGAGTAACGCAGTCAAACAGGTGAATTTACGGGGCGAACGACGTGACACACTGAGTCCGGCTCTCAGACAATGGGGCGTATGCGCAGTGTGCGCAGTGCACAGCATAATCACCTTCCCTTAATTATTGCCCAGATGTGGGGCGTAAATACTTCTGCCGGCTATTAACCATCCTGGGGCACGCCGAGCAGTTGAAATATGCATGAAACCCAATCGGGGAATTGAAAGAAGTCCCACCGAATATTCCATCTAACAAATTTTGCAGCCAAAAGTTACCGAAGCAGCTCGGCTTAGCATGTAATACCATCCGTAACCCAGAAGCCACCCGCCTATCTATGAAATTCGAGACTTTTTCTTGCTGGTGCTCACAACTTTCACTGCTTGAAAGTTTTCGCACATGAGCTTCAAATTGCGCGTATCCCCCGGGGGAAAATGGCAAGGGGAGGGGATGGGCACGGAATGGGGATGAGGAAGTGGGGCTGGGGCTGGGGCTGGGGCTGGGGCTGGGTCCATACTGAAATCGAAAATTGTTTGCCAAGCGAAGCGCTTAGCTAAATGTCTTCCGTGCCAGTTCTCCACTGGGAGGATGTCGATTGTTGTACAAACCAGCGGAGGGTGCGGAGGGGCAGGATGGGGAGCTACAGGATAAGGAGGAGCTGAAGCCCGGGATAAGAGGACCAGCTTCGAGTAGAGCAGGTGCAGCACGGGCTCAGCCATTAAAACGAACGACAAGTGCAAACATCGAGTGGCACACTTTGAAAAATTTCGAATCAGATATAAAGTTGCGATAATTTTGATTTTATGTTACCCTCGATATTTTAGATTTCATGCCGTGATATACCTT
Organism: Drosophila biarmipes; assembly: GCF_025231255.1. Taxonomy (NCBI): domain Eukaryota; kingdom Metazoa; phylum Arthropoda; class Insecta; order Diptera; family Drosophilidae; genus Drosophila; species Drosophila biarmipes. Next base: position 6,750,860 of record NC_066616.1, on the reverse strand, counting down.
TATTGATTAAACTTCTTCTCAAGCGACTATAAATTTATTGCGGTCTATTTTACCTTGAAAATGACGAACCCTTCTTAAAGGCCTTCTATCAATCTTGACATTCGAAATAACTGGCAGACTAAAAGTGTGTTTAACGAAGACTCTATTATTTAAATACGTTTAGAATGGCCACAATATCGTTCTTATGGATTAAAGAAGAAACAGAGCTTTGAATGTTCAGCGAAGATTCGGAAATGGAACAGTGAATTCCAGTTCAATCATTACGATATTTATAAAAGTATTATAAAAAAACGAAGATGTTCTACATGAGTTTTTCAAACTTTCGACAACTAAATCCTCTTGATAACCTAACCTGATAACCTCTGTTGAAATTAAAACTTCAATTTGAACAAATATTTGTCTAACACTTCCCAAACTTGATCCCAATTTCTCTCTCTGCACTTAGACCAGTGCCCGTGCCACATGGCTGTATTTACATGCAGACAATATGAAGCAGTCGTATATGTTTATAACATCCGCAAATTGTTGAAGATAACAATTATTGTGCATTGAAAGCAAAGCTGGGGAGTGGTGCGTGGGGAGAGGGGCGGGGAGCAGAGCAGCCGGAAATGACAGTTTACGGAAACACACAAAGCCAACAAGGACGCCAGGACCAAGGACCAGGACGGACACAAAAGCCAAGCCCAAATAGCCTGGAGATGTGCCATTAGGTCGCCCACCACCCACTCAGCCCCACAATTCCGCCCCTTTGTGGTTAAGCAGATTTTTTGCTCGTGTGCTGTAAATTTTGCAACTTGTCTGGGGATAACTATTTCACCTTTACAGCTGCTGCTGCTGTGCTGTCTCCCCAGGTGTTGCTCATTAGTGTAACAGGCTCTCCTATGCGGTTAAGTTGAGATTGCTCAGATTGAAATATTACTGGCCCTGACTGGGGCTTACAGCGTGAGGTCGAAACTCAATTAGGACTTGGAGAATTGTTTCTTTGCTGGCATGTGCTCAGCTGTGCAATGAATATGAAAGTTAAAAAGGATTGTTTCTGTGGGCAGCAGAAATTATCACTCCAAAGGGTAATCAGATACCAACACAGACTTTCAGAGTAAAGTGTAAGTACTTACTATCTGTTTCTTAAGTACTTACTATCTGTTTACAATTCAATCTTTTTGGTTGACAAAACCGACCTTTTTTATTGGACAAAGTGTATAAGTTTGTTCTTGTCAGTCGGACCAAATCTGACCATTAAATGTGTTTATTTTCCAGCCGCCTTTCGGACTTGGCCTAATTGATGGCCATTGTCTGGGCTGAAATGCCACTTTTCCCATCAATGCTTTGTTGAAAGGTCAATTACGGCCCGGCTGTCTGGTTATGTAACTCTATCCAGCGTTGACCTTGCATTATTTGGACAGGATGGCTTGCCCTTGCATATTTATAAGGCGAGGCATATTAACTAAGTGGGCAAAAACAAAGCCGAGAGCGAAACAAAATGGCTGGCTTTTTGGCATTGGCGTGGAATGCTCCTATGACCGCGCACACACAAAGGCCCAGAGGACCAAGAAGAAGACCAAGGACCAAGGACCCGCACCCGTTCCCGTTGTCATATCTCGCCAGCAACGCCCTCATTGAGTAAACATTGAGTCAACACTTCCGCTAAGATAACATCAACATGGCGCCAACATTATGGAAGGGCCGAAAGCGATGGCCAAATAGATATTCCATTGCAGATAACATGAGCCAAAAGACAAAAGCGAGGACAACGCAGGCGGGGGGAAAGGCGGCAGGGAGCCGGGGCAAACCAGAGCGCTTAGCTCTTGGCCAGCGATTTTTACCCAATAAATTATTTTATCTGCCATTTCAGCCAAACAAAAACAAATACGCAGAGTGGAGGCCGAGCCACGTGGCATAAAATGGAATTAGGAACGCATTGACAGACGCAAAAAGACACCCAGAACGGCGGCGGCTGTTTATGAAAACGTCATTAAAATACCCCAAAGAGCATCTAGTTCCGTGCCACAACTAGTAAAAGTAATCCCGGACAAAGCCACGGGCGCTGCTCTGGGTGGGTGGAAATTAATTAAGACTAACGCGCTCAGCCGGGATGAATATTTAGGGGTGTGTCCTTCGGCGTGTGCGGTGCAAATTGATTTTCATTCGAAATGGTCGCCTCAAGTGTGATGGACTGTCGGTGATAATATAAATAAATTATTCGAAAAAAAGGGTCAGAGATTTCGGATGCACCAAGAATTGATCCCATAAATTTCAAGTCGTTCAAAATTTGCGTTTATAAAGGGTAAAAACTATGCAAAAGATGTGCTAAGGTTTTAAAAAGATTGTAAACGGCTGCGCGCTTAGTGACGAAACGCACCAAACAGTGTGCTATATGCTAATGAGTAAATTTTAGATAGTGACCAAAGTAGATAACAGCACTTTTGTACTTGGAAGGTGCAGTAGTCACTTTTTTTCCCCTGGTTGAGAGGTGCTTCTGCTGATTTTCTTTACTTACACCACTGGGAGCGTGTAAAATAAAATAGTTTTACAGGCTACGCCATGTCTATCCTGCTCCACTTTGTGACTTTGTGAACTTCGCCTGGCTCTGCCCTCCAGCCTCATTATTTAGTCTGGCTCGGCTCACGGGGCGTATGCGCAATGTCTTCGCTGCCAGAGGATGTCGCCTACGTCATTGTCGTCAATTATTTTCGCATGTGTGTTGCTACGTAATGGCGTAATGTTGCTTTAATATCATTATTTCGTCATTTGCTGCTGGTGACCCCCCAAGGCAAAATTATTTCATGCGACGCCGAATAACGAATTCAATTTGCGAATTTCTGGCAAGGCCAAAAACACAGGAATGATTGGGGTGAGAATGAGGGACGGAGTCCCTTGGTATCGTATTATTTGCCGATACTAAACGATAATTTATTTCTAACTGCGTCGAAAATTTGCTTTCGAAATTTGTTAGCCGCGGGCGCTGAATTATGCCATGTATGGGAGGAGAATTGTAAAATCGGAGGGAAATTAATTTTCCATGCATTTGCCGGGCCCAATTGTGCGAACAATTTATTGCTCCAGCTAATGTTTGGCCCAAGGATAAATTCGCGTGTATCTCGTTCGACGGATTCCAAACGTCGAAACACTTTGAATAATTTAAGCAATTTGTGATTGACTCTTCCCTCTCGTTAAATTGCGAATTGAAAATGCCTCGAATTTTGATAAAACTTTTCGTTGCTCTGACCAAGCGCGTCCACTCTATTTTAACAAATGAAATATTCATACAACTCAAGAACCTTTCAGTTAAAATAGGAAATGAAAAATTTACGAGGACACCATTTGCATACGCATAAGTACAATTTTCCATTCGCAGTTAATGCGAACTTTCATTCTGCATATTTAATTTTTATAACCACTTATGCTAATATTAAATACACTTTTAAGCTGCTTTAAGCCCCGAGCCAGAAACTATTTTCCCCCATTATGTTTTTATTTTAAATGCAGATGGCTTATAATTCCCGCCAAGTATTTTTTATCCCCAGCCGGCGAGATGCTTTTTATTTTCTTCTCGTTGACTTGCGCTCCGCCTGATGAAAGTCAGTTTAATTCCCGCCTCCGCTGTTGTGTAGAACCATTGTTTCAGCCATTTTTGCTGGCAGCGGGCGGAGCCCAGTCAAAGAGGCGAAAAGTTGTGTAGTCGCATACATAAATAAGGGACGTGGGCGAGCAAAAAATTATAAGCCTTTGTTTGTCGGATAGTCAGCATAATGAAACCCCAAAACGCTGCAAAAAGGAGGCAGCCCATTAGGGCAATGGAGAGACGCTGATAAAAAGTCGGAGAGTTCTTCTCGGATATTATTATCAGGAGACGAACTCTGACATGCAAAGTGCATTTGGCTAAACTAAAACGTAGTTAAAAAGTCGCATTACTCCCCATCACTTGAAAAGTTCTCCATCCCACTTAACACTTGGCATTTTTTCCTCTCCCTTGGTTTTAACTCTTTTGCAGATTGCATTTTTCGCTCATATTTTCTTGGAGCGAATTTCTCACATTTTTGCATAAATTTGCATGAGAAATTACAGTTTGAGTTGGTCCGAGTATCTGTCTCCTCTTCGGACTTTTTTGCTTTTATCGGGCGAAGTTTTATGCAAAAACAATAGTTTTCCCAGGAGTCATGTGTTGAAAACTGTTAGTTCACTTCTTGTGGTTCCGGCTATTTACTGAAAAATTATAAAGAAATTCAGAGGAAGGCGATTCCCAGAGATAGGTATCTGTAGTGGCTGCATTTAAAGCCATTTCCATTTTCCACTATCGCCCCTCCGTTTTTGCTGCCCCTGCATGGGTATTTTCATACCCACTTAAGCAGGGGAGGCAAGACAGTCATTTCAATAAACTCAAATAACAATGCCAAGGCAAGTAAGTCAGAAACATTTTCATTTCCATTTCCAGTCAGACAACTGCTAAACAATTTTCCTTCCACCTCCTGCCACTTCCCCGTGGTCCCGGCATTCCTTTGCCGGGGCTTTGACTTTGCCTTTGGACTCGGATTTCTTTTTATATTCGTGCAGATCCTTCGTTTCGTTTGCCTTCCCAACTCGGTTAAGCACCAAAACTGATTAAATTTCCGGAAATACATGTCTGCGAGTGTACCAATCGATATGTGTACTATAAAGAAGCAATTTTTTCGACATACGGCCACATAAATGGGAGCACTGAATATAGAGCATTCGCATCGTTGGCGTCTTTCAACGATTTGAACTTTTGGTTTGTCGCAGAGGAAGAATTGATTATAGCAGCTTTTCTTCTCATTTTATTGTAGTAGTTTGAGTAAAAAGTAGTTATATTCACTGGAAATAAATTGTATAATATCATATCGCATGAAAATCCCTCAATATCTTCAGTGATTCTGCGAAGATCCCAAGACATCCCTAATACTCATCAAATGAGTTATACCTTTTCCTCATGTATCCTCTTTATGAGGCTTGAGTGTGTGCTTCGGTTCCCCTCGGAGAAGGCTGATTATGGACGAAAAAATCGGAGCAAACAAATATCCATTACACCTAAGGATTGACCCAACTTTGAACTTTATTGCCCATGGACCGACCTGCCGGCCACGGCCGCCTTCTAATTGCTTGGCCCACAATTCTTAATTTAGTTGTGCTACTTAAGCAGTTTAATGCCTCGGCGGCAACGACTGCTCCTCGTCCAAAATGCCTTTCATCCACCCTCGCCGCCGCCCACAGACAAATTAATGACCCTTGGACCGGGTAAAATAACTGAGGCTGAGGCTGCGGATGCGGACGCGGATACGAGTGCGGATGCGGATGCTGCGTCTAGCTGGCGCAGAATTTATGGCGCAAGGAGCAGAGAAAAAGTTGCGGCAGGGCGGAAATTGCGGCCAGTTGCAAAGTCAAGAGACTACTTTTTGCCTTTCCGAAGATGTAATTCCCCGACCTTCCGTGATAAAACGTTCTCCACAGCAATTCCCTGGGCCGCTTATCGCGTTTTGATTTTTAATTAAAGCAAAAGTATTTCACAAACTGGAATTTCGTTTCGTTTATTTGCAATTAAATTAGGCAAACAACATGAAAACACTCCCGAATCCAATTATCTCTTCGAGAGCCGAGATACAAATTGCAAATGTGAATAAAGTCATTTCGGAGACTGCCGCACATATACAAGTTGTATACAAATTTGAACTTTTGACAACTTTTTGTTTTCAGTCCAAAAGTTCGCAAGAATTTCGGGGAGAAGCGGCAAAGTTGGAGATGTTTTTGCTGTCATGTAATAAGGCGGCATTATTGTGTACACAGAATCTCTGAGTGTGTTCGAGCAGGATCTCGGGCCTTCAAATGTCTTTAAAAAAGCAGGGAAGTAAGTAAGGGCCTGAGGAGCTAGGGCCGGACGTCGGCTGTTGGCTGACGAATAAATGGATACTTGTCACACTGTTTGGCTTGAGTATCCCACCGCAGCGTGGCTCTTAACTCGTTCACAATCACAATAGCCAAATAAAACAAAGCGCCTGTGCAACAGTGCGTATGATTTACGGTGTTTACCAGGGAGTGGGCGGAAGTGAAGTTAAGTAAAGTAAAGTCACTACTGCTGCGGACAACTTGATGGCGTTGTTTGTCGAGCAACCTAAGGAACTCGCACTCTAAAATCCCTTCTGGTCTGCCCTCTGTTTGCTCATGTGACTCGGCGTCTTTGCCTGGGGGAAATTATATGCGGGAAATGTAGTCGAAACTCGCATAATAAATGAAAGCACCAGCCAGCCAACGAGGCCCACCCTGACGGAATGTGGGAATAACTCAATTTCCAGGAATACAATTAATTCAACTAGTGAGCCGAGGATTATGGGCGAGGCGGCAGCCGAGTCTCATTACTTTGCTAATGATCTGCATAATAATTTACTTACACTTGAGGGCATCATATAATTAAAATTTTCCACCAGCTCCGAGTCACTGATTCAATTAATACCCTGCAGAAGGGTCGCTCTTGGTGATTGTCTAAATTGTATCTCGGGTGTTTAATTAAAAAGCAATTTATAAATACTTATTAATATCGAACAAGTCTTTAAACGGAAATCAGTTTGTCTGCTTTGTTTCTTCATTAACGTTTAATTACCAAGTATTCAGTTATTCTCTTTGTAAAGTTAGCTTACTTAAATTAAAATTGAAAAGACAAGAACTATTTTTTCTTTCAAGTTTTACAGGGGTTTTACTGCTTAGAATATGTTTAATATATATTAATATGTCCCAACGAACTGAATAACTATTCTAGCTATTACTGTAATTTGATCCCTCTGCCTTAGACAAACTGTTTGCCATCCAAATACGCAAATGGCGCGTGTCGGGTTAATTATTAAGCATAGTTTAAGTGCCACATGGCGTGGAGTGGAAGGTCTAATAAAGTGCTCCGTCTCTGATCCGATTGCAGCCTCATCCGCCATGGAAGGACCTCCTCTAGAGCCCCAGAAGCCGTCGGCCAGCGCCTCCTCATCCGCCTCCTCGGAAGCCCGCTCGTCGCTGAGTACGTGAACGTCTTCGCGGAGAATGTCCGCTTGCATGACAATTGTAGCGTGCCGGCATTCAGAAAACGCAGCAGCAGCAGACGACGCGGCTGAGCGCGCAATACGTGAAGTGATTCCCAACGAGCAGCGGCAGTAGGACCAACAGGACGAGGACAAGGACACCCCATCCAGCATCCAACGCACATGCACGACAGAAGGGCTTAGCACCTGCACTCGAGCCGCAGACAGCAGCGGAGCCGACGCACGGAATAAGTAAGTGCGAGCTGAATAAAAATACCTTCCACCAAAAAGGGAAGAGTGTGTAAGGGGCACAGCAGCTGGGCTCATCTGTAGGGTCGTTCTTCGGCTTACAAGACCGTCGAGCACCTTACGCGGGACAAAGGCGCAGGATTACCGCTCCTTCAACAACCAATATCGGGGTCCAGTTCGAATAGGCTTCATTTTTTTTTGAAAATTGTTGGAATAATAATACGCTTTAATCTATTTCTGATCATTAAGAAAACTATTCGCATATGTGAAAGATCCAAAGATTTTAAATTCAATTTAAATGTTTTTCACTTTCTTTTCCTCCCTTGCAGTTTTTGAATACGCATTTAATTATTTTTCAATCTAATTAACTTAACCAGACTTACCGTACCTTTTTGTTTTTGCCCTGATTAAAATATTTCAGGATCTTTAAGACTACTTTATTATTCCAAACTTTTTAGTTGCTCTTTTTATGTGTTTAACGTTTTTAAATTATGCCCACTTTTTTGGAAAAGAACTATTGAAATAGTTGGTTTAACAGCATGTCCTAAGTTAACTAAGTTTTTTTTTACTTTTACCAGAATTTGACTCATCACCAATCAACCACTAGGCTTCCCTTTAATAAGCGTGGGGTACTCCGAAACAGACCCTTTGAAAGCCTTTCGTCAAAATCTGCTTATCGGGACGACCACATCCTTCGTGTGGCTCCTTCGAGTTGTTGATCCAATGACCCAATGTCGCCAGTAAGGCAATGAAAAGGCTCTGGCTTTGTTCCCTGCACCTTAACCCTCCATCGCCCCACCTCCCAGTCTCGCCACGTAGGCATTCTCCTCGTGTTGTCAGGAGCCTCTGCCTGCCTGCCTGCGAGACTGACATGTCTAGCATATGCAAAATGCCAACTGTCCTGGCCACCCAACCCATCCCGTCCCCAAAAACCCCTTTGCTGGTACCTTTATTCTTGTTGTCGGCTACAACAAGGGCAAGGACACTACACCAAGTGCAAACAAGGTGATGCTTCAGCAGGCAAACATACCGAAAAACAAGATGAGCAGAGGGGTAAGGCAACGAGTGGACGGGTGGATTTTTACCCAGTTTATGCCGCTTTCTTTTTGGGGAAATGCCTCTAGACAGACTACAAAAACGGCAGTGAGGACCGAATGAAATGCTCCAAGGCACACACTAGGCGGAATTGCCTCGAAGAGCGCAAAAGAGCCCAAATGAAGAATGCTGAAAATGCTTTATAGAATTTGAACTCAAGTTTAATCAGATAAAGTTCTAGCGATTTGGGGTAAACTATAAAAAGGGTTTGAATTGGGGGCTTGTATTTTATTGTAAAGTAAAAGCTTGCTTTACAACAGTCTACGCCTTTTGCTTTGAAGTTTAAAACCAGCATCATTTGTTTGGTTTTTGCCATAGTCAAGTTACATAACTTTTTACAGTTTTTTAATATTCGATAAAACACATTAATTACATTTAATTGAACTTGTTTTTCTTTGCAGCTCACCTAAACTCACATTTTTTGCACAAAAAAGCAGCCAAAAACCTATAGCTGTTGTAAAGTACAATTAAAAGAGGACATAAAAAGTGTGAATCCTTGCCGAGACTGGCAAAGCGAGAGCAGGCCAAGACACAAACAGCTATCTTGTGGTCAATTATACCAGGGCAGAGGGCGGAACAAGTATACAACAGCAGTCGGACATCAGTTATCGGAAAACAAGGACAACATTGCGACGTGGCCATTTTGACCAATAGTAATAATGGTTATGTTGCTGCACTCGAAGCGACAACTCCCGCCATCAGCAGCAACGAGAACGCGGCGGAAAGTGCCGCCCCCCGCGAGGCGGAGGGCGTGGTCGTCCCTGCTGATCCTGGTGCTCCTGGATGTGTATTACCCCGGGTGTTCCGCCGCTGGCATTAGTTACAGCAGCAACAGCGGCAACCTGAGCACCTCGCAGAAGGGTCCCTCGTCTCCCTCCGGCGGCCTCGTGCTGATCGGTTCCAGCAGCGCCACCTCCAGCTCCGTGCCCTCGTTGTCCCTCACCTCATCCTCGTCGGTAGGCTCCTCCTCCGCCAGCAGCTCGGCCTCCTCTGCATCCGCCACGAGCAACAGCGGATCCGGTGGCAGTCGCAGTGGAAGACCCACCAGCAGTAGCGGCAACTCCAACTCGAACTCCAACCCGAACCATGATCAATTACCCGCTCAGCTATCCTCGCGGATTATCCACACACGCAATGGCGCCATATCGGGCGTAATTGTCCAATTAGACGGCAGGCACTTGGATCCGGTCGAGGCGTACCGGGGAATCCCCTACGCCTCGCCGCCGGTCGGCAATTTACGGTTCATGCCGCCCGTCTCGGCGGCCATGTGGTCAGGTGTCAAAAAGGCGGACAGGTGAGTCGGCTGCACATATTATTCAGAGCGGGGTATTAGGCGCCATGAAACCGGGATTATCCTTAATTGCTTCGTTTCGCTTCGGAAACTATAGGAAGTCGATTTTGGAATAATAATTTCAAGAGGTATTATTTAAAAATATGTGTATTAAGATACACCTTGTAAGGTTGCGTGCCTTAAGATTTTTACTGAATTTAATACCTATAATGTAGCAAAAGAACTCTATTCTTTGCCCAGTATTTTAGGAAGCTTATTATAACCCATAAGCTGGGGTTTGCAAAAGCTAAGAATACATATTTGATAAACATATACGAAGCTAAAATTCGAAAAAGCTCACCTAAATGGTAACCTAGAATAAAGAATTCCTGTACAAAAATTTAATTCATTACAACTTTTTGGAATACTAGGCAAACCCTTTAATTTTAAGCAGAAAGGTAACAATACATTTTTGGAAATCCCACGAATTTGTCCACCCAATCCCATCAGAGTCGCCACGAACCCTCGTCCAAGTAATTTAATAAGTTACCAAAGAAGTCCCCCGATGTCCACTTTGTGACAGAAAGCTTTGTCCATCTAAAAGCATTAAATCATTCCGCAAAAGGGTTGATTTTGATGTGCCTTTCGAGTGCATAAAATGATCAAAATGCCATAAGTCAAGGGCCCAGGCAGCGAGTCTCCCGAGAGTGCCCAACAATTGTCACCTCAATTAACCGACTCATTATTGAGTCAAGTGCGCAGGCGGCGGTCCGAAAATGTCGAGGGCCCGGCAACTGAGTAACTGAAAATAATGAAAGTAATGGAAAACGCTGCATCCCTTTCGCGGCCCGCGACACAATGGGCATAACGATAATGGCTTCTGGAAATGCCGAATGAAAAAATGGGAAAACACAAGTCAAAGGTCAGCTTAGTCGGCGGGCTTCCGCTCGGAATATCTCGCAAATTAAATATTTACGCTGTCGCCGGCGGCAAACTGCGCTGCGGGACGAGCGGCAGCTACACAGCAGCATCTAATTTACAAATGCTCCCAAGTGGCAAATCATTATTCACAAAGATGCCCAGAGATATTCCAGGTTCCCTTGTTTACCATTGTTATAAAAAGGGAAGCGAAATGGGGCCGCGGCGCCGCGAAAGTTTTCCCCTTTTCGAGACCCAGAACCAGACCCATAATGGCGATGGAAAAGGGCGGCCAAATCAGTACAGCGCACAGCGGAGACTGGCGAATAAAATATAATTTTTCAAGTTTAACAAAGAACACCACCTGCGGCCTCGCGGCAGACTGATGATTCTCGCATTCTCGCATTTCCCCGCCAATTTTTGGGTAATTCCAGCCCCCGGACGGGCCGGCTAACGGACGGATTCCGTCTTCTGCCGCATCATCTCCACTTTTCCGGAGGGCGGGCGGCTTTATTTGTCAGGCCGTCCTGTTGACAGCGGGGGTCAGTCGCAAGAGGAGCCAATAAAACGGCTTGAGTAATGGTCGGAGGTTTTTCAGCACGTCAGCGTAATAAAGTTGTCCACGGACAGTTGGCGCAATAGGTCATTAGCCTGATTTTGGCCGGGAAATAGATACCTCTCAGGTTGTGGAGGCCAAAATGTCCGGATTGTGTTGTGGTTTGGCTGGAATTTGGCTTTGGTTTCGTTCGTTTATCATTGGTTTAGTTTCTCTTTTATAACCAAATAGCTAACATGGTTTCCACTTCCCACATTTATGTGATATTATGTTTAGCTTTTCTAGTTATGATTTTATTTATTATTCATTTTTTTTTATTATTTATGAAATTTTAATTTAATTTACTCGACCACTATATAACCTATATAGTTACATCCCAAATCGAGATATGCATTACTAGTTTTATCTACCTACCTGTGCTGGCCCCTCCCCCGTCTGCATTCCTCCTTTTGAACTAAAGTTTGCCCTGAATTTCCACAACAAAAAAAAACAAACTTTGCGGGGCCGCATACTTTTTCACCACAAGTTGCCCCCCAACTTTCATCGGCCACATTGCACAAATAATTCCTGACGACCACAAAAAATGGAGGCAACGCAGGAAAAAGAAGAGGAAATTATGTCCACACATATTCCTAGCCCGCCAAAGGCAGCAGCTGTTCATGGCTTTGACAAGCCACGCGTGTCACCACCAAGCCCCCAACCACCCACTCCCAGCACCCGCTTTTCCAACCTCATCCACGCATTTCCCCGACCAGCGTCTTTAATAAAAATGAAATAAATTCCGCCAGCCACTTTGCACTTTGGTGCTGTTGTTCCGACGGCTGCACATTGGTCCTGGTCGTTGCCTGTGGCGTAAGGATTATGAAAAACAAGCGGATTAGTGGCCAACCTCTCCTGACCAGGTTCCCGGTTCCGGGGCGTACGGGTCCCCGGTTCAGGCTCATAAACGAAGTGTAAAAATCGCAATAAACTGACGAGTTTTATGCATGACGCCAAAGTTTTTAATAAAGACGAAAGTAAAAGCCCCACGCAGAAACGCTAAGTGGGGAAACTCAAGTTAACGATTTTCCTAATAAAAAAGCGCATTAATGAATGGCGGGCAGGGGCTGGGCGGAGCTGGTTGGGTGGTTAGGTAGTAGAAGGACCTTCAGAATGTGCGTGCAGCAGTTTGAGAGGCATCTCTTTCGCCCCGGCAAACAGAAGCTGGCTCCGTCATTAAAAACGTTAATTCCAATTTGAGGCTCAAGAGCAAATGGTAACCGCAAGGCGGTGGAGGGTTAAGGCAGGATGGAAGTGGGGTGGGGGTGGGGATGGGGGCATCTCGAGGACATCAGCCGCATAAATTGCCGACTGACTCGGCGGCGGCGGCGCTACAAACTGTTGCCCGTTTTAAATGAAATTGCGAAAATTCATTTTAAATTGGATTTTATTTAATTTGACTGCGGCAAGAAAGCTTTACGCCCGAAGGAGATTTTCCGACCAAGGTGTGAGTCCGCTGTCCCCGCGTCTGTGTCGCCTGCCAATCTAATTTGTGTGAGCGTTCGGAGGGATGGGAAAATCAGGATGAGGACGACAACCTTCTGGCCCGTTGGCCACAGGTAAAATTAATCTATTTTACTTGACGTGGCCGCAATGTCGCGTATAATTTTATGCGATCTGGTGCCCTCCGTTCGTCACCCACCGTTCCCCATTGAAGTCTGCACAGGGAAAAACAAAATATTTCAAAAGATAATGGTTATGATTAATTTTAAAAATTTTATACGAAATTATTTTTGCTTAATATTTTTACAAATTATATAATGTTTTTATTATTTCCTAATTTTATGAATGGCCCTAACTTTTGTCTCTCTGTATATGCGTGTATTTTTCTGCTTGGCTAAGATTATGCTTTTGTTTGATGTATTTAAGCCGAAAGCGCCAGCGGATCTCTGGCCGGGCTGCTGTCCTGGCTACCATTTATTTACCACAAAGCGCTGGAACCCCTCCTCCGGGAGGGGAGCCCCATGGAGCCCCGGAACCCTGACCCTTGAAGCTTTGTCTGCTCTCGAGTCTCCTCTCCCCTGCATGCAGATTAGCCGGCCTTCCACTCAAATGTACACAAAACTCGGGCATTTCGGGCCTGCTTTGCTTTATGTTTTGTTTGTGAATTCCAAATTGCATATATTCCGGAATACGAGAGCAGGAGAATGCCGAGCAACCATGGCTGTAACCTTGTTTACTTTTGACCGCGTGCTGTTTCTCACTGCTCAGGGTCACCATCTTCAAATTGTTTGCTCGAATTTCGCAGATATCTGTTTGTGGCAAATAATCTGCGTTGAGAGCTGGCCGTGTTTGGAAGATGCAATCCGATATTAGTTACTAGTCGTTACGCAAATATGCTGAGAATGTTCAGGCAGGGCAAAACAAAGGTCCTGTACTCAAGGACATACCTCAATGCAGAAGGAAATGCTTTAAGAAATGTTCAGACTGGGCTTTAGAAGACCTTGATATAATGCGAGATACATTAGTATGTAAATTATGCACAGCGCTGAACTGCAAATTATACCTAGACAAACTTGATCTATCCTTGCCTACTCCCGGTAAAATTATAAGGTTAAATCGGATATTTAAGTAATCCTAATAAAACAATAAAAGTAAACTAATAGCGAAAAATAACAATGTAGACATACAAAATAAATACGAATGGCTTTTATTATTTTTTTTATCAGAAACATCGTTGTCAAATCTTCTGCCTGACTTCTGTTTTCCACTCTTTTTAAGACTCTTCCTTACTTTGAATATCCGAAAGTATTTTCCTACCTTTATCACGTACCAGCTCAATAAATGCAATAGTAAAGCATACGATGGCTCTAAAGTAAATTGCCCCAGCGAGAAACATGATTATTCGCCCCCTCAGCTGTCTGTAAAATCTACAAGTAATTATCAAGTTTTAATGCCCTGCCATTTGCATAGGCTGCATCGATGGCGAGAAGAACTCACCCTGACCTTAATTGCGGCACCCGCTTTATTAGCCCAACTCAGCCACTCCCTTGGAGCTGTGTACCTGCACCACCGCACCGCCCGACCCACCTCCAGCACCACCTGTACTGCGTACCACCCGTTCTTATCTGCGAAAGTTCAGCGGTTGCAAAGTGGCATAAACAAGATCGCTTGCCACTTGAGAAGTGTGCGCCATTCGTTTGCCATGGGGGCAACATTAAAAAGGCAAAATGTGGCTTTTATGACCTCGAACGGGGGGTGGGGCGTGGAGGTGCTTCGTTACCTGCCCGGACCACTACAACTACGCCAGTTGCCGTTAAAACTTTTCACTTTCATTATTTTTAATATTTTCTGCTCATCCAAGCTGCTTCGACCAGGGCTCCTGGCTCCTGTTCATGTGGCTGCAGGCTTCCGTGGTTGACACCATGTCCGCTACATTAAAAAAAAGGCAAGGGAGCACAGAGCCCGAAAATGAAACTTTTATTACCTGCCTTATTGTTTTGCCATAAAATTAATGATTATTATGGCAATCGCATGGCCACCACAAGCGTCCATTAAGCTGGCGACCCACCGAGGGTCAGCTCCAAGTAGATTCCCCATTTTCTGCGAGGCGTTTGGAATGCCATAAAAACCAAAAATTAAATACACTCGCCATGGTAAACAAAAAGCAGCAGTGCGCAGCGTTGGCGGTAATAACAAAGATAAAAGGGCACCAGCGAAATAAAGTTAAGGAAATTAAATAAAATAAATTCCCGTTTCGCAATGTCATTAATGTTAATGCATTTTGGGATGACTGAAAGAGGAAGCCTCATAATGGCCAGCCGATATGGAGGGGAATGGGCGAGATTTTCGCCCTTAAATGCTCCTATTGATTTTCGCTTTATGACAATTTGATGGCCAACAGGAGTTGTGGCTGTTAATGAGTTAAGCCGACTACTTAAAGGGATCCCAGCACTCAACTGTAAGTTAGGAGAAGTTCTGGGGGCCCTTCTGTCTTGACGAGTGGAATTCTCAGGGAAATCGCATTGCCCCTAATTCATTAGTGGCCACAGATGCCTCCAATTGCTTGCCAATCCTCTCAGAAGGTCGGCATTTCAACAAGCCTTCCACTGGCATCATGAAATTTAAACGCAATTTTACCCATGCCACGTGTCTTTCCCTGGAATCGTTAGAAAACTGGGATGAATGTGTGTCGCCCGGCCACACATAGATCAGATTAAAAACAAATAATAACAATGCCAGCCCAAAGCAGTTGGCAGGGCCGAAACCACTGTACACTGAACAGAAAGTCATGATCGGTCTACTAACAATTTTTAACATTTCGAATTAAGAACTTTCATTAAATGTGTTTTTATACCTTTTTACCAAACTAAAGTTGGGTTGGCATAAGATTATTTAAATTCCGAATTTCTAACAATTACAAAATATTACTTTTCTTAAGAAAGGCGTTTTCTTGTGTATGGAAATTGTAACTATTGTAAATACATTTTTCATAGCTCAAAAAATACTGACAAAACATAACCATTTGTATAGGAAATGGGATGTTGATGAACCAAGATGTTTATGACATAACGCCTTGTGTAACTTTGGGCAACTTCCCAATTTTTTCCCGTGTACACCGAGCCCCATCAGATTCATAAATGAGCGCAAGGCCAGAAGAGAGAAGGCTCCTGGCATTTGAATGGCCTGAATGTGGGAACAGAGGGAGAAAATCAGTAAATTGCACAAGTGCACATACGGAGGGAGTTCTGCAAATGGGGAAAATCGAACGATAAGAGCCAAATCGAAAACCAATTTACTAGGATCGAAAATAAGCCTCGGCCAAAAAGAGGAAAATGCAAAAAAGGAGAGCGAAGAGGCACCCAAAAAAACCAGAAAGCAAATTAAAAGACAAACTTTGCGTTCAAATCAAAAAGTTGTTATGGCCAAAAGACAATCACGAAGTTTACGTTAACTCGGCCTCTCCGCCAATCATTACGAACTCCCTCCGAAAGATTACACAATTTCTGCAAATTAATCTATTTATAACGACATTCGAGGTCGGGCGTAAAAATAAGCCTATTTACCGAAAACTTTTTTCGCTTATTTTGTGTCGGGGTGGGGAAACTTTTTTAAGCAAGAACCGGCAAAATGCCATGAGGGAAAATTCCTCCTCTGACGAGCCTGGCACTGAAATCTCTTTCGATTTTACAGATTCAGCCCGGTCTGCCCGCAAAGATTGCCGGACATCCACAACGAGACGGCGGCCCTGGAACGAATGCCCAAGGGCAGGCTGGAGTATCTGAAGCGACTGCTGCCCTATCTGCAGAATCAATCAGAGGACTGCCTCTATCTAAATATTTATGTGCCCATACAAGGTGAGTGCGGGGTTTTGGGTGGTCTTCGGCTAACACCAAATAAGTGTGCTATAATTTTTGCTTTATTTTACTTTTTGCACCCAGCTAAAACCAAGAAAAATGACATGACCATGCCGGGGGACTGAGTCTTGTTTATTTAGCACTTTCCGAGGCATTTGAAAAAATTGGCAGTGGGCTGGTTTGGGCCACTCGCTCCAATTTTTCTTCCCTCCGTTAATCCCTGAGGCCAGCGCCAGAAAAGGGTCAGCCTCGGTAAAGTTTTAAAATCTTTTTTTATTTTTTCGCTTGGGTTTTCTCTTTTCTGTGCCTGTGCTACACGCAAATGGACAAATGTTGGGGCATTTTTCAAATTCCCAAGAAAAAATACGCTAAGCTGAAAAGAAGGTCCAAGACCCGAATGCAAAGTGGCCGAATGTATGCCTAAAAGTATGTCTGGTCCTGTCTGGAGAAAATCCAAAACGATTTGCCACATTTGTCTGCAGCTGATTTGCTTTTTGAGTTGTTTAAGGGTGAAAGTGGTTTGGGATCCATTAAAACAGAACTTTACGAAATTAAAGAAATATATGTATATAAGGGCTAGAAAGGTTTGGTTGTTTGTAAAACGAATACCTGAAATTTATATTTGATTAAAAAGTAGTATATGTGTTTTTTTTGGGTACAGCAAATAGTGAATATATGGGGGCTTTCACACAAATCACTAGAGGTTTTAAATCTATTTTTAATGATATTTTATGCGCCTAAAAGTATGCAATAAAGAAATAAAGTCACCTTCTTGAATGTATTGTAACGTTGAGTTTGAAATATATTGTTGCATACCTTTAGACACGTAGAGCTATTTTGGCCTAATCAAATTATTTATGTTCACAGAAAAATACCCCGATGACTGGAAACAAGTAAACCATTTTAGAAATATTTCGACCCACATATTCAGAAAAAATTCAGATTCCCTATTTATCGACCCATCCGGTTGGCTGTCCGTCAGTCTGCCCGTCAGTTTCAGTTGGCCACTAGGAAATGCAACGGCAGCGAACTCCAACGGAGACGCCGCCGTTCGACAGGGTAGTAAATTACATTTTAATTAAAACCCAAAGGAGCGTTGGCCGTGGGGAATCCGGACGTGTAACTGGGGCTTAATGGGAACCATCAGCGGCAGTCAGTTATCCCAGCTAACTGAGCCAACTCCGGCAGGCCAGGCAACTCTGGCAGCTCAAACAGTGCGGCACCTGTCAGCCCAGAGTCGAAGAAGTGCACTGCGAATCGAAGTAAATTTGATTGTCTATCAGCGCGTTAAGAGCTAAATTTAATATACTGTGCGGCGGCAATGGAGTTTCAGCAGCAGAGCGACTGTCTTTCAGTCTGTCAGCCAGATCCCCGGCAAGACAGTCGTCCATCATTCGGGAGACAGTTGCCTTGATTTCGCCGGCGGCTTTCAATTAACTTACAGTTTGCCGGGGCGTGTACTTAATGTATTTGCCGAGCTCTCCGCTTCCAACCGAATGAAATTTAGATACATTTCCATGGCTTTTTGACATTTGTAATTGCGATGTAATTCGAAAGCTTATTTATTTAGCATAATCAAATCCAACAGTTATCTTTGTCTAATAAAATTCCCCCTGATTAACTGTGAGTATTTGGGGAGTCTTGCTTTCGAGTGGTTTAAGTTTTTTGCCAGCTTGTATCTTGAAATTGAAACTTTAAGTTAAAATACTTAATTAATAAATAATAAATATTTGTTCGCCTCCGTCTCTAAAATATGTATTAAATACAAGTCAGCCCCATATTTAACCTCATATTTCATGAATTTCATCGTACCCTTTATTGAAATACCATTTACCCCCACTTTCCCTTGCATTAGGGTGTCCAATTAAATTAATTTATGTTGTTATAACAACGGTACACTTTTTTTCGGCTAGCTGATAAGGAAAATGTCGCCTTGTCTCAGCATGAAAAATGAACAAAAGTAAATACCTATAGAATAAACAATGATTCGCTGAAGTATGAAAGAATTTACATTTTACCTGCAATTTGTCTTCGACAGCAGATGGCAGAAGGGTCTCTGCCGATGAAGGCGTACCAACTTCGCTGAGTTGCAAGAGTTTTCATTTTTTTACATTTATTTTCTTTGGGAAATTATGATAAATTGTTTGGGCCCGAAACTTGAGACGCGGTCCCAAATTGAATTGGAAAATGTGTACGTTCTCCGAGTGCAATGTTCATCTTCAAGGGCAGCTAATTGAACGAGCAATTTGTCGGGGGCAGCGCAAGCAAAGGGAAAATTAAATGTCTGGCTTTGATAATTGGATAAGCAGTCCCCGAAACACAGGAAAAATTTTTGCACACAGCAAGGCCATCAGAGATAAGGACATATTTACAGGGGATAACAACCTCAACCGATCCGAGACCTTGAGCATTTCGTAATAAATCTTTGAAAAGGAGGCATGAAAGGAAAGAAAGAATATGCAAATTTTTGACAGTTTAACTTAATGAGCCGAGGCCCCACGCTGCTCAACTGTCAGAAGGGCACCTAGATGCATAAATCATTATTTATTTGTGTCGGCTCACGTCGAAGTAAGGGGCCAGATAGGAAAAAAGGCGATCTGAGGCAGGTCTGAGTTTATAATCGCTTATAATCAGTGATGGGGGGCACCCGCTAGAGTCGATGAGTCAATACGGAGAGAATTGCATATATAGAAGATTGTTAAGATTATAAATAAGAAATGTGCAGTCTAGAAATATTTATTTATTCCACGGAAAACATTTAAACAAACTTAAAATTAAAAAATAAATTTTAAAACTTTAAGTTCTAAACAAGCATAATTATATTGTCAATCAGTTTTCATTTCCTTAATAATATAAAATGTTTCTAAATGTTCTGTTACAGTTGTAATATTGCACTTCAATTTAAAAGTAAAAAAAAGGTTTATAAAAGGTCCATATTTATAATATATAATACATTTATTAAGAGATGAGAACTAAAAAATCCTACAATTTACGCATCTCTGATTGTACTATCACCGTTAGAACATTCAAATCCGTTAAGGTGATTTTATTCCAAGGCTGGATGCCAAAAGAATGAAAGATTGTTTAGCGCTTTTTGTTGCTGAGGCGAGCCCCACTTAATGTTGGAATATGTATGAATTTTCTGCGTAGAAAGTGAAAAATATACTTTTATTATCCTTACCACACACAGAAGCAGGCACACATAAGCGCATAAATCTCCTGTGCCTTTTTGTAGTCTACTTTTTGCGCTCCGTTTACGGATTCGGGGAGCCGGGATTCGGGACTCTGGACTCTGGACTCGGACGGATATGCAGCTAGTTTAATCTACTTGGACATGACAATAAAATTTATATCATCTTAGCTTTTCCCTCTTTTGGGCGGCTGCTTAGTGAAGTCCTTTCTCGCCTCTGTGGCTTTTATTTGCTCCTTGGTATTGCCTGCCTTTTGCTCTTGGCCCTGCGCTTCATTTGGGCCACTTTCTCATCTCATCTCGTCTCATTTTATTTTATTTGCTGCCTTTTTTATGGCATTATTGTTGTTGCCGTGTCCGTTGGCGTTTTCTTTTAAGTCCTGCGCTTGTTCCCGCCGAGGAAAAGCGTAGACGGAAAATGTATAAAAATAAAAAATAAACATACAAATGCCACATTAAGCATGATTTGCCGCTTTTCCAGGCAAAGTCCATTGGGCTTTTTATTCCCCGAAAACCCAGCCCCTTTGGACCCTCATCTGGCTTTGCTCGTTCGTGTGTAGATTTCAAGTTTATCAGCTGCTTGAATGTCGGCCATATTTTGTGCTTAACTGACTTTTGTTGCCCACTGAGAAATGGACCTCTATCCCCCATCCCTGCAGTGGTGAAAAATTAATGTCATAATTTCTAATCTCCAGCATTTCCATGTGATTAACCTCTCCAAGCCTCACTTAATGGCGCATTATGACAGGGATTGTTGCCCATTGACCAATTGATATATGTGTGCCAATGGCTTTCTGGACCTTTTTATTTTCAAAAGAAAGAAGCGTGAAGCACGAATCCGATGCATCTATATTTTCCATAAATCCGTGCCCCGGCATTGTGGCTGAATTCGTAATGAAATTTTTCCTTTGTGTCTTTGGTTTCGGCTGAATCCAATAAGCCAATCGAGTTTGGTGAAAGGTTATTTGATTGCGTGAGCCAGAAAATAAACAAATATTTTTCATGGGCATTGAATGCTGGCGAAGTGGTTCTTGAAATTGATATGAGCCATTGAAAAGGGGTCTCCTTTGAAAAGTACCCCAAAGCGAAATTTTGTTATATTTGTCAATGGAGACAAAGTAGTACCTGAACAATGTCCCTTTAAATGTCAAACATTATCCAGTTATTCTTTCTTAGTATACACAAAGTTTGCATAAATTCAGTGGCTAAATACCGAAACTATTTGTTTTACATATTATTTTTATGTTATTTTTTAGGTCAGACATAACTAAAATTATAAGCCTAATGGGATCTTACGAATACTATTTGTCATAGTAATCTTATTTCAGCAACCAAATTTTGATAGTTTTTACTTAATAAAATATTCCTCTATAAATGTCCGACCACTAAACACCTTTACAATTACGACTTCCGAAAGAATCACCCTTCACCTTTTTTTGCATTTCAGAGGTAAAATTATTTGTTTAAATTTTTCGTCTGCAAATGATCCATAAACTGTCCTGCCAATATGAAAATATAATGTTATATATTTTATACCTCCTTTCAGTGTAGCAATTTCGGTTTCATTATAACCAATGCCCTTTTATCCCCTAACTCAATCGAATCGGGGGATCCAAACTCATTGAAAATACATTATTAATGAGACCGGAGGCGTGGCAGGGGAGGGCAAATTGATGTGTGCCAGAATGCGTGAGGCATTCAACACGCAAACTGCGGCGCAAGTCAGTCAGTTGCGAAAGCGGAACCGGAAATCGAAACGAGAGCCGCCTGGTGCGTGTTCCTGGTCACACACGGAAATGAAGTTCTTCCTAACTTTTTTCATATGAGCAGTGCCAATACGAGAGTTATGTATATGAATGGCCAAAAATAGAAGCAAGGCACCATTCTCTCTTACAGTACCAAGCGAATTAACACTGAATAAAGCTGACAGAGGAAAAGAACTGCAGAACAGAATAAAGGGAAGGAAAAGCAAGTAACTTTCTACTTTGCCTGCTCCCCGTAAACTTTCCACAGCAGATATTGCAGCCGGGTGAGATTGTCAGTTCTGTGGGGGCGAAACGAGTCAGACAAAGCCCAGAATGAGGTTACTTTGCTCATTTTCTTACGCCAGACACAATTGCCAAACGCAATGAGGGAGCGTAGGAAACGGAAAATTTCGAAATTACATTTATTATTTCCCCAGCCCCTGCGTACCATTTAGTGTCAAGTTCGCAAAGTTTTTCATCAGCGTTTGCATGTCTTAAAGCATTGACTTGATTTGCCAATGCACAGCAGGCGGCCTCATGAAGATTTAATCCTCCCTTTTCAGGACGGACATTTTAAAGTACTGATACACTTTTTGACGGGACTGGGGCTCTATGTAATCACGGCACAGACAGAACAGCAGAAAACTGGAAACAAACTTTTAAAATTCTAATTAAACAGGCAATTTAGATGCGTACTTAATAAGATTCAAGGGAACTTATTAATTTTCAGGAATGTAAGTCCGGATTTGTTTGGGACTTATTTCGGTTTGTGATTTTATTTAGATTTTTTGCCTAGTGAGTGGAAAACACCATTAATATACAAAACAAATCAAAGACATGTTTTACAAAATTAATTTTAAATGTCACATGCAATTTGAAGGATTTTACAATTGAACAGTCTATTTAGATGCGTACTCAATAAGATGCGAGGAAACTTTTTAATTTCCAGCAATGTAAGTCCGGATTTTTTTTGTGACTTATTAAGATTTATGAATTTAATTATATTTCCGGCCTAATGCGTTGAAAAGATCATTAAAATACAAAACAACGCAGTGACACTTTTTACAAACTTAATTTTAAGTGGCACATGCAGTATATAGAATTTTACAAGCTATAATATCTTAAACACTAAATACGTTGAAATTCTCATTTTTGTGCAACTCTTTCAAGCCTTGGATTTTCAAAGCATTCCAATTAGTAATAAGTAACAAGCCATCCAGTCAACCTGAAATCGGAGCCTGAACTATCCCCACAAATCGATTCCCATCAGGGGATTCTCAGTACATAAGTACATACATCAAATCGCTCATTTTGCGTAACTCCTTTCCTCGAGACAGATAGTCACTCCTCCGCTGGGATTGTCTGCGTTTGTGTTGCTGATTGTATTTGCTGCTTGCGATTGCAATTTCCTAGGCTTTGCCAACACACAAGTACACAGCATCCACAATAACTCTGGAATAACTACCTACAAGTGACGATGGAAAGCCATAAATATGAGCGGAAAAAAGCGGCTGGCAGAAAAAGGGCGTCGGAAACTTTTGTCAACTTTGTGTTATAAACGAAGCGCTTGACTACATATTGACTTTAACTGAAAGCGTTTACGTTGATTGTATATGTGTGCATATTTATGTGGGGCTCCGTGTGTTGTTGCACTGAGAACAAGACTTAGGAACATTGTTTTCGGACTTCATTTCCTTGATTCACAACTGAGGTTAAAACTATTGAAAGATGCTTTCCGTATTGGTCACTCCTCTAAAAACCAAGTGTGTATATTCTAAATCAAGATGTTAATGGTTTTTGGTCGTTGTTGAATGGAATATTTACTTAAATCTTTTAACTCCTGTTATACAGAAAAAATATTTAACACTTTTTAAATTTCTTACGTCTTTCTTTCTTCCTTTTTTCCACTTTATTATTAAAACATTTTATTTTCTCTGCATCGCTGTGTGTTTGTGTTTTCGGCTGTGTGAACGAGGAGTGCTATCAATAAATCTACAATATGTATGAAAAGCAAAGTCTCTGCTGATGGCCGCCATTTGTGTATATGTATGTTCGTACATGTGCGCGTGTGTGTGACATTTCCCCGCTTTCTTCTGTCGCTCACTGTTATGAAACAATGTCGCATGACACTTTTGGCATTTTTCATATTTATATTTTTCTCGAAATATTATTATACTCTTTTTACATGGCGATTTTTAAACACAGAGACCGTGAAGTAGAAATTTGTGTTGTGTTCAAGAATGGCGAAAAGAGTTTCTTCCCCTTTCTTTCAAATCTGTAAATATATTAAAGAACGTAGTCAACAATCGACCCGATAAAAGCAATAAAAGCTCTATAATAGTAGTTAGATTTTTAGATTGGGGCAACTTATCTAACCACTCCAGAAAGTACGCGGTATTTTAAATTCGTGCCACACTAATATGAAGTTATACTTAAATTATTTTAACCTGAATAGCTATTTTTCGTGTTAGCATTTTTTATGTTTGTGCTTTATAATATTTAACCAATTAATCTATTCAATCTAAAAAAAAGCTACGGATCAAATGAGCATATTCTATGTACATTATACGTATACATTCCCAAACTCATATGAATTGGGTATACCTGGCCATTCGCCAAAATATTGACTCTTTTTCACGTTGTAGGGCACTTTAAATTCGAGGCCGCGCTTTATGCCATTCTGTGTTCTTATTTGTATCCTCTTTTTATACAAATTTAAATATTCAATATTGACACGGAAAATTGCGCTTTTAAAGCGTCGGCGTTACTCTTAACTCCGCCCGAAATGGCCTGGTCGCCACCCAAAAGCCACCTTGTGAAATATGTATTTTTGTTTTATCAACCCAGGGTCACCCACACGCATCGACACACAGCACACTCACACGGCGGCAGCCCGGAACACTCAAAGCCAAGGTATAAAATATGCATGAAAAATTTGTCACATTTCGGCGAATGGTCAAAGAGAGTTCACCTTTTCAATGGCCACTTGACCCTCGAAAGTGAGCCATATACTTGTAGTGAGAACCCAAGGCATTGAATTTAAATTGCGCATTAAATGTGACCAACAGAATTTGACCATTTCGGTGTGTGCGGTCGTTTTCCAAGAAATTGATAAGTCAAAGTTCATAATTGGCTTCCTACGCCTCCACCTCTTTCGGATTCGGGAGGTCAATTTGGCCGGCTGCTCCAAAATAAAAGGAACACTTTCCGGAGTGAGTAAAGTATGTGTGCGGGCAAATTGAAATGGAAAATGTGCCAAACCGAGGCAAATAGCAACTTGCAAATGGCACAGAGTCCGTCGAAAGAAAGGCGGAAAGTAACTTTCATTGCATGCACTTGAAGCATTTCCCCCGAGACGTTTCCTCGGGAGATCCCCCATGATTTCCCCTTTTGTTTCCCTGTGTTTGGGCACTTAGCGTGTCTCAGGCTAATCACAGGGCGTTACACTGACTGCCGTTTTGCATGCTAGCAGTGCATTAGACACATAGCCGCGAATTTGTAGCGGCATGTCTGCAGGCGCACGGGGTCAGGGGTCAGCCGACCGGATGAATGAACAGTTGACTTATGCATTTTGGGGTATCGCTTAATACGTGTAGCAAAATAATTACCTAAGACTTCCTGCCCGCCCTGTCCTGCCGACTGCACGCCAACTAATCTCTGTTTTAGTGCAAACAAAATTGCGATTTGATAGTTTTGCGGGTAATCAAAGAAAGGAGTGTCAGGAATTGCCACCTTTTTAGGTACAGCAAACGTTTTTCGGATTGTATGTCTTAATAACTTTTATTTTGTCATATGCATTAATTAGTTCCTTACTTTGCTCTAGGCTGGTACTTATGCATGGTTTCTTCCCAAAGCTAAGAATTTTTCGTAATAAGGTACAGTACTTAAAAAGTTAAATACCTAAAAAGGTTGTGATATGAAAAATTAAATAAAATACACGTGGTAAATATGTATGGAACTATTTCTTATTGGTGCCTCAACCTCAAGTTTGAAAGAAAATATTAATTCGGTCTACCTACCAAAATATATAAATTTTAAATTATTTGTCAGTCTCATCATGTGTCGTTAAGTAAGTGTTGTAAGCAAGTCAAACTTATTTCTTTGCTTGCGTGCCGAACTCAATCTCCCAAAGTGCCCAGGTTCTTATTGATTAGTCTTCCGTGAATTTACAAAGACAGGTCGTTTGGCTTCGTTAACCTCCTAAAAAGCCACGGACCTTCTCTTCCGAGAACATGCCTTAAACCGACCTAATCGATTGCATAATCAAAATCAACTGTCAAATCTAATCTGAAGATTTCGCCTGTGATTGCTGGAAGACACGGATTAAATTGCCTACGAAAATACTCTCCACCGGCACTCGAAGACTCCGACACTCCAGCCCCAGGACGCACCGAGAGCCGGGCAGATATCACACCACACATTGTCATTTATTACCTCCAGTACACTTGACTGCCTAACTGCCAAACGAGCGTGTATAATATTTCATTATAAATTACACACGACTTACGTCAATTTGTTTTCGGTGGCCGAACAAAAGTGAGGTTCGGCAGGACGCAGGGTCCCATGAGTAAGCCATCGCGCACACACTTACGCACAACATATGACGGCTCAGTTTATTAGACAGCAAAAGCGGAAGTGGCCATAATTTACTAACGAAGCCATAGGAAGAAAATGGCCGGGCAAACAACGCACACCCACACAACACACATGGCTAATACAAAAAGAATGGCAGCCGTAAAAGAAAATTTATCAATCAAAGATGCCGAAAAGAGGGGCGGGGGAGGACTAGACACGCTTTCGAATAGTTGTAGCAATAGACATAAATTTGCTACAACAAGCAGGGCGAACTACTTGAGGGCCATTAATATTTTGACAATTTTTCGCCATATCTAGCGGATATTGATGATGCCGACGATGGATGAGTTTTTGTGCTTATTTGTTTATAACGCATACGTCATGTTAGTTATTGATGAGCTTGCCATGTGCAGGCCATCAATTATGTGCGGACTTTCCCCTGCGAAGGCACAAGCCCAGCCGGAGTCGTTAAAATGCAGCATAAAATGCGAGTAAGAAAGCCCCAGTGTAAATAGGGTGCGCATTATGCATACGCCCTGGTGTCCCAGCACAATGTATGACACATTTACGGGGCTGCAACAAATGCAGAAAAACAAGCGCGCTCGAGGATTGTGCGCAAAATGTAACTGGAACGCAATTATGTGGCAGATTCTGCGCCCCTGCCCCCCGATCACCATAAATTGCTATGGGTCCATGGGGAAAATGAGGAAAAGAAAACTATTAAGGTGGCGAAGCACTTGCTTCGATTTCAGAACGACTTCCAACCAATTTCTATTCGCCATTTCTTCCCAGTCCGCAATTTTCTTAAGCAGTTTTACGCCTGAACGCTGACATAATGTTGTTAACCGATAATACGTTGAAATTGAAAAGGGAATCGAAAAGGAAGGAAGGGAAAGTTGGGAAAGGGGCAAGGCAAGGGCTGCTGGCGGGGAAAAGCGGACCCAGCGCAGCAGGACCTGCAGTCGGAGGCAGCGGCAAAGCCACACAAAATCTCTCACGACAAATTGCATATTTCAATTTGCAACAACATTCAGGGCCAGGAGCCACGCCGAGTCTCCCTTCTGGTCCAGACATTTTTCCTCGCCCATCCAGCCCCTTATCTTCCCGCAGCAGCTCCACACTTCGGGAAAATCCCCATTTTGGGAAAATAATAAAATGTTCATGGAATAGATGGCTGTCTGGGAATTTTATATTTAGAAGTAATAGTTTGAATGCTTCTTAATCGAGGCACCTCAGTTTATAAATGAAAGGTTTTTTTCATGACAATATTTCATTGAAATGAAACCGTATTCCCTTAAACAGCTTCCCCAACAACACATGATCATTTTGATTATGTTTTATTTTAATAGAAACGGTTAGAATACAGTAACACTTTAATTTTAATAAGGTAAAACATACATTTTAAAGTAAAGGTACCATCATATATATTTTAAAATACCATGGATTAGAACTAGGTTCGGTTTTCCTGATTAATAAAATTATTAAAATACGTACATATTTCCCATATTTCCCGTACATATATAAAACCAGTATCAGGTACTTTCTTTCTGTGCTGCGCTCTCCTTGAAGGGCTTTCCTTTCGCCCACAATTCTTTTTTAGAAGTCAGGTGTCTGCCGCATATTGGTTTCGTTAAAATGCACTCTCACCTGTGCACTCGTATGCAAAACTGGCAGACCGAGCTGGCTGGTTTAAGCCGGAGTTAAGCCTGTGCATGGGTTAAGCGGTAGAATGCATTAAGATTAAGTGGCCTGGTTCTGTTTCTGGCCCGGATCCCCCATCCCGCATCCCACATCCCGGATCCCAGCCAACTTGCGATCGACTCCTCTGGCCTGCAGTGCAATTTATTACGTATACGCAGAGTGGGTTGGCTTACATTAAGTCGGTACATGTGTTTAACTAGCTTGCAAATGGCAGCCGGAGCTGCTTGGGCTAACAGGTGCTGGGCTAAGTGGATCGTTAAGGAGCCCGAAAGGCCACTGATTCCCGCCAGTATCATTTTCGATGACATTTCAAAAGAAATTACCATATACGCTCGGATTTCCCTTTTTTGCAGGGGCGAGTGCAGGGAAAAAATTCGAGGGGATCTCACACAATGCGTTTTGAGCGAACGTGTCCGGGGGCATCATAATATTTTACATTTTTATGAAGTGCCAGACGCTGCCACAGGGCCAAAGCAATAAAAATCGTATTTTGTGGGTTATAAAAGTTCAGCAAAAACCAAAAAAGTGAAAGGGAACAGCAAGCAGTGTTGGCAGCAACATTTTCCATTTGCATTTGACTCGTCTCGCCTCGGTTCGTCTTGGCAGCGCTTTCCTTTATTTTTCTTTTAATGATTTATCGGCATTTAAGTGTGGCGTGGGCCAAGTGACGCATCGTAAAGTTTTCCACTCTCCGTGCGCGCCTAATTTAATGCAACAATTTTTTCTTCACACTTGCCTGGCGCTGGCTTCTCCGGCATTTTCCTGGACCATTTTCCCGTCGCATTTTCCCCATTCATTTCGGGCTTATCAGCGAGGAAGCAAAGGGCATTTGTGGGGCTGTGGAGAAAAGGAGCACGTGTGTGGCTGGGTGCTGTGTACGTGAATGTAAATTGAGTTTTGGCGGCCAAAGTACTTTGTAATTTATGGCGTGCAATGTGCGTAAGGAGTCACGTGATAACTTCATACTTTCCCGCTCCCACAGACGCATTCATATTTCTTTTACGAGCTTTTGTGTTTTTTATTTATGAGTGTTTAGCCGCATTTTGCATGACGAAATCATAATTTCATCTCTCTCCGTTCTTTGACATTTCGCTCTGTTTCCTGCGGCTGGTTCCATCCTATATACCGTATCCGCCAAGTACGTGCAATATATTAAATGCCGAGACCTTATCCGTTGGGTTTATTAACATTATAGGGCCACAGATTACTGGAGATTAGATGGCTCATTTAGGACGAAATTGCCAGCTTTGCTGCAGCCGACGCTCGGAATTTAAACTTTAACATTTTCAATTTGCAGTGCAACTATTCGAAAACTTTCTGCTCATACAATTTCGGGAAAAGTTGCCGTTGCGAAAACTTTAAGTTTGAATGACTTTTTGCATTTACGAGTACATTTGCCTACTCACTCATGCAATTCGAGAAAAATACTAAGTGGAAAATCAAGTTTCTCCGCCTGACCGCAGGAACTTTAATTGGTATTTGAACCAATTGACTTTTGGCCAACAATTTTTTGGAAAACATTTGCCAGCTTAGCACAGCATAGCCAGGAATCCCCATTTATATCTTGTCTGCCAACTGAATTATTCAATTCACTTATCGGGTTTTGGCTGAGCAAAAGTTACGACTCCATGTGCTCCTTTTTCGGAAAACCCCAAACATGTTTGTGTTAATCTCCCAACACCACTTAAGCCCCCATAACGCAGCCAACAGCTTAACAAGCTTTTTAAAACTACAGGAAGGGACAGGAAAAACTGAAAAAATATCGAAAATATTCCCAACCAGTTTCATTCATTTGTCGGAGCTGGAAAGTTTCGCCGAATCGAAAACATAAAAATGGGAGGAAAAAGAAAAACTTGAGCGAAAGTAATAAACTACAAAACCGAAAATGCACTCGCCACCTAAAACCAGGGAAACGGGCGGAACAGTTCGGGTCAGGTTCGGTTCAGGAGTTAAGGGGACCAGCAGCTTGGCCAAAAAGTGCAAAATGTCGAAAAAATAATGATAGAAAAGGAAAACTTACGTGACCGTAACTGTGTCACCTGGATAACTCAGTGCCCGGCGAAACATTTCCACGGACCCCAAGCCCAATGAACCTTAAATTGAAGACACACGCCGCCCCAGCGACTCTGCAATTTATTAAATCGATAAAACGGAAAACAGAGGTATAAAAAAATGCCAGGGAAAAAGATTGATGGAGATCAGGAATTTGTTGAGTAAACACTTTAAACTCGACCTGTGTCAGTCTTGAAGGACTTCAAAAAATACAATGAATACTTGATAGACATAAATAATAGAAGTATAATGTAATAGGAAATACTTCTATAATAAAAGCCCAATTTTATTAAAGGTGTGTTTAAAAATATAAAATTATTTCTAAGTTTTCCTATATCTATTCAGGTTAAAGCTGTTTCCTAGTGGCAACAAAGAAAATTCTTTTCTGCCTCTAAGTTTCTTAAATAATATATTTTTTAATACAGTTAAATAAGTCCCCTTGACCAGAATTGGCTGTTCTTGAAAGTATACTCGGTGTATAACAAAGGACGACACTAAACTTGAAGCTCAACGAAATGAAATTTTCTCACTACAACTACCATAAAACGAAATGAACTAGATTTTTTGCAGCATCTTCCATCGAACACAAGTAGCATTGTTTGGGGAGCAGGAAATGAAAGGGTTTTCCAGGGAAAGGGGAAAGTCGGGGAACCCGACGACAATGCGGCTGCCAGCAGGCCAAGCAAAATGAGTTGAGGATATTGATTTCACCTAGTTTTTGGTTGCCTGAAGGCTGTTTTCAGACCGGCTTCCTCTTCTCCCCGAGCTCTAGTTTGTTACTTTTTTTTGTTTATTGAGTTTGTTTTGGGTGTGAAAGTGTGTGCCATAAAACAAGCAATACAATATTGTGTGAGCATACTTGAGAATGAATTTCAATAGCAGCAACTTTATTATCAACAAATTGCTTTACATACTCGAGTGGTTTGTCAACTAAACTTTGTTTGCGGGAAATGTGAAAGCGAGTGTGTGTACATATAGAATGACCCGAGAAAACTATTTCAAAATATTCTAAAAAAAGAACAATAAAATGCTCACAAAACACTTTACAAAATTATAAGCCATTAAGGCAAATGATGGTGCGCCAAATCTACTCTAAATTAGGAGTTGACAATTTGAACTACTTAATATTTTAGATGTTCAATTAAGTCACTCTTATAAGATATATTCATATTATAGTTTGTTTTGCTCCCTTAATTCAGGCTGGTTTAAGGTACTTCTTAAGGAACGAAAGTCTGATTTGAATAATTTATGTAATATTCCCTCGGTTCTTTCCAGATTGTAAAGTGTAATCCAGCTTAATGTCTTTATCTGTTCCCCAGTTGCCTTGTTTTTGAGAGTGCTGCCTTAATACTGTCAATCACTTTAGTTCCACTTAGTGGCACACTGACAGAATTTGTTTAAATGTCGCTGCAAAACTGCTATTAGCTGGCAGAAAAGAGAAAGCGACAATTTGCCACATGCTGCAAATATGATTAAATTTATGCCAGTCAAAATAACACAGAACCGTAGACACCGCTCCGAAAGACGGCAACTCCCGGCGGAAACTTTCGACGAGACTGCCTAAAAAGTTGACATCCAAGTTGTGATTTGCCGGTCGCAAATAAATGGGCAGGCAGACTGAACTACAACCCGAGCATGTAAATTAAAACATGTTCAACTTATTAACAAGCCCGACAGTGGGCCCCGAAAGTCGCATTAGTTTCCGGCAAACACATATTTGTAGTCGCGTTCCTACAAAATATTTACATTTGCCGAAATTATGCGGAGCAATCTTTTTGCCCAGCACCCAGCAAAAACTATTGTACAAGTTGTCTAAGGCGGGGCAATTGGGGCGCCCTGCTAAACTTACGTCTGTCTGCGATCTCGTACACGGAAATAATAGAATGAATGGAAAAAATATTCCTGATTTTATTTAAACAGTTTTGTAAAAATAAACTCTATGTAGTATAGACTCAAAGGTGTATTATACATACCGAACTCAAAAACGGTGTACTTGGTTCATAATAATTCATTCAAAACATTTAAGAGTTATCAGGAACAAATTCCAAAGTAGTTCTTTGTTCTCAGTGCATTTGTGTATGTGCTGACTTCTTCTCGGGGGCAGTCATAAAAGTTTAATTCCTTTTTCTCTGGTTGTTGTAAGTAGCAACCCCCGGGGGCTGCAACTTGCAGAAAACGTCGCCATTTTTGTTGAAATGACAACAAAAGTTTTCTGGCCGGGTTTTGTGCGGGTGGTCGGAAGTTTTGGAGACAAGTTTTAAATGCTGTTTGCATGTTCCGTGGCTTTCCCCTACTTCCCCTTTCTGGCAAGAACCTTTCTGGCCCCAAATTACTGTAATGACGGAAGGGGGCTTTGAATTTTTGCGGCCTTCATGGAATTTATAGGTTGGAAACTTTCCTTAGAACTAATATAGAAATTTTTGTCAATTATGCGGTGTAATTTGGCGAGCTAAACTGCCAAGCTCCAAATTAGCAAATTATAAAAATGTTTAAAGTGCCTCGTTTGTACGAAGAGCTTATGAAATCAGTGGGTGAGAGCAGATATGGCCTAGTTGAAACTGATTTGTTGACACTGTGAATTTTCCGAAGAATCGGTGTTTAAGAGGAAACTCACTGAATTAGCTCGAAATGTGACAATTGACACTGCTGTGACATCAAGGCGAGAAGATTTTCCAGATATTGACATTGGTTTCCGTTCCGCGGCACTCTGACACCCAGGGACCGACTCTCAGTGGGTTCTGGCCAGGTTTCAATAGGTGTCTGTCTATATCTGGAGCGGCTCCCCCTCGATTCTTTGCCCGGGGCCCACACACGTGCCACGAGTCAGTCTTTGTTCGCGCTATTTATAAAAGTCAGTGACACAGTAACTTGCTTTCCTCCTTCGGCCTTTATACGGTGCTCGTTTCGCCACTTCTCCTAACTCTTGGTAACAGAACAGAGCCATCTATACCACCCCCTATCCGTCCCCACCCCGAAAACCCCATCGCCTCCTCAACTCTTTTTCCGCTTTGATAAGCAGGTTCTTTTGTTCCAGCCAGCAACTTTCTATGTGGGCAGCAGGCGAGAAACCCGTGCTCATATTGCTTTTGTTATGCTTGTTGTTGTGGCTTTGTTCGGTGGGTGGTGCACGGGGGGGTGGTGCAGAGAGGGTGGTGGGCAGCTCCGCCTGATGTTGACTAGCTCAGATACAAGCGTGTGCTCAGATACATGCGATATGTATCTACCAAAGATGCAGCTGCACAAACTCTGCTTTCCTCCTCGCTTCCTTCTTTTCTAAAGATAAATTTATGTTTGCATTTTGCGAGCGATTTCGTGTTCCTTGCTGCAAAGTGAGTATAGTTTTACTTGTACATGGCCTTAAAGTGATGTCTTATTTTTTGGGGCAGTGTGCAGCTTTGATGCTAAGTTAGGACTGCTGTAGTGGTGATAATATTTCTGTGTGCTGTAAAATCTTTTTTAATTCAATATAAATCCTTGATTTCAAGAAAGTTTTAGATCTTTACATTTCGAACGTAAACTTGGACTTTAGTTTGTCATGGTCATAGGAGCAATCTAAAAAGAGATTCTAACTTGCTTCTTAAAATGTTTAAAACACACTTATCCCGTCTATATGGCTGAACCTCTCCGCCCTAATCTCGTAATGTGCGTTTTCAACGGCTCCCACCCGTCTGAGGATTACTTCGCACACACACGTCAGCAAAAGGGATCAATGCAGTGCCTTTTTTTCCCCTTAGGGAAAAAGCCTTTCAATACGTAAATATCTTAAGCTCCAAAACGTGGCGGTTCCGATTGGAATCCACTAGACCACGAGAGCCTTCGCTGACTTGGGCTTTCGTCACACAGGCCGAAGGGGAAAGAGTTGTTTACGTCTAATTTGGCTATTTTCGAGGCTTAGACGCTCATTTGCCCCTGAGTCGAGTCAATAGAGGAGGTCTGATTTAATACCTTGTTTACCCGTTTTCTAAGGCAGACTTGATTAATGGTCTTGGCTTTTCAACTGGGGGCTTTAAAGGCGCAGTCCGTGAATCTCTCTTCCGCAATTATTTCCCTCATTGCAAGTTTGAATTATTTCCACAGGACTTCCGGCGGAAAGACAATCAATTTTTGCTTTCCCATAATACAATTCACCTCCGTCGTTTCCTTCAATTGAGCAGCTGTCGATTAACATTTCTTTTTCTGTTCGTTGCACAGCGAAAATAGGTCGAAACCTCTTAACTCAAGTGGGAAAAAATCTATATCAGTATTAAGTGTCACGATTTTTATTAACACATAGTTTACATAAATAAATATTTTTTGGATAGTTTTTAAAGTATAAAAAATAGATTAAATAAACGTACTTGCTCTCTCTCTCTGTATTTTACAGTCGGATCGCGTGACTCCTCGGGCAGTTCCTCGTCCTCATCCGCGGGCTCCTCATCCTCCTCGTCGTCTGGCAGTGGTGGCTCCAGCTCATCCTCCTCGTCGTCTTCGTCATCCTCCTCGTCGGCTGGCGGAGGTCCTGCCAAGTATCCTGTGCTGGTTTTTGTGCACGGCGAGTCGTATGAGTGGAACAGCGGCAATCCCTACGACGGATCGGTGCTAGCCAGCTATGGACAAATATTGGTTGTAACCATAAATTATCGCCTCGGAGTGCTGGGTAAGTGCTCCACACACTCAAATCCTAATACTAATTGATATGCCGAGTGCATGACCGAAAGGACGAAGACTGCGGACGGACAGGCAGCGAGGTCAGTGCAATGAGGCGGACGTGAGCCAACCAACCCCTCAGCCTTTCGGCCAACCTCCACTCCCATCCATCGCACAAGCTGCAACATCAACTGCACTTCCGCTGTAACAACTGCAGCAGCTACCAGGCGTACATTTATTCCATAATCTAACTAATTTAGCTACAGTCTGGCGCGAAATTCGCAGCAGCACAGTGGAAACTATAGGAAAGGCAAAGAAAACTTGTCCTATACATTTTTGTAGAACATTTTAAAATATCACAATCAGATACACAATGTGGGATATGTATAAAAATTCATTGATAATATTTAGGGAATCCATTCAAACCATCAAAGCACCTTGCTTATTTTCGATAATAGTATGACTACTTGAAACTCACATAAGGAAAGATTAATATTTAATAAATATAATAAGTAAAATTAAGTTTCTGTTTTTCAGTTAGGTCATACATATTTAAGTAATTTGAAATAGTGCAGTTTTACTTTAATTGTTATAAAAACCGTTTCCAATATATATTACGAAAACGCCTAAAAAATATCACTCCACTGTGCGCCGCCCGAAACTCTGTGTAAATTCAAATGCACAGACGAAATTAGTGTGACCTCATTTGGCGCCTGCCATTTCTTTCTGCCTTCTGGCCCCTTCCCTAAACCAGCCGCCCCTTCTGCTGCTGCTGCTGCCGCCGCCTCTGTTGTTGCAGAGGAAACGGAAGTGCTGACATCATGATTTGCACGCGTGACTTTGCACATTTTTAGGCAACGCGACCGACTGACTGACTGCACGAGTACGCGGCGAATCGATTAAATTTCCATTCGCGAGCCAATCAGGCGGCAAGGAAAACTGCTGATTAAGTGCGGGGAAACCCGGCAACTATTTGCAGGCTTTCTGAACGCCAACACGGACCGCTACTCGAAGCTGCCGGCCAATTACGGCCTGATGGACATCATTGCGGCGCTGCACTGGCTCAAGGAGAACATCGTGGCCTTCGGCGGGGACCCCAACAGCATCACCCTCGCCGGACACGGCACAGGGGCGGCCTGCGTCCACTTTCTCATCTCGTCCATGGCCGTGCCGGAGGGTGAGTACCACCCCGTAATCCCACTGACGGTGCAAACATACGAGGGAAGCGTGCTGCAGTGCAGGACACCATCTCATTAGCCACTCGGAGGGAAAAGAGCAGAAAACAAACCCGTTTCGACATTTTTCAGTTTAGTTGCAGTCTTCTTTTTGTTTTAAATACTTTATTAAATTCCACATAAATAATATCTATTGCTGTTGAGATCAATTTCCAAGAAACTAAATTTTAAATACCGGTTTGCAGCACGCAACATGTTTCATAATTTTCCTCTTTCCTCTTTGTTTTAAATGGTATTATTCGAGGGTCTGCATATAGTTTGGAAAAGCCGGAGAGAATCATCTGAAACAAGTCTCGTTGACACTCTTTTATAAAATATTTTGAAAGACAGTCTAAAACTAAGGAACATATTTTAGAAGTCATGTCAGAGTTGTAGAGACCGTTATTTCGTCCGCATGTTTAATTGAATAGTAGACTTCAACATTTTTTTAGGGAACATAAAAGGTCCCCCCATAGGAAAATCACATGCCGTTTCTTTTGATAAAGTACTTCAGCAGCTAAATGTTCAACTGATTTTTTTCCGTGTACTCCTGCACTCCCCACTCCTAGGCCTGCTGTTCAATCGAGCCATCTTGATGTCCGGCTCCGGGCTGGCGCCCTGGTCGCTGGTCAGCAACCCGGCCAAGTATGCAGCCATTGTGGCCCACCACGTGAACTGCGCCTCCGACCTGCCGCACGCCCACCTCATGAAGTGCCTGCGCGAGAAGACCCTGGACCAGCTGCTCAGCGTGCCCATTCGTCCGCCGGAGTTCGGCTTCGCCTTCGGGCCCAGCATCGACGGGGTGGTGATCGACGGCGGAGACTACGTGCCCCCCGCCCCCGGATCTCCGGCGGCCCAGGCCCAGGCTCAGGCATCGACGGCCGCCGGAAACGGACTGGGCGGGGAGGCGGGAATAGCTGCTGCCGGCGGTTGGGGAACGCCCGGACAACTCGAGAATATCGGTGAGTTTCGACTTTGCCCATTTTAATTGTATTGAAAACTAGATTTTAGCCATTGCCTTAAAATGTATCATTCATACGCCCTGCTGCTGATGCTCATATGTTTGATCAACAAATATGGGTTTAAATAGCTTGTATCTTCCGAAGCTGGTTTATAAGTCTATGTCAATTGCTTTGTACCTAGACTTTGCTTTATAGCTCATCACTCATACGCCCTGTTGCCGATGCTCGTGTATTTTGTCAACAACTATTTGCTTAGATACATACATCCATAAAGCATTTATATACTTATATACTTTTATATATGATTTCTGCTAGAAAGAGCATAATAAAATATGTAACCTCGAGGTTACTACAGATTCTCCATAAAAAAGACTTCGATAAAGCTAATATATGATGGCTCTCGCCAATTCATAAAAAATACCAGTAGTGATTTATAATATGGAAGCAATGTTTAAAATTTTTTTTAAATGTCACATCAATTTTTTTTTTTAGTTTTTTAGTTGACTATATTACAATGTATGTCTCGTAACAAAAAAGTGTTAGTTAAATTCGTAAAAGATTTAAGTACATCTGGTCGCGTTTTTCCTTTGCTCGCAAATTACTTTCATTTCCTTTGCATAATTAAAATAAATTATAATGCAATGGTGTTTCGCCCCTCCATTTTTCTTCCCAACACCATTCCAACGGCTTCTGCGGATGATGATGATGGTGATGGAAATGATGTTTCCTCACACATATGCCTGCACGAATGAACAACAACACACACGTTTTCGCAACATGCGGCGGACTTTTTAATTAATGCAGTATTAATGAGAAAAACTGCCATTAACAAGTTGTCAAGGTAAGTTGGGCCAGGCCAGCAAATGCTTAATTATTTTTACCTTAACTCTTACCCCCCACACACACACGCACATAAGTCTGTGGGATTACACAGAGAAAAATTCATCAAAATATCCCATCGTTACTATCTAGGATATGTCCAAATTTATATACCCGAATATATAATGTCCGAATTATGATGTCCGTTTTAATAAGCTGAAATCATTGTAAATTATGTTAAGGTTTCGAAGCCAACTAATGATCTTGTTATATTATTTATAATATTTTTTACCAGTCTTAACGGTATTTAGGAAATGAACTAAAAATGTTTGGATGCACCACCATTTAGCCAATTTTTTTCCCAGTGCATAGCACTATGTAACAAGAGTATGGGCTATAATTAATTTAAAGTTCTGGCTTCTTTTGGCAAGTTTGTGCTTGCTTTGTTGGGTGTCAAAGGAGTTTTATCTTGACTGTTGCCGCGGCAGGGTCCTTCTAACAGCCGCTAGCTTAGCCGGCGATAAGATTCGCCCCGAACCTGCTGGCCCACACTTGCATATAATTAATTTATGCACATTAGGCACGCTAGTGCCGGGCTTCATTTTGTTATGCTCGGCAGCAAGCTGGTCATTGTGGCTCCTGTGGATTTCTGCGGATTTCTGGAGAGCCGAGTGGTGTGGGCCACTTGATTTATGCACTTTGTGTTTGAGCCATTTTACAACGTTAGTATATATTATTAACAGCTAATTAGCTGCGATTCCATAATTGATGTGCGGCTGATGTTGAATCCCCAAACTGGTTTACGGTGAATAGGCACTGGAAATGACTTATAAAGGAGTTGTATGAAAACCATTTCATTATATTTTAGACTTAATAAGTATTATGGCACTTGATTTATTTTTGTGGTTGGATCTATCTTAAAAACCGTAATAAGATAATTAGTAGCCTAACAGAAAGTTATGATTTTTTTAAAGAAAAGGTTGCCAGTGAGTCGCTCAAAAATCAAGAAAGCTTCACAATACCCTAGTCTTAATGGTAGATATGTAGATTTTGTTCAATTATAAGCCAATAAGCAACGAATTACAGTTCTTCCCATCACTGGCCAGCTGCAATTCGAGCCAAGAACCATGGCGAACTGCAATTGAATAGATAATTAACTGGGAAGTGGAATGCCAGCCAATCAAACGCACAGTCAATAGTTAATGAGAACTCTTTTTGAGTTGAAAATTGCAGCACTTTGAGGTCCTGGCTTTGAGCTGCAAGTGCAGCGTGGCATTGTGGGTCTAACGTGAATTTATCTCGGTGCGCTTTGCGACCTGTCAATGCCCCGGGGCTATTAGTCGGTCTCCCAGCCAAAGGAGTATAAATATTTCTTTGTGCACATTTAAAAGCAATTTGCCGAGCACACACGCACACACGTACACCGCACCGAATATCCAAAGGAATTCCATTAAACGCATGCACAAAGAGCAAATAAAATTTGCCAAATATAAAACGCAAAACTTTCGACCGACCAATCCCTCCTTTCGTCTATGTCCATCGCACACTGTGCATAAACAAATAAGGCAAAAATAAATTTAAAATTGCAAGTGCTGCAAGTAGATGCGCTGGTCAGTGACTGGTGGATACTTGCCCAGCTGCTTTTGGCCAAGAGTTGCTTCAAAGTTTTAAATCTATCAAGAGTGCGGTTAGCTGCAAGGGCTTGCTCCAACTTGTTAACAAATGAATGGATCCAAAGTTTCGGGCAAAATTATTGTGGCAGAGAGATAAATGTGAATTGATGCTTGAGGAATGCAATTTGTTGGTTGCACATTTGTAATTACACAGCATAATTTAGGGCAGAGCGAGCACTTGGCCAGGGCCTTGGATTATTTCTTAATTCGGCAGGGAGGTCGGAAATCGACCCGCCCAATCAGCCACTCAGGTTGCCTTAACCCGTCAGAGGAACCTCCTCATCTTTGGCGAGGGGTTAACAAGGGCAAACTCTGACACCTCTCCAATAAGTACACACAGAAAAAG
Source organism: Drosophila biarmipes (assembly GCF_025231255.1). Lineage (NCBI taxonomy): Eukaryota > Metazoa > Arthropoda > Insecta > Diptera > Drosophilidae > Drosophila > Drosophila biarmipes. The sequence continues at coordinate 6,711,520 of NC_066616.1, read as the reverse complement.
AGTAGTCACTTCAAGGCTATGTCTTTAAAAATAAAATCTTTTCATCAGGCTTTTACATTTCGTGTCGAAGAATATTTGATTGCTCAACTTGCTCAACACACTTGAGTTCCTTTCGAGTTTTCTGGGGCTGAATATATAAAATGTGTAATTAAATTAAGTAAAATTTGTACTCAAACATTTCGTTGAATGGCTTTAGAAGAGAGTTTAATTAAAATAGTTTGGGTGTAAACAGTTTTATTCTAAATTCTGTAAAGGCTAAAACAAAATGTAAGTTAATTGTTAATCTATAGGCTTTATTCTTTATTTGACTCAAGCATTAACCCGATTTTTTAAGCCATCATTACAAAAATATGTAATATTCAGTTGGTTAATTTTCCAAGTGCACACATTGACTCCGTTTCTCAATCGCATTTCGCAGATACGACCTGATGGCCGGCGTGACACGTGCCGAGGCCTTTTTCAGCTTCAATTCGGGCGACGTGCAGTACGGAATCGAGGCGGATCGCCGGTCGAGAATTTTAAAGGCCTACGTACGCAACACGTACACGTTCCATTTGAACGAGATATTCGCCACGATTGTCAATGAGTATACGGATTGGGAGAGGCCCGTGCAGCATCCAATTAATATCCGGTGAGTAATTGCGTTTGTATGCGAGCCCAGGCCCCGAGCCGGGACTCCAGGCGGCCGGAAGGGGTAAAGACGAAGGATCCGGGGGGCGGAAGGCGGGCATGGAGGGTGTGTGCCAAATAAATATTTCGTTCTTAATTAAATGCGCAATGGCATGCCCGATCTCTCGCCCCGGTGCCCACCTCCCGAGCAGGTTTCAATTAAGGCGGCTTAAGTGAATCTTGATTTCAATCTTATGGCAAATGAAATGCAAATTTTTTGTCCACTCGGGTCGGCCAGCCTGCCAGCCTGCCGGTCTTCATAAATAATGTTTGGCTGCAATTTGTCCGCAAACGGGTCGCCTAAGTGACATGGAAATCGCTCGCACACAAGCCCAATCAAATATATGATTTGCTTTTCATTTTTCGATTTCAATCAATATTTATGTTTGCGACTAGGTCGAAGTGACATTGCAGCAGGCGCACAGAATGCATTGATATCATGTGCGATATACATTTCGACTCTCGTTTCGTTTCGATTTCCTCAAACAATTTATTTGTGTTTGCATAATTTATGCGGAATTACATTTCAATATTTCCAAAGAAATATGCCAAACAAATTGATTTCCCAAGTGCAACGCGAGGCGTATACTTAATGCAGCCTTTCACGGCCTTTCACAGCCCCGGGCAAAGTACTCGCCGGAGTTGTGCGGACGTGCGTTAAGTGGCCTGCGATGAAGCACGGCAAACGTTTCACGCTCCAACTCCGCCGGAGACCGCGTTTCCTCGGAGCATTGATCACAGGTGCGGAGGAGGGAGGCATTCCATTTAAATGTCAACAATACAATGGAAAGGTCTGCCTGCCGCGCACCACCAAGTTTTCTTTACCAAGAGCTCTGATTATAATTATATGAATTAATGTTGACATTTTTACTAAAATCATTTTATTGACTAAAACTTAGGCCCCTTCAATTACCAAGTATTGTTGTATTTATTATTTCAGTGTTCCCATCGTAATTTCTCCGAATGGTATATTTCATACTTATTGATATATACTATTTATCTGCATAAAAAGAAGGCTATTTTAAATAGCTTTTAAAGTTAAAGCACGCCCATTTCAAACTCTAAATTTAGAAAGAGACAACGCAAATAATAAAAAGCAAGACACTCTCCTGGTGGTTCCATCTTTGCTGCATTGAAAAGATATGTATGCAAATGCGCCAAATGGGTTTTATTCAAATTTTCCGCAGCTGCATCTCGAATGCTAAAAAACTACAAAAACGCAGGGGGCAGACAGACAAAAATAGGGAAAAATGCAGGGAAAAATGCAGGAAAAGAGGGGTAAAAAGTGGAAGACCAAAATAGGCTTAGGCCGGCGTGGAGAACCCACTTGGTAAACAGGTAAATACGAGCCACATCAACGCAAGTAGCAGCACTCAAAGTGGCTTGTTAGTTGCGCACTTGAACACAGCTCGATTGGCGAAGGGCAATAGCAAAATAGCCGGAAAATTGCAAACGAGCTGAAGGGCGCTGGCGGGCAAATATTGAAAAAATGTTATTTGATTTTAATGTTGTGCTTTTCCCTCCAGGGACGAAACACTGGAGGCGCTGAGCGATGCCCAGGTTGTGGCTCCGGCGGCTCAAACGGTGGATTTGCATTCGGCGGACCATCGCAACTCCTACTTGTACGTGTTCGACTACCAGACGCGATTCGGTGATTATCCGCAGGTGAGTTCAAGTTCAGGAAGGTCTTTAGGGGGATAAAAAGGCAGTAAATACCTTTAAGGAAACGTTGATGGACTTAACGAACATAGAACTTAGAGGATTTCTTTGGAACTTTAACTTCTGTGCATTGGTTTCCAAATCCATCCATTCCCTTTCAGCTGTGTCATAACTATAAGGCTTCTTCGTACACATATCGAGTCCTCCCATCACAACTATCCCAATTTTGTAGCAAGTCAAGTCAAAATAATTGCATTGACAGGCCGAAGCCCAGGTGCAATGCATCAATACTAATTGGTTTGGGGTCAAGGGCTGGCGTGAGGCCTGGCACCTAATTTAATTTCTGGTTTTCCGGCATTTGCAGCGCCAGGGCTGCATTCACGGCGAGGACCTGCCCTATATCTTCGGTGCCCCGCTCGTTGGTGGTTTCAATCACTTCACGCGCAACTACACGAAAACCGAAATCAGTCTATCGGAAGTTGTGATGTTCTACTGGTCCAACTTTGTGCGAACCGGGTAAGTGCAGTTCTGAATGCTGCGGGCTTCCATTTGGGATGGGGTCAGCCAGCTGGCCACAAACACATGCGCAGGGAAAAACTCCTACATCTTCCATTTACCGATTTTAATACATAATTTTAAATTATTTGGTATCCATTACAATCCTATACCTGGCGTGATTAAAATTAGTATTTATCCGTGGCCAAAGTGTGTGTTTTTATTTTAGTTGAAGCTTTTTCTTTCCGTGCACTCATTTCACATTTATGCCGGCGCTGTCCACGCCCCATATTAAACACACAATCTCCCCGATTGCAGCAATCCAAATGAGCAAATGGAGACGGAGCACGGCAGTCGCCAGGAACGGAGTCGCTATAAAACAATCGAGTGGACGGCCTACGAAAGTGTGCACAAGAAATACCTCAATTTCGGTAAGTATGGAAATTAATTCTAGCGCACATTTTCATTTGAGTGCCACGTATCAGTGTTAGAGCCTGAAGATTACGTTTATAATGCGGACCCCATTTGGTATTCTCTTTTAACGCTTCTCTTCAGATACCAAGCCAAAGCTGAAGAACCACTACAGAGCACACCGCCTCTCCTTCTGGCTGAACCTAATCCCGGATCTGCATAAGCCGGGAGGCGATAATGTGCCCGCTGCTCACCACCAACTGCACGACGACGACGACGAGGACAACAACATAGCCAGCGATGCCTCCGTAAAGCCCCTTAATCCGCCGTACACCTCCCGGGCTGCCAATGCAGCGGCCATGGGGAACTTTACGATTTTCACCAACCAGGTGTTCTCGCTGCTCAACCTCAGCTCGCCGTCCTCGTCGCTGCAGCGGAACGGCACTCGTTACGGGGGCAGCAAGATATACCCGGACGACATGATGGACGGGGATCACGGCGGCGGGGCGGCCAGTGCCTCGCAGGACAACGACGGCTTTGCAGCCTACTCGACGGCACTGAGTGTGACCATAGCCATAGGATGCTCGCTCCTGATCCTAAATGTGTTGATCTTCGCCGGAGTCTACTACCAGCGGGACAAGACCCGGCTGAGCGAGCCCAGGCCCCAGACCAAGCTGAAGAGGCAGGAGAACGGCCAGATGCCGAACAACATTTGCGGGGACCTGGAGACGCTGACCATCCACGCGAAGAGCGACCCGGCCACTCTGCTGTCGCACCACCACGCCATGCAGCACCACCAGCTGCCACCGCCGGAGTTCGCGGACATACCCCACCGTGCCCCGCCGCCGCCGAAGCACATGAAGTCCCTGCAGGACCCGGGGGGCGGTGGCTCGGTCAGCGGGGCGGTGGGCGTGTCCGGGGTGGTGCAAATGCCGCCGCCACACGCCCTCCAAGTGATGGGCAATCAATGCGGCACACTGACCAAAAAGAGCTGCATGAAGCAGACGCAGGCCCAGGCCCAGCAGCACTCGCCTGCCCAGCAGCAACAGCAGCAGCAGCAACATGTGGTCACCCACCAGCAACACTTGCAGAATCATCATAATCAAAGCATGACCACCGTGCTGACCACGGCCGGCGGATTGGTGGTGCCCACGCCACCCACGGTGCCGGTAATTGTGGCCACCACCACGCAGCACCAGCAGCATCAGCAGCAGCAGCACCAGCAGCAGCAACACCAGCAGCAGCAGCAGCAACACCAGCAGCAGCAGCAACAGCAGCAGCAGCATCCTCTGATGGACGAGCTGCGTGTGTGACATTAATTGACCGTGCGTTTTAAATGTGATCTCTAAACGCACTGCGTCCTCAGTCCTAGTCCTGAAGCCCCAACCCCTCTTCCTATGCGTTTCAGCTGTCTCTATATATAAATTACATGGGTCACAAGGCCAGTAGGTGTGTGGCGGGGGCTAAACCTGTGTCTATCCAATACACACAGAGGCTCCTCCTTGCTAAACTCCGTTGCTAGTTGGTTTTTATAAATTACTCTGTAAATAGTTGACTAAGTGTAGATTGTTGTCGAAATCATTATCAAGGAAAGTTAACTTGGAACTCACACTATGCTACAAAGTGTTCAGCAACATCTTAAATGTTTTTCGGTTTAAAGCCCCTTACTCTTCTTAGAACCAGTTGTGGAGCTTTTTCAAAGCAAAATTGATTTTACGATGAACTACATCGATGTATAACGAATAATTTCGAGATTGCACATCATTTATTGATATTACTAGCTTCCTTTAAAATATCAATGAAATATATTATATTGTTTTTATTTGAAAGGCGAACTATACTTCTGTTATTACTTAGATTTTTAAAATTTATTTCCACTCTATTCTGTATTTCGCAACTAATTAGGACCAATAAACTACACGATTCCAAGTTACGGACAAGTTTCCATCTCTTCCTTCTGTTGGCGTTAGTATAAAAACATTACGGTAGAATAAACGTATAGGAAAACTACGATGCGTAAAACAAAAGAACATGAATGTTATTCTTCCAAAGACTGAATTATAATTGTGTATTGTGTGTAAATAAAACTAGATGCAGAATTGAACGTACTACTCTCCGTGTACAACTAACAACTCTCATATATATACATTTTCAAAGGAATATGAGAAAGCAGTTTTTAGCCAAACAAAAAACCAAAAGAATTAGCAAAGAGTCCGACAAAAATGGCAGTAATAAAATCAAATTATGTACAGGTGCAAAGGAGCTGTTTCTTTGAGTTTTGGCAGAAGATTTGTAAAAAAGCTGTACAACTACCCCAAGAAAACAATAGAAGCAACCTAACTCGAACTAAACTGAAACTAAACTTTGGTCAGACAGAAAACAAACAAAACAAAAACAAAAGCAAATTAAATTAAACTGTTAATTGTAAGCATGCAGCTACTTTGTTATGTAACTAAATAAATATTTATATAGCTATTAAAATTAAATGCGTGTATAAGCCCACACATAAAAACAAGTAAGCTCCTCTATATAGCTATACAAATTTCCAACTGCGAGAATAGTTAAAAATTCCATTAGGAGTTAAGCGGGGCAATTGAAACGCGCAGTGAAAGCGTAGCAAGTATTCATAATTTGATTTTTTTTTGTATTCGGTTAGTTTTTTCGTTCTGAATTACAACTATTTACAAACAATTGCCCGAAATTGTAATTAAAATGGAAATGATACGCGCGAAAAATAGAATGGGAAAATTAAGCAATGGAACAGCTCATTAAGTGAAACAGCGCGAAAATTGCAAACAATTTACGGCGCCTACTAAAAATACTTGTAAATTACATAAACACATTAAGCGGCAGCAAAAACCAAAGTCGAAAGAAAACTGTAATAAAAAACAGAAACCATTTACAGCCCTATTGAGAATGTATAAGTCTATAGCTTCTGTATGCGTATACATACGTCTATAAAAACATACTTATGTATTAATGTAATGGTGTAAACTTAGCATAATTAGCAAAATAATACAACCAGTATATATAAATAATTTATAGTCTGCTGCATAACTGGCGAAACAAAAAGGATACAATTAAAACCAAAACTCATGACAACTATCGCGTTAGAAATGTGTAACGATTGTGCGAAAGAGACGTAGCATTAACAAATTCGGACTAAATGGTATAGAAAAATCAGTAAAAATACAAATAAAAACCAATGGAGGAAAAAAGAAATTTTAATTTTATGGTTTATAGCCACAAAAATGGTGTGAAACAAGTTGCAGACACTTAAGATGAAATGGAAATTTAAATAATAATAAAGTTGCAAAAATTATAAAAAAATACCCGATCGATTGGTTTTCATGGAATTTAATAATAAGGAATGTAAGTATTTCAAGAATCCACACCATTGACACATTGCAAAAATTTCACTTCGCCTAATGATTCGTCATACAACCAACTTTAAAGTAGTAAAATATTTTTTTCGTTTTAAAATACGTCGTCCTTATTGAGGTATCCAATGGAATCCGATTAAAGTGCCTAACCAAACGGAAGTGTTGAATAATGGAGGCATATGCACTTTAAGAGGCCATTGAAGCGTTGAGTATCCGCAGACATGTGCGCCAAGATACAGATACAGATAGCTGGCTGCATCTTTATGCGAAACAAATATGGCACTAGCAGCCACACAGATGCACCCACACAGCTGCAGTTGTTAACCAAATATTCGCAGCGCTGCAGCATCGAGGATAAGGGAAAAATACAGACGTACGGGGGATAGTTGGGACGGTGGAGAGGGGCAGACGCCGGATAATAATGGTTCTATTGATAGCACCGAAGGCAAGCTCGCTGGAGATAAGTTTCTTTAACACACAAAAAAGGGACGGATAAGAACAAGAAAACCCATTGAAAATAGATTTATTATGTAAATTCGGCCAGCGTAAGTGAGTTCGCTATTACTCCATCTGTGTCTCTTGCAGCTTAATTTATAAAATGGAATAACAGCACTCCCCTTCTGCAGCCGAAAACCCATATATGCTTAGCGCTATAATTGAATCAAAACAATTTCAAACTAGCTTCGCTGTCGCTGTGTCTCCTCCGCTCGGCTTTAGATTTGACTGATTTTTATTACCAATGACGAAATCCAATAGAAAGTCGGAAAACAATGGGGCACGAGCGGAGAGTCTTGGCATTTAACCCCCCCAAAAAGTTTCGTTTCCGTAGTTTAGCTTTCGGGATACTTTTTGCATACATCGTACGTGCTGTGTTTCGCCCGTTTCACTTAAAATCAGGACTCAGGATGGAGGGCGGTCCTTGGGTGGGCGTGAGTCAAGCTGTGTTTAATTTATTAGCACAAGTCGGGCAAAATTAAATAATAGAAGTCTTCCAAGTGGCCCCTCTCCGGCTTTCCCCCTATGTGAGAGTGAAAATTATCACTTTTAATGCTGCCAAAAAGGTCACGAGTCAGGGGCGTGGCGGGCGGAGGTCGTTCGACCCTTTGATGGGCGTGAGGCCAAAAGCAAATGGCTGGCGAGCTGAGCACCCGTTCTCTTAGGCCCCCTAGACCCTACAACTTGATAATTTATGTTGCGAAATCTGTTGGAAATTGCTTTATACGCTAATAAAAGTATTTCCGAAGGGCTAGCAAACAACTTAATTTAAGGTGATCAAGATTCGAGGGGAAACTTTGCAAAACTAATAGCTTACGACTTTTGAGATATTAAAATTGTAAATTAATTAAACAAAATTATAACTAAGCAACATACATATTTAGCTCTGACCAGGAAACAATTAATTTTCAAGTGCTTACTAAATGTAGGTTATTTAAAGAAAACGATTCTCAACAGGGGGGTTTACAGCTTAATAACTTCTGCGTCAACTTATTCTCTGATTTTTCTATGCCTTTCTGATCTTCCGACTGGCCAAATCTGGGGTAAGACTTTTAGAGTTAAAAGTTTTACTTCTGCCAGTTTATTGCACATCAACGTTAATCCTAACCAAAATTGAGTTCGGAATTGCTGGACAGAAATTGGTCGGCGGACAAAAAAATCCGCACAATTTGCGGAAAGTTCGTTACGTTTTTTCCAGAAGCTGTTGGAAAAGTTTAAACGAAATCGAAGAAAAGTAGCTAAGCAAAAAATGTTATTCACATTATAACAGTTTTTCGTTGGTAAACTTTATTTGGCCGGCAATTAGTTTGTATTATTTTTCAGTTTGCCTTGCCATTTATATTTGTTCTTTCCGCTCCGGTCGTACAGTTGCATTTTTCAACTTTTAAAATATTTATACAGCATGCGTTTTTTCAGCTTAAGCTGGCCATGTCGTTTTTAGCTGCCAGGTAGAAACTGGATTCAGTGCTGTGCGCTTTTTGAACGCCACAGAAAGTTTTATTAGTTGTTTGACCAATATCTTGCTCTAGTTTCGTTACACTTTCCGTGCCATAAAAAAAAGAAAAAAAAAAGTTTGGCCATTGTCTTTTTGTCATTGTTGAGTGAAAACTTTGCACTCTCCTTCGCCAGGCAGATGAACACAAATCCAATTGGCAGCAGCTATGAATAACATTTCAGCAGACCCGAGACCGCCAAAGCCGCTAATTAGTCAGGCGAAGATCCGCTCAATTGGCTTAGGCGATTGTGAGCTCGAAACTTAATTAGGTGCACACGGAGTGGTTTATCTGGAGGGAAAACTCTCACCCATTCACGCGAGATTACGGTGATAGACTCGTCAAATCTCATTTGCGTGGCACGGAGGGCTGGCAATAATACAGCTGCGAATTTTTCGGTCCACGGTTCATATCGCAGCGCACACTTATCCGATACAATCTCCAACTAACCCAGATTCCGCTAACACGTACACACTGTATATGTGGGGGAACCATAATCTATCCATTCAGCCAAATCAAATCGAATCAGAAATGCAGCAATGAGGGGACGAGCAGCCAGCTCTGAAGGAGCTTACACCCGATGCAGCTCTGAAATAAGGAGAGTGCAAAGTGAAGACTAGGTCAGCCCTCCTATCCATCTATCTATCTATATCACTATCCCGCCCGATCCACCTCCGCCCGCTCGAGGGTCACACTCGGTGGCTGTCAATGATGGCTCCGGCTGCAGGGAGCGGCATCGGAGGGCACCAACTGCCCGACAAGTGTCGTATGTCGTCCTGTCTAATGTTAAGCTACTTTTCATGTATGCCCCAACATCCTGCCCGTCCTTTAGTTGTGGCAACTTCGAACTTGCGCACGAACGCACACTGAGCAAAAACAAATACTATGGTTCGGGACTCGACCTCAGGATACCTGGTATTTAAATCAGCACTAAAAACACGAATTGATAAAAAAAATCAATTAGACAATAAAAAAAGAATAATAATTTAAAAACGATATGGGATAACATAAAAGTATTATTTTATAGAGCAATTTGATCGCACTCCAGCACAGTATTAAAGATTAAAGAACTGATAGTGATCTAACTAGGTATTGCATCTCGTCATATTCTTACCTACTTTCGTAAGACTTTTCCAAACCTTTAATAATTTATCGTAAACGCGGAACTAATTGATACACATTTTTTCGATTGAGGGGTGTGACAAACGCAAGACACATACTAAATAAAGAAGAAGGGAAACTCATTCTCCATGAGGTCTCCTGAGCTTTCAACGCCCGTTAAGCATCGCAATTATTCATGTTTATGATGCGGTGACACCGCCAACTGTTCACCTTTCTCCCTCAATCGAGCTCCCTTTACTTTTACTTTTTATTAGGCCATGACTGACTGAAAGTAGGGGGAAAGTAAGGGGGCGTTAAGAAGTGTTTGCAAGTTGGGTCACGACCACGGCATCAAATTGGTTAAGATTGAAAAATTATAAATTATCGAATGGAAATATCCGCTCGGCGTCTTGGGAATATGCGTCGGCAGGGGGTTGAGTGTGGAGCGTGACTAAGGGGCGTTTGTACATCAGAGGATAGAGCTAAGTCCCTTCGATTTCGGAGGTCCTTAAAGCCCCTAATTAATATTACACCGCCGTGTTGGCCATGCACTCTGTGTGTACGGAGTGCGTGGGCTCCGCCCAGCCGCAAAGCCAGAACCAGCCTAGCATCTACAGTGCGTTCAATAACTGCAAGAAATTTGGATGGCCAACCCAGTTTAGTAACACATTTAAAAGTATGCAAATCAAAGAAGAAATTAACCTGTATTAATACACAGTGTAAGTGATATATACATACAAAGACATTAAAGTCATTCAGCATAAGAAGTCCTTATCAGGTGATGACCTACGACTACGAGCCATAGTGTACAACTAAAACACGGCGCCGGTAAGTAGATCTCGCCACCGCCCACTTCTGCTCACTTCCCCCGCAACCTGTTCTAAACTTAATCGTGTGTTCTGCATAAGATTATGAACACGAAATTAAACCGGTAACAAGAAACTTCAATTAGAGGTAAACATTGGGATGAACACGGGGAAACAGGGAGAAGGCAGGGGGCAACGGATAAGTTTATCTGACCAAGTGCAGTTCAAGTTGGCAATCGCTCCAAGCTTGACGACAATAAAACATAAAAATTGCTTTTAGCCAAACGCAGCGTAACTTTGTCCAATCAATTTATTGAGGCAAGTTTAAAAAATAAGTAGAAGAAGAAAAAATAGCACGTTTAATGGAAAAACTTTTTGGCGCCAGGGAAAATGCTGCTAATTTGATTGTCATTAGACGGCGAAGGCGAGAAACAAATTCATCCAACCTTCTCCCTGGCCATAATGCCTACACTCAGGGAAAAATAGGTTACTCTTCACAGAGAAGAAAAGCTGTTTGCTAAACAATGGTAGATTTCATTCAAAATGGGTCTCAAATATTTGGAACTAACATGTAATCCTTGAAGACATTTTAAACCCCTATCATTACCTTTTAGGAACCCCCTCACTTCATTTACTTAAAGTTTTCTTTGAGTGTTTTTATGTATGTGTGGATGGGCTATATGAAAGGTAATGCATATAATTGAATTTTTACACAACTAAAGAAGAGGCCTATTCGCCAAATGCCTTTGTTGCTAGAAAAAGCGCCGGCGAAAAGATGGCGATGCGATGGTGATGAAGACAGCGCAGAATGCCGGAGAAATTAAAGTGAAATTGAAAAAGTTTTATGAGCTTTTCCTCCATGCAGCGGCCCCACAAAACGAGCAGTCGGATGGCGGCAAAAGAAAGCAAAATATTACACAGCCACCGACGACGCGTAAAGAAGACAAAAGGCCGAAACGAGAGGGGCTCTTGGAGATGGGGCAGAAACGCTTTGCCACCGCCAAATTGCCTTCCTGTTCGGGGCTGAGGGCACAACTTTGTGCAGCAGGTTGCTTAGGTAACAGTTTTATGTAGTTATCCCTCCGAGAGCCAATAGAAAAACGATGTCGGCCTACATACTCAGCCCCCTCGGCCCTCGCCCTGCCATCCCTCAGTAATTGCATAATAATTGCAGTGGCAGCGCCACCAACAGCAATCCACACTCTGACAGCTCTGAATCATCCGAAGGCGGCTGCCACGCCCGCTTAAACTAATTTTCCCATAGAATTACTTTGGATGAGTTTGGTAATTAATGGCAACGGCAACGGTGAGCAAGTCATCGCGCACAGAGAAAAAAAAGAGTAGGATTTGACTCGATACAGCTTTACTTAACTCCTAATCAGTCACAAGTACATCGCAACCAAAAATAAAATTATCATATTAATCATTTTATTATTAGAGAAAATGATTCCAGCAAATCCAATTATATTTTGGTAGGAACATGTTTCGCACATATAATGTTTCATTATTAAACAACTTTATTGATTATCAAAAAAATGGTCCGATTTGGTTTATACAACATCAAATTTGCAAGATTTAAATTAAAACAAATCACTGACCGACAAAAAATATTTTTGTCTGTGCTTTAACAATAAACCCAGCCAGGAAAGCGAATGCAGGCAACCTAGGCAGCTGGCAACTTCTTTCATAAATATTTCCAGCAGGAAAAAACAACTGATAGGACAGAATATCCGAGCCTTACCCTTCTTTTGTATCTGAAGTTAAGTTAAGAAAAGTTTGATAATTGTAACTAACTGAAGGTAAATTCATTTCGAAAGTACACCCATTCCTTGGACTGTATTAGGATGGGATGGAATCATCGGTAAAAAACTAATAAGCATTTTGGCACTGCACACATTTCAGACAAATTCAGAGCCAGGCACACTTCAATTAACTAAAAAATGTTCCCTCCCTTTAAGTAATTTTCTTTTTGAGTGAAAAGCACAAATAAACCATTTCAGCTCAAAGGCGGAGGCGCTAACTCAACGAAGCGTAAGATGTTCAACCCATTGAAAGTGAAAGTCATTGCAAATTAATTGAAAAATCAAACCATGTTCTTTACGTTTGCCTGCCTTCGCAGAGCATGAGATTTGGTGAAACCCCTCCAGAGACTCAAAATTAGGTCCCTTAGTAAAAAAATTAATAAATAATAGAAAATATAAAATAAAAAGGTCGGGGATACTGAGAGCCCTAGATCTAATTTGTGTACTTTTTTTAATCATTAAGGGTAACATGGTATGCATAAGAATTATCTTTATTAATTACCTGCAAACAGACGTCTATTTTCATTACCAACTTGCATCATTCAACAAAAGCTTAATATTTATTATTCAAAATCACACTTTAATTTGGATAATCTAAATTTTATTTCAGAATTGACTGATGTCCTACCAGTAATAAAATTAATTTTAGGACAACATGTTGTTCCGAAAGCACCCTTAAGGAGGCCAAAGTGACCATAAAAAAGTAACAAGTTTAAAGGGGATTGTAAAACTTTATTGGGTAATTTCACTAACAAACTCCGGCTCTGGCTCCGAAAAGGAAATAATCCTCCGTCCTTCCGACATTGAGGTGGCCGGACCACATGGCGTATGAGCAACACTATGCAGGTGCAATCCGCATTCACAGTAGCAGAGCTGAGAGTCTTAAGAAAACACCACCCAAGGACCCTAGACTGTCCATCCAGCTGAACCGTAGGAGGTCCTCGACGGCAGCTGGTGCTATTAGCACGTGGCCAGTGGTTGCTACAAAGGGATTTGACACTTTTCGATGGACATTGAATTCGCATTTAAATCTGCAGCTACTAAATGGATTTCAGTTGGGTGACAAGTAAAATTCGGACAAGGAAACGTTCCACCCAGTCAAATTGACTTTTCGGCAAGGTCTTTCGATGCGGACGGATTTTAAAGAATTGTGTGAACAAAAATGTTTATTTTACTTATGTTCTTCCGGAAAGGAAGATAATTAAAAAAATGTATTATTATTTTTTCTCCTTTATGGCAATGTAAAAATTTAAAAAATGTGATATATTCACTTCTATTGATATCACCCGGTTGAATTTTAAGTCCTCTTGCATTGCATTGAACAGCTTAGCCTAAGAAAACCGAAAGATAAGTCTGCTGATGCAATAAAAAAGGATTTAATGAGACTAAGAGGAGCAGTTGGAGCTTTCTAAGCCTGTTTCCTTCGGAATATGGTTAAGGGACAAAGAATACACCGACAAAACAAACATGTGCTGTGCAAATATTAATATTGGTTTCACTCGAGGGTTTTTTGACGCCTTTGTTTGCCATTTAATTATGTGTTTTATCTTAGTTTTTCATTAGGTTTTCGGTTGATTGAACAAATCGAATTAGATTCCGGCTGCCGCTACTGGAATTATTTACTTTGCCGTGTTTGTTCAATGTTAATTTAATATAATCAATTATGTGGGTTTTACAAACAGTTTTTTTAACGACTTCATTAGAATTTGCTGTTGCAACGCAAACAATGGAATTATTTGGCCGATGAAGCTGATATAGGGTATTATGTATTCAATAATATCATATGAAAATTAAGGATAATCCCGCATCCGATACTGCGAAATATTGTAATAAATTGTTAATTACAATTGCCGTGACCCACATTGAAAGTGATTTATATTTATCGATGGCACGATTAATGCTACGCCTGCCTCAAATCTTTAAATTGCGATTTAAGCCCGCAATTTTCGGCGCTGAGAGCACTAAGCTTAATGCATTTTTCAATTAACAAAAAAGTATGCATCTGGAAATGAATCATTAAAACAACAATTAATTTTCATTGACTCTGGTATCCATTACTGCGGTTATGGCCGCAGCTCCCAGTAGAGTCATAATCGGGAGCCTCCCACCCAATATAAAATATAACTTGAACCGAAATGCCAGCGAGTGCGTGTGGGTGCAATTTGTGCATTGTTATGTTTCGGGGAATATCTGTTGTGCACACACACTCGCGCCTGCCAATTGTTATTATTTTTCTGTCAATTCCTGCATTTTACAGAAATGTTATAATCCCAGCCCCCGAGCGAGCAAACATATCGATCGATCGCAGTTTTAATTAATGCAAAAGCAGAAGCAACCGTTTTTAATGTGACATTTGAACATGTTTGCGGTGGGATAGGAAATGGAAACGAAGAGAGCTTCCATTTAATGGCCACTGGTGGGCGGACTGCATCCCTGTTTAGTCGTCTTTAAGGATTGGCATCGCAGAATGCAGGACAGTTTACGAGTCCGGTTCGCTTTGCTTCTTTTGCATTAATTTTAATGCATCGCCCGACTAAATATTTATGCAATACACAACGCCCCATTGCACATTTCGGCTGCGGAGCATCCAGTATAAAGGATTGGGTTGGGGCTTCATTTCATTGGCTGCGCTTCCATGGATCGTTCGCGCTGATGGCCTTTTGGTTATATTTATGAAATTGCCCGGTCTGGACTATCAAGCGTCCGCGAAAGGCAGAAAGCGTTTTATGTCGGCTCAAAGCGACTTTGAAATGAACTTTTGGATGAAAGACGGGTTCTATTAAACTTTGTTTTCGTAAAAATGCATACAAATGTCTGGGAGTTTTCAAACCTTTTGGTTTTATGACAAGGCCATGATGCGTTTTTCCATTGTCAGGCAAACCTCTGATATAATTAATATAACAATATATAATAATGAATGGTGTAAAGTTCGAAGTAACTGACACCTGGCCCCTAACACTATGTCATATATCTATAAAATCTAATATAATCTGAAAATGGTTTTCTAAATGCGTCATAACCTGTGACAGAAATGGGATACCCTTCCTCAGGACCGGCGAATTTCCACCCGAGCTGGTCCTCCATTATTCAGTTGGGTTTGTTTTTACATATTTCAAGTTAATGCTATTAAATGGTAATACTCACACGTTCCACGCATTCGAGGCAAATGGGTCGTTGACCCACGCCCAGGTAAAATAGTAGGGGTGGCGAAAATCCGGCCCGAACAGGTGGATTTCCCCCATTTGTGCGCACTCAGTTGTGCGAAACTGTGCCGTTAAAAATTTGTTTTGGTTTGCATTATTTATGCCTTTTGTAAATGAGTGCAGCTCTGTTTGGGGGCCCGTTCAAATGGGGACTTCCCCACGGCAGAAGGTAGCAAATTGGAGTTGCTTAGCTGTTAATGGAACCGAACCAAATCGTGTTCCAGACCCACACACGAATTTATAATTTGCAATTATTATTTGGTTGCATGCCTCATTTCTATTCGTTAAGTTTGCAGGACTAATTTAGGCTTTAATATACATACGGTTCAGATTATGTAGTGCGATATTTCAGCGTATATTCTTCAACCCATAGCCGCCAAAAATCACAATTTTACTACATCAAATACGAAATAATCAATCATTCCAAAACGTCACGACATGAGAGCAATCTATTTCGAATTGAAACGAATTTTTGGAAATTAAATTTTAATGAGAATGCAATAAAATATTCATTGAATAATGCTGGTTCCTTATCCCCCAATATAGAACTGCAGCAGAGTTACCCTTCTGCAAATCGTCAAACAAATACAATTACAGCCTCCGAAATTGGAAATTACAAAGCGACGGCAAACAGAAAACAACAAATAAATGCTGAATAATAAAGTGTATAAAATGAGAAATTCCCGCCATACAATAAAATTGCCTGGCAACAAAACAAACATTCGGCAAACGCAGCGGGGACAAAAAATGTTATTAACACAAATAGAAAATAAACAAAAACAAGGGAGCGATGAGAAAGCGACATTTTGGATTTTCTGGTGCCTGTTTTGTGTTTATTTTTGTGTGTGGGACAACAGGGTGAAAAATAAGCTACAAAAAAGAAATTTGCATAATGAGGCTATTATAATTTCAATTAAAATTTCTCTATGCCAGGATTTTTTCGGCTGAATCCCCGTATGAACAAGCCCGGTGCATGACTAACGACCACAGAACTACAACAAAAACCGAAAATGTGTTTAGAGTCCCCCTCGCCCGTGGGCAGAACAACAAACACCAATCGCTTTAATTACATTATAAATTATGCAAACAAAAATGTGCTAAAAAATGTTAGAAATGTGTGTTAGATGTGGGATTATAACAACAGTGGTCGACAATAGGAAATTGGCTAAGGACGAAAAATACTTTAGAAAATACTTGATCACTGTAAATGTGGTAAATCGTCACTACAAATTCTATGTCTTTTTAATTTTTACATAGGACAGATGTTTTTTTACCTTTAAACTATTTCTGTAGCTAGAATCAATCATTATCATAAACAATCTTTAAACTATGATATGTTTGATATGTATGATATATTTTTAACTTAAATGTTTATCTATACTGTGCATGTTGACTTTGAAAACGCAGTTTATCAACTAAACGTAATGCTTAACTGAACTTAACTTAAATGTTTGCCATTTCTCATGTTAGTCAATGCAAATTCCAAGCACTCCTTCCTTAAAAAGAACTTTTGTGACTGCTGTATCTTATGAATGACACTATTCATTTCCTCAGCTTTTTGCTTACTCCTTTCTATTCTCGCACTGTTAGAAGTGGATGCTGTTTTTGGGAACTGATTCCGAATAATAACCCTGTGGATATGCCCAAGAGTGGGACCCAATATTTAAATTGGCAAAACAAGCACTGGCAAGCCGCAACATTTGCATACCCAAATGGGCTCGCCCGTCCCCTTCTTTCGGGCCAAAAATAAAAATGGCCGATGTAGTTGGCTCCATATTTCGAAGCTGCCAGTGTCAATGCAGGCGAATGTCATAAATTTCGCATGCAGACGAAGAAGATGCGGCCCGCCCTGCCCTCCGGCCCTGCCCGCCGCCTTCGCTGCAACTGCGCCGCACAAATTTCGTTCCAATAAATTTAAATTAGCAAAATGTCAGGGAGGTACGGCTCCGGAACAGTACAGCTACAGGAGACAGGGCCGCCGACTCTGCTGCACACAGTATTTATGGCTCCGCTCCGGAGATCGGGGTATATGGGGCACGAACTGGGGGGAGGGCCACTGGGTGCGACAATGTAATGAGTGCGGTTCTGCGGCCAGTGTCGCCACACCTAAGCACATTATGTTGTTGCTAATTAGCGCTGTCTTCAGAAGAGAGGAGTACACTGGGGGAAGAATTGTTAGCCCAAAGTGGACTATAAGTCAATGACATTTACAGATAAAAATTTGCAAAAAAATAAATACAGGTTTTAACGAGACAAAATGTTAAAATAATGATTAATAATTTAAAATAAAAAGATTTCCGCAATTTTAATGATTTTTGCCAACAATATTTCACTTTGGTAAGCGAGTGAAACCACATATAATTGCATTCGTTTAGACTTGGTACGAAGCATTACAAATGCAAATCAAGCTTATTTATTCATCGAATCTGACGGAGAAATTTGGTGTGAAAGGTATTACACACGTTCTTAGCAGTTTTTATCTTTTAAATTGAGTTCGTGATTTTTCATATGCCAAAAGAAATCAGAAAAGCAGCGGACGATGGAAATGAAAATGTCCTCTTGATAGAGAACGGAAGGGGAAACATTTGCTAGACTGACAACATTAAATATTAAGAGAGAGCCTCGACGATGTCAGGCAAGTAATTTCTCAAATTGCAAATGACTTTGCAATTGTTTGAGGGTGTAAATTTTAAGGCGAAGGCCCGAAGAGGTGGGGCCGTATTTCCGGCTGCAACTCGTGACTTATCCCACAAAGCAAATGGCCCGAGCCCCACTAGAGTCATCAATATAAAGCAACCACAACCGCAGGCAACTAATGACTAACTGCATAAGTAAAGCGGGAGAGAAGGCATGTCTGCCAATACCCTTATTTTGTCGGTCCATGTGTCGTATGATTAAAATGGGAAATCATGATGTACCAAAGAACATTGTATTATGGTTGTATTTATTTAAAAGCCCCACGCCTACACGGAAGGCCTAAATTGTATATAAAATTCTGAAAAATGGATACTGTCAATGTTTTTTGCCCTAAGCCGAAAACTTTTCGGTTCTAAATAAAAGAGTCTAAACCTCTTATACACCTTTTTTCAGGGTTTTTTCTTGTTGAACTTTTTGGTCGTCCTCTAAATCTGTTTGTAAAATACTATTATTAATTTAATTTTCATAATTTTTATTTATTATTTATACACGTTGCTACTATGAAATACCTATAAGCCTTTAAAAAATTATGGTAAAAACAATTCTGCATATCAGATTATTTTAAAGATGGCATACTATTCTTGCGCTTCTGCAACTTGACCATTTTTTAAAGTCGAAACAGCACCACTGAAATCCTAATCTAATTTATTCCATTACAGAGAGTCAATTTTTATCGCTCCTTTAATTTTGTATAAATGCAGTGTTACCTTAAAAGTGAAAGCTCGAATAAGCCAGCAGAATTATATCACAATATATTATTTTATTTTTGAAATATATCATAAATTTTCAGATGGTGCTTGCTAATTTGTTTGACCATCGATATAATCGATTTTTAAACTTATTTATTTCACCTTAATATGATAATGATTTAAAAATGTGTCAAGGAAGGAAGTATAAGTAAAAATTAACCAAAGCAATTGCAAACTATTGCATAGCATGGGGAGAACTAAAGAATTAAATGGCAATCACTTAGAAACTTATTTTACTTTTGTATATAAAACAACTCAAATTGGAAAGCTGAGGTTAAAAAAATCTGAAACAACCTGTGCCATGGTAAAATGAACAAAAATCGCATGTCCTGATATCGTAAAATATAAATTTAGAGCGCAAATTGAAATCTTATAAGGAAAATAGGTTTTTAAAAGTCAGCGTGATAGAACCAACTAATCATTTTAGAATATAATATTCAATTTTTTTTATTAATTTTGAACTATTTATAACTATTTTTATATTCTGAAAACCAACAAAAGCCATAAAATAAGCTTATATGGATTTTTGGAACTGGCAAGTTATCTGAATACTCTGTGCCAGGGTATAATGAACCGAACACGTTGGAGGGTTCCTCTTCTTGTGGGCCAGCAAAATAGTCCCAAACGTCCATGAGCCGAAGCCACCAGCGCAGCAGTTTATCATTGTGAGAAAGAGCCCCAGGCCCAGTCGTCTGCCCGTCCCCCTCCCACGCAGAGCAGCCGTCTCTTTCGAGCTGCCGAATCAGCAGTGAAGGACAACGATGTCAGCAACAGGAACAAAGGATGACCTCCGCCGCCAGCAGTCCGTAGCACACTATGCCATTCCATTTATAAACCACCAAAACGAGACGATGACGACAACGACGAGCATTGACCAGAAAGCGAGAGAGACAGGCGATGGGGTTTGGAAAGAGTCGGCCAGAGGAAGTGGCCAGGGGATGGGCAACTGCAAGAAAATGCCACAAAACTGTTTGGTTTTCTTGCATTTTCAGAGCCCCTCGCAAACGCCCCAACGAGGACAAGGAAAACAACGCACCAAGTCCTGACAGCTGACATCGTGAGGAAGGAGCAGCCGAAAAATATTCAGGGCCCATTGTTGGTCCTGAGTTCCCAGGATTCTGTACGGGACAGCTGAAAAGTAAAAGTTCGTCATTCAATCTATGCGTGTGCCTGAATTCAGCCACGCCAATGACAACTTTCTCTTGAAGTATGTTCCTTAAAATTCAGGAGCCAACATTCACGAGTTCCAGCTTGAGATGGCCCAAAATGGGTGTCCTGGCCAGCAAGTCAAGACATAAAAAAGTTAGCCAATACGATAATTAAATTAAATTCTCGAAATACAGCTTTAAATTAATGTTACGTGGTAGAAAACAAAATAACCCCATACAAGTGTGTTAAAAAGGGGAAAAATGAAACATTTTCTTTTGACCGCGTATGATGTAAGGATGGTAAGCCATTCTTGCTAAAAAACACAATGTTTCCTTACCTTTACTGAGGCTTTCTCTTGAATTCGATTATCCTTTCGAAATAATCTCTCGGTTGGGTTAACCTGACCCGCATTACTATAAATATGCATTCGTTTCAAGGATGCCCTCAAGGACCGAGACCGAGGACGTGGCCGATGCCGACCTGACCTATTCCAAGCCCTGACAACGAGATCCGAAGCCAGCAAAGCGTGAAATTTCAATTTAACCCATTAATAAACCCAGCTGAAAATTTCCAGCGAATGCAATCAGAAGCAGAGAGAAGACGCAAAAATAGACAATAGTCAAAGGCGGGGAGTGGCCCCACCAACGATTCATATCCCACCCGGTTTCTCGGCCAACTCTTTGGTTAGTCATCTCTTGGAGCGGCAGCGGCCACAAAACAACTTTGGACTACATTTCACAGGGGCCACACACAAGCCCACATAGAGACGGAGCCTGCCACGCCCACAATTTAGACGATTTCACACAACACAATGGCACAGGGGCGGGCCGCAGCGGGGGTGGGGCAGCACTTCCGTTTCCGCTAGCTTGCACTGATTGTTTTATATCCTGTCAGAGGACACGCCGTTGCCGAAATTCACAAACTTGTTTTGCGCTTTCTTGGCGACTTGACTAAGAAGCGGCACGACGCACTCAGCGAAATTTTTCAAAATTGCATTGAGAAATGGAAATGAAACTTTTGGAAATTCTAGATGTCTCATTATTTGTAACTTTTTAAATAAGTAAATTAGGAAATTAAATTAAACTAGAATGAAGTGCAAATAAATATGTTTAAGAAAATAGGAACTTGAATCATAGTAAAAAAAATTATTTTATTTTAAAACATCAAAGCCTTTTGATAGTTGTTATGATTCTTGAGTAAAAACTGCAGTTTAAAGCTTTGAAAAGCGTATATATTGTATTTTTTTTGAATGCCTTTCTCGTCAGTCTACATATTTCGTGTGTAAGTCTCACCCCTAAATCTACGAAATTCCGCCAAGTGTTGGAGATGGTGGATTGTTGGATTTCGGGTCCCTCGCCTGCCGTTGCATTGCTGCGGCATTTGAATGCGGTCCTCGTCCAGCGGCGTCCTGCGAGAGAGCCCAGCATCCTTGCATATTTAATCAAAGTGAATTACAAATGCCACCAGACAATGACAGTGGCAACTTGGCAAATGACGATGGAGTCGACGCCTTCCACGCCCCGTCCTTATCAATTTGAAAGTGTTATATATAACACCAGGACCAGCGCCGGGATAATGTTTCATTGTCGGTTGAACAGCGGGCGAGCGGAGGAGGCGGGGCGGTGTAGCTTGTAATTTGCGTTAGCAAGATCAAAAAGCATTCAGTTAATAATAAGACGAGCAGTCCATTATTTAGCCATTGATGGGGACCGAGCACTTGCCGAGTCCTTCCACCTAAGAAACACAGCTTCCCGCCCTCAAAAGTTAATTTATTTCTTTTTCTCCGCTTTTTCCGGGTACCCAAAAAAGTAAACTCAGAGAAAGATGGAAAGTTAACTTTATGGTTGGCACCTTTTTCGCTAGAACAGGAAAAGTACGTTTAAACTTCCCTTACCTTTGCCTTCCAGGAGCTTCCCTTTGCTTAACCCAATCTCGGCCCACGGCGACAGTTTAATAATTACTCATTTTGCTTTTTTAACCAAATTACTTTGTGAAAAATGGCAAGGTTGAATGCCAAACGGTTTCCATTTTCTAAATAAACCTTTCTGATTTTAATTTCAGTCGCTTGTACTTCATTTACCCTTTTCTTTTGGGCTTGATAAGGTTTTCAATTGTTTTTTAGGGCTTTGATTTTTTCTTAAATATCGTATTTAATTAAATTGCTTCGACCTTTCTAAACCGTTTCAAGGAATAATACCAAAATCAACATCAACGATAAAATATTACCAAAATCAACATCAGGGAGGTGGCAAAATGAACTTTTCTAGAAATGTACCACAAAAGAACCCCTGACACCAACCACTTTATATCCACATGCCCTTAGAAGCACGCATAATTTTTGGCGCATAGAAAATTGTCTTCAATTCGTATTCAAAATAGTTTGGTTACCGAAGTGAATAAAAAATCCCAATGGGTGCAATAAGAACTTCAGGAAAAGGGCATAAGTGGACCCAAGACATGAAACTTTCCAGCCGGACCCAAGACAAATATTTTTATGCACTGCGGTGGGTCGGTATCGTTTTATGGACTTTGATTTTATGACTACTGCATATTCGCCATGTGTGCCCGAGGGAGGTGACTCAGGAAAAGCCCCTCATCCAGTTGTTCCCACTTTCCCTTTTGGGCTGACAGCTGCTGCGGCACTTTCAATTAACCCTTTTGACATTGAATTCACTTGATACCGTCGGAGCTGCTCGCACTGGCTTAAATCGAGATTAGAATGCTGGAAATTTAAGACCACAGCCCGCTTCTGCCCCCAACCGAAGGCCTCTGTATAACTTAATAAGCCCGCCATGCAACCAACCCGCGGATCCTGACTTCCCACTCCTTTCCACATCCCTCGGCTTAAGCCTATAATTTACAATGTTTCGGCTCGTCTTGACTTGGCATCCCTTCTTCGGCTCCTGGGATGCGAAAAAATCAACATTTCTTAGCCGTCGCTTGCGATTTTCGGTAAGCATTTTTTAACTGGAAATTAAAGTGCGCGCAAGTGTAATTAAGTAGCTGCTCAAGTTACGAGTATAAGAGCAATCCCTTTCTTGGCCATTTCTCAGCAGGCCAGTCGACTGTAAATGGGTTAAACTCTTGGGATTTATGACAATTTTTTAATTAGTTGACGCCGACCGTTGCCTTTCGTTTTTCGGGGCCTCCTTATTAATCAAAACCGTTTACGCGTAAATAAACTTTTATATGGTGTGCTCACAGAATTTCCTCTCTTTTATTAAATAAAAACTTTGAATGCATATGCAAATTTTATGGCTTTTAGCTCCTACGCGAAAAGTTTGAGAACTTTATTTGCAAATCACTTGTTAATCGCCTTTTCGAATTTTCTCGCACTCAAAATGTTTTGTATTGATTGGAAATGTAAAAAAGGAGACAAAGTTCACAACAATCCAGGATAATTGTAAAAAGTTAACTTATGAAATTTTTTAGTCGGTAACATTCTTCTTACTCCGGAGAAAAGGTTAGGGACTGAATTTATTTAGCCGAGAATGTAATGAGGAGGTGTAGTTGTTTGATATTGTGTGAGGAAAGTTTGATTTTAAGTCTTTGAATTTTTAAGTAATAAACAAGAAATATGAGCTTGCATTCTTTTGGCAAGCAAGAAACTGAAAACCACACAAACATTATTGTTGAAATTCCAAAGATGCCAATTACTCGAGAACCAACGCTAACAAATAATTTCTAATATGAATTTCTGTGTAACTAGAGTAGTTGACTTTTTTAAGATGGACTATGTTGAATGAAAACTTTAAATGGCGATATGTTACTTTACTCCCACCAATTGGCGACTGTTAAAATCAATATCACTTAAATTATGAGACTGTCAGTATGACCAGGTCATGCGAAACCTACCTTTCGACAACACTCTATTACAAAATTATAACCTTCTCTGGTATTTTTTAGGAATTTATATTCCTAAATTTTTTAAATTACGGAGAGAAAACTATTTTTCCCATGTATGCGGTAAACAGATAACTTTTAAAAAATTCTGAAAAAAAGAATGTGCACTAAAATCTTTAAAAGTTTTTAATCATTCAAAGTACTTAATAACAGAAGAACGTCAGAATGTTACTGCTGCGTTAATGTTAACAGCGAGCGAATGATGAAAGCAGTAAAAGCAGTAAAAGCAGTTCATGTTAGCTGCGCGCGCAGCTTTAATTTAAGTGCTATCATGATGGCTCAAAAATGATATAGTACATATTTTTTGCGTAGCTTACGACGAAACCCATTGCTGTCGCAATTGCTTGATCTATAACCCCGGTCGTTAATGGAGTGAGGCATCTCTTAAATCGCTCAGCGTCGACATATGGTCCGACATTATAGCAATTACGGGAGCAAGCGGGGTACTCATCAAAAAGCAATTGCACGGAACACTCGAAACAGCTGTCCGGGTGAGTAGCCCTCTCCGCTTATCAGTCGTGATACTCGCTTCCAAGTTCTGGCAGTTCTGTTTCGTGCAGCGACAACTTCTCGTAGTACGATAAGCGGCGTGCGTGATTAAAGACCCATCTGAACTGAGGCTGCTGTGGGTCTGACTGGCGGTCGAACTGATAGATCAAGTCGGGCGGTTCTCGCCGCTCGCTTCAGTTGTTCCTCGTCGATCGCGGCCTGCGGAAGTGCCACCGTCCCTATCGTTCACCGCCGCGGATCAACCGTTCTACCCGACCATTGGCATTACTCCCAAATAGTAGAAGTGAAAATCCATGGAGGTCCGAGTGGGAGTGGGCGACCTGCTGAAAATGGGCACCAAGTAGGTCAAGTACGCTGAAAGCTGTACGAAGAGGCTTATATTATCGCGGTTTACCATTCAGATTTACTGGATTAGAGTGAAGCATGTCAGTGAATACCAAGTTGCCCTCAACTGATAAGGGTTATTGAGCAGCGAAATAATCACATATAGTTCGCCGTTCGACTGTAGATTAGGGTTTGCCAGTGCTGAACATTTCGAACACTTCCAGAAATACATCCGTTTTGTAATTTAAATTGTTGAATACTTTTTTACATGCGGTTATATAGTCGTTTTTAAAATCTGTTTAGTTTAACATAGGACGAAATGTGTAATATCTCTATATTTTGGCAGTATAAAAACAAACGTTGGGTTGAAGGTGCTTATATGAACATTTTTGTGATATTCTGCACCCGAAAAATTGATTTTTTTTTGTAAACATTCTTTTGATTACAACTCTAAAATTTAAATAAAAATGTATTCTTTCTGAGGGGGTATTTACTGTATTCAATTGATGGTTCCGCTCCCACACCGACAAGATAAGAAAAGCTTATTATTAGACTCAATCATGTCGCTCTCTCTCATTAGCCCCTGGCATACCGAAAGAACCATGACAACCAGAAGAATGTTAAGTAAGCATAACTATCAGGAACATAATAAAAAACTTAGTCTTAAAACACTCTGCGATAAAATCTTCCTGCCTGATAAGTAGTAATATATTGAAGAAAGTCATAATAATCCCAAAACGTCATCGCCTTTCCACAGGCTCATTGGCCACAAGATCGTCCAGTACCGCCTGGGCACAAAGCAGACGAAGGTGGTCTGCACGAGGGACGGCCAGGTGCGCGGACTCCGCCGCAGAACGCTCTACGATGAGGAAATGTACTTCGCCTTCGAGGGAATCCCCTTTGCACAGCCGCCGGTGGGGGAACTGCGGTTTCGGGCCCCCCAGCCACCCCGCCCCTGGCTGGGGGTCAGGGACTGCACCTATCCGAGGGCCAAGCCCATGCAGAAGCACTTCGTCCTCAGCATCATCGAGGGCAGCGAGGATTGCCTGTACCTAAACGTGTACTCCAAGCGGCTCAAGTCGGACAAACCGCTGCCCGTGATTGTGTGGATATATGGCGGCGGATTCACGATCGGGGAAGCTGGTCGAGATTTCTACAGTCCGGACTACTTCATGCAGCACGACGTAGTGGTTGTCACATTTAACTACAGAGTGGGTGCATTGGGTAAGTGGTTGAAACTCACATCCAGCCGTATTTTGTTTCCCATGAATAATATACGTATTTAGAGTCTGTATCGCGTGATATCGGACGCGATGCGTTGGATAATGGGTGAAGGTTTCAGTGTGGCTAAAGGTTCAGTCTGAACTTACTTATTGCTATGTGGAAAATGGTTGATTGAAGATAAATGTTTTTACTTTGTATTTAATGCTACAACAGAAGGGCATTTCGCTTCTTGTGGTATACGAATTTGTGTAAAACTTTAGAAACTAACCCCACCTCCTTTAGGGGAGTCTATACCATTAAAATTGAACGTTGCAATTTGTATGTCATGCAATCTCAATTTCAGGCGGAATTAATTTACAGAGCGCGCAACTTAATTGCAACTACTCCCAGGCTTAAAATCATTAATCTAATTACTTACGTTATATCTGTATTTTAATTTGACAGGCAACAAGATTCACCTGTAATTACTTATACCTTAACGATCAATTACATTAATGTTGATTACAAAACTACAACAAATTAGAAAACATTGGAAAATTGTATTTTTTTTTAGCCTTTTGAAAGTATTACTTTGCTTACCTTGTTTCTCGGACTAACACAACTTATTTTGATTCTGTAACTTTAAGCCTATCTCGGCACACGAAACGAAGACACAATTCAATAAGTTTATCATATGATTATATTTTAGTATATTATATTTTATGTTTTCCAGGCTTTCTCAGCTTCTCCGATCGGGATCTGGATGTGCCCGGCAACGCTGGCCTCAAGGACCAGGTGATGGCCCTTCGCTGGATCAGCCAGAACATAGCCCAGTTCAACGGAGACCCCCAGAACATAACCCTGATGGGCGAGAGTGCGGGGGCAGCCTCCGTTCACGTGATGATGACCACGGAGCAAACCCGAGGACTCTTCCACAAGGCCATCATGCAGTCGGGGTCCATGTTCTGCGAGTGGGCCAATGAGCCGAGTGGACGCTGGGCGTACCGCCTGGCCTGTCAACTGGGCTACTCGGGCAGTGAGAACGAGAAGGAGGTGCTCCGGTTCCTACAAAAGGCCCCAGCCTCCGAAATGGCCGCCCACGTATTCACCCTTGTATCCCAGAAAGAGAGACGGAATTACGTGCTGTTTCCCTTCACGCCCGTGGTGGAACCGTATATAACCAGGGACTGCATTTTACCCCGTTCTCATAAGGAGATGCTGCCTGCAGCTTGGGGCAACGACCTGCCTCTGATCCTGGGAGGGAACTCCTTCGAGGGCCTATTTTCCTACCAGGCCACCCTGCTCGACGAGGAGCACATGTTGAGTGCCTTCGAAGCCCTGATTCCGCGAGAGATCAGGGAAAAGAGTTCCCCATCTCAGCTGAAGGATCTGCTGCGCCAGTTTAAGGTGGATACTTTCGAGGACGCAACTCGCGGGCGCATGGAGTTCAATGAGTGCCTCCAAATACTGTCCGTAAAGCATTTTTGGCACGGCATCCACCGCACTGTTCTGGCCCGTCTCAGCCACGCCCCCACCACGCCCACCTACCTGTACCGCTTCGACGTAGATTCGCCCCACTTCAATCACTTCCGGCAGGTGATGTGCGGGAAGCACGTTCGCGGAGTCAGCCACGCCGATGACGTTTCCTACCTGTTCTACCACATTTTGGCCAACAAGGTGGAGAAGTCCTCGATGGAGTACCAAACAATCCAGAGAATGGTGGGCATGTGGGTGGCATTCGCCCGGAACGATAATCCCAATTGTCCGCAGATCAGTCCGACCACCTGGGAAGCCCTGGATGAGGAGCGTCCGCAGATGTGTCTCAACATCGGAAAGCAACTGGAGTTTATTGTGCTGCCGGAGTCAAGGCAGAATCGGATTTGGGACAGACTTTACGACAAACGCGACCTTTACTAGATGGGAATTTGTATAATTTGTAAATAAAACGCACCTCCATTAAGCCACTCAGGAAAATAGAAAAGTTGAAATTAAAATCTTTTTTGGGTTGTTAAGGCCAATTGGAAACTTTTGATTAAATATCCAGGAAAATTAAGTACACTATTTGTATACCCTTGCAGAGTGTGTAAGGGTTTCAGTCAGACTGACGGACAGAGGGACATGGCTAGATCGACTCGTCTAGTGATGCTGATCAAGAATATATATACTTTATGAGGTCGAAAACGTCTTCTTCACTGCGTTGCAAACTTCTGACTGAAATCTTTATACCCTCTGCAAGTGTATCATTAGCAAATTTAATTTGGCATAGTTTTCATGTAGGCCTCATTACATATCAAGATACAAACCTACGAAGCTCAAACTAGCTAAATAAAACCGTTTTGGTGATTACTTTGGCATTCCGAAAATAGTTAGCCGTTGTTCGGCCCATCAAGTGACCCTAACATTGACCCTTGGCACGACGGTGTTTTGTGTCTAAAGAGAGATAAAGTTCCACTGGTACTAAGCTAGCTAATATTATTTTTAGTCAAAGTAAAACTTTGAAAATAATTTGCAGCCGAATAGCAAAAGGTTTTATTTTGTAACGTGATTAATACTCTGTACAAATTTCCAACAGGGCAACCTTTTACAAGATAAGGGCTGAGCAATTTTATTTACAAAATGTCCTAATCTCTCGTTTCTATATATATATATTTGGCAATTGACATTTATAGTAAATACACAATATTCGTAAATTCAGAATTCTCTTTTGTAAAATAAGAAATGGAATGAATTAATTTATTTTAAATACATTTTCAAAAACTTAAAAAATTTAAAATATTCTAACTATCCATCATACATGCACGTTCTCATATATGATATTTAGATTCCTGGACTAGAAGAGGGCCTCCCTGGGATAGAAAGTGTCCCAGACTGCCAGGAACTCCGCTTCTGGTAGTTCTCGCATTTCGAAGTCATAGCTGATGTTAAAGCACCTTTCTACTCCGTTGTCTTTCAGCTGGACGGGCTCCCACTTGGCAGTTCCCAGTTCCGGACAGTTGGGATTCCCGCTGGAGGCAAACGATGTCCACATACCCACCATCCTCTCTATGGTTTGGTACTCCTTCGATGATTTCTCCAGCTTTGAGGCTATGATGTTGTAAAAGAGGTACGACAGTTCATCGGCGTGGGCCACTCCGCGAATGTGATCTCCGCAAACCAATCGCCGGAATTGATTAAAGTGCGGGGAGTCGAAGTCGAAACGGTAAAGATAGGTGGGCGATCTGGAAGCATAAGTGTGACGGGCGAGAACCAAGCGATGCAGATCGTGCCAAATCTGGCGATGGGAAAATATGTTTAGGGCCTCAAACACCTCCATTGAGTCCTGCATTTCGTTCTTAAAGTAAAGTTTCTTCAAGCGACGAACAAGTTGATCCTGTTCCTCCAGACAGATAGCTTCCCTCACCTCCCTGGGCAGGATGTTGTGGAAGTTCTTCAGTCCCCAAGGATCATTTCTTAGCACTTGGTAGGAAAACAAACCCTCAAATGAGTTTCCGCCCATAATAACAGGTATCTCGTTGCCCCAGGCTTCGGACAACATCTCCCTGTGTCTTCTAGGCACCACACAGTGGTCGGTCTCATAAGGCTCCACCACCGGTCCAAAGGCGAAAAGTAGGAAATTCCGAACTTCATCCTGGGTGATAACGTCCTGGTCAATAGCCGCTATCTTACGAGCGGGAGTCCCGCTCAGAAAACATAATATACCTGCATCCTCATCGGGGCCTTTATAGCCCAAATTCTGAGCCAGCCGGAATGCCCAATTGTGATCCGGACTTTCAGCCCATTCGCTAAGAGCACATCCGGATTGCAAGATGGCTTTGTGGAACAGACCACGCGTTTGCTCCGTGGTCATCATCACGTGAACGGAAGCCGAGCCCGCACTTTCCCCCATCACTGTGATATTGTTGGGGTCGCCGTTGAAGTGGGATATGTTCTGGCTGATCCAGCGCAGGGCCATCACTTGGTCCTTGAGGCCCGCGTTTCCAGGAACATCCAACTTTGGGTCCTTGAGGCTGAGGAAACCTAATCACGAAAAATTCAGCATTAATTAGAGATAACAAAACTTAAAACATTACCTAATATTAACTATTAAACTAATAGATAAATAGGCACTAAAATATATTTATGGGTGTTTAGTAATTATTGATTGATTTTATTTTTTGCGGTAATCCATTCATTTTAGTTGTAGTATTAATGTTAATGTTTGTTGGAACTGGTCGGAATGATTTTGTTTTACTATCGCATTGTTTTAAACAACAAACAAAAACTGATAAGGCCGCGGTTAGCATCCAAAGTTCTTTAGACAAAACGATTGTAGCGACTCGGTCGCCACATACTTATGTTGATAAAGATGATTCTTATCAGTTCAGTATTCGTTTTGTCGCTTCCCTATATTGCTTGTATACAAACACATCCGCGGTTAGGAGTCTAATAAGAAATGCATTTGATCTTTTTAAACGCAAACCAAATGTAGTTAGTTCGATATGCCCAAACTCGATATTTTCGAACTCACTCTTCCCTTACTAATAGGTGTTAGCTTTAACACTTACCCAGTGCGGCCAACCTGTAGTTGATGGAGACGAACACCACCTGCTGCTTCATGAAGTAGTCGGGGCTGTAAACATCCCTGGAGGCCTCGCCCTTCTGAAAACCCCCTCCGCAGATCCACACGATCACGGGCAGGGGTTTCTCTGACTTCAGGCTTTTGACATACACATTTAGGTGCAGGCAATCCTCGCTGCCTTCCACGATCCCCAAAAGCATATTTCTCTGCAGGGGCTTGGATCGGTTGGTGGTACAGTTGAGCACTCCTTGCCAGGGCTCCGGGGGCTGAGGAGCCCTGAATCTGAGGTCACCCACCGGCGGCTTGGCATACGGAATGCCCTCAAAGGCGAAGTAAAGTTCCTTATCGTAGACCGTCTTTCTTTGAAGCCCTCGAACCTGTCCGTACTTGGTGTCCAAAATCACAGTGTGACCTGTGGACAGGCGGTACTGCAGAACCTTGTGCCCCACTAACCTGTGGGAGATATTTTGAAACTTGCTTGAAACAGCTTGCGATAAGCGGTTTGGAAAGGGCCTTGCCAGGTCCGAAAGTAACGATTCCCGAAGAAAGACCTGGGCCCTGCACTAATGTACTCACTGGGCCCCCATCTTGAGCAACTTTGGCCATCCCACTTGCACTTCCATAACTTGGTCGGTACTTGGAATGCTTTGGTTCTATGCAAGGTTGCTAAAGGTGGAACTATTAGCTCGAACGACGTTTCCCGTGAGACTGATCGCAGATATTTGGCAGCGGCACCTTATACCAGGAGAGACGCCGACAGCACTTGAGGAAGCCAATAATCTCTTCGAGATCTCGCACAGCTACGGTAAGGCGGCATTACCAGTACAACATTTCACAAATATTGTTTCATTGAAAAAAATTTTGTATTTGTGTGGATAATAATAATATAACTGTTTTCAGTTAATCAATGTTTTAATTTTTTTTGACGCAACAATATTTTTAATTATTACTTTAAACATTTAAATGATACTTTATTGACCCCGAGTTTATAGAAGTGCCCATTTTTGTCAGGGGTATATAAACGTATGGACAAGAGTCTTTGTATTCTATAAAAAAAACCAATTTTTTAAATGAACAAAATATATTTATATGATGCCTACATAAATCTACAAATACCGTATAGTTAACTATTTGTGGCCTAGAAAAGGTTTTCCTTAGAGTACAAAGAATCCCACACTGCCAGCGAATCGGCCTCCGATTTCACTTCAAGCTGATGACTGATGTTGAAACACATCTCTACGCCGTCTTCTTTCCCCGAACGGGACGCCACAGTTCCCCATTCGGGAAAGCTCGGATTTCCAACTGCGGCAAAAGACGTCCCACCATCCTCTCAATGGTTTGAAGTTCCATCGATGACTTCTTAAGCTATGTGGATATTACTTTATAAAAGGGTCCTTTAAGCTGAGGAATCCCAAAGGAAATGAAATAAAATATATTAAAAGGGCTGATGAGCCCTAGTCTGAGGTTATCCCCTGGCGGCTTGGCATAAGGAATGCCCTCAAAGGCTAGGTACGTTTCCTCGTCGTAGACCGTCTTTCTTTGAAGGCCTTTAACCTGTCCATATTGGGTGTCGAATATCACAGTGTGACCCGTGGACAGGCGGTACTGTTGAAACTTGTGGCCCACCAACCTGTGGAACAGATTGAGAGAAATCGGGGATTACGGAGAATGACTGTCTCGGGCGATAGCGATAAGGGAAGATGATGATAACCAGTAGGAGCACGCCAGGTCCGAAGGTGTCGATTTCAAGAGCCTGACCTTGGCCCTGTACTTTTGGACCCCGGTTTTGATTACAGTATACTCAATGAGCACCAATTTTGAGCCACCTGTACCATCCCACTTGCACTTCCATTATTTCCTTGTATCGTTCTTGTTGTTTTTCTATTTCTGGTCTCATTAACTTCGAAGTGGTGAAATGCAAAGAACTTTGTCAAAGCCGTTTACTGGACTATTGGTTCTACCAGAGGTTACTGAGCGGCTGATCACAAATGCTTACCTTCGTTCACTTCAATCAGGAACATTGCCGACAGCGCACTTGAATGTACTATCCCAATACATTTTTACGAGTTCTTCGAAGCACTATTTTTCGCATTGATAACGGCTCAAATTAATACACTGAAAAAAAAGGGTCTGATTTATAATAATATTAATATAATATATAATTTATAATATTTTTCGTTCACATGTATGTTCTTAAAATACTTTTGAAGCATATAAGTATTGCTTATTAAGCTTATTTTCTTTAAAATATTTCATATTTAAATTAAAATTACTGGTTATATTGAATTCCTAGAACGCTACTCGCTAGTTCCACATATTAGATTTCAATTTATTGTCATTTTGAATTTAACTTCATTCAACATAAATATCTTTATAAGGAGTTTATTTCTTCACTATATTTTTTTGTGACAATGCAGCTAAAGCGGTAAGGCTTGTAAGCTTGTATTAAGCGGAAACAATATTCAAAGCTTAAGGAATTGACATCTTTCAGATACGTACATTAATACTATACAACAACACGCTTACATACTCACTTTAACCGACCGCGACTGTCCCTGTTAACTGATCATCGCTGTACGCGAAGGAGCTTTTCTGTAGACCTTTCTGTTATCAGCGAACTCAGCTGGGAATAGGCAGCAGCCCAAACAACAAATAGAAAACAGAAAAGCTACCAAAGCAAACTGAAAATCAGCTGTCTCAGAACATTTGTTGCTTTTTTGTTTTGCGCGATTAAAAGGGCAATACATGCTTTTCTACTGCTCGATAAAAAGTGCCGAGTGAGGAGCGAGCATTTGACTGTGAAGTATGGAGAGGTGAGGTCGCGCAATCCGAGAACACTTCGCCGAGAAATTACTTATGCGGGTCTTCCAGCCCACAGGTGAACACGAGCAGCGGACCGGTGCGCGGAAAGCGGTGCACAGGTGTGTATGGCGACGAGTACGTCAGCTTCGAGCGGATTCCGTACGCGAAGCCGCCGCTGGGTCCGCTCCGCTTCATGGCCCCACTGCCCGTGGAGCCCTGGACTCAGCCGCTGGATTGTACGCAGAAGGGGGAGAAGCCCCTCCAGTTCAACCACTACACCAAGCAGCTGGAGGGCGTCGAGGACTGCCTGCACCTGAATGTCTACGCTAAGGAGGTACCACTGTCTCGGTAGCTATTCTACAAACCACCTGTGTGTCGCTAGGAGTTTACATAGTTGGTTGTATTGAAGCACAAGTTAATTTAAAACTAGGGTATTAGATTATACAAATGTGTTCTCATTTCGAATTCAGAGAGAGTCCTTTATTAGTGACCCAACTTCGAACAGACTAGGAATAGGCAGTGGAAATTTTATTTATTAAGATAAGTTCAGCCGTATACGAGTATAGTCATAAGCTGAGTCATGCTGCTGCGCTTGTTGGAGTGCAAAGTTTTATATCAGTTTTGAAGCCAGCTGTTGGAGCGATTTGTTCAGATAAGACTATACCATAGAGTAAACCCTTTTATTTTTTAAGATAACCACACTATACAGCAAAAACAGAAAGCAGAGTATTTTTATTTTTTATAACCAACAAAAAGCAATAGTTTATGTAAATACATTACGTATGCGTATTTTTTATTTTGAAATTTTATTAATATTGGCAAAGGTTTTTTTTTAAACAAATAATAAAAAAAAAACATTTTAAACGGAAGATTATTAATAATCTTTGTTTATAACACCCCCTCCGTGTACCTCTTACAGGCAACTATTTCCAATATATTTTTGCTAATTGCTTAACTTCTTTTAATAGCTCAACTCGGAAAGCCCTCTGCCGCTGATTGTCTACTTTTTTGGCGGTGGTTTCGAGAAGGGTGACCCCACCACCGAGCTGCATAGTCCAGACTACTTCATGATGCGCGATGTGGTCGTAGTGACGGTTTCCTATCGCGTGGGTCCCCTGGGATTCCTGAGCCTGAACGACCCCGCTGTCGGAGTGCCCGGAAACGCTGGCCTCAAGGATCAGCTGCTGGCGTTGCAGTGGATCAAGGAGAACGCGGCGAACTTCAATGCAGATCCCAAAAACGTGACCGCCTTCGGGGAGAGTGCGGGAGCTGCCTCGGTCCATTATCTAATGCTGAACCCAAAGGCTGAGGGACTGTTTTAGAAGGCCATCATGCAGTCAGGCAATGTCCTCTGCTCCTGGGCCCTCTGTCCCATCAAGAATCTGCCGCATCGCTTGGCTGCCAACTTGGGGTTGGAAGGTGCCGAGCATGTGACCGATGCCATGGTCTTGAACCACCTGCAGAGTTTGCCGGGGGAGAAACTCGTTCGACCATATCTACTCAGCGAGGCAGAGCACCTGGACGACTGCTTCTTCCAGTTCGGACCCATGGTGGAGCCATACAACACGGAGCACTGTGTGCTGCCCAAGCATCCGCAGCAACTGCTGGACAAGGCCTGGGGCAACCGGATTCCGGTGCTGATGAGCGGCACTTCCTTCGAAGGACTGCTGATGTACGCCCGGGTGCAAATGGCTCCCTACCTGCTGACCAGCCTAAAGAAGGAACCGGAGCACATGCTGCCTCTGGATGTGAAGCGCAATTTGCCTAATGCACTGGCCCGGCATCTGGGACACCGACTCCAGGAGACCCACTTCGGCGGAAGCGACCCCTCGTCCATGTCGCCGGAATCCTTAAAGGCTTATTGCGAGGTGAGTACTCAAAAACATGCTATTTACGAGTTCATCATCCCTTCGCTTTTAAGAATTCATATTCATCCCTAAGGAAACAAATTTATATTTCTGGACAAAGTCATTTGAATGAATTATTGCTGCCAAAAACGTCTTCTTTTTATCGCTAGAATAAAGTCAGATTTAAAGGAATCTGTATTTAAGTGCTATCCCTATCCCTTACCCATCCAAAATATAAAATGCGTACCATATAGGCAAACAATTTCATTAAATTACTTAAATATTTATTTCAGTACGCCAGCTACAAGGTCTTCTGGCATCCCATCCTGAAAACGCTCAAGTCCCGCCTGAGCAGCTCCAGAGCGCCGACCTATTTGTACCGCTTCGACTTCGACTCGCCCACGTTCAATCACCAGCGACTGAAGTACTGCGGCGACAAGCTGCGCGGAGTGGCCCACGTCGACGATCACTCCTATCTGTGGTACGGCGACTTCTCCTGGAAGCTGGACAAGCACACGCCCGAGTTCCTGACTATCGAGAGGATGATTGACATGGTGACAAGCTTTTCGAGGACCTCAAATCCCAATTGCAAGCTTATCATGGACCAGCTTCCGCGGGCCAAGGAATGGAAGCCCCTGAACAGCAACTCGGCCTTGGAGTGCCTCAACATCTCGGACAACATTAAGCTGATGGAACTGCCCGAGCTGCAGAAGCTGAGGGTCTGGGAGAGTGTCTGTCAATCATCGGACTAGGTTAATTGTGCGAAATTCCCAGTGTATTCCAATTATATTTTTAAAAATGTTGATCAAATTTCTTCTTACGTATGTGGGGCAAACAGGGGAATAGCCGAACGGGTTAAATTAAAAAATCTGTAAATAATTTTAAAATTAAAGAACTGCCTTTAGAAAATACCTAAAAGAAATAAATACAACTAAAGTTGAACAAAACTTAAATACACTGCTGGCCGACTAAATGCATATTTAGCACGTATCAGTTCAGTCTAAAATGTATTCCCTCGCCTTACCAATTATAATATGGTTACTTATTTCTTAAAATTTGATATATAGGTATATTTATTTTAATTTTTATAATTTTTTGAAAAGATTATATGTTTGAGATAACATGAATTTAAAGTTTACTTCCCAATTGAAATATGTCTCTATTAGCATTCATTTGCATTTAGTTACCAATACCATTTATAGGAAGATAATCTATTCTCACCCACACAATTTATATTATTTCCCCGAAGGTCATCCACTCCCGGCATTTTCTTAAAAACCGTTCTAGATAGCCTACTTTTCATGGCTTCCGTCACCTTGTTTATGTGCAGCAAATTTACCAGTGTTTGAGATACGAGAACGGTCCGAGTATTTTTGGGATGATAAGCCACGGCTATCGATAGTGATTATTAACGGGAGAAGTCAGTTAACGCTTGAGTCTGCTGGTGATCGGAGATGACGCACGACTAGTAAGAGAATTCTCTTCGCCAAAGTCCATTGCATATACCCATTTTAATCCATTTTAGCACCGAAAGTTCGCCGGTAGTGCAGACTACGCATGGAAAAGTGCGGGGAACACTCCTTAAGGGGATCTATGAAGATCCATTCTACGCCTTTGATGGCATTCCATATGCTGTTCCTCCCCTTGGGACCCTGCGCTTTAAGGAGCCGCATGATCTCAAGCCATGGCATGGGATTCGAGACTGCTCCAAGCCGTCGGACAAGTGCCTCCAGGTCAGCTCCTACACCAAGTTGGTGGAGGGCTCCGAAGACTGTCTCTACTTGAACGTTTCTGCGAAAACTGTGAGTGATACACGTATGAATTGATATAGCTTTCTAAATCTGGCCTGTTTATTAGCTTGTCGGCGAACCAATGCCCGTGATGGTTTATATTCATGGAGGCGCTTTCAAGGGCGGGGACTCATCGAGACATGCCTGGGGTCCGGACTACCTTATGAAAGAAGACATAGTCTATATTAGCATCGGGCATCGTCTGGGACCCTTGGGTGAGTTTTAATGAAACAAAATGAGCACGAATCAAACAATATGTATTTAATTCATTGCCTTAATCCTTTCCCAGGCTTTCTGAGTTTCGCGGACCCTTCACTGGAAGTTCCCGGCAACGCCGGTCTCAAGGACATTATCCTCGCTCTCCAATGGATCAAGGCTAATGCTGCCAACTTCAATGGTGACCCTGATAGGATTACTATTTTTGGACACAGCTCAGGCAGCATGATTGTTCAGCTCCTGCTGGCCAGTCCCCGATCAGAAGGTCTATTCCACAAGGCCATTCTTTTGGCGGGGGTTTCCATGGAAGTGAATCGCATGCCCCAAGTGGAATTCCGCCTGGCCAAACATTTGGGATACGAGGGAGAGAATATCGATAGCCAGGTTTTGGACTTCCTCTTGAAAGCAGATCCCCAACTGCTTGTCTCTGCTGACTTCTTCACGCCCCTGGAGAAGGCTCAAGGTCACATTATGCCCTTCAGACCTAGCGTAGAGTGCTATGGCACTCCAAATGCTGTTCTGCTGGCGGAACCCATTGACCTGCAGCGGACTTCGTGGAGCAATCGGATTCCAATTATTTTGGGCGCCAACAGTGGCGAGGGTCTAACCACCATAAATTTTTTGCAAATGAACCCTTCTTGGCTAAAGGCCTTTCAGCAAAATCCAGAGCGCGTTCTGCCTTGGACCCTGAGGTGCCGCTGTGATCCCGGCCAGCGGCGACAGTTGGGTCAGGCGCTGATCCACCACTTCTGCCAGGTTCATGGACATGAGTTGACCTTGGACCACACAAACGCGTTAGTGGACCTCTACAACCACGCCTTTGTGCACGCCATCGATCGTTTAATCCAATCCAGACTGACCTATAGCCAGGCAGCCACGTACCTTTACCGCTTCGATTTCGATTCACCGGACTTCAACTTTTACCGGATTCGCTTTATGGGAAAGGAGCAGCGAGGAGTCACTCACGTAGACGAGCTGGGCTACATCTTTGTGCTCCCAGCAACCTTTAAATTGGACAAATCCCGGCCAGAATACACAGCCATCTGTCGGATGGTGGACATGTTTGTGCAATTCGCCGCCACCTCGGATCCCAATGGTCCACTCACAAAACCTCTTGTGGAATGGAAACCGGTCATCAGATTTGGAAAACGATTGGCTCTCAACATCAGCGAAGAATTGAAGTGTGTTCCTCAGCCGGAAATGCCAAAGCTAAAGTTCTTCGATCGACTATACGAAATGGCCGGAGTGCCTTTATTTTAAGAAGTCCCATCTGATTTCTTGAAAGCGAACTTTATCTGTTTTAATAAAAACTTTCAAACCTGGATCTTTTTTTTCTGAAAAATTATTTCTTTCATTATTTGCTTTTTACTGAATGGATACCTGGTGGTTCCATAAAGGAAACCAAGCCTTTGAATCCAGAATGGTCCGTTTCCCCAAATAGAAGACGTGATGCAGAGCTGAAATGAATTCGGTTTGATTGCCGGCCTTCTTTACACCTCTCTATTTCGAAATCAATTTGACTTAACTATGTTAAATTATGCAAAATTAATAACGTTAAGTCGACATTGTTATATCATCTGCATCGTTCAAGAAATAAGGTAAATGTTTAATACAAATATTTAAAAAGTACACACGGTTTGTGTTTTTCTAAGTTTATTTGTTTATTGAACTTTGCTTTTAGTTTTAAATATGATTTGTTGTTGCTTTGTTGAGAAGCCTTTGGAAATGCACACCATTAGATGACAAGATGTCACCACAATTTCTGCCAGATGGGTGCGAAAGCTCGATCGCCACACATGTTTTTTCAGC
Source organism: Drosophila biarmipes (assembly GCF_025231255.1). Taxonomy (NCBI): domain Eukaryota; kingdom Metazoa; phylum Arthropoda; class Insecta; order Diptera; family Drosophilidae; genus Drosophila; species Drosophila biarmipes. The sequence continues at coordinate 6,672,446 of NC_066616.1, read as the reverse complement.
CCCCTCTGTGGGGGCCTGAACTTTTTTGTTGCATTGGCTTTGACTTTGCACACTTATTACTTTTAATTCATTCGACTGCTGGCACGCGCATCAAACGGACGGAAACAATGACGGACGGGTGAGTTTTTATAAGTAGGAAGTCCCAATATTTTACTAATCGAATACTGTTAACACAGATTGGAAACATGCGAGCTTACTCTCCCGTTGGGTCAAATTAAGGGCGTCAAGCGCCTTAGTCTATACGATGACACCTACTATAGCTTCGAAAAGATTCCTTTTGCGAAGCCCCCACTGGGAGAATTGAGATTCAGGGCGCCAGTGCCGGCAGAACCATGGAGCGGAGTTCTGGATTGCACCCATTACGCGGAGAAGCCAACCCAGAAGAACTTAATGACCAGGGCTATAAAAGGGACCGAGGACTGTTTGTATCTGAACGTTTACTCCAAGCAGGTCAGTAAAGTGGTGGTGAACGTAAAAATACACAGAAAATTAAATTGGGTAGAGTCCAGAAAAGATACACGCTTTACCCGGTCTTAAGTCCTGTTCTACATGTTGTTCTGTTATATATGTTTAAAACATTGAAAAACAAGAAAGGAAGTTAGCTTCGCCAAGCCGAAGTTTGTATACCCTTGCAGTTAGAAAAATAATGGCTTAAAAAAATTATTTCATTATTTCTCTGACCCTTTCTTGGACAGCTATATGTTAGAGTCGTCCGATTTTTATTAATTTTAATACGAAATTCTTAAAAATGTAGAAAATTATAGTACCAATATTTTACAATAATATGTGAAAAAAAAACACCGAAGATATAATTTGTTTGACATTATTTTCCCACCAATTTTCGGATCTTTCCTATGACAGCTAGATGATAAAGCCGTCCGATTTTGATCAAATTTAATTCGAAATTCAGAACTAATTCAAGAATGTTATTCCCGAGGGTAGGAGGTTATATGTTAAAAAACACCAAATATGAAAGTTTTGTATATTATTTTCCCACAAATTTTTCGATTGTTCCTATGGCAGCTACATGATATAGTCGTCCGATTTTGATAAAATTCAATACGAAATTCAAAACTAAATAAAAAGTGTTATTTTCAAGGGTAGGACGTTATATGTTAAAAAACACCAAAGATCTAATTTTTTATTTTTTCCGACTAATTTTTCGATCGTTTCTATGGCAGCTATATGAAATTCAAAACTAATCAAAAGATGTTATTTCCAAGCGAGGGAGGTAATATGTAAAACACCAAAGAAATAATTTTTTTTATTTTTTTCCCCGATAGTTCCTATGGGAGCTATAAGATATAGTTGTCCGATCTGGCTGGTTCCGACTTAGATACTACCTGCAATAGCAAGAATACTGTTGGGAAAGATTCAGCCCGATAGCTTTAAAACTGAGTGACTAGTTTGCGTAGAAACGGACGGACAGGCGGACGCACAGACGGACATGGCTAGATCAAGAATATATATACTTTACGGGGTCGGAAACGTCTCCTTCACTGCGTTGCAAACTTCTGACTGAAATCATTTTACCCTCTGCAAGGGTATAAATATTAAAAATAGTTACATTTAGCTTTTAAACTCAAGAAGGACTTTATTTGCTTAATAAGATTAAATACTTATGCGTATGTGTACTTACTTGTGATGATATCTCACCCTATCGTTCGTGACAACTGGTAGCTAGTATCTTTTGCAGCTGAGGAGTGAGAAGCCATTGCCGGTAATGGTGTACATTTACGGCGGGGCCTTCACCGTGGGTGAGGCCACCCGTGAACTCTACGGCCCCGACTACTTCATGACCAAAGATGTGGTTCTGGTAATCCTAAACTATCGTGTGGATTGTTTGGGTAAGTCGGTCAATGTTTGTAGATTGTGGATATCTTACCTTCGAAGTTGAAGCACTTGATTTAAGTCATTTACCGTTATTTTTGTTTTTAAAATTTCAAATTTTAATGTAGTTTTATTGTCGAAAAGGCTTATCACATTTATTAATTAATAATAATGGACTAAAATATTAAAATTTTATATAAAACATTTAATTCTATTAAATTTCTTAACAGTATAGTAAAATGTACAATTTATTTCTATATTATATTTTTCATGGAAACATCTACTAAAAACGAATTTACCCTCTGATTATCCTGCCAGGATTTCTTTCCCTCAAGGATAGCAGTCTGAAGGTTCCTGGAAATGCCGGACTTAAGGATCAGGTGCTGGCTATCAAGTGGGTCAAGGAGCACATTTCCAACTTCAATGGCGATTCTAATAACATTACGGTTTTCGGCAATAGTGCCGGTGGATGCTCCACCCACTTTATGATGTGCACGAATCAGACCGAGGGTATGTTTCACAAGGCTATTGTCATGTCGGGAACAGTGCACAATATCTGGTCCGATACCCCGAGTGAGGACTTTGCTTACCGCCTGGCGCAGCAGTGCGGTTTCACCGGCCAAAACAACGACGCCAAGGTTTTGGAACACCTTCTGGGTGTTCCTGCTACAGATCTTGTAAACCACAATGTCTTAACACCGGAACACCGAAGGAACGGGTTGATTTGGACCTTTGGACCCACTGTGGAGTCGTATGTGGGTGAGGATTGTGTGATTCCCAAGCCGCCCGTCGAAATGGCCCGCGATGCGTGGTCCAACAATATACCTATCATGCTGGGGGGAACTTCATTCGAGGGTCTTTTTATGTATCCTGACGTTTCCGCCAATCTTAAGGCATTGGACAGTCTAAATCAGGATCCCCTGAGGATGGTGCCTCTGGAGGTCCGTGAGGTCAACAGCGAGAAGCAGAATCTGGAATATGGGCGTCGTCTGATCAGAACCTATTTCGGTGATGCCCCTCCCAGTTCGGAGCTTTTGATGAATATGCTAGAGGTGAGTGAATGTAAAATAATCTTTCTCAAAATACACTTGACTGCCTACGAAATATTTCGAAATTACACCCTTGCAGAAAAAATATAATTTAATTCCCCTGCCTGCACTACAATAGATATACAAATTTGAGTTATACGAGGTGTGTTCAAAAAGTAAGGTGACAATATTAATGTTGTCCCCTTTAAAGTAATCCCCCTCAGTTACAATACACTTATGCCAACGGTTTTTCCAATCCTCAAAGAACTTCCCATAAGCACTTTTCGATATAGCCTTCAACTCTTCCAGCCATGCAGTCTTTATCTCTTCAATCGTTGCAAATCTCAGTCCTTTCATAGGTCTCTTTAGTTTTGGGAACAAGAAAAAGTCACATGGGGCCAAATCCGGTGAATATGGTGGCTGAGGCATTATTGTGGTGTTGTTTTTGTCCAAAAAATCTCTCACAAGCAAAGATGAGTGAGCAGGGGCATTATCGTGATGCAAAAGCCATGAATTGTTTTTCCACATTTCTGGACGTTTCTTTCGTATTGCTTTTCGCAAACAGCGCATAACTTCCAGATAATACTGTTTATTGACCTTACGACCATATGGTAAGAACTCCTGATGCACCACGCCATGGTAATCGAAGAATACAGTGATCCAAACATTGACATTTGATCGAACTGGGCGTGCTTTTTTCGGTCTTGGCTCACCTGGGCTCTTCGATTGTGACGATTGGGCTTTGGTTTCGATATTATAACCATATACCCATGATTCGTCACCAGTTATGACCCTTTTGAGTAAATCTGGGTCGTCGTTGACGTCATCCAACAGCTCTTGAGCTATGCTCATGCGACGGTTCTTTTGGTCAAAATTCAGCAATTTTGGAACAAACTTCGCTGACACACGACTCATGCCCAAAACGTTTGAAAAAATTTCATGGCACGAGCCAAGCAATGTACCGACATCTTCAGCAACTTCTCTGATAGTGATTCGACGATTTCCCAAAACAATTTTCTTCACTGCTTGAACGTTTTCATCAGTTGTTGACGTGCTTGGGCGTCCAGAGCGAGGCTCGTCATTGGCATCTTCCCGGCCATCTTGGAAGAGTCTGTACCACTTGTAAACATTTTTTTTACTCAGAACAGTTTCACCGTATGCCACTGTCAACATTTCAAGTGTTTCGGAGCACTTTATTTTTATGTTGTACACAAAATTTAATGCAAATCCTTTGATCCATATTTTTCGATAGCAAAAAATCGCTGAGCACGCAAAACAACTTGTTACCTTTACGCCTCTCACAACTAAACAAAAAAGCGGATTCAATTGAAACTTGGTACAGATGTTAGGGAAGAGTGTACCAACATAACAAAAAAAAATCGATAATCGAAAATATGTTGCCCGTGAAATTTCAAGTCATCTTACTTTTTAAACACACCTCGTAAATATACAAATAGAGGTCTTGTGGGATTACTTAGTTATGCTTCATTTGTTTTTCCAGTATTATTCGTATAAAAACTTTTGGCATGGTTTTCACCGCACTTTGAGCGCAAGACTCGCGTATGCGAAGGCACCAACGTACTACTACCGCTTCGACTTCGATTCTCCGAACTACAACTTCTATCGTGCTAAGTTCTGTGGGGATATTATAAAGTCTGGAGTGGCCCATGCCGATGACCTCAGCTATTTGTTCCGAAACTCGGGATCTTGGAAACTAGAGAAGTCATCTGCCGAATATCGCAACATCGAAAGGATGATTGGCATTTGGACAGCATTCGCAGCGTCCTCCAATCCCAATTGCAACGAAATAGGCCATATAGAATGGAAACCATCAACCAAGGATAATCCCAAGCAAATAATTAATATAAGTTATGATGTAAAGATAATTGACTTGCCAGAGTATGAAAAACTTCAAATTTGGGATGGCATTTACAGTCCGGATCAATTGATCTGACCTTAAACACCATATTATGTTCGTGAAAATCACTATCGATATTGGTCTTTTGGCCTTGGCATGATAATTTATATAATTACCGGTCAGTTCAACAATAATATATTCTCTTGTATATTACACATATGGACATTCTGCAATTATAATAAAACATATTACGTTTAAATTTCCATTTTTTTTTAAAACTGATTTTATTTTAAAGCGGGATTTTAAAATAACAATGTGTTCATAGAAAATGATATTAAATGTCTTTACTAATATGGCTTAAATATTTCTGATGTCGACCTTTGTACCATTGCAATACGTTAGGCGCATTAAGGGTTGTCACTTTGGAACACATTCATCTCGGGCATGCTCCGTGTACACGACATGTGTGAATGTAAAGAATAACTAGTAAAGGCCTTACCAATCATAATCTCCACGTTTACCAAATCCCTTCTCAGAATCCGTTTCCAACAGAAAACTGTGAAGATTCGCATAAAATCGAGTAGCCCTTTCCCAGGTAGCGGGGTCCGAAATCTGGTCGAAGATAAATATATTCCAAAGATGTGACCTTTCGGAATGATGTTACCTTTCTGTATCTGGGTCCTTCAGACTGTGAAATTATGAACAACTTAGATTAATAACACACTTCAGCCGACGGCAGCTTACACTAAAGACGTAAACCAATGGCAATTGATATTAAAGAGTTTGTTTTTTGCGATTTATCTTAAATATAGGTAATATAAGAATTGAATATTATCCTAACCGCAGGATAAAGAAAATACTTAATGGGTTTCTTGTGTTTTTTTATTTTTTTGTTTGTTCGCTTTACAATATCGCAGAGAATTTACATATCCGAGCGGGAGCGTGTGAAAATAAACTGCGTTTTCGAGGGATCCGACAATACACTCTAGTACTCCTCAGCACCTTCGCCCTCGCCGTCGCCAGAGTCCATGCCGACCTCCTCGTAGTCCTTCTCCAGAGCAGCCAGATCCTCACGGGCCTCTGAGAACTCGCCCTCCTCCATGCCCTCGCCGACATACCAGTGGACGAAGGCCCTCTTGGCATACATCAGATCGAACTTGTGGTCCAGACGGGCCCAGGCCTCGGCAATGGCCGTGGTGTTGGACAGCATGCACACGGCGCGCTGCACCTTGGCCAGATCTCCGCCGGGGACCACAGTCGGTGGCTGATAGTTGATGCCCACCTTGAAGCCGGTGGGGCACCAGTCTACGAACTGGATGGTACGCTTCGTCTTGATGGTGGCGATGGCCGCGTTCACGTCCTTGGGCACCACGTCACCGCGGTACAGCATGCAGCAGGCCATGTACTTGCCGTGCCGAGGATCCACCTTGACCATCTGGTTGGCCGGCTCGAAGCAGGCGTTGGTGATCTCGGCTACGGAGAGCTGCTCGTGGTAGGCCTTCTCGGCCGAGATGACCGGGGCGTAGGTGACCAGCGGGAAGTGAATACGAGGGTAGGGCACCAGGTTGGTCTGGAACTCGGTGAGGTCCACGTTGAGGGCTCCATCGAACCGCAGGGAGGCGGTGATCGAGGAAACGATCTGGCCAATCAAACGATTGAGGTTGGTGTATGTGGGCCGCTCGATGTCCAGATTGCGTCGGCATATGTCGTAGATGGCCTCGTTGTCCACCATGAAGGCGCAATCGGAGTGCTCGAGGGTGGTGTGCGTGGTCAGGATGGAGTTGTAGGGCTCCACTACGGCGGTGGACACCTGGGGAGCGGGGTACACAGCGAACTCCAGCTTGGACTTCTTGCCGTAGTCCACGGAGAGGCGCTCCATGAGCAGGGAGGTGAACCCGGAACCAGTACCACCGCCGAACGAGTGGAAGATGAGGAAGCCCTGCAGACCAGTGCACTGATCGGCCAGCTTGCGGATCCTGTCCAGAACCAGATCGACGATCTCCTTGCCGATAGTGTAGTGCCCGCGGGCGTAGTTGTTAGCGGCGTCCTCCTTGCCGGTGATTAGTTGCTCCGGGTGGAACAGCTGGCGGTAGGTGCCGGTACGGACCTCGTCCACAACGGTGGGCTCCAGGTCCACGAACACGGCGCGGGGCACATGCTTTCCGGCTCCGGTCTCGCTGAAGAAGGTGTTGAACGAGTCATCACCCCCGCCCACCGACTTGTCGGAGGGCATCTGGCCATCGGGCTGGATGCCGTGCTCCAGACAGTAGAGCTCCCAGCAGGCGTTTCCAATCTGGACTCCCGCCTGGCCCACGTGGATGGAGATACATTCACGCATATTGATTTTTACCGGGAAACTGGCTTCTGGTTTCTGGTTGACAGTATCTAGTTACAGTTTCTCACACGCGACTACAAAAAATCAACGAAAAAGTGTAGAGCTACGATTTCGGGTCCGACTCTGCGAGCGTATACGTTGGAATGCCCGAGAATGGATTGTCAACAGACGCACGTAGCTCTGGGTTTCACGAAAATAAACTTCACAATTTGTTCGGATATTAGATAATAAAACGCGTTTTACCAATCGATTTGCTCTGGTGGCACGAAAACCCCTGTCAGGCCGAGTTTAGATTGGTTTGTTTGAATTCGGCTTGGGCTCGACTTTGTTTTCTACAAAACATTGCTAGCTCTATGCCAAGATTGTTTTACAATCAACAAGAGCGCTCAGATGCGGTTGTATTGGCGCTATTTACCCAAGTTAAGATCAGTAAATTTTATCAGCACAAGCACGCTTGTTGGTTGGACAGGTGTGACCGTGCCGCGGAAAATTACCACCGCACCCACAAAAATACCAAATTATAACAGTTTTACATTTATTTTAGTTTTAATATTTGGATATGAATTAATTTGTTTTTTATCGCATTTACAGCTGTGTAATCGGTATTTGTGAAAAACGCAGTTCAAAAAATAAAAATCTGGGTAAGAATGGAAAACGGATATCAAACCGATATCTTACTCATTTAATATTTAGCGATACAGAAAAGTTTTTTCTTCATCAGTTTAAACAAATCGATCATAGTCTGATAAAACGGAATATGTTATTTGTCTTGGGCAAAATGGATGCATATTTTAATATTTTAGTATTTTGTTCCCAGAACTTCTTCAGGGTGTTGCAGAGCTGCGCAGTTATCGATCCACTCGGCGCACTTATCGATTAGGTGCGCGCGAACCTGGTGTAATTTTGAAATTATGCTCATTGGTTTAGAATGAGTCCTAAACAATTTGTTAAAAACAAGGAAAATCGTTCAAAGAAAAACTACTTATATATATACTTTTGCTTACCTTTATGTGGTATATGTCAATTTACCGTGCTGTTGAAAACGGAGTATTACAATAAAGAAAATCAAATATAATAAAAATATATATCTTTAAGTTTAATGTAAATATTTTTTTCTGTCTATCCGGTGGCCTTTGAAAAAGTGTTCCCTTCTGAAACTCCAAATCGTAATCTTAGATTGTCGGCAGTACCCCTAAAGGCAAATCTGAAATTTTAAAATATGGATTCAAGAATTTTAAAGAAGGATGACGACTCCAGCCAGTTGTTGCTAAGTCTGAAGGACCTGTTGCTGTGGCGTAATTGCCGGATAACACTGATCGTCTTCACGAGCATTCTGCTCCTGCTGCTGGACGTTACGGTCCACTCGGTGATCAGTGTAGTTAGCATGGCGGGAATTACTATACTCCTAGCTGCCTTCGGTCACCGCCTCTTGATGCAGCTCCTGAAGGCTTGGAAGAAGGAGGGAAGCCATGATCAGAGCTTACGTTTGTATGCTCAAGTGAAAATCGAAATTCCCCGGGAGGACGCTATTAGACTTGCCGGGAAGGCCGTTCATTATCTGAACTCAATTTTAAACCGCATGATGGGATTGTTTCTGGTTGAGAAGTTGGAGGATTCCCTAAAGTTGTTCGTATTGCTCTGTGGTATTAATTTGCTTGGCGATTGTTTCAACGGGCTAACTTTGATACTTATAGGTATGTAGAATTTTATTAACTGCATTTCAATTTAAATTATACGCAATACAATTTTTGAAATCAAAATATATATTTATCACCTTCTAATTGCCATTGAAAATATGCATTATTTAGAATACACTATATATAAGGCACCTAGTTCTAGTTATAATAAATAATATTTTTTAGGACACGTGTTTATTTTCACCCTACCAAAACTTTACGCATCGTACAAGCCAATAATTGATGTCCAGGTGCGGAAGTTCCGCAAGTGCAAGCAGAAGGAGGATGATACACCGGAAACTAAGGGCGAAAAGTCGGAATACGTTGAAGAAGTATATCCAACGCAGTCACTATATGAGAATCAGGATTCCAATGAGGGCAGCATGCTGTATAAAGTATGCGATAATGAGCAGCTTCTTGATCTTCTAGAGGCAGAGCACCGCAAAGGATGTCGTTGCCGCGACTGCGAGCACCAGGAGTTGCCCGTCGAGGTGCTTTAAATTCAAAGTTATTAGTTATCTGGTGTTATTGCTCAAAATTTGTTTTGTGGAATTAAAAATTGGTGTTCCACTCAGTTGGCAATCAAAAAAGTTTCATTCATCGGCCTTATTTGTTCAAATTGATTCAGGGGGACCCTTCATCGAGTCTACTTTTCTCCAAAAATCATTGCAAAGCACCCGATTATGACATGTGGAAGCTCTACCAGCCGAGTAGTCGATGCGGCATCAAATGTCTTCGATTCCTCAACCCGCGTTGTGGCAATGGCACCAGGCGAATTACCTGCCCCTCACCCGGTGAGCAGGACTCCAAGGTCGTCGAGCTGTCGGTGGGGAGAGTGAAAGGTCGCCGGCAGAGCGGTATCTACGGGGATGTGTTCTACAGTTTCGAGGGAATTCCCTTCGCCAAGCCTCCTCTTGGGCAGCTCCGCTTCGTGGCATCTCAACCAGCGGATAGGTGGCTTTCGGAGCTGGATGCCAGGCAGGAGGGCCCCATTCCCTTGCAGATGGATAGGCGGACGGGAAAAGTCATCGGCAGCGAGGATTGCCTGTACCTAAATGTGTACACCAAACATGTGAGTAATGCAGACATAATTTGTGAATATCTAGTCATTTATTGGAAGAAACGCTACATAAGGGTGTGCTAGAAATTTCCAGAATACGAATATTGACTGTTATAAAACTTGGAAGATTAGTTTGAAAAAAATCTAAATTGTTTTTAAACATGGTGTTAATTATTTGTGTCTGTGTAATTAATTGTGTCTTTTATTACACCCCAAGGTTCTTCAAGAGTTGGGGCTTGTCCCTCCCACGATTAGGTTTGTTTAAGGGTTAAAGGTGAACCCACCTAAAAAAGTGCCACTCCAGCCTGCTTAAACAAGTCATCGTGAAACTGAAGTTTAGGCATGGAGAGGGGAATAAACTTAAGTTCCTCGGTGATGTTGAGAACCATTCGGGTTCCAGAGCCTGCAGGCTTCCAATCCACAAGAGGCTTAGTGAGGGGAGAGTTGGGATCCGAGGTGGCTGCGAAGTGCACCAGCATTGATACCATTCTACAAATCGTGGAGAACTCCGGCCGTGACTTGTCTAATTTAAAGGTGGCCGGTAGTACAAATATATAGCCTAGTTCATCCACATGCGTAACTCCACGCTGCTCCTTTCCCAAGTATCGAATCCGGTAGAAGTTGAAGTCCGGCGAATCGAAAGCAAATCGGTAGACATACGTCGGTGCCTGGCCGAAAGCCAATCTAGCTTTGACGAGTCGGTCCAGGGAATGGAAAGTATTGTGCGTGTAGATCTCTACCAAGGGATCAAAGTGCTCCAAGTTCAGGTATTCACCACGGGCCTTGCAGAAATACTCCAGCGTCTTAAGTCCCAGCTCACGCCTCTGGGCGGAGTCGCAGAGGTGCTTGAGGTCATAGGGAAGCACCCGCTCGGGATATTCCTGGAACATCTGCAAAATCTTGGGATCGGTTTTAAAATTTGTCACACTACCTAATCCTTCATCTTTATTGGCCCCCAAAATTATGGGAATTCGATTGCTCCAAGAGTTCCTTTGCAGTTCAATGGGCTCCGCCAAAAGAACAGCATTTGGAGTCACATAGCTCTCTATGTTTGGCTTGAACGCCATAAGATCATACCCCTTCTCCGCAGGAGTGAGAAAGTCCGCAGAAACGAGCAGATGAGGGTCTGCCCTATGGAGGAACTCTAGAACCTGGCTATCAACATTCTGTCCCTCGTATCCCAAGTGCTTGGCCAGACGGTATTCCAATTGAGGCAATCGGTTCACTTTCATTGAAAAGCCCGCCATAAGAATGGCCTTGTGGAAGAGTCCTTCCGTTTGTGGACTGGCCAGCAACATTTGACATAACACACTGCCCGAACTATGCCCAAAGATGGTAATTCTATCGGGGTCACCATTAAAGTTGGAGGCATTCGCCTTTACCCAATGGAGAGCCATGATTATATCTTTAAGGCCAGCGTTGCCAGGAATTTTTAGAGAGGGATCCGCAAAGCTGGCGAAGCCTAAAATTCAAATTAAAAGGTTAACTTGATGAACAAAATTGAAATGTCTTTTTTCAAAACATGCAAGAAAACCAAAATTGACAGAAAGACACATTTTCTATAGGGTTTCCATTTCGAAGCAGATGGACTTTAATTCTTATGAAATGAGAGAAATTCAAACTCACCTAAAGGTCCCAGGCGATGGCCGATGCTCACGTGAATTACATCCTCTCGCATTATATAATCCGGGCCCCAGGCTCGTCTCGAGCAGTCGCCGCCCTTAAATACCCCACCATGGATAAAAACCATAACCGGCAATAGCTTTTCGCTGAGCAGCTGAGTAAACATCGGTGTTGGATTTGGTTATTGAAAATATGGGTCAATAATATTATGTTTATTTTAAAACAAAAGCTACGAAGATTAGACTCTATTCTTAATGTTGCTCAACACCTAAGAATAATATAAAAAAGTTGGTCTAACTTTGGATACTAAACTCACCGTTTTAGTTGACACATTTAAGTACAAGCAATCCTCGGAGCCCTCAACCAACTTCGTATAGGAGCTCACTTGGATGCACTTGCTAAGCGGCTTGGAGCAATCTCGAGTGCCTTCCCACGGTTTAATATCAAGCGGCTCCCTGAAGCGCAGATTTCCGAGCGGAGGAGCAGCATAGGGAATGCCATCAAAAGCGTAGAATAGATCTTCATAGATCCCTTTCAGTAGTGTTCCCCGCACTTTTCCATGTGTCGTCTGCACCACCGGCGCAGTTTCATCACTGCAAGTACTATGCAAATTACGAGAACATTTTTTCGACCTGAACAATTTTCCTACTAATTGGGAGACATCTCCGATCTCGAATAGTAAAAAACGTAGAATGAGCCGAAATAAGTAGAGACCAAACTGCTGCGAGATAGTAGCTGCTTATCAAGCTGGAAACAAACATATTTTACGACGGCAAATGGCATCTATATCAACTAGAGAATTCTGTTTTAATCTTAGTAGTTTTTCTGCTTTAGAATAGTGCCGACTACCACATACCCTCTACTAACTGATTGTAATCGTTAGGTTCCGTGTTTTGCCGACTGATATTTAGGACGCCGTTCTACTATAAAGGGCATATGGCTCTTCAGATTTTCACTTCGTAAATGGCATCCGATTTCTTCACGTTATTGAAAATCCTAATACTAACTCTCTTAAAGAGTTTCAGTTCTTAAAACCGCTTGACTATATTTATTTTTTTTTATTTTATATATATTAATAGTCTTGACAACTTAAGCTCTCCCATGGTTTTACACTTAAAACCATTTTGGTCGCGATTTTGGAGACTTACGCTCAAGTTAATAAAGTAGAGTGATAATAAATATAAATACACTTGAAAGGTGAGAAGAAGTTGCGATTTCTTCTATTTATTTTCAAAAAGCATTTCATTATGTTAATTTTTGTAGATTAAATATTCAGAAACCTAATCCAATGCCCCCCAGTTTGATGAATCGCAGAGACCCCTGCCCGTAATGGTGTACATCTACGGCGGAGGATTTCGCACGGGCGGCGCTATAAGAGGTAAATACGGCCCGGACTATCTGATGAGCAAGGATGTGGTGTACGTGCTATTCAACTATCGCCTCTGCTCCCTGGGATTTCTGAGCATGCCGAGTGGCGAGTCGAATGTTCCGGGCAATGCGGGACTTCAGGACCAGCTGCTAGCTCTTCAATGGGTTCGCCAGCACATCCGGAACTTCAACGGAGATCCGGAGAACATTACCCTTTTTGGTGAGAGTGCCGGGGCTGCCTCGGTACACTTTATGATGTGTCTGCCTCAGGCGAAGGGTCTCTTCCACAAGGCCATCATGATGTCTGGTTCGATGCTAAGTCCCTGGGTGGATGCGCCCGAAAGAGAGAGTTTGTTCTGCCGCCTGGCCATGGCTGCAGGGTATCAAGGACCCGTGGAGGAGTCCTCCGTGCTGACTTTCCTGCGAAGCGTGAAAGCAGAAAAGCTGATGGGTCACGACTTCATCTCACCGCGCGATCGCTGCTTTGGGTTTCTCAACCCCTTTGTTCCCGTCGTAGGAGGCCTCATTCAAGCCCCCTTCGAGCAGCTAATGAAGAAGGCGTGGTCCTGCCAAGTGCCTCTGCTGCTGGGCGGCACTTCCTTCGAGGGCCTGGTGTGCTATCCCTTTTGCCGCCTGGACAATGGATACATGCTGGATCTGCTCAAAGCGGAACCGGCGATGGTCCTGCCCCACGAGCTGTATCAATCGATGAGTCCCGAGGAGCGCGTCTCCGCCGCGGAAGTGCTGGTGAAGCATCACTACGGACCCCGGGGAATCACCAAGTGCAATATCACACAGATCCTAGATGTGAGGATTATGCTATACAACTATTTTATTCGGCATTTAAAGATTAGTACAACAATCAAACTAAACCTTTCTTTGCTCTTCAGATCTTCAGCTACAAGCTATTCTGGCACGGCATCCACAGAGCGGTCCTCTCCAGATTATCCCACGCCCAAGCACCAACCTATCTATACCGGTTCGATTTCGACTCGCCAAAGTTGAATCTGATGCGAAACCAGCTGTGCGGCGATGACATCAAGCGCGGAGTTTGTCATGCGGACGACTTGGGCTACATTTTCCACAAGCAGGGCCAAATGAGGCAGCCTTTTGACTCCGCGGAATACCTGACCATCCAGCGAATGATGGGCATATTGACGACCTTTGCCAGGACCGGGGATCCCAACTGTCCGGAGTCGGGACCGGATCAGTGGCTACCCGTCTCCCCAAAGTCCCCGTTTAAGGTCTTAAATATTGCACAGGAGGCGGAGTGTGTAACGCAATTCGAAAAGGAAGGTCTGGAAGTGTGGAATCGGCTATATAGTAATGCGAAGTAGTACAGGCAATTTGGGACTGAAAGTATATTTTGCTATAATTTTTGTAACTACCATGCAAATGTATTACAAAAAAAATAATTTAAAAAACCTTTGCACGTTTAGTGGTTTAACTTATAAAAATAATTTGAAAAGTATTTTTTTAAGGATTGTATTAATGTTACCTAAGCAAGTTAAAAGGAGTTTAGTTTTTATAATTAATACTATTCCGTCAATGCACAAAATTATTCACTTTGCCTAAAGCTATTTTATATTTTTAATGAATAATAAGATCTAAGATCCTTGACTTCAAAACTGTTCTATTTTAAACGTAGTGTTTTAACGATCGAAATTGATTTGGCCCACTGTAAAGCTTTTCGGCGGCTAGGCTGATCGAAAGCTTTTAGGCAACGCCCCAGTCCAACGAAAAGCTTGGTGGCGCTGTAAACAAAAACAAATCGCATCAGTTTGTTTACAGTAGTTTTGCCGGCGCGATCAAAATGTTGTTGACCCACTCAGTGGGCGGCCCTCCCCCTTTTCCCCCTCACTTGGGGATAAGTAGTTTTGGGATAGCTGGGCTAATAGTTCCAGATACTTAGATACTTAGGAGATACTAAAGCCCAGCTAATGGTGGGGAGTACTTGGTTAGGAAAGGCAAATAAATACTGTATCTGGCTTCTTGGTAGCAGGGGTGCTTTTGTATCTCGAAGATACTACGTCACGAGATTCAGGTACTTATCATCTTAAATAACTTCGTTCAGTCCGGCTTGAACTATGTTCTTTTTCGCAGTGCTCATTAATTATGCATTCGCTAGGAGGTGTTGCCACGCCCCGCGCCCAAGTTCCACCCGACAGCCCACGCTCGATGATCGGTGGCGGCTATATCAGTTATTCTGTTTATCTCGGCTCGCACTTGAAATACCATTTTTTGTATTCTTTGTTCTCTCTCCAGCGCTCTCGACGCTCTTCTTCTCGAGTAATTTGTATTCTGATATTTGTGTTAATGTAGTATATTTTGTCTATAATTTTTTCACTTGTTTTCGCCTATTTTGCGCGCTTTTTGCTGGAAGCCCCGCCGCTGGAGTCCGATGTGAAAAAGTGTGTTTTTAATTTCAGTTTCGGTTCGGCGCTGGCGCGATACAGTCCGCAGCTCGTGGCCACATCTGAGTACAGCGAATCGATCGGATCGCATCTGGCGAGCACTAGCTATTCGATATGAACAAGAACCTCGGCTTTGTGGAGCGCCTGCGCTGGCGCCTCAAGTAAGTTTCGCCGTTGACCTTAATGCCGGGAATTATTTATTAAATTACAGCTTATTAATGCCGGAGAGTGTTCTTTCAATACTTTCGATTACTGTTGTTGTGGGTGCCTTTGTTGTGGCGAGCTTTGTCAGTTGTGGCGATTCGTGTTTCGGGTTTTTTGTTTGCTCAGCTCTTTTTGCCTTTTTTGTAGTAATTTCGGTTCTTCACTGTCAGGCATGACTAATTCTGTGGATGGCAGGAATTATTAATTTCGGCGTTCTAATTGAGGCAGCTTTGCAGCCAAAAGATTAGATTTTAAAGAGTTACGCAATCGTGATGAATATAGGTGGGTAAGGTCATCAGAGAACATCGATGAAAGCAGATACCATTTAATTTATTGAACAACATTGCGAAATACCAATCGAATGCAAAAGTGCCAGTGGTAATATTTGCATCATTTGTTATTATATCCAAACATTCGTTTAATGCTTACAAAGAAATAATGTATTTGCAATTTATTTTTTAACATTGTATCTCAGCAAAACATTAACTGAAAAAGTTTTTACATACCCTCACGAAAAAGTTTTTGTTGGGGCTATAAAACTGTCACTTGTTACCATTAATCGATTGAAATCATAAATATGCTTTTATTGCCTAATCAGTATCAAGTAAAAGATATTTTGTATTTATTACCACATAAACCCGTAACTTCATGGCTAGCTATTAAATTGATATAAGGAAAAAGGTTGGGCACTTTGATTTGTGATGTAAACAGCTGGGTAACTGACTGCATAATTCCACGGTGCCAAGCATCTGTAAAATAAATAATTATTACTGCACCCTTAAACTTAGAAAACGAGTAGCTTGTCAATAAATGATAACATTAATTTAATATTGACTTCAGCTTGTTGTGGATGCAATGATAATAGTTTTATTTTCAAAGTCATCATACTCTGGTCCGGTTCTTATCACGCATTAACCTTGATAGTGAAGTCTATTGGTAGAAATATTTTCAGTTTCACCTCGATTCACGGCATTTCCCTTAAATCTATGGTCTGTAATTGGCAAATTAAAATTTTATCACGATGACAGCTAAATAGGTGTGATTTCATTTTGTTGCCTCAATGTAATGCAATTAAAAGTCTGTGTAGGGCTCAGAATGATTATCGGCCATTTTTCACATTATCATCGTGATTAATATTTTATAGAATAAATACACACAACTCAATTAATTCCCAGCAAGGTATTTTATATTATTGTGTATTTTTATACGTCAACAGACCCGACTATAAAAGACCTTTCTGATTAGTTATTTTTAAAGGGAAATAAAATAAATAATTTACTTAAGAGCGTGGCCTGTGATAACAAACTGACAGCTGCTGATAAGACAGAACAATTGTCCATGCTCATTATATATTCACAAGACTATGACCACAACTTAATGTTTATTAACAAACGTCCAGGGGAAGTCTGCACTTTAACCTCAACTGACATAAGAGCATGCTGGGCCTTAATTTTTGAGTACCTACTGCTCCACTGGTCCTCAGCAGAAGCAGAGGACTGTGTTAATCTATCACTGACAGACGTGCCTGGTTAGCAGGTGGACCAAACGGTCGACTGAACCACCTGAACCTGGTTCTCTGGCTGAGCCGGCAACTATGGCTACGTGTGCACTCAACAAAACGGATATTTTGTCCTAAAAAAATTAATAAAAAACTTCCAACAAAATTATAAATGTTCATAAAAATATTGGGATAAGTCTGTATAGCTTGCTCTAAACTGCCAAACATAAAGCTGGATTTAAGATAGTTTAAGATGGACCAAGACCTGCTTACGAACTTCTAATAATTTTAATTAACACCAATTAAAAAAAACTCAGCTTAAAGAACTTTTGAATTTAATGGTGCCTCTTAAAGTCTACAAATATTTCCAATCTCTGCAATTACACTTTTTAAAATTTAAAACTAACAATCATTTTTCTAAGTGTTTCCATGCAGCTGAGAAATGGATTGTGAAGTGTAGCGATGGTCTGGGATGGTCGGGATGGTCGGGATGCTACGAACAGCAGCAAAACAATTTAAATTTAATGCAATGCATGCAGTCTGCCCACTGGCATGAATTAAAATAATTGACTTTGTGACAAAAATATCAAATTATCCGGGTGCTAGCCGAGCCCAATATTGTTATGGTAATTATGTGTACCACCGTGCAATTGCAGAACCATCGAGCACAAAGTCCAGCAGTATCGCCAGTCCACCAACGAGACCGTAGTTGCGGAGACGGAGTACGGAAAAGTGCGGGGTGTCAAGCGATTGTCGCTCTACGATGTGCCCTACTTCAGCTTCGAGGGTATCCCCTACGCCCAGCCGCCAGTGGGCGAGTTGCGGTTCAAGGCACCGCAGAGACCCACCCCCTGGGAGGGAGTTCGGGACTGTAGCCAGCCCAAGGATAAGGCCGTCCAGGTGCAGTTCGTATTCGATAAGGTCGAGGGATCCGAGGACTGCCTCTACCTTAATGTTTTCACCAACAATGTGAGTATGAATAACAAGCCACACAATTTTTCAAATACTTACCTTCTTTACTTAGTAAGTGATCACATCCTAATATTTTATATTGAAATGCATTTTTACCTTTTTGTGTATGTGTATAACAACATTTTCTCTAAGTCGAATGACTACATCTTGTTACATGAACTGTGATTATGGTGTTTAAAATAGACATTTACAATAACTAATTAAAAAAATTATTAAAGCCTCAACTCTGCTTAATTTTGATTCCACCTTGATTCAGGATGAAATATAATATTCTTTTAAAGATTAAAGAGTGAAGATAAAACTGTGTTATCTTTAGAGATAGAATGTGAGCTCAAAGTTTAAAGATAACTCTCTGATATGGCAAACAAAATTTATAGGAATAGCATTTTAAATCTTTAGAGGTTTTGAATTTAATCTCTTATTTTTTTGAGAGAAAACATTTCCTACATGTTGACCAACTTTTTTGACTATTCTCCCATTTAAGGTGAAGCCTGATAAGCCCCGTCCGGTTATGGTTTGGATCCACGGGGGTGGCTTCATCATTGGCGAGGCCAATCGGGAATGGTATGGCCCGGACTACTTCATGAAGGAGGATGTTATCCTCGTCACCATACAATATCGTCTTGGAGCTTTGGGTATGCTTGATAGCTTGTGGAAAATAATTTTGCTAAGTGTTTTTATTTCAATACATAGGTTTCATGAGCCTAAAGTCCCCGGAGCTAAATGTACCTGGAAACGCTGGCCTCAAGGATCAGGTGTTGGCCCTCAAGTGGATCAAGAACAACATCGCCAGTTTCGGGGGAGATCCCAACTGCATCACCGTTTTCGGAGAAAGTGCAGGAGGTGCGTCGACCCATTACATGATGATCACCGATCAGACCCAGGGACTGTTCCATCGCGGTATCCTGCAGTCGGGCAGTGCCATTTGTCCTTGGGCCTACAACGGCGACATCACCCACAATCCCTACAGGATAGCCAAGCTGGTCGGCTACAAGGGCGAGGACAACGACAAGGATGTGCTGGAGTTCCTGCAGGCCGTGAAGGCCAAGGATCTCATACGCGTCGAGGAAAATGTACTGACCCTGGAGGATCGCACGAACAAGATTATGTTTGCCTTCGGGCCCTCTCTGGAACCATTCTCGACGCCCGAGTGCGTGATACCCAAGCCGCCAAAGGAGATGATGAAGACCGCCTGGAGCAACTCCATTCCCATAATGATAGGCAACACCTCCTACGAGGGACTGCTGTGGTTGCCGGGTGAGTGGACTATAAATAGCTTACTTGATTAAAATAAACTAAAATATAAATTGTAATTCGCAGAGGTCAAGATGTTGCCACAGGTGGTGCAGCAGGTGGATGCTGGCACTCCTTTCATTCCTAGGGAGCTGCTGGCCACGGAGCCGAGCAAGGAGAAGCTGGAATCGTGGAGTGTGAAGATTCGCGATGCTCATCGCACAGGTCCAGAAAGTACCCCAGATAACTACATGGATGTGAGTGCTTTCCAATAATTTTGACTTTCAATTAACATTTTCGTAACATTGCAGCTCTGCTCTATTTACTACTTTGTGTTTCCTGCCCTGAGAGTGGTCCACTCCCGTCACGCCCACGCCGCCGGAGCCCCTGTATATTTCTACCGCTTTGATTTCGACTCCGAGGAGATCATCTTCCCCTACCGCATTATGCGAATGGGACGTGGGGTCAAGGGAGTGAGCCACGCCGACGACTTGGCCTACCAGTTCGCGAGTCTGCTGGCCCGGCGATTGCCCAAGGAAAGCCGCGAGTACCGAAACATCGAGCGCACTGTGGGAATCTGGACCCAGTTTGCGGCCACTGGAAATCCCTACAGCGAGAAGATCAACGGAATGGACACTCTGACCATAGAGCCTGTTCGAAAGGCGGACGAGGTCATCAAGTGCCTCAACATTAGTGATGACCTGAAGGTCATTGAACTGCCCGAGTGGTCCAAATTGAAAGCTTGGAAAAGCCTTTATGATGACAACAAGGATTTATTGTTCTAAGGAAAACTGTACATCTAGATAATCATGTTGACAGTGTATATAGGACCAAATGCTTTATGAAATATATTATATCTTTTGCTTGTTCAATGAGATTACTGTTGATATTGAATATTCGCATAAGTACGATAAACATTTGTTTCCTTGTTGTCACATCCATGGATTACTAATTTAATTTATAAACATATTGTATATCTCTTTTCATACCTTAAAACTACTGAAGAATTCACGAGAAAGCACATTTTAAAAATGTTTCGAAAATATTTTTCGAGTTGAATTGTATATACTCAAAAAAAGAAAAATTTTCCAAATTTTTTAAAATGGAACAAACTTTAAAGAATTTAGGGAACACCATGATGTGTTTTTCATTGCTCAGAATATAAAAGATGGAAATTTCATCTTGCGAGAACATATGTTGAATATGATATGAGTATGATATATTTGTTTCGTAAATTTAAAATTTAAAGCCGGCAAAAGGACACTTTTTTGACTTGGATCAACTCTATTCACATTTACGATAATTCAACACCCGACTTATAGGTAAGCCAGAGTTCAACAGAAACTCTTGACATTGTTGTCAGCCTTCTATAAAACAAAAGAAAAATTTTTTTATTTAGACATTTATAAATTATAACGCTTTTTCGAGACGCAGGGAAAAGTGAGAAAAAAACTCCGATCCCATTGATAGAATGGCTGCCACTCGTCGTCTGACCCGGGAGCTCTCCGACCTGGTCGAGGCCAAGATAAGCACTCTGCGGAACATCGAGAGCAGCGACGAGTCCCTGCTGTTGTGGACGGGTCTGTTGGTTCCGGAGAAGGCGCCGTACAACAAGGGCGCCTTCCGCATCGAGATCAACTTCCCGCCCCAGTATCCCTTCATGCCGCCGAAGATCCTTTTCAAGACGAAGATCTACCACCCGAATGTGGACGAGAAGGGCGAGGTGTGCCTGCCGATCATCAGTACCGACAACTGGAAGCCCACGACGCGCACGGAGCAGGTCCTCCAGGCCCTGATAGCCATTGTCCACGACCCGGAACCGGAGCATCCGCTCCGCTCTGACCTGGCGGAGGAGTTCGTAAAGGAGCACAAGAAGTTCATGAAGACCGCTGAGGAGTTCACCAAGAAGAATGCGGAGAAGCGACCGGAGTGAGGCCAGCCACCAGTTCACTTTATTTGTAAATCAAAATTAAATATATTTTAGGCCACGAATACCAAACCGTCGCACATCCTCCTTTTGTTAAACTAGCTGAGGAATGTCTTAATATACCAGCTTCACCAAGTGCCACCTAATAATAACATTTAATAACATTTTAATTATTATACCTAGAAATTCTTATGAGTAATCATTTAAATGCAAAAGTAATAGACATGATGTTACCTCCTAATCATTACCTTAATAAAAACGTTGAGAAGTAATTCATAATAAAATATATAATATTTTTAAATATTTGTCATCACTTTGGAATAACTTGAGTAACTTGACAAATAAAAATTAGATGACACTTAATTGCTGTCTTTGCATTGTCTTTAGACTCGATGCGAACTGTTCCAGGGCGGAAAAGATATTTATGGACTCAAGTGACTTGCACGTGACTAGTTGTTTATTGTTAATTTATGCCCAGAACTGGGAAAAGGGTTAGGCTTTTGGAAGCAATACCTGAAGGTCTCATTTGAGAGCTGAAAATAACGCAGTAAACTTATCAAAACATGGGTACGGTCGAGATGAGTTGATTTCAATAAGTTGGCCGCTAAACAAGTTCAAAGCGGCGACAACTGTAGGGAATTACTTGCTGACTTTAATTGGCCAATTAAATTGTGAATAAAATTTGTCATATAAAAATGAGAATCTGATTCTACTATACAGTAAAAAATTCATGCGTTGACTTATCTCATGGAAATAAACTTGGTTCGAGCACGTCAGTTTGCGTGGCTAAGTGGGGGGAATTTGCGCGGCAAGCCGATATAATATTCTATAATTACGCGAACTATATGTTACTGGTGTTTCCTCACGGGGAAAACAAACTCAATTAGCTGGGAGTACATTTGTTTGACGGTCAGCAATGCCCCTATATCGATTACATGTATTACCATTGTTCTACAATTCGAGCCATCGATGATATTCCCATTTACTTTGCTAATTGCATAATATACATTTATCAAGGTCATGTCTAAGGGCTATACAACAGCACTTAATAAAATTACCGGAATAATGGGTAATGCGGAAAACTGGCTTGTTACTATTCACCGTGGCAAAATAAATGTATAAATTAATAAAAATAAATGCAATTAGTAACACAGGCTACCTTTGATTTAAAAATTTGCTTGTTTTTTGTTGCAAAACCAGTTTAAAAATATTGTGTATTGTTCCCTCTCAATTCGTTTAAATTTTAAAAAACAAGTTCTCCCATTTGTAGAACTTTTTAAAATTCATTAAGCCATTTGCAAATAAACGTGATATAGTTGTTGAGCTGTTATAAAAGTGTCTACTTTATCTGGTTTCATATCTAGAGCATTCGATATTTGTTAAAGCTTAGATTTTATGCTGGCCGAAATTGTATTTTGGAAAGAGTTATGTTCTGCGACGCTCACAGGTAAACATCAAAGTGACTTAATTAAAATTGGTAGGTTCCGACTTATTCTTCACTCTGGGGAATAATAGGCTATCATTTTTTGTTGTTTCATAATTGGAGCCACACTTGATGTAATCCCCGGTTATTACCAGGCGAGGAATGCCCAAACTCCGCCCACAGAGAGCAATAACATTAACAATAATTGCGGGGGGCTGATAGCCCCGCTGTTCGGCGCATGCTATAAACAATAAACAAAGCGGCAGCAACAAAAACGATAACGCCTAAACAAAACAGCGGCGCCCAGAACGACCAGCAAGCGGACTCACTCGAGCAGACGGAATGCCCAGGGCATGTGAGTGCACAGCCGCAGCTAGAATATCACTCATACGACCCCGTGGCCAGCGCGGAATGGGCAAACGAGTGGAAAAACCATCGCCGACGCTGCCGGTGCTTGGGTGTTTGTGTGTCGAGCCGGACGGCGGCGGGCACTAAACTTTGCCGGCGCTTACTTTAAACGCTCAGTTGCCGAGCGGACCCTGAGCAAAGCGCAACGCCAGCCTTAGATTCTCGGCTGGAACCAGTGACGTTCCCGTCCCCTCGATCCGGTGCCTTTTCAATTACTCCGCATCCGTGAAATCAGAGCAGCTACTGCGGCGGCAACAAGTGATGTGACATTGGGTTCTGTGGAGCGAACAGTGATACAAAGCGACAAAAAATCCCATCAGAAAATCAAAACGAAACCTTAAGGGCCGGCTGCTCTTGTTACGCATTCGCCCCGGTGTCCAGTCGATTTTATAGATTTTCCGTGTGTGCCGCCCGTGCTGGTTTTCACTGGGATCTCGACCAGCTTGCCAATTGTTCTTTGTGTATTTTATAGTTTCACATATATAGACGAATATTTCCGGAAGGGAATTGACTGCGACCGCTGGCGTGAGACCGCAGCAAGATGTCATTCGATATAGCCGTGGCCGATCAGATGCGCATTGCACTGAAGTAAGTCTCACAATTCAGTTTAAGAGAAATCAAATAAATAGTTATAGTACGGGAAAAAATTATATGATAAACAAAGTTCCTTTATGAAAACAGCAAGCTTTCAAAAATAAACCCTCCAAATGTCAACCCATTCTTCGAAATGACTGGTTGCTTTTCACATAAAGTACAAGTTTATGAAACAACAATTGGTCAATTATATGAATTTGTATTTAAAAGGCATGTTCAAGGCATAATAAGATTGAGACGATAGCCTTGGTACATTTAGATTTTGCTCCTACTTCAACACATTTTCAATTTGTTTGCTGATTATGAACATCTGGTCTTCATTTTCGGAAACACTATGTGATAAACACCTTCGGCAACACTTTTTTGGGTGCCTTTTAGCAACAAACATTTTGCCGGCTTTAAGACTAGTTAATCCATCAACCAATAAGGTCAATTAAGGTCAATTGCCATGACCATACGATGCTCGAGTTGAGGAGGCCTGATAGGAGAAGTCCGGCCCGCCGAGCCTCATTTCTTATCAAGAGATTACAGGCTGCTGTGGCTCAGACCCGAATCCGGTTCACCGCTTGGGTCTTATTAATAGTCACAAAGCCGTCGATAAGGTCTTGTTTCTGCATCCGCATCACCGGCATTGGCGATAGCCAAATAAAAGCGTCATCAGAGCGAAGTCAAAGCCAAAGCTCGTCAATAAAATTTGTCAAACGACCAGCAGACATCTGCTGAACCTTGTACCTCCTCAGCGTTACACATCATTTTTGGAAATCAAAGTCGGGGCTCTTGAGTGCGAAAAGGTTCACGCGATTTAAGTCGAAGCGATCCATACGGAATTGATAACGTTCGACTTATTGTTGCTCCTGTTTAGGCCAATTATCAATTATCGGTATCGACGTATAGACTGATAAGATTTTAAACTACCCGGACTTAACAAGGTGCGTCAGGCAGAGATTACTCAACCTTTCCGCGATCCGCTGATATATAGTAAATCATTTGCGGGGCAACTGCGGTACTTGTAAAAATAATTAAAATTTTTTCCGGTTTTTCGGAGACCATTACAAATAGTATTTAATAAGAATCACGTTTGGCAAATGTCAAGGCAATTACTAAGTTGCAGCTTCAGCAAAAAGTTTTAACTTGGCCAAGCACAGAAGCCGGAGAAAAAATAGCAGTTTAAAAGTTAAACGAAGTCAAGCAAGGTAAATAAGAAGCGAAGAAGTTCAATGGACGAATGCAAATTATTCGACTTTTAAACAACAAACTTAAACTTTGCCTATTCCGCTGACTGTTGCTCAACATTTTGTGCCTTAAATGGCTAAATTTCTTTGCCACAATTCAAATTTAATTTTAAGTTTGAACAATAATTGAAATCAATTTGAACTTAATTAGACGATGACCTGCAATTGTGTATTTATTCTGAATGTTTTTTCACTCGTCAGCCATCCTGACGTTGTGAGTACTGAACTGGAAATTGCTGTAAATATTTTGCTATCGCCTTAAATTACGAAGATAAAAGTACATAAAGCGAGTTGGATCAAAAATCAACGGCCATTTATAACTTTCTGCATCGCTTTACACACGAATGCATGAATTTGATAGATGGGAAATATGGAACATTATACTGTCTTTATTTTTATTTTCGGGGGAAAATAATATTGAATACTGAATGCACTCAAGCAAAATGCCATTGACCCGCATGCAAAGCTTTGATGCATGGCAATATTGATTGATTTTCCGAAATTTTCCATTTTCGTTTCCATTTCACATCCTCTCATACGTATTTTAATTTGTAAATATTTTGAGTTGCCAGCTGCACTGTTTATTTTTCTAAAAAATACAGAAAATATAACACACACATGCAGTTATGTTTGGAATGGAATTGAATTCGGGTTTCCTTAATCTGTTCAGTTTGATTTGGATGCCATTTCTCCCTGGTCAATTTGCAGTTCATGCGGGAGCAGATTATTTGTACTCCATGCGGATATGGAATATCAGGTGGAGGTGATATTAATTGAATTCTTCTCCACCTAGGAGGAGGTCAAAATAAGCTCTCATACTGGAACTCTGCGTCGTTCGACAACTGGCTCTTAGGGCCCGGCCTCGACTGCCATCGTGCAATTAGCACTTCATCTCTAATAGATCTGATTGCACCTCGAAATAGTATTATTCTAGAATTTCCTCAAGGCTGCGGCAGCGAAACCGCCAGAAGTGGACGCTGGGCAGCTGTTAATTAAAACCTGCCCATGTTTACTACTCGTAGCCCCGATTGCTCTCTTGATTTGCGATCGCCGTTCTTGACTTTCGTCTGGGCCGGGCATTCCGTCTTCTTTACTTCTTTATTTTATTTCACTAGACATTTATGAGTTCTTCTATATTGTGGCGGCGTATTGCGGTCTGTTGTGGATCGGCTCACGCGTCGTTTGGAGCGCACGTTCCGAAATGGAATCGCACTTGAAATTCAAGTGGGCCGCGCCTCCGTCGCTATAGGGTATTTCCGATGATATATGTAGAGCTGCCCATTAAAATTAATTCTGGGAGCATCGGTTTTCTGGACAGGCTGAAGGCTGACAATGATTCCGGTGTTTTGCGGATTTTATTTGAAATGATAATTAGAGTTTTTCGGGGTGGATATTACTTTAACGTTAGCTTTTAATGCCCTGAAAATTGGGGTACATTTTTAAATTAGTTGTTTGGCCCAAAAATATTATTAACTACCAGATAAGAGGGTCAAAAATATATATTTAATAAGAATACATATATAATATATTAAAAAATAAAAGTTCATAAAAATAATTTTCATAAATTAAAAATCTGTCAAGCAATTGCTTTTAACGAAAGCTAGCGTATTTTCTTGTGAAAACCGCCCCTCTGCTCAGTAGGTAAATTGCTAATTGTTATACTTTTTTATTTTACGGGCTTACAGGGTATTAAACACTTCATCATTTCGCACACACATTCTATTTTGTCTATTGGCTATTTATATTTTATTTTGTTTACGCGCTAATTGAAAATTCGCAAAAAATACTAGAAACACGCCGTCGAGCGTTTGTTTACAAACAAAATCGAACGCGGACTGCCAAACACTCCGAGAGGTGTCTTTGCCAAAGCAAAGTGTTCTGGAACTGCCGCCTTTAATAAAATTCAATTTATTTGTGCATTTTCCTTGCAGCTACGTCAAGTTCAAGACGAACCAGCAGCGCCTGCGCAGCAACGACAAGGTCATCACCGACACGATCTACGGGAAGGTGAAAGGGGTGAAGTGGCAGTCGATCTACGGCAACAACTACTACAGCTTCGAGGGCATCCCCTTCGCCAAGCCCCCTGTGGGCGATCTGCGCTTCAAGGCCCCGGTGGAGCCCGACCACTGGTCGGAGGTCAAGCGGTGCACTCAGGTCCGGTCCAAGCCCTGCCAGGTGAACATCGTGCTGAAGCAGGTGCAGGGCAGCGAGGACTGCCTGTACCTCAATGTCTACACCAGGGAGGTGAGTCGGAACACTGTCTTAAAGGGAACCGATTTTAAAGTCTTTGCTATAAAGGACGACTGTCTGTTAAAAATACGTTTGGGAGCTCTGAAAACTTGCGTCAAAGCACTATTACGAATTTCTCTAGCTTTGGTTTCAAAATTATAGCAGATAAATATTTACATTTTAGCAATGGGGAATACTAGCAAATCATTCACTAAAAGCAAGTCTCTATTTATTGAAAAAACCTGTATGATGAAAATCAAATTGCCAATTATGAAAAAAACGTTTGATATCAGCGTAGTTAATCAGGTATTTTGTTATTTTACGACCATTAGATAAGAATGGTTGACGCTTGAAGATAACATACTATTGCACCAATTTTGAAGCTTTCTAGAATGTACAACTTGTAAATTACAAGCTTACAAAAAATGTTTAGATTCGATTTAATTTTATCTAGTTTAACCTGTATTTTTCTTTTACTAATAGTATATTAACCTACTTGTATTTCCTTTTCCTTAGCTCCATCCCCACCGACCTTTGCCGGTTCTGGTTTGGATTTACGGTGGTGGCTTTCAAATGGGAGAAGCCTCGCGGGATCTCTACAGTCCGGACTACATAATGATGGAGCATGTGGTTCTGGTGGTGATATCGTACCGCCTGGGAGCTCTGGGATTCCTTAGTCTTGAAGACAAAGAGCTTGACGTTCCTGGAAATGCAGGGCTCAAGGATCAGGTGATGGCTTTGCGGTGGGTGAAGCGAAATTGCCAGTTCTTTGGAGGTGATCCGGAGAACATTACCGTTTTTGGTGAGAGTGCCGGAGGGGCCTCAGCCCACTATATGATGCTGACGGATCAGACGAGAGGGCTCTTCCACAAGACTGTTGTTATGTCGGGATCGGCCGTGGCCCCCTGGGCTCTTACCCCATCTCATGTAAATTGGCCCTATCGCTTGGCCCAGGCCACCGGATATGCGGGAGAACCGAACGATAAGGATATATTTGCTCATCTCAAGAAATGCAAGGCCAGCAGTATGCTGAAGGTGGCCGAGGACATTATCACCATGGAGGAGCGCCATCAGCGGATGACCATGTTCAGCTTCGGTCCCACCATCGAACCCTATGAGACCTCGCATTGTGTGATCCCCAAGTCACCTCTGGAGATGATGCGCGATTGCTGGGGCAACAGCATTCCCATGGTCATCGGGGGCAACTCCTTCGAAGGTCTCCTCATCTTCCCCGAGGTGAACAAGTGGCCAGAACTGCTTTGCCAACTGGGTGACTGCGAGAACCTGGCTCCCATGGATGCCCACGTAAATGAGGAGCAGAGAAAGGCCTTCGGCAAGCAAGTACGAGAGTTATACTTTGGAGATAGGACCCCTGGGCGGAAGACCATTTTGGAGTACAGTGATGTAAGTTTCGAAAGATAAATGAATATTCCGTTTACCCTAGAAGATAGCAAGATACATAAGAAGCTCTTGGTAATCAATTTTCTGTCTTTTAGCTCTTCTCGTACAAATATTTCTGGCACGGCATCCAGAGGACTTTGCTGTCTCGTGCCCACTACGCTCCATCGGCCCCCACGTTCCTGTACCGATTCGACTTCGACTCGAAGCACTTCAACATCATGCGGATCATCACCTGTGGTCGCAAGGTGCGAGGTACTTGCCACGCGGACGATCTGTCGTACTTGTTCTACAACGCGGCGGCCAAGAAGCTGAAGCGGAGGACGGCCGAGTTCAAGACGATAAAACGGCTGGTCTCCATGATCGTTCAGTTTGCCATTTCCGGGGATCCCAACATCCCGATGGTCTCCCAGGACGAGAAGGAACAGCCCCAGGGGGCGTGGCTGCCCATTTCGCGGGAGGATAAAGTGTTTAAGTGCCTGAACATATCGCACGACGTGCGTGTGATTGATTTGCCCGAGGCGGAAAAGCTGCGACTTTGGGACAGCATCTACGATAGAGAACTCCTGTACTGAGGGGCCACCCATCTGCCCACGACCAACACTCCCCATCGCAATACCATTTATCCATAGCAATTCATACTTAGCCTTAAATATAGCCCCTAAGCTGGCCCTGAAGTGGCCTTAAACGCACATCTAATGTACACATGTAAATAGCGATTTTTTAAAGCTCAGCTGTAAGAGTAAATACAACAAATATAAGCACAACCACCAGTGGGTAAATATTATGTTAGCTCGAAAAGTGGTCGCTGCGCTTCAAGCTGCACGCCAAGGGAAATTATTAATGCGATTTGGCATAAAGTGTTTGGGGACTTGATAGGTGAGAAAAATATTCAAAACTAATGATATTGTTTTTTGTGGTAGACTTTGAGAACTTGGTGTAGTGGCTAAGCAATGTATATAATACATGTACTAAGTATCGTTTTTTTAACAATATTAAAAAACTAAATTCACTTTGTTTTTTTGATTTATTATTATTCTTTAAAGTTTATTGGCAGTGTACCTGACACTTATGATATTTCACTAAAATAGCCTAAGCTTTTATTTTAAGCTTCAAGTTGTTTTGCAAGTTGTTTACACAGAGAAAAATATCAGACGCTGAAAAATGTAAAGTTCTTTGTACTAATTTGGTTTTACAAATGCATTTTAAAGGCTTTCATTACATATTAATCTGGCTTAAAACTGCGTACTCCTATTAAAAAGTACGATTTAAGTGCATGCCTTTTGTAGAGCAGAGAAAACAAGGTATATAGTGGCTCCTTTAAACTGCTGCTTACAATAATTCTCGTAAATCCCAAATTGCCACCAAAACTTTGATCTGGTAGGATGTGTGAGTGACACAATCACGCCTGCCTTTGTGTGCGTTAAACCCAGGCGCAAGCCTCCCATAAAGTATGCAACGTGTTATGACATTAAAAATACTTAAGCGCTCAAACATGACAATATTAACACCTGCAGAGAAGCGAAGCAACACACGCACACAGGTGATAGCTGTCAAGTGACAAAAGCCCGCGCAAACCTGTCCGCCGGTATATATGTGTGTATTTACACTCATGTATTATGTGCATCCCCCTCCCATTAAAAAACGATATGTTTGTGTTTGCGTCTATGACAACTTCAAAGGCCGCTAAAACACAATACACACGTACACTGCGAAAACGTTAGCCTCTGAACCTGCTACATGGCACCCAACCACCCAACCATTAATTGTAATTAAAAACTTACACGTGCTTCAAAATTACTGGGCTCGTTTGCGCTGACTTCCGTTGACCTTTGCCCAACAACAGGATTTTTTGGCATTTTGTTTATGCTGTAATATTGTAATTATTGTTTACAGGTGCTTAGCAAATTGGGCGAAACTCTTCGGGCCAGCATTTTGGGGATGCCTGAATTTTGAGATGAAATTTTTGCGGCTGCCGCGAAGTATGCAATGTGTTAGGTTGACTACATTTTAATGGTAAAGATTTAGGGGATTATTTTGGTTTATATACAATAAGTATTTCATCAGACATGTAAGCATTTGTTTAAAGAAAGTAATGTTAAGCTCAATGCATTAATTTAGGAAATGGCCATTGCTGCACGCTTTTCACTCTTTGCTATCTTTAACTTTACACTTTTCTACCTTTCATAACAGAGTGACAATTAGTACTCCACCCACACAGCCCATGCAGATTAAATAAATTTCGTTATTTACGTCGCCACAAAGCACTCTCGAATCGCCAGAATTAATACCCATTAAGCTCGATTTCTTTAAAGGAGCTATCCCATTTCCTTTAGTTCCCCAATTCAAACCAGACGTGTGAGCTGCCTTTGCCCTTAAGTGTGTCGAAATTTTCGCTCGAATTTTTAAAATCACAGACAATAGTTCTGTGTCACGTGCAGAACCGAAGAACGGGAATGGTGCTTTGATGGCTCTAGAAAATTCTCCGCCCCAGGACCAGGACCTCCTCAATTATCCTGGCACAAGGAAAACAAAAACAAGGACGCATGTTAACCGTGCGCTGTAATCAAGTCACGAAATGGCATGGAAAAGTCACGCGAACTGCCGGAAAATTATGACTTCGCCAGGGCGGAAAAGGGGGCTCTGATGAGGGGGCGTGGCAGGGGTCCACTTTGATTTGATTCGCCTTTGAAAAATTCATGAGGCAATTGTTGCGCGGCGCGGAATGCTCATGGTTATCATGTGCGACTTGAACCGCTGAGCTGGCACGTTGTTCCGACTCTGCTCCTGGACATTTGATATTCCATTTACAGTTTCTTAGCCGAATTTGTGGCGGGAAACACGATAGAGAGAGTGGGAAGGTTTTCAGAAATGAATTTTTAATTCATCGGAACTTGAATTTTCGGTAAAAGCATTTACTCACTGCCCCAATTTTTAATTCGAAATGATGAGCCATAAAATGATCTTACCAAAAACACGCAAAAAAATTATAGCAACATATTCGAATATCATGTTAAAATAACTTTTCTCGGTGGCGAGAAAAAATACTAAATAGACAAAACGGAAAAGAATAAATAGAAACAATACAAAAAAAAAAATCGTGGATAAGTAAATGGATATTTTTGTTTTCGTGTATTTTATATTATAAACAATCTAAACAATCTTTATAGCAAAAAATGGCTTAGCAACATATGGCCAACGTAAACCCCCGAAAACATTATTCAGATTCGCAAACTTTTTCTATTACTAATACTCTTTCAGTTGCTGCTGATTGGAATCGTTTTGGTTTAATTAAAATCATTTAAAATCTAACAATGTGCGACAATGTGACGGCCTGACAAAGCCAGAAATAGTCGTTGCTCAGTTGCACAAAAAACGACAACTTTATTTAAATTGATTTAAATGAATTAGAGAACCATTCGTACATATAGCGAAAAAACGTGCCGACCCCAGAGCACAAGATCGCTCCCAGAGAGATGTATCTCTCGAATTACGAGAGAGAACTTAAATCCGTATAGCGAGGTATCTATATGGAGCAAAGTAGTTCTGATTGGAAAGCTCGGCGCGCGAAAAGCGCATGGCAACATAGCGCCAAAAGTCACGAGAGTTTATATTACCATTACCCCCCAGCCAAGGTTATTTATTTAGCATATCATAACTATAAACAAATCTGTCGCTGCCCATATAAGCATGCACAGAGAAAAATTACAAGCTCTGATCAACGCACTTTTTAAATAATACTTAACCTTAACCAAAACCACGGAAATATTGTTACGGTTTAAAAACTGTAAAATTATTTATAATTTGCCTATGGGTAGGCATTTACGTACGCTCAAGAAGTAATATCGGAATTTCCTTTGGTTCGTGCGATTCGTTTTGGGAAATATTTCTGTTTTGAAATAGTGCAAATAATTGACACTTCTGCTTGGGATAAAAACCGGATGTGGCTTTTGCGTTTGGCAGTTCTATCTCCGATTTTAGAGATAAGCATAAGCTATGTACATGTATAAAAAATATTTATATTTCTAGGTAATTCCTAAACATGTTCCTTTTTGTGTTTTTTTTTAATTAATTACTATTTTATAAGAATATAAGCCCCATAAGGAAAAACCTCTGAAATTAAATGTACTTTTCTTATTGCATAGAAATAGGGATACGTATTTTCAATATATTTGTTTGTGTGCAATTTTTTAACTGTAATCTAACTCAAAATTCACTGCAACCAGCTCAGGCATTTTTCCCGGTGCTTAAACGCACATATGCTCGTTTAATCCGTCCCTTAATTTGATTAGGTGCAATCTTCGCTGATTCCAGAATGCGGCGTTGGCGTGTCAAGCTGAACTGGGAACTAGAACTGACCATATCTAGAGGTAATTACTTGGGGCAGACCAAATCGAATAGCACAATAGTGCGAGTCAAAATCAGTTCATCAGTTAAAAGCTCTGGGCTGAAAAGCTGCTTGTTTGGGTTAACTTGGCCTGGAAACAGCTTTCAGCAGCAACAGGAGTCAGCTCCTTCAGTCAGCTGTGTTTGTCCTGCCTCATTGTATTTTGTTTTTACCAACTTGTTTACTTTGCCTGTAGTGGCTACGAGGAAAACCACAGGAGTGCGACATGTTTTTAATAAATGACTTCATTCCAGGAAATGAGTGCTTCCTGGGGTACATTTTAATTTAGAGAATGGCGACCATTAGGAAGAAGGAGTCGCCTAGAGCACTGCAGAATGTAACTTAATACATGACTAGGAAAATTCACTATATTACATATTACATAAAAAATATGAAGTAATACTTTAAAAATAATTGTTCCTCCTAAAACACTTTAACAAAGTTTCGGGTATTCCTGTGAATCATGGTCCGAAATAATTCCTGTTAAGTCTTTATCGCAGTAAACATTTTGAGAAATCGCGTGTTTTTCTTATCAACCTATTGTTTCAAGTAAACTACAGAAAATAAGATTGCAATTTAAGAAGCCAAGTAATGACGCACTTCCTTCAACCATCAACTCCTACGCACTCAAATATTTTTTTTGAAGCCCCGATAGATTTCAACCCGATTACAGCTTCCTAGAAGTTCCCGACAATAAAAGATGACTCACTCTGAAATGGGTTCCACGCTTCCTTATCAAAGCATGAGTGGGCCATATAGATTACCGCCGCATGACACCCCCATCAGCCAAAAGAACCAATCGAAAAATATCGTCGAATCAGCGAAATCACAACTTGTTACCCAGTGCGAATACGGTTACTGCTATCTCTGGGTTTCCACTTGTTGGGACAGTGATAAAGTGGGTACTTTGCGGCAGGACAAAGTCGAGGCGTTTTGTGCCGTGTAATGGCAGTGAGTCAGGCCCGTGGAAGGCGCCCAGGCCAAATACCGCAGCATAGCACTACCGAATCACTTGATAAGGGCTCCCGGTATCGTAGCGCCCGCGTCTGCCGAGAAACGCTTTTATGTTTCGCATGCGTCGAAAGCTTTTCGACACGCTTAGAACTTTTTGTGCTTTGCGGCCAGTTGACGAGCTGCCTCCACGCCAAGCGGACGCGAAACGGCCCCAAATGCCACACTAAAACAGCACAGTGCCATCCATTGCCCACAAAAGCCACAAACTATATACGAGACAGACATCGGGCAACAATAGTGAGCGAACCGACTTGCAATCCTCAGTTCCGCGACTCGGGCCAAAGTTATGTGATTTAGCGTTAATTGCGGAATTTTTCGCATCCTGCGTTCTATTTTCACGCGTGGTCTTCGACGCGTGTGCGTGTGCCCGTGCGCAGGACATAAAAGCTCCGATTTTGTTGATATACGCAGTCCTTGCAAGGCCATCGAACAGCTGGCAGTTCCTCAACTCGCGTCAGGCCCACAACCCAAACAATATTTATAATATTTATAATTTTTAAACGACCAGAGAGCTAATTCTGGCTGCTTTTAAACGCGGCTGCTAATTTGTTATTGAACTCCAGCCGAAAAGACCAAGCAGAGAGATAACAACATGTCTTCCATGGCTGCAATCGATCAGATCAAAATTGGTCTCAAGTAAGTTGGCACTGTAATGCATTTGATTAGGCCGAGTTAAGCAACAAAGTCCCCTGCAATTAATCAGCGAGCGCCTCTTATAAGTGGGTTCCCTACTTGGTTAGGCAATACGGTTTTATTTATAAAGCCTTTTAAAACATTTAATTCGCCCGCCAAGAGTCGAATGAAAATAGTTCCAATTATACCAGGCACATGACATCAGCGCATTGTGTCATCCCGACTGAAGCAAACTATTTAATTATACTGCACACCTCCGAAACCCACGGGCTGTATGAAAGCCTTGTGTAAATCGCAACTGACACACTTATGATTTATGCCGCGATCTACAGAAAAACAGCCCAGAGTCAGCTGAAAGTTCTGAATAAGTCTGACCGACAGAGATATTTCGCATACCAACCCGAACTTTCCTTGGAACGACCAAAAATGTTTTACGTCAATCTCTGTGAGAGACTATTTATGCTCGGTAAACACTGTTTTTTATGTGTTTTTTGTATTACGAATTTTACGAAGCTGGGAGCAATGAAATTGCTTCGCTTTTGCAGAGCAGCTGTTCACATTGTCCTACCCCAGGGATTGCCTATCCTTGAGGAAAACACGCATACATACTTAATTATGTACGAGGGACAACAAAAAACAGGTCGCAGGTGTGCAGTGATGGAGGAGCTACTGGTTTCTTACATAGGAAAAGCACTAATTGTTACCGAAATTTCCCTTAAAAATAATAATATAAAAAGTCAGTTTATATTTACTAAGGAAAGGCAGGCACTGCATGCATTTAATAAAATAAAAAATATAAATTCTCAATTCGTTTTCAATTGTTTTATAGGTTTGTTGTACAATGCATTCCATGTTTAATACATTTTAACATACGCCTGCAGATATGTCTTAAGGTACTATATCGTAGCTACTGTCTATCAAGCAGGTGGTTACTTACGGCTCCCTTCGGCCTGAACTCCTGCCTTACTTCTATTGATTCTTTGAAATTGTAGTTTGTCTCTATTATGAGCAATCATAGATACCCACAAACACTCCGGGGCTGGCTACATGGCAGCCGTCATTATTTGAGTCGATTGTGAGGTTGGGGTCTTTGGCTCTCTCTTTTGTCTGTGGGCCTTTTGCCGACACTTAAACTGCGCAGATAATTAGGTAGCAAACTAGAATTCCTCCTCAAGCCCGCTCCCAGATGTCTGCGGGATGTATGTAAATTATAGAGTTGTGTAAGCCGTAGTAAGCCCATCAGAGGCTGACTCACATTTTGGGCTGGTGTGCAAAAACTGTTTGGCATTTTGCAGAGAATGGGAATGGTGCTGAATGAGATCAGCTCGGTTCGGTGGCTAACTGGTTTCATTTCGGCCCCTTCATTTGATGATTTCATTGAATTTCAAAGAAAGATGAATTGTAGCGAATGGGATGTCGGGCCTGATGTGGATTCTAATTTCTCCCTGATATTGCTAGTCCATTATTCAAATAACTTGCACTCTTTATTTTGGTAGGCGATACCTTGCTTGTCGTTTGTTTTTTATTCCATATAAAATAGCATTTATTTAACTGTGCTATTTTAAAAAAATTTGCCATGGATATGCCTCGTATATTGTTGCAGTATAATGACGTCATGTCGCAAACAATTTTTTATATGTTTTAACTTTGCATTCATTTGCATATTTAAATCGTTGTTTTTGGTCGAAATAAATTCACACAGCACTCTTTCAACCAATTCGGCACACATAAATTGTCAATTCGGATACATTGTATTTTCGACTTGCATTCAATAAATGGCTCGCCTTTAAGTATTTTAAATTGAAATTTGGTCAATTTCAATTTGTTATTTATTGCCTGAAATCAATTTTAGTCATTGGTTTGATCAATTCACACAGCAAACTCATCGCAAGCCCGCCAATTAACCTTCAATTACAGACAATCTTCGCTGGGAAGTCTCATTGCGTCTTTGGGCACGTGCAAAAATGTCTTTCTGAGGTATAAAAATATCTCTTGGTAGTTCTCCGGGTTCACATCTCGTTTTCGCGAGATTGATCTCGTTTAAAGCGGTTTGGCGCTTGTTTCCCATCATAATATTAGTAAAATAATAAGGGAAATCAATAAACAAATATTTATGATTTATAATTTGTAAGGATCTTTGGATTCTTACCCAGTAGCCTTTCGAAATTACATCTCTGAGGCATTTCGGTCAGTCTCGTTTCAAAATTTGTTTTCCTAAATTGTTTACTTAGATCCTGGGTCTCTGCAACACACAATCCATAGGGCTTTTTTCTTCTAATCTTATCTATCTGTTATACAGTGCATTCCGTTAAAAATTTCATTTAAAAAGTAGTCGAAAGAAAACCAACACATAAACGCAATCGAAATGCTTTTGGCCCGCTTAACCCATGTGCTGCCAGGGCGATCGCTGCGCTTTTTGGGCCAGAAAGGAGCACCCCGTCTTTGGAGCTCCACCCAGTCCCCGATCACGAGTAGTTCCAGGAGGATGCCCACCTTGGCACAGGGAAAATCCGGGATGCCCAAGAGGGATATGCAGGAACTTGCAATGAGAAAGTACTCCAGGGAGTCGAGGGATCGCGACCGCTCCCACTTGGAGAGTCGTACCAGGGGACCCTCTCTCAAGGATCGCATGATGGGGCCTCCCAGTGAGAATGCCTACTCCATGGGCAAAGGAGCTGCAGCCGGAGCGGCCCTGATGGGCCTCGTGGGTCTGTGCTACTACGGTTTGGGTCTTTCGAACCAGCCCAGTATCTACGATCACTCGGTGGTCTGGCCCCAGTATGTGAGGGATCGCATCCATGCCACCTACGCCTATTTTGGAGCCTCCTGCGGCGTAACAGCTGCTTCGTCCGTTGCCGTATTCCAGTCGGACGCCTTGATGTCCCTCATGATGCGTTCGGGGTGGATTGCCTCATTGGTTACCCTGGGGCTGGTGATGCTCAGCGGGGCCGTTGCCCAGGGCATCGACTACCAGCCAGGATTCGGAGCCAAGCAGCTGGCCTGGCTCGTCCACTGTGCCGTCCTGGGGGCGGTCCTGGCGCCCATGTGCCTGCTGGGTGGACCCATTCTGACCAAGGCCCTTGTCTACACCGGCGGCATCGTGGGGGCCCTGTCCACGGTGGCCGCCTGTGCCCCGAGCGAAAAGTTCCTAAACATGGGCGGGCCCCTGGCCATCGGACTTGGCGTGGTCTTTGCCTCCTCACTGGCCTCCATGTGGCTGCCGCCCACCACTGCGGTCGGCGCGGGTCTGGCCAGCATGTCCCTGTACGGCGGACTGATCCTGTTCAGCGGGTTCCTTCTCTACGACACCCAGCGGATCGTAAAGTCAGCGGAGCTGCATCCTCAGTACAGTAGCTCCCTGTATGATCCGATTAATCATGCCCTGGCCATATACATGGATGCCCTGAACATCTTTATCCGCATCGCAATTATTTTGGCGGGTGACCAAAAGCGAAAGTAATGAAAAATAATTAACTCACAATCAGAAAATGATACCAGCGGGCTGAAGGGTACCCAAATATCGTACGCATACATTAAATAGTAACTTCTTTGGATTGACAATTTGTGAGCTGATTAAACTTAAGATTTCAGAAAATTTAAGTGGACGGAACGGCGGACTTTCCTAGAGTGTTAAATTTGAACTAAAATAGAAATTCTCAACTAAGCTTTCCTTAAACAGCTGTATTCACTTCGTAAGACCCAATGAATTGTCTTGGTCAGCTGCTTTTTCCATCTCAAGAAACTTATTGTTTTAAGATTTCTGCGTTCTTTTGTTCCCATTGCTTTATTTCTGACATTGCGCATACGTCGCGTTGAACCGCGGCATAAAAATTGGTCTGTCAGTCTCTGAAATTCTGTCGCTGGCCGTTCGTGCTCGCCTTCTATCTACCGCCCACACACACCAACACTCTTGCCGACTTGTCAATTTCATTTAATTTTGCCGCATTTTCTTTTTCTCTATTATTTTTTTCCCCAAAAGCTTTTGTGCGGCGAAAACAGTCTTTTTAAATGAATAAAGAATGAAAAAATTGCCGCGACAAGAGAAAGCATTCTGATAAATGTGTGCGGTGCTATGTATTATAAGGATTGTTCAATGAATGAGTTCATATTTAAGCGCAATTTTTCATTAAATTAAGCACGCAAATCGGTTTAGGTTGCTCATTAAACATATTTACTCCATTAGGGTTAATAAAGTACGCTTTTGGCGATTTAATTATAATAAAATCGAGTTAAATTTGTGTTGAGTTGTGGTCACATAACCTACTGAAGTCTATTTACTGAAATTTTGATGGTTTTCATTAAGTTGTAGAGACAAACATTATTATTATAATGCTGTTTACTTTTAATTGGCAACCCGCACATCCTTCGAAAGGCTCCTTGACCCATAGCTTGTCCTGCCCACCCCCAAAGCTCAATCCTGTAGGCTTCTGGCCTTCTTTCCACCCAATTCATTCATGCCACCGAAGCTTTCACTCGAGCTTTTGCAGCCCTGCCAAGGTCATCGAAAGTCCCATTTAAAGTGGCTAGAAATAGAAGCCAACTTTTTATGGCCACTCAGATACGGAAATTAAATTCTGGCTGTTAATGTATCCACTTTTATGTGGGCACTAATCATAACGTTCGTGAGTTGTCATCTCTTTCAAGAAACTAACATGACCATGACTGTCGTCTGCCAGTCAGTTGGTCAGACAATATTTGATGTTGCCTTAGATTGTGAGGTCTCGCATTTCCATCTATCGCGTGCCGGATTTGCCTGCGTCTAGCTGATAACGAGCAACCGGGAAGATTACGGAGTTTGTATGGGAAAATAATTGAATCATATGTGACATAAGTCGGGCTTATCGCTCACCAGAGTGCATAGAAGCACAACAGATCAGAGCCGTGTTAAAAATATTCCAAGTGCTCCATAGATAAGGTGATCTAAATTTCAGGTTTGCAAGTCCTCAGTGCTCCACTTGTTTTAATAAAATTAGGTGCTACCAAATGTCTGAAGTACCTATGTTTATTTAAAGAGCAGTATTTATTTACTATTCCTGTATTGTAAGATTTACTAAGGTACTTTAACGCAATTTAAATTAAAATAATTTTATTTTAATTTTTGAGTATTACGGGAATTCTTTTTATTTATGTACTTTTTACCCTTTGATGCGTCTTAATAAAGTTCGGATTGCGTATAATTTTTTTGAAGAGCCGAATATTTGCTCTGCAAACTGTGGAATTTCTTTGCAGCTTTTTTTGGGTCTGCTGTCGTCACTTGTTGCTAATACGCAGCTGAATATTTCCCATGTTAGTATAAGCACAATTTTCTTGTTTATTTTGCTTCAAATTTATCGCTGCAGTGGCCAAAAATAACACATAAATCAGTTGTGACACCCAAGATCGTTTAGCAGATTTGTTCTTAACGGAAGCAACGGAACAGAAAAACAAAATCAAATTTTAAGCACCACTAAATGATTTAACATCCAATTTTACTATCTGCATTCTTTGTACTTTGCTTGTTTTCCCCAATAAAAATAAAATGAACCATGGACAAAGATAAATATCTGGGCTCCTTGAGCTTTAAGCATTTTAAAAAGTGCCTAGTGGTCAGTCCGCCCCGTTTGGGTGCGTTTGAGGTCCTCAAACAGAGAAATGACCTTGGCTCACGCAAACCCGGCATTAGGACACCGTTTTTATGGCCAGGCAGACCCGTCATAAACATTATTTGTATTGGCTTTCCCTATTTTTGATAGGTGCCAAGCATTAGCTAAAGCGCTCCACCGCCATAACAATTTCCATGGCTAAGTTCAAGGCCGTATTTGAGAGAGTCGCAGCCAAATTGCTCCGGATGTAGTATTCACATCATGCGTTGGGGTTTTGGCTTCCATCTCGCTCGAAAAATGGGCAACGGCTCGTTCCGGCTATTAATAAACATACATTTTGATATATTTTCGCCGCCTCGGGGTTTCTTCAGCTGCTCATGACATTTGCAAGCAACGGCAACGCGAACAAAGCAAAGAGTGGGACGTATCTCTTAGATATAGCCAGGTTTTTGCTTTATCTCTTCTGCTTATGACAAACAGGGACTTACGTAGGCATTAATTAAAAGTTAAGGCACGTTTCTTTCGCCGGGTGAGCTCACAAACTATTCTGCCTCACATCATTCAATCGAAAATTGGAAATAACGACAGAAATGCTTTTGTTTTGTATACATGACTTCAGCATTAAGGCAACCGATAAACAAAAGCCGTCTCATGGTGATCTAAAATTGGGCGTCCATACGGGAAGAAATATTCATATTTTCGCACTTATGAAATTATTATTTGGGACCTAGCTCTAGGTTTGTTTGAACGCCTTATCAGGCAACCTTGATGTCTTTATTTAGACAATTAAAAATTGCACCTCGAGTAGTCAGATGATATTGGTTGCTGAAAAGCACCTCATTCTATTTGAAAATACAACGTCTGTAAACAATTGCCAAAAGGTGGAATGCCGAGCCAAAAAGGTTTAATACACTTTCGAATTTCAATGGCCTCTGCCTTGAATTCCTGCAATCATAACGAATTTTTCGCGTATTTTCTATCTTTTTAATCATGGCACCGTAGGAATTATGGGTTAATTGTTCCCAGAAATAGAACTGCTTCAATTTTAAGTACAAAGTGTGCAGAATATATAAACATATAACCCAATGACGAGTGTTTGCTAGCAGTCTAGTTTACTCTTGAATTTCAATGGCCTCTACCCTTGAATTCCTCTACTCAAGTTGAATGACTTACACAATTCGAAATAGTACCCGAAATTTTGTTTGGCTAGCGTTTGTTTATCTTTTGATACCAGGGCGCGTCAGATTTTGTTTGAACGCTACTCAGAATAAATAAGCCAAAAACAAAAAATCAAAGGCAGAAAGAATAACAAAATATAGAAAACTGATTTAATATGAATCGCGGAGAGTCGCGGGCCTGATAAATGGCGCACACCTGGCCCGCCAGCCACGGGCTGATAAAAAATTAACCTTATCAGCAGAACACCAAACGGAAAAGACGCTTCCATCAATATCAGCAGAGCTGACGTCGTTTATTGTCCCTGATTAATGGCCCAAATTCCCCTTCTCGCTGATTAGGCTTAGATATATTGGTGGAATTGGGAAGTTGGGAAATATCTTGTGAAGTCCCCAGGCTCACCCTGCCTCTTTCCCTTGCAGAATGGTGGATTTTAAGGTCCAACAACGTCGCTACAGGACCAGCGAAAAGACTGTCGTTAGCACCACCTACGGACCCATCAAGGGCGTGAAGAGGAAGTCCATCTACGGCCAGTCGTACTTCAGCTTCGAGAGGATCCCCTTCGCCAAGCCGCCGGTGGGCGAGCTGCGCTACAAGGCCCCCCAGCCCCCGGAGGTCTGGACGGAGGTCAAGAGCTGCACCTCCCAGGGACCCAAGCCCCTCCAAAAGCACTTCGTGTTCGAAATGACAGATGGCTCCGAGGACTGCCTCTACCTCAATGTCTACACCAAAAATGTGAGTTTGAATAATACCCCATCTATAAAAAACTAACAAAAGGATGAAATCAAGAGCTTACATAAAATTATTTTTATTAAGATAGACGTAGATTGTATTTTAATAACCACGTATTTGATTGTCCCGTAGTTATATCCCACCAAACCAATGCCTGTGATGGTCTGGATCTACGGAGGTGGTTTTCAGTTCGGCGAGGCCTCGCGGGAGTGCTACAGTCCAGATTACTTGCTGCGTGAAGATGTGGTGGTTATTTCCATCAACTATAGATTAGGACCGCTAGGTAAGAAAGATTTTAAGCTTAAGCCCTTAAAAATATACCTCTATTTTATTGAAACACTCTAGGATTTCTCTGCCTCGACGATCCCGAGCTCGATGTCCCCGGCAATGCTGGTCTCAAGGATCAAGTGTTGGCCCTCCGTTGGGTCAAGGCCAACTGTTCCCGTTTCGGGGGAGACTCCGCAAATATTACTATTTTCGGTGACAGTGCGGGAAGTGCTTCGGTCCACTACATGATGATCACAGAGCAGACGCGCGGCCTTTTCCACAAGGCCATCTGCATGTCGGGAAACACGCTTTCCCCCTGGGCAGTGACTCCCCAGAGAAATTGGCCCTATCGACTGGCCGTTCAGGCGGGCTATACGGGTGAAAATAACACCCGCGATGTCTGGGAGTTTCTGTACAACGCCAAGGGATCCGACATCATCAAGGCCAACGGAGAACTGTGCATCGACGAGGAGAAGAAGGAGCGAATCGGCTTCTCATTTGGGCCCGTGATAGAACCCTATGTAACCAGCCACTGTGTGGTGCCCACCAAGCCCATCGAAATGATGCGCACCGCCTGGAGCAACAACATCCCACTGATCCTCGGAGGCGTCTCCAACGAAGGACTACTGTTGTACACCGAGACCAAGACGAATCCCAAGTGTCTAAATGAGTTGGACGACTGCCGGTTCGTGGTGCCCATCGAGTTGAACATGGACAGGGAGAGTGCCCTGTGCCGGGAGTACGGCGATCAGCTGAAACAGTGCTACTACGGCGATAAGACGCCGAGTCTGGACACCCTGCACGAATATCTTCAGGTAATACTTTAAATGCTCTTATAATATTGTAATAATTTAAGCAAGAACCAATAATCTTCAATAATATTTTGTGCTTTGAGGAATTAGGTTTTAGTTACTAACTAATGTGCAATATAGAATGAATCACAATATTACAAATTGAAAAAAAAACCAAGAAGGGGTTTGAAATGATTTAAGTAAGTCTTGATTAGTGGTATGTGTCAACTATACATGCAAGTACCGACAGCAACATATGTGCAACTATTTTTTTTTAAATTTGTTAAAGTGATAAGCTCTCATAAAATGTACATTTTTAATTCCTAAAATAGCTTAAGTAAAGCTTAAAGTCCTAAAACGGCTTAAGTAAACTTGAGTAACAGCGTGAATCAACTACAATGCAAGTACCGACATGAAAATAACTCCTATTATGGAATTAAAATATTTTAAAAGTGATAAGCCTCGATAAAAAGTACATTTTTGTTTGCTGAAATAATCTTAAATTCAAAATTAAAAAAAAAAACAAGATTGTTCCCAAAAGGTTCAGGTAAATCATATGAGTCAATTATTAATGCCACTGCCACAAGAAAAATAATTAAAATTCTAGATACTTTTAAAGTTATAAGCTCCGATAAGCAGAAATAAACAGATTACATTAGGAACAAGCAAGATGATTTTTGAAATCGCTAAAGTAAAGTTTGAGTAACTGTAACAGCAAAGTTATAAGCTCCGACTAAATATAAACATTTAATTCGATCTATGTCAAAATTTAACAATATTAATGTATGTTATAAGTTACGTTTACTTCTACAGAATTAAAAACGTTCTTATGTATCGAGGTTTTCCAGCTGCTGTTCTTTGTGAGATGTTTTTAAAGTTTGAGCACCAGAATTATTAATACCTTAAAACGCGACTTTTTATTTGGAGATAACTTCTAAAGCTGAACTTGATTTCTCTGTCTTCAGATGGTCTCCCACGAGTACTTCTGGTTCCCCATCTACCGCACAGTATTGTCCCGCCTGCAGTACGCCCGCAGTGCGCCGACGTACCTGTACCGCTTCGACTTCGACTCGAAGCACTTCAACCACCTGCGCATCCTGAGCTGCGGCAAGAAGGTGCGCGGCACCTGCCACGGCGACGACCTGTCCTACTTGTTCTACAACTCGCTGGCGAGGAAGCTGAAGAACCACACGCGGGAGTACAAGTGCATCGAGCGCCTGGTGGGACTGTGGACGCACTTCGCGGCCTGCGGAAATCCCAACTTCGATCCAGAGCAGGAGGACCTATGGCAACCCGTCGATCTGGAGTCCGTCGAGAAACACCAGCTGAAGTGCCTTAACATATCCGACGAGCTGAAGGTGATCGATGTGCCCGACCTTAAGAAGTTGATGGTCTGGGAGAGCTTCTTCCGACGCGACGAATTGCTGTAGGGATTGGCAGAAATCCATCTAGACTAGATCTTTAGCTTTACTTGTGCAGGGGTGGGTCACATTCGGAGACCAAGAATAATGGGCTTGAATATTTGAATATTTTAAGAAACACAGGAAATACTTCTTTCATTCTAAGATATTTTCTACAAGCGAATCTTAGTTTTTTCTGCAATGAAAAGACCATATCCCCGATAAAAGACCACCGTTTTATGTTAAAAAGTGGTAAATTTGACCACGTAGTGTTCAATATTTTTGAAACCCATTTAAAGCGAGCCCACCCTAACCATTAAGATTCTGAAAGCTTTACGTTTAAGCCTCTGTTCGAAACAATGCAAAGCGTAGCTTTAGTCCCGAAATCAAGAGAGTTTACTGCTGTTAAGTTTGTTAACGAGAAGAATTATACGTGCGTTAAAGTTGATCCGTTTCTGTCTATATCTTGTCGGATCGAATCTGTAGTTTAAGCAGGCTGTTTGTATATAGTTATGACTCATAACCCATAAGTTTGAGCCAAGTCGCAACTGAAGTACCTTCTTTGAGAAACTACCAAACCAACTAAACC
Organism: Drosophila biarmipes; assembly: GCF_025231255.1. Classification (NCBI taxonomy): domain Eukaryota; kingdom Metazoa; phylum Arthropoda; class Insecta; order Diptera; family Drosophilidae; genus Drosophila; species Drosophila biarmipes. The sequence goes on along the minus strand of NC_066616.1, from coordinate 6,627,565 downwards.
AAACTAAACAAGACAGCCTAGGAATCTGAGCATGAACTTATATTTAACGTTCCTTTAAGACTCGCTGATAACTTTAAAAGGCCAACTAATATCAACTGTATTTTATACAACTAAAGTTCGAGATTGTTTTAAGACCTCAGCACAAACTTAAGTTAAGAGTTCCATTCTTTTCTTCCATTACCCAACGCACGCACATTTACAACAAGGAAATTTCCATTTGTGTTTCGATAAGTCTAAATCTTAGCGAGACAACTAGTTAACCATAACAAATTTCTTTATATTATTAGCCTAAGTCTTTTTAGATATTTACCCTTTTGTATGCATAGGTTGTTTTTGGTAAAATGTTATATTTGAACAAACAGACAACCTGTCCAAGTTTTACATCGTTTATAGAATATGAAAGGAAGAAACAAAAACTATTTATATGAAGTCGTTTATGAATGTCCACAAGAAGATTACGATTTAAGTCAGCCGGCTAAACTAGTTTGCCTAAGAATTCTCTATGTATCCGAGTTGGAAATACAAATTTATTGTCGAAAAGCTTCAAAGCCTTGTGATGCAAAGTAATCTATGAAATTTAACGATGAATAAATCCATATTTTATAAAAAATAATTCCTTTGTCTTTTAAAACAAAGAAGTAAACTATTTGAAAAGTGCTTTGAAATAGTGTTCACAAAATTAAAATGAGAAAGTACTTGGTGTTTTTGACAAACCTGAGACACTATAGCCACATTCCGAATACAAGTAAGGCGCTGGCCTGTACCAACTGGGATCTTATACAGCAGTAAGTGTTATAGCCGAGCCCTAACGAAATCAGCAAACTCAACATGTGGCTGCATTTTCCTATCACGTTCATAAAACTTCCACCGGAATAATAAGTCGGCGTCACAAATTTTAGTCTGGCCCTCATGTGAGTTATCAGACTGACGAAATGGCCACAAATTATCGCATATGCGTTGATGCGAAAATTTACCCAATACAAACCGCGAGATCATATACAGCGTGACTAATTCCCTGCTAATTGGAGCCTTTATTCTTCGCGTTTGGTTCGTTGCGGTGATTAGCTCTTATAATTGTATAATTTTTTTTCTAAGTGAATGTCAAGCAATGTAATCAAAATTTGTTTGATCTGGTCGAGTTAACGCCGCCGATTGTGCCTTCAGCTGTGAATCAGCTGCCAAGTGCTAATAGTTAGTGTAATCCATGTCGGCTAGCAGACATGGTTCTCCTATTTCTGATCGTGCATCTACTTATCAGTTATATTTGGGACTCGCAGCTCGTCAGTCGAAATGGATGCAATACTGAAAGTTATCTTTTTGATCAGGTGGGTTCAACGGTTAAATTAGTTCTTTCACAATACTAAACAAATGGTTTTCAGCCTTTATATAATTGCCGTAAGTCTACGCTACGCATTGTGTGACGATGTCCCATCTGCCGAAGCCGGCATGGTGGTAACCGAAAGTGAAGAGCACTATACGGCATCGGACGACTTTGACTTTTAAGGGATAAATAAATATGTTATCTTTCGGCACCGTGGACAGTTTTTTATTGACAAATGCCAGTGGCTTTATTTGGTTCGAAAAAGTCAAGTTCACTGTCACATGAACGGTTTAAGCAAAGCTACATTGGTGTTCACACAGCGGAAAACAGTGAACTTTATTCGCATTTTATTATTTTGGTAGAATGCTTTTGGTTCTGTCCAACTTTCGTTATATCGGAGATTTATAAGCGGTATGATTTTGCTGTCATACCTTCTTATCATTGTCGGGGTATTTGCAGTAAAGTATTTCTTTATCAGTCCGTTGAATTCTTTAAAAGTTCTATGTTGGGTGCCCATCTTTAAAACGATCTACATGCTTCAAAATATATTGTATTAATTTCTAAAGTATACATTTTGTAATAAGGTTTTTAAACTTATGCTTAGGGCTGGGATAACTGACTGTGATGGTGCTTCTTCGGACGTACAAAATCCCTTTTTTTTAGAAAAGCTTAAATAATAGTTGGGAATTGGGAATTAGCTAAGTTCGTCTTCAAGGTGATCTTGGGGCGTTGGTTTATGGGTTGAATATGGAATTTAGGAACTTGATCATTATTACTTTGGGTTAGTATCACGACATTCAGCATTTTGTTTGGACACAAAGAGCTTTTCAGATAAAAGCTTTATCTTAGCGGGTCGGCATTGCCAGTAGTAAGAAATATTAATTTATTCGATGAAATCAACTACAAGATACCCAGTGCTTCGTTTGCTAAGGTAGAGTAGCACTTTCAAACGAACTAAATTTATTTTAAGTATAGGTATATGACTTATACTTACAAGGTATATAATAGTGCTTTATGAATAGAGTCATTGAGTTCTGTAAAGAATATTTTAAGTCAAGATTTTTCTTATGATGTATGTACCTATTGCGGTCGGAAACTCTTCTTTGCCATTGCTTCACGAATTTCAGAGATGATAGTAACCTGTCTATAAGGCCGAAACATAACAGTAAAGAAAAATCGGAAAGTGAACCATACAGCACAACCGGTCTTCGGAGAGCAGAGAGCTAGTGGGCCAACAGCTGATTCAGGTGAGAACCGTTTCCGCGGTCGATCCCATTGGGAGGCAGAGAGTTTGGCGAGTGCGATTACATACTATCGTCGTGGTAAGACCCCGATCGCCCCACGTCGGTCAGTCGGTGCCGCACGCTCTTGGAGAGCGCTTTATTCGTTCCGTTCAGCGATTAGCCATCGAGTTTTCCTAGCCGGTGGTGCTAACGTGGATAGCCCCGAGTTTATTGTGACACTTTCCCCGAATCGGCGCTCTTTATCGAAGCGTGTACAATCACAAATAACCAGTGTGACTGGGGTGTTCGTGAAAAAGAGTGCGCGGAAAAGCATACGAAATGGCCGCCCGCTTTATGGATATGCTGAAGCTGACCTTTAAGTGAGTTTCCCAGTCTCAGTTTATCGCGAAGCGTTAAACGGTTTTCTGTGTTTTGAGGTCTCGCGTCTTGGTTTTGCAATAGCTTCTGGCTTGCATGAATACCAATGCCCACACGTGCACTTGGGAAAGTTTTAAAATTAGATTTTTACTTTATGGCTTATTGTCGGTAACAGCATTTTTACTTAACAAGTTTTGTTTTTTAATAAACTTTAAATTTTAATTTCTACTTAGTTTTAAACTCAGGTATTTTTGTTTTGGCATCATGAATAGATATCGGGTTGTTTTTGCAAAAACATATCATAAATACATTATAATTTGGCAAAATTAATTTGTAGTTCTAGTTTTTGTATAAAGGGGGTCATTTGTTTTTAAACAAAAGATTTTTCCAAAAATCCGTTGTTATTAATTATTTAAATTAAATTAAAGTTAAATTACCATGTAGATAAAAGTAATGGAAATGTGGATAATTGATATGAAAGTTTTCGAATACTTCTCATGTCACGTTCTATTTAATTATATATAAACAAGATACTTTATGATAATTTACGTTTAAAATAGGAATTTACAAAAATATAAAAAAAATGTATTGTTTATATAACATCGCTTATAAAACGTTTCAATATTTTAAATTCCTATTCCGATTTAATATCTCTGCATATTTCTTAGTGTATTTTGTCCCTACACACATCAATTTATGTGTCTTGCGCTGGTGAAATTGTTGCGCAAACTTCGCTGGATTTTTTGTTTTTTGGTTGTATGTTGCTTGTTTTGTGTTGATTTGCATAAACTTAATGATGCTGCCTCTTCTCTGGCTCATTTCTGTCCGTTTTGTTTTCCTCGCCTTCAGTTTCCCCTTTTGTTTTTCGCCCGTGATTCAGCGATGCTCCCACAGTTGCGGCATTCGTTAGCCTTTTATGTTATTTTGGTTTGTGTTTACTATTTTTTGCACGTTTTCGCAGGTTTATTAGCAGTTTTGCGGGTAGTTAGTATTTTTAACATAAATTATTGCACAGCACACACGATTGTGTTAATGGCGTGTATCTATATTTATTTATCACTATTTGTTTATGTGGCTTTGCAATTGAGGAAATCAAAGAAGTAGGTTAGGTCAGTTAGGAGTGATTCAGGCTGGCCCGCTCATACACATAAACACTGAATTAAATTAAAATATAAAAACACCATTTCTTTGAAGTATTTACCGCACTGTTCTTCAGTTAAATTTTCTACGACTCATAACTCTGATTTTAATTTAGGTTTAATGGAAGGTAGTTATATCTCTTTAATCGTTTATTTTTGCACTCGTGAACAGCTTTATTATTCCCTGCTAGTAAAATCCGTATAATAATGGACGCGTTCTCTTATTATACAGCACGGAGACAAGTTAATTGTTTGTTTGTCTATACACACACATGACGAATTGTACTGATAAGTTCGCCGGGTACAGGGTTCATTTCACTTCAGGTGTTAGGTTTACCATAATTTCTGCTCTATGGGCATGACACTACAGCTTTTAGATCAACTTTTCGTAGCTGGGCATTAGGGAGCTGGATATGTTATTTTCTGAATAAATACATAAATATTTATAGATGTTTCACTGACTGTTTTAAACCTTGTTGGTTTTGTTAGTCATGCCATTCGCTTACATTTTGTTGCTAACCCATTGACTTTTAAATACTTGAAAAGCAATACCTCAACTTCGTCGCACATTTGTGCACTGTATTGACTGACTGTGCTGATAAGATTGATTTTAGGTTTGTTGAATAAAAACTTTGGCGATTTGAATGAGTTTCCCACATAAAAGAGTGTTAAGCTTTAGGTTAAGTGAGCGAATTAGTCTTAATTTATTACCTTCATTTGTTTCGCTCGGCTGCGTCTGCTACTGGGTATTTCGGGGCTTAGGCCTCATAAAACAAAATACACTGTCAAGAAATATTTTAGTAACAAAATCGGTTCGTTTGAAGTGTTGAAAAACGTTAGATATCGGGTGGTGGCTTTCACAGACCCACAGCAGTCACGTACTATCCAATCTGCTGTACAATCTGATCTCGCCTTTCTCTCGATTCCAGAGGTAATTACCGATTTGTATGCACTCGTGTGCAATGATGTTGGATCAAACTATGTCAGTGCATTTGCAGAATGCCAGTTGAATATACGACTTGCGCCCCAATCGAAGGTGCGCAGTGTGAACAAATAAAAATAGGCCATTAAATGCATAAACCGCCGCACGCCCACCCACAAATTAGCCATAAAAATTGGAAACAAAAAATCTCAGGCGTAAACAAAGGAGAGTTATAGAAAATAGAGAACTGGTCGTGCATGCAAAACGTAAAGCGTTGAGGTTGGTCAAAAGCCGTTGACGATTCGCAAGACTTTCAAAGCCACTGAGACCTTCAACGATACTGAAAGTGGTTTGCCGGCAATCTGCTGTAGGTGCTCGCCGTCGAGGGTTTACTGTGGTCATGTCCCCAATGCGTGACTCCGCTGACCGGATTAGATTTGCAGACATTATTATATAAATACTTTGAAGAGCAGCTGAGCATTACTGGCCCAGTGGCTGTTATGACATTTCCAAGAAGTTTGCAAGCCACTCAGCGGTTTTACGATCCCATATCTCATAAAAGAGAATTCTTTCCATGACCGCGAAAGCAAAAACCTACTTTCAACTTGGCAAAATTGAGTAACTTGACGCAAAACTTATATTAAACGTAAATAATAAAATAAAAAAATCATATTTGCGTATAACTGGTTTGCACTTTAAAGGTTTTCATTATTTTTTTTAAGATTAAGTAAAATTGTTTGGAAATGTTATAGCTAGATATCACGTTGTGTGTCAATGGTGATTAAAAAAAGTATAACCCATCGAGTATCAGGGGAAATCAAATGTTAAAAAATATTTTTCATATATAAACAGATGTGAAGTTATACCTCTACCTAATGTAAATTTATATATATTAATACATTATTTTTTTGCAGGGTGCTCAGTTTTAAGTATGAGCAGCGCAAGTTGGCCACATCCATATATTCTGTGATAAAGACGAAGTTGGGACCTGTGCGCGGAGTAAAAAGAAACACCATCTGGGGAGAAAGCTACTTCAGTTTTGAGAAGATACCCTTCGCAAAGCCCCCGTTGGGAGAACTTCGTTTCAAGGCCCCGGAACCAGTGGAACCATGGGATCGGGAACTGGACTGCACTTCGGCAGCGGAGAAGCCCCTGCAAACACACCCGTTTTTCCGAAAGTTCGCAGGCTCAGAGGATTGCCTCTACTTAAACGTTTACGCTAAAGATGTAAGCTATTCAGAAATTTCATTTTTAGTTATTGGTTTATATCATTACTCTTATTTTAGTTGCAGCCAAACAAGCTTCGTCCGGTGATGGTCTGGATTTATGGAGGAGGGTTTCAAGTTGGAGAGGCCTCTCGAGATATGTACAGTCCAGACTTTTTCATGTCGAAGGATGTTGTCGTAGTCACTGTGGCCTATCGACTGGGAGCCCTGGGCTTCCTGAGCTTGGATGACCCCGAGTTAAATGTGCCGGGAAACGCCGGTCTCAAGGATCAGATCTTGGCCCTCCGATGGGTGCAGCAAAATATAGAGGCTTTTGGCGGTGATCCCAATAACGTCACACTCTTTGGCGAAAGTGCCGGAGGAGCATCCACTCACTTCCTGACACTAAGTCCCCAAACCGAGGGCCTCATCCACAAAGCCATCGTTATGTCGGGCAGTGTTTTGTGCCCCTGGACTCAGCCACCGAAGAACAATTGGGCCTATCGCCTGGCGCAGAAGTTGGGGTACACTGGCGATAATAAGGACAAGGCCATCTTTGAGTTCCTGAAATCAGTGAGTGGCGGCGAGATTGTCAAGGCCTCTGGCACGGTCCTTAGCAAGGACGAGAAGCACCATCGAATTCTGTTTGCCTTCGGACCTGTTGTAGAGCCCTACACCACCGAGCACACTGTGGTTGATAAGTCACCGTATGATCTAATGAACAATAGCTGGAGCCACAGGGTGCCCATGATGTTCGGAGGCACCAGCTTCGAGGGGCTGCTTTTCTATCCAGGTGAGTGTGGTTTTCTCCGTTTTAAAGCACCGTATTTAAGTAAATACATTTTTGTAGAGGTTTCAAGGCGTCCAGCAACTCTGGATGAGGTGGGAAACTGCAAGAACATGCTGCCGAACGATCTGAGCCCCAATTTGGATCCCAAGCTGCGCGAAAACTACGGATTGCAGTTAAAGAAAGCGTACTTCGGCGACGAGCCCTGCAATCAGGCCAACATGATGAAATTCCTGGAACTGTGCTCATACCGCGAGTTCTGGCACCCTATCTATAGGGCGGCCTTGGCTCGAGTCCGCCAGTCGAGTGCTCCTACCTATCTGTACCGCTTCGATCACGACTCCAAGTTGTGCAATGCCATTAGGATTGTCCTTTGTGGCCATCAGATGCGAGGTGTTTGCCATGGCGACGACCTGTGCTACATATTCCATAGCATGTTGTCGCACCAATCCGCGCCAGATTCCCCGGAACACAAGGTAATCACCGGCATGATCGACGTTTGGACGAGTTTCGCCGCCAACAGTGATCCAAACTGCGAAAGTTTAAAGTCTCTTAAATTCGCCCCGCTCGAAAACGAAGCTGATTTCAAGTGCCTCAATATCGGGGAGCAGTTCGAAGTGAAGGCTCTTCCAGAGTTGCAGAAAATCAAGGCAGTTTGGAACAGTTTTTACGCCCCAAATCAACTGTAGATGCAGTGCGTCAAAAGTTGGGTTCTATAGCTTTAGCTGTCTCAATTCCACGGATTTGGATGATCTTAATTTGTGTAAATACTCTGTACATATGTTATGGTTATTTTAAGTTTGAGATATTAATTGTTTAATTTGATGTATGCTGTTCTAGGGTTACCATGACATAGGTTCGATCTTACAGGGTCTACTTTATATCTTAAATAAAGTTATTATTACATTTTTGATACAACGCATCACAGTTAAAACGAGTTTCCAGCAGATTTAGATACACTTTTAGAATACTATTAGTTCTATAGTTTTGTGCTTCTGTCTCTAAAATGAAAACTTATTTCATGAATTTTTCCTCGGAAATATTCTGTTCTGAGGAATAGCAGCTGTTCACTATAAGTTTGTTCGGCGTGCGTTCTCTTACTTTAGGTGTGTCTTTAAATATTTACACTTCCGTGTCGAAGATCCGATTAAAGCTTTATTACGGTGCCAGTGGGGGACAGCGCTTTACTAAACCTGCCGGGTTGTAAACGTTTATTTTTTCGTTCATCTATAAGGCTAACACCGGCAGGGCCATCAGCACAGGGGTATAGACAACCCTCCCACCCACTTGGCTATATGCTGATGTGACATTTATGTGTGTAAGCCGACGCTTGACAATCAAAGGGGACAACAATTTCCGCAATGCCACCGCCAACAACGCCGGCCAGGATGACACCAGGGAGCGTGGGAGTGTAGAAAGAATGAAAAAAAATTCCATTAAAATTTTTGCAAGTTTTTAATTCTTTTTTTGGGCAGTGGGGCCGGAACACGGCCAAAATGTTTGTGTGGTAAATGCAAAAGGGGTTCGCCCGCCGTGTGTTCGGGATGCGTGTTCCCATCAGCAACGTGGAAATTTCATTTCGTCGACGGGCGGGGAATCGCAGGGAGTTGGGCAATTTTTCGTTAAATTTTTCCTATATATACATTTTTTGTTCAGAATTAGACTGTGTTACGGTCATGGCTGTGGCATGCGGCCGGGCGTGACCATCGGGGGTTCCTGAGGGGGATTTTCCAGGAGGGGTTCGCACCCGGATCCCGCTCATGTGCACAGGGTGTAAAAATGGGCGTTAACTCAATAAATTAGAATTTTTTCCGTTGCACAAAATTGTTTGAGAATGCGATTTCTCGTTTTACACATTCCTCTTCCTATTCCTGGTGCTGGCGTTTGATTAAATATTTTTCAATTCGATTTTAATGAATTTGTGCATAAGTCAGGTTTTAATTTCAGACGAAGGGATTGAATAAAACTAATTTCAACAGTTGCAACTTAATTGTCTCGAAACAAGCAAGGTAAATAGTTTTGTTTGGAAAGATTCCATGTTTTCTTAGCTTCATTACACTGCAGTACTATAAAAAACGGTCAAACTATACTAACAATCAAAAAATTTAATCGTCTATAATATGTTTTCATCACTAATTGGTAGTGTTGAATAAAAATACACAAGAAAAAACAACTAAATAGCGGGAAAAGAAGCGAAGGCCAAAAAAATATGGTTATCCTTCTATTGTTGGCCTATTTTTGTTTTAGTTTTTTAATTTTTTCGTCACCTATTAACTGTTAAAAGTTGTAAAAAGTGACAAATTTGTTAGCTTAATGCGTGTTCATAGCATAGTCTTGTGCTTCCCACACGCTTGACATTTTTATTTCTTTATCATGAAGCTTAGCTCGTTTTATAAAAATGTGCTCCATTTTTGGTTTTATTTATTTTAGCAAAAGACCTGTGCACTGAGTTGCAATTTGTTTAATTTATTTCATCAAGCTTGCAGTAAGTGTTAAACAAAAAGCGTGCGCACCCTTGCCGAGGCTTTTAACTGCATTTTTAGTAAGCAGACACTTAATTTAATATGTTTTGCCAGCTGCATATTTCCGCACTAATAGTTTGGAGTTACTTTTTGTAACTAGTTCAGATGGTGACGAATTTTTTCAGCTACCGCAGAAAAGTATGCAGCACATAAATGTTTTTTTTAGCTTGTTTTCCCCGGGGCAGTGTAGGTGCGTGCCGGCTGTGTGTGCCAGCATAAGCCATTTTCATCCGCCCTGTTGCCACTTGTCGTGGGGCGCTTTGCCCCGCTTGTTGCTTATCGCAGTCACTCGTCGGATGTCTGATCATATTTGTTTGCGGTCTGAACTGCGGCGGCCGCTTAACAAAAAGCGGTCAGCACACACACAACGACCACAATTATAATGGCCGGCGGCCATGGCAACTTTGGCGCTTATTGAAGTTCAACTTTTATCAAATTAAATTTGCCGGATTACAGGTATTTAGAGCCGAACAGTCTGTGGCCGGGGCTTCAGGCAATACAAGTGGCATTAGCGGTTGTAATTGAATTCCTGCTATGTGCTATGTATTCCGCGCTTTTTTCGCGCCCGTTGTTTTTAACTGCGGCCTAATTGAATTTACTGTACATTTAAATAATAAAATAAGAACATAATAAAAGATTCTGGTTTATGTGCGGACGCGGGGCTTCATTGTTTGCAACTCCGGCCATTAGGGAGGGATCTCCACGGACTCAACGGTTTTTATTTAAACACATTTTTATATCTGCTATTTCGAGCCCGTCGGAGTGACTTTGACAGCTCGTGGCGCAAAAAGTTATTCCTAATTTCCAAATTGAATAACTCATGCTGATGAAAAATAAATTGAGTTAAATTTCAATGGAAATTGAGCCGAAATGAAATAAATAAATAACACAAATTGTATGTAAATGTTTATTCATCTCGTTTGTTTCGTGTTGACTGGTGGCGCTTACTTTTTTTAAGTCCGCAGTTTTTGAATTTTCGAGTGAGCTTTCAGTTTTTGCACGGTTTACTTGTAATACAATGCTTGCTTAAAAAGAACATGACATAGAACTACATATTTTTAAAAAGTTGGCTTTAAATTATTCAATTATACTTTCGTAGGTTTTTAAATTTAAAAGAAACATTAAGAAAACACAGAAAGGGAACAGAAAACTGTTTGAATGCGTTTTTACAGCTAACGTACATTTTTTGTCATTCTTATATCCAAAAAGTTCATTTTTTTATACATATTTAGGCAATGTTAACGGAAACTCCTTTCACACGTTCTTGGCCACACCTGACCTCTAAGTGCTTGGCTCTAAGAAAGGTTGCTGCTATGGCCAAGACAGAAGACTGAGGCAGGTGCAACTCAATTATGTTGCAAGCATAAATTATTCACTTAAGTGTCACAAATTACGTGAAAAAGGTTCCCGAGGGGGGCGTGGGGGACCCGTTGACTGCGTTTTACCTGCAAAACACTTCGACGCACACGGACGCAACTCAATTTGAGCATAAATTTCATTTGGCCCAAGTGAAAACAACAGCAGCAGTTCCGGAGGAGCTGCATCCTCGCCGGCTTTAATAACAAACACAATTTAAGTGCACATAAAGCGACTTGCAGGCAGCTGAAAGCTCTGCTCCTGCTCCTGCTCCTGCTCCTGTCCTCCTGGCCAACTGCGAACGGAGTGCCGAAGGAGTTATGCACTCGAAGGATATGCTCCGCATTTTATGCACTCCCAAGTAAAGTTATTGAGTAATCAGCTTTAAAATTTCTCGGGCCACTCCCATCCCATCTGCCGCTGGCCATTTGTTTGTTCCTTTTTGGCCAAAGTAGCAAGGGGCAACTGCACTCGCCCCTGCCCCATAAAGTGCCCGAAATGTATGCCGGGGCACGTGGCAGCTGAAAATGATTGCGCGACATGCTTGGTTTATGCATTTTGGGCGCCGCAATTTATGTGGCGATGGTGCCTCCGGCTCCAGAGCCCCAAAATCCTCTGTGCTGCACTTAGCCACAGGCACCGTGGCGTATCAGTGCTAATAGGTTCGCTCCTCCACACGAATGTGTGGCTAATCGGCAGGTGAAGCTGTGGTCACTTAACAAATAAATAATTCTGTATGCCCATCTTGAAAGGTAAAAACTACTTGTAATAGCCCCAGGTTTATTTTTAAAGTTAAAGTACATTGCTTTCTTAGTCTTAGGTCCGGAGAATTATATAATTTTTCACTGTTTAAAAATAAACACAAAAGTCTGTCTTGAGTCTAGGATGTGCGGTATAGAATAATTAATGTTATCAATTTTCGTCGTTTATCACAAATCTGGTATTTTGTAAGAGATACATTTTAGACTAAAATGAAATAAAACTGAGAAAATTGCTCATTTTTTATAACATACATCTAGGCATACATCGATGCAATCGATTGGTCTTACATGAAATGCTTTTCAAATTAAAAATTAAAATTTAATTAGTACACATCTTAAATAGTTTTAATAGTGGGTCAATTTTTTAATTTATTGTCTAAATAGCCCACTGATACCCCATTTTAAAAGTTATCTGCGGAAATAACTATTATTTATTAGCGTTGGCAACATAAATTAGACGCAGACAATGAGCAATGTGGCTTGCGCTTGTTTGCATGCTACATATTTGTTACACCCCCCTGTACTTGGCGTCTTTTTCTGGGTCCCTGCAATATTTCTTTGCATCTTCTTCCAGCGTGGTGTGTATCTGCTTCTGTCTCGTTTTTTGTGCAGTTCGCCGACTCATTAAGCCCAGTAATGACACTTTAACGCTGTGAGCACGTCCTAAGCTGCCCGGCAATAATTCATGCCACTGAATAATTTGTGGGCCCACTAAAAAGACGAGGGATATAGGGGGCCACTGTCTGTTGATATGGCCAGCCGTCGAAGTTTGGCCTTCGTTGAAGTGTGAACATAATTTGTTGGCACATTTCAGGTAAACCTTTAGGTGAAGTTGTTCCCAGCAGCTGCTAACGCAGAAAAAGCTAAATTATTGAGTGTTTTTCTTAAATTTTGTTTTTGCAGAATTTTGAACCGCAGCACTGAGTTCATGTAAAGAGTATTCGCAAGCGAGGCGGTTGGTTTTATTTAAAATAATAACTGATGATTATTAGTTAAAGGCACAACATATTTTTAATATCATTAACTTTTTTGTTTCAATTTAATGGCCTAACTATGAATTGCTATTTCAGAACATCGACTCAGTTAAAATTAAATTTTCACATCAGAAACAATAATAACAAATTTTTAATGAAATTTGACTGGTGGAAGTTCAGTTCAGTTTAAATTGAGATTTTTGTTGGAAAGAATTTTCAGCACTTGCCGGTGGCGTTTCCGACATAAAAATTGTAATTTATTCACTGGAATAAATTCTTATTTTAATATGAAATCAAGCGTATAAAATCGCGCATAAAACTAATCAAAGTGTGGAAATATGGAAAAAAGTTTAGTGAAAACAAAAGTCTGTGCTTGCGACCAAATATTTCGAACCAAACGAAAGTGGGACCTGAAAAGAGTGCCAAAATTCAGGCGGAACTTTAAAAAAGTCCGCACCACTGATACAAGCACAGTGCGAAGTGCTATGGACGATGGTGTAAATATTTACATGTTTACATGCATATATACACGATGTGGTCGGCAAGACAGAAAGCGGCCACATCCAAAAAACCGCAGCAAACTAATAATAACCAGCAAAGCCACATGGCCAGAAAAAAGTGCGCGGCAACCGGAAGTTGGCCCAGAGAGAGATGGCCAGAGATATGTGCTAAGTGCGCCCAAAGTGGACAAAAAGGGCGGTGGGAGTGGGCGGCAGTGGGGCGGCGATGGCAACACGACACAGCGAACATAATTGCAGCCGCGAAATTTACAAATAGCTTTTAGTGTCGCCGCAAAATACAGAGCACTCACACACACAACTTTGGCGTGAACACTTCATCAGGCACTTGGAGAACTAAGTGCTTCATGTTTACAGAAAAAAGGTAATAAAAAAATAATTAGGGAATAGTATTATATGTGTTAATAAATGTTAAAAAATACCTTATAGTTTTTTACGGCACATTGGTATTTTTCATTTACACATTATTTTACAGAATAAGACAAATAAGTTCCTGAAATAAACTTGGATCAGTTTCAATTTACCTATATGTTTAATGTTAAAGCTGAGTCCATTTTGATATAATGATTTTATATCAGTTAAAGAAAATATATAATTTCTAATAAAAATGGGAAATCAAAGGAATTAATCTTTTTCTTATGCAAAAATATTTAAATTGTTATTTTACGGTCCCTTTAAGTTGTGGAATACTGGCTTTAAAATGCACCCAGCAACAATTGAATTTCTGGCACTTAAAATTACTTGTTCCCTTTTTTCCCAGTGTACACACATGCAACTAATGCACTCAATGCATATCAGCAGCGGGACATTGCATGGTGGCAATATCACTAAACAAATGCGCCGCGTTGGAGGCGTAAGGATAAGGAAGCGGGGTCCCCGGCGACTGGAGTAGCAATAACTTCGCCGCTTTGGACACTCGGGAGAGCACGTCCAATTTGTCATGAGCCAGCGGGATAGAGTCCGGCGGAAAAAAATATTGTTAATGTAAAGTGCGGGGGCTGCGAGAAAGGAGCCGGGGCTCCGTCCTCGCCCTCGTCCACGTCCCCGTGCACGTCCATGTCCTTGGCCACTAATTAATGCGGCTTGTTTGGCTCGCTGGCCATGGCTGTTTTGGCAAGTCGCAACCAGCGCTTGTAACTGTCGGGAGAACCGACATTACCACCCGAGAACCCAAGCCCGCAACCCTGAGCCCACCACTTCAAAACCCCTGGAAACCCCCGAAAAACCCGGAAAGCCCAACGCCCTGTTAACATTAGGCGTTGCCGGCTTCTGTCGAAAATTTTTGGCTGCATGGCCGTTGGCTGAAATTAATTTTTGCATTGCCGCAGTGTGCTTTTTGGCGATCTGAGTCCCGGGCTCTCGACTTTTTCGCATTTGTTTAACTCGGCCCGGTTGCCGCCCACAGTGCGTATGCGTAATGACATATTTGGGGTTGTTCGAGAGTGGGCTTTTGGGATTGGTACAAGAGTTTTATGGCATTACCCTGCATGTTCATGTTGCAACAGCATTCAACATGTCAGGGAGTCTGTGAAAAGTAAAGCTAGACGGGAGTCGAGCAAGTCGTGATAAAGGAGCCGTTTTGTTGCTCCCAAGTGGTCTCATTTTTGAGCTTATGCTGGATTGTCATCTGCAGATGTGAGTTGGCTTTAATTTCCGTTTGGGGAATTCAGATAAAATGGTCTATTTTGAAATAGTTAAGAACGTAATCGTTAAAAACGAACTACTCTGAGCCTCGTGAGAAATGAAAAATAAATAAACAAGATTTAATCCAGTGACCGTAAAATATATGATTTCGGCCTTTGGGTGGTTAAATATATTGCACACATTTAATACACTTTTTAAGAAGTCTATGAAACTTCGAAAGACGTGCGTTTTAATACGTAACATTCAGTTGTGATTAAATTAAAACCATTTTTGTAACATTTCAAAGATGAGTGAATGTTGTGAATCTTCAAGACTCTGACGATTTTAAATAAATTTTTCGTACTCCCATTAAACTTTGTAGATCATATTATTTACACTTACCTCAAATTTAAAGTAGAAGAATAAACTTTAATCTTATACTAAGCAATTAAAATCAAAACGTGAAAAATGTAAAACAACTTTGGGTGTTATTTGTTGATCGCAGCTGAAGGAACTTTTCTGTCACACACCCATCCTATTCCTTAATTACTAAACAAAATATGTACCAAGTACCATAAAGCATTTTAATGCAAAATTGTAATCCGTATAATCCAAAACAATTTCGCCATGCTAAAAACTTTTCTCATTACGAAATCGTTGCAACAAAAAAGCAAACAACACAAAAATTCTTCCCCTTTTCCGAATGCAACAAGCAAACATTTTTTCGAACAAAAGTAAAACAATGCTCAATAGTTTGTCTACCCCATTCATTTGTACTTCGGCCAACTTTGGCAAACAATAAAAGTGCAAGCCAAATATTTGCCGTATGATAAAAGTTAAGGCGTCCTTGGATCGAGGGAAAGTGCCATGCCGAAAGGGGCCCAGTAAAAATCGCACACCGACGAATATCTTGTATCAAATTAGCTAAATTATAAATCGTTTTCCCTTCCACGGCAGCAACTTTCGGGCTGGAAAAAAGAAAGTTGTGCCGACAGCAATTTCCGGTGCTCAGTCGCCAGAAATGGAAGGAAGACATATGCAAAGTGCTGGCAACACCTGTCAGCAGGAGCAGGGTTCTAGGAGCACCTTCCATCCAAGGACGAGGCATACATAGATGCAGTGGGAAAAGGGTGACAGCAGACAGTTGGTAGTAACTTTATTCCAGGGGCAACTTTTTGCTAATTATCAGCTGGCAAGTGCTGCACGTAGCCGTGTTTTGTTGCGGGCACAAATTGGCTGAAACATTTGCATTTCCGTTACGTAATTAATAGTTGAACTCCGCCTCGGCAAGTTTATCGCCTGACATCACATCAGCTGCTATGTGCGTGTGCGAATAGTGAAAGTTTTCGGTTTTTGTCTTCAATCTACTAATAACGAGCAGAGAAATTAATTAAAGGCGCCCCACCCTTTGACTTTGCTAATAATTCTCGCAACTTCCATGTGACTCACTCAAAAAAGGAAAAGCGAGCATACGAGTGGTACAAAACCTGTGCTCCTCTATTCCACTTAACTCTCTGCCTCTTTAATTAGAAGGCACACTTAGGGACAAACAGAGGAAGTCTCTTGGCAGCCCACACGTCTGCAATTGCAATGTGTTAATGCAACAAATAAAACCAACAAACTGCCATGATTTCGATTATCTAGTAAACACATTAAATGGTGTGGCAGACAATGGCAGCAGGACACGAAGGACGAGGCCCAGACCCAAAACCGAAACAGAAGCATCTCGAGGCAAGGAAAATAAAAGCAAAATAAACTTTGAACCACACTTCTATGAGTTTAGACCTTAGGTTACTCAGTATTTGAGCGTTTAAATTAATTTCGATCTTGCTTTGAGCCACTAAGTATTTGTTAAATACATGATGTCGACCAAAGCGAATCATAAAAAATCCGAAAGCAGAGAAAGTACTAGGCAAAAAACCCCTAAATATTCTGAGTTGATTTTTTCCGCTCGTTAACCATATCTGAGCGGATTCAATATACCTTTGTCCGCAACAAGTACCGGGTGCAAAAAAGAACAGGAAAAATGGGGCAAAAAATCGCGTGCGCCAAAAACTATTTATTGGCCTCGAGCGCAGCCTTGGCAGCGTTAAAATAGAAATCGTAGTGTTCAGCTGAAGATACGGCCACGGCTCTGAGCACCAGCTCCTGGAGGAAAGTCGAAAGAAAAGGCGGAAATACAAAGTTGAGGTATCAGACCAGGAAGTGCATATCGCGTCAGGGAAATGCGCGAGCAACAGCAACAACCAGGACAGCCAGAGCCCGTAAATAAAATGCAATACAAATGCAGGAGTGCAAACAAACCGAAGCCGAAATGCTACCAAATCACTGACAGCCGCAACAGTGAAAACCGACTAAAATAAATTGAAAATTTGGGAACAGAAAATGCAAATTAATTGACATGTAAGCGCTAGTCGCAGTTAAAAATGCAGGAAACTCTATCCCGACATTTAAAGTGCTGAATGGGAATAAATAAAATATAAAAAAAATTCCATCATTTCAAATTTTACCTATAAACGATAGGTTTTTATTTTAATGGATATATTAAATTAAATATAGAATGGTCTATAAATAACCAAAAGGTTAAAGGTTTAAGTACAAACTACTTTAAAAATAAATGTAACATCTCCCGCCAGTAACTTCAAACCAATTTCCCCAGCGTTATTCCTTAGTGAATATGCGCCGTAGTCATGTATAAAATACGCACCGCGACTGGCAAATAAAATTGCTGAGGAGAAATCAAATGGCAGTCGACATTTGCCGTGTGGACAACCGCGTGTGTGTTTGCCCTGATATACCACAAACTGAAACAGAGTCGGCGAGATTGGGGCGGGTGCAACTTTATTTTGCGGCTCTTGGGAAATTGGAAAATTGCAAATCACGTAGTGCAAAGAAATAGAAATTCGCGTTTTGTGCTCCCTCCCCTTTTTTCGGAAGAATAAATCTCTAAGCCGAATAAAAAATGCATTTTTATTGCCCACCGCCATTGTATGGCATATGAAAAGTTCCAATTGGCAAACTTAACACGGCGGTGTTTACCATATTCGCAGGTCCTCCTCCGCCCTTTTGCTCATTTGGTAAGCAATAAAAAACTTGTTGCCAGGCAAAGAGTGTTTACCTTTTACCCCTATTTCATGGCTCCCTTACTTTGTTTCTGCCCGAGTCAGGGGTAAATTTAAATTTCCCAAGTCAAAATACTTTTGACACGGCCACAACACGCCCGGTGGCTCGCATTATTGCACGCCTTGCATGTGTCAACAGTGGAGTCCAAAAGTAAGCACTGTTTGTTTAGGCGCCACGGTAAACATTTTCCCACCTTCGATGCCCTTTCAAAGGGTAGCACAACAACACACCTGCCATAATTTGTGTGGATTTTCTGCCTCTATATTGCCCCGAGGCGTGCATTTCCCTTACTCCAGCATTCAGTTTCCAAAATTAGAATTGGATTCATTTAAGCAATTCATGGTTGCGTCCTTAAAATGATATCAGCCAGTACCTTGAGCCTAGCCTATGAACAACCGGGTTATATTCATAGGGAAAATATATCTGATATTGTTTTAATTTCTCTGAGTTTATTGGCTCCAATAAAAAAAAATATTTAAAGCAAGCAAGTTATATAAATATTTAATTTAAAATATAACTTTATTTATAAAAGAGGTTTACTATTTCGTTCCCCTTTTTAATGCAGCTTAAAAGGTAATAAAAAGATAACTTACCAAGAAGGGTATTTACAAATTCGATTTGTGTCCTTTATTTTCTCTTCCCTTTGGTGTTTTCCCTTTTCCTGGATAAAGTTTAAGAGTATAGAAAACTAAAGTTGTGGGCGTGTTAAAGGTTTTTCCGCAGGATTTAGTTGCTCAACCAAGTACAAGCAATAAAGGGTTGTGTTGTATGGCATTTTTAGATGAGGGTGCACTTAGGGAAATAATGGGATTCCTAGATAAAATAAAACATACTTAGGCCAGAAGATTACATAAGTTGTTTATATTTAATATTTGAGTAAGTAAAATTAAAGATATACAATTCCACGTATGAGATTTAGCGAATATAAAATATATTAAAATATACCTTTTTAAGATAACATTTTTAAATCATTATACAATAATTATTTTCTGATACAAGAATATATTTTTGATTTTAGAGCTTGTTTTTTTTTCGGTGCTAAAATAAAGGCGTAAAATGGCATTTCCATTTATAACTTTTTGATTATGTTCGATTGTTTGAAACCGGTAAATGCAAAACTGATTTAATTTTTTTTCAGTTCAATAAACCTGCACAACTTTTCAGTTAGTTTCTAATAATGAACCAAATTGGAATTTTTGCCATTTTGCGTACTATATTGGCAATCAAATTAATTAATGTGTCAATAGAAAAAGTCACCAAAGCGTTTTGTACTATTTTATTAAATTAGCACCAGCTCAATGTGCAATGAAATTAATTATCTGCATTCGGTTTAATGCCGCGTGGCTTAGTCAAGTAGAATGGCTGTTGATGGCGCTCAAAAAATACAAATAAACTGGCGAAATTGTGCCCGATTAGCAATGGCTTTTGCGAAATGAAAACTGACACTTTGTCTCTTTTAATTCGTATTAGTGCATTCAACGTTTAAAATCAAATTAGTGGCGATTTATTCGGTCCACCTTTGTTCGGTAAGTTTGACACATACCCTATACGCCTTTCAAAAGCCACGATGCTTAAATATAAAAATAATTTATAAAAAGTGGGCCAGCTAATAGAAACCAATGATGACAGGTGGGCCAATTAATACAATTTAATGTGGCTAGCAACCACAAGCGAATACAAAATAATGTATGCATTAAAAAAAAGTCCAATGATACTGATACAAAATACAGCAATAAATTTAATACAATGATTTATTTTCTTTTATTGCAATGCATCGCGAAACTTTTATACATAATATTTTTAAATGCGTAACTACTGACCGCATGTTAGTGATAAGGGAAAAACTATCAAAATTATCTAAATTATGAAAAGTTTAAAAGTAGTTGTTAATAATTTTAGGTAAGTGATAAACAATATTATTAAGGTAGACACTTACGAATCAAAAATAACTTTTTGATGTTATTTGAAAAAGAAAAAAATGACTTGATAGACAAAATTTCCACACTTAAAAAACTGTCGGTACATAAAAGAGAAAATAGGTGTTGTGTGTTTTTTGACAATGGATCCATCCTCCTGGTGGCACTTGCATTGTTAATTCTGCCGGTTGTTTTCATCCGGGTCCTTGTTTAAGAACTCCACTTCTGTCGCTGAGCTCAGGAACATTCCTTTTCGGTGTTTTGCATATTTCGGGCACGTTTTGCACTGCGTTTGTGCAATGCCAAGTCATAACTTCCTTATATTACTGTCCTTGGCCCCTTTTGCCATTTTTTGTTGCCCTGTGCAACATTTGCTTTGTGCAACATTTTAATTACGCATTCAGTTGGCGCAGACTCGCAAGAATTATGGCGCAGATGGGGTTAAATGGGGCCATGGGCGGCGCAGTGGGAGTGGCAGGGTGCGTACTGCCGCCGGCAGGAGTCAGCTGTTGTTGCCACGCCCCCGGCCAACCGCCGCTCTCCCCACTCTGTTTAACATTTCGCGCTATTTATACATAATTTAACCATTTTATTTTGTTATTTGCGCTCCGCTCTTGTTCTTGCTCTTGTTGCAAATAAATGGCAGCAAATATGCAAAAACAATGTACAGGGCCAAAAACAGTGTTGCAATGCCGTAACTTTCGAGTGCTAAAAGGTGAGGGGAGAAAGGGTTCTTGGCCAACAGCTTGGGTAAATGTTTGATCGGGCTGGCCTAGCCAAAGTTTTATGGCCCCCGAACTGCGCATAAAATCTTAGCAATTCCCAAATACATCATAAAACGTAGTTAGGCCTGCCCCGCGGGTCGGGCTTGCTTTCCACAAAGCATTTTAAGTTTAATGGCAATTAACCCCGGCGCTGCGAAATTAAAATCATGAGCCGGCATAACCCGCGTATGTGGCTCTACATAAATCTTCCTCCCGAGTCGAAGAAGGGTTGCCAGCGGAGTCCAAGGCAGACATGACACGTATTTATAGCGCGCCAACGACCTCACTCGGGCCACATTGCTAATACGCCATGTTGGCTGCTGCTCAGTTTTCTGCCCGCCATTGTTTTATGTGTGCTTGTGCGCATCCCGCACTCCGCCTCGCAGCCCGCTCACACACTCACCCGCTTGAGTGCAAGTCAAGTTGAAGCCAGCCTTGCATCCTTCAGCACACAGGGAGAAAAAAAGTGCAGCTGTATGGCATCTTCACTAGGTTCTGTATCTAGAAAACAACTATCATGCACTAATAAAAACAACATATCAAATAGGTGTACTCCATTGCCATAGTCATAAATATATAAATATTAAATATTATGTGTTTTCACCTTCGTTACAAATAATATTTTACACCGTAATTGAACTATTTCTAAATTAATTTTGAAATGTGAAATGTTTTTATTGAGGATTATTTTTTGTACTAAATTCAAATAGTTAATACACCATTTTGAACTTTATTTTTTTTTTGTTCTGTTCTGTTAAATTGTATTTTAAAACTAACCAATGTCAAGTCCTTGATTTTTCTCGGTGCACTTCCTCACGACCCTGCATTTGTATTAGCTGATTGTGTGGGGCGATGCAGCTGAAACAGAGGCAATTGCCGCGTACAAGCTCGTAAATTGAATAAAAGTTCAAATGTTGGCAATTAATAAACCGAAAAAGTTAATGCCAAGTTTCCACTTCCCCGGCAAGTGGCAACCACAAGGAACTGCGGTTTGGCAGGAGCCACAAAATTACTTGGTTCATCCTGGCTAGGTTGGAGTCTGAAATATTTTATATCTGGTTTGGTCGAACATAATTTTTGATGTTTTTGTTTGTGGGTGAAACTCAGTACTACTTCCCTGCCCGAAAATTATAAAATAATAAATATTTAATATATTAAATTGCTTTCAGTATAAATGTATTGCTATCAATTTCGAACCTACAGTCGTATGTATAAGCTTTCCCCGATGTGTAGAGCCATTCTCCGACTGAGGGCCAATTCGTTTTGTTGAAATTGTCTGTATCTAGCTGGCTTTTACCTTTGCTTTCAACCCTCTACCGAGATTGTGGCACACGCTAATTGCTGGAAACGCTTGCAGCCTCTTACCATTAAAGCTCCCCTCGAAGCCCCTCTAAAACATCCCCGTTTTACCATCCATTTTGCCCTAATGCGTTGCCATTGTAATGAAGTCGAGCAGCATCTGAAAATCGCTGCACCGGGGCTCTGAAAACAATGCCGGGCTCTGGTTTTTGTTTTTATTTTGCAAAATAGGTACTGCACATTTGCTGCAGCTAACACTTGTTGTGTATGCTCCAACCTATTTTCAGCTCTAACTGCTGTTTTTGTAATTTAATTGCTGTTCAAGTTCGCACAGCCTGCGACCCTTTCGGTTATGTTTTAATTGTTGTTTCTCAGTTCCGATTCGGAATAATTTTTTCAAATACCTACACTGATGAAAAAAATTGTAAATAATTCATAACATACATAAATATTTTCGATTTGACACCAAATTCAAAATAATAATTAATTTAAGTACATACTTTAATTTTAATACACATAAATGTAGTGTAACTACGCCATTTTACAATCAAAAGAATTTATAAATTCACCAGGATCTTAAATCTCTTTTGGAAAAGGTTACAGGACCAACAATATATTAATTATAATCTTTTGAAAACCGTACTTAAACATTAATACACTTCTGAAAGGTCAGTATTAAATCTCTTTTGGAGAAGATTACAGGACCAACAATATATTAATTATAATCTTTTGAAAACCGTACTTAAACATTAATACACTTCTGAAAGGTCAGTATTTTAAAGGTCATCAAAAGTATTAATTTGCTTACATTGAATAATTATAAATGTATGAATTCCTGCTAAGTGTTTACTGATTTTCTCTGTAAAAGAGGAATTTGTGGAAAATAGAAATCCATATTTCACCAAATTACTAAGTGAACCGGCTGTTAAAAGCAAACATCTACATTTTGCACCTGTTTCACCATAATCTTGATAGCTCCGCAAATTGTTTGCAGCGAGCTTTAAATCGTTTTTGTTGTGCACGGATGATTTGTTTGGCCAAAACAAACACACCGTAAATGGCCAAGGCAGGCCAGCTTGTTAATGTTTTTTGTAATGATTTTCGCTGTGCAGGCGCGCTTTTAATTATTTAAAACCAAAAACGCCGCGTATGCGTGTTATTTAATAAATGACAGCTATTTGCGGGAAGTTCTCGAATTATTACGCCCTTGGAGAGACGATTTCCTGTAGCCCTCTTCTCCGCACGTTTTTAATTCCCCTGACAGCAGTCGCCCGACTCCTGTTGATATTTGTTTGTCTTTCAGAGCCAGGCAAACGAGGCGAAGGCAACGGCAGCGGCAAAGGCAAAGGCAAATCTAATTTCTAGCACAGAACGGGTCGGAACAGAACAGATTACGCAACAAAAAGCGGCCAGATCTGGGAGTGAAAAAAGCATTCTCCTTTATTCCGGCGAGCAGAAGAAAAATCAGACGACGCCTGACAGCCGAGCCCCCGAAAAGCGTATGCAGTGCATGTGTGTGGCATAAATCAAAGCTAGACAATTTTGGCTTGGGAAAACATGGGCAGCGAAAAATAAGAACAACATCCAAGGGGAGGAAATCAAAAGTAAGTGACAAGCAGACAGGCAGACGCACAGAAAACACATGTGCACCGCAAACAAACAGGATGTCGGGGGCACGGGGCACTGAAGTTGTGGAAGGGGTTCCGGGGCTTGGCATGACAAGTTGCTCTTTGAATATTTAGAACGCTCCTTGCTACGGACCGTTTAAGTACTTTAATTGTTTCTGCCAAGTTGTTAACAACACGGAATTGGCAAGCCCTCCAATGGTGGACCATCGTCGTGGAGTTTCAAAGACTCCCCATTAATAAATCCCCTGGAAAACGTTTACTTAACACTTAATCTTGCTGAGAGCGCTTTATTTAAGTTGTGAGAGGGTTTAATTGCAAATAAATAACTTAATATTAGAACAAAAAAAATTTCCAGGTGGTATAACTGAGATAGGTTCTTAAACAAAACTATATTTTATTTTATTTATTTAGCCACTTTTCCATACTTAGAAATCTTATTATTATCTGGAAGAATGTATTTCAAAAAAATCCCTCCTCTTTGGAACAATCCCTCTATCACGTCAGACTTATTTCCAAAGGATAACGAATGGAGTAACGCAATTGTAGCATGCTTGGCGCTTTGCTTAAACTGTTTCCAATTATTTTCCCTTCATCCGATTGCACAACACACACGGCTCTTATCAGGACTCAATAAATTTCTGTCTCGACACGAAATGCACACCTGTGTTTTCGGCGAGAACGGAGGATCAGGTAGCTGTCAGCCAGCTGCGAGTTGCTTAACCCCGCCGCCAGCCAGCCCCACTTTTATTATTTTCAGCGCCGTGGCTTGGCTTTTTTAATCTCTCCTCTGGAACCCTGTGAAACCCCGACGCGGCCAGACAGTTGGGTATACAAAATATGTCAACAGAGGCGACAGCCGGCAAAAAGAAGGCGAACTCCGGCGGCCACTGTTTGCTTAGACCTTTAGACACTGGCCAGACAATGGCCGGTCAAGTCAGCGGCGTATCTGTCTGCCTGTCACGGGGATAGCACTCCGGTCCGCTGCGATTCGCCGGAATATTCCGATGGATAAACGGATAAACCGCACTGACATCCCGTCAGGACGTTGAATGGATTTGAATGAATCGAACAGCAATTATGTACCGACTTGTGAGTGGTCAACAATTGCATTACGCAGTGGTTAACTTTGAAAGCAAACCATTTTATGCAGATTGCTACGAAAATAATTGAAGACGAGGAGGAGATTATGTGATTCGATTGCACTTAGGGAAACCAAAGAATTCGAGACCCTTGAAGTTCGAAACATATCTTTAAGCTTTGGCATTATTGATTACTTCTCGTCTAGTCTTAGTCCCACAAAATAAGAAACATGTACACCAAGTTTAAGTGAGTTTTATTTCATAAAAAATCCCTGATTTTAGCTTAACACTCTGACTACTTATTGTATATTATTCTTCCTTTTTAATTTCAAGTCAAGGCCCGAAGACTCCTTTTCGTCGAGTGTGCGAGAACATTCATCGAACCCCATTGACTCTTTCGGGGTCTTTGTGATGAAGTATGTGGATAGAAAACCGCACAGACCGCAAGGGATTACTACATCAGAAGAAACCGCAAAAGGGGTTAATGCACTCTTTGCACATGGGACACAACGAGCCAATTGGGTTTAGTGAGCATTCAAAGGTTGCCAGGGTCCTGTCACATGTTCGCCATTTAATATTTATTAATGGTCGGAGTGAAAACAAAAATGTGGAAAACCAAACCAAAATTGAATGCATCAGCGAGCCAGTTAATATTAAATTGCCGCATCGATAGGCACAACAACAAAGAGATAAATTTGATTGAGCATCGATATATAACCAGTGCGGGAAACTATGCAGAGTTGGGGGCTTGGGTCTTGGGCCTTCCATTCCATCCAAACATCAAACGCTTCATAACGCGCCATAACCGGCATAACCCAAAAAAGCAGAAGGAAAAACTTATGGCTCCCCAGGGAGGCACTTGAGTGACTACAAGAACAACTACAGCAACAACGGGGCGCAGAAAACCGAAACTATTTCTTTGCGCAGCGTTGTGGAAAATTAAAAACGCCCAGGCCTAAGACTTAGCAACCTCCTGCTGATGCTGCTGCATCTTCTGCTTATAATAACGGCGGCGGCGGAGCAGTTATTAGACTCAACATACTCGAGATCTGGGTTACGCCACCCACAGCCCCTATCCCGTATCCCATTTCCCGGAACCGGGCCGTTGAACCTCTTGTCTAGGATTGCAATAATCAGTGGTATTCCGCGGATCCCTGTCTCATCCTTCTGCCGCTCCACTTGCCTCTAATCAGCACTCACATTACGCATACGCCTGGTTGTCATAATTTCGCATTATTGATTTATTAGGTCGCAATGTTTGCACAGCCGAATGTGACTGACAGGGCGATAAGCGGACTGTTTTTGGCCTGGTTTTTTGCATTAGCATAAATTACACGCCGATTGACAACGCGGCGTACGCGTAATTCAGGATGTGTACTTAGAATTTTACTGGGTGTGGCTAAGCAAAAATCTTGAATTTGTTCAAAAAATGTTCACAGTTAAGCCAAAGAAGAAACAATTACAAATATTTCTTTTTCTGTGTAAGGTGCCATTCTCGGTACATTCTATAAAGGGATTACATAGTTCGTAAGGTAAATATTTCACAATGCAGTGGGAGACAAATTTTAGTCAAAAAAGTTTATTTTATTTACTGAACTTTTTTTATTTATTCTCAGGTTAGAGGGTAATTGGAAAGTACGAAATGCCTATGATTAAATTGTAGCTATAGCTACTGTGCCTAAAGCTTCGCTTATTGTATAATTATTTACATTTATACTAGTCTAGGTTTTATAAAAGGTGATATAGCTTTATTGCTTTTAAGAATTTCGGGGAAGCTAGAATGCTTAGTCTGTTAGGGGTACGAAGTTCAAATCGGAAAAGCAAATTTTTTAAAACTATATCCTTTTTTTACACATCCTCCTCCGCCTGGAATCAAAATTTTTTAATACGTTCTAAATTTTTAATTTTTTGATCAAATTCAAAATCAGAACGATCGAAAAATTGGTGAGAAAAGTGCAAAGTAATTGAAGCAAAAGTTGCTTTTCTATGACTATTTTTTAAGTGTTATTTGTTTAAAACGGTGAATTAATTAACTAATTAAAACTAGAGCAGAGTACAGCTCAACATGTTTTATTGAATCAAAATAAAAACTATATCTGATCCGACTGTATTTATTCGAGCTTCGGTCATAAATAGTGCTTCTTTCGTCTGGCCCAACTGATATCGTTTATCATGATTAATATTTCCCGCCCTTCAATTAAGCCACTCAGCGCTGGAAAAGTTATTCCCCAATTAGAGTCCAAATGGCCATTATGCCGAGCAGCCAAGGCCTCAGCCTTGCTAGCCTTGATTAAAGTCGAAACCAAGGTAAAGTGGCACAAGAATGCAATTGTACTTAAAAGCGCAGCCAGAGCAGTGAGTGAAAATGGCGGATAATAAAGAAGGGTTGGGAAACGGCGGGGGGTGGAAAACTGTTGGGTGACGGGGTGGAAGAGTCGGAAAAGCCGCTGCGCACATCATTTATAAAAATGGCTCGGCATTTTGTGGGCGTGCTTAGGGTGGCGGGGAGGACACAGCGCGAAACCAAAACGCATTCAGGCAAACAATTGCAATTGTAATTGAGCCGAGACTCCTCGAATCACTGTCTGTGTGAGGGTGAGTATCTGTGTGTGGCAGGATATCTGTGTGTGTGGGTGTGCGTGGGCCGAGTCTGTTTGCATTGTTATTTCTACGTCGGTGGGTCGGTCGTTTGTTCGGTCGCTTAGTGGCAATAAAGAGAATGCGCGTTCCATGGGGAAATTATGAAAGCGGATTCCTTTTGTTTAGAATCGTTTCTAGATTGCACGCAGCCAAGCGGTACTCGCGTGAGTGTGTGGGAGCGGGATCCGCCAGATATTCGCCATTCCCGCTTATTGCTAATGCCCCTGTTGCTGAGGCCCTGCCGATATTCGCATCCAGCCCAGCGCCTCGTAACATTTTAGTCCTAATGCTGATTGCAGCATCAGATATTTATTAATTTCCATGCCGCCTTTCAAATGGGTTGGGGTGAGAAAACGCATGGGTTGAATGCAAAGTCTATTAGTTTATTGCATTTAGCCTTTTTTAACCTTTGTTTACTTACACACAATAAGACCAACGATAAATATTTAACATTAATTTAGGTATTCCATAAAATATTAATATGTGACTTAAAAAAGTGTAAGAAGAACGCTATGAGGGAGCAAAAGGTAAATTAAAATGTAGGATCGATATTGTAAAGCTCCACCTACCCACTATTTCAATACTATGAAGAGGCTTCGCAAATTACTGAGGTGTAAAATTACTAAGTTATGTTATTTAGGGTATCTAAAAGTATAGGTTAAATAGAAGAATAACCTTTCAGAAGAAGTGAATTTTACTTCTGAGTAAAATTACATTTACAAATGATTTTAAGCCCGAAGTGATTGTTATTTTATTCATAAAAATAAAAATGTAGTTTTGGGTTCTCATAAAATTGAAACTAAAAATGAATAAAGTTCTTTCGTTTTTAAAAGAATTTCCCTTAACCTTTTATGAAAAGAAATATGCACACAGAAAACTTCACCGTGTGCATTTCAGATTCATTTTATTTTAGCTAACATTTCTCAGAATTAAAATGTTTTCACTAGTTGCTTACATGCCGAAGAATCCAACCATGGGCAAGAAAAAATAAAGAAAACGAATTATGTGCTAGCATGTATGGCAATAACTATAATTACGGCGAAGCCTTGCACAGTAAAAATTCCTTGCAACGATTTCTTTCAATCACCAGAGCGCAGAGTTCACTCCAGGCTGCTGCGACTGCAAATTCAATGGCTTTCGGGTCGGGAAAAGGGAGAAGATGCTCCCCCAAAGTGCCGTACGAAAATCAAATTTTTATGATTGAGCAGCCAAGGAGCATGAAAATGCCATTTCCATCCCCACCATTTGAATGGCTTGCTATTTTGTATCATCGTGCCATATGACCAGGGAACGCACTCTGACTTTATGCCAATTTCAGCGAGCTGCTGCTGATTTCATTTCCTCCTTAAGCGCGAATATTATTTGCATGTGAGTGCAAGCATCCCCAGAGGCCAAGTACCTATCGCCGGGGTCATTTGGGAAATCGATGTTTTATCAAGTGTATCAATTTGCATAGTACTTGCGACCCGGCGGACAATGAACTGCGATTACTGATTGATCAGGGTGCTATATAAGCGATAATGGAGGTGTCACCACGCGACTTGCAAGTCCGGGAAATCCCCTTCAAGTTTTCTCCTCAAGTCAGTGCTTTGTCAGTTCCAATTAAATTCCTATTTCAATTGACTTGCCTGGCGTGCGGCAAGAACAACATAATAGTCGGAGATAACAATGCAACTTCGGATGCTGCACAAAAACAAAGGACTTAAGATAAATATTTTCACACGCGACGTTTTCACTGCTAATGAAATTTTGCTTTCAACTAAATTAGTATCTGTCTGTGCAGCAACGCCGCCAACAATGACAGAAAATAAAATTAAATAATGCAAGCACTTTTAGGTTAATTAAACTTGAATAGCAGCAAGCCGGCTAGCAAACGGAGCGCCCAACTAAGCTGGAGTAAAGTGAGAACGAGCATCGCAACACCCAGGCTAATGCCAGGAGTCCGGCTTGTCCTTGTAATGGTTATTACAATACTTGTCCTTTTTCGGTGTATTGTCTGGCCGTCTCGCACTGCACTTCCATATAATTGTGTGGCGCGCACAACGCCTTTTGTTGCCGAATGCATTTGCAGCAGTGCATGGCGATAGCCCAGCAAAGTGCTGCGAGACGACTGCTCCTTGGCCCAAAAACCCAGCTACTTCTGGTGGCTTCTCTGGTGGAGAGCTGGCAGCCATGGATTCGGGGACGCCTGCCAGTGGTTCCGGCTGTGCTGCTTTCTGCCTGCAAATCTGCAAAAGTAAACAAAAGTGTTGCCAACTTGCCAGAGACAAATACAAACGGCAGGACAAGGAGCACAACAAGGATCCGTCGGCCTCGGTATCTTTCTCGACACTGAAAAAATAACTCAAATATAAGTAATTCGGTGTTTTTAGGCCAAGTTAGTTAAAACTAAGTCAAAATAATCAATAGTACTATTGATACAATCGTTGTTTTCTTATAAGCCAAAATGGAATGTTTAGACAAAATTAAAAATTAAGATTATTGGATAAAATATTTAAGTATATCTTATTTATCTTTATTGACAGGAATAATAATAAATAATTGGTTATCTTATCCTATGCTAAAAAATGTAGAAAGTATCGATAATCCCTTAACCCTTTAAGCTCCAAGTTATTTTTTCAGTGTCTATGCTTGTGTTGCTGCCGGAGTGCAACAACAAGTTCCTGATATGGCTCCTGCCGGTTTCCTTGCTTATTATAATTGCCTGCGATTTCCACCTTTCTCCCGAAAACTTTTCCAGCTGCTGTGGGTGTGCCAGGAATTTCGGTCGGCAGTGTCCTGCGACAAATGTAAGCAATGACATTGATGCTGCTTGGCCTTTTTTGAGTGAGAGAGAGTGTTTCTGCTCATGCTTTTGTTTTCCCCTGCACATATTTATTTTGTATTCCCAAGTTTGTCGGTTGGGGAATTGTTATTATTTGTATTGTGATTGTTGGCAGCATGTCTCTGCCAAAAAGCAGCTGAAGCGAGACCAAACCCAGTCAACATTGCGGTCAGCAAATGGAAATGGAATGGATTTGCAGTGGCTTGGGATAAGTTTCTGATATAATTAACAGATTAAAGGTGGATACACTGTACGCACAATAACGATTGCCAACGCCATTATTATTATCTTTCGCACAGCAGAACAGCATATTATATGTGTTTTTAAGGAATGCAATGGGCACTCGAATCTGCTCGAATACATGCCGTAAACGTTATGGATAAATGGAAATTATTTATTTTTATTGTATGATCTTTAGTGATATAGTATACTTTAACTACTACATTTATATACACCAACCATATTTGTCAAGATAATCACACTTAACACTCCTGAAATAGGTGCATAAGTTTTCATCCAACTATTTATGTGATTTACTGTATTCCTCGGCGACCATGGAATATACTAAATTACCAAAAACTTTTATTCCAACCCTATCTCCCTTGACCAGCATAAAGTTTCTTGGGTTGCAGTTTACGACTGGAAGATGTTCATATACTCATGGGAAAGCTCGTATCCAACCGCCTGCAGTTGTTGCCAGTCCTTGGCAGCTTCCCCCGGCTTGGATGTCGTCATAATGCCATTTGTAGCGCACACAATTGCTAATTGCTTTAAATGCATTTTAGCCGGAAGTGGATTTGCCCAAGCCTTTGGCATATGCACAGAAAGCCGGAGCTGTGTGCCCTCTGCTATTTGTCCTGCGTATTATGTACTGCATATTGGCCGGCATTATCTGTGGCACTTCCTGCCCTCTTGATTTTATTCTGCTTTATTTTATTGTATTGTGTTTTTTATTTATTTAAAGCTATTAGCCCGGCTTAGTCTTTGCCTTGGCTTCTGCAGCCCTCAGAGTGCACGGGCGAATGGGGCGTATGCGTAATGTGATTCACCAATAAGCCAGTTACTCAGCATCACAAACAACACAGGCGGCGGAAAAGAAGCAGGAGCTTATGCAAATATGTATTTTTGCTATTTACATGCACTGCCCTTCGGTCTTGTCGCCGCACTGGTCGGGGTACTTAATTGAAATCTACAAGTTTATGATTGTTTTGTATGCAATTTCAATAAGCAATTAAATGTGCATGCCGTCGCATTCATTGTTTGCCTACATTGTCTGTGCCCTTGCCCTTTTTCCTTGCCCCTTTTTTATCCACTCGCCGCCTCACCAGTTGCTGTTTGTTATGGCCGGGCTCTTTTGTACTGTGGCTTAATGAATTTTGTGGCCGGCATAAATAAGAAACAGACAGCGGCCATTATTTGTTCGGTCTTGAATTTGTCAATATTTATTGTGGAGTCCGGCCACTCCAATATGATATTCGCCCAGCTTAAATTGAATTAATTTTTAAGTTGCCCGGAACATATGAATATCCTTTGGCTAATTTAATCCCCAGGATTTATCATGAGAAAAGGATTTATTATGGCCAATAAAGTCTAACCCTGGGATGCGGCCTGTTTACATTCGTACAAATTTATAATTCATTTAGGTCTTTATGCAATATATCTTGGACCAAATACGTCTTACTTTGCATTACAATAGTTATTTGATTTGCAATGTACTCACTCATTTTCTCCAACATTAAATAATATACTGAAAATGAAATGTTTCTTAAGTGTTATTCCCCTGGGTAATGCAATTTCTTGGATTTATTTCTCTATAAGCCGCCCAGCCGAGTTTGAAATTTATTTCGGCTAATAAAATTGATTTTGTTTTCAAGCCCCCATAAGAAAGTGCCAAGGGGAGAGGCCCCCATAAAAGAATGTTACACTTTAAAAGTGTGGCTTAGTGGAAATTTCCGAGCTGTTTTGGTTTTCGGGTTTGAGCTGGCTGCTTATGCGTTGACATTTTTATGGGTATTTTATGTGAATCAAGTGAATATGGCAAAGACAAAGCTAAGCTCCTTCCCGAATCGATAAAAATGCAAATTAAACAGCGCCAGTGTGAGTGTGTAAGTGCCATATAAACTTGCATATGTGCCAGGGATGTAGATATATACACAGAGATATGGCGGAAAGGGCAGGGGGAATGGCAGCTCGTTAAGAGGAAAGCCGGCCGGAAAATGGCTTTTGTTTAGACGGAAAACTCCGGGAGTGGCGCTCGCTATCTCTTTCGCTTGCATACACAGAAATATGAAAATATTCACAAAATGTCAAACGGAAACAAGTTTTCAAGTCAGGCTGCATGATGGAGCACACATGTCCTGGCGGCCACAGGATTCCTAGGAGGCAGACACTCCTTCGACCAGTCGGGCGACAAATGAAAATTGCAGAAATGATCGGAAATGACCAATTTGAAATAAAAATGTAACCAACTGTGGGCGAAAGACGGGCAGGCCAGGGCGTTGTATATATACAACAGATATGTCTTCAACAGTTGTGCCCAGCAAAATATCACCAAATAAATTTGGAACCATATAGCACTGTTAAGAAATGTTTATGGTCATGTTTAGGCTTATGGCCAATAAACACTGATGTTCCAAACAAGGATTTTAATTTTTAAAAATGTACAATTTGTTTTACAATTAAATTGAATAAAATGAAAATGAAGATATTTGGATTGATATCGATGCTTGCTAGCAAGTTTTCCCCTTACAGAATATTCAGTAAATATTAAACTTTGGAAGCTATAAAAAATGCTTTATGGTTTGAGAGTCCATATAGAGACGCTCTATATCATACACAAATTACGAATACTTTCATCAACAAACCTATTCCCAGAACTATTATTTTGCCAGCGACTGTACCTTCGGGAAAGTGTGTGAGCGGAAGTCGAGCGCTTGACAGGCACCAGCACCAGCAAGCGAAGGACCCGTGCAGGAAGGCCAGGATTTCGTACGGAAAAGTGCAGTTACCAGACTCCTTCCATATCTGAATGTCAAGTGCAGCAGCGCACAGATCTGATCAGATATGACAAGATGACAAATTAGAAGATTTGTCAAAGAAGCTATCGCGATCTAGACGTGCCGGATTTGGATGGAGTTCCGCTTCCGATTCGGGGTTTATTGACCCTTGGGCTTGAGGCGGCGCACAGGCTCATAACTCACAGATGTCGTATTATGCATGAATTTAAAAACAATAACTTGAAAATGCTCACGCATGTGAGCACGCTGGATCTCCGCCCGTTCCGCTCGTGGGTGAAGTAATAAATCAAGACGAAAGGCGGCAAGAGGCGAACCCTTTTCAACGATTTCTATGCAAAGTGCTGGCGCAGGCAAAGTAATTCATCAAAAATAATATAACAAGACAGCAAATGAGAAAAACAAAAACGGAGCAGCCAAGAAATACAGGAAATGGTTAAAACTGCACGAGAAAGCAACAAATTGGAGTTTTCATATTGCAAAATGATTGTGCGTCCAGCAATCAGTGCGTATGTGGGTGTATTTTCGAGTGAGCCATCTGGAAAAACTCTTGCTCGAAGGCATATTCCCGGAGTCTGCTGGATCCTGAAATTAAAATACAAATACTTGGCACAGCCCTTTGTACGGTCTGATCATCTTACGTTGTAAGGGTGTTATATAAACAAACTCTCAAGTGGGAGCGTCTAATGAAATATATTTAAACAAAATAATTTACTAGTCTTTGTAAGTTTACTTTAAAACTTACCTCCAAAAAATGTAATTTTCTATGCCAACTAAAATATCATGATAAATTTAATAAATAAATGTAAAAAAAACACGTTGTATCATTTAATTGGCAGTAAATACCGAAGTGGCTAATTGGCTTTGTCAAATTTTGAGCGTAGTTTTCGACCACCCTCTGCGTGCATTAAAAAGTTCTCAGGCTGACAGCATTTCGACATGCTCTGTAAATCCCATATCCTCTCGAGTTTCACCATGTCACTGTTCTTTGGCAGGAAAAAACCGACTGTAAGCAAATTTCGTTTGGTATTCTTTTGCAGCTGGGTCAGCACTCCGAAGCGCAGTTTGTGCTGACATTCTCCTTGTTTACTGGCTGGTCAAATGTGTCAACAACATTGCTGTGCAATTAGGAAGGTCCTCGAAAGTGTGCTGCAATTTGCCCCCGTCCCTTTTTCCACCCCACCGCCGAACTCAGCCAAAGCCGGAGGGAGGTGTTCGCTTTAAACGCAAAATAAGAAGAGGGAAAGCGGAAAAGCGGAAAAGCAATTAATAGTGCTACACATGTTAAACATTCGTCTACACAACATACCTACATCTGTTTTAGTTTTAGTCCTCGCACAGGTTCCCTTTTTGTGCTGTGTGTTTTATTAAGTTTTTAATTAATGTATGAGCAGTTTAAACTTGTAAAAGTCCTGTCATGATAAACTAAAACAATATTTCTCACTTGGGGGCCAACGACGACAGCTTCCCTGTCCGACGTCCGTTTTCGGTTGCCAGGGGAGCCCGCCGCCCCCCCAGGCAGCCAAATTGCCCAAAGGAAAGCTTTTCAAAATAAATGAAGTTACGGCTTAAGGATGGTCGTGTGTGTCTGTGAGCCCGTGTGCGTGCGGATGTGCCATTAAAATATTTGCATCTCATTATTTAGTTTTGGGATATTCGAGTTCCAGCCACTTTCGGGCATAAGCTCGAGCGATAGATAAAGAAATCCAGAGTTTAGCACAACTATATATCTCCCGGCAATATTATGGTAATTGACCTTTGCCAATTTCGTACGCACATGCTCTGCACCTTCCTTTTACTTCGCTTTCTTGTGGGTCAACTTTTGTTTCGTTCATTTTTGTGTGCTCTGGCTCTTTACTGTCTTATCAGGCAAATTGAATTTGTGGTCAGAACCCAATGAGTGTGCTAAACCATTTGGCAAACAGACACACACTCACGCAGCTGCACAGGGAAAAATCTGCATAATTCGGTGGACACTTTTATATTACCTATCTTATCTTAGCTTTGTATCTTTTTCATATTTTGCAAGTAAAGTGCTTTCTAAGTAAACAGAAATAAGTTTGGTTCTTTAATAAATGTAACTGAAGAAGTGAACTGTGAATGGCTAAAAGTAAAATAATTATAATCGATAATAAATGAAGAAAAGTATCAGATATAATTTAAACATTAGTTTTCCTCTGTACTCGAGTGCCAGTCATTTTTCAGCAGTCTTGCAATCTGCTTCCGTTGGGCTTGTGAATGCGAGTGTGTGGTAATCCTTTATGCATTTGGTATCCCAGACGTAGACTGACCCCATTTGCGAAATTCTTTACGCCATCTATCAACACATACCCACAAGGACACGCATACGGGCGACACAATGCACAGGACATTCACACGACATGGTCAAAAACTTTGCACAATTAAAGTTTAAGTGTTGCACAAACTTGTGTCATGTGCTCGAGAGGGAGAGGCTGAGGGCTGGTAGGGGATGGAGGGAAATCGCAACGATGGATGCATAAATTTCATTCTGTTATTATAGACTTTGCCAACGAATTCCAAAACGGTGCAGTGAGAGAGAATAGGATTCTATTCCAATAATTAAAAATATTTTCAACTAAAAAGTCGTATTAAAATGAGTAAATGTACTTATATGGTTTCAATTAACCCAATTCTTTTCGTATTGACTCCATGGTCATTAAGGGTTCAACAATAACATCTTTTATTTTTTTTAATTTTCCCTAACCCACCTCAAAGGTGTTATTTTTTATTTATTTTACTCTTTTCTATGGCTGCACATATGAATATATTTTGACTGCATTGTGCCCTTCTTCTCCTTTTAAATTCCAGGAGGTACCCACTCCTCTTGCCAAATTTGTCTGGGAGTGTTTGCCCGAGCTTTGGGGGTGTGGGTCCGGGCGAAGAAATAACACCTTTCGGAAAGTTGCAAATGCAGTAACAAAGTGTAATTAAAAAGTTTGACTACGCTTGCAAAAATAATGGAATCGATTATGAGCCAGCCCTTGACTGCCACGCCCAGCTTGGGCTGCGCCCCCCGCTTCGCCACTCAATGGAATTAGGATATTTTTCGCCTTTGACTCCCTGCTGCCGACTGCCAGTTCCACTTCCGAGTGCTCCCCGAGCCATTGTTTTCGTCTGTCAAATGCAGACACTTTGCTTTTGGTATTCATGGCTCGAGTAGCTGCAACACCCGAGCGGAAAAACTCTCGCAGAAACTGTCAATAAGGGCTTTTTATGCGTTCATTTCTTTCGCATTTCTCCAATCAGTTGAAAAATTAAAAAAACTACAGCGCAATGAGAATGGAAACTTTGAAAAATGTTAATGCAATTGCCTTTTCGGAAAAAGTCTGAGTCAAGTGGGGCTGATTAAATTCTGGCGGAGACTGCCGAGGCTGGCATCAAATTTACTTAACGACTTCCTGGGTATAATTAGCTGAAAGTTCGTTTAATCAGAGGGTATTATCCGATATTACTTAACCGCTTTATGCGAACGATTAATTGTAATGAATAGTGCGACGGGCCATTCGTCTGTCGCTGTTAATTAAGCACAACAAACGCGACGTTTTTATTTTTAATGCTTAAAACAGTCCGCCCGCTTATTGATTTAAGGGTAAGCGTGTATTTAAATTTGCATAAACTGTTATTAATAAGGCAGATTAAGTCGGCTATGGTTTGTGTTGATACCGAACTGAAGGATAAAGAGATAAAACGAGGTGTTGTTGCTGTTCCTCTGTTCCTTGCGCTTTGTGGACACAATTATTGGGTTGTGCACCTCGCTGATATGTTTATTTCCCACGCATTGGTTATGCTTTTTAATGTATTTTTAATCCGATATAATTAATACTACCCCAATGACGGTGCCCATCGCTTATTAATTACATTATTTCGTAAAAATATTAACACGAACCCGCAAAGTCATAAATAAATCTACGAAAACGGCGAATGCAAAATAAAACGCCCGCCCCTGGAGCTCATAAATAAATTATAGCTCGGGCTTCTTGAAATGAAAACAAAAAAGAATGATTTAATTATGGCAACTGTGCGCCAGCAGACCACAAAATGGCTTAAGTCGCTGCCCAGACAAGCAAATGATGTGTGAAAAAATAATGGGTGAGATTGTGGGTTCATTGCTGGTCCTTTAATTGTTAAAAAAGAAAATAGGAAGATTTTAATCGGGCTCTGAGTAGGAGACGTAACATTTCCATAAAATAAAATACGTACATTCAGATACTGAAATATATAAGTACTTAGAAAAGTATCATTTGTTTAAGAATAGAATTTAATTGTGTCTGCTAGCACATGCCCTTTGTTTTGAACTCAATCGCATGGAAGGTAAACGCTT
Organism: Drosophila biarmipes; assembly: GCF_025231255.1. Classification (NCBI taxonomy): domain Eukaryota; kingdom Metazoa; phylum Arthropoda; class Insecta; order Diptera; family Drosophilidae; genus Drosophila; species Drosophila biarmipes. The sequence continues at coordinate 6,590,207 of NC_066616.1, read as the reverse complement.
ACATTAGGTTATAGAAATCGTATAATATTCAAAGTCCGAAAGAAGAAAGAACAGCTCAGCCGGGAAGGGAGCCGAAATCAGTTGTTGACACATGGCTTTGCCCTCCATCGTCGGTTTAAAAACAATTTCCATGTGTGCCATAGTTTTGTCAACGGTTTAATGTGCGAGTGGGAGTGGGCCACCCACAAACACACGCTCCGACCACACCATCGCACTCGTCCGTCTGCGCCTGTGTCTGTCCAAGTGGGAGATTGTAGGCTGTTTGTTGTGGTCAGCTGTGCTGAAAAGCTGCAAAATGAATCCTGAGGTTTCCTCGGTCACCGGAATGTTGCCGTAGCACTCACACTTCAGGGTCAGAGAAGTTGCTCATACGCCAGGTAAGCCCATCTCCAAGTACACTTTTTCTGTTCTCGTGTCCTGCTCCCTGTTTTCACAGGCTGCTCTAAACCAAAGCAAACACCTGCGTCATAAACTTTAAGCCCCACAAAGTTTCGGGCCAACAACCGAATTGGAATCATTGGAGCGTACTTACGGTTTACTGTGTGAGAGTTTGGCCGAAAAAGAAAACTTTTCGATTTGTCAAATGGTATTAAGGGCTATCGTCGGCTTGGTCTAGGGAAATGGCTGAATGTTTAAAGTGTTTTTATAACCGTTGGCTTTAATTATAATATCTAAAGTATAGTCATTATCCAGTTAGTTAGCTTTTACTTATTCAACTTTGGTTAAAAAAAAAAAGTAACAACAAGAAATTTGTACATGATCTTTTCCTTTCATTGTCATTATTTTTGAAATCCCTGCATTACGGCCGAAACTTTAAAGAGCTTTTGTAAGCCCGGCAACAATAAATGCGATATTTCTTCATTACCCTTATCGTTATAAGAGTTATTATCATTAATTTATTAAATCCCGGTACATGGCTCGACATGACAGTCACAATTCAAACAGATATATTTCAGCATTGCCCACCCCCTGCTAAACCGAATTTAATGTTGTTTTCGGGGGAGAACCCTGTTGTCGCTGACGCTCCTCCGGAAAATCTTTTAGTACGCGGAGAGCAGAGCATTGCTGTTGACACTCATTTCGGAGGGACGTCTTCATCTTCACAGCTTAGTGGCGGACAAATTCCGAGTCCTCGGACACGCCCTCCCCTCGCCGGCAACATTTAGCCGGTTATTGTTTTAACATTTGCCCCCGCCACCAGCCGCAAATGTGCGTCTGAGCTGCTCTTATCTTATCGTTATTAACGTTTATTTTATTGTCATGCTGCTCGGCTCAGTGGCAATGGCAATGGGACTGGCAATGGCAGCTTCTGTCTGCTAGTTGCCATCAGTGGCGCGTACTTCCACAGACCCTTTTATTGTGCCATTATTGTCATTTACTCCGGCTCTCGGCGCTGATCATTGCTGTGTGGCCTGCATATTTTGATTATTTGTGAGTTTCCCTCCAAATGGCCCGCTTTCACTACATTATGCCCGCGCTTTTCTTTGATTTCCTGATGACAGGCTTTATGGCACACTGTGAGATTAAGCTAACAGTAGGCTTATAAAATTGACCTGCTCAAATAAATAGGAATTGAATGAATATTTAAATAATATGCTTGAACAATCCATTCCATGAACATAAATTTTAATAATTTTTATTTATTTTGGATTTGTACTTCGGTATTCTGCTTAAGAAAACAATATCATATCAACAAAAAAGAAAAACAAGAAATCCCTGAGCACTTTCATATGTATTTTTTCTCTGTGCAGTCGAAAGTCGTCTTAATGGCCCTCCTCTGTATATCCTTCAGCATTATTAACGTGATTAACGTTGACATAAAAGTCGCTTTGATTTGGACACTCAAAAGGACGTTCGATTCCTGATTTTCTTGTGTTTCACAACGAGCATTTCATGCATTTCTCCGACCGAAATGTTTGTTGACCCATAAATACAGATTGGCGCAGCTTGGGTGCCGCAGCTCCGTCAACAGCAAATGGATAAATAAAACAGGCGGCTCATAAATTGATTACGATATCAATTGCTGAACTTTTGGCTTTTAATTAAAGGCCGTGCATGCTGCTCACAAAAAAACAAAATATATGTATGAGCAGGCAAGTTACCAATTTGGCGTAAAAATTCATACAAACATGAAAGGCCGTGGAAAATGCTTACATTTGCGCCATAAAGAATGTTTTCCAACGCGGAAAACTCGGGCGGTCGGTGCGTTAAAAATGCGAATTAAAAAGTGCCAAATGAACGGGAACTGGACGCAGCAGGAAGAGTTAAAACGAGTCTGCGGGACGGCTGAAATTATAAATCAATTTAACGTTGCCAAACGAGGGGGCCGCACAAGGGTGGGAGCTCCGAGCCGCATAGTAAGTAAATGTGCGGTGGCGGTGGCAAGTTTTCCATTTTCCATTTTACAAGCAGCGCCAGCGAAATTGTATAAATTGCCAACTCAAACGGAAACGCAATGACACCGGACGCCATTGACCACCGCCCCAGAATCTCCGTCCGGGCTGCGGATTACGGGTTATGGGTTACGGGTTACGGCCCGGCCTCTCCGGTGTTTGTATTTCGGGGACGCATGCGCGGCTCATCATCCGGCCCTTCAGCGCTGCCACGGATGCACGCGCTTTAATCCGTAAACCACAAACGACGGCATCAGATACAGATACTCGAACAGCGGACTCGGGGCTCTGGGGGTCTCCGGAGTTTCGGGAGCCCCGCATTCAAGCCAGAGCACTGGCCCGCTGCATTTTAAGTCAAGCAGTTGAACAACTGTTTGTAATTGCAGCTTCGCAGCGCCGGCATTGTGGTAATGGCTCTCTGGGGCTGACTTGGGGTTGCCGTCCGCCGGAATCTCTCACAGTTGAATGCTGCAAAAAGTCCTTGTTACCGGATGTTGTGCAATAAAAATGCAAAGCGCGCAAAAGTTGCTGTCCAACAGCAGCCAGCTGATACAGTAAATAAATGTAAATTAATGTTGTTTTTGGTGCCCTACGAGGGCCCTACAAATGTGCGGGAGGGTTGAGTTGATATGCAAACTATGTGTAGTTAATATAAGTAATTATTTTATTTTACTTAATTTTTAATTGAATTTATTTTTATTTTATTTTATTTTGATTTAAGTTTTCCTTTTATGTACTATAATTGTTGGACAGAGTCTTATTACACGTTTTATTTTCGTTGACATTGACTTAGGAACTGCGCTTAAAGTTAAAGCTTGTAATTTATTGGCGCCTCGTGTTAACATAACAGTTCATTCGATCGCTTACCTTGGGCTTGAGCATGTTCATAAGATCCACAGCGTTATCTGCCTAAGCGAGAGAAAGATCGGATAGAGAAACTACCCAAAAATATCTACACTGTAAAAAGTTTTATATATACAATAATGTGGGTATATAACTTGCAATCACCTCGATAGGATGGTGGTAGCTATAAGCTAAGCGGAGAGTAATGTGGATTCGTATTTGACAAAGCCTGAAAGTATACCTCATTTTTTGATTGGTCGTAAATACCTATTCGACTGCTTACGCACTGCTTGCTCTGGTAGATGAACTGCTTGTGTTTTTATTAATCGACTGATAATCAAATAAAAATTGAGTTTATAATAAATCCCTTAACTTCTCAAAAAATAACAAGTATGTTAAAGTATAATACATATGTAAGTACATATGTATGTGAAAAAATTACATACGTAACCCTTAATTAGGGTAAGAGATATATGCCGAATGGGGAACTCAGTGACTGCTGCGGCATCCCAATAAACTAAAAAGGCACACCTTTTTTTACAACTTCAAAACATAATTACAAAACATAAATGCAACACGTGAGTATTATAAGATTGTTTAATCGGTGTTTGTGTTTTAAAAGGTTACTGTAACTTAAAAATATATATATAAGTATAAAATATGTACAAAATACATTAATCTATAAGATACTACGTTTTTAAGGTCGCAAACATGTAAAACAAAATAATAGTGACACTGATTGGCCAATGGTCTATTTCGTTAAATATATTTATTTATTTTGACATTTTAAGAAAATCTTTAGTTTCATTAAATAGAATATCAGGTATAGCATAATAAACTAGTAAAAATAGGTATACATTTGTATAACAGTTTTGGTAGAAGCAAACATATAATGAATTTTAGAATGAAAACATTGAGTAAATAAAATGAATTTAAGATAATTTTTGTTCAAAACTCTCGGCAGCAAAAGAATGGGCAAATTGCTCGGCAATGCCGCGTACATGGAAGTGTTCTGAACAGCAAATTTTGTTACGAAAATCCGAAGCTAAGCTACTAAGTTACTTAACCAACAAATTTTGAAAGTGGCTGACTCGGGCAACTGTCGCCGGCTTCAGCACCGGACCGCCGCCCGTCCCCGCCCAATACGGCTCCCGGTCGAGACCGGAATCCGCGGGGTGGAGGGGGCGACGGATCGGGGGTGCGTGACCGTGCGTCGACCGCCGGATAACCCGTCGTTGTCCGGCGGAAGGCAGCGGAAAGCCGAACCGGACCAGGAGCCACGGCAACGCCAGGCAGAATTACTGGGAAACACAAAGGTGTGACGGAGGGTCGGCTCTGAACAGATCTGATAAGCAGATGCAGTTACCTGAATATCGATCAATGTACAGAACAATCACAGAATACACTTCCGAGGTACGTGGCAGCCGCTTTCGTATTTATATCTGCTTCACCGTGAATAAGCACTTGGGAATTATAAGCAGCCAGCACAGCAAAGCAGCAAAACAACAAAATCGGGGTGGGTTTTTGCCTTCGCTTGCGCAAGACTGCCGGTGAGGGAAAAGTAAAAGCCCTGTAGAATCTTAACCGTGAGCGATAAACAAATAGTTTAAACTACTTTAGATTAAAATAGTGACTGGCAATTAAAACAAAAATAAAAAAAAATAAATTATAAAAATTACATTTTGATCCGTCCTCCGCTGGGATTGAACCCAGGTCGGATTTGGTGGTGGGCGCTGCGCTGCGTCAAAACTTTGTCCGCTAAAGGTCTTTTTTCTTTTAAACAATTTATAATCTTTAGCTAACTTAGGACAAAAAAAAAAACGCTCTCAATTATTACTATTCATCATCTGAATGGCAAGGTCATAGTGAACAATAGATTTGCAAGGGGATCCTGGAACTCGGATCGATTGGATAATTTATATGAGTTTTCAGTTACCGACTTAAAACATTGAATCCATGGAAGTATTCGATCAGTGATCAACGAAGAGCTATGAACGATTTGGTCTTGAATTTCTCCACTGTTTTGAACGCCACCAGTCTTAGGACGAACATCTTCGCTGAGATGCTTACAGCAAGACCATTCCCTTGACATCCAAATGATCGTAACGGCATCGGCCACTTGAAGCTGTTATGCGTGAACCTTCATGGTGGTTTCAAGTTTTTTGGTGGAGGATAGGGTTTCCTCTGTGGGTGTTGCTTCAAATTTTCCCAGATTTTTTTAAGGCTACGAAAGAACTCGCTCTTACCTCTTTACCTCTTTTACTTATATTGGCTGTTCAGCGATTCATAGAATGAATTTATGGAATTGGAGCACGTCCTTCGATTCAGAATGAATCATCCATTCATAACGATTCATGAATGACGGCAGCTTTAAGCCGTCAAAATAGTACACTAAAAAGGTCAGTTGTCTAAATTGAATAGCCACCATTTACCTGCCAACTGCGATAATATTATTTATCCTATCGATAGGTTTTCAGAAGAAAGAATTCCCAACATAATAGTTTTAATTAAATAGCTTTATCGAGAGTTCGAAAATCACCTAAAACAATTCCCAAAATTGTTGAATTTATATATTTTGTCATCTGATTCATACAAATTAGTACAATCTCATCTTACTTTTAAACAAGACAGGAAGTTAACTTCGGCAAGTTGAAGTTTGCATACCCTTGCAGTTATAAGAAAACTCAACTAAGGATTGTTGCTGACTTCAGTGATAATAAAAAAAAATATTTCATTCTGTTTTTCAGATCATTTTTTTGACATCTGTATGTTAGAGTAGTCCGATTTTTATTAAATTGAATTCGAAATTCTTAAAAATATAAAAAATTATATTATAAGGTATTATGTCAAAGAGCCCCAAAACTATTATTTATTTAATATTATTTTCCAACCAATTTTCGATCGTTCTTATGACAGCTATATGACATAGTCCTCAGATTTTGATAAAATTTAATTCGAAATTCATAACTAATTAAAATATGTTATTTCCAAGCTTAGAAAGTTATATGTCAATAAGCACCAAAGCTGTAATTTTTTCATATCTTCCGACTGATTATCCGATCGTTACTATGGCAGCTATATGATATAGTCGTCCGATTTTAATAAAACTTAATTCGAAATTTAGAACAAAATAAAAAATGTTATTTCCAAGCTTAGAAAGTTGTATGTTAAAAAACACCGAAGACATAATTTTTTCATATTATTTTTCCAATAATTTTTCGATCGTTCCTATGGCAGCTATATGATATAGTCTTCCGACTTTTATATGCAAATTGCAAATTTAAAACCAATTAAAAAATTATATTTTCAAGCATAGGAGGAGCTATGGGAGCTATACGATATAGTTGTCCGATCCGGCTGGTTCCTACTTAAAACTGAGAGACTATTTTTTGTAGAAACGGACGGACATAAGGACGGTATAAATAGAAACTATTTGAGTTGCCGTGGTAAATTCGACAAGCGTAGCTAATATGTCAGGTTCTCTGAACAGTTTCCATGATTGCCTCCGATTTCTGGCAATTAACGCGAATAGTAAACCCCCGTCCTCGATTCCACTTAAATATTGGATTTAATGATAAGATAATTAGCGTATCGCTCCCCCCGTTTCGCTTTCATTACGGAGCTTAAGAACTTAACGATATGTGAAAATCACAAATTAAATTACTTATTTAAATGTGATTATGCGCATTATTTATGGAGAGAGTGCTGCCATTGGGTTGGGTACGATAAATGCAGTGCCACAAAAACGTGTGTTGCATTTTAAGGGACAGTGCTTCCCAGTGTTTTCGAGGGGGACTGGCTGCCCGGCCATTACGTATACGCAGCGTATGACATTGAGCTAACGCTCTCGCTTATCGCTTGCACGTCGCAGCTGCTCGGGCGCATGGAATGGAGCCACGACCGGCATAATGAGCGCCACTATCCTGCCACCCCCACTCCTGCCCATCCATTTGGCCGCCCACTTCAACCCAATAAGCCAATGCCCAGGCAGGGCATTAGTGTTAGCGGAAAAGCGGATGCCTCTTAAAGGGCAGAGATGAGGCAGTGAGTAAGTTCTCTCGTTTGGTACAAGGCACCGATAGGGATAGTTTATTAGGACCCAATTCCCAGTACTATTAGGACAAATTCAGACTGTGCAGTTGAAACAATATTTAGTAAATCATAGTATTGCGCCTTCCCAATGGATGTAAAACATATTTCAATTTCAAAATGAAGGTTGTAATATGATGGTATTAATAGTTATATTATAGTAATAAAAATATAAAATAACATTTAACTTACTAATTACTAATATTTACCTAACTATAAATATCCAGAACAATAAATTCATTGAGTTTGTAAAACACATTGAAATCTTAAAAGGGATCAGGTACCTTGCAATTAGTCCAGGTACAATCACGGGAAAACTCCTCATCTCTGTTTAAGGAGTTTAGGTTGATGTGGAGCAGAAATCCGACGTACGATGGCGCGCAAAACGTCAAACGGCAAATAGCACCTTGCACCTGAAATGCATTAAATAAACATCATTATCGCTAAGACTAGAACAAGGCACCAACACACCCGCACACAAGGCACAATGCAGAACACACACAGGTGCAGATGCACATGCACACACCCACGCACGGAGCACAGAACGCTGAGCATATTTGGCAAACAAAAGGATTTCGCGGTTGAATTGTGTAAACACAGAGGGAGAACGTACGCATTTGGCTTTTCACTTGTCGGATGCGGAGGTTCGGCGGAATTTGGAGCTACCCAGCTAGAGTGCTGAGCGAATGCACCCTTGAAACCCTGGAAACCAGTCGAGATACTCGAACGATTTATTTTCCTTCTTATGGAATGGAAGCAGAGTTATTATGAAATTGGAACAACTCTGTTACTTGAAGATTTTCGCTAATTAAAGTTCTTCTTATTGCGTTCTTACTATGTGCTTTTCTATGACTTTTTACTAACCAGAAATAAATGTCAATATAAACGAGCATTTTCTGTTGTTAAAAGTTCATTTCATCATTTAACAATGATTAAATTTGTATAAATAACTGCTTTTCGAGTTATGATTTTAGAGGATTTCTCATAAATAGAATTAGCAATGCAAAATCGAGCCACCGCAGCTTAAATAAAATTTATTTAATGTCTTTTGTTGACTTTTTATTCGAGAGTCGTGTGTTTTGTTCCCTTCGCTCAAGAAGCCAAATTATTTGATCATTTTTATTCTCGCACATTACTTCCGCGCTCAGGCTCTGACCCCTGAACCCAGCCCACCGCCCGTCTTTAGCAAGCCCGAAAAAATCCCCAGCATGGCCATTTATCATTTTCGCCCTATTGAAGTTTTAGTCTCGCGACGGCGGCCACATAAAGCAGCGGCAGGCAGCGGGAGGCCGGGCTGCGATGGAGGCGTGTCGGCCCTAAGCAGATGAAGATGCCCGGCCAAGCCGGCGCAGAAACGGCCAAGACACAAAACAGCAGGGTTGCCGCTGCCAAGAGGGGGGAGGGCGGGAAGGAACGGGAACAAAATGACAAAAAATACCAAAAACGTCGCACAAAAAGAGACGTGCAAGTAGTTCAAAAACTTTGGCCTAAAAGCAAACCGAAGGCGAACGGCAAGAAGTGTATAGATGGGGTGCTTTGGGGGGCGGGGCCAACATTGGCTGGCATTTGGGCGAGCGTATGACATTATTTATGGTTTGTTATTTGTGCAAAAAGTATGCAAGAAAATATGCTGCGACTCTTTCATAATTTTCCTTTTCCCCCGCGGGGCAACGGGGGCAAGAAACAAAAGTTTTGGGGCAGCCACCAGCACGCAAAAAAGTGTCAAAATTTAAGTGTGAAATTAAAGCAGATGTGGCACAGATAGGCGCGAGCACAAACATACGCAGCCGCTGGTGGGCATCAATTAAAATCATAAACGCAAATCGACAGGCGGGATAATTTACTTTTTCTCCAATCAGCCGATGCAAAAAAGGTGCATAAATTATAGGCACTCATTAAATATTTTCCACATTAAATAGAAAGGAGCCGCTGCCGAAGCCTCAGCTTAATGACCATAAATCGAAATTAATGACAACGCCGAGCAGTGGACAGGGGCGCCGGGGGATCAGGCTGGGCAGGAGTCGATCCGGAGGACTGGGCAGGAGCCTGCGGCCTTCATATCGTTTATGCCCGACCACAAATGGAAGCACCTGCTGCTGCTCCCGGTGCCACTGCCTTTGGCACGGCCCAAACTGCTGGCCGTAAAGTGCTGCCAACGTTAATGACACCTGCGAGACAATTTCAATAACCGATATGTGCCGTTTCGGGTTTGGCGGAGCGTTCGTTCGCCACCGCCATTGACGGATGTCTTGTGTTGGCATTGAGCTATCGATTACGGCCCTGGTTTTATTCGTACTCCGGTCTGAACTGCTTTCTATTCGTATTTATGACAGGTTCGTGGCAAAAACAACACTGAAAAAACCCTGAATTACGTCATGTAAATATACATATAATCACTAAAGGATGTTTATGTCAAATTAAAAGGATGCAGTGAAAAAAGGATAGTAGTTCTAAAAAATTTTATTGTTTACTAAGTATTAAGTTTTGTAGCATACTTTTTGACACCTATATTATAAAATCATTGTCCCTTAAGCTTTTGCAGTATACTTTTGGACACCTAAAATTACATTTAATTGTGATTGGTAAAAACTTATACTCAATGAGTCAACAAAATGAAAGTATTCAAATAGAATTTAAAAATAACCAAATAATATAAACCTGTTAATATTTAATAATCCCTTAAGCAATTTCTTCGTGTGTACAAATGTTTGCACATATTTTCCTGCAATGAGTTTAAAAGCAGATTCTACTTTAACCACATCGTAAAGACTTGAGGTATGTGCTTCAAACAATACACACTAATTTTTTGGAGTCGTTCTGACCGTGGCCATCAAAGTTTCGTTTGTCTTGCGTCAAATCTAGGCCAACTCCACCCCAGAAGTGTCAAATCTGTTTCGTCATTAGCAATTGCTTGTCAAGATGAGATAAGTAGTGCTTCCAACTGTCCCAGCACAGGATGTGTACCGTGCTGACCCAAAGATGAACCTTCCAAAAAATCATTTTAGTTGAAGAGCCATCTGGACAGCTTCAGAGTCATGAGGGCGGTAATTTTATAGCTGCTTATTCAAAACCGCCTAAAATTATGCTAATACCTACACACAATGTTCTGCAGCCGATTTTATCAGCGCGGACCAAGAAGTTTTCCCCAGAATGAGGTGTCAAAACAAAGAAAATTCTTTAATTTCCCCTCCACTTTCTGAACAGTATAATGCTGACTCGACTGAATTTCGGACCCCTTTTCAAACTCCGCAGACTGGAGGCTCTTCTGCAGCTGTTTACTTTGTTAATGGTCTTTTTCAGCTAAGCTCGTCCGTCGCACGCGTCCAGACCCGCATTTCAGGCCCAGTTCCACGGACCAAAGGACCCTCTCTCCCCACAGATTTCAGCTCAGTTTTTGACCTCCAAGCACGTGGCATTGAAAAGCTTTGGTGTTTTGATTTAAGACTGCTCTAAGGCAGTTATTCTTTTTCGGCTTTGTATTTTTAGCCTGTATGTCTGCCACGCGGAAAATAATTTATACGAAATGCTCCGCAGGATTTCATTTGCTCTCATATCGCTGAGTGTTCTAAGTGCCGGGAAGTTGCTTTGTTGATTTTGTTAAATACTTCTTATTTTTCTTCGGTATTGTACTTGAGGATGCCTTGAAGTAAACAATTTTAATAAACTACAGCAAAGGTAAATGTAATTAAAGTCGGATATAAACTTAATTTAATTGTATTTCTTCAATCAGTCGATATATATATATATATATTGCAAAGTTTTCTGAATAGTAAAATATTATATATATATTATATTTTCCTATCATTATACCATTCCTATCACATTCCGTAAACCTTAAAATTAAATTGTTCCCTTCTTTTATGAGACTTTAAGTCTAGAGCCTTACATAAATTTTAAGAGTATCATGTTCCTCACTTTAAAACCAATTTTCATTACTGAAACCATTTAATTTAATTGGCTTTTGGGCCAAGCTGCCAAGTTTGAATGAAAATTAAACGAAAACCGAATTGAAATCAAAAGTTAAGGTCATGGCATTAAATAAATTGCCATTTTCCAGGAAACTTAACCAGGCGCAAACTTCGTAAAGGAATTAATTTCCCACCCCTCAAAGGGAAAGTGGCAAATGTTGCGTTTGCAAATCTCTTCAGGAATGCCCCAAGGCATTCGTGTGTAATTTTTTGTCATTGATTTGGCCCCGGCAACAGTTTGTCAAGCACTCACATTTGACCCTGCCCGCCCACCGCCCCTCGGCGCACAGATGTCGACCCTTGACACAAACAGTCAGACGGGAACAGGTCGAGGCTCGGCCCCAGCTTCTTTGCAAATTTATTACGTTTTCAAGTATTTTTCCGGTTTTGTTACCCGGAAATTGCCGAAACGTGTGGCCAGCGTGCGAAACCCTTGAAATGTGCTAAAATAAATTATTAATAATTTATATGAGGTTCCCGGCAGACTCCAGACTTGCGGAGTTTACACGGTTTGTCGTCGCATAAATGAATTATTTATTTTAATGTCAAATATTCCTGTTCCCGAGTTCCGCCCTCAGGTCAATTGCTGTATTTGGTTGCTCGCTTTTATCTGTGTATTTTTGGGTCCAGTCTCAACCGGTTCCTTCGGCAGGGACGTGCCGGCGATGCTTTTTGCCATTTTCATTTTCCTGTTTTTGCAGTGATAATCTATTTTGTCATTCGCCTCAATTTGTTTGTCGACTGTGGCCTTACAAATTGTAATCAAAGTTTATGATTGACGGATGTTCTGTATTCATTATTCAGGCCAGGCTTTATCTCGGAATAAAAAATGATTTGTTTTTATCCTTGGAGAAAATGGGAATATTCAAGAAACCACATTTTATGTATATTTGAAGCAGGGAATTAGTTTCAAATGAAGCTGCAGCTGTCATTGGAATAAATTGCACTTTTCTGTGATAAAAAGGGGTTAAAAAATCTGCTTTAAACATAAAAAATGCTTACAAAAAGAATAAACATCGTTTAATAAATAATTTTTTTTTTGAAAAATACTTTACGCCGAATATAAACAGAGGACCTATTGAGCTAGCAATTAATTACAAACGGCAAGCTCAGTTCCACCTTTCGCCAGCAATAAATACATAAGAAACCCTGAAAGAGAAAATGTACTTTAATGGACTTGTGGATTTCACTTTTCAATTAAGGCCAGAAAATTATGAATCAAAGGGAACTCCGACCTCCCGCTCCTCGGCAGGATGTGAGTCAAGGTTTTGCATTTCAATTTAAATCAATTTAGCAGCGGGAGGAGAGCAAGTGGGCGAAGACCCATAATCTATGGCAGTAGCAACTTGAACTGCCTGTCATTCACCAGAGAGCAAATATGAAATGGAATTTAATGATATTATATCAATATTCTCGCATTGTCTGTTTGCTTATGTCCTTTTGCTGTTGTCAACGTCAATGACATGCAATTATTTTCGCATTAAAACTCATTTCCGTTATTGTAACTGAAGCGAGACATTAACGGTTGGATGAAGCATCTATGGCCTCATGGCCGAGCATTAGAGTTGCGAAAAATCTATTTCAATAACTGGTTACCAATGGAAAGTGAGCGCAGTAAATGCAATGCAAAAGTAGCTTTTATAACTGATGAAACATTGATAATTTTTTTGGGATTTTATTAAGGTAAAAAAGATACGCCTTTAATATTGTGTCCAGGATAGAATCGGTATTAATAAAGACAACCTAGCTTAGCTCTGAATTTCAAAAAACATAGAATTGCATTTAGTAAAATACATAGGTAGACTTAATATTTTTTTATTTATTTCAGTATTTGTCTTTGAGGACAAAGAGTATCCCCAACAAACAGATTATACAACTTGGCAGCACTGACGACCATGTCTGCTAATGGCCAGCAACGTTGGCAACGCGACAATCAATATACCAATCGGTCAGTTGTTGCCGCTCTCCACTCGCCAGTTGCCACTCTTATGCAAATTCGAGTGGCAGACCTCCCCTTTCCGGTTCCTCTGTTGGCATATCATAATTAAAGGGATATTTGTGGGTGGTTGCCTGGATGATAGCCCCATCAAGCGCCATGTCCTTGCCTTCGCGTGCGGCGGCTGCTCGGTCATATTAAAATTATTACTGTATGCAGTGGGCAAATGAGAAAAGTTGGCGAAAAATTGCATTTGAAGCCGAAGGATTCCGGCCCTTTAATATTCACCATCAATTTAAAATTCGTGCAAACATTTACATCGGTATTGCGGCGGGAAGTTATTGTCCTTTCGACCATCCACTTAAGGTCATTAATTCATTCGGCGACAGCTGCGAAAAGTGAAAATCGTCTTTCGGTGGGGAAATGAAATTAACATACTGCGCAGCAAGTGGGAAAATTTAATTAAAGTGGCGTAAAAAATGATTGTTAAAAGCGAGCGGCTCGGCTATCATTTGCATCGAGTGGAATACAAATGTTGCCATTTCATTCCGATCTTATTGACCATGAAAAGAGGTCGGAAAACATTTTCATTTAGTGGCCGTGTGTCTGTTCTTTTTTATTACTATGGGGGTATTGTATATTGTGCTGCCTAATGTGGCATGGTCTAGACACTTTTAATATATCCAAATAGTCGGGCGGGGCGCGGTAGGCCGACTCAGGCTCGTGTTAAAGTTGAAAATACTTCGCAATGCTCATACGCCGCGTTGGCCACATAAATCTTTCTCCCTCGTACGACACCAACTATGTGCGTGTCTGTGTGTGTGCACATTAAAAGTTTGCCTAAGAGCTTATGGCACCATTTGTAAAAGCGATTTTTAATGCTGCTGCGAGATCCGCCGAGCAGAGGGTGTGAAGGAGTGGAAAGCCCCCAATGCCATGGCCATCTAATGGCTTTCCACGCATCGCAGGGAAAACTTTTTTAATGAGAGCGCTCCGTGCCAATACCCTTTGACTCGACACACGCGAATAATATCCGACAGCGGGATCTAACACTTGATGTACTATTTCCCCACCAGAACTAAGTTGAGTAACGATAAACGCTCCAATGATTTTTCTGATAGAATCTTTCTATGACTTGTTGTCGGTTTACCTTGAAGTAATTTCTTTAATAACCGTATGTTAAAAGCTTGAGGTTGAATATACATTTAAATCAAATAACATTTTAAATATGCAATATCTAACACATTTATTTCTTACATCTTCCCAACGAAAGTTCCGGTATCTTAAACCGATTAGCAACACCAAATCGACACCTATTAAGTGTACAATAGCTTCGTCTAAAATACCAGAAGTGTAGCCATTCGAGCCGCCTTTCGACATCGGTTAGCGTCATTTTAATTGCTGCTCGGCTTGGCAGCTCATGGCATTTCCCGCGGGAGGAGCTCTGGGGGTTGGGTAATTAGTTGAAGCGCATTAAATCGCCATGATTTTGTCACGGCCTGACATTGAGAGGCTTCGGTCTTAGCTGGGGTTACAGTAGCTACAACAGGGCCAGTATCAGCGGCGAATCGGCTTACAAAGTTTCCATAGCAATTGAAAAGCGTTTTATCAATTTTTCATGAAATTGAGTAGAAAAGTGTTGCTGGTGTGCCACGTTTAATTGGAAAGTTTTACATTACAGTTGCAGCATATCTGAAATGAAATCAAGCACCGGCTGTGTTTATTCATAAATAAGGGGGAAAGTGTGGAGCTGTTCATGTAACACAATGTTGTGAAACCTGTGATTTAATATTTTCATTTCATTTAAAATGCAAAAATAGTTTATCAAAAATATTTCGAAATATTTTTAATTGCAGCTTATCAAAGAACGGAAACAATACGATTTAATCCCACTAATCGCCTTAAAATCTCTTCATTGGAAAAATGCTGTAAGCAATGCATAGGCATTCAATATCTTATCAGTAATCGTTTAATATGGAAATCGGGCAATCAAGGCTGCCAATATTCATCACTGGGCCATTGAAAACGATGGAAGGGTATCCCTCCCGAAATATGAATAAAACATTTATCAGAATCATTTTAATAGCTTGTTAAATTTACTTTAATGCCATTAATCAACGGCGATGTTTGCTTCATTTATGCCTGAGGCCAGATAGCCATTGAAATCAGCTGTTGCATCAAGATCGCCACCGGACTTGCTGCCAATAACACCATCGCCCAATGGCGAGCATTAATGTCAATCAGCCGTGTAATTAACGCGGCCAAACGGACATCGGCCGTAACAACAATGCCAGTGACGAACGGGAGCCATAAATACGGCTAATCGGTAAGGCAATGATTTGATTAGATCGGCCGAGCTACATACGTTATTTCCACTGCACATCACTATGAAAAATGAAATACATTATTTGCAAACAAACATTGCAATGTGGAGTAATACCTAAGTATCTTACAGTACGGTTATTTAGCACCTGGAATATTCATGCAAAATGTTTAATCCTCTTTTGAACAACGTGCTCTGTTTTTAAAATCCAAACTGTTTTTTATCAAATTCAATTTTTATAGATTGTTCTTAAGGGCTCAGCAAATAGTTCAAGCCTTCATTCCAAATTGCCTTTTTAATATAAAAACGTATTACTGAAAACCAATTATTTTGTGATGTTTGTTAATAATTTTTAGTATTGAAATTTGCAAACAAATATTTCAAAATGCATTTTTATTAAAAGAATTAGAAAAACAGCACTAAACAATGTTGTCTTTTATCAATATACATACTGTTTTTAACCAACTCCAGTTTTTATAGATTATTCTAAAGGTTTCATCATGTAAATATGTAAAACCTTCTTTCCAAGTTGCATTGACAATTTAAAAACCTAATTCACTAAAAACCTTTTATTTCGTTATGCGTATTAATTATTATTAATATTGAAATTTTTAATCTGAGTGTGGGTCCTGCACTCCACTGGCAATGCGAGTGCGACAAATTTGTGACAGCTCGAATGTCGGCGACATCATCAGCGCCAAGTAATTAGCATTTAGCAGGTTGAGCGAATGTCAAGCGATGGGTTCGGGTTCACGCTTGGCTTTGGATTCGGGTTCGGCGTGGGCCTGGGATTGGGCTTTGGCTTTGGCCGGGGCTTGTGCTTCGGTGCCATAATATGTATATTAGCCGGGGGCTAAAGCGTTTGTAGCTATTTAGCAGCTGACAGCGGCTTTCAGTGTCAGTTTCTGTTTCGGCGGCGCCAAGCAATTAATTAAATGCTGTTAATGAATCTGAATTCCGCGTTTGCGGCAGACACTAAAATGTGTTTGCTTTGATGTAGGGAAAGGAGTTTCGGAAGTTGGTTGGGAACATTTTGCTGATTCTGCGGCATAGAGACACCTGGCCTAACATTTCGCTTTGTGAATGAAACTGTCAAATTTTTGACAACTGTATTCCACAAATTATATTATCTCAAAATTAGGAAGACAAGGTGGCCAAGTGTAAAACTGAATTGTATATATAAACGTGTTCCACAGTGAGAAAACCCTTAGCGCTTATTAAAGATAATAAAACGAAATTTTAAATTATCTTTCCATACATTATTCAACATTTATTTAATACATTTTTTCACACTCCATTATATTATTTAAAGTACATGGGAATTAAGAATATTTATTATCTGATTATTGGAAATTATACAAAAATATTCTGAATAATTGTTAATTTATGTAATCTGTGTAGCTCCACCCAGAATAATTCCTAAACAAAGGTGACAACTTAAAATAAATAACCTGACTTGGCAAACGCCAACCGATGGTTATTTCTCTGTGGTCAAAAATGCTCACTTTTATGCATATAAGTTATTTAAGATCCATCAACATTTTAAATCTTCGAATATTTAGCTGTGAGCATCATGCTTCAACAGTCGATTTTAAATAATACCGCATAGTTTCCACTCATTATCTCAGTGTGTGTCGTATCTTATTTATTGGACGCTTCGACTTGGCCTTTGAATGGGTGCTTATCTAATTTAATTAAATGGATTCCTACAGCCTCACGAAGCGCGGGAAGGGAGTGATCGTGGGCAAAGGACCGCGTCTGGGTCGAACGGTGCTGGTGAGGAAGTAGTTGGAGAACCTGGACTGGAACCCGCTTCCCAGAGCAGGGGCATGGGTGGGGAGCACGACTTGGGGGGCAGGCTGAACGGAGTACTGTGGGCGGGGAGCGGAAGCTGCTTGAACCGAGTTCTGTGGGCGGGGAGCAGTGACCTTGGGCACAGCCGGAGAAGTGACCCTAACCACTGGTGGCTGCGGGACCTTTACCACGGGTTTTGGCGTTGTTTTCACCACGGTCTGAGGCTGTTCCTCCGCTGGCTTGACCTCATCCTCGAATGGCGGCAGCAGATCCAGATGCAGTTGCTGCACTTCCGGTTTGCCGGCGATAGACTTCGGTTTGTCCTCCTTGGCCAGTAGAGCTGGCTTCTGGTAGTACGGTTTCTTGGTAGGTTTTGTGGCCAGCGTTGTGGTGGGCCTCACAGTTGTTGTTGTTGTCGTCGTGGTGGTAGTCGATTCATCCAGCAAAGGTGGCAGTAAGTCATTGAAGGGCAGATCCACTTTGGCCGCCTTAATTTCCGACACATCAGCACCACACAAAGCAATTAGCACGGCAGATGCAATCAATAACTGAAGAAAAGATAAAGAGAATTTAATTATTGCTAATACTCAAAAAATGAGTATCGAAAGGAAAGTTAAGATGGATTTCTCCATATTAAATTAAGTAATACAATCAAAATAATAACATACAATAACACTTTGTATCCGAATTGATTAAGTAGGGTTTATAAATGGGTGTTATAATAAACGAACTAACCTCACCATGGGACAGAAAATAGCTGCCTTGCCTAATAAATTAAATTAATTTCTTGACCAGCTTCGCAGTATTTCCTAAGTTATGGCCCTATTGTTCGATATGGTCACAGCCATTCCAAATGTGTTCCAATTTCCAAATATTCGCTCTGAAAGTGTGGGAGCTCCAAAATTATTCCGACCTGATTTGTACCGACCTTCGAGTCGGCAAAAGCCTTGCATTGTTCGGCACATGCTAAACTGGATTTATTTATGGTCAGTTCTATTCGCATTTATATTCTAATGCAAATGTTCCTTTCTCCTGCGGGAAAGGTCATTAGACCTTCTCTGGCTCTGATTAACATAGCGACTATAATGAAACTAATCGCGCTTGAAATAAATTCAAATTCGTAGATTGAAAAGAAAGAAATTATACGTCATCTGTTGGTCATGGTTCGCAGATTCACACCTCGGATAGTAAAGCCATTTATTTCACTGAACCAGTAACTGAAGTTATATATATCCAAGTCTAAGTAAGTTAGCCAGTTTGTGTATTTTTCAAATGGATCGAATATTTAATTGAAAACATGTCTAAGAATTTGACTTTTTCGCCTAAAAAATTATTTTATTATGATAATTTTTGCCAGCGCCAATTGCATAATGTAATTTATGCGGCAAACAGGAATTTCACTAATGATGCTTACGTAAATAGCTAATTAGAACAGTTTACTGCATTCCTACGAAGTCTATTTCAAGAAAGACCAGCTTCGAACACAATTTCCATATACATTTGGAGCAATTAAAAATTCACGAGTCTGCAGAGGAGTTGCCCACTTACGTATTTAAGAGTCATATTTAATGGGGATCCTATTTGCTTTTTATTATCCGTGAGAATACTCGTGTCCCGAACCGAACACTTTGAAATTTTTGAACGAACTAAAAGCGCCGCTGAGCATGCGCAGCACATTTATAGTCGATGAAACCAAACCATTTCTAAACCGTAGCGCGGGAGAAGTTACACGATCTTGCTGGACAGTGTAAAGTTTAATAACCGGATTAAGACGGGGGTTTTAGTTTATTTTCATTTTTCGTAGATGGAAGACGAGCAGGAGAGCGGCGTCTGCTCTTGTCCAATTAAGTGGCTTCTCAGACGTTGTTCACTCTATAAATTCGGCAGAATGCAGCAGTATCGGCATCTTACCGAACAGCTGATTAGCCGCTGAACTCTTGGGGTTCACGGTCGCATCTTGTGGATACAAGATCGCGTATCTCAGGTATCGTATCTGGTTTTCGAGGGTTGTCAACACACCTGCGAGAGCTTAACTCAAGTTCGGTGAGAGGGAATGTAATTATTAACATTTTTGTCAGCGGTTTGCATAAATTGTGATAAAAGGCGAAGCTGGTTTGTGTCACTTCCTCATGCGAGAGGATGTTTGCCCGCGCTGGAGATTGATTTTATTTCCATTTCTTAATTGATTTTAATAGTATTCGCTCTGCAGCCAACCTGTTATTTGCCATCCAGTGGAACGCCCTCATTTGCATTTAAATCGTGGGGGATTCTTGCTGGAGTGAAAGCAAATTAGTGCCAATTACAAGTGCCCCGATAGCAGATCAGCATCTCCGTCATCAAAGCCCAGAGTTTGATAGGGCCCTCCGTCGGCTGTTGGCTTTATTACCTCAATTTCGGTTGATACATCTCCAATTTAAGCAAATTATGTGAGCGTTGATTCCTAACGCCGAGACTTTTTGTGTGCGTGCGAAGGCTCATAAATTATGAGCCGCATTAGAGGCAACCGGATTTCTCGGGTTTTGTTTGTTTTGTTCGGTTTGGTTCCACGAGATTAATTGCTCAGCAGCCCATTGTTAAGATTCGTGTGGTGTTTTCTGATAAGCGTTAGCAAATAGTTTTAAACTCCGTGTTCTGCTGGCCGAGGTATTTGGCCTAAGTGGATTCATTTTTAAAAGATTTGTATCGCTTCATCAGAGCAGTGTAGTGCTCTGCCAGACGTTATTTGGATCGCAAGGTATTAACGATATAATTAATCAGATTTTTTGGTTATAAAACCTAATGGCTTTACAATATAAGGTGATGTGGTGCGACTGTATTTGGCTCGGCTGACTTAAAGTTGTACTTTTAATTAATTTTTTATGACGTTTTATTTCAAACTATGTGTTGGCCGTTTTCGGTGTTAACAACTTTAATGGAATTTACCCAATAATTGCAACAGGTTGCTGTGAAGAAAACACATTTTTTAAATAAGAAAATTGTTCTTTTGATATTAAGATTTAAATCTAAATAAGTGTACTTTCCGTAAAATATTCGAAATGCTCTCTCAAGCTCTATCCCACTGCACTTCCCCGTTTACCTTAATTATTGTATCGACATTTTATGGAGCATTCACGTGCCTCAAATTCATCAAAAGCGAATTATTTATGCGGCCCCAACTGAGCCTGTCTGAATTGTTCAAGTGTTTTCACTTAACCAACCCATTGCCGTGACTCCTCCTTTATTTGCGGCATTGTTATTGTTCTCGATTGTGCTCCATGACCGATTCCGACTCCGACTCCATTTCCCGGCTCCCATATCCTGCTCTGTTATTTATTCGTATGTATTTATTTATATTTATGTGGGAGTGGCCCATCCTGCGATATGGGAAATTCCGACTGCCGAATACCGAAACCGAACATCGATCTCCGTCTGCAGGAGCAGGGTCCTTTGGGTACCGCCGCGCATTCAATTGTCTTTGTATATACATATAAATCGAAAAATTCGGGTTTTCCACTGAGAGGGACGACGCGTGTCAATGCGTGACATAAACAATGTTTATGGACGGGAGATATGCCAGCGAAATCGAACCCCCAACTTATATGGATATTCTTTTAAATCGAAATAACACATGTGTCAATACATGGCCATCAAAAATTGCTTTAAATATTCCATAAAATGTGCTACTTCGTACTGAGGAAAAAATCTTCTGTTGATGCAGTGACAATGTAAGATGGCAAAACTAATTGAGGCACTAATTTTGAGGTTTTACATAATTAATGAACCGTTGAAGTCTATTTGCCTTCGGAACCTTCAGTTAGAGGGCATTACATTGTCATCAGTTTCTGAGAGCTGTCTGCACTCTTTAAATGAAAAGTTAAAGCTCAAGTTGATATATAGTTTTATTAAAATATTTTAGTTTTTTAATATAATTCTGACATTTTAATATTTAACTTTCACCTTTACAAATCTATGGAGCTTAAAAATCTTGAATTCTTAAGTTTTAAGAAAGTACAGAAAATATCAGCGGGAGGAATAAGAACTTCCTTAATGATCGACAAAAGGCAAAAATTTGCTGTATTTTTGTATCATGAATGGAAGCATTTATTTTGCGAGCCTCTTGCGTTTTTTTATTTTGCCCGGCACTTCCAGGTAAACAAGTGGTGAGCACTTTAGCCGGTTCCAACCTCTTTTGGTAGAACATGTACTAGCACTTTTGGCCCGGCCCGAGGTCGCTTCTCCTGCCAATCTGTTTGCTCTTGCCCACGAATTTACTGGCGGCTTTGTTTTGCCTCCCAGCCCTTTTCTGCTCTCTGGACCGGCTTGAGCTGGAGCCTCATCGGGAACTTGAGCGAACTGGACTCCTGCCCCAATGCCGTTTACAACTTCCTGGTCAGGCTTTTGGCCTTGCCTTTTGGCCCGTCGCTGCTCTTTTGTTTGCCTTTCGTTTTCGCTTTCGCTCCTTGTTTTCATACCCAGTGGTCGGGCAGTAAGGGGTATATTATACCTATTCATCGGAGTTTATCTTCATGGAGAAAGAAGGGTTTTATTATCTGTAAGGAGGATTCTAAAATTTTAGAGGATGTCGTTTAGTGCTGCCCCTGAAACCCTTAAGACAAAAACATCTACTTAATAATAATTTTGTCTACACAAAGAGAATGTAATAGATATGCCCCTAAGAAAAATAGTAAAACAAAAAATAGTAGAGTTACGATACTTCTTTAATGTGGGTGCTTCTGTAAAAGGCTATTGCCAACAATACAATGGAAAGAAAAACATAACTATCCATTTTATGTATTATTGTGAAGAGTATTTTGATCACAGCGACAGTACCTTTCCCTGAAAATGTATTAAATATTAACAATATATATATTTTTTAAGAATTTTGATTTATTGTCGCATTACACGGTATTCCATAGTCGTTTGGCTCGAACAGTACTTCCTTTAATTCTTGCTTTTTTCCCTGTGGGGCTGGCCTTTACGGTTATCGTCGCTTTCTGGTTGCCTGTTTGTTGTTCTTGGCCGCAAGTTTGTTTTCGGCTGTTGCCAAGTGGAATGCCCCGTCTGCAGCCGCGTCCCACCCCTGTAATTAGCACAAAAATGAGGCGAGAAGGGCGATTTCCCCAGAAAGCAGGATGCACCAAGAATGTTTGCAACTTGAAGTTCCCGCTGAGAGTTGCAGTCGCAGTTGCTGCTATAGTTGCTGGTGCAATTGCGTGATTTGCGGGCCCCAAAGTCAAACTCAAGGCACTCGCACAGCGCGCACTCGAAAGTCATAAAGTGCAAAAATTGTTACACTCAGGCAGAAATGAATTATGAAAGTTGGAGCCAACCTCCTCAGATTCTTTGCCTTATTTTGCTTACCCTTTTTCATTTGCATCCCCATTGCCCCTTTTCCACCGTCCGTTGAGTTCAGCGAAAGTTAAGTTTTCGGGGAAAGTTCTGTTTGCGAGTCGAGTGCATATTATTTAATTCAATTTGAATGGGAAACTTAAAAATAATGCGAACTCGAGAGCAAAACAGGGGGTGGTCGTTGTCTTCTATTTTCATTTACCACTGCCTATCCAGTTCGCAAGTTGTATTTTTATTCGATTTGAGTTCGGACCAGTCCCGAACTCTTTTCAGGTCCGACTTGGCATGAGCTTGAGAGAATTCAAAGGGTTAAATTCGGCCTTTTGTACTTCAAACTTGTAAATTAAATCTGGGATTGTATTAAGTGAAGTGCATTGAGGCGAAGTTCCGGGAAAATGAGTAATATAGAAGGAAACTTTTCATCTGAAAAATAATTAAGCCCAGATTAATAAATTTTAAATTAATTAACTAAAATAGTTTAAGCTATTATTGACGACAAATAACTTATTTTGTGTATATTTGTTTGTTTTTTTACCCAATTTACATTCCTTACAACATTAGTTAATAAAATTGAATATTAAGTTTAAATATGTGCATATTTAAACTTAATACAAGAGCATTTTTCACAAACATTGTACAAAATATGCAATACTATGTTAGTTATACTCAACTAAAACATTTTATTTAAAAATAATTGTATATTCAAATAAATTTGGAAAATATTTCAACAAACTTTAACGGTTAAATGAAATACTTCGATTATTAAAATTAAAAAAATTCAAAGGAAGAAATAAGTAACGAACAGTAAAAATAACAAACAAAATATAATTAAATAAAAAGTTTTATTTAAATTGGCAGAGGATCTTTAAGTTCAGCAGGCAGCTGAATTTCCGTGTTCGCAAACACTTTTATCAGGTTTCTGGTGCTTGTCTAATTGCCCGGATAGCTAATTAAAATCAGACTTTAATTCCCTGCATAATCGAGACCGCAGCGAAGGCAAAAACAACAGCGTCAGGCAAAGTAAAATATATTACGCAGTGCGCCTAAAAGCCGACACCAAAAACTTTGTCCTCGCCTTGGCAAATACAAACACACGTGAGAACTTGTCAACTTTCCAGTTTTCAGAGCGGGTCTGCAGCAACTTTAATTAGAAAGTTTTGTCACACATGCAGGCAGTTGGTAAGTACATCTGCGGTCAGAGCAGTAGCACCAAAAATGTCACCTTGAAATCGGCGAAGATCTTAAAGGCATTCGTAATATTCGGATAAGAGCAGCGAATGTTACATTTAAGGACGAACGCCTACCCTTCTATGTCGTAATGTCAAATAACTCCCAAGTTAACATAGACTTATTGAATTTTAATTTATAACCCAAATCTGTGAACTACCATTTAAATACGGAACAAGCTTTGGGTACAGGCACTCGCCTTTTACGTTCTTTACTGACACATTCATACCCATAATAAACACTTTTTGAGCAGGAAAACTTAGTAGAGTGTGGACAAATAAAACATTCTGACCTTTCAGTGCTAATATTTTGCTGTGTATTGTGCAAATGGGCTGCCAGAATGATCTGTTGCCAAAATCCGCCCCATACGACCAACCGGAGACTGCGTAGGAATCAATGTCGGGCCTGCGACTCTGAAACATTGTACATTTTGAAGAGACTGTGCGACCACAGAGACAATCTAAACTTTTCAAATCAATTTTAATTACCATAAATGTGTTTCAACCTTTTGCTCAGTGCAGATGGTGATGGCTTCCACCTGTGAGTTCGTATGTCAGGCAAAAAAAGTGGGCGGATGACGCGAATTTCGTCAGCTGTGTTGCGCAGTGGGCGCTGAAGGTTAGGAACTCTGTGTATCACTTGTATCTGCATATGGAGTGCCGCTTGCCTACACGGCTTCGGTTTATTCTGCGTTGGCAATTTATATTCACTGTCATAGCAACATGCGGGCAATTGGGCCGCATGCTGATTTTGAGCCCAGTATCGGGCTCAAACGTTCAAAAACGATTGCGATTCGGGAAACATATCCCATGCTAGAGAAAAGCTCTAGAAATGTTAAATTATTTGGAAGGGCTCCAAATATCAGCACAATCGGTAGCAATATTTTCTTACTGTTAGGCTACTGACCCAAACTTAAAGGAACATAAAAATAATTGCTTTTCTCATGAATTCCCCAATAATTCAACTTTCGAGAAATCCTCGCAGAACCCTTTGGCATCTGTGAGCCTTGAAACTTTTCAGCTGCTGCGAATCACGTAGCCATTCCGATTCCCAATACTCAAATGAGTTTATAGTTTTCGTTTTCATTATTTAGACCCCCATCAGCACCGAAAGGAACCCAATTCGAGGAAGCTGGCCACGCCAAATCCCACCGACAATGTTGCGAAATTTCATTAGGATGAGCGCTGTGGTCCTGGTTGGGAAAATCGACGGAAGCGGGAAAGCGGGAAAAGGAGGAAAGTGTGGATTCTGAGCTGCCGACTGAAGACTGTGCGGGGACCGGCGCATGGGCTCGCAATTAATAGGCAAAATGTGTTACAATATTTTTGATGGCTTCTGTGCGGTCGTTCGTTTGGCTGTTTTATGGCTTGGCTTATGACTCTCAACTTAACTTGACTCGCCTGTGCGACAGTGGGAACGTGCTGAATTTTAATTACCAGTGCTTTAATGGGCTGCGGTTATTTACTTGAAATGGCAGTCCAAGGAGCTAAAACACACAGCACACTTGGGAAGCTCTTAACAACGACTTTAAAGAGAGTCCTGGAATTGGAAATTGAGAGCAGAGTAATTGTTTAAGTATTTTATTATATGCTAAAGTTAATTTTATAATACAATCTTATTCAAAACATTTATTTTTAAATATTTATACGCAAACTGAAATAGAAACAACCAGCAGTGAAGACCGCAAAAGGCAATCAAAATATCATGACCCGTATGAGTTTCTTATAAATGTCACAACATAATGTCTCTGACCCGCAAGAAAAACGAGAAAGGAAACCAGCCAACCCCAAGCTGAATTACACGCATGAATCATCAGAATTATCAATCATAGTTGAGTGGCAAACACTGACTGCGTGGAGTGGGGTCCAGAGCTGAAACCGAGCTGCGAGATATGGAATCCAGATACGGGACACAGAAACCGTGTTCGCATTAAGTGCTTCATAAGTGGAAATCAACAAATATAATCTAAATAAGTGCTTGTTAAACACATTCTTTTCCGCTGCGAGGGTTAGAGACAATGGCGAAAAGAGAGAACAAGTTCCCATGTTGACATTGTATGAATTTGTCTTGAGGCTGTCAACTATAATGGATTCTCGGGGAGATGATATGGAAAGTGGCTGGCACGGCAAACAGCGAGTGCCGAAATTGAATCAGAAATGCTAATGCCCGATTCACGTGGGGCAATCAGCGCAACGGCGAGTAATCGGCCGCTTGGATTGGAATCGAAAACGAAAGTGCTCGCAGGAAATAAAAACCGGAATCCGAATAAAGTGCTGAAAACGCCAAAACGTGCCTCCTGCCGGAGCCGTCTTTAAACTTAATGCCCACCGCTCGGGCCACCATGATGATGAGTTGGCAGAATAAAACAGGAAATGACCAACGACCGACGGATGGACAGGCAGCACGAATGAGCGAACCGGACGCAGGCAAGTGGCAAAACTTTCATTGCTTTCATTCGCTTATTTAACACAAATTTTTCGGTTATTTTGCAAGCGTTTACGTGTCTGTCTCCCAGTGAGGGTGTGTGTGGGGGCGTTGAGAATTTGTACAAATTTGCATTGTCATTTAGGAACAATTAGCAGAGAAGCCGGGGAGCAGGCAGACGACAGCCAATTCCCGTCATCCGTGGCGTATGAGCGATGTCGATGATAACCATACAGCACCACGAATATAATGGAACTGCTGTTCATTTTCCGCAATCCGAAAAGGAGGGGAAGCAGTGTGCCGAGGGTCACACGTATTCATTAGATAGATAAACTAGTCCCTCTTCGCTTTAATTGCTGCTCCAGAACGTTGGAACATGAAATTTAGAAATAAGAAATTTAGAGATTAAAGCTATACATTTTCAAGGTAAGATAATAGCCAATGTTGCTATTCTGAATACAATTTGATATGACTCACTTTTTGTTGCTTTTGTACTGAATATATCAATTTGCCTATGGTCTTAGGTTGCTTTATAAGTCTACAAAACTATAATTTAAGATACAAAATTAATGCAATTAAAATTTAGCAAAGCCTAAGGCATTGACTTATTAATGTTATTGAAAACTGCACCGATTTTTAATGGACGAACTTCGGTAGTATCAAATGATGCTTCAAAGACAAATTAGTAAGATCTTGATTGCCATGAATAATGTGCAGTCGATATTTGTGTATAGAGTTGTAATTGTGGTGCTCATATTCATGATTTAAGTAATCGAAAACAAACACTTTATGCTCATTATTGGTGGCAATAAGTCAATTTTGCAATTCCATTTGCAATTTCCAAGACCCGGTGCACTATTTGAATTTCTAGGAATTTTCAATCGATTAGCCTTGACTAAATAATTAAACAAATTACAGAGCCAATAATAGAGCGGGCTAAATGAGAAGGGATGACTTGCATTTAAATGTGATTTATCTGAGCTGAAAGTAGTTATTTATGGACAGAGTCCATTGGATACAAATGCAACCCCTTTCGTCTCATGATTGTGATAAATAATTTTTATGTGACATAATTTCGTCGGACCGCCAGAAGGAGAAAAAAGAAAGCCGCTAAAATCAAAAAAGAAAGGGGTGGGAGGGGCATTTTCCCCTGTGTTGCGAAAAGTGTTGGGCAAACAGTTGCAATTTATACCAGAGATTCGACAATTTATTTCGACGAAAATTGATTTTCCCGCCGCCAAAGTTCAGGCTGAGTGGCAGGCGGCGGTCGAAGGTCGAGGGGCGGCGAAAATGGCTCAGTTGCGCATTTTCGATGCCGCACACGTAAAACGTTCTAACAATTCAATCAGTTAGCGCTGGCAAGAGAAATCGTTAGCTGCAGAAATTGATAATATTTGAATGCAGTGCATTGGAAAAATACGAGCGAAAAGCGAAATATTTCCACTGCACTGGCCAGCGACAAAACGGTGGTCAGACAGAAATATATCGGAGATACCTCCACCGCCAACAAATCAAGCAAGACCTGGGAAAGTGCAATGGCACGACTTCAACATAAGTCGAGCTGAAAATTTTTGTTGAAAAACTTGGGCTGGCTTCTATGTTTTTTCCCAGTTTTTTGCCAGTTTTTTGCTCTTTTTTATCGGTTACCTGGTTGAACAAAGTTTTTCCCGTCGGTTGGCAAAGTTTTAAATTTGAATTTGAACATGAATTTCTCATGTAATCAACGCCAGAGCGAAAGAAAGTGTAACAACTTGCCCACACGAGCACTTCATTAATGTGAAAATGGTAACGGCAACGGGAAATGGCAAACACGGATGCCGGGGAAATGTGAATGGGAAAGGAAAAGCCATCGAGCTGGGGCGCCGGCGAATCTCTCCGAGGATTGTTAATAAGCGAAGGTGCCCGGGACCGGGACTCCGGACTGCCAATCTTTCGACCCTTTCGAATCCTTGGACTCTTCTCACTCCGCACTGGGTGGCACGTGTTGGCCGTGATTTGGGACGGACCTGTGGACGTTTTGTGGTTCGTTAGCAAAGCAATGGCCGGTGGCTGCTGGCGGTGCAGTGTTCAATATGCCACCAAACGGACTGGGCGAGTTGACTCAAAAAATTCTGGCATACGAAAGGCAAACTGCACTCAGTGGAGGGGACAAAATGAACCTTCTAATTGGCGTGTGAATGGAGCGTAATCACAGCAGTTACTGCAGTGTCTAATGGGCCCCCTTAAAGAATGGATTACTTCGATGGAATTTCACTCAAATCTTTCAAGTAATCTTCTTTTGTGCCAAACTTAATAACGGGACGTAATTTATACAAATAGGTAAAATAATTTAAAAAAATTTTAATGATAATGCAACTTAAATTCTTAATTTACATATGGCACATTACATTACATTTTACATTACGATATTTTTGATAAATATACATTGAATCTTAAAAACTATCAACAATTTTTTTGGAAAAATATTGAAACATCCGATTTTATATATTTATATATAATACAGTATACACTTAAAGAACCTTTTCACTAACCTTAAGAACATTTAAACATGTTTTAGGGTTAATTTAGATAATTTAGGCTTAATACTTCATAGAAAAAATTTTAAAAATAGATCACTGTTTAATACTAAGGCATAAGTAATGCAGTAAACTAAAGCATATGCATTTGTTGCCTAAATCCTATTTTTAGTTTATCATGAGGATGAGAACATGGCCTGCAAAAAAAAATACCTGTTAATCGTTGTCCTTTTACTGCCACACAGACGAAAGGCGCCAATTGCCGGGACACGCGAGATTGCCTCTGAACAAGGGCTCCGGTTGCATCAAAGGCCCAAAACTATGCAATTGCAGGCATTTTTATTCAAATCAAAAACAAAACAATGCGAAACAAAAACAGTTTTAAGCTTTTTCATCGCTTTGTGTCAGGCCATTTGAAAACGGAAACCTTTGTCATTATGTACCTACAGCAGAAATGTCAAAAGCAAAGACAAAAAACGCAAAAAGAATGCCGAAAAGGATGGCCCAAATGGGGTGGTGGCTGGGGCGGGGAAATGTTTTATATTTTTGCAACAAAACTCACTAATTTTTTTTTATGCGGAGACAGAAACACGAGAGCGCTGCAAAAAGTCAAGAAAAATGCTAAAAGCGAAAAGGCAACCCAGTGTGTGTTTTTGTGCAAGTGTGTTGGTGGGTAGGTGAAGGCGGAGTGTGGGTGAGTATCTGTGTGTGGGTGGCCTGGTGGAAAAGAAAAGATGGCTGCACTGACACAAAATCAGTGAAAACAGAGCAACAACCAACGACCAACAACTACAAGAACGGCAAACGGGAAACACAAACAAATGTCACTCAACAATTTTTATGAGTCTGACAAAAGTGAATTATACGAATGGACCCAGGACACCGCCGCCTCTTTTTCTAACGCAATTTATCTATGTTAAGCGACAACGGCGACCGAAGTCGGAGACCCGGATCCTTGCTCCTACCCGAACCCTCGCCCGGAACCGTAGTCTTAACCGGAGTCCGGAACCAGTGCTGGCCAAACAAAATGAGTTTGAGTAATGACAAGATTTTGTAATATTGAAATCGGTTGTAGCACCGATCGATTTTTGACAGATAAAAAAGTATCCCTGAAATGATTTTTAGGGGACCCAGAATATCAAGGGATGGATAAAGTATTTTCTAGTTTTCCAAAATTCTTAATCAGAATATTTTTTCCTTTTTGTTTTTATCAATAATGTTTTTTTATTATTCTGTGGCACATGGAACAAAAAATAATAACAAAATATATAACAAATTAATTATTTTTGTTGGTTTAGTTAACGGGTTAAATACAAACAAAAAAAACCATATTTCATTATTTTGAAAAATTTGTTTTCCACATTTTGTATAACTATTAAGTAGCTAAAGTGCCAGCACTGTCGCGAGTCTCCCCTCCCAATTGAAAAAGTGTTGAATTTCTGGTGCATTTTCTCGCCTTGTTTGTGTGCATTTAATTCAGCTTCTTTTTTGTTTGGAGGCAGCTGAGCAAATGAATTACAATACACAACTCCTTGGCCACAGATCCGAAAGCTTTGGCTCATAATTCTCACTTGTTGTTGCATAAGAATGGGTCAACTGGGCCTGACCCTTGCGTGTGTGGGTTGGCTTTTTATTTATGTTTTTAATTTCCTTTTCTTTCGATTGTGTTTCAGTTGGCCTGTCATATTTCTCTGCCCCTTTCGGCTTTGGCCAATTTCTCGGAGAGCTTTGTCAATGTCTGCATTTTGGGTTGGTCATTTTTTGGTTTATTGGCTGGAATTTGTTTCATGGAAAAATCACAGTTGCGGTTATATTGTATTTTATTTGGTTATTATTTCATCCAAAGATTAAGATATTTTTCTAGAGCCTAACCCATTTTTGCCTGCTCCCTAATCTTATTAGAGTTTCGAGCCAATTTAATTTAGATAATTGTAGTATGGCAGAACATAAACAAAATTATTGTTTTAATCCATTCGATGCTGATAATAATATGCAGTTTATTGTTTTTTGTTGCCCACATGGCAGGCTGCTTTTTGTAGTGATTAAATTGCAATATTTTTTGTATTCTTGGAGATCAACAAAAAAGGCTTTTCACAGTTTAATGGCTTTTATTTCTGCATCGAAACCCAAAGAGGCGTAAGCAATGACAGTTAAGCGCTGAGAATAAATGCAAATACTGCAATCGAAAGGGGCATTAAAACGTTCAAAGTGCGACAAATGACAGCCATGGGCAAATTAAAGCAGCTAACAATATAAGCCTTTGTCATAAAACTATATGGAAATAGTTGACAATTGCAGATGCATTTAATTGAAGGAAAAAGCGCGGAGGCGAAAAAACTGGTCCAGCCATTACGTCAATACGCGTACGTAATTCCATTGGAAGCTCGTCAGCAGGGACATTTTGCTGCTTTTGTTTTATAAACAACACATAAAATATTAATAAAGGCGACTCTGACATATGGCGGCCACGTGCTCGCCATATATCTTGATGTACACAATTTTTTAGTATCCTCCAGACTTGAGCCACTAATGTGGTGGGCCATATTCGGAGCGAGGAAACCTTTTAGGAGGTGCCCATTAAACTCGTCTCCGCTATGAAACAAAATGGCGCTGAGGACGCCCACCCTCGCTCACATATCGAGAATAACCGGCGGGTTATTACTAATCAACTCACGTTTTCGCTGCTCGTTTCAAAATGTATTTTGTGACGCCATTTTGAATTGAACCCGTGCTGAACGTCTGCCGGCGCCGTCTTATCACCCGGGGCTTATCAAATTCCAGCCCGACCTTAGCCGAAGGTATTGGAAGTGGGAGCAGGAGGTGGACGTCGAGGACGGGGACGAGCACAAGGACACTATTACGTTTCCCCTTAATAGTTCGCTGTCAGGCGCTGATTAAAACGAAGTTGACTTCAAGTACATCCGTCAGTTGCTCAGTCAAGTCACGCATTGGATTGTGTTCGTTTTGGAAGACGGCGCTCCCCTCGGCTCCCCTCGGTTTTATTTTATTTTTACATTTACTTGTCAGCTTTGTCTTTGCAGTGCATTCAATGCTATCTGTCAGCGGCATGCAAACTCGTTTGATTTACTTTTCGCTCTTAAAGAAATCAAACTTGAGCCCTAGACCGGCTTCCACAGGCATTTTCGGTGGGTGGAGCAGGGTTTATTAGTGCTGCACTGGCTGCGAAGGTTTTCCGCTTTTGTTTCACGTCACAAAGAAGCGCCGCAGGATATAGAGGGCAACAGTGGAGCGATTCGGGTCGTAAGTGGATTGTGGGTCATTAAAAATTACATTTCATTTATCATTAAATCCTCTGGAAGAAGGCAAGTTATCTAACCTTTTTACTAATATTTTATAATACTTAAACTTCGAAAAATATAATCTTCCTCTGGGAACCACCTATTTAATATTACCATACGAAAGGTGTATGCTGACTCCATATTTATTGAATTGTTAAAATACATTTTATGTACATAATGGCACTTTTTTTTTGTATTTGAATGTCCCCTTAATTTACCTCGAGCATGTCTCCCGATTTCTTCTTTGATGCCGGATAGGAATGCCTCCCAAGAAGATTTCGGAATGCGAATATGACATCCTCGCTGTCAAGCGACTTTATTATCTAGACTCCGGCGAGTCGGCCAGGCTGAACTGAGCTGTCAGAGGCAGGCGCATTCCCCTGTTGACTCTGCCACAATCGAAGGCCCGGGTCCGCATGCATATATGTGAATAAAGAATGTGTTTTACTTAATTCCTGGCCGAGCTGTCCACCTTTTTCGTGTCGAGTCGGCTGGAACAAAAGTATATCCGAAAGCTGAGATGCCACAATTGCGATTTAAGACTGCCGGCGCAAATAATTTCATTTGGTCACGTGTCATAAATACAGTTGGCAAGCCCCGGGCGAGCAGTGGCACGTTCTGCCGGCGATTTTCATGCACATATGCGGTGCGGTCGGGGGAGTGGAATCTAATTTTCCGCAGATTTCGCCATGTGCAGCAGGATTTTTGTGCCCAGACAATGACCTCTCTTATGGCCGGGATCCCGGAGTGCACTGGGCGGTGGCTTAGTTTCCGTGTCGCTTGGCTGGACACGGGATTGGCCCCGATGC
Organism: Drosophila biarmipes; assembly: GCF_025231255.1. Classification (NCBI taxonomy): domain Eukaryota; kingdom Metazoa; phylum Arthropoda; class Insecta; order Diptera; family Drosophilidae; genus Drosophila; species Drosophila biarmipes. The sequence goes on along the minus strand of NC_066616.1, from coordinate 6,557,258 downwards.
CACCTCGCCCGAATCTAATTTGCATGTCCGCCCCTCCTCTCAAAGGTCTCCCCGGTGACTTGGCCGGAATCGAATGGCCTGTCGATGCAGGGACCGTTTTGTGTTGCTGCCGGGCTCAAATGACGGCCCTGTCTTCGATGCATTAGCCCACAAAGTGTAGATACAGCTGCAGCCATAAAAGTTCCCAGCCAGGCGGACTTAAGTGCCCGGCGGTTTGACAGATTGAGCTAGTTTCGGCTTAATCGAGGGGATGTTCAAATGGATTGGCTGATATCGGTTCGCTCTCGAAACTCCGCATTTTGCCAAAACGTCTCAAAATCGTGGAGGATCTGACGCTTGCCAATGCTTAAGAACTATTTTATTTGATGGATTGCTTTGAATTTTGCTATTTAATCGGAGACCATGCAGGAGCCGTGTCCAAACCATTTATTAGATGCTAAATATTATTGCCTTATTTTAAACGTTTTCGTGGCGGCATTTATCATTGCCACCAGATCCTCTCTCACGCCTTTAGCCAGCCATAAATCTCTCCAGGCGGCATTGTCCTGCTGCTTTTGCCTTAGCTGCTGCGATGCAGCCTTTGAAATGCCAGTTCGAGTTGGCCCATAAGTGGCTTAAATGTTGAATTTCAAATACAATGCGAGGGGTGTGGGGACAGGAACGGGAATGGGGAGGGAAAAAGGAGAAAACTAAAACAGGACACATGGTCGGGCCGGATGAGGGCAGGACGGGCTGTTCGCATTGTGCCGAGTGCCAAGTTATGGGCCTGGCCTCCTCGCATCGCCATCGCCACCGCCGTGTGCCATGAATGTCCTTATAAATTGTCTGCAATGTTAAATGTTGCATGTGTCTGCCCCCAACAATCCCAACTCCCACACGGAGAAAAATACCTCGAAACCTGGTCACTCCTTCGGGTACTTAACTAGCCCAACTAAAGAAGTTTACTTTGGCAATCCGAAAACGATGTATTCGTTAGGTTACCAGCTGGAGATAAATGTTGGCTGCTTAAAAACTATCTATTCCATATTCATTTCTGATAAGTTAATCAGCCTTCTAAGTCAACTTAGCGGCTAAGAAGTATTTTTGCGCAACCTATGTAAGGCTTGTTAAAGCATTAGTTATACTTAGTTATATAATTGTAACGTACATGAAATGATCAAAGCATCCAACAAAAGACGCTTAATGGTACACACTGAATATTTTATGAGAATGTGAATGCAAACTATATGGTTTCAGTGCAGCCCCAACTGCCACTCCGTTGCCACTGCTTCGTGTGGGTTGCCTTTGACTTTGGCTGCAGTTTTGCCTGCAGCTCAGGAATTTATGGCGCTGCCTCTGGCAGACAAGGATACGTATGTGCTGGTGTGTGCCACTAATCAGCACACGTTTTAGTTCCCTGCCGTTGCAGGAAGTGGAAGTTGAAATTGTTAAAAGCAATAAAGCTAATAAGTGATGTGGCAAATGTGCGGCCTCGCTTTGGTTTCCCTGCGCCCGTGTCTGTGCGAAAGTGGGGCCATTTTCCATTCCCCACTCTGCATTGCTCCATGGAGCTGCACTCGCCATTCTGTTCACGTGTCCATCGCTAGTTTTCGAGTCCGTTCCCACTGCCAGCGGCACGGGAAATCAGCAATTAGTGGCAGACCTAACGCCCCAAGCCTGAGGTCCCGGCTGCCTCCGATTGCCAGGCACAGGAAAGTTCAAAATAGTAGCTGTTCAGCTAATATCAGAATCGTATGGTATTGTAGTTCGCTGGTTAATCTCAATTTATAGTACATATTTTTATAAAATATAAAGCTGCTGAATTGCAATAACATGTTCTATGAAGTAACTTTATATGACAGCTTTATATAAAAGTATTAATTCCGAATAAATGATTTTCATGGTTCGATGTTAATTTATTTTTATAAAACTAAGTTTTATAAGATACCAGCTTTGGATTTTCAAGCCCTAAACCAATTCTAGAAACTTGACTAAGAGTTTTGTTTATACAGATTTCCGCATACAGCAAAAATCTATTTTAAAAAAAGGAGTGCCTTAATTTCCAATTACAGCTATTGATTTCCCCGCCACTGTAGGTGTGTGATTGGATGCGAGTGTGCCTGGGGGTGTGTGTATGCAGGGTGGGCACGCATTTCCGTCAGCGCCAACTGTTTCTGGCCGCTCAGTGCACTTTGACTTGGCAGCCAGGACACTTGGAAGCCAGGACCAGCAGCAGGAGCAGAGCCAGCACCAGAATCAGATCCCTCCCTTCGCTGTTTGCCCGGATTTTGTGTGGCCTGCTCGTCCTGGGTCGTGTAATTTTATGACTAATTAGTCAGCTACTACGTCAAGTTGGTAACTACATAAAAACCGAAGCGACGACTCCGTTTAGCTTAAGTCCATTACAGGAGTGGGCGTCGATCGTTGGGCGTGGCCATTTATTTGCCTTGCTGCGCTTTTAATTGCTTGCCAGCAATTACTTCTGCCTTTTTATGGCATGTCTCGGCTGCCATTACAGCAGCAACAGCGGCAGCAGCAACATCTACGGGGCAGCAGCAGCAGCAACTGCAGCAGCCTCCGGTGTGTCTACAAAGTTGAGTTGCAGTTTTAGTTGGCTGCTGTCGGGCTGTTTTGTTTGGCTTTGTTTTATTTTGCCTTGCTTTTCTTTGTAGCCCGCTCCTCGCATTCTTTGTTCTTATTTGGCTTTGTGTAATTTTGCATCATAAAACACACAAAGCACAATGCAGGGACCAAGGAAGACGTTCCCCGTGCTGCTGTTTTTCTCCTCCTGCTTTGTGGTTGCCTAAAGCCGGCTTTAAGGTAGTTAAATCAAGCCCCCGGAGGGGGCAAACAAATCCGTACTGATGTCACCTTCTGTAATTAGGAAGTTCAGCCGTAGGTAGTGAGTAAGCGAGCGAGACGATATGAATAAATCAAGTGATTGACCAAGTAATTAAAGAAACTATAGAGCATTAAATGTTTCCCATTGTGGCGATAAGTCTATAAAATGTGACCATAATAATAGTGCATAAAAAAAATACAGGCAAATTTTATTATAATTTTAACGTCCTGAAATCATTCTACCAAAGAAGGGAAATCGCCACGTGGGTATCTCATAGTATGATTATTTGGAAAAAGTTTTGTGAGAAATCTAGCTAAGTAAAAAGATCTCACTATTGGTAAAATAATTAAAGAAACTATTATTTGTGCTAAACTAATGAAACTCTAAATTGAATTATTTGTCTTCCATTAATTTGTTGTCCTTTATTTATATTATTCAAATGAATTAAGGTCTCATTCTTGAGGTTTGCAACATTAATTTAATAAAAATCGGATAGAAAGGTAACAAGAAATATTGTTAATTTAACAAGTGACCAAGAGACGACAAATGACTTCCGCTGCCAAATGAGCCACTTCCGCTGCATGAACATCATTTGAGCAGGACCACGCCCAGCGACACCACCCCCGCCCTTCCTCCGCCAACAGAGGTCAAAGGAAACTTGCCCCATAGCCGTGGCGTGCTGAATTTAAAAATTCACTCCATACACGAGATCACGAGCAAGTCGAAAAAATTTAAATGACAAGCGACTAATGGGAATTGTCAACGGTTTCGCAGAGCAGGTGGTGCGAAAGTTTGCCACCTTTGGCCATCCTTTGCATCGAAAATCAGCTAACAACACAACAAATGGCTTCATTTATTTGCGTCTTTTGTGCGATGTTGCACGGAACTTCCTGCCACCAGGTGGAAGGCGAAGGCAGCTGAGGAAAATCCAGCAGGTGGGGATTGAGCTTGGGTTTTGAGTTTTTCGGGGGAGTCTGGCTTAGATCCGGCGCTCCCCAATCCGAAAGTGTGCAAAGTTTACTCTGGAAAGGTTGCCGCCTCCGAGCAGCGGCAACAAGAAGCGGAAAGAAACATAAACTATTTATATATAAGGGCAAGTTGCAGCTGCACTTTGCAGTGATTGAATGCCCAACGCCGACAGCCGTTAATGTGCTTGGGGTTTTTCATTGAGATAAACTTTTGGCCGGCCGGAAGAACCAGGGGAAACTCGCACTTTAAAGTTTTCCCCTTCTGCCAGCGGAGCTTCAAAGCTATTGCTTCGAGTTTTTCTCTTCCCTAGAGGACCATTTTTTGGAAAAAATTAAGCAATACGTTAGAATAACTAGCAATGCTTGACCTATTTTATATAGTGCTCGAAACTATAAATAATAAAGTTATCTCTTTGATAAAATATTTTTTTATTTTGTATTTGAAGACCGTTGTGCATTTTTGTGTAACATAGTCTATAGTATTTTCTAGGTAATTTGGTTGCGGTCCTCATTGACTTGATCATTACTTTGGAACATTTTAGAGCCAAGGCCCTTTTTCTTTGAGACCAAGTCGGAGGTCATGGTCATCCGCTTCATGTCCATCTCCTCCGCATTGACCCTCATGCAGATGTCTATAAATAGGCAGAGGTCGAGGTTCTTCATTTTCTTGGCCAACTCAAAGGCCTCGGCGAGGATTTCCTTTTCCTGTTCTATCTTTCCGAGAATGGCGTGGGCCTTGCATATAATGATCAGACTCAGGAAGCTCCAAATAATACTCTTACACTTGATGGCCTCTGTGGGGAACAGGGCTTTAAAACAAGCCTACTCTTCCGCTTCACTTACCCTCCAAGGACTTTCGGGCCATGGAGCAGGCCACATCAAATGAATTGAAATCCAGGTGCTCCTGAGCCAGTTCATGCAGAAGATAGGCGCGTTCTATGTGATACTCGGCAAACCGCATTCGATTCTCCAGACGGGCAACTTGTTTCCTAGAGAATAATGTACACGGTAAGAAACATAAAAAAATTAAATAGTTAATGAAATAATAACATACTTAAATTTCTCTGCCTTAGGGTCAGAGGTGGCCGATCTAGCAATATTCAGAGTATTCGGTTGCTTGAGCTTTGATTTTTTAATTTCCTGACTATTATTGAGGGGCAGCCTGAATAGTGTAAGGAGGCGTTGTCTACCCTGCAAGACGGTCATGTTGCTGGGAATTTTGTATTCATTAATGCGGGCTAGAGCCAGATAGTTGTAGACCTCATTAGTGAATTCAAACTTCCACGGCATAACGCGATGTGTCTTGATGGTGACATAGTCGCCCATGACCTCCTCAATAAACGTTGTCAGTTTCTGTGGAACAATATAAACCCCAATTTTCTAATTTTTTTGATTTCAATAGTCACTGACTTACATTTAGTTCCCCAACACGAATCAGCAGTCGAATACTACGCAGAATCTTGAACATATTTCGCCTCGTCTGGTATTGAATGCGATATAGGTTTTCCTCCTTCTGCTTGTGGTAGAACCCGTCACTGGGATACTTTTGCCGTTCCAGGGCGTACATGGGACACCGTGTATGCAGCATTTTCTAAAAATGACCAGCAATGATAGTCCCAACCCTACAGGGCTAATTAAAACGTCAAACTCAAACCGTTAGAGTGCGCTCCGCTTTGTAATTGCTTGCCATTAGTTTGCCCAAATACTCGGATGACTTTTGACAATGTTTGGGCTGCACATTGGGATCATCCCGTAGTCTCTTCAGGAAGGCCACATCCACCCAGCACTGGTTCAGGTACGACTGGTTATATATCTTGAAGTGCCTCTTTCGCCTGGCCACTTCCAGTGGTGAGAGATGCACTTCCTTAAGATTAAAATCATATTAATTAAGGTTTTTATGAAACTAATGTGGGGCTACCTCCTTTTCCGTTATGCTAACCACATCGCAATTATCTTTTATGTCCTTGGGCTGCTGTGACAGGCTGCCCATCATGCGATTTATTAGGCGCTGGACCGACATGGTGGTGTCTTCTGATAATGTGTCACGGAAGTTTTCGTTTAGCTGAAAGTTGATTAATTAATTTCACCTTTTTCTACGAGATAAACCAACAAGTTTGTATAATTTTTTAAAATCGGGATCTTTTGATGAGAGCATGAACCTTAAAATATTACCCTCTTTTTGTATGGATAAAAAATACATTTATCAGTGAGTTTTATCTATTTCTTTAACAGTTTCCTCCACGGTGAACCTACCACATTCAGGCGTTCGACAACGGGCGCTTTCTGAGCAGAGTCAAATTGCCTCAGGTGGCAATGCAGGTTTATTTTGGAGTTCTCCAGTCGATTCGACTCATACAAAGCGTTGCAGACTTCCAAGCTGACATTGCGATTATGAACTGGTGGCTTTCGGCTCCTCAACAAGTCTGGGTTTTGAGAAAATCAGAGGAGGTATAGCAGTCTGTAAGGCAAAAGTTACCTTCTGCCTTCTCGCAATCCTTTAGAGCCTCAGGTGCGAGACCCATGGACCTTTTCAGCTGGCTCCGGTGCATCAGAGCCTTTGCATTGAATGGGCACAGGTCCAGGACGTTATTGAAGTACCGGAGTCCATTTGCGTACCGCTGTTGGTTGAAGAAGTGGAGAGCCCAATCGGAATACATAGCGCCCTGGCGCTCTGGAGGGTACGCAATCGTCTCCCATGGCTGCAGATGCGGTTTCACTCCGGCAACGGGAGCCTGCAGACTTTCAGATGTGCTTATTGTGCTGGGCATTGTTAAATCGCAAAGGCTTATATGGGGAATAAGTCGCAACCAAACAAAAAGAAAGTAAAAACAACAAGTATAAAAAATGCGTGTTTAATGTGGATCAATTTTTGTATTTCTGACATTTTGAAGGGTGAATCAAGGGCCAAATTCCAGTTTTTTGAAAAAATTATTAATTTGCGCCGTTACCTCAACTTGAAAATTTGTCATCTATTAAATTTTACGAAAGAGGAAGTAAAATTGAAAAAATGGTATAAAATCACAATTGGATTTCAAGATATATTAGCTTCTCTTAATAGTTAATACTGCATTCTTTCTTGTCTCAATTGTTGAAGTGCACATGATATACACGTATGTAAAAGTAGCTTTGTTCTTTATGGACATACGAAAGAAGTAGCATACTACACAACGAAAATGTGTTAAGCCATTGGTATTAAATGTGTGCAACCTATAAGAGTATTCCCAGTAAATCCAGACATTTTGGTTGCATGCAGTTTTCACTTTTGCTAACAAAAACCACACCGAATATGAAAACAGTTTATTGAAACAGGCTTCTTCAGTACATGCCCATCTGAAATATTGATGATTTACATAGGGGAGATCTCTCAATCACCGAATAGCTTAATCGGTTTACGTCGTCGTGGAGTTGCTTTTGGAGTGCATATTGATGAACCTCTTTGGCGACATGTTCGAGTGCTGAATTATAAATTAAAATCCCAGCGGCAAAGCGGGCTCAGACCAGAGTGTTTGATGTTCAAATGGATGGAGGACTGGAACTGACAATGGAATTGTTCTGAGCTCTGAGATCCGTGTTCCGTGTGAGTTTTCAGCCAAAACGCCAAGCAACCCATACGGCCCGCAAACAAAATCAACAACTGGAAGAGCTACAAACTGCACTCGGCGTGGCCAAAGGGGCGTATACGTTATGTGGATTGACGTGAGGCGAGTGGAACCGAAGCAGCATCACCGTGCACTGACAAATGAGCACTAATCGCACTGCCGGTTCGTCGCTGTTTCTATATCCCTGAATCACTATTCCCTTTCTGTGTTTTTCCGCTTTTTGTGTGTCAACGGAACCGACTGGAAGGGGAAATAGCAGCGCATTTGCATTAAAGTCGCTTTGATTGGGCTCCCAGCAGGGATTTGGGGCACTTTTAGCTCGATTCTATCCGTCTGATCTTGCCCGTCGTGTGGTGGGCTTGGGATCCCCTCAATGGCGGTTGAGCAGGACTAAGTTGTTCAGGTTTAATTCAAAGGGCTTGGCTCAAATGAGTTGGGCTGCAGGCGGAGTCAATCATATTCTTTTGGCTCTAAATTGTTCCCTTGTGATTATGTGTTATACAAAATATTTTATGATATACTCACAGCAAAGGCTTTTTGATGAATATACCTAATATATAAAAAAATGATTTCCCTTCTTTCATTCCAGTGCAATGCAATACCAAAAATCTATGTGATAAGAAAGGCTGTTCAGTATCGCCGATTTCCCACTCAGATTTTTTAATGATAGGAATTTTTTTTGAAAATAATCCGGCAAAGTAACTAAGGGCTTACTAAAACATAATCAGAGTATTACGAGATCTGTTGCCGCAAACCGAGTCTCCTAGCGCAGAACAAAAAATGTTTTCTCAACCTTTGACCCAACTTAGTAGCACTAGAGGTCCTTTGAGGGGGTGGGATAGTGGAAAGTGGGCTGAGAGTGCAAAGTTGCGCAAACCGGGCTCTTATCCAATTAAGTCATAACTCAATATGTGCTGAGAGATATGCACTTGGCCATTACTTAGGCAAAAGGCAAAAATTTGCTCTAATAACTTTTGAGTTTGCGCTTTCTTCCGTCTTCTTTGCCGCCGCTTGCCAGGAAGATAATTTTCACACCAGAGCCATGTAATTTGCCCTTCTGGGGCGAAGTTTTTGGGAAGCAGATTTCAGTTTATGCCGAGCAACAGCTTCCCATCCTCGTCCCCGTGCACACCACATGCTCTATCCCCCGGTTCCAGGTCCCTTTTCCCTTTTATGGCACCAGCGAGACGCTGCCACAACTCATTTGGCATTGACCAGGATTGGACGTTGCCGCAGTCCTCCGTGACTGAGTCTACGGGCCGTGGTCTCCCCACTCTCCCAGCCACCCTGCCGCCCAACTGGATCCCCAGCCAGCGGCTTCATCCACATCCGTATCCCTCATCCATCTGCCGTTCAGAGAGCGCGCGCATAAATTATTCATTTGTAATGTGCAGCAACTCTGGACCTTAGTCCTGCACAGAGAGAAGCGAACCTTAAATCTGCCTGGCTTCATATGTTAACAAATAAAAATGCTATAATTTTTAATCTTTTAAATCAACATAGATAAATATCCATTAGGCTGTTCAATGTACTTTAGGGTGTTAAAAGCTATGCACTTATAAAAGATAGTCAGATTTCAGAAAGAATTTATTGTGCTTCTGAAGATTAAATTTATTGTTGCTTTCTTTTATGACACCTAAAATTTAATTTGCGAATTATTTTAAAAGCCTTGTAATATGTTTCGCACACTAATGTTATTTTTTGTGTTTTATTAACTTATTTCAAAAGAACTGAAAATTCTTTAGAAATCTGTAGGACTCTTTTTCTTTTTATAGCTCCAATATTTTCCCTCTGTGGACACCCGGTCCCAGGATCTGGAGTCCAGAGCCTCGGTCGAAGTTCTGTATGCACTTTTGGCACAGGATATGACACTGACACTCAGCGCCGGCGCTCGTCCTGCGTCAACAACTTCCTTGGCTGCTGCTGGCGTTTACTTTGGTTTGTAATTTCCTTCTGGAGCCGGGCCGTGGCTGAAAGAAACACAGCAAGAAATGGCACAGAAACACCAAGAAGTGCACGGGCACATGACGATTGCAGCTGGACCATCTCCTCCTGGACCCCCCGTGTCCCGAATGCCCATCCTCGTCCTCGTTCTTTTCTGGCTTACCGCTCTCCACCGGGGAACTGCTGCCGCCGCCGCTGCAGCAATTGCAAACTTAAAGTTTGCTCTCCTTTTTGTGTGTGTCAAAAGTTTCATTTGCGAATTGAAAAATTATTTCCAGCTGCATATACGTATGCAGAGTGTGTCATTTACAGGAGGGTCGGTCGGAATCTCTGAGCCCTGGCAGCGAAGCGAGCAGCCCAGCTCATTGACAGAATAGAAAGTTGTTGACTCGGTTTCCTTTCCAGCTGCCGAGCATAAGTTTTCAGTTTTCAGCCAGTAGGCGGCACTTTTAATTACACGCACACACGTGGCCCGGTTAAATTTTAATACTTTGTCTGGCTTGATCTCCTAAAACCATAAACAGTGGCGGAGCCCCACATGGAGGCACATTAATTAATTAAAAAAGCAATGGCAAAACCTAATGGAGTGAGGTTTAAGGCTTTAGCCAAACGTCGGAGCGGCGAAATGAATGCGTGGCTCAAGCATGCAAGCCTCTCACCTGGCTTAGTTGTGTCACCAAGGCAAAAGTTAATTGCCTCAGAATAAATTGTGAAGAGAGGTAACTAAATACAATGAATTTATAAACGCTTTAGGCCACTTTGTTTGTAACTCAGTTACGAATTTATCTAGTGTCTAGCCGCACGTAGCTGACCAACTCGAATTAGAATGTTCTAAAAATTATGAAATTATGTCAAACTAATAAATGAGATTTGCAAGCATTAAGTACATTGCAAGTTTTGGTGAACTTAATTATATTACTTTGAACCTCTACGCTTACCGTTTTGAAATAAAGTGAACTAAACATTGCTTTATAAAAAGCTTTAAAAACAAAATAGTAACTGGTAACAAAGGTAACGTAAACTGTTTCCATTTTTGAAGCTTTAAAACGCAATCTCAGCGGGTCATGGAAAATTCCGCTATAAAAGTTGTTTAAATTGTAATTTATTTATTTTTGCGTTAAATTTAATCGCTGCATCATTAACTTTTATCTGTCAATAACGGCAAGGATTTAACGCATAATTTTTTAAGCACCAGTACTTTGATTTGAAACGACTTTGTTGACTTCGCTTGACCACAAATTTGTCAACAGGCATGGCAACCACACCCACACACTCTCGCACACTAAAATCATGGCCAAAAGCCGCAGACACGCACGTGCCATGGAAAAGGCGGAAACGGAAATACGCCATGTGAGTGTGTGTGTGTGGGGCCTGTTTATTGACGTTTGCACAGTCTTTGGCAATTATTTAGTTACAGCTTGTTTATTTGCGTAGACGTAAAGAGGATATAAAACTTTGCTGGTTTTAATGTAAACGAAAAAAGGGACGGTTGCGAATTAGTTTGTGGCTCCAACGCAACTGCACCAAACGTTCCAGCGGATGCACATGGGAGTCAGATAAATGGAAACGGATGCTGGGTGACAGCTTCATGAAATTCTTTAATATAACATAATTAAAATAGCAAGCTTATTATAATCTGCCACACTTCTCTGCCCTGGCACTTACCGTTTAAACTGATTGCGGGAAGCCCCATTAAAAGGCCAACTAGAGGGGGATTTCGCCTGCACTTTGTTAGACTGAACAACCACCAACACTCGAAACTAAATTTCCCACTAAGCCAAGGTAACGAAAACAATATTATGGATATAAAAAATGTATACTTCTAAAATTACAGTTTTTATTTATTCTTAACATTTTTCCTATTTTTCTGCAACTGACTTAAACCTGTTTGTGCTTTTCCAAAAAACTTTTAAAATTTTTTCAGGTTTATGAGGTTTTCTTGTCTTGTTTTTTTGAGTGGGGTCGGCAAACAAGAGACTCTCTCTTAACTCATAACCATATCCAGTGCCCGCCTGCTTGTGACAGGACATTGCCTAATTAAAATGGCAAATCGTCAGCCACAAACAAGGACTTTGGCAACACTCGTCGCACGGCAACAAAAACAACAACACGGGAAGCATCACCAGCGAATTGAGATGCAAATTTATGCACCGCCTGGTCAAAAAACAGACCGAAAATGACCAAAAAACCCAAACCTCTTCGAACCCCCAAAACGAACCATCAAAATTATGCAGATACGCACATACGGACACATTTAGTGCAGATACATTGACACATCTGCGGGATTTTACACTGGCGTCCATGATGAATTTTCCGCACTGCATTTTAGCCAGATTGGAAATAAATTTAAATTTGATAAACGATTTGCTGGCCAACTTTTGGCTGCGCATTTGTCGCCCAGACGAAAATTGATTGGTTGGCTTGATATTTCGGAAACTTTTTGGGGCAAAAGTTTCGCCAACTTATGCGGTAATTAATTTCCATACTGCTTAGCCGGTCAATACTGCAGTTGGGTAACCAGTCGTTAACTCGGTCACTATGTAAATAGCAAGTTTGCACTCTTAGTAATCACTTTCGGTGTCATTAAGCCAGGCCTTTACCAAACAATTTAATTTGCAAGACCGGCAACTGTTGATTCAATTAAAAAAAGAATTGTATATACATACTTATAAAATAGCTTTAAGTAAGCATTAACATATTTATTTAATTTTAAGACCACTGTTTTGAATATAATTCAATATTAAAACATTAAAGTTTCTTGAAAGAATTCAGAACATAAAAACCGAGATGCCTGACTTTAACATCCCTAATCGATTTGAATTAATTATTTCCCTCTTTAGCCCTCCTGAAGTGTTGGCATGGTGTGTTTTTTCAGTGGGGATCAGGTTCCGTCAGATGCCACCCCGCTCCGACTGTGAAGCCACAGCAGCATGGGACCATCGACAGGCTCCGCGAAAACATCGCACTCGAGCGGCTTTCATGCCCCTGCCCAAGGGCCATTGAAGTCCTGCCAGTATCCTGGCATCGCTGTCCATGTGTTCGTCGAGGGTCCTACAGGGGCGACGCTCCTTCCTGTTTATAGTTGACTGACACTTGTCATACTCCGTGGCATGTTAAAATGGATGGCTCTACTCCGGACGAGCGGGGCACTGGCACTGCATTTTTAAAGAGGGACTGGGACGGCCAGACGATACATAAATTCGAATGCGAAGTGTCATGTCCCACACATAGATCATGATGTCCGACCTGCATGTGGGTTCAAGATACCACCGCCTGGCATTCTAGGCTCTCTTTCCCAGCTCCTAAAAGAGTCATTCTGTGGTTTGGCAATTAAGTCAATGTTAACGATGCCGACCCGGACGCCCACACAGACAACTAACCAGATTCGGATACAGATACAAACAGCACAGGCCGCAGTCGTTTTGGTGTGGAAAAATACGTTGGCAGCAATAATTAATTAGATACACAATAAATTACTCATATGCCAGTGGCAGCCCACAAGAGAAAAGAGACAAAACGAGTCCATTTTTTTCCAAAGGCTGGAAACGATGGAGCCGCAGGACTTGGAAACAATTTATGTAGAATTTTTAACCTCTGGGTATCCATCCCAGGTTATTCATTGCAGACACTCATAAGAGTAATCAAGCAACGTCAAGGATGCAGGCTTCCTTACTTCACTGGACGGGTAAAAATATCTGAAGAAGTATAAAAAGCCGTTCAAATAGGTATTATTTCTGAATATTCATTTCCCTATATACTTAATATCATATTTTTCATAGCAAAGTAATGAAAATATTTAAACAAGTCTAAAACCTAAAAACCTAAACACTTGAGTTGATTAAAGCAATACTCAGAGACCTGTTATTTTGTGTGATACAATTTATTTTAAACATATTTAAGAAGGCATTTGAAACGGAATTTTTTGCGTGTAGTAAGGTGACACACAAGTAAAGGAAACGGTGAGGCAACAGCTCAGAAATCACAGAGCTCAGAAGGGAGCGAAGGACGAAATAAAAACGGCACAGATTGCATGAGTTGGGGAAACACGACAACAGAAAGCGAGGCAACGGCAACAAGAACTATAATTTCCTAAAGGACTTAATTATTTTATAATAAGCACATGACGCCGGGGAAGGGCGGGGGCAGAGAGGTATTAGCCCGACTGCAGGACGACGAAGAGGACGAAAGGATGCCTCAGAAATGCAGCGCAAAAGTTGCTAAAGTTTTTCTCCACTCGACAATCGGTCAAAGGAGTGGAAGGAGGTAAATCGCCAGAGGGGCGGTGGAAGCCCCAGCATAAATAGTGAAAATATTACAGATTGTTGTTTTCTTTCTGCACGCTCTTCCAGCAACTCTGCAGCTTTGCTTTTTTAAATGAGTTTCTGGCTGAGTGAATCTGAGCAATTAATATTGATTTGCGAAAGTTGCTGCGGCTCTTAGTCAGCTTTTGGTTACGGGTTTTTGCCCAGGGCCAAGATTGAACCAAGCAAGCTGGAATGGAAAAAATAAACAAGTCCTGAATAGGGCTCCTAGGGTAGCAAGGAAAGCCCGAAAAATACAAAGCTTCCTCAGCGAAACTCGCTTCTAAACACTCTCCTCGTGTCTATTAGCTGCAAATTAAAGTTGGCTTTGTCTTATTTAATTAGCACTTGAGCCAGATCTCGATTAAAGCCCTATTTGCATAAACTTCAATCTCCCGTTTGAGGCTGAGGCGACGAAATTTCCATTCTAGGGCACTTGCCATAACATTAAGCCTGCATAAATTCGCATTACGCATACGCCCAGTGTGCTGGCGCCCTGTGGCAAACACGGACAAACATTTAAACACTTCAAAAACAATATAAATTCATTCAGAGCACGGTCGGCTGTATCCCCACTATAACCATAAGCAATAAAACACACAGACCACCACGCAGACATCGGATAGGCCAGGCCAACAATGCCGACAACAATGCCACCAACAATGCATAAATAAAGACCAATGCCAACAATTGATACTTTGGCCGAAGGAACAGGGCGAACGGCCATTGAACAATTTGTACGAATTTATATATGTGGCGAAGGGAGGAGGACGAGTGGGAGGTTGTCCCAAACAACGCACAACTAAACATTGAAACAAACATGCCGAAATACCCGGGGAGTCGGCGAATTTATCCCCGTTCACAGTGCAGCCCAGCACCTATTGCTTTAAAAAATCATATCTGCACTCCTCAAAAAAATATGTTTCCAAACATAAATGAATGACTATTATTAATTTAGAAATTCTGACCTTTTAAGCTTAAATCTTTCATTTTGTTCTGTTGATGTGAGGAATTGGGATCTAGATTATTTAAAACATATTTTTTCGAAAATATTTAAAGCCCTTTTTCCTAGACAGCACTGTGACCAGCATCACTCGCAGCTATATCTCCAGTTTTAGGCCCTGTTCCGAGCCCAACCTCAGCAAATTCATTTGAATTGCAAAACAAACACGAGAGCGTCGACGACATTGGGTATACTACTATATATATATTTAGCTGTTGGACGGCAGTCCAGCTAAACGAGCTTAATCATGTTGTAAATTTGCATAATTTGACGTCAGTGTGTGCGTGTGTGCGAGTCGTAAGGATCACCAGTGTCCCAGGAAGACAGCCAAATATATTGTGCACCCTCCACTATGTTACTTGGAATGCCCAACACCACTCCAATACCATTTTCGATATAAAAAACGGCTCAGAAAACTAATTCACTGCTTGCGTTCAAAATTGAACTTATTTTGGTTACCTTGGGGCTATTTTGTTAACATAAATAGTGAAATAACAAAAAAATTGCGAAACTATCACAATTTCTGCTTCTTATGCCGAGATAAGAGTATGAGGCCTAAACAAACTTTCCTTGGGTGAATGGACGAATAATTTTTCCCACGTGCCAATTTAGGATAATTCAATGTTTACTGCAAGAACCGTGAAACAAGAAAGGATTTTCTTATTAATTTTTGCTTTTTTATTGATATTAAGGGTCCCTTAAATAATTTCAAGCTACCGTGTTCAAATCAACTCAGGTTTACGTATTAAAAATAAACGGTAGGCTATGGTGTGAACAAAACCAGACTATCTCATCACATGCATATCTTTAAATCACAATTTAATTGTGGTAATTAGCTCTGCTTGAATAGCTTTTCCAGTTGACACTTCCTATAAATAATAGATTAAAGCCAGTTGGATTAGGAACTTTTTTCGCACTCGCACAGCTCTGCAGTCGTGCCGTCCCATTGCACAATCTCACTCCGAACTGTCGTATAAATGTGATTATATCGACCCAACGACCCACCGGGAACCGCCCTTTTTCCGCATTCGAGTTGTCAGACATTATGACAACTTAATTGAAGGTTATGCGTGACCACAGTCCGTTGGCAGGACATGCGTGGCTCCCAACACAAAGCTTAGTGCAGGGCACTGATCACGCATCCAATTGCATCAAATGCGATTGCACAATTAGAAAGCGGTTTACTCTAACAGTTTGCCAGCCATTTTATAAGAAGTTATGGATCGGGAAATAAAGTAAGATGGCTTAAATTGTGCGGAGAGGCTATAGATACGGGATATCCTTTGCAGAACCCTTTACAATAATTTGTAGCCCGTTAGACCTTACGACTTGCCATGGGAAATAGGTACGGCTAAATGAATTCTCCATGGCGAAACTAACAGTTGCGCCCTTAAAAGCTTGTCAGTTAATAGAAAACAAGTGACACCGCCTCCGGCCAGCTTCATAATTAAGTCTAAATGAACACGACGACCCCGGCCAAGGAACTGGCCGGGACGAGGAACTGTGGAAGGTGGCAGGGCGGAGTCCAGTTGAGTACATGCAAGTGTTTGCAGTTTAATGGAATTTTTAATTTCTGCCCCGCGCCGGAGCTTCTGCGCTGGGAATAGCTGACATTATTACAAATTTTTTACTTTTATTAAAAATGCAGAAAACATTAAAAGCGACACAAATTTGTAGCCCAAAAGTCGTGGCAGGGCAGCTGGAGCTCGAGCTGGAGCTGGAGCTGGAAAAGGGGTGGGATGATTACTTAAGTGGACATGGACATGGCCCCCAACCTCCTGCGAAGCTTCGGTAGCCAGTGCAGAAAGAGTTCCAGTAGAAAGACCAGGGCACTGGCCACCATGGCCAGCACGAGGGTGAAAAGTGCCGGGGCAAAGTGCTCCAGGTCCACCTCGACCTGCGAGGCCTTAAATAGGCTGCAATCCGGCCGAGGGACCATCCATTTCCTGTCGTTGTACTGCATTAGGCCACTAGCTCGGAGGTGGAGCAGGGCGTGGGCCAGGTGCTCCCTCCACGGCGATCCCTTGGGCATCACCGATCCCGAGTCGTACGGCGGGTTAAACATTATCTCCTGCAGGTCGCAGAACTCTTCCTCATCCATCCTGAGATCCAAGAGCAACCGGTACATCCTGTCGATAGCCGAATGGAATGCGAAGCCACCTTGGATGATCCTTTCCGCTCCCTGCTGTAGGGTTAGGATATTGTGCTCTCCGGACTTGCAGATTTTCTTGCCATACACATCCTTCACCAGCTGGTTACTGGTGTTGGTAAATATGGGAAAATTGTAGGATATGTTTTCCATGCCAATCGCCAGATTGCTATCATAGAGGGCCTGTAGGTTGACAATACTTCTCGAGCTGTCGGAGAGCAAGGAGCCCACTATAAAGGCGCCGTAGAACTGCATCAGCATAAAACTGAATATGCAGCTAAAGCTGATCAGCAGTCGAGTTGAAAATAACCGAAAGATCTCAGTGGCAGGACCCTGTTGCAGGTAGGTCTCCAGCATGGTAAACCAGACGAAGGATAGTCGGTTGTCCATGTGGGAAAGCCTCCTCTCCTGTCTCACGTGAACCAGTAGGAGCAGAGTGCTTCCAGTGACCAGAATCAGGACACACCACCACACCTGGTTGCTCAACGGCTCGAAGAATATGTTCCTGATGTGGCTGCGGCGCGGGTGGCGGAAGAGAAAGTGGATGCTGCGGAGGAGGACCCGTTCTGAGATTCGACCCAAGTCAAGTTCACTGTGATTACTCACCTCTGGGTGTGCAGCACCGCCGAGTACTGGACGTGGGCCTGTCTGTCCAGCACAAAGCGAATGGGGCACACGGCGAAGTCCGCCGCGCGACTCGTCATCTGACCCATCACTCCGGACCAACTGCCATTCTCCAGCAACTCGCCCCACTTGTCCGTGAAGCTGACGGCCAAGCTGCACAAAAAAAAAATATTGAGTCATATAATGTAAGAATATAGGAATATTGTATATTGCAGTTCGTTGAGCCATTCGTGCTTCATTTCAGTAACAATACCAGATATAACGAGATTTGAACATTAAAATGATATGGCTCTTTTTGCTTAACTTAGCTTTTTAATATCTTTATTGTCCTTTCATTTATCTAGAGTAACATTTTTAGTCACAAAATCCATTTTAGAAAGAAAGTTATAATGCAAAAGCCTAAATGAATTTAATTTCTTAGTAAACGAAAAAAATTTTCTAAAAAATGATGTCTACAGAAAAAATAACATTGAAGGTTTTTATTTCGAAGCCTTTTTGTGGGTAATGAAGAGATATAATTACAAGGCATTAGAGAAGATTTCTTCGCTGGGAAATTACCAATTTTGCATTTAATTTTTCAAAGTGTTGAAGCTGGTTAATTAGGGCCTTCTTCGATGCTAGTTTCATGGACCCACCTGAGATTGAACATGCGCTCAACGAGTTGAAACAACTGATAGGTCTTCCGCTGCATAGGGTCCAATTGTAGGAGCTGCTTATCGTCCGCCAGATAGTCCATGTCATCGAAGCCAGGGGGCTTCTCTGTCAGCTAGGGGAGAATTGTGGTAAGTGAAAGTCGAGGCGACTTTGGCACAAGGACAATTTTCCACCCACTGCAGTACTGCCCAAAAGAGTGACATTATGGAAGTTGCGCCGCCGAACTACCCAGGTGTTTTTAAAGCCATCAAGCAGCTGATAGCCTCCAGATATAGTCCATACTCCCTTCTTTTCAATGATCAGTGGCGTTGGCACTTTTTGACTGATTCTGTATACATCGTAGAGCAGCCAAGAGTCGCTTAAAATATTGATTTTAAGTGTTAGTTGTTAAAATAGTGGGTATGAAAACAAAATAGAATTGTTTTGCAGCATCTGCATATGTAATTTTAAGCTATGTTTAAGAGGTGTATACGAGATTAATTTTAAATCGTGCTGGGTTTCGTATTTTTCTGCTTGAAGTGGGTGAAGGCTCTGCCTCACTTGTCTTGGCCCCTCAGGGCCACTGTGATATCCGCATCAATGCCCATGCTGTAGCCACTCAAGTGCTGCTCAATCAGCTGCTCATCCTGCACAGACTCTCGGCCAGAGCCGAGAATGAACCAGGCCAGCGAGTTGTTAAAGTATCCGGCCGCGGAGGCCACCCCGAGCACCCGGCGCCTCACGAGGACATGCTCGAAATTCAGCACCAGGACCGCCGTTCGCGGAGACCCGTAGAACAAGAGATCCTCGAAATTCGCAGGCATTCCTGGCCGGTAAAATTGCACACGATAGTTGGCCAACAATTTCTGGTGGCATTCAATTTGCCAGTCGCCGTCAGCAGCCTCGCCGCGGACCACCAGGACCTGGCTCAAGTGCTCCGAACGCAAAAAGTCCTCGAAGGCCGCCAGCTCAAGGAAATTGGTATTTATGCTTTCAATTTGCAGCACGCGTAAAAATGCTGTTAAAATTATAAGAGCCCAAGAAATAACTTTCACTTGCAACTTAATCATTTTATATGGCCACTTTAGCACCGACTTCTCGCCCGGGAACTTGTGTTTGCTTTTTGCGGGGCTTCTGGCGGTTTTATAGGGTTTCATTTTCCCCTGCATGTGCATAATTTATTCACATTAATCATATCGGTGTGCTTGGACTCATGCAAATTGTGCGGTTGACAAGAAAATTGTTCCGAGGATGCATAATACGGTGATTACTTTGAGGGGAATTCCAGTAGTGTGCGAGTGCGGCACGAAATAATTAAAAGTAATTAAACAATTCCGCAAAGAGCTTCCACGCGGGTGAAGTTTTAAGTGGTAACGACTTATTAATAATAATACTATAGTTCTTTGGTATTGCATTTTTATTTATTTATTTAGTATTTAGTCTTTAATTAAGCTGACATTTTGAATGTATATATCTAAAAGACCTGTGTATATTTTTGCTCCTCTTAGACTTAAGATCAATCTTACAATACAAAATTATCCTATATTCTTTTAAAGAAAAACTCCTTTACCCCTGCTTCTTTATTTAAGTTGACATTTTGAATGTATAGATCTAAAAGACCTGTGTAAACAGTGTAAAAGACTTAAGATCAATCTTATGTTACACAATTATATTCTATATATATATTATATTCTTTGTTAAATTCTGCAGCATTTCTGTAGTTTTAAAGAAAAACTCTTATATCCCTGCTTCTTTATGCAAAGGTAACTTAGTGGCCATTGACCGGACTCATTCGCCGCACCGATCAAGGCTCCATCGACTTCGCGCTGGCCCCGATTCGAGGTGCACCTCGCAGGAAGTGGGCTGCTGCCCTGATGCTATACCAAAAATCCAATAACTAGACGCAACATTAAGCAGGACAAAGCTGGTGGCATTAGCGTGACATTATCCGACTGCAGCCAAGAAGCTACGAGGAACGACAAAAACGCGTGTTAGCATCCACGGAAACGGAGCCAAGGACCTTGGCGTGCGTCCCCCGAGAAGGGTCCTGTGTGGAGTTGGTTTCGCCGGGCTTTGGGAGAGTGTGGCACAGAAAATGTTGCGAAACTTGAAAGCAAATCCTGCAGCTTGCAACTTAATTTCATGGCACGCGGCATGCAACTCGCAGGCAACTTCATTCGGGCAATTTGCTTCACGACAGCTTGCCACGTGCCAAAAGGGGGGAAAGGAGGAGATAAGATGGCCGAAATGGGGGCGAGATAGAGTCCTGCACGGACTTTAAGACTGCTCCGAAATTAAAAGGAATTACATTCAATTTGTTGACATTTTTGCGGATGCTCGCGGATGCGGATGCGGATGGGGAAGCAGCCCCCTTTGTCTTTGGCATCCCTTTGTGCCCTGCCTAGCTGCCTTTCGCCGGTAATGACAAAAAGCATTTTGTGCAAGGCCACATGCAAATGAGCAGCTGAAAACTGAAACAGCGCCAGGAAGAACAAGGCCATTCAAATGTATTCATTGCGAGCAGGGGAAATTCGCTGGCGTTTTATCGCAAGATTTCCATCGAATACGCGGGTTGCCTGCGAAAAATTTCGAGAGCACGGAAACTCAGTCTCCACATACGCAGGGGGTGACAAAAACAAGTGCGCATACGCCCTGTTGCAAGCCAGCGGAACGTTCAAAAATGTCTTTTTAAATTCGGTGCTTATATTGTGCACTGTCTCTCCTTCTTCTTCCTTGACATTTTCCCACACATGGCAGACGTTTTCGCATTTGCAAATGCGCAGGTCTACGTGTGAAAATTTCATTAAGTATTTCAAATGAAAATATTATGTGTGCTGTGGCCATACTAAACATTTATATAAATGACGCGGGTAAATTTTGGTTTAATTTCTGTACCTCACAAGTTGCGATAGGGAATTTATGTACCTTTAAACTATCAAGTTTTCAACTTTTATATAATTGCCTTCACTGATATTCAGAATATTTAATATAGTATTCCTTATAAGTCTCGCTTTCCTTTAAATTCTGAGCACGGTCTTTATTTTCTTCAATTATTGGAGTGCTCTGCTCATTACATAGCGATGTGAAGGAGCAGAACAAAATAAACAACAAAACATTTTAATTAATTTTGCTCCCGAAGCTGGGGATATTATTATTATTAAATATAATTTCTTTAAAATTACAAATTCTTCGTTCTCAGTCGTATTTTTGTTGATAATTATTTTTACGTTCCAACTGCGGGGGATTTTAATTGTAGGTAAGTATGCTGGGAACCGGAAAAACTTGTCCGTGGGCCAAATAAAAGCAGCCAACAAAAAAGGAAGCGAAAATCCCCGGCAGCCACGGGACGAAACTCGAAATAAGTCCCTCGAAATAACGACAATAATATGGGACTCTTACTTTTCGGCCTGCAGCGGTTGGAATGTTAAATAAAAACTGTGAAAATTGTAAAATTTAAAGAATAATAGTATGGTTTTCCCAATTATATCCAGATGAACGTCAGTTCTTTAATAAACACTGCGTTGTCAATGCCAGTTTTCTTAATAAATGAACTCATAATTAAGGAAATGCATGGACAATTTCTGACATTCATTCCAAACTCAATGGTGCTTAAATTATTTGGTACACTATTCCCTAATTTTGTTACTTCGTTGACTTTTCTATTTTCTCTCCTTTCTCCCACTGAAAGTTGCTGCCATTGTTAGTTCCACACTTCATAGCCGTTTAATGTTGGCGCGAACCGTTTTATTTGCCAACAGCAATGGGTGAAAATTCTCCTTGCAGCTGGGACTGGGCCGCATAAAGTCAACTCATTATGAAATTACTGCTAGAAACTAAGCTGCCCGAAGAGGAAAGAATAGAAAGCCGGGGAGAAGAATGACTGGCAGCGGAGAAAGCCGGCAAGGAAAACAAATTAAATTTAATCGATTTGTGAAAAGCTGCCAGACAACAACCACTGCGGAGAGCAGGCCGGGGAAGTGAAGTGAAGTGGAGGGATGTGCCGGATCCGGACGGGTTGCATGGTAAATTAAGTGAGGGCGTGTCCGCACTCCAGACTGCGGGCGGAGAAAGTCCAGAGCCGGAATCAGAAGCAGAAGCCCAGCGAGTAGCTCTTGGCCACTTGTCGACTCTAAGCGCATTCTAAACAAATTAAAATTCAATTAAAAAGATGAAATGCCATTTCAGGGCATGAAAATGCACGCGGAAGTGGGGTTTACTTCCAATAAACATTGCAGGGTTTCTTGGTGTCGGGAAATTGTAGTCAATTTCATTTAATTTTGCGGCAACACGTTGACGATTACACCGTAAAAAATGTAATACTTCTCTCTACAGAGCCCAAAATTTAAAATCGCATTTCTGCAATTTTTATTTCCTGTGTAAAGTAATACCCGCTGCATTCGCGGACACTAATGGTTCGCCCGTCACTCGAGTGGGACTCGAGCATCATTTCCAATTACGAGGCCTCAATGCAGACGGCTTAGTGGCTGTCTCCGGCCAAGAATGTCCGCGGATGATTTTTGGTTGTCCCCTCATCAGCGGCAGTCCCTTTGGCTGGTCAGGGTCATCGATGTGCCAGCTCTCATTACGGCCACTTCTGCGGCCTTTGGCGGGCTTAGCCGCCAACTCCCATTTTCCCGGCTGTCTCGTCGTCCGTGGGCCGCATTAAAATCGGCGTCCCTCTCAGTTCACGCCATTACCCATCCTCATTCCCGATTCCCCTTGGCCGGGACATCCGGAGGTTCTTTTTGTGCGTCCCGGCTCGGTTCGATTTGGCTTAATGGCCGGGAGCATGTTGTCCCTGCCGGTGCCATAATGAATTGGCCGCGGACCAGCCTTGGTGCTTCTGGTCGAATCAGTTAGCTCAAAAGTCCACAAATTATCCCAAGATTTTACGCTGATTAACATGTGAAGGATGAAGGCTGTGAAAGAGTGCATAAGATGATTTTTCCTTCTCCATTTTTTGTGTCACTTTCGATTCCATTGCCACTTTAAATATTTATACTATAATTAGTTAACATTTTTTAAATGTCCTTTTTTATTGTTTTCGATTATTTTGTATATTTTCTTTGAAATATGTAGTTATTTTAAGCAATTTAAAAATTAACTTCTTCAAAAATTAAATGTTCCTTTCTGTGCTAAAGTAACTACTAAATGTACACTTAAACAAACAGTGAATCTAATTGGTGGCCGAAATTGGTTACCCACAACTCAATGTAAAGACAACATAAAAACCTTTCTAGCCAACCAACCTGGACAACCAAGCCTTCTTTTGATTCCCGAAGAATTCTCCGATTTAAATTTGTAATCAAAGGCTATTTAAGTTAAGCTGTCAAGAGTTGGGTCCCACTAGTATCCTGGGTTTATCTACAAGTGCAAATATTTATTAATCATTTCTCAACTGGGGTGAATCCCAATCCAAGTGGATGGGCAATGGCCGTGGCATGCTGACATATCTCCAGCTCAATGGCCACTCCAGGCATCGATCTGCAAATCATCTTTGCTCCAATTAAAGCCAGGTCGTCGGGTCACTTGACGCAATTAAAGGGCTTGACAGTCACCGCAAGAGGAATCGCCCGACCCTCGGATCCGACAATAAAGGAGCTTAATTTAAAATTTAAACCCTTTTTGCTGGAGGCGGCGACCGCAACGTTTCCTGTGTCCCAGTCCTCGGTCCTCAGACCCGACCCAGGATGGACTGATGAAAAAAATATTTTTTCCCCTTCCGGCTGCGGAGGTTTGGTGGAGGACGATCAAGGAGCAGGAGCTGCAGCCAGAACGACAGCAGGGCAAATAATTTTTACAAATTATACGCTCACATGCCAACTGCGAAAGGAAAGACAAACAGAAATCGAGGAGGCAAAAAATTATATGAAACGGGGAGGGGCGAGCGGGATTGGGGGAAGTCGGGCGATATCCTTGGAGAAAAGGCAATAACAAGTCGGTCCGATGATTGGGTCCGCTGCCGGACTCCGACTCGATTGACTGCACCAATAATAACTTCAAACAATGGCCGGCCAAGTAGTTTCCCCTTTGCCGGTGCTTTTTGCCGGTTCCGCAGCCGGCCATGTTTGTTTAATTTTTGCCACCGCTGCGCCTGACTCTCTTTATTTTTTCGTTGATTTGGTAGGAAACGAAATTTCAACCAGAAGCCAGACCGTTTCTAAGAAATGCAGATCAATAAACCAATTGATTTTACATTTGAAAGTGAAAAAATACCAAATTGTTGGTGTCCTTAAAAAAAAATGTTGTTAAATATGTTAAACACAGACTGGAATAAAACATGTTGTTTAATATATTCTATTTTAATATGAACAAACGTTTATCTCTTATTATATTGAAAAAATAATAATATAATTTTACATGTTGTGTTAAGGGATCACTATCATAAAATGGATAATACATTTTTTACAACTAAATTCTTATTTTTTAGTTTTCCTAATTCCTTTTTTCCTAATTTTATAAAGATCCAGGGCATTTACAATTCGACTCAGAACGTAGGTCTTATAATTTCCTTAAATTTTTTTGCTACCTCCGCTGATGGCTGATGCCTTCGCTGCAATTGTTCCAATCGGCCGCCAACTGTTCGTTTCCGCTTTTGTTTTTCGCCCGGGCTTTTCTTCTACTTGGGCAGCAAACAGGCTTCAAATTGAACGGAAGCTGGCCACGAGTTATGCCCCGCTAGTTGGCCCTGCCGCCCACTTCCTCCGCCCGTCCAGCCACCACCCCTGTTCATCTCCCGGCCAAGGCCGAGGCGGAGGCATTGTTCCATGTCGTGACTCCTTCGGCTTTCCAGCATCTTTTGTTGTCCTCCGGGGCAGGCGGGGATGGGCGGTGGAGGAGCTCCGGTGCCGCCCTTTTGTCGCTGCGCTTCCGCTAACCTTTTTTTGTTCCCCGCCTTTATTTTTTTTGCCGGCCCAATTTTTCCTGCTGCGCTGCTCAGTTTGATTTGCGCCGATTTCTTTTCATGCCAGTGTCCTTTAAAGCCCGATCCGTGCTCTGCCTTTCCATCAATTTGATTTTGTTAGTTTCCATTTCATTGAATTCTCACATATCCGCATCCGCACTCGCATCCAGCTAGTTGGCGAAACTGTGCCATTAGTTGGCGTTGTCCCTGCTTTTCCTTTTTATTATTACTTTGCACTCGGAGAAACTGTAGTGTCCTGATATGCCAGCATCTCTGATTTTATTATCTATTCGTTATACAAATATATATACATTTTAATATAAATGCTACTTTATAATGCCCAAAACTTTAGCTGAGAGGTAACATATACATAAATTAATACGAAATACTTATTTTAAAGTTAATTTCTAATTTTATCTTTTTAAAATTTTTTTCCAGTGCCTTCTATTCTGTTCTATTGCGCCGCCGCCTTTTTTGTTGCTGCATTGTCTGCGCGTTGTCGTGTTATCCTGCTGCCAACAACAAAAGGGTTTCGGCCATAAAATAACCAATTTGCATAGTTTAGTTAGTTGGACGCTTCCGCCTGTGACACTTTTTCAGCGGGCCAGCGGAGGGTTAAAGGGGCGTGGGCGTGGCACGTAACCCGGAGGCGGGTCGGCCTATCCCCGGCCGTCCTTTGCTGGCCATAATTGATGACTGTTGGTAGCGAACAACAACAGGAAGAGCCAAAGCAATGACGAATTTTAAATTGCTTCTTTTTTGGTGTATAGATTCCGCATTGAAGTTAATGGAAAAAAGTTGGTGATAAAAATTGATTGCACACTCCTCGAGAATGTGCTTGTCAGCAAAAATATTTTGACTTTAAGCCGCTTAATTTGAAGTACTTGATTAACTTTGAAAAGGCTTATAACCAATTTAGAGTTAATTATATATTGTTAATGCAGTGTTTTTTGATTCTACAGTAAAGCTTTAAAAAAAACTTGTTTAAATTAAATAAATACTTATTTCTATGAAGTCAAACATTTCTGCACGGCAATATGATTTGAATATTAATTTATATCATTTTTTTAATGCTGTAAAATTTAAGGAAGTTTCGCTGTATTACCCGTTTTTTTTTCTGATTCCAAGTGCTTCCTTAATCAAATCAATTTGATTTTAATGTACTTAACTGCACGGTTATGAATTAGTATACATCAACAAAAAACTGGCACTCAATCATAATTTTTTCGAAGAGTGATTTGTGCTTCTTTTGCTATCAATAAATAATTTTATCAGTAAATTACTTACTGATTAATTGTTATAAATATGTAAATTGCATTGTTAAATGGAATTGAATGATGCAGCCATAATTCCGACCTTTTTCATTGCAGTTTTTCAGAAGCGAACTCCCAGGCAGTTCTTGAATTCCCTCGTAAAGAAAAACACTCGAAAACTGTTTGGGCGTGACCTGCGGCAGCTGCCAAAGCCCGACTGCAGACCATTCAATTTTCCCACTCTCCCTGAGGTCACTGGCTGCCAACAATTTTCATAATCATTTAACGGTTTCGCGGCTGGAAAATGGGGGCGGGGTCGGGCGGTTCAGGGCCACCCTCAATGGCCATTAAGTTCATCGAAGAACGTTCGAAGAGGTCGTACTTGAAATGTGGCTGCAGGCCTCTTTGGCACACTTGAAATCAAAATCGGCGAGAAATTCAGGCCGCCACAGAAAAATAACCATGACCCTAAAGTTAGATTTGTTGTAATAATTACCAATATAATAAATAATAAATGAGTTTCTCAGATTTATAGGCTTAAATTGAATACCTTCTTATCAATTTTATAGATTTCACAAGGATTTAGGCATAGCCAGAATGAATACATATACATATAAATTTGTTATTTTGGTCCCATTTCGCTCCAAAATATCATAAGAATTCCATTCTATTGAATTTCGTTGGAAATAAATTGACGTCGGCAGGCTTGTAATCCTGCGATACTCTCAATAAAAATAAACATTTTGCGAAATCGGAAACATTTTGATTCATTTGTTTCTGGTGACTTAAAGTAAATGCCCTAACTTAATTTCAGTGAGGTTTTTGTTCCAGTGCACTTCGCCCCGGCGCCCACCTTTGCCCTTTTTTGGCGCTCACAGACCGCACACTCGACTCAACAAGGTGGCGACTTCCACCTGCTTCTGGCCTAATGCCGCTTGGAGCCGGGGCGACTTGGCCACTTGAGAGTCAGTCGACCAGGAAACGCGGAAATGGCACTGAGCATCATCGCCGTCTTGGCCCGGCCAGAAGTTTGAAGAAGTTTAAAGCACTCGAGACACTTTGGCAACTTTCTTCTTGGGTGCAAAATGGGGGGCAACGAGGAACTGAGGAACCGAGGACCCGAGGCCCGAGGGTTTATCAAACTAACGACCTTTGTTGATGAGTGGTCGCCGGGCAAGGGGGCTTATTGATTTTCCAGCCAGGAAACTGAAAGCTGAAAACTGACGGGCGGCTGGGAACTGCATCTGCATAATTGGCAATGAGTTATGCAGAATCAATGGATCGCTCAGAGGACTGACACATTAGACGCTCGGCGGCGATAAGCTCGGCAAATAAATGGAATGAAACTGCACTTAACGTCAACACGATTGACAGCTCGGAGGTCGGAGGTCGAGGAGCGAGAAGCTGTTTAAACTCTTAAAACGCTTTTTCCCGCTACGTTACACACCGAAATCAGCATCGAGAATGAAACGGGCCGGGCTCACGTCCTCCATTTTCCAGGCTCCTCTCGCTCACTCTTAGTTTTCCGCTCCCTTTTTATAACAAATTGGATTTGGGAAAAATCGCTCACCTTTCATTTCACCTGGATTAATGGCGCCGAGGCGAGCGATGAGTCTCCCGCGCACACAATGGCAGAGTGTCGACGGCTAAGTGGTGGGTTCCAGCGCTTTACACCTGGCAAAATAACAAAGGACCGTCAAATATGTATAGTTCAAGTCTGGGGATTTCGGTTGAATGTAGATTAATACCTTATTAGACTTTAAGTTTAGATAAAGTCATCAAACAGTACAACCTGAATCGAATATCTAGCTCCAGAAGCAATTGCATGTAAATATTATAGTCCATTTCTTCAAGAAAAACCAATTTGTATTTATAATCCTTTAAAATCTCTCACCTCCTTATCTGGAGAATTGAACTTATGTCTTGAAATGGTGGATAAAGCTATAATTTGGTGCAATACCTTACACACAATAGAACATATTATTTTAATTTATAATACCATGCTTTGTATTAACCGCTTTATATTTTATGTAAGTTCTTCAAATTGTTGGATGTCTGTTTTCCCTGTGTAACAGATTTTGCCAGCAGTGGTCCTGAAAAATACTTTTCTTCGCATTTTTTTAGCCAAATGGACTCGCTGGGATTTTGCACGCTGATTGGGCGGGCTGCCAGTTTGGACACCTGTAATACGATGAATAAATTAAGTGGTTAAGTTAAAGTAATTGAAAAGCGATTAAGTTGGATACACTTGTTCTGCGTTGATGGCCGGGAACGCAGATTGGATTTCTTTGTCTGGACTGCAGTTATTTTTAGCATGCTAGGATGCAGACTGGTAACAAAAGCCAGACACTAAGCTCTTCCCAAGCTTACGACATCTGGATACACCAAACAAACTCCTACTCAAAACACACAAAAGATGTGGAGTGCCTTAAATAGAAATATGAAAATGTGTCTCCATCGTTCCAACTCAATAACATAATTGTTGCCATTTGCGTCTTGGCTCCATTATGTGCCCACGTTTTCACCGCTTTTCGCGAGCATATCTGATTACTCCTACACAATGGCCAATATTTTGGCTGAATATCTTCCGCCTTCTGTGTATCAGTGCAGTCCATGCTAATGGTCTATAACCCACCCTGTCGCCGAACTTCCGTCATTGTTGTCAGCATTATTTGCATATTGTGCGCAGAATTTACTCTCCCCATTCAGACAATCGCACTGCAAGTGGGTGTCCTGACTAGAACAAGGATAAGAAAGGCAGCACTGCGAGTAAATCTGATTTCCTACTTCAAAGGAAAAGAATGCGTTCAAAAATTGACAAAAGAATTTTAAAACAATAAATACCCGCCGTTGTACAAATATGTAACTAAATAGCTTATTCCTCATTGTTATTTGAAATTCATTTTCCTTACTTCAACTCTCAGTGTTTTACATTTTTTCTCTGAGCAGCAACCAAGAAAAAATGCCGGGATAGAGAAAATATGGGCCAACAAATTTAGCCGACCGTTTGGGGGCGGCACTCGCAATATCACACTCCCTTTCCCCGATTTCTTCGGCGTTTTCATTTCGATGGGGCCACAATAAACTTTGCCTAACTCTTTATACCTTTTCCTCCGAACGAAGTGAACTGAAATAGAAAAACGCATAAATAAGCAACACAAAAAGCGAAATTTGCCAATAAACGGGGAGAAAAAGTTTTCTAAAGGCAGACACCGAAATCGCTTGAGTTGCCATTTAATTTTTACATATTTCTGCTCAATTGTTGCATAATCAAGGCATTAAAAGAAACGCTTACACCATTTAGCCTTCTTTTTCCACACTTTCCCCACGATTGCCCCCCAATAGGCAACATCAAAGTCTGGCATAAACATTCCTTTCTCCATTGTTTTGTTTGTGTATTCAGTTTTGTGTTACAGGTGATTGCATTTGCCTTCCGTTTGTTCCCTCTTCTGTTTGTTTAGGTAACAATATATTGGCTTGCTGAGGCCGAGAAAGGGAAACGGGCTAGGGATTACTTGGGGCGCGGAAAAAGGGAAAGTCAGTGCGAAGTTTTCCTCGGAAGGGGTTACGCGGATTTGGCTGACAAATATTTGAGGGAAACATGAAAATTTAATGGTTTACGTGATAGATTTAACAACCAATTTGGACCAAGGCTGGGATATTTGGGGAAACAATAAGGTTCGGACAAAAAATTTGTATTCTAAAATATATACTTTTATATAAGAGTTATTGTACCATGTTCCTTTTAAAATATTTATTATTAATTATATGTTCTTGTAATGATATATATTACAATAATAAATAATAAATAAGTTATGACTCGATACCAGTTCTTTTTCGTATATGAATGTAACACAATTTATTAATTTAACTTGATAAATTTTGATGCAAATTACGAGAATTTAAAAGGATTCGTTTTCAATTTGTAACACAGTTTCTGCAAAATCAATCAGCTCCCTTCCGTACACCTTTGGCAAGCGCCCACATCGAACAGCAGTGTTAAAGTTTGCAATACATTACCTTGGCTTACTCCATTGCACGTATAGATTGCTTGGCCCACAGATGCAATCGAAATTAAACCCACAACGAAAAGTAAATAAATTTTACAAAATGGAATGCTGAAATTATTTCCTCAGGTCGTTCAGCACACACTGCCGCGCCAAACGATAAATTGCTAGTGCAATGTTAGCAATTGCTGTTAGCCATTACGTATCCGCCGCGTTGCAGCAAAACAAGCAGCAGCGGCAGCAGCAGCAGCATCGCAAAAAACACACTTGATTGATGAAAAACCTTTGCGAAATGTCAATCCAACATAATTGAGTCATGTGCTGCCTGTCCCACCCGCAAAAAGCCGGCAAAGGGAAACGTGAAAAGTGGCAGCTGCAAATAAAAAGTGGCAGAGTGAAACGCGTGTGCGGGGTCGCCGCGGCACGGCTATCAATGTACTTTGCGAGTGAGCACTGTACCAGCCACACGGCGTTGGCCAAAACCATCATTACCATCGCCATACGTCGCGACAGCCGCAGCTTAAAGTCACTCAGGTGCAGTGGCCAAGGCGAAATGCACATTACATTGCCTTCTGTTCGACTGCGTCAGCGATGCTCCGGAGAGTCACGAGATTTCGGAGGGGATTTGGGATGCGAGC
Source organism: Drosophila biarmipes (assembly GCF_025231255.1). Taxonomy (NCBI): domain Eukaryota; kingdom Metazoa; phylum Arthropoda; class Insecta; order Diptera; family Drosophilidae; genus Drosophila; species Drosophila biarmipes. Next base: position 6,526,414 of record NC_066616.1, on the reverse strand, counting down.
GAGTCCGAATAGAGTGGAACTGCTGTAAAGTCCACTTTATACCTTTACTAAGGGGAGAGAAAGAAAGTAAAACGATTCTAAAAGCAGTACTTCTTATTGAATTTCCAGGGTCTTGCGATAAATTGTTTGTATTCACTAGCTATAGGCTTATTTCTGTTTTGAAAACTAGAGCCGAAAGGTCACAATACTGTTTTGATCAAATACATATGTATCAAATAAATACTTGAACATATTAACTATTTGATAACTATTTGATTATTATGAAATAAAAAGAAAACAGTAAATAACCATGGATATGTGCCATTAAATACATTTAACAAAATTGTGATTGGAGTATCTTATTATAATATCTTATCTTTCGCTAGAGCTACAACATTTCGTTATTTCCACTTTCAAGATATAACTTCCACAACCTTAAATTGTAAATAATTAAAATTATAAAATACACAATTAAACTATGAACTAGCTGTGAATTTAAAATCCACACATCGACGTTGCAGCATCACGCGGCCATACCAGAGCTGTAATGGCAAGAAAATTAATGCCGGCAAGTAAATGCTGCTGACTACAGTCCCTCGACGGCCAGCAGAACGATATACTTGACGACGATGATGGCAGGGCGATGGAACCAATGAAGGAAATCCAGGAGAGCCCCTCCTCGGCCACCTGCAATAGACCGCAGAACAAGTGGCAGCCAAAGTCGTTTCGAGTAAGTGTGACAAAATATAAATCTTTGCCTCCACGTCCACAGTGGTACTTTGGGGTGTGTGGATGTGTGGCAAAGTAACCTGAACACATAAGCTGCAGTTGGTCAGGGCGCTCGTTAAACTGGACAGCCCTGCCGCTCCGATGCTCCGCAGCAGGACTCGCTGATGTTGCTGCTGTTGCCGCTGTTGCAGCCGAAGGACCAACATCCTGGCGACCGCATCAGCTGCAGCTGTTTACGACCTACGCCAAGAGAGTTCAGCTGAGGGCTCTCATTTGCGGCTGGTCGAGGGGATGTTTTTGGGGCACGGCACTTGTCGACTCTGCCACTGTGTCTCTCAGGGGCGGAAAATTCCCCGACTTTCTTGGGCTCAGGAACAAATTTACAGGGAAATATAGATCGAAATTTAGAAAAAGTTAAGTTTCGATAAGGAGTTGTGGGGTATTTGTAACGCTTTTAAATCATATCTATATTAATAAATATTATAAAGTTAATTTAAGTCCTAAAAATTATCTAATTAAATATTTATATGATTTGAATAATATTCTGCAATTCTATAAATATTTTGTTATACTGTGTTGTAAGTCTACAGGTTTTTAAGGTTTTAATTTTAGGTTTTATGTATGTTGAAACATTAATAACAATGATTGTTCCAAGTCATTATTGTAAGTCAGATTTTTGGTTCAACCAAAAACCTAAAGTGTTGTGTCTAACAGTACTTTAATACATCCCAAACTCCAAAACCCACTATTTCCCCTCCTAAAATCAGAGATTCGACACCATATCCCAAAAGAGGAAGTCCCATTATATCTCTAAGGCCTCTCCAAGATATTCTCTCACTCTGTACTGGGCATGCGCCTCTCCTCTCTCCAGGTTGTGAAAAACGAACAACGTCAAAATGGTTGGAAAAATGTCGCTTTCGCCGGAGAAATTGTGCCACTCTCTCCGGCTTTGCCCAGCACACCCATCTGGTGTTTGGCGTGGCATGAAAGTAAAAACAAACCTGAGAGCAAAGCGCACAATAGCAAGGGAACTGAAAGGACTTTCTTGCCAGCGATACAGCTCCTCAGGACCCACTCTCTCACATGTGCTGCCGACTTGGCCAGGACTCCGGTGCATATGCTTGGCACACAAATACAAGCGGAACCAGCCGGGCCAGAAACAGAAATATGCAGCGCAATCCCTTTAGGATTTGGCCAACTGTTTGCGCGCACTCTCAAAAACTTGAATGCACCTTAAATGTGCAGGGGCCAAAGTGGGGGAAAAGGGGCCCAAAGCTCCCCTCGAACTTTGACAATCTAAGCAGTTTACTGTGTCAATATGTTACGTTCGCTGCTCGTCCCACAGCCAAACTTCGCATAACTTATGCATGCAAATTTCCCCATTTGGCCCTCCTACCGAAGCCGAAAAGGTGAAAGACAAAAGCAACCGAATCGCACCAAATGCGGTTATTGCAGCGATTATTTTAATGGCTCTTCTCGGTTGTTTGATGCCGAAGAACTTAACGTACTTATGCTGTGCATGATTTCTCTGTTTTCGCGGGGCTGCCAATGCAGATGTCTTTAACACCTGCCAAAGTTTCGCCTCCAACAGTCATTCATGGTGCATTTCCTGCAGCGGAGTCATTTGTCAGCTTGTTCCAGGGAGTACAAGTTGGTTTCATTGGGCAGGGCGATTTGAAATTCAGATTTTAAAGTTGCCGCAAAATCGAAAAGTTTGGCAAGTCCCACCTAAGTGCTCGATGCGAAAGTTTCCAAACTAAAGTTCCCATCGAAAAATACTTTACGTCATGCAATTGATATATTTTCAGCGGAGAACTGCTCTGTTTAACGTAGTTTTGTACAGTATTTTAAAAATATTTAAAATATATTAGTATTAACTCAAGGATAGTATATTCGACAGGAAAGCAGCTCGCTGAAAATATAGTTTTCCGCAAAATTAAACACAACAGAGCCCGGAATATTTGTGACAACAGGACTCATAACTCACGCGAAACTCAGGCGCTGCTGCTTACTCTTTTATTGTATACTTTTTTAATTTACACTAAATATTGCAACGACGTCTGAGTCGACAGGAGCACAACAGGGCGCACAGCTGCATTTTCGCGGTGCCACGCCCCCTGCCACCCCCACTCCGACACCGGGCCCACCGCCTCTAGTCGTCTGAGCTTGCTTATATTTTATTTGTGGCTAAAAATTGCATCCATGAATAATTCAGTGAAGTGAAAAATTTGGGGGTTCCTTCGCCCGTCCCACCGCTCTCCCACCGCTCTTCAAAAGAGTAACCCAGCGAAAAAGAATTCATTTTGTATTTTTTCGTAGCCACTTCCGTCAGTTCCGCTTCCCTTCTCGGCACGTTTTGTAATGTGTGCGGGTTATCAGCATTTTGGGTTAATATTTAATGTAAATGACAGACCGACCACAGTGCGGCTGCGTTGATGAAGCCTCGGACAGGGGAGATCCGGAAGCGGATCCGGATTGGGGATTGGGCAACCTGGAGCTGCGACTCCCCGCCCCCAAGTTACTCCTAGTTTGCATAACATCCGAAAAAGAGTGCCCAATACTTGCAATGTAAATGAGTCGCCGGGAAACGGAAACTGTTTATGCAGATCGAATGTACCCGAGAACACTCGGAATATTCCTTTTCCCCGATTTATGTTTCTGTTTTTGGCCCGCTCCTTGCTGCTTGACAGTGAAAATAAACTACCAACTATTCTATAAATTAAGATTGCAAAATTATTCAGTTTTCTTTGGAGTCTGGGCGAACTTTGTGACATTTTGCATTGCAATAAATGACTCAGGTTGCAAATCTTTGTCTGTGAAATTTGTTCTTCACTTTATTTTCAGAGTGCTTACGCATATTAAGGCCATAAATTACTTAGACTTTTAAAATAAATATATTGGTATAGTTTCGAGAGAATTTATCCACATCATCATACTTGATAGAATACAAAATTATAGATGATGTTCTCGTATAAATATATTCTATCAAGTATGATAAATGCGGTTATTAGGTAAAATCATGTGACATTATGAAGTCATAGCGGGTCTTTTCTCTTTTCGACAGCTTATAAAAATTGCGACTTGTTTCGGCTATTTCCAGATTACTGTGATAAGGTGGCCACAGAGTTGTGTATGACATTACCCTGTAAAAATAAATTGTATCCATAAGTGGTTTCAAGTACGGCAGCATTACCTGACAAAATATACCGCCTCCAAAGCGTTGCTTTGGTAATCGATTAGTTTTGAGACTTCACTATTCAGCTGACGGTTATACCTGATGGTATCTTTTTTCAAACGTTCCTTACAGCTGACTTCACTAAGGGTTCCGCCGCAGATAAGATACATTATGATATAACAAATTCATCCTTACGTGGGCACTTTAAATTTAGCAAAGCTGGGGTCTCTGGGAAGGACATCTCGATCGTCATACAATGGCTTGTAGGTAAAGAACCGTGCGTCGTCCGTGTCATCAAACTCCCCCACATACTTCTTGTCGTCACTGTGGCGTCTTACATTGCGGTCCAACAGGGCTCTTTTGTCGTGGATCGGAATGTCGAATTTGGTAGTCTGTCTCCCGAATGCGATCCCCATGGTCGTAGTATAGCGAGTGGAAAACGCCCTTTCTACCTTCTTCTCCTTCTTTTCTTCCTCCTCAAGGAAGAGGGAAGGCCGCACATTTTCCATTGCTAAATCTAAAGCAAAAAGTGTGTTTTTTTGGGATCAGAGAACGTGTGTACTTAACTTTGAGTTGATATTAAATAAAAAGGATGCTTGAAGAAAGATAATCCCATAAAATATGTCCTTGAGAAATCACTAGTAGTCTGAAGGTTCTTCCACTAAAATATAAAATATGCATCTTGAAAAAGGATTTTCCAAACCAATTTAATATTCCTGCGCAAGAAAATATTTCAGTTCCAGCTCTCACATTTATAATTGGTTTAAATATCAAACCATTAGGCTGTGCCAAACTAGACAGTATAATTATTTGTTATGAATAATTAATAGTGTCTGCAACGCAAATACTCATCCGAACTTCGCTATATACCGACTGTCTTAAGGCTTGTGTATATTTCATGAAATACAAAATCAATAAACTTAAGGGAACCATAATGAAATTATCAACTATCGGGCACACAACCCCACTCTACCGCCACTTTCTCGCTATTTATCCAAAGGGCGGCTGGTTCACCACCCCTTACCACCCACTATCCGCCTTACCACCCACCCACCATAAAGCATCCTTGGAGGAGCCCCAGCCTCCGGGCTCAACATTCAACATACTTTGTGCGTTAAAAATATGTAAAATATTTTAACCGAAAACCTTTTCAAAAGATTGCAGAGCAGGCGGCTGTTCGTGTGTGCATACTCGGCGTATGCGTGATGATATTAAGCGGCCCAAAAGTCAGTTGCGAGTGTGCGGCCGTGTCTGTGGGAGTGGGCTTGATAGCATTGATTTTACCCCCAATAATTTCGAAGAAAAGCCACAAAGAAAGCACTGAAAGTTCCCCGCTGCGGAGGCAAGTTTGCGTGCAATTTAAGGTTAATTTACTCGGTGTTGATACGAAACGGAAAGACACCATACCGACAACGCATAGCAACCGTACTTTTACGTTTTCGTAACAATATCGGCTTAAGAATTCAGAAACACTGATTTCACGTAACTTAACTTCACAAACAACATTTGTTATAAGTATGCTTACCGTTTGACTGTGTTTATGTATCTTCTCTTAACTTATCCCCTCATTGCCTCTGTTAAAGTGTTATTACCTACAGTTTTATTAAATTAACACTCACTACTATTTATTTTCTAATCTGTGACTCTTTCTCTTATCCCAATCCAAATATATGGCTTTAATCTGCTGGCTGGGAATTATACTCGCACTTTTTCCGCTCTATTCAGGGTAGGCTTTATGGCTCAAGGACGTGACGCTTCAAGGACTGAATTTGGATTTGTGTTTTCATTATGAGCTCAAAGAAAGTCTGTTTCCGAAAGTGGATGGCCACTAAGCTGCATTCCTTTTAGCCAAAAGTGGAGTGGGACAACATACAGGCAAAGAGCAAAACAGAATAAAAACAGCAAATAAATCAAATTAAATGAAATGAAATAGTTGAGGATTTGGGGTAGCTGACAATGGAATTCAGTTGCCAGTCTCTTAGTGTTTCCATCCATTTATACGTTCTCGATCTGCTGGGTTCATACCACATCGACCAATTTGGAATCGGTCACATGTCTCAAAGTTAATCAAATTAATTAAAGTTAATTATATGGCCAAAAATGCTGACTAGGCCACTTAAACCTATTTATGTCAGGATTAGCAACATAGTGCCACTAAATTTAAGTGCCATTATAGGGCTAAATATGATTGATATACTCAAATTGTGCTCAAACATTATGGTAATGTTAATGCCATGGCATGCACCGTATTTAACACGATAACATGCCTTTTTCGCCAGCACTTACCTTAAACGGTGCCAGGAGAGGGCCAAATGCACCGCCAGGACGAGCAATGGCCCGATCAGCCACGTGGCCCACTTCCAGTGCAATTCTCCGCCAATCGCCCGGCAATTCATATCCTGCCCCTGCACAAACACAAACACAATCGCAATCGGCACCACCACACACATCCTGCCTGCAACGACATCGAGCTGCCCCGGCGGGCAGAAAACACAGCGCAAAACACACTCGAGAATATTAAACAAAATGTCAATTTGGTGCTACATTTTCGGGCAGGCAGGCGGGCCGTGCAGCGGGCCTGAAGGACCTCGAGGACCTGTCAAAAAATGGGCAAAAATCAAATCAAATTGCACACTTAAGCTGCAATTGCAGCGGCATCGAGAGAAATCAAAGTCCGCTGGCAGCGCGCGCCCAATCAAAATGGAAATAGTTTGGCCCGACCATCGAATGACCAGTTTTGGGACCTCCCAACAGCCTTGGAACCCTGGAAAAGGAACTCGAACGAGGGCCCGGCCAAGGCGAAACGGAAATGAAATCAAGCAAATTGAATGCGATGAGTTGGACGTGGGAATACGTGCCAACCGTTGTCATAACAGCCGTGACGATAAAAAACACTCCAGATCAACGGTAATTGCTGCCGACAAACTCGCATCTATCTGCGATACGAGTGCGAGTATCCGTAGGAGGCCGAGGGACAAAGGCGGAACACGCGCCGCCCCCAGCGCACCCCCAGCGCACCCCAAGCCGTATCCGAATCCCAGTTCCAGTCCGAATCAAAATCCATAACATAGCCGCCAACAATGCGTGCCAAAGCCATGCGAACGTTCCAAGACATCCGACCAGCATCCGCTGCCAGGCATGCACGGTAAGAAACCGGAGGTGCTTTATGGTAATAACAACAAGAGTTTCAAATTCTTTTACAGTTTTTACGATACTTACTGCACAGTTCTTATTTACTTAATTTACTGGAGTTAGTTGGCCCTTTTTAGCATAGGGACAAGCCGAATATCACGATGAAATACTTTTCTTATAACAAGCCAGTTTGATAAGGATTGATTGATTAAGATAGTAAAATTTAAATTGGGGGACCTTAAATTATAGATATTCTACTTTTAATATATGGGGATCGTGGACTTGAGTAGTCCTCTTTCTTCCAGTGCCCTCCTTAAGCTAAAGTTGCTGCGACATGTCACCGCGAGGCCTCCTGGACAAATGGTCTTTCCCATTCGCCATATCCACTGTCCCATCCCATCTCGGTGCCATTCCCATTCGAAGTCCCAGTCCCAACAGGCGGGGCTTTGCCCCCGACAATTGACATTTGGCCACCCATCGCTGTCGCTTCCGAATCCCCATCCATTTGCGAGGGTGGGTGGGTCGTGGAATGGGTTGGGTCTCTGGGCTTGGGGACACGTGGGTGGCTTGTTGTCGCGTTTTGGCCGCTTCCGCTGCCGTTGCCACCTGCTCTTGTCCATCGCCATTCATCAACATCAGCGCTGAAATTAGAAATGTTTTGCGTTTGGCTTCCGGCAGGACTCGGCCGCAGTGCCACTCGCAGGACTCGAATCCTGCTTGGAGCCACCAGGAGCTAGGAGGAACGACATCATCGACAGGAACCAAGCCGTCGACATAGTTTCATGCCATTTGGACAGCTTTTGGCGATGGGGCTGCGCTAATGTAGCGTTGTTGCCGTTTTCTGATTTGTTTACCTTTCCAATTGAATTCGTGTCGCGAACGGCGCCCATTTCAATTACACTTGACAGCAAAGTGAAAATTCGAACTGGGCTGAGAGTTTCAAGAGTGTCCGGAGCGTAATTCAATTTTTAACGAACTTTATGCAGTTGCTTTCGTATTGGATTAGTCCATCTTATGGTTAATTTTTACGACACACGAAAACACATTTTTTAATGTACAAAGAAAAATATAAAATAAATTTTATATTGCTGTGTTTCCATATTTCTTTAGTATGTATAGTTTATGAACGTTTAATTTGTTAAATTTATTAAATTTTTTTTAATTTTTTTTTAAATATATTTATGTTTGAAGAACATTAAACAAGAAAATTTCGTAAGGAAATTTTTCGTTTCACATAGCATTTAAATGAATTTTATGTTTCGTACCTTTCATCCTTTGATTCTTTTAAGGCAAAGTGTAGACTTTGGACTCTGTAAGGCATCGCACTTCACCTGAAAACGTGCAGAAAAAATTCGGCAATAGATAACAGCAACCCATTAGATGAGCTTCCCCCTATTCCCCATTATGGTCCGATGGAAATGGGAAAGCCGCTCGAACTATTTATGGTTTAAAGAGTTTGATGCCGAAGTCGGAGTTGGTGCGGCTGAACACATGTGTTGTGGCCGAAAACTGGGACGTGGTTCTCCTCTGGCCACAGAAAAATCTATTGGGCTGAAACAGACGTGCCACTGGCACAATGAGCGGCACCAGAATTTACGGCGATTTCTCTATTAGGTGAAGTGAGTCCAATTTTTCTGGGTGGGTGCTGCCTGGGCTTAGGTGCCCAATCGACTGGGTTAAAGTTGACGATTACGGCTGATTTTTACGACAATTTGTCTGGATGTGCCTGCATCCAAATGGGGATATTCATCCTCCCGCGGGGGTCAAGGACTTGGTCTTGCCTTGCCGCCCCAAAGGCAACAATGTAAGAGGCCCTCGAGGACACAATCGAAATGGCTTTAAACTTTTTCAGAAGCTGCGCGAAGTAAAGCAGGGAATATTTCAATAAATAGGGCGGCTTTTGTGAGGGATATTGGAGTGAACTCCTTCTGATATCGGGCGATCGGGGTGCCAGCATATGGAAACTGTTGCTGCAAACGGCAATAAATAGCGGAAGAAACGTTGTGTGAGCTATGCTCGAATTTATTGCCTTTCTCATAAAATACTTGAGACTTTTATGTGCAGTCAGCAAGGTGACTGGGAGTGGGGGCTGTTCCAAAGGCTCAGACTTCTCAGGATATCTGGAAGTTTTGCTGGTCCCAAATGGCATTTAACAATAACTCTATAAAAAAAAGTAAACTTTAGCAACTTTTACAAAAATGTAATACTTACAATTTATTTGCCACAGATCTTGACTTTAATAATGTTTTTTTTTATTATGGTTGCAAGTAAAAGTAAAAAAATACAGGTAATTCTACAATCCTACCATGTGCATTTTGATATATTTATATTTTTTATAGCTTGGTATATAATTTGGTATATAATTTATAATTTTTAATGTTTAAAAGTGCACTTTTTCAACTGTGTTTTAATATTTTATGATTAACTATTATTTCTTTGGAATATATTGCTCGGGAGAGCGCCCTGGCTTATCAATTTGCTCATACATACTTAGAAATTGTGTATGAATTTCTAAAATTGATTTTTTAAAGTGATTCCCCAACACTAAGCACCGGTTGCGTAAATTTGCCTCTTTTAACCCCTTAAGGACCAGGGCGTCGGTAATTTTGAAATGAACTTTAGGCCCTCATCAATCAGTGAGCTTATTTAAAGACTAAGTACTCCAAGGGAAAGTGTGTCATGCACACACCACCCGGCGCCCGCCGAATCAAAGGCCGGCTAAACTGAGGCCCATTTAGGCCGAACAATTCCGCAGACGGGCCCAGCACAAAGCCGGCGCTCGCGTTCGGGCCTGGTTTAAATAAACATGCGAACTGAACATAAAGGGCCAAGCGTCGGCACTAAAACCAGCAAAATCAGGTGAATGAGCACTTTAAGTCTTTGTTTCGCCGAATCGAAATGAAACAGCAAACAATGCCGGCTGACAGGCTGGAAAAGCAGCAGCCGGCGCTGCCAACAAAAGCTAGCTTGCTGGCGTTTTAATAGGATTCGAGCAACAACAGCCACGGAGGGTATACCCACAGCAATTGGCCAGGGCAACAACACAAAAAGCGCAATGCGAAAGTTAGTGAAACGGAAGCCAACCGCCGCTGCGGTAACTCCCGCTCAGCCCCTCGCCCTCCGCCAGCACTTGTTGTTTTCTGTTACCTGTAGCCAATTGTTCTACCGACCGCTCCTCTAGTTGGCCAGCTAGTTGCTCCCTGTCAGTCGGCCAGTTGTTTGGGTTTTGTCATTTCCATAGCCAACTGTCAATGGGGCACCAAACTGCAGACGGACTGGGAGTTGCCCCGGGAAGGAGATCCACAACAATTAGGAGTGGCCACCGAAACTGATGCCACACGCCGAAATAGCTGGCAAGTTAGGGCACAAGCTTGATTCAATTAGCTCGCATTTCCCTCGGACAGTTTGGATCAAACTCTCTTTTCCCTCCGACAGATTAGATTAAAGTTTTAGTCAATGAGTCTGTTGGCTTACATCACTCTTAAATTATAAGGGGTGTGGAGAACAATGCTATCCAATTGAGTCCTAACTGTACAATTCTTAAATTTAGCCACTTAGCAATGACATCTCATGGCTCAAGGTAAGGTAACCCACTGCTGAAACCTATCAACCTACCCTCGCTTGAGTGAAATTTTCAATCTAAGTGGAGCCAATTGGTCAACAACTTGGCCCAGTTTTGGTCCGTCCAGCTGGCCTTCCTCTGGCTGCCTCGCTTTGCTTTGTTCGCCTGTGAATTTGAATGCTCCACGGAAACGGATGTGTTGATTGTCAGCTTTTGGGAGGAATACACCAGCAGGACGCCGTCCTTGCCTTGTTGCCACAACAGCGCCACTATGAACGGGGAACTGGTTAGTTGCACAGCAAGAAACTAAATATGCGCCTGTTTTATCGTCCACATGATAAACTAGGGGTTTGACATTAACTTTAAATGTCCATAGAATGTCTAGTTATTGGTCAAAATGCGGAGGACTTAAATAACAAATAGTATTAGATGCAATACCAGAAAGATCCTTAACCTAAATGTAATAATTGAAAAGGATCTATTAATTAATCACTTGAATATTACTTGATCGATGCCATAATCATTGCGCTCTGTGTGGGCACCCATCACTACCTACTGGTCATTGGTCATGGGACCCGGGGCAATCAACTGGCCAGTTGTCATCCGCAGATGATGATGACGATAATGAGCTGGGGCTTGATCATGGTTTACTGACACGTAATGACAGCTAAACTTTCAACACTCGACAGAAACATTTGCCGGAACTTCGAGGGTTGAGGACCCCAGATTCGAGTCTGCGACTGCCGGGGTGGCCATCGTTAAAAGCGCTGTTCGGGAGAGATGTTGTAGAATAGTGATGCCAACTAAGTATTTCGACAAAAAATAATATGTAAAATATTTACTAGTAATTTGACATTAAACACTTCCGTATAACTCTTGAATACTTGTGTAACAACATTATTATAAGCGATCACTAAAATAGCAATTGAAACCTCCAAAGCTTTTTTATGTATTTAAAATGGCCAGGATGCCAGCACTTGGCTGGTACAGAGGCCTCGCAGTGGGAGCAGCAAATGACTCGTGCAGGTCGGCTTTTGTCAGTCGTAACTGTAAATGCGGGACTTTTGGCCATTTAATGATGTTTCAACGTCATTGTGCACAAATAAACAATCATCATCATCCGCACCACGAGGAGCACAAGGACGAGGACGAGGACGGCGACGAGGACGGGGACCAGGCTGGAGGATGAGGTTTTGTCCTGGTTCATTTGATGACATGGCCTTTCAATGGCTCTGGTTATTAATGCGCCTGTTTGCTCCCTCGGCCAACAATAACGCATTTAAAACAACAATAACACAATGAGCCAGTAATAGCCATGAACCGGTCTCAAATCCCGGCTACATCCAAGGACTAACGAGCACGATTAGGCAGCGGGAGCAGTGGAACTTGGCCAAATTTCCGTGGGTGGGATTGCCAGTTCGGGAAACACTAATCATTTGTACGACCTAATAAGCTGCTGACACTTTTAGGATGGATAGACTGTCTTGGTTTATTTGGCTAATACATATTGGGGTATTTCCCGCAGTATCACAACCTCCTTTGGCCTGGCTTGTATTAATTAAAATGTTAATTTTATTAAAGTTATCGCCTGCTTTTAATTACAGTTTAATAAGACAAAAAAGCACGATGACACGTTCATGGCACAAAGGCCTTCCTCTTCCGTGTGTGCCGCATGATTTATGCTTTATATTTGCTAGTAATTCATATTAATAAATAAAATATGCAGCTTCCTGCATACGGTTTATAAATTCAACGACACGGATATCCACAGGACAAGTTTATTGCATTGACAGCGCCGCCTGTCAGCCGGATCCGGACTTCTGCAATCGACTTTCTGATCGGCATCTCTGCGTTGCCGTGGTGCGACCCAGATTCCGCACTTAATAAATACTTTGGCCCAAACCAAAGGGGCACGCTTCACTAAGCGCGCTCAGAAATAGACCCGAAAGGGTCGAGAAATGGGCTCCGGATTTGGCCAAGTCCATTGACTTGGCCCTTGCAGCGGACGAACCGAAGTTCGAGACTCGGCTTACGGCAGCTGGGTTCTTATTTAAAGTTTTGTTGGCCAGTCATGTGGACGGAGGCGAGCTGAAGGAGCAGCCAGCGCAAGTGGTAATGGTAATGGAAGTCCTGCAGGAAGCGGAAGTGTAGGTGGAAGAGGCTGGGGGCTGCCGGAGGATGTGCTCTGCAGCTTGTGTCAGGGCCAACGAGAGCATTTTATTTCTTAATTTTGTTTTCGACTAATACTAATTCGATTTCGCTGTAAGCAAAGCAGCAGCAGGAGTACACAGAAAATAAAAGAAGAGTGGTATGTCCGCAATTCAAAAATATTTTTTTCAGCAGAAACTTCCGGTCAATCACCATTTTACTAGGTTTTATTTTATTTAATTGTCATTTAAAAATGGTGACGTTTTGTAACGGTATTGACAAAACTATAAGCATAATTAAGACAACGATCAAACAATAGAGTTATGGGTACTGAAATTCTTCAACAGCGTAAAGATGTATTAAAAGATTTAAAAGGCTCAATCGTGTCCAAAAGATACTTAAACAAATATTCCACCCAGCTGACTTTCCAAAAACCGTATAAAAGATTCTTAACTTCAGTTTGATATTCCATCGTTTCTTTGTGTAAAACCAAGCTTATTGACCCGCACCAATTCAGCTTTTACTTTTTGCAGCTTCCATCGAGTCTGCTTTTTAGTTTCGTGGACTGCCAATTTGCATTGGCTTGGCCATTAGGATTGGGTCAGTCCGCAAGTTGGTGTTCTTTATTGTTGTGTGATGGTCGGACAGTCGGTCAGTTGGTAGGTCCGTCAGGTTGTCGGTTAGTCAGCTGGTCCGTTTGTCAGTTAGTGAGTCAGTCCAGTTGGTCGTGTCCCCAACCGACTGTTGTGTGCATCGTGGTCGTTATTAGCCGCCCGTGTCAGCCAGTTTGTCGTACATAATGAAAGACATGGTTTTCGTGTAGCGATAGCTCCTGCTTTGCCACCCGCCCCTCCACCACTCCATTCTGCCACCCAGCGGACCGTTCGTCCTTGTGCGTCCTGGTAGTCCTGTGTCCCCATGTCATTTGAATTTGTGCTCTTTGTTGCTGCTGCTGTTGTGGATGCTGGCATTGCATACAAATACGTAATTGAAAAATGCACATATCTCCGAGACGCTTATTGACTTTTATTGGACAGCCAAAGGGGTGCGGAGTGGGGCGCAGAAATGCTTAGCATAAGTCACTTTCGCATGGGCGGGGCAGTCAATTGCATGGAAATTAAATGCATGAACTTGGCCGGAAGGCAGCTCTGAGTGCCACAATTTGGCCATTATTTAAAGAGTGAAAATCGCCTGGGTCTCGACTCGGCTTTGGAATTTTGAAACGCACAGAGATATTCCATTTTCCCCAAAGCCGTGTGCGGTGTAAAAATGGGAATTATTATTGCCATTGCGTAAATAACAATCATTCCTGTCCGGCTGACTGAAGCGGACGCCCCGAGGGTCGCTCGGCCACTCCTTAGGTATTTTTATTAAAACATTCTGCTCGCCGCCGAGAGCCAAATGCAGCAGAGCCGGTCAAGTGGTTATGACTATGGCAATGCTCTCCAAATGCGGAACAGTCTCGCCCGGGGCTGGTGGGGACAGCAAAAACTTTTGGCCTCCAACTTTTAATTATAAATAATTTTCAACATTTTAAATATGTCGCTGGCACGCAAATCTGTGCAGCAAATGTTAGAAATGTCCATGCGCCGGGCAAAAATATGAAAATTCAGCATAGATGAAAATGTAGAGAGCAGAAATCGAGAATCGAGGCTTTGGCTTTGCTGCCTTTCTGTGCACAAATCCACACGTACATAGTTTTTGGCAACGGCTGCCAAATGCAGTTTTTTATGGCTTCGAAACTGCTTGAAATAATTCTTTTTCCTTTTCCCCTTTTTTATGCCCGGGTCAGAGCCTGCGAGAGCGACTCCGGCTGAGGCTCCGACTCCGACTGCAAATCCAAATCCGACTGCGGTTAAAAGTGCGGAAATACATTGAAATGACAATAAAACTAAAACTTGCCCGGGACGCTGCTACTTCGTTTTTGTGCTGGCTCAATTTTAAAGTTTATGGCCTGACGGCCAGCATGTGCAGCAACAACGGCGTGGAAGAGCCGGCCAAATGTTTATTTTATTTTATATTTATTCGCACTCTTTTTGCGATCTCGCATGCATTTGGTTTAAACGTGCTGCTAATAGCAGTTTGCACTCATTCTGGTTTTGGGGTTTTTGTTTAAGGGATCTGGAGCTAACCATTTGATAAGTAACATGGATGAAGGGAACACAGCAGACAAATGAAATAATTGCATGTTTATTAATAAAATTCTTTAAAATAATTGTGAACCTAAAATTCTGCACAAAAAACTATTCAAAGTAAATGCTTTTATAATTTAGTAACAAATATTTCAATAGTTAACAAATAAAAAAAGAAAAACTGATTAATTGTTTGCAATTTAATGAAATGCTTTAAAATAAACAGTTTTTCTAATTCTCAATTCGAAATTCTGCAACATATAAAATGAAAATACTTTTATGATTGAATAATAAAGCTGGTGAGTAAACATAATAATTCCTCGAATTCCTGAACATGCCACACATTGTAATTAAATCAAAAACAATTAAAGGCTTTATTGACTCTTTTATTAGGTGCATTGTGTGATTCACAGGCCCTCCCTGTCGCCTGCAAAGTGCGTTATTCAGTTTCTCGGAGTTATTTGTCAATAGCATAGGTTTAATCCTTCGGACAGCAGCTGTCACTCTGCTGCATTAGTCTGCAGTAATAATATGATGGGAGTACACAGCCCACTGATCAGATTTAATAATACAAATTTTCCCCAGTTGACACATAGGCAGCCGCCCTAATCATAAATCTGGAGTATCACCTGAAGAGGGACGTAATCCAGTGGCCCACATCCGGGCTTGTTCTGTTTACGGGCGTGTACTCTGTGTTGGTCCTGTACTCACCGCAGTGGAGAACAACAACTGAGATAGGTAGGATGCTGCATCCCATATCCTGCCCCCGCCCTGACCACAATGCAAACATGACTTTGCAATTAAGTTATTGTTGGCCAGAAGGAACTAGCCGACAGCCAGGGGTCCTCGGAGTCTCACTTCGCCTCCTTGAAACTGCTCCGGAGAGGTCCGCCCCCAGAAAAAGAAGCTCTCGTTTGATTTATGGCCCCTTGCAGCGGCTGCAGCAGGACTTTAAATCATGGACCGGCTCCTTGGCCAGTTATTTAACCCCAAATTGTTGCTTACGCATTTACTTGCTAATAGAGCCTCTGGAGTTTATGGGGCAAGAAAGTGAAATTCAAATTGAATTGAATTGCTATGCAAATTTTCGGCGAATGGCTATGCTGTTCTGGCCCGGTTTAAGATCTGCACGAGCGCCAGCTGCATCTGTGTGTGACGTTTAATTAAGGCTCCGATTTTGTGATTGACACCCCCAAAAATATGCGTCTGTTGATACGATTTAATTGCTGAGCCTTTTTTTCTCCGCCCGTACGGATCAATTTGGGAAATGTTTCATCTCGGTGGGTGGCAAAAATGGCTGCTGCGCGTTGTCTATGCCAGTGGAAACCACAGAAAAAACGGCATTCCAATTTTCAGAGCCTTTAAAGTGCATCCTCTGCGCAACTGATTTATTTCGTTATCAACTAATTTAAATATGCATTTACTATCAGTAACATTCCACAAACAAAAGGTAAATAAATCTTCACATATTTCATTAAAATTTAATACAATTTTATTTGCATTTTAGTTGTGGCACTCCTTCTTCTATTTGCCTCTCATCGGATAGATTTTAATATTGGGCCTGGTTGCTTTTATTTGTGATTTTTTGCAGCACCAACAGGACACACGGCGAGCAAACAAAGGGAGACAAAACATGTGCAATAAAAATGTGGAAAATAAAAGAGCGCAATTCCGTAACTAGTTCTCGTAGTTTGCCGTCCCGCAACTCATACAAACATTGGCATTACGTATACGCGGCGGTGGCAGCGCGATTGCACAGACATCTGCATGCTCGCGCGCCAGCCCTGCATTTGATATATTAAACTTTCGAACTATAACTCAGCATTTATTGTGAATATTTGATTGTTTTTATTGCCGGCGAAATCAAAAATTAAACAAACTTGTTAGCGACAAAATGGAATAAAAGCAATTTTCCTCTGGAATTGCAAAGTTATTCGGAAAATACCGATGCCCGAATAGAGAAATCCCTCCGACAAATCCAGTTCCTGATTCATTTGCACGTGCTGCATTACCCATTCGTTTACACCTGCAGAGGGAAAATGTGGGTTAAACAATACGCACATGCCGGCCGACCTCAATGAAGTGTTAGGCTTCCCCAAAAAAAGGAAAAAATCGCAAAGGCTGAGCGGAAATTATTGCGGCCCAATGAAACACTGGGGCGAGACATCGCGGGAATAAAGTTGTAATAAGGCCGCGTACCAGGTGGATCAGGCGCAAAGGGCGCTGGCAAGCGATTGGAAATACATTTGTCAATAACCACACTGGCGAAATGATGCCGGAACGGAACTTGCCCTCGGCAGATGCCGTGTTTTGCGGTGGGAAAGGGCGGGCTAAGTTATTGGAGGCCTGTTCTGTGGGCCCGACAACTTGTAAGTGCGGTCGGAAGGGCGGGAAAACAATGGTGAGGGGCCCATTGTCACACCTGCGGCGGGAATCTATTATATTTCAATAATGCCGCGACTATCGCATAAATAAACAACCGCAGTCGAACAAACACATGGCAGCAACATAAATCTGTTTGTTCATTTCCATTACCAGGCGACATCATCTCCAACTGTATCAGCGGATTTTTCCGCAAAATATGGCGACGGCGATAATGGCTAAATAAAGCCAATAAACTGACCGGAAGCCTCGTGTGAAATTCATAGAAAAATAGAATTTCATTCATGAATATCCGCGCAATTTCGGGCCACTTTAATTGATTTATTTATTCGTATGTATGCAACTTTAAAAATTTACCAAAGTAATTCGAATGGACGTGTATGAAATTCTATTAACAGTTTTGGCTGCTTTGGTTGTTTGCCCAACTGAAATAAATTGCACGCCTGAGCAGCCATTGGCTGTCGTCGCCACTCCCATCATCATCATTGCCATCTTCATCATCGCCGGCCCAGCCCTCAGTGCGTATACTTTATTTTGTTTCGTTACGTGCCGTCTGCGTCCGAAAGTCATGCTTGACTTGCCGCTCGCAAACTTTTTCCCATAAAGTCAAAGGCGTTCTGGTATTGTTTTGGAAGAAGGAAAGGGGTAGCCACAAATATTCAAATTCGCGACCGTGTGTAAGAAACCGACTAGACCATAAACAAATGGCTGGCATTGGGGAAAAATTAACAGCAATATAAACGTCGCTCTGGAAAACCAATAGTCGTTAAGTTTTATTTTATTTTAAATTCGACATCATGTTTACAGAGATAAAGAGCATTTTTTCGTTTAACATCAAAGTGGTTTGTATCCCCTTTAGCATTGCAATCATTTGTGTTTGCTGACTGAATTAAAATTTATTTGTAAGAACAGAACCCTGAAAAAAACACAATGAGTGTTATTTTTAGTTGAAAGTAAATATTTAAATATTTTTTTCCTATTTGTGGTGTATTTATAAAAAAGTAATTTGTCTGTTTTTAGTTTAAAATCTTAAAGATCTCAAGTTATTCCTAACAAGAAGAAGACTCACTTGAAATGATTTTAGCTTAGTTGTGATCAATAGTAATAGTAAGAGGTACAATTTATAGTAAACTAATTTCATACTCGTTTCAACATTTGCTTTTTGATGGAAATAATTTCCGTAATTACTTTATAAATTAGCAAAATAAGTTCCTTATTTGGTTAATAATTGTACATTTAAATTGATAATTTCAAATTCATTTGTATTGTCCTGTAACTTTTTGTGGGGGCTAACTACTTGGGTCAACCTCTGTGTCTTCAGCGGAGAACTCGCCACAATGTCACGTAGCCCCTCATGATGTGCGGCACACGAAGGCAGCACAGCGGCTTTCTCATCTTTGGGGTCCTCGTGCAGCAATTGGCCAAGTCAAGAAGTCCCCACATGTCCTGCCAGCGGTCCTTGCATGTGGCACGCCCTTGGCTGAGTTATTACTTAGCGTCCTTTCGGCGCTGTCTGTGTTTAGCCAAAAATACTTGTTATTGTTTATCGTGGAAGTAACAGAACATTATAGCTTTTTATATCATTTACGTTTTACGTCATGTTTGGCACAGAGCACAGTCAGGGGCGAGTGGCTCTTCCGTTTCCTCGGGTAGTTTATGACTGATGGGCCTGATATGCGATACTTGTCCTCCATTGACCAACTTTTTCTCGCCGCCTTCCTTCCCGTCATTACCGACACACGCACCAGAGAATTTGCCGTCCCGCTCCGTGCCTTTGTTTTATGCCTTATGTCATATTTTTTGGCATGGCTTTTTAATATCATATGACTGGCGTTGATGTCGTGGCACGTAAATGTTTTTAATGTCCAATAAAATTATCGTTCCAGATAAAGCTGTTCGTCGAAAACAAAGCACCCGACATGTGTATGAACACACAGGATACTTAGGTTGCGGAAATGGTGCCATTTTATGACAAGTGTTGATTGCTGTACTCATGCCACTTTCTCGTAGCACATAGTTTAAGATGGCAGTTTTGAGTTTGTTACACTTTTTGTAGCCGTGTCAACATCGAATATGTTCGAATATTTGAGTAATTTGTCAACCAATTTAATACAAAGCCTTTCAAATATTTCACAATGGTTTTTAAACTTCTGGATGGACTCGAAAACATAATTAATGATGATTAAATTAAATTTAAAAAACACTTTCGAATACAAACCACCAACGAGGTATCCCCATCAGTTTTATTATTCATCCCATTAATTTCCCTTAAATTCCATTAGGCAAAAAAGATACCGTTTTGGGACTCGTGCATTTGGCAAATTGTCTCAGATTTTGACAAAGGACTCTCGAATTTCCGGAACACGCATTTTTCGTTTGCGGGCCAAAGTTTAAGCTCAAACGCAAAACTTTTTGCTGCCGTCTCGATTTTTGCGTACATTTCACTGACCAAAACACAAAGAGACAAACACACACGCATTACGCATACGCCGCGTCAGCCTAATTGACAAGGGTTGAAAATGCGGCGGCAGCACAACTTTTTTGCTGAAATATGTCAAATGTCATGTTTAAAAGGGGACAAACTTTTTCCTAGTTTCGGTTTAACCCTTTCCGTGTCCGCGCCAAATGGCATAAAAGTGTTCCAGTGTCCGAGGACTTAAAACTTGTGCGGCAGCGGTCTCCCACCACACATTAAACTCATTGAAAATCTCGGACGGAGAGTGCAAATTCTTGACACCCGTTCACCTGTCTGCACTTCGCTGATGGCTTTTTTCAGTCTGCCCGGGCAGCGATGTTTTTACCCTAATGACAATTATGGTCTTGCGATGAAAATGAATCAAAATGCAGTGAGGGGGCGGGGCGAACCAAGGAAAAAAGTCCAAATCGCATACGCAACTTGAGCAACTTGCAGGAAGCCCAGAGGTAAACAATATTTTTCAGTTCATTGAACGGAATAAGCTTGTTTCCGATAAGGAGAGCCAGCCAGCGAGCAAAAACCCTGGCTAACACATAAACTCCGATCCGTGTGAGCTGGCTGCTGGCTGCTGGACATGGTCCGTGGTCCTGGTCGTCCTGGCCCACAGACATTGTTGTCCCTGTCTGGCTGTCTATTGGCCTGTCTTACATTGCGTTCTGTGTTCGCCCCGACCAGCGTGCAACATGCCACAACAACTGGCAAGAGCAGTTCGAGCAGCCTCGCCGAGCTGAGAATTTCTCAGTGCCAATAAGTAGCCAACAGGCCATGCAGGACGAGTGGAGGTGGGGCAGCCGGGGGGGAAATTAAAGCTTTGATATCGAATTCTAGTTGCAGTCTCGCATTTGTAGTTCGTACTTTGTACTTCGAGCGGGCTTCTGTAATTTTATCTCGCTTTTAGTTTGGGTTCAACTGACAGTTGTCAGGGAGCTGAGCTTGGGAGTCACTTCTCACCTTCGATTGGAAAATCTACGCATGAAATAGTTGGGACCGCTTTGCGATATTCGTTAGGTCGGTGAGCAATAAACGCATTGGGTGATATTATACAGTTTTCTATTTGGAATTTCAGTTGGTAGCAATACAATCGTATTTCGGTGAAATTAAGCTCACTTGCCTTTAAGTTCCAACGTGCTTGGGCTATAATTTTCAACAGCTGCCATAAAATTCCAGCGAGTTATGCAATCTGCGAAACTAACGCTCACTAACCAGCGAAACAAATCAGGTTGTCGCACACCTGTGTCCTTTCCCCTTCGCTCCGCCCTCCCCTCTCGCTGGCTCCAGTTTGAGCTCCTCAAATAAGCAAATCACGTGCTTTTTGTCAGCTCAACTATGGCAAAAACCCCAAAAAACACGCACACTCTACAACTAAAATTAATATGTGTTCGCGGATGGTGAGAGCAATAAAACTTTGCGAGCACATTGGGCTTATCACTGCCAGGTGATTAAAAAATAGATATTTAGAACATTGATATTAATAAATGTTTTACAAGAAAAAGACCAATTTACACCAGTTTAGTGAATAAGCTTTTAATGCAATTTGTTGTTGAATTGTGGCGTTACTTACACACCACTGTTGGGATAGTGCAAAAGATGGTTATTTGAGGGAATGGAACATGTCAGTGGATAAGCCCGCAATCCGCTGGCTTCACAATGCTCGTAAGTAATAGCCGAGTGTGGCAACTGCTGCGGATACTTAACGCGAACAGATGATGTTGTATGGATGAAATCCGCGCTGTAAACTGGAGGCACTCCGTCCGCCGGCGTGTTGAAAGTAACTGATACGACACGTTGTGGGTCTTGCAAATTTATCAGTTTAATAATGGTCGAGCAGGAGCAGCAGATTGCCCTTTTAAGTTACTTTTTCGGGGCGAAAGCGGGCCCTGGTCGCCTGCACGTCCAACTTCAGATGTCCAGCAGAGTAAGCAACATTTGAAATTCGACTAAAAGCATACAAAAAGAGGGGCATCGAGGGATGGGACGAGAGCTCGGGCTGCAGGCGGGGCGGAAATGTTGCGTTGCACATGTGACAAGTTTTTGTGTGTGATGTTGTCGTCGAAAGCGGCAAAAACAGCTCAGCTGGTTTGAGTTTAGTTCAGTTGAGTTTCCAGTTAAGGTGAACTGCCATTTTACAGTTTGTATATCAAACCGGCACAGCAAAGGGTTGGGGCTGGCAAAGGGACTGAGGACGAAGGACGAAGGTGCTCAGACCCGTAACAAAAAAGTGCATTGCATACTGCGCGGGGTCACGGCTTCAAATCGTCGCCGTCACACAAAACCAAGCGAACTTTTTTCACACAGCACACAGGGAGAAATATTTAAAGAAATCTGAGGTCTACCTCATTAAATCCTTAAAAAAATAACAGGTTGATTCATAAGTAATTGTAAGTTAGAGAACCCCTAAGTAATGACTTAGTAGTACATTAAAGAAAGATCAACAAATATTGTTAGGCTTATTTTTATATTAAATTTTTTTTTTATTTTAAAATGGTTGATTAGGAGGTTTTGTTTATAATGCGTAAGACATTAAAGGCTATGTGTTAAATAATACGATGACAATAAGTATGATGATGAAATATGTTGGTAAAAAAGTTATTTGGAGAGGTAATTAAATAGGTATTCACATTAAAAGAAAATCACGAATTAACCAGGACTTGCCAAATAAAATACCTAATAACTCATTAAAAAGGTTTACTTTTTTCGAGTGCATCCGAGCGCGCTTTCTTTATTATTTTTTTTGGTCAGCGTCAAGGCAACTTCCAAAATGCATTTCACTGCGGCTTTCATTTTCGTGCTTGTTGGACACGCCCACAATGCCACACTGGTCCTGCCGCCCCCGAAAACCGAATTCTCCCAACGCCTTTCCCCGCCACAGCTCGCGCTGGTTATAAATTTAAGCCCTGCGTGGTTTTTTTTGGGGGCTCCTCTCCCGTTCCCATTCCCGTGTTCTGTTTGTTCTTACAACACCCCCAATGGAATTTTGAGCTGCAGCCCCGTTCAATTCCCACATGTCCTCGTTGTGTCGCTCCTGGGTCAAACGTGTGCACTCGGTTCAGTTGGGGTTTAAACGGTTAAGTGCTGGCTAAATTGTTTCATTCTTTCCTTGCTTACCTTTGGCCCAACCGGTTTTTGTTTCCCCACCCGAGTCCCCTTCTCACTCGCATTCCATTCCCAGTCCCAGTCCCGATCCCTTTTGTATCTTTTGTTCAAAGCCATCCGTCCGACGTGCGTGTCTAAGGTTAAATTGCACATGTTGCCATGCGTTTTTCCTGCTGCCTCTGATGGTTTTGTACTTTCGGGCTTAACCTCAAGGTGTTAAGCTGACGCCGAGCTGCCATTTTTTGCAGTCTTCCTCCACCGACTCTATTGATTCTGAAAGATGGCAGCACAGTGTGCGTAATTGGCAAATGATGTAGTCCATCTGGCCGAGATGGGATAAAAAAGCATTGGAATCTTCGAAGAAAGCTGGCCTTGCCAAAAATGAGAATATCTAGTTTCCGCATTACATTACGATTGTAGTTGGAACTTTCTGACAATACTGTAATGAAAATAGTCCTTAACGCCAACTTAACATGCTTATCATTTGTTGACATTGCAAATTAATAGAAAAATTCCAAAATATTTGTTTGCTGGCTGAGTTTTAAAGTTACTTACCCCTTCAAAGCGGGGATACTTCTGGACCCTTTGTGTGGCACGATTGACTTTTAAATTTGTTGATTGCGAAACCTGTTTGATTTTCTAGACTCAATTAAACTGGCGAAACGCAATAGCACTGTTCGAAAAGCACTGGGTGGGTGCTGAATAAAAAAGCATACGCAGCGTTGACAATAGATCGGCGTCCCTTGCCCGCGGCTCCTTGAACAATGCACGGCATCAAAGCGCCAAATACAACGCGATATTGCAGGAATATATAGGATGGGGAAAGTCCAGCTGGATGTTGATGAAGCAGCCAAGGGCGCAGGGAACTCGGCTCATAACCGAACCATTGTGGATTTAAGCTCAGCGGCATAATACTCAAACGCACCGAAACAGTGCCTTTGAATCCGCTTCCAGCTTGGCCATTCCTATTGCAATCGTTGCTACGAAGCACCACCAGCCGAACTGTGATGATACGCACACTGCTGGGGGGATTTCCCAATAGCTGGCAGTTTCTGAAAAATTATTTTCATTTTTCATGCCTCGGCTAGGCTTTGAACAGCCAACCAAACGGAGATGGCAGGGCAGATTGTATCCACACTTTTCACTGCAGCAGATTTTAGAGAGGATTGGGTCCTGAAACAGATTCGCCTTTGCTGGGTTAAAAGCGGACACCGTTCTTAAAGCAAAGCGACACTCGTTGCTCTTTGAATGTGTCCATAATTTTAATTACCTATTTCGTTCCCCAGGGCAGACCCTTCCAGCGACATCGTTTTGACAAATTAATTTCCGTTTTTATTTAATTATACATCGGTTGGTTGGGTTTGATTTTAATACGTGAATCGGAAAGCGATCGATTTATCGTTGTGCAGGAAGGGTCTGATTGGCCTGACTCCAAGCGTAAGAAGTAGGAAACGGGAAATTGTTCGTTAAAGACATTCCACTGAAAGAGGACTTTTTTAGGGCTGAAATGTCCTTGGGAATTTAATAATAATGAAAAGTAATTCAAGTTGGTCAGTAATACTTAGTCGATTCATTCATATATTACATTTTAAGTGGTTCTTTCAAATGCATCTGAAAATAATGAGTTACTGAGTTATGAGATTGTGAAGTAAAACGTAAGACCTTTTGTAAGAAATTCAAATCCAATTGCAATTGATATATTTTCTTCTGTAATAGAAATGAATATAATTTAGTAATCTGCACAACCTACGTTCCAACCCTGTTGAATGAACATACTTTGTTCCTGCGTCAAGGTTGTACTCATCACCGTTGTCATTATCACCCTGTTCATCAAGCAGAACGTTACAAGTAAATCTGTGAAATTAAAACGAAACGTCAACCAAAGTGCGTGAAGCCAGACGGACAGAAAGAGGTTGGTTTTGCGTCTGTTACTGGGCTTGCCGCCGCCGCAAAATCCCTACCCTTCCAGTGGATGATATCCGTCAGGACTCCACTTGTACATAAATATATGTGGCACACACCAGCCGTACATAAAATATAAATGCGAGCCATATCCTGTAATGCCACCGACTCATGTAATATGTCTGGGATTTATCCGTAAGGCATACGCATGGTATTGACACCAAAAACCGAATTACATTAGCCTGCCGGGCAGCACAAAGGGTTAAATTCACGTGTTAATTTGATTAATGCGATGCCGTTTTTCTTTTTACATTAAAACAAAAAGAAAGGCCATAAAACAGTGATTGTGCTTCATATGTAGTCATACTTTTGCCAGTTTACCTTTATTAGAAGCGACAGCCAAGTAGGCGGGACCGAAAGTGCCCACCACCATTTATTTGATTTCATGTTATTTCCCTCTACATTTTTCCTCCGATTTTTCATGGTGAGTTGCAAAATCTACTGCGACAATTTCGAGCTCATTAAAAATTTTCAACTGAAATATTCCGCCGGAAGCCGAGTCTCTGTGTGTATCCACCCTCGACGGAGCACGTCTGCCGTTTGTGCTTATTTGTTGGCGCAGATACAGTGCTCCAGGTAAGTTAGGCACCCTTTGGCGTTAAAAAAGGTTCGGATAACGACCCACAATCATTTGATGGGAGTTGGGAAGTTAAACCTTACTGCACTCGAAATTAACTAACAGCAATAAATACTTTTGGCCTCCACTGTTGGCAGCCACATGTGCTGGCTTGTTTCGTATTTTAGTTTTCCGCATTTGTGGAAATTAAACTACAGAATTACACACGGATATATTTAATTAGATGACATACCCCTATAATGTTTTATTTAGCTCGGAACCTCCAACCCCCAAGCCCCCAGAACCTGCTCTTTTTGCAACGTGATTTGTGTTCGAGTCACATCCGTGCAGGTGAAAATTAAGCTGCCGCATTTAAATGTGGTGGGCTGAATAACATTCGCGGCAAGTCCTGGGGTCATCGACTAAAGCCAAATGCACGACGTATCTGACAAGGGGTAAATGGGTATTATTAATATAATTTACAACTCTTATTATTCTTAAATAATTTATGCATTATTGGAAGCAGTGGATGCCTCCCAAGGACCGATATTTTTGTAAACTATTATTTACTAAGCGAATGTCGCCGTCGACGACTTTCCAGCTCGAGTGCCCGGTCTCATTTCCGGAGCGCTCAAGAGAATGTACTTTTTGTCTCGCCTCGTGCCACATCATTACCACTTTTATTGCCATCCTGTGTGTCTGCGTGTTTCCTGTATCGACGGATCAAACGATATATCTATGACACACAAAAGCCCCGTACACACATATACGTGGGCCCCACCTCTGCCGATTCAACAGCTCAGTTTTCCCCGAAAATATTTCTAAGAACTATTGCCTGGCTGGGTTGTATTCACTTTTTCCCATACGAATCTCACAATCGGTCGCCATCTTAGTTGCTTGGCTTTTTGTCTGCGCTTCATTTCACTCCTTTGTTAACATGATTCGATTTTTATTGCAGCTGCCGAAGGATTTGCTTCATTTACCCCGGTTGCCCTCGCACCCACCTCCGCCAGACGCAGGAAAATGCTGTCGTCTTCATTTGGCTGGCAACTTAATTCATTTGATGCATTATTTAAATTGCAGTACCAGCAAAAGACCCACAGGGCCTACACTCATTTGATTTGTTCGTGTAAGCTTATTGGTTTCTGTAGATCTTCCAAGGTGAGGCAAGGGCTAGTGGTGTTAATTAAAAAAAATTTCGATCATATCTCAAGTACTTTATCAAAAGTGGGTAATGCCAAGGAATTTATGTGGTTTAAATGGTGGTTACTCTAATACTCTTGCCCTTTTCTATCCTCTTTCCAGACTTATCAGGCAAAGGAATCGGGTAAAATAAGTGGCTTTACGCGTATTTCTCATATCTTTTCCTCACGATGTTATACACTTGGTTTAATGCACTTTTATTTTGAAGTAGTCCCCAACACTCTAAAAAGCTTTGACATATCAAATTGGGAATGTTTTTATAAATCACACACTTATCAATTTGGTTAAGGCTTTATTACTTTTTATGTAACAAAATATTTACTTATGGCAGACCTGCGACTTATCGCTCTTGGGTTACGATTTAAAAATAGTACAACAAACTGGAGCATTATAGAGACTTCTGTACATTTTTGTGTTATGGGATTTTTAATATGCCGATTTTCAATTCCTGGCTAAGCCGTTTTAGTGAATTCTTTTAAATACAAAATAAAACCAACAAGTATTTAAAAAAAAAACAACAAGAAATTTTCAATATTTGTATGTCTTTTAAAAACATTATGTAAAAAATTGTTTAGGACCGGGTAATTCGCAGTCGAGTTAACATATTTTATGCTTTTTTTTTTTTAATAATAATGGAAGTTTTGGGACCCATTAAATTTTAAATTGAGTGCAATATTTTAAAGCTCTGATGTGGCAATCTCAGTTTAAATCCAACTTTCGTCGTTTCTGCATCGAGAAATGGTTGCATGTAGAATTATTATTGTTTTAATAATGATACACATAATTCTTGTTCTCCCACATCCGTCTAACCGGAGAAAGCTCTTGCAAACAATTCCTGACGACTATTGTAAATGGTATTGTAATGCCACCTGCATCGACACAATTAGTCAAAAGACTTGCGACAACGAAGATATTAATTTTATTCTTACCAACGCATATCAATTGATTCTGAATGACGGATATTTAGAAGTTAAGTGGAGCAGTGCCGATCCAAATATCACTGACCTCACCCCAATCAACAAAGAAAGCAATGTGAAGTTAAAAGAATTAATAGTGTCAGATTCTAATCCTGGAATACGTGGAGTGGATTACCTCCGACAGCTTGGTGTTGAGAAAGTATCTCGCTTCGAAAAGCAACTGAGCTCCTTTAAAGCATTAGAAAGAAATGTTCATTACCGGCACGGACCGAAATCCCTAATAATAAAAGTAAGCAATTTGGCACGAATGGATGAAATAATCGACTACATGAAGCCGACAATGGATAATATAAATGAGATTGCAATTAACGCAAACGACGAAACTGAAAATCAAGATCTAATAATTGAAGATGGGTTTTTTAAAGGAATGTCAAGAGTAACTTCACTAACACTAACAGGATTTAAATTGGTTAACTTTTCCACTAAGACTTTTGCCCTGTTGGTTAATTTACAAAAGCTAGTGCTCTCCAACTGTACAATCAATAATTTCATGTTTTTAAGGTGCGTAATCAATTAATTAGTATATAATAATTAAATAATTACTCACTTTCAGCACCCTTCAGAATAGACTGGAGCATTTGGTACTTGATTTAAACGACGAGGTGGATATAAAATATTTCTTACACTTTCCCAGGCTTAAATTGATCAAAGTCAGAAAGTATGTACCACATGAAAACTTCACCGGCTTAATATGCACACAAGATACTTGCAATTTTACTCGTGGTATTAATGGCCTTAAATGCCCCGAAATTTGCGATTGCAAGTATTATTACAATGATTTGGAACTGTCTATAAACTGCAGCAATAGATTTCTCTTTGAAATTCCTCCCCTACCTATTCCCATTATCGGAGGAGTGAAATTATTGTTCTCCAATAATTCCCTACGTCAATTACCAAACATATCTTTAGATGGATATAATATGGTAGAAAAACTTGATGTTTCCTGGAACATGTTGTCCAGCTTGAGTATTCATAATCTCCCAAAAAAATTAGACTACCTTGACATTAGCTTTAACGACATAAATGAAATGAACAGAGAAATAATTAATTTTATACAGAATGTAGCCATATTCAAACAGACAGGCAATTATTGGACTGTCCACTGTAATGACGAGCTCTTATTGCAATTGATTAAACATCTGAAATCTATCATACGGATGCCAGAGCGTGAGCTTCGACCTATATTTATAAAGTTGTCGCCCGACTCACCTGAAGGGTTTATTAAGTATTTAGGGCAGCACTTTCTTAGGCTTGGTGAAATAAAGCAAAAGTACTTCCTAATCCATGAAGATCAGTTGGTGCCAAGTATGACTCAAAAAATTGACGACATGAAAAAAATTATGAGCATCTATAAGTATATGGAATGGTTGCACATGAAATTACCATTTGTTAACAAGGAACATGATCCCTTTTATCATCATCATATGACAGCAGCCTGTCCCTATAAATGTGATTGCTGTTACAACCGCACTACCAAAAGTAATAAAATCGACTGCAGAAACAGATTTCTCTACTACTTTCCAAGTATGGTCCCTTCAAATCATTCACTGATACAAAATCAGAACAAATCAACCCCGTTAGAACTGCACTTATCAAGTAATAATATTTCCAAAGTAACCATCGATGAGCTCCCAAAGAATCTTAGATATTTGGACCTACGCAACAATAGTTTGGAGGCCCTTGATAATGATGTGATTGATTATCTAAAACGGTACAAAAAACGAATGGAAATTAAGTTGTCAGGGAATCCATGGAATTGCGACTGTAAATCAAGATCAATCCTCTCTTTTCTGAGGGATCACGAACCGCTTGAATACAAGCTTACTCTGAACCGTTGCAATATATCTCGAGCGGATTGTCCCAATGAGTGCGTTTGTTGCTGGGATAACTCGACCTGGTCGTCCTTTATAGTTGATTGCAGAGGAGAAGGACTCCTAAACATCCCCGTTCTGAGCCACAAAGTAACCTATGTAGACTTGCGGAACAACAATATAACGGAACTGACCCCAAAAAACTTCAATTTCCTCGGGAAAAGGTCGCCAGCCTCTCCGCTACAGCTTTTCTTGCGTGACAATCCTTTGTCTTGTTCTTGCCAGGATTTGGAAAACATAAACTTCATGAAAAGTATATCCTCGAACATTATCGATTTTACAGAGATAAACTGCAGCAGTGGGGAGAAACTGGTTTCTGTAGAGCAGGATATTATATGCCCTTCTGCTTTCGCCTACTATGTGGCTCTTGCGATTTCCCTAGCAGCCGTTGTCATTGCCATTAACTTTATGATATGCTTCAGACAGCCACTACTGATGTGGTTCTACGAACACGATGTGTGTCTGAGTCTGGCCGCCAGAAGAGAACTCGATGAGACCAAGAAGTTCGATGCCTTCCTGGCCTTCACCCACAAGGACGAGGCACTGGTGGAGGAGTTCGTGGACAAGTTGGAACGGGGCAGGCCCAGGTTCCGACTCTGTTTCTACCTGCGGGACTGGCTGGCGGGCGAATCCATTCCCGATTGCATCGGCAAGTCCGTCAGGGACTCGCGGCGGATCATCATCCTGATGACCGACAACTTCATGCGGTCCACCTGGGGCCGACTGGAGTTCCGGCTCGCCCTTCATGCCACCTCAAAGGATCGCTGCAAGCGCCTGATCGTCGTCCTTTATCCTGATGTTCAGAACTTCGATAGCCTGGACAGCGAGCTGAGGGCCTACATGGTGTTTAACACCTACCTGGAGAGGAGTCACCCGAACTTCTGGAACAAGCTGATCTACTCGATGCCTCATACAAAGATTTGATTGAATGCTATCAGCTTTTGAAAATATAAATACAAATTAATATTTAAGGTGTTTGTTTCATTGAAATATGGGTATCTTAAATCAAAGGTTTGAGATATTTCCCTATGTTACTTCGTAATCTTTTAAAGGTTGAAGAATGGCTACAAGATACATCAAAACCCAGCCCAAGGATTCGAAACCTGCCGGCGATTTAGTGATCTACCAATCAACTTACATATAACGTACAAGCTCTCCCCCAGAGTTCCCAAAGAAACAAGACTAAATTGCTGTCTCCCACAGTTTAATTTTCGAGATTCACATGGCAGCCTCAAGTAACCCCATGGTCTTCCCGGTCATCAGCAACAAGGACCGCAACCGCAAAAACTGCTGGTGCCGCCGCAGCAAGGTCCACATCCTCCGCAAGGACCACAGCAGGGGCCACACCCACCGCAACACGGGTCACATCCACCGCAACAAGGGCCACATCCACCACAGCAGGGGCCCTGAAAAACATGAATATTCAAGTAAATCAATTAAAAGACCTTATGACCGATATACGTACCCCTACTAAGACGTAATTTGGGTTGACGTACATGTACATGATTTTGTTTTTCTAAGTACTTTTACAACCGGAATCCAGAAGAAACTTGAAACCACCGAAAATTTAGGTGCTCACTTTCGAATATGTAATGGAGAACTGAGTAATTTTAGATACAGGCGCTCGAAAGTACTCTTGACAGCAGTCACTCGGAGTTTCATGGCCAACGTGATCTCTCAGAGCTAAAAGTGATCTACCGAATAATATTTTCGAATCTAGTTAGCTGTGGAACATTTATTTCAGTTGTCAAATTCAAGTCCCAGTGTGAAATTCAGTATTCCATCATTCTTGTTTAACCTTTCGGCCGGGTAACACCAAAATTTGTTGGTTGTCTTAAGTTATTTCTTTGTTCGGTTTAGAGTAAGTAATAGACTCGAAAGATTTAATAAAAAAAGGTTATCTAAGAACTTGCCTTAGAACTTTACGGACCAATCATGTGTTGTGGACCCCTCGGATTCTGTGGACCCTGTAGCCCTTGCGGCGGTCCCTGCGGACCTTGTGGACCCTGCGGCCCTTGCGGATCTTGCTGTGGACCCTGTGGATCTTGCTGTGGGCCTTGTGGCCCATGTTGCGGACCCTGTGGGCCTTGCTGTGGACCCTGTGGGCCTTGCTGTGGACCTTGTGAACCTTGCTGCGGACCTTGTGGGCCTTTCTGCGGATGCTGAACATCCACAACCCTGTGAAATACCAAGTCCCAATAAACCACAAAAAATAGCTTAAGACTGTACGCAGAGCAAACTCTTCTCTTTGCGTGAACCAAGTCAATAAAAAATGGAGTGAATTGTATTAGGATCATTTTTTGTAATAGCAATGGTCCTTGCGAACTTAAAGCACAATACAATAAATATTATTAATATTAATATTAATATACGTAAAAAACCTGATGATCTGTCTCAAAAGTATTTCAACCAACTGGACAGATATTGTATTCTACTTGTTTCAAAGTGGGATTCTTGTTGTTCCCAAGCAAAGGAATAGTAGATGAATGCAAGAAGTTAAGAGATGAAAATATTTTGTTAAAAACCAAAAACACTCCCAAACAAAAAAACTTCTGCAGTTAAAAATTATCCCTGGTCACATTCCCGTAACAGTCTCAGAGCATCGATCGTTAACCACCTGAAAAGGTGTCATATACTGTCCAGAACTTAATGGAATTAAAACCGAAAAAAATCTGAAGAACTTAAAATTTTAAAAAATAATCGAGCTTAAAAAAATAACGAAGGTTATACTATGCAAGCTTAATTATAATTACTTTTTCGCGACAAAATTTACCAGAATTAGTCTACGTTGGTTACGAACTTGTTAAGGTACGCACTTACATTCCACCGATAATGTGTTGCTTTAACTGCCTGCGAATCGGGCATCCATCCATCCATCTTTCAGCCCACCTCAATCTCGAGCTGGGAGAGTCATGTACCAACAACTTAAGTTGCATCGACTGCACAAAACGAAAATACGAGGAAATCCAAGCAATCAAAGCCATCAAAAAAGTAAACAACCGCGAAGCATCAACGAAGGTTTTCTCTACGGTGGCTACGGTCTAAATAATATGACCCTTTCAATACTGCAATGGAATACGAAAGTCTATTTAAACCACTACAAGCAACTCCAACTCCTGATAAAAAAAATACCACAAAATATACGTCTACAAGAAACCAACCGTATACCCTTTAGAAACTTTCCCAACCCAATCAGTTACGCTATATATAACCTTATCTCTGCTGGCAATGTTTTTGCAGGCCTTGCTTTGCTAATACACAACTCAATTTAACACACCTTCTACAAGATTTTGACTTTCTCTGCTCTAGAATCCACTCCAAGTATACCTTCAAAATAAACTGCTCCCATAACAACCTTGAAGATGTATGCAGGGTTCTCTTTTTAGAAAAGATAACGCTGACTTAAATAGTATGATGATATGCTTTATTCACATTCGACTTGTTAACTTAGGTTTTACAAAATACACGTGTGCTATAGAACTGTCCTTTGCGAGATTCTGGCAGCGAGAGAGTACGGCGGTGCGTTGCCACTTTTCACTCACGTTGCAACTGGGTATCGAATACAAATTAGGAATATCGAGTACAGAAAGGGAAAGATATTAGATCAGTAGGTGAGACCGCTTCTAGTGGTCCTTGTCTCTCCAGTACCGCATCCCACAATCGGCCCTCCTGACGCAGGATTCGTCCCGAATGCCTTCATGTACTCTGCGACGGTTGATGACTTATACGGCCCATCACCTTCTCCTACCCTTTCAACTTCGTATCTTCCATGGTTTCCTACTTTGACTACTTTATACGGCCCTAGGTACTTTCCTTTCAATTTCAAACCAGTACCATACTGGGTGCGTTCAATAGCCACCAAATCGTTTAACTCGAACTTCTTTTCTACCTTTCTTTTTGCATCAAAAGCTTTCTTGTTTTCCGCTTGGATACTCTGAATGTTCTCCCTTGCTTCCATCCTCAGTTTGTCGCGATCCTCATCTAACTCTGTAATCAAACAATCCTGTATCAATGACCTGAGCTGGACATCTCCTGAGATACGCATATCTAATCCTGTTAGCAGTTTGAATGGTGAAACTTTCGTACTCCTTGTCTCAGTGTTGTTTATGATCTGCTGTACCTTGCCTACATGCTTATACCAGCACCCTGGGCTTTCAAGGCTTAGTTTTGAGAGCATAAGAACAACTATTTTATGCATGCGTTCTACTTGTCCGTTTCCCCTTGGTACGCCTGTTGCTATCAGCAAATGTTGGATCTTCTCCCTATCGCAGTACTCCTTGAACAGGTGGGATGTGAATGCAGCTCCACGATCTGAAACTATCCTAAGCGGATTTCCAAAGCAAACAGCCTGGCGCTCCAAGCAAGTCACTACTTCTTCAACCCCTGTACTTCGTGTAGGATACAACCATACGTACTTGGAAAAGGATTCTACAATTACGAAAATGTGATTATATCGTTTTTTGGTTAACTCCATCGGACCAACATGATCTACATGGTATGTGACGAGCGGCTTGTCTTCTTTGTCTATTGGTGTAAGGAACCCTTCTTGCCTACCAGCCTTCGCATTCACAACGATGCACTCTACGCAACTATCGACCACTCGAGCTACTTTATCTTTAAGCTTCGGAATATAATACGACTTCTCAATCAAATCCTGAGATTTCTTGGATGAGAAATGTCCTTGCTTGTAACCGTTCTGGATGATTTCAGTTTCCATGAGTGAAGGCACTACTAGCAACTCTTTGTTAGGATTCTTGAACAGAACTTCGTTCACTATGTAGAAGTCTTCATAGCCTTTGGTCTCAACGACACTTCTGAGCACCTTCATCCAATCATCTAAAAGCTGTGCTTCCCGCAAACGATGAAACAAACTATCAGTCAACGTATAACATGACACCCTACTCAGCGCATCGACATGTCTCATCCTAGCACCTGACCTTTGTTCTATTTCGTAGTCGAAATCTTGTAGGTACATCGCCCATCTAGACACTCTGAGCGGAATCTCCTTCTTCTTCATGGGCATGGCAAAAGCATTACAGTCTTTAATAATTTTAAACTTCTTCCCTTCACTTCCAGTTCATAGGAATGATACTTTTCCTCACATGGCTTGGTTTTACGGCTCATATAGAAAACTGGATGCCACAAGTTATCACAGGGATCTCGTTGAAGCAAAACGGCTCCAAATCCGAAATTATATGCATCGGTATGAATTTCTGTGTCAAGCGAATGATTATAGAGCTTCAGAACTGGTCCACTGATTAACGCTTCTTTTAGCTTTTTAAATGCTGCTAATTGCTGGTCTTGAAACTCGAACCTCACCTCCTTGCGCAACATGTCGGACAACGGCTTGGCAATTACGGCGTATCCCTCCACAAACCTACGGAAATACGACTTCAAACCTAGGAATCTTTGGACTCCATTCTTGTCGCGCGGAATCGGAAAATCAGCAACTGCTTGAGTTTTCTCATTACCTGGCTTGATGGTACCGTTTTCAACGACATAGCCTAAGAAGTTAACTTTGCTCTTCAACACCTGACATTTACTCAAATTTATGCGCAAGCCATTTCCTTGTGCCACTTCCAAAACTCGCTTTAACTTCTGCACGCCCTCATCGATACTCTTGCTCGAAATTATCACATCGTCCATGTATACAACTGCATCCTCGTTCTTAATCGAATCCCGCATAACCGCCATGATAAACCTGGTAAACACTGCTGGAGAGTTTGTTATACCGAAGGGTACAAACAGGAACTCATACTGACCACTCTGATTTACGAACGATGTGTACTTTTGGGATTCTGGCGAAACAGGCACGTGAAAAAAGCCATCAGTCAAATCTAGAGTTGTAAAAACTTTTCCACCCTGTAGCTCTTCGATCACACAGTCCATTTGAGCTGTTGGGAAGTTATCTCGGACAATCTTTTCATTTAATTTTCTATAATCGCAACACAAGCGCTTTTTCCCGTTCTTCTTATTTACAAGCACCACTGGCGAAGCAAACTCGGATGTACTAGGCTTGATTATCCCTTCCTCTAGCCATTCTTGAACCTGGTCATCGACAATTTTCTGATCGCAATAAGCTAATCATCTCGGATGTTGGAAAACAGGCAACTCGTCTGTCAACAAGATCTGCATCTCGACTGGGGAAGTGAGATTTCTTCCTGGCTTGTAATTATCGATCAATGACTCCACTTCAGAAGCTACATCATGAGTCAAATGCTCCAAATCTACTGCCGAGACTGTCTTAGAGTCTTTCATGCTGATCATGTACAGACTTTCGAATTCACTAATTAGCTGCATGCAAGTACTTTGCCCTGCCTGGCTATCGTCTGATCCTGTCGTTGGTCTTTGCTGAACATTTCGAACTGTTGGCGAAAATATAGTGCCAGTCTTGGTTACCATCATGTCAACACTGTTTAAGATTGTTGTGCCTAAGATTGCGTCAAACTTCATATCGTCATCTGGTATGACATGAAACTCGACCGACATGTCGATTCCATCGATTACGACGTTTGTAATGAAGCTTCCGAATGTTAGCACCTGACTTTCACCGATACCTGTCAAAACTCTCTGACGACCCATCGGACTGCCAACTCCAACGCCTAGCTTCAAGAACACACGCCTACGCAACAAACACAGTTCAGCACCTGTGTCCACAAGTCCTTTGAATTCTGAATTCCTGCAAATCACAGATTTCATTTCCAAGCTCGAAGAAAGGATTACGCGATGGTTGTGAAACGACTTTATCGTCCTGGACGACATTGGTTGGTCTCTCTGTTTTGACCTGTACTTCTGCTTTACACATTTGATCACATCACATTTGATCACATTTGAAACATTTCTCCTTCACGGGACCGAATCTTGTTTTGTGTCGTGCACAGCCTTGCTACCCTGCGAACCATACTTGTTTACTGGTTTGGATAATCCACGTGATTTTTGATATGCGTCGATGTGGAACTTAAGATCCTTGAGATTTCTGGCCTGGTAAAGCATTGCCTAATTTGATCTAGCATCTGGGATACCCTCAACGAAATACTCGATCAAACTGTCTTCCTCCAAACAAATGGGCTTTGCAATTTCCATAAGTGCATAAAGGAACTCATGTAAGGATTCACCCTTATGCTGCTGTCGTTTCCCCAACCTGCGATGAACTTCTGCTGAGGATAACTTGATTCCGAACTCCTCCACCAGAACCGATTTCAAGCTTGCCCAGTCTTTGATATTCCTCTGGCTACGCACAAACATCTTTGCTGCTCCACTAAGCAACTGTTTTGCATACACAAACAACTGTAAAGGGTTCCACTCAACTGTAGCTGCACAATCTTCCAACTCTCCCATCCATTGGTTTATATTTGGGGAACTCGACCCAGAAAACTGCGAAACACTGCCCTCTACATCTTTCAACGTGAACCATGATCTACTCTGCCTTTCATTTCCTAGTCCTTGATGCCAACCTGCTGCGTTTGTCCGCTTTATAGTGGTTTCTGCGGACGTTACTGATCGACCATCCTCACCATTATCCTCCGTTTCCGACTCACCATCGTTATTTAGACCGTAGTAGGTCAACAACCTCTCTTGCAATTCCGCTTTCAATCCAGTCGTACCCAATTGCAACTCCGACAACTTCCGACGCAACTCTTCAACTCGCAGTGCCAAGATCTCGCTTCTCCCCATTTTACAACTTGTCATGTAGATTATTAAGATTTAACAATGTTTTCTTAAGTTTAGTATCAAAAGCAAATTGTAAATAGATTAACCACCCTGTCTCTGGAACTGCTTGATTCCAATGTTACCCCACTACTTTACAAACGACTTGAAATTAACTTTCCGGCAACACTCCGCCAAAAGTTCAGCCACTCGCTCAATGATGTCGCTTTTGTTCGTCGTCGTCTTTCCTTCCCACGCTTCCCGCTTTTGCAGCGTCACACATACAATGAAGACTTCCAAGCTCACCTGGAACTTTCTGGATGCTTTCGTCTGCTGCCAAGATCTGTGCTCCAGCCTTCCGCTTGCAGCTTGATCGCTGTATCTTCACTGCTTCCAGCCCGTGTCTGCTGCTTCTTCTATGTCCCCCGCCACGATCCGCTGACTCGTAGTCCTTCCAGCACTGCGTCCGCTAGTTCTCCAAGTTCTTGCCTTTGCAAAAGCGACCACATTCCAGCCAAATTGCTTATGACAATTTGAAGATATCTAGCCGATTTGCTCGATTTCACCAGCTCTCCGCTTACGCACTCCACGTGCTTTTGCCAAGATGAAAGTTCTGTCAAATGGTAGGCTATATCCCGGTTGAGCCCCCAAAAATGGCAGGGTCCTCTTTTTAGAAAAGATAACGCTGACTTAAATAGTATGATGATATGCTTTATTCACATTCGACTTGTTAACTTAGGTTTTACAAAATACACGTGTGCTATAGAACTGTCCTTTGCGAGATTCTGGCAGCGAGAGAGAACGGCGGTGCGTTGCCACTTTTCACTCACGTTGCAACTGGGTATGGAATACAACTTAGGAATATCGAGAAGAGAAAGGGAAAGATATTAGATCAGTAGGTGAGACCGCTTCTAGTGGTCCTTGTCTCGATCTTACTCTCACATCTGCGACCCTTGCCCTCGAATCTGTTTGGTTCATCGAATCCAGTACATTTGGAAGCGACCACTTTCCTATCATTACAACATTATTTGACTCTACTTTTACCCCTACCTTACCTAAATTCAAAATGGATGAAGCAAACTGGCACAAATACGTTAAAGCCAGTATTTACTTTCACCTTTAACGGCCCATAAGCCACAATCTCAACAAGGAAACTGCCAGCATTACAACTAACCAAGGCTCTAACTCTTCTATCCCGCAATCCACACCTAATATACATTCAAAACGCACGTACCATGGTGGAACACTCATCTTCAAACACTTAAAAAATTAAAAAAAAAAACACTTTATTATTTTTAGACTATACTATAGAAAAGCCAAATAGCTAAACGAATCTCCCTGGAAATATTCACCTCGGAAATCAATCCAAACTCCTAGAAATCCAAAGCATGGAAAAATCTACCGCGTTGAAAACCTCCCACCCCTCACTGGAACTAAAAATTAACTCTCTCAAACCAAAAAGGAAAATCGCCTGCCCTCGATCGGCTGTCCCACCAAATATTAAAAGTCCTTCATCCAGCAGTAAAACTCCGACTACTTGAGCACTTCAACAATATTCCAAATAACTTCATTCCGTAATATTATGAATTATACCAATTCACAAACCGAATACAGACAAAACATCATTAAACTCTTATCGTCCCATATCCCTTATCTCTTCCTTCGCAAAGACGCTGGATAAAATCATTGCA
The DNA here is from genome assembly GCF_025231255.1 of Drosophila biarmipes. Taxonomy (NCBI): domain Eukaryota; kingdom Metazoa; phylum Arthropoda; class Insecta; order Diptera; family Drosophilidae; genus Drosophila; species Drosophila biarmipes. The sequence goes on along the minus strand of NC_066616.1, from coordinate 6,487,699 downwards.
CCACTTGTTTCAGATCACTTGATATCCTCTTCCCTTTTAACGAAGAATCACTTATCAGCGGTCTCACTTGATTTCACAAAAGCATTTGACAAAAGTGGTATCCATTCTGTTGTGGACCAACTGCAGTCTGGAAAATAGGTCCTAAGATCATCAATTACTGCGTAAATTTCATGACCACTGGAAAAATCAAATCAGGGTTCACCACTCTCAGTGATTATGTTCCTAGTAGCGTTGAACAAACTAAATTTAGTTATTCTTAAGCGAAGTTTAATTCCGAGGACTATCATATATTTTAAAAGATTAACAATGACACACAAATATTGGCCACTTACTCACCAATATCCACTCGTGGTGTGAATACACTGGCGCTATCTTTTCACTCGACAAGTTTATCGAGCAACAAGTTTAATTGCAACCACTTCACGATTTTAAGCGCTTTTACGGTAATTGCTCGACATCCTCTCTAAAACCGATTAAAACCATCTACCACTCTGCCATCAGGTCAGCACTAGGTGCTTTTCGAACCACCCCCATCCAAAACAACCTCTAGTCTAACTGATGGCAATTGATATCAGAACCGAGTTTTGCGTCTCCAAAACCATGAAACCCATCCTACTCTGCCACAAATCTCCACTAAAATCAATTGTCTCCAAAATATTAAAAAGAAAAAGGCAAAACCCAAAAACATCCGTCGTGCACAGGGCATTGCAATATGCAAAAGAACTTGGTCTACCAATCAAACCACCCATCACAAAAAGGCAATAAACCCACCATGGTCAGATGAATACAAATTGATGGAAACCACTCTGCGTAAACTACCAAAATCAAAACTCCACAACTTGTCTACCAGCAAAGGTTCCTCGAGCTTAAACAAACATCAGACCAGGACATTGATCTAAGCCGATGGATCGAAAATGTCTAATGCGACATCCTTTATATATACAACACTTACTACCGTACTACAGCTCCATTTTCACTGCCGAAATTATTGCTATCTACAATGCAGTCCTTATAGCCCAACATTCACCAATCTCATCCGTCATCTATTCCGACTTCCTGGTGGCGTTAAATGGCACAGTCAGACAAATCCTTTTAAAAACGCAAATAAAATAATTATTGCATGAATCCCGGGTCACTACGGCATTCAAGGCAACGAAGTTTCTGATGAAACCGAAACAAAATCTATTTTCGCCCTAGACATTTTGCGACAACCTGAATATTTCGATATGGTAAAAGACATAAAAAACATTATAAAGAGCTACAAATTTTTCTTCTTAACCAAACAAACACATAACAAATCAAGCAACACTCATTTAAACATTATATACAACTACGGTCGCCTCCAAAACGATCTTTTAATCCCACGTCAAACCTTCTCTAAAATTATACTTCTTTGGTTGACCCACAGACACCTATTTACCCACCCTCTCAATACCCTCTTGCCCCTATGTAACAACGACACCATAACACCCCGACACATCCTAATAGATTGTTCCTATCTTGATCCCATAAGATCTACTCTCTTCGCTTCCACAAACCCCTTACAATCTATATTTGACCCCAACGCATCTAATAGAAAAAAAAAGGTAACATTCCTTAACTCTAGTAATATAAATTATGATATTTAATTAGCTTGTAAGCATTTATAATTAAAAAGAAATGAATAATGAAAAATGTTATCTAGTTTTTAAGCTTAAGGCCACGTAGCTATAGTTAAACTTAAGTTCGCCTGTAAATTTTACATTATACCCGAACATTATATAATAATAATAATTAGTTAATACTTGCACCGCAACTAAGAAGTTGATTTGGGATAAGAGAATGTTGATTCTCTCTTGAACGTTGTCATCGCACTAAATTGACTTGAATTAATTATAACAAAATAATTTCAAAACTAAAAAAGCTCTTTTTATATTTTCCATTTAAATAAAATACATTGTATGTGCTCTTGTGAAAAATATGTTCGTACTTTGTATAAACTTTAACAAGAAGAAGTGTTCAAATACTTTTAAAATAAATCGATCTACCGAATTATATATTAGCAATCCCAAGTAGGTCTTGGAAATCCTTTTTTAGCTGTCAAGCCCATGTACGCATGTAAGTTTTGGGCTTACCTCATTCCCATTTCGACCGTTGTGTAGCTCAGTAAATTTGTTGTTGTGTCTCATATTATTTTTGTTCGGCTAGAAAAACGTGGTAAAAATTGTATTGTTTTAAAAAATAAATTTGCTTTAGTTTTGTTGGTTTTTCGCAGACTTGTACGAATTAACCATGTGCTGTGGACCTTGTGGATCGTGCTGCGGACCCTGCGGATATAGCTGCGCTCCCTGCGGACCCTGCTGTGGACCGTGTGGACCATGTTGTAGACCGTGTGGACCCTGCTGCGGACCTTGTGGACCGTGTTGCGGGCCATTTGGAAGTTGCTGTGGAGGTTGTTGGTGCTGAATGCCCAACATGAGCAGTTGAATCCATTCAAGATGCCAATGCTAATTCTAATTCACGCACACTATGGTTAACCCAACACCTAAATGTCAAAGCCACAAATAAAATATGAAGACTGTGCAACAGTAAAAATATCACAAATTAGGCTTGTCTGTTTTGAAGGTGAAAGTGAGCATGACGATAGAATGCCAAAATTGGTCCACAAATATGGGCACCTGATCAGTGTTCGGCAGCTTTCATTTAGCCAAATATAGAAATATATATTTTTTTGGCATTTGCGATATTTTTATCCGTTAGTCGTAGAGTAAAAGGGTATACTAGATTCGTCGGAAAGTATGTAACAGGTTGAAGGAAGCGTTTCCCACCCCATAATGTATATATATTCTTGATCAGGATCACTAGCCGAGTATCTTCGGTCAGGTGGCGCCTTAAATATCGCTTTGCTAGCTATATATCTCCGTTTCCCAGTTGCTTTCTTAAGCAGAGTAACGGGAGAGTCGAAGCACTCGACTATAGCGTTCTTCCTTGTTTTTTTTAAAAAAGATTAATAAAATCCCAATTAAAACGCGGCTTGCCGTATTTTGTTAAGGGTATTGGCGAACGCTCGTGGCCCACGATTATTACGAAAACGGTTCATCAAACTCGGGAATAAAACCATACATATTAATAAAATCTTATTAAAAAATCTTAGCTTAGAAAAGCCAACTTTAAATTCTTTAGTAATTTGTCGATATAATGTTATTTAAACATCTAGAAGGCTGTGCACCTAGATTCTACTGTCCTGCTACCGTTTCTTAGTTTCTTATCAGTTTTCACTTTCCTCTCAGCCCAAACACATCTAAATTTTAACTCTAGCCCAAAGTTTATAAATAAAAAACTTTGTAAATAACTTTATTTGAATTCAAGTTACTTGAATAACTAAATTTCCTTTTGTAGACTTGCCATAAATTATGGGTTGTACACCGGGTGGACCTTGTTGCGGACCTTGCGGCGCTTGTGGACCCTGCCGCGGACCTTGTGGCCCTTGCGGACCCTGCTGTGGACCTTGCGGGCCGTGTTGCGGACCATGTGGACCGCGCTGCGGACCTTGTGGACCCTGCGGTCCTTGCTGTGGACCTATGGAAAAACGAAACGGCCTTCAGCGGTGCTGTCCTTTTTAGCTGTGTTTCCGGGATGTACGTAGCAATTTGGGCTAGGGCTTAGATTTAAAAACACCTTTGTAAGAAATAAAATGGAAAGCTAACTATAAAACGGATTGCTTGAAACATCTTAAGGAGTGAAAATTTTTAATTCTTAATATGTATAGTAAATGTGTTCCGCAGGGAAACCTTATTTAAGTGGCAAACAAATGAATCGTGCGTACGCTTGTTTCAATATTACCATTAACCTTCCTCGCTCCAACGCCGGTCGAGCGACAAGTGCGAAATTAACTCTGAACATGGGATTGAACAAAGATTAGCATGCTCCTAAAGACAACGGACCAGGTATGTGCATACACACATTGCTTTTCCACCGGGATAAGGTGAGCAGGTAATTTATACCAGCATGCTCAGGTAATTGAGGCAACGCAGCTGCAAAGTAAAAGTAGTCCTAGCCCCTAAGCATTTAAATTAGCTGACTGGGGGATTTTAATCAGTGCCAAGTGCCTTGAAATAAATGGTGCCAAAAGGGGCGTGGCCGGGGCCAATTAAAGTGATTTTGCCAGCAATGTTACCCATACGCCCCATACGGCTGGGCCAAGTCAATTATTAATGGTTGCTCGGCTCCAGTGCAGACTGCTGACATCCCAATTCATGCTGGAAATCAGCAAGCAAATTGTTTATTGTATGCAAGCAATAGAGTGCCAGCGGAATATCTGGGGAGCTGATTTTCATCATTTATTTTGCCAGTAGTCTCTTCCACTTTCCACGCTGAATTATGAAGGCAGCCGCTCCGAGTGTGTGAGTGCAGTGGCCCACCCGATGACGCAGTTCGGGGAATTCTTGGATACGGGAGGGCGCTCGAGAAGGGCCTTCTGCCATACGGCTGGCAAGCAAATGGATTGCTCGTCCTGCAATTTGAGCAGCAGACGAGCAGGAGCAGCCTGCCGGAAGAGCTATCAAAACGCTAAATCAGTGCTAGTATTTCAATATGAAGTAATATTAGAACACACATATGCCGCAGCCGTTAATTGCAGTCCCCGGGGAATCCAGGCTCAATCACCGCAGAAATGTTGAAATCAAAGTCGGCACCCTTACAGATTACTGTTGTTTTATTTCTGAAATCAAGATCAAGGGTAAAAATATATGAACTGCTAATTATGTTACAAATAAGTATTTCATAAGAAGCAGAAACATTATTTATTAACATTATTTAGAGTCCTTAACTCTTTTTTGTCAAATTTAATTATGTTAAAAAAAGGGCGAAACATTTTCAACAACACCGTAATGATTTGTTTTTTAAGCTGGTGCAGGTTACTCAATCGTTTTTAAGTTTCGTGAGTCTATTGTCAGATCCCAGTTGGCCTTTGGTGGGAAGTCGCTTCGCCACCATCCAAAATTATTGGTTTTCGAAAGCATTGTAAGGCCCACTAACCGGGCCTAGACTACCAGACATGTCCGCGACCACCAGCGAAAGAAACAGGAATAGCGTTGCAAGGATTTGGAGCAGGCAAAGGCCTTCCCGCGTGGCTGAAAGTGCGCTGATTGGCGATGGTCACCACGTGCATCGACACCGCCACGACCGCCCACATCCGCCGCTCAACCAGCGGATGTCAACAGCAGCGGATCAACGGCCTCCAGCTCCGACATCCCGCCGGATCAACCTTCGCAAGATGAGCCTGCAACGGAGCCTGGCCTTCTACAACCGGTTAAGAAGCCCCTTAAGAGGTCTTGCCTCCGGATTTGGTTACCTCTTTGAGTCGAATTTCAGCATGAGCCGACATCTGAGACCGAATTTTCATCTGACGATGCCTGGAAGCTGGTTTGGGTTCCCCAACGATGGATTTGAGCTGGCCGAAGATCTCCAGGATAGCAGGATCTTCTCGGGTCGACACCACTGGGACCGGGCTCAACTACATTTCCAGCAGTATCTGGGGCTACGCCATCGTCATCAGCACTGTCCTCGGTCATTCTCTTTGAAACTGGATCCAAGCACCATAAACCTAAAGATTATTAACGAAATGTTTTACGGATTAGGTCTGACGGAGGTCTTGAGGCTGGCCTTCAACGAGGTGCTTCATTTGCACTAGCAATTTGTTGTCTTGGGTGCATCCACGATCGATAATAAAATCTATGGCCAATCGAAACTCTCCAACTTAGACGGGGAACTCCATCGTTATCGCGAGATTCATGCATGTGTAGTTGCCCCATCAGTTGTTCCACTGGGAAACCCTCTTTGGAAAATCTCTCTTTGCCGCAGGTCACTTTCCTTGTCCAAGATCTTCTTCCACGCATTTCGGCGCTGTTGTGCATTTATGGAAATCGTATGCCGCTGTGGATGCACCAGTACAAAGGGTCTGTATCCAGTGCGGTGGGGAACCTAAGGGCCGGAGACAAACGAATTTTAAATACACTTCGCTGACCTTTTAATTCCGAAAGTGTTTGATATTTACTAAGTATAGAATATGCATAGCATATGCTTTTATTGTGAAAATGCTGAATCACCAACAACAGACCGATTTTAAAAAAAGGTTTCTTCATTAAGCTTTTTAGAGGTTGTTCTGCAAAGTATAAGATACTAAATACCTTACTAGATCTAATAACTAAATATAAAATAACGAATCAAAGAAATGATTTTAACTTGAATATTTCTGTAGAATATCCGAGGTAAAATGTAATAAATAAAATTTTGAACAAATTTTAAAAAAGAGAGTTCAAAGTTCGCAGCTGACCGGCTGGCACCCCATATGCCGCAACTTTTACACAACGCTCCCGAATACCAAGCGATGAACACCGCGCCCATCACGCGTGTATGTGGGTCCCACACACACAACACGCACCCCCTGCACACCCGCACACACAGGAGCCGCCACACTCTCGCACCCACAAACACATGCACAGAAGACGCGCTGCGTTCATTTTGCGCCTTATCTGCGGTCGCAAGTGTTGCGCCATCGCAGCCCGAGTGCCTGAAATTATGCTAATTTCTGGGTTTTTATGCAGCCAACATGGAGCAGCAGCGGGAATCTGCATCCTCATGGCCGAATCTCCTCCAGCTCCTCCAGCTGCTGCGAGTTGGCTGTTGGTTGTCGGTCGCCGGTTGTTGCTTGTTGGCTCTTGCTGCTCCGGCTGTGCATTTTGCGGTGAAAGCACTGGCGAAAAGCAGGGGGACTCTGAAAATTAATCAGTCAATTAAATTAATAAACTATTAAACTGAGATCAAGGGGACCAATCTAAGAAGACCAGTGTAGGCAAATATAATATTTAAATATATCGCATAAATTAGGAATATGAAAACATCAGTAGTAAGCTATATCGATGGTATTGGCTATCGATAATACTGACAGTCGATATTACCGATTGCATCTAAATGTATAAAAATAAATAAACACTTTACAAAACCAGAAGAAAACCAAAAATTAAGTGAATTGAAAATGAATTGTTCAAAACTGATGTCACAGAAAAATATATATCCAAACTGAAAGGCAGCTTAATGCTAAACTTTTTGGTTTAAATAATTTTCAAATTTGAAAACAATTTCAATTGCAGATTCTCTTTCCAAAGTGCGACGAAGGAACGAAGAATTTTACGGCGTAGGGGGTTGGCCTGCTGATAGCGCAACATTAATAACACCCCCATGGCTGGCTTTCTCTTACTTGATGATTGAAAATCCCGAAAACTGCGCCCGCGCCCCAAAGTATACAGCACTCATTTACTTATCAGGCGAGGGAGTTGGCTCCTGCAGAGTCGCCACTTTGCCCCGTATTTGTGGCACATTTGGGAGCTAAGCAGACAAAAAGTGTCCGGAAAAGGAGTCAAGCAGCTGCTGCCCGTCGCCATCGCCATTGCTATTGCCATTGGTCTTGTTGTGGCCAGTGTTAACATAAAACTTGTGCAGCGATAAACTCTTGGCCCGCCCAGGACATTGTCCAGCCGAACATTTGTTAGCCCAGCCTCTCAGCTCTGGGGCAGCTTTTGGGCCATTTCTGAACCCGACTAGGGCAGATCCTGCTGCATATTCAACGCCTTTTCCATTTCTCTTCGCTCGCCCAGCATTTGAAAATTCCAAATTTCTTTCCCAGGCTCTCCAGTGGCTACTTACACCCTCGACGAGCGCTGCCCTATTTCGCAATTGCTGAGTTTTTCACAGGGTAGGCCTTAGTTAAAGGATATGTCAAGATCTGAATTTCAACTTTCAGATAAGTAAGTATTAAGCTCTTACAATACGCCACTTTTGAAAAATACCTATGTTTCTCAACTTTTTTCTAAATACTTTACTTTTCTTAACATTTTACATTTGCAAACATTATTGGTTAAAAAATAAGAAAAAATTTGAATACCTACAAATTAATATATTTTCTGTTGCTCTTCGAATTTTTAAATAAAATTTTGATAAAAACCATGAAGGTAGGTAAGTACAAGAGAAAGCAGCATGTTTTATTCACTACATCAAGGTATCAAGGTATCTGGATGTCGTAGCAGTATATCTTTTTCCCTTCCTGGTCGAGGTAGTTTGATACAGGAGTGTTTGGGAGTGCAGTTGTTGTTCCTAGACAAGTGTTTGGTGTTCAATCTCCCAGTTCAAGCCTACGAACATGCTAGCATGCTGAATGGGCCAATACATACGACTTGGTACATTCACTCCCTGAGCGAAAAATTGTACTGCCACTGAATAAAAATAATGTCGGACGAAAAAATAACATTTCAACAGCCTTATCAGCGACCACCCGGGTGATGAGTTAATGAATTCCAGCCGTAATTACCGGGCCAAGGGGAGTGATTACCCCAAAGAGGACCGACTCAGCCGAAATGTTATGACCGCCGACCAAGGGATCCTTTTAATTATTGTTCATAACTGGCGGATGCAACTTTATCTTGTTTATTTCATGCATATTTTTTCGCTTTTCCTCGGCCATTTAAATATTTCAGCTGCGGTAAAGTTTCGATTGTGTTTGCAGTTTTTCCGTTGAATATTTACCCAATTGATATTGCCTCGGCAATTGGTCTTTGTTTTCCATTTTTGAGTTGTATGGTTGTATATTTAATTGAATGATTTCTTTTTGGCCTTTATCCCCAATTTACTCAAGTGTGAAGAAATTTTTCTTCGTATTTCTTGGGTTAGAAAATAAAATGAAAAGAACACAAGAAACAGTTTTAGCACTGAGATCGATGTGACCTTGAGCAGATTTTTGAAACACAAATAATGGTTAGTAATAGAAGTAACTTTTCACAAGCAAAAGAGTACTTTAAAAATAGTTTGAGGTAAAAACGCTGTTGAATGCTGCTGATTTTTGGCACTTTTCAAGTACTGTATGTTTCAGATCCTCCGTCTTTAAGCCCAAATTAGAAGCGCACAAATTTATATTTATATTCTGGGCCCAGATGCTATGCCTAAAGTTGATAACCTTTGCGGGAGTCGTCCTCCACCCTCGTTTCAATGCTTCAACGTCTGTGTCTGCTTCGCTTGTCATGCATTTTACGCATGAGAAAGTATTTTCAGTTAACAAGTGCGAGGGTAGAGCCGGCTCCGCAAAAAGTATCCCCAATGCAGAAGTGCACAAGGAAAGCCCCATAAAAATAAATCGAATTGGGGCGACGGGAGCGGGTCTGTCGTCGGGATAACAAACGATGCTCCATGCCAACGCGGTGGGCGGGCGGTGGAAAACGCAAGTTGGGTTTGTTTATGGCGCGATACGAATGACACGTGACTGGGAGACACCAGACAAGCACCGGCAGCACCAGACGCTCGCAAAAATTATGAAATTTAGCGCAAGCCGCAGAGCTGGAGTTGCAGAAAAAATACATTGTACATGGGTCTCACTATGTGACAGCTTCGCCATATCGCACCTGCCGCACACACACTCTCGCAAAGGGAAAGGCAGGGCAAAAACTGACGGCCAATGCGCTTAGCACTTTCATTTCGTTTGCTGCAAATTGCTTAACCACAATGCATATGTATGCAAAGCGCTGACGCGTACCATGCACTGAGAGAAATTGCTACTTGTTGTAGGGAGTCCAAGGAATGTATACAAAAATGTTCAGTATTTCAGTAGCATTTGTTCAAGAGATGAGACGTTTTGTAAAGATAAAAAAATACATTTTTCAGAATTACTAGCCGAGTAGGTTCAGCCATGTCAGTCCGTCCGTCCGTATAAAAGCTGACATCTCGGAAACTATAAGAGGTAAAGAAGTTAGACTTGGCATGTAGGTCCCTGAGCTTCCTGTGCAGCGCAAGTTTGTTTCAGCATCTGTCTGCCAAATTACCATATATTGGAAGACCATGTAGGTGGCGCTTAACAATATCGCTTATTTGCTAATGTATCTCCAATTCCGTTTTGCTCCCTCGACTATATCGTTTTTTTGGTAATCCTTAATTTAAAAAAATATTGATAGAATCAATCCAAACGGTACTCCTATTTCTCTCTGTGCACAGGTGGATGATGGTATTAGCAGTGTGGTTTTTTCCTAAGGCAACTGTTGCAAGGTGTCGCCAGCAGCTGCTCGGCTCAATCTAGCTGCTAACGGTTTAACGCTTTGCTGCCTTTTTCCCAAGGTTTTCCAGGCCATACACACAAGGGTGTAAGCTTGTGGCACTCTTTTGCACTTGCTAGGGGGACAGACGGGCGAGAATCATCTGCAATAGAATAACAAAGATATTTTTTGGTCTCTTTGAAAAATTCAAAGTAATTAGTTAAAGCTTCGGTGTAAAGTGCTTTCGATCTTCAAAGCTGTCGATTCCATTCCGCACTGCCATCTTATTATTCATTTTGATTTACTTTCCCTTCGGCAGGGTCCTATTTAAAACGCTTGATTTAATTTATTTCCCCTTCTTTCTCCCACAAAGAAGGCAAAATTTCCTAGGCAATCCCCGACGTAAGCTCACATGGACCTGCGTATTAAGTATACGCATTAGTGTAGGTGTCTGTAGGCTGATTATGACAGTGTTTGCATTTCCCACCCGAACCTTTTGTGCTGAAAATGTGTAAATAGGAATAAAAACCTAGTCGTTTTTGCGATTTTTTGTAGAGGGAGGAGCAGCTTAAAGCTGAACAATTTGATTCGTAAGTCCCATTCCCATCTGAAGCACAGCACTCATACAAAAATCTGTTAAATAAATTACCAATCAATTTGAAGCCTGCGCTCTCTCGTTTTCCACATGTGGTGTTTTAATAGCTGGTTGGATCCCACATTAAACGCTATTTGCTTTTCTGTGGAAGCCCAATAAGCACAGCACAAGTTGCCTGCAATCAATTACAAAAGTTGTTAGTAAGTTTAGTTTCTTTAAACTTTGTGTTGGCTGACTTCTACGCCACTTAAGGACACTCTTGACAAATCGCTGTAATCGTTCTTGATTATTATTTGGTCAGCTGGTCAGCCAACTGCCATAAATATTGTTCGCCTCAGATTTTCAGGTTTATGATTACGAGCAGGGACGATTTTTCAATTTTGTAGAGAATATTGCTCAGAATATTGGAGCTGTTTCCTCAACAAACGCTTGTGTTTGCTGACATGAAGGCATCCTAACCATAGAGTTGATCTTACATGGAATGCGCGCTTCTTAATTACCTATAAGGTGGCCTAAGGGCGATAGTTGGATGGGCTGGTCCTCTGCCAGGAAAATGGAACCAACCTGTCAAATGCAGCGAGAGTTGAGCTTCCCCCTACCACACGCAGACATTTGAGCCACGCAGCCCAATTTCACGACCACAAAGCCACTCGCACTTCCGGTTTTTTGTTTCCATGGGCCACAAAGTCAAACGCCGCATATTGAACAACATTTGTGTGTCAGTCGTGGCAAATCAAAACCTATGGGTTGATTTTCTCCTACTTGGCTAAATGTACACCTCCCAGCGATTTTCCATTCAAATGTGACAAACACGAGGAACGAATGTCAAATGCCAAACACCATTCTATATCCTGAAATATTAAGATGACCATGATCTGTCGACGGAACAAGTGTCAATTTGATTAATTGAACTGGGTGCTGAGAAGTTCCCGCTGTTTTAGCCAAGATGCTGTCCCCGATCCTGCGAAAATATTCCTGACAAGAGGGAGCACATATATCTTCTCAGAAGCGGTGGCGGTGACGGTGGCCTTGGCGAAAAATTCAATAAAAATGTTGCATAATTTTTCCCATCTCTTTGGGGCACCCTTTTGGGATTGGCTAAAACGGAAATGAATTTTTCCGCTTGACCCAATTCGCTCACGTATACACATGTATTTGTTCTGTTGTTAGTGTTTATCTAAGCTTTAAGTTCGCCCGTTTTGTGGTTGTTTTGTGCCTCAATCGAACCGGCTCTCCAAAGTGAAGAGATAATTTATGCCAAAAAAACTGAAAGTGTTGAGTGGTTGATGAGTGGTGAAGTGCCCCAAGTAGAGAAGCAAATAGCGCCAGAGGTGAGGTCAAAGGATGAAAGCGATGGTTTAGGCATTGAAAACCCACGGTTTCATCGTTGGCTAAGTTTTATAAAACAGCATTTAAGAGCTCTCTACTTGTACCATTCTTAAATTATACGTTATGCAGCAGCAGCCACTCGGCTAGCTGGTTCCCCGACTGATATATTGTCATTCATATGTTGTGTCAGCAATTTGTTAGCTTTATGGCTCGAGCCACGCCCCCAGTTGGCGTCCCCAAAAAGCCAGAACGGCTGATCGGGAAAAAGTGAAAGGAAAGGAAAAGGGAAAACACAAAACTTGCATACATAAATTGTATTTATGCACTCCGCACTCTGCGTTCTGTCATTTCCTGATTTCATCGTTTTTATGTGTCGCAAAGAGCGCAAGAAAACTAAAATCAATACATTGCATATACTTTATCGTAAAAAGTGAGTTTGCTGAACAGCAAAATGCAGGACCTGCAGGAAATCGAGAGCCTTTCAGTCACTTCCTCTGGATTTAAAGATGTTAATTGGGTGTTTTACCATTACTGATTTGATTTCTTGTGAATGTTAATCTGATGCACATACTATCCATCTAGTTATACATACATATATGGAATTATCAGCCCGCCTGTTGAAAACATTTACATTCCGAATATGAATAATGACAAGAAAGCCAATTGGGTGCACTTCAATCAAAATTAATTTATAATTTTTATTTTTAGTTATTTCATTTTTGAAGCTAAGCCCTAAAGTACTTTAATACTTTTACCTCAAAAAATTAAATATTTTTTGAAGCAATAAACAGGTAAAAAATTGAATTTAATTTAAGCCAGTTTTCTATGCTTTTGTTCTCAGCGCCAAAAACTGGTCTAACTTCGACTGCATAATAGGGTCGTAGTCACAATTTTACCCAGGTCCCACGACGAAGTTTTATTGACTTCTTTTAACGTGATATGTTGACCAAGCGGAAAGCTAATGATCGTTGTCGTGAATAACAAGTGTCGAATCTATTTATAGAGCCCTTGCATTGGCTCATCAATTCGGCCCGCGAATATTTGTAGCCCCGAAAATCGGGTACCGTTATATGGGGATGTAGCTCAGATGGTAGAGCGCTCGCTTAGCATGTGAGAGGTACGGGGATCGATGCCCCGCATCTCCAAGGACAACTATTTTTTTAATATTTTTTTTTTTTAATTACAAATTTATTTAGCGTCATTAGATAAATAAATATTGACAAAACAAACTTATTTAAGTTATTTTTTGTATCTTAGTCTCAGGATTCTAAGAGCCATCTGCTGAAATACATATGAGCTAAGCTAGAATATCTAGAATTTTCATGCTTAATCCCAACTTTCCAGCTTTTGGTTTCCGACATCTCATGAAAGCCGCAACGTCCATGCGGACAATTTAAAAACTTGACCTAAATGACTAGGTAAGGAGTTAAAATCTATAGCTCTGATAGGCTCCGATATCAAAGCATGGACATTTGTAATCCTGAATTCAGACCTCGAAAATTCTAAGAAATACCAGTAGGCAAAAAAACTGCTTGAAGGGCAAATGGTCATGAAGCGCTATATAATAAGTGCCGATATTGAGAATACAGAAAAGAGATGTAAAAGACTTAGACATTTCTGAAGATATGTCTCTATTTAATGAAATGGCTACAGTAATGTAACAAGACTTAAACACTATGATTTTAAAGGTCATTGGCAACCTATGTAATAATGGAATGTTACCTATCTATATATTTTTTACCACTTTTAGAAGAAATATCATTTTGAAATTACGATTTTTTTAAATGAGTCTATTACGCCAGCCTGCGGATAGTATAGTGTATCTTTAAAATCATTTACATAAATATAAACAGATATGGACTTTGGTAGAACAGTAGCATTTAGCATTAGGCGACCGGCGGGAGTTGCCTGCCTGGTTGACCTGAAAAAAGGGAGCGTCCAAACCGCAAGTTGAAGTAATTTCTACTTAGCCGCAACTAACTACGGCAGCATGGAAGTGTTTGAAAAAACGGAGAGGAAACTTTGGAACGCCTCAGAAATTAAAATAAAGTGCCAAGAAAGTGAAAAGCGAGTGGCCCATGCCCTGGGAGCAGCATCTTGAAGTTGGCCAAAGCCAAAGCCCGGCCATCAGCGCCAACTTCCGTTTGGGCCAACACCGCACCGCAGCAACCACTTCTTGTTTCCATTACTTTTTCCATTCTCAGTCTTGCCCTTGCTCTTACACAACAAAAAGTGCATTTATTTTGAAGATTATGTTTAGCATTTTACAATTTACTTTAATTTTAATTATTTTTCAAATAGTTATTCAAACAACATATGTAAGTATTTATTATATTCTTGTATAAAATCTGTGTACGCCACAGGCAAGCATTTTTAAGGAATCTTCAACCTATTTTCAGAGATTAAGATCTTCTAACAAACAGGTGCACAGTAGGAAAAACGTACCACAAGGATGTGGCTTGATGAAACTATCAAGTTCATTTTATATAATTTAACGGCAAATGAAAGTATATGGTGTTTGAAAATAAATGGCTTAGTTTTACAGGTTTAATCATATTTTAAAAATATGTTAAAGCTCTAGCTGCTTTTCTCAGTGTACCCTGAGCCTGCGGTCGGCGTGGAAAACTGTTGCCCGTGCGTAGGCGTTGTGTCCACGTCTCTTTTAATAATTTGTAACTCATTTTGCACTCGGGAAACAAAATAACGACAACAACTGCAGCGGCAGCGGTAGTGGCAAACGTTTCACCTTTTGAGCTTTTGGCTTTGGCCATGGGCAGAACACAAAGTGAAAAGTAAAAAGTTCTATGCCAAAAAGTCGCCGAAAAAGGAAACTTTTCTTGGTTTTGAGTAAGGACATTACATTTGGGTTAACAGGCAAATTACGTAATTGAAGTGACCTAAGAAAGAGACGCTCAAGTGTGTGAAACTGCCAAGACCGCGAACGGGCTAACTCAATTCTTGTACTTAAGCCGCATTTTTCAAAGCTCTATTTGGACTGACAAAGTGCCTATAAAAATGTCAAAAATACAAATCACTTCAAGCTCAATACTCACTCCTATCAAAAAGCATTAAAAACCAAACGTTTCTTTGTATAACTTTTTATTTTTTTTTTATTTTCAATGCGTTGGATTGAGTTACATTACTTGAATTATTTGAAATTTATGAGGCACAACCAAATATAACACTTTAACTTATAACACACAAATAAATTATAAACAAACACTATAACGACGAGAAAAAGCCGCTGGAAAAGAGTTCCCTTTACACATATTCACAAAAGCGTAGCACAGGGATATCGTTGAGAAACTGCAGACGTGGCCAAATACTTAGGACATTCTCTTCATAACCAGGCGGCAGAAGATTCCTCTCGAGGTTCAAGGCGACCAGGGGGAGGTATTGGAAAACCCGCAATACCTCAAGGTTTGTGATGTCGTTGTTTTTCAGAGAGACGCTGTGCAGCCAAGGGAACCGCCTCTCCAATTCCCTGAAGCTCCAAAGGTGGGTCAGGTGATTCCGGTCCAAGATCAGGCGCTCCAGCCCGGGCAAACACCTCTCCATAATACCAACCACCGAGTTCATACAGTGCGACTCCGCCAGGGCGCAGAACTCCCCGCGCCAGGCCTCGTCCATGTGGAATAGTGTGAGATCCAGGCTGCGCCGCTCGGGATCATACCTTTCGAGAATCACCCGTTTCAGCCGCAACTTGAAAGCGGAGGTAACCCTGACCCAGGGCATCCGGTCACTGACCTTCAGCCACACGCGATTATCCAGCCGTCCCCGGCGGAACAAGGCACTCGCTACGTTGTAGCTGTCCACGTAGAACGTGAACTGGGCGCCGGAGTCCTCGGCCTCATCGTATTCCCCGCCAGAGTGCTTATAGCGAGGATCTAGTTTCAACGGGCTCAAAATCCTGCGAAGACGTCGCAGCACCCTGTTGACGGACTCCCGACGATCGCTGCTGAATATGAGCACACGATACCACCCGTAAACGCTCACGGGGAGGTTGGCAACGGGCCTGGACTCGAACTGCGGGGCGTGACTCTCTGATCTCGGGGTGGAGTGGCACAAAGGACCGTCAGTGGAGTTTTGACGAGGTGTTGAAAACATTTTTTGCTCACTTCAGAGAAACCAAACAACGTGCTTATTGACTGACGAATTGAAAATTATTTAAAATTTTATTTAGTCATCCAACGAAATGGTAACTATGTCTTCCTTTAAAAAAAAACTGGAAACTAAAGCGCGCCTTCTATACAATCAAAATAAATAATAAAATAAATGCTGCCACACGGCTGAAAAAATTTTGGAATCGTAAAAAAGCTTGTTACTGATATATGGCGGCAATGTCAAATGTAAGAAGTATGTAAGATTCATGTATAAGCATGGACTACCCATGTAGAATTGGAAAGTTCTGCCACCAAGCGCAAGGGGTCGCATGAGGTAGATTTTTTTTTTTGCTGTAAGGAAATCGATAGCACAACCGATTTTATCACTGGGTACGAAAAATTTGAATTACCATTGAAATATATTGTTATAAAATGCAAAAAGATAATGTAACACAAGATAATGTTGTATTTTTTTAGTTGGTGGTTTCCATTTCTGTAACAATCTTAATAACTTTACCTATTTTACAATAACTTTATATATATTTCATAATATATATTTGGTTCTTTTCTTCACCTAGGACATGCACAAATGGTGCTTCACCTATAGGTACTATATAGGTACGTTTTAGGTATACGTTTTTTTGTTAGCAACAGACTGAAATGTGTTCTAAATATTTATGTGTTTTTCCAAATTCTAATTTTGTTGTTAGTAGATAAAGTTTTAATTTAATATTTCAATTGAACCATTTATCATTTTGCAAACATTTTGAAAGAAATTCTAATTTTTGGTTTCTTTTCGGTTATATTTAACGACTCTAAAGAAGACAGACAACGGATTATTAAATTAAACATTTGAATTTAAAAAACTAAAATATGCAATTACTTTTTGATTTAAATTATAAAAGCCTTAATGCTGTAAAAGATCACTAACAACGTCAGCACTCCCTGCGGAATGTTGAGAGTCGGAGCTGATGATCGCTTTTTGGGATAGTATACGGTTTTCTTGGACAGTAGGATGACTTGGGGCTGTCCAGCATTCCGCTGAACAGCGGGGGCAGCGGGGGCGGGAGCTGGAATAGCCACTGGAACCGCAGCAGGGTGGACGACTACAGGAGGAGCAGGAGCAACCGCAGCTGGAACGCTAGCTGGAGCGGCAGCTGGAGCAACTGCGGCAGGGGCAACTGCGGCAGGAGCAACTGCGACAGTGGCCACAGGGGCAGCGGCAGGAGGTGGAGGTCCTGCCACATGAGCAGGGAACACTGGCAAGGGCTGCGGCATCACAGGAACGTGGGCAGGACTTGGAGCAATCGCAGGAGCCGGCAGGTTGGCCTGCTGCAGCGTCGGGCAAATCAAATGCTGCGTTTCCGTATAGGACTTCGGGTTGTTGGGATTGGGCTCGCGGACGGTTTGCTTGTAGCATCCGTTGGCATCGGGGGTGCCGGTCTCGATGACGGTCATCTTCTTGGACTCTGGATGGGCTGGTTGCGCCGCAGCAATGGGCGCAGGGACACCGGCCGGATAGTGGTGGTGGACGACCGCCACCGGAGGAGCGGGAGCGGCTGCTGGAGCCTGATGGGCCCTCGCCGCAAGGGTGCCTATAGCTCCTCCAGCTAGAACTCCACCCATAAGACCCAAGCCTATAGAATTACAGAGAAAATAGTAAGAAATGAACAATCGAAATTTAAAGCACTATATAAAAAAAGTAAATTCTGAATGGCAATACATAGATGGAATTGAAAATGGGCTAAAAAGGGCTTTCATATTTAACCACTTACCGAAGGCGCGTTTACGACCACGTTTTGGATGTGCTTGGCTAAATGGCATTAAACTCAAGCTGAGCAATGCCACCAGAAGAAAAATTTTAACCAGATTGCGATTCGACATGGTTAGATAACGGAAAACTTGATTCGTAAGATATAAGTATTTGGATAAATCGGCGATCAGACGTAGACTGATCGCAGTCTTGTCTCGCTTGACTCACTTGATCGTTGGCGAAGAATGTTGTTTCAACTTCGCAAATATTTACACAGTTGCTTTGGGAAAGTTAACGAAATTTGCCGTACGGCATGTGTTTATGACTCGCTTTAATTTAAATTTATGCGGCACATGAAACGCTCATTAACACGCTTGGCGTCTAAGGTGTTTGTACTTTTAAAAACACTAAGATATGGTATAAGAGTGGTTACCAGAAGCAAAGTTAGGGTTATTGTTCAAGACATTTAGAAAAAATATACAAATATTACTTACTCTCTAATTAAAAAATTGTATATTTATTAAGTATTTGAATTGCACACAAAATGTAATGTTAAATTTAGTACTAAGTCAAAAAAGAAAACATCTTAACGAGGTAAGGGGTCGTGGCGTTCAGGCACCATCAACATACAAAAGCGTGTGTCCGTTTTGACGCAGACTGTTCTCTTAATTTTGCAGCTTTCAGGAGGAAACCTTTCCAAAAGTCGTATTTCTATGGCAGGTATATACAAACAAGTCGGAACGAGCCGGATCGAACAACTATATCGTACAACTTACATGAGAAAATTCAAAAAACCACTTTTAAAAATTATATTGTTGGTGTTTTTTATACCCTTGCAGAGGGTATAATGATTTCAGTCAGAAGTTTGCAACGCAGTGAAGGAAACGTTCCCGACCCCATAAAGTATATATATTCTTGATCAGCGTCACTAGACGAATCGATCTAACCATGTCCGTCTGTCCGTCCGTCCGTTTTCACGCAAACTAGTCTCTCAGTTTTAAAGCTATCGGGCTGAAACTTTCCCAAAAGTCTTCTTTCTATTGCAGGTAGTATATAAGTCGGAACCAGCCGGATCGGACAACTATATTCCATAGGAACTATCGGAGAAAAAATTAAAAAAAAAAATTATATCTTCGGTGTTTTTAGCATATAACCTTCTAAGCTTGGATATAACATTTTTTAATTAGTTCTTAATTTCGGTTTAAATTTTATCAAAATCGGACGACTATACCATATGGCTGCCATAGGAACGATCGAAAAATTAATGGTAAAATAATATGAAAAAATTATATCTTCGGTGTTTTTTAACATATAACCTCATAAGCTTGGAAATAACATTTTTAAATTGAATTGAATTTCGAATTAAATTAGATCAAAATCGAACGACTATATTTTATAGCTGTCAAAGGAACGATCGGAAAATTGCTGGGAAAATAATAAATAACAAATTATAGCTTTGGTGCTTTTTGACATATAACCTTCTAAGCTTGCAAATAACATTTTTTAATTAGTTCTGAATTTCGAATTAAATTTTATCAAAATCGGACGACTATATCATAAAGCTGTCATAGGAACGATCGGGAAACAAATTTTTTACTAAAGTTGATTATTTTTTATAACTGCAAGGGTATACAAACTTCGGCTTGCCGAAGTTAACTTCCTTTCTTGTTTAAATACTAACTTCTGATTTGGGAATAACATTCTTTTATTATTTTAGAATTTTGAATACAATTAATAAAATCAGACGACTTTATCATACAGCTGCCATAGGAACGATCGAATAACTATAATAATTACTGGCAAAATAATACAAACACCGTTAAGCTCTTAAGTTTTCGGCAAACATATACGGTAGTAATCGAAATGAGACGGAATCATACTATTTCTGTAGTTTGCTTTTAGTTTTCTTTAAAATCAGGAAAGCTCTCGACCTACAATGCCTGGTCGGGAACGTCCTGCAAGGGTATCGAAACTTTGGCTTGCTGAAGCTAGTTACCATTCTTGTTTTAAAAATCAATTTTGAAATGGGATTTCTTTTGCTGTAGTACTTTTATATGAGGTTTGGTAGTGGCATTATATAACATTTTTCGGGGATTTAATAATTTATTTTTAAAATATTTATTCTATGAATAGCTTATAAGTGCTTCCTTTTTAATTGCAAAATATCTAATAAGAATTTGTATTCATCAAATTATTGCTGCCTAGTTTTGGGCATGTATGACTCATGAGAAAGAGGTTGTTCTTTGTATTGTTCAATATCTCCCAAACCCCAATTTTTATGACAAAAAGTGTCATATATCAACAGATTAGTAATCTTTAAAATTTAAAAATAAATTTTTCGAAAATTATTTAAAAATAAACTTATTGTCGAGGTATGAGGTATCTATTATATTCAGACAATTTCACCATAAGAAGAGTTTTAAGCAAATTGAATTATCTTTTTAAAGACATCCCGCTAAATTAGCGGGTTTTTCCAAAAGTTGGAGAACAAAAGTTTTCTATCTCCAGATAAGTCAAGACCATAAAATCAAAACGGGATGCATACAAATCCACAAACATAAGGACAAACATTTTTATTTTGGGAAGAAGAAGAACGGGATATCGGATTTCAACAAATGAGGTGTCATTATAACTAGGTGGAATTTATCTCCACCAAATCCAGAAGCTCCAGTATTCTACATTTTTACTTTACACTTTCACCATTGTAACAGATCTTTAATTGTGCGGCTATAATTTTAGTTGTCTTCGCACACTCCTTGGTGCGCTTCGGAACTGCGTGTACTGCACAGTGATATATTTTGTATTCAACTAGAGCCCATGTATTTTATCCCAAAGTCAGTAATGCAACTACAGTTCTTATGACTATACAGATTTTGCAGTTGTTTTTGAGTTCATTAGTTTCTCAAAGGATTTTACCAAATGAATGTAGTGCAGGGACTTTCACCATATTAAGCTCACTCTTAATGCCATAAGACTTAACCGCAGCAAAAAGAAATGAAATACATAATGGTCTAGAAGTGTTGTTATTATCCCTTCTCAAAGTGGTGTGATTGGGGCGAAAATGGCAAGCAAAAACCAAAAATAAAATGGAATCTGTAAGAAAGAGCAAACGGTAATTGTTTAATGAGTGGCAGTCCCTCGGCCGCCCTTTTGAATTGTGTTTGTGGAGTATGTTGGCCAAAATTTCAGGCGACAGGACCAGCTGGCAACACGGTGGTTAAATCCGGCATATGGCACGTGAGGCTCCATTTAATTTTCATAATTTTTCGGCCAATACACGCAATTTGGTTTGAGTTAACTCTCGAGCGAAGGCCCTCGCTATTGATTAAATCGGCTTAAAGCTTTGACTAATGATGACAGAAGATTTGGCTGGCGAACATGAGGCGGCAGAGCGCATAATTCGCTGGTGGAAGCTGCCGAGTCACGGGGCAACTGTTTCGGTGTCGAAATGACCTGCATCAAATGTTTCGCCATGAGAAATCTCCAGTCATTTGTATTCGAGGGATTTGCCGACAATTTGCGAGGCGCGACTTTAATTCGCTTAATAAATATTTGCTTAGTTTCTGGGCTAGCTCAGGTTTGGTCAGAGGTATGAGAAAGGGACAAGGAGGCGAGATCTTCTTCTTAAACACAATGGACAATTGTCAATTGCAGGACATTCGCTGGCTTTTGGGGGTGCGACACTTGAGTCCTCTGGGAGACGATAAATCATTCCTTGAGCGTGACACTGGAAGAAGAACACCTTAAAAATCTTACAAGTTTGATCTACAAATATAAGCTTCTGTTTGTCTTAAGTTTTATCTTATTAAAAAAAATTTATTCAGCATTTAAATTTTGAATTGGAAATCAGGAAAAATAAAAAAACGATCCTAAAATTACTTATTGTATAGGGGAGACAGCCATATTTAAACCTTTTTAAAATATATACACCTGTGAAATTGTTTTCCATTTTAATTCAAATAAAAGAAAACACTTTTCAACTATTTTTTCTCCGTGCAGGATGACGACGAAAACGTCAGAGGCAGGAAGTGGCAGGATATGCGGCCAAGAGGCAGTGCAGCTCTTCTTTCTGGCCGCTGATGGACATCTTGGGGCCAGGGACCTCTGTCGAAAGTCCTCCCCTCCTCCCAGGGATAATGATGCGCAAATCGCTGGCAGTCATCGCAGGCTCGTCCTCCGAATCCGCTCCGCTGTGGCCCGCTTTGTTTCATGTTGTGGTGGCTTGCTTTTAGTTGCCTCTATTATCCTTAATGCGAGTCACTTTGTTAGAAACGTCAGTGGGCCTGCAAGCGCCATTATCGTCATCGTGCTGGCTGGCGAAAAAATATGAATCGGAAAATGTGCAGACACGCCGCCTGCCCGCCGAAAATGCACGGGAATGAAGATAAAACATGACAGGCGGTTCACATCCAGTCATTTATAATAGGGCCAATACGACCGCGCCCACTCCTCTGCAGCAGTTTGTCATCCCGGAGCTCGAGATCCGGGCTGAACTGGGAAAATCCCTCGCCGTTGCGGTCGAAAACCACCTCAGCAGGCTCGAAACCTAATGAAATAATTGTTGTGAGCTATTTACAAGCATCTAATTCCGATTCGATGGCGAGCCAATAAAAATATGCCATAATTATCCAGAACCCTGACTCTGGCCAAGACAAACCAGTCCTAGACGGCGCAGGCCGCAATGTTAATGACATAATTTAAAAAGCATTTCATTAATAGCCGATGGCAGGGGCCCAGGGGTCTGAGAGGCAATTAAAAAGTGCGCAAAGAAAGCTTGTTCGAGGCCGGATTGGAAATTCAGATGCTGGTCAGCCCAGAATGTTAATGGTAATTAAGGCTGATTCGCATCGAATATGGGTGAATAAGATGGAGAGCTCCTTGTTAATGCTGATTTCCTACTTAAAGGACATTTATTCTTACTTTTTTACGCCTATTTTCTAAGGAGACCCAAAGTTTAGATATATAATTTAAATAGCTCTTTATTTTAAAACGAAATAGGTTTACAAGGTTCCAAGGCATTTCCTCAGTTTTCCATCTGCCAACTTCGCTTATCTTGAACCTTGGCATCATCTCCGCGGCCACTGAAACATGTTTTGGCTATGCCACCCCCGACGTCCTGGCCATGTCAAATCATTTGTATATAATTCACATCCTTTGGTATTCGGCCTTTGTGCCCAGTGGAGTGATTTATGGGCTGCTCTTCTTTCTGCCATGCTTGGAAATCCTTCTGTGTAAATACGCCAGCAGCGGGACACATTCCAAATTGCTCCGTGCAAATTGTTTGCCTCAGCACTATTATCCTTTTCGCAGGACGTCGCTGCTGCTCGCATTTTAGATAATTGCTGACTTCCAGCATTTCGGCTGCTGAGTTATTCGATTTCGATAGGAAAATTTGATATTCCGACCACATGCTGTGATTAAATTGTGGATGCCAGCTCCTTCTGCCCCAAGTAATTGAAAATAGTTTTTGGCACTGATGAGAGTGCACAACTTTGTCAAGGGGCGTGACTAAGATTGCAGTTTTTGATTACAATTTCAGAGTTTAAGGGATACAAGTTTGCTTAGGCGAAATAACATTGTCTTTGTGTCAGTACTTATTGGACCCAATGATAAAAGTGAGACTACGTTTAAGGCCTTATGACACTCCCCTAATTTTTGACAAACTGGTTGGTAACCCTAACATGTCATAATACTTAAATTTCTAAAATGTTGTTTAGATGAAAATATTCTTTTTCTTGCGTTTCCACGATATTTGTAAAAAAAACCCAGTCAGCTATTGTTATAACAAGTGTTAAAAGGTCTTTATAAAAAATGTAGAGCGGTAAAAATAATTCTGATTGAACAGTATACCTGTAGGTATGCATATTACCAAAAAACATTTATAAAACCTTAATAAATAACGTTATTTTGTTGTCCACAGTCCGTCTCCATTCCCCTTGTGTGAATTCCTAAAATTTAATTTTCAGCTTCGAGCCCAGCCCCTGCCTATTTCTGCAGCACCGCCTGCCGTGCAATTTATCATAACAAACGCTTGCAAGTTTCAGAAACTAAAACCAACGCTTTACGCAACACTTGAGCATGCAAATTTAGTAAATTGGAAATCGAGTCGCCGCACTTCGAAGCCGCAAAACCCATCGCCCGATAAGTTTTCCCCGAGTAACGATACACAAGCGGAGGTGGGTGGGCCTGGTCCAGTCTCGATTTCAGTCTGGGTTCCTGGTCAGGCCAAAAACTTCAAGACGGGCATGTGCATTTGTCATAAATTAGAAACTGTAACTTCCAGTACTCGCTTTTTGCAACCGAGCCACCCAGCACTTAAATTTATTGCAAATAACTCTTTCCCTCCATAACTTTTTTCGGGAGACATTTCATGCTCCGCAGAGCTTGGCTTTGGGTTAATTTTTTAGCTAAGCAAACTAATCAACGCCCACCGTTCGCAATCCGGAAGGTCGTTTCTGGGATGAGGCAATGGCCAACGGCTAAATGAAGTGTGTAAAATCCGAGCGGAGACCCCTTTCAATTATATCTCTATTTTTGTGTGTGCTCACTCAAAAGTAAACACCAACTTGGCTACATTGAAACCCAAGCCGGCCAGTGCAAATAAATCTTGGCCTAAGTGTTGTGGTCATTTAGCAAATGTCCAGCGATGTCCGGCATGCAAATTTGTATGTGTCCTCGTGGGGTTGGGGCTGCAAAGTAAGTTCGCTCCCTTATCGGGTCTGAAGATGGGTGTCCTGCTGTGATTTATAAAGTGTATTAATTAAAATGTCCCGAGACGAGATTGTAGAAATTGGTGGAGAAGTCCAGAGAGGCAATGGTGGTTTAAATGGACCACGAAAATAGGAGAAAACCCACTAGTATTCCTTTGGGATACATAACAATGAACGGAGTAATAAGTTAAACCTCTATTATTAAATCTCTTTATTAAACAATTTTTTCCCATAAAGATTTTGGAACAAATAAAACAAAGGACTCAGAAGGCTAGGAAAAAATTGTTAGACATTCACCCTCACATTCTCCATTCAAATCTCACTCCCGTTTTCCTTCCGAGCTTCTCCTTCTCAACGCTAACATAAACACATAAGTGGTGGTCCTGTCAAAGTCAAAAATAAACGCAGCGACAATAATGATTTATGAGACCCGAGTCGAAAAGGAAAGATCCTGATTCTGTGAAAAGACGCCAAGGACCCTGGCACTTTTTGGGGATGGCGACTAGGGAATGCGTACATCCAAGACATATGAAATTCTGGAGATATGCTAGAGTGTGTCTTTGGAGTTGGAAAAGCGCGACAAATGCGAATATAATTCGTAAGACAGAAGGACAAAAAAAAACAATATTTCTCCGTGGAGAATCATATTTCTTTAATTATTTAACTGGAATGAAGTCATAAATCTTGGTATATAAAAATGCACTTAATTGTCATTAAACCATTTTGATTTGCAAGCTTATGGGAAATTGTCGATGACAAGTCATCTTCAATAGTTTATGTTCTCTTGAGTAGTCTCGGTCTTTACAAACTGTTTGGAAAGTTGGGAAAAGTTTGTCCGCCTGGTGTGAAATTGGCAATAACGTGAGCAATAAAACGATTTACAGATATTGACCCTTCAAACATGGTAACTGCTGTAGGAAGGGAGGTTTATATACGAACTTAAGGAGCCTCAAAGCGTAAACTGGAATTTGATTTTTTATCAGTCACATTTTTGACGCAACATTATAATCAGTATATAAAGAATATCTATGTTCGAAACAATCACTTTTAAAAGGCGGTAACTACTTTTAAAGCAGTGTAAGGGCAAGCAGCATATTTAACTTTCTTCAATCGTTATTCTATCAGTAGAAATAGATCCACAAAAATCTTAAAGCTTTCAACAGTTTAAGGCATTTAATTGATTTTACAAACTTCGGCCAAAAGTGCCAGGACCATTACCGAATTTGAATTCGCACAGCAGACCCAATCGCCCAACCCTCCCCTTTTTCCCGGTGCCGTGCCAGTTCATAAGCCACAGAAATGCAAAACCGCCATAATAAAGGATAATGTCGGCGCATATTAAACAAATGACTTCCGTTCGTCTAGCTCCCGGCAACCAACTACCCCCCACATCGCTTACCCAGGGAAAGCAAGCGAAAGGATATTGAAATGAGCTGGTGGCTCGGAAAATGCAAATTCATGCCGAGCGGGAAATGACGTGTGCAAAATTTCACAGGATGATGATGGGGCGAATAACCCTTCACTTGAAGTGCTTAATTAAAAACTTTGCCACTTTTAAAAGCGAATTAAAGGAGGACAGGAAGTGGCCTTTTTTCGGTGAATCTTCGTTTTGACCTGTTGCCCCACAAACCGCCGTGGTTCTCACAGTGTTGCCACCGATCTTCCCCAGCCCCAGCTGCACGTTAATTACGCGAGGAGAGTCTGACCAGGCCTAATCGCTGTTTAAGTACACGGTAGTGGTCGCGGCTTAAACGCGAATTACGCCCAATGCCTCGGCTTGGCGGAGCGGTGGACTCATGACCATTTAATGTAAACAATAATTAAAAGCCAGGCCGGAGAAAAGACTCTGCAGCCGGTGCCGCATGCAGCGACACCGGGGCCTCTTCGCCCGCTCTCCTCGGATTTTATGGCTTAATAGCTGCAAAGTGCAAGGCTTGATTATAGTGCTGGCCGGCCAGTAGGAGTGCAGCGGGCCTAGGCCATCGCCGTCGTCGGTGCCATATTAGTCACGCCAGCGGAACGGCCGTCGATGTCTAGGTGGGCTGCTCAGCTGGCAGGAAAGCCCAGGGAGAACCCATACGGGAGGGGATTAGTTGGATTCAGTAGGGGAAAAGTTTGGAGGTCGAGACTACAGATACCCTCTCCCATAGATTATGGCATTTTCTTCGCTACCTATAAATTTTCCATTTCAAATATGTTTCTACGTGATTTTAGATTTAGGTATATGAAATGCATTATTGGTGTAGGCCTAAACTTAGACTAGGCTTTGACTTAGGATCCCCTGGAGTAAAATATAAATAAAGATTTAAATATTTTTTCACCAGTAAGATAATTAGTGCATTTAAGTACCTTCAGTAATTTACAAAATTATTTATTGTTAATAACTAAATTATTATGAATATAAGAAACAATTTTTAACCAAACGGTAAGCAACAAAAGGCAAATGTACCCTTTTATAGGGCATGAAAAGTAGCTTGGTAATGTAATCATTACAAAGTCAACGAAATGTATCTTGACTAGATCTTAGTCAGAATTCTTATTTAGTTTGGCTAAGCTAGATTCTCAGAAAGTTTCCGATCCAGGTGTGCATTCTTTGACACTTTTGAGAATTTAACAAAAAAGGACGAAGGCCATCGCTGTAAAAATAAAGAAATGGTCGTGTGATTACAAAGTATCTCAGCAATTATTATATTAAAGAACTTTCCGACTTACAGCCACGGTTTTTCGCTCCCACACGGCGATATCAATGTCAACTTTGTTGTTCGCCATTTACATTGCACATTTCCCGGGCCCGTGCTTTTTGCGCCAGTTCGTTTATTAAATCACCCCGTTCAACTTGAACTTGCTGTTTTTGTTGCACCAGTGCTAGGGGCGTGGCTGCCCTCTTTCGAGACTTGCGCAGCCGAAAATTTCTCCTCCACTCAGGGAGGTGTCGTCTATGCAGATTTTGCAGACGCTGCAAGGAAGCCCGTCATCGGAATTTTCGCTCTAGGCAACGCCCACCGGGAAACAAATTGCTCGTGTCGCTCCGCTTCGGGGGTTGAAGTGCGGTTTATTTAGGAAAGTGCATCTCTGACACTGCACTGGCTGATGGAGGGATTTTCTCCTGGCCTTTTTTATTTTTTCCTGGCAATTTGGGAGAATTTCTGATTAGGCTTAAACAGATGTGTATGCTTTATGTCACTTATTTAGGTTGGTTTAACTTATCCACATTCCTAACAGAATTTAAAACAATTTACACTTCGCTTTCCAACACTTGGCGCAAAAAAGCCGTCACAAACAGACTTCCAATACCCAGAAAGCCAAGACCTGGATACGTGTATTTTATTATCTCGCAGCACCCCTTTTCCCCGTTTTTGGCCAAGTTAAACATTTATCAAAACTACTCCGTGTACGTGCCCTGCTCCCAGCAGATACGGATGTGGATAAGGCGGTCGCATCTCTGACGTCTGGAGAAGGAGCCAAGGCTGCCGGTAATAGAGACCCCGCAGAAGTACGAGTACGAGTATTTTTCAGACGAAAATATTTTTGCATAAATTACAATAACAGTGGCAGAACAAGAGGCACAACAATGAACAAGATGTCTACCAGAAACGGCGACCAGCGAACACATTCTTGGCATATAATTTAGTGTCGCTTATGAAGTAAACTTATCTAAGCGGAAATAAAAAGGATCACAGTGTGTTTTGTAGTTCACTGGAAAAGGTTTTTTAGTTTTGTAGTCAAGAGTTCGGCTTTGAAATGAATTTCGACAAAAAGGAGAGGATTTTGGCAATATAAATTAAATTTTATAAATATAAACGAATCAATGTACTAAATTTGTTGTTTGAAGAAAATAATCAAAGGTCGACAGCAATTGGGGTAAAACATAACTGAATAAGGTTTATCTAGCACCCGCGACATCACTGTGAGGTGTACTTAATTAATAAGTATTTTAATAAATATATATATATTTGAGTTCTAATATTTTTCCCAGTGTGAAAGTTGTACCGGGTGGGTGAGGCGTTCGGAACAGGTTGTTGTGAGCCCTACTCAGACACACATGCAGCGCATAAATTTTCGCGTTGCGGTTAAAAAAGTATCTCAAGTATTTGAACACCAACAAGGGACAGCCAGAGAGAGAGGGAAGCATTGGAGAAAGAGGCAGAGCGAGGGGGCAATGGCGTTGAAATTTAAATTCCTAAGAAAGTCGTAAATTATTTTTAGTGGTTTATCAAGTCAAGGTACATTGTGACTGAGAAAGCGGTTAGCCAAAACTTATGTGGGAGTAGATGGCGCAGTATTTATAGGGAGGAAGAAGGAGACATCTGAGGCCCTGGGGAAGAGTTCGCCAGTTAATTGCCTCGAATAACTCATTACAGCTTCCGCTGCGACCTCAGGGCGCTCACATCTATGCAGTTCCTTGACAAATGATCTAGCTACCAATCAAGGGGCCCAGAATCGCCTGCACGGGCCCCCTCCAGATCTCCTCTGAATCTCGGGCGCCTTTCATTCATCAAGAATCACAGGTAATGGCAAGTTTCACACTGCACGCAAAAACAAATTGTAACTTTCGTGCATCCGGGTACTACAGGATATAAAACCGCAGATAATAATAAATGAAAAATAAAATATTGTTTCGAAATGCAAACGAATTTCTTTCTTAATAATAACTGAAGAACTCCTCTTATTTTATATTTACTCTACTTACAATAATGTGGTATATCAAGTTAACACATTAAATATTTGTATACTAAAATATTTAAATATATTTTCTTTGTCCCGTACTAACATTTTTATGACTTACTAATATGGAAAATAATTGTTTTCTCTGCAGCTGCTGTACAAATATTGTGAAGCGCTGGCTAGTAATTAAGGCGACAAACACTCGGATTGGGGCGTGGCCGGCCATCTGGCATGTGCGATGATGTATGGCCTGCATTTAGGCGCTGCGGCGGTGATTGCTACCAAGAAGACCAACTTCCAACCGAACTCAGAGCTGCAAACTGCAGGCGCCGAGATGAAAGACATATTTCTGTGATTTATTTCACTGGAGGCGCTACTGTCGTCGGAAAGTTGGCCAGCGAGGGGCGGCATTAATGTGAATGGATTGCCTTGTCTACGATTCCTTCGGCTGGTAATCTTTGTAGCGGAATATGCGCACCATAAACACGTGGGGCGTATGTGCAATCTTGGTCGAACAAGATGTCAACCCACTTCGCTTTGACATTCCAGAACTAGTAATTTACTAATATCACAAAATCTCAAGCAAATTATTTGACAACTTAATTTAAAATTTAGGTGTTAAATTTTGTTGTTTACCTTTTTTTCTATTACAAAGTACACAAGCAATCGAATTTATTAATTTAATTTTTTAGTTACTTTGAATTATACGAAGTATTAGAAAACCTTAATTTTTAATGCTAGTTTTTTTTATTTGGGCGTCACAGAATCTGCAAATTGGGTTTCTAAAAAGAAAAAATTTAAAAATACCTGAAGCAGAGGCACCCCAAACAAAGTTAAACACACAACAGCAAATTGATTTAAATTCAATGACACATTAAGTGGCGCTCTAAAGACGCTCATTTAAATCACTCGCCCAACTCGTCCTCCGCTCACAATGAGACCCCCAAGGAGTGGAGTCGAGGGTCTCGACAGGCAGACTGGCAGTCGGACGGGTTCCTTGGTTCGTGGGGCCCTGGAGGACTGTTTAACATAATCCTGGCCCCGTAAGGGCTGACAAAATGCGTCGGCAATTTGTTTATTGGCGCTGGATCGTCTTTGTCGGCAGCGAACATGCCACAAACTACGCGCTGCAAATAAATCACCAAAAATATTTCAACTACACTCGCTCCTTAGAAGCTGCACTGGGAAAAATTAAGCTATATATTTTGAAAATTAAAGGGAATAAATGGAAACTTGTCTATTGCGAATGAGAGGACATGCTAAAAGCGTTGAGTAAAAAGAGTTACTAAACAAGATTTAAACATTTCAATGTGTGTTATAGGTTATATAATTATTCAATATTAAATTACTCTGAAAGATGGGGTTATAATTAGAAGCCTCAACTAAATATACTGTTATTGAATTAACCTATGAATAGATTGATAGCCACAACAAATCGAGTAGAATATTTTTCTCCGTGGACCTGGCTGGAATTGTGGATTGGTATATTGATGATGGGGTCGGTGGCGGGGTCTCTGCCCACACTGCCGGCATATGTTTCCCTGTTCCTTGGCCTGCCGGAAGTTTGCAATGTTTCAGCAGGAAGCCCTTGATTGTTTGTGTGACTTGTTTGCTTGTCGGCGGACTGCTCTATGTATTGTGCGGGTTCTGTCTACTGTTATTTTGACTTCAGCCTGACACTTTGACTTTGCCATTGAAAGACGTGCATTGTATGGCACTGCGAGTGAATTGAGCTAATTCATTTGTCAAGTGCTCTGTGATTCATCGGTGCGGAATGTCAACGAACTGAGATGTATCTTTAATGGCCCACTCTGTAAGTAACTGTACAAAACAGAAGGCTGCGCTGTGAAATCGCCATTTAATGTGAATTCTTTCTATTTTCATCCTACATTTGTCATACCTTGGAAAGCGAATAAATCAGCGTGAAATTCTTTTGCTGGTAAAAGGTAACAACGGAATTCGTTCGGCATTGTTCGGATTTCCCGCCGTTTTTATACAGATTACATCCACCTTGTGTCATAGTAACTTTTGCCTGGTAACATATGCTTCATAAATTATAAGGAGCGGGCACGTTTTTAAGCCAGAGCGAAAAATTAAATGAAAATGAGTATGTAGAATTAACTGGCACGATGAGGTTGAGCCTTGCGAAAAGCATATACATTTTAATTACTGCCAAGAAAGTTTAAGCTTCACAAACTCAAAGAACATTTGTTACCCACTGCTTCACCTCTTTAACTTTGACCTACATATCCTTCACAGGATTAATGCTTCAGCCATTTTTCCAACTCACAAAATCTGATCAAATTAAAGGTAGCAATTCCGGCCATCCGTCATAAGGGACTTGGAGTACGGTTGTCTGTGTTCCGGGGATTAAGATGCGTGTAGCACGGGGCTTAATGACCATAATGACCAACAAGAAGGCCATCATGTGGGCCAGGACATCGCAGGATTCGTCGGCTGCTGCTGATGATGATGATGATGCGCAGATTGCCCGAAAGGAGAGATGGGGCAACACATGATGTGGCTGAAAAATTGTACAAATTACTTCGACCGCAACTACGGCGAAATGTTTGCGCCAGAACGGAATGGACTTCCAGGACGAACTCGTCCTGTTTGCTTAGGCCAGAGAGAATGGGGGTTGCAACCCCCGTTTTTATTAATGATTCAGAATTTTATGTTGCACGTATTTATCACATTTGAGTAGGTTGCAAACCCACACACATAGCAAACATCCAGCGGCGACAGGTATTTTGTAAGCTGAAAACTTGACAGACTTGTTTCTGATCCTTTTTTTAGCTGCCGTTGTTATGACACGGACAAGGGAGGAAGCGGCTTGGGCGACATGTTTTGCAGTTTTCCGGTTGACCGCAACAAAAGACAGCCTGTCACGCTGCCCCTCGGCCCCCCTCTCGCCGGCCTTTGTGCATATATCTTGTAAAGCAGCAACAATGGCAGCACCCCGGGGTCCAAAAACAACTTTTGTCAACACACAAGCACCCCTCCTGCCACTTTTCGTGTGTGTTTGTGCTGGGTGTCAATTGTAACGTAGTCAAAAGGTCGACTTAAGTGACTTTATTAAGCGGTTTAAAAGGGGCAGGTTACACACACACTTGCCTGTAAGGCAGCTTGACATGAGTCTGCCAGGGAGTCCTCCAAGCCAAATAGGGGAGCCCCTTTTGTTGGGCCCAACTTTACCGACTGGATTAGAAGGGAATTAAATGGTATGCTTCGTGGAGCATTAAACAAATTTGTGTAAAATGTCCCAGCTGAATACTGGATTATGAGCGAATTATGAGAAGTATTTCATGGACTATTAATCGATTTTCAGCTATAAAGGCCGTAACCAAAATTATGGTAACTGCTTTTAATTTATTTAGCTGAGATAGTTGTTAAAAGAGAAATATTTTATTAATTTATTCGGAATGATATCCTAATTGTAAGCTGAAAAGCAACTACTTAAACTTAAAAGACTATTCTTCCGGAATTCGGAATATATAAATTTCGGGGACATCCTTTTTCACTAGATTACTGAAAAATTAGCACAAAAAAATAACATTAAATCAACACTATGATATGATTTATGTAGGATTTTAGGATACTTACGTTTTGTACAATTCTGAAGGACTGAAGTCTACTAAAATTGGGAATGTTCGGCGGCTCCTTTGGTCAAGATTAGGGCCAATGATTACTAACTGTTTTGGCATTTTTGATCAAATGCCACTCTGGGGTCCCCACCAAGGCCGTCGTCTGGGTCCAAAGGGTAAGCAATGACATTAAGAGTGTCGTGCGTGTCGGAAGAGATCAAAGCCCGACCGAGTTCGGTTCAAAGCTCTACAATGCTCTGCCTCGGCTTCAGTTCCAGTTCCCATTGCGATTGCGGTACCAAGTGTTTGATCATAATCGTACCATCATCGCGATCATCGTGCTGGCAAAACGCTTTCAAACCGCCGCCGGCAGCTGCTCCCGATTCCCACCAAAACCAAGATGGAGGAACTCTACCCAGATCGGTTAGCCCAGTTTGGTCTACGCATAATTAGTGCACTGCGACCGGCTCGGATGCTCATGATTAATTCGGCTTAATTAGAAATGCAGACGATGACGAGTTAAATTAATTCAATAAAAATGCCAAAGGAGCCCGGAGCAGCTTCTATCCCGCGACTGGCACATTTTTGTGCCGGGCCAAAGATCGCAATCTAATAAATTATCATTTGCACTGCAATCGTCAGTGTCCCTCAGCCTTCAATCAAGTTTGGGGGCCTTTGATCAGCTGCCGTGGGCATCAATCGCAGATTCCCGATCCTTGAACTTGAGGATTCTGTGTATGCACCGAAAGAAATTATGACTCCCATCATTAACTGTCAATAATGCTAAAACTCATTTTTATGCTTATATTGGTTTCTAGTTAAAGCACGCAATGAAAAGATCGGCTTAAAAATAAATTATCTAAATCAGTTAAAGCTATTAAAATATTTAGTTGTTTGCAATCTAATATAGATCTTAATGTTAGTTATACTTTTTCCAGTGCACCTCCTCGGGCCTCTTCTTTTCGGCTGATCAAAATTCTGGCCAGGTCGACTGAGTGACAGACGTTTACTTAGTTGTTATCATTCTGCTCGTGTTGATGTTTTATTGGCCCTTTTCCATCAATCTCCTCTTCGTGCTCCCAGTTTGGCATTATTTTTGGGGCCTGGGTCCGCACATTCCAGAGCCAGGAGTCTGGGCCTCCGAAAACGTAATACGTCACTTCGAATTTGATGATCCCTTGATGGATTTCTTTGGCTGCCCCAAAACGACGTTAGCAACCGCAGCCTTTGCTAATCTATGGGCCGAATATCTGGCAAATACTTGTCTGCCTGCAGACGAAATCGCCGGCCAAAAATGCTTGGCATCTGAATTTAATAGCAGCCCTTGGATTTGCCCTATTTGACTCTAATTGGACCTGTTTAGATCGGGCAAACGCATTATGATTTATTAAAACAAATCAGCAAATGCCCATGTGTTGTATTATTTAGCTATTGCTGCTTGGCTAACTCTATCCCCTCGCCCGCTTGGGCTGCGTAATTGCAACACTTTCCACTTCCGTTTCGGAAAACACTTTTTTCAACGTGTCAGGTAATTGAAAGTGGTCAGTCTAGCGGATAGACATCGAGCTATTCAAATGAGCGACACTTTCGCTTTTAGTGGATGTTGCGACACTAGATCATGGGAAATCGGCCGTTAATTGGATTTGTCAACGTCGGACCCACGTATCATCTCAATTAAATTGCGCCAACAATCAATCAGCTTGCTTATTGTTCCGAGCTGCACAAAAACCCAGATCATAACTCAACACTTCGCACAGTCCTTTTATAAGCATTTTCCCATGTCAATCTGCCACAATCGGCGAATGTATAAGTAAAAGTTTTTTGTCAGCCAACTACCACTCGGTGCCGTGTGTGTGAGTTCCTTATATTAAGCTATGAATTTTCATGTTATTGCAACTAATTTTCATTTAATGCGTTTGTCGTGCTCTTGGGGACAGTGGCTCAGTCAGAGGGGGTTTGTGGGAGCCAAGCAATCCCAATACAACTTAACATTTTCTGTTGAAGGTTTATATACAAAAATATTATATCAGTCAAAGAACATCTCCTTGTCTCAGTGACCAAAAACAAACTAATTAAATATTTCGTAATAAAATGATGATGTATTTTAAAAGATTTTACTAAACCTTAAACCACCGTAAAAATGCAGATTAGGTTTTAAGCAAAGAGAGAGTGTATATTAAAGAAGAATTAAAAAGCTTAAAAATGTTTCAATATTGTTGGGATTATTACTTCTCTTTGCATTGATAACATTTTGTTATTTAAGGTGAGTTAAAAATTTTGCAATATTGTAAGGATTTCTGTTATTTCTATTTCTATTATTAACATTTTGTGATTGCATTAACAAGAAAACACTAACCCTTCTGAGTCGCTTCCCTGGATTTGCACTCAAGTCGCACAATTTTAATTGTAGACCATAAACTATAGTATCGCATATGCGTATCGTATCTAATGCCCGCTGGAACGGGTTTGCTAGGAAATCGCTCAGACGTGGACATTAGATTTGCCCGAGTCCACTATATGCCTCAGATTCACACAGTCGCCGATGCGATCGGCGACGTCCGTTGGCCAACGAAAGTGGTTGCACCCGATTCGAGTTCGAGCACCACTTGTCCGCCGTCTGTCACTCGCGGCGGCATCGGTTCCAGCGGCAGCATTTGCAGCAGCAACATCAGCGGCACAGGCAGCAACAGCAGCCAGCACCCATTCAGTCAAACGCTCATTCATGCATGCCCAGGCTGAAGTCTCGCAGTCCAAGGGGCATAATTCAATTTCCGCTGCCCAACTCGACTCCGCTCCGCTCCAGTGTATCAGTTCCCCGTATTGACACTTTGATTTAGTGCTTACATGCAGCGTTTGCCATTTGCTCGCTTATTGATTTATATTTAAAGCTACTGATGTATCTATTCGGAGCCCAACTTTGTTGCCGCTCGATTGAGCGATTGAGGCTGCCTCTGGCTGGCCAAGTTTGTCAACTTATGTCAGTCGGCTGAAAGCCTTCAATCGGAAGGGGATTAAATACCTGTGGAGATGGGGGCTCAGAGTTAATCAATTTCGTGAGAATATACTCCACCGAACTATTTGATCTCATCAAGAAAGTATGATTATTATTATAAGATTCTGGATTAAAAAGAGGTATGCAGCAAAATTCTAAAAATAACAAGATGTCAAATAACTTAAGTTAAACTCAAAGCCAGAGAGCTAATGGTTTCATCAGTCCGGTGTTGAAGAAGAGTTACATTGGGTGTGAGATGACAGGGACGTACGCGTCAGAAAAGTTGTTGCATGCTGCCCACTGATTATGCCGCACTTTACAAAGCAACACCTCCGTGCCTCTATGATTGGCCTATGATTATTGCCTGCGTGTGTATCTAACAGCAACAGCACGGCAGCAACACCAAGAGCACCGCAGCAACACCATCGAATCCGGCAGCCTCATCGCGTGCAAGGAGTGAGCTCGTGCTCGGGTAATGATGATGATAGCTTTTTGATGCTAATGATAGACAACCGGCCCCCAGTTCTATGCGCTGGCTGTAATTCCGTTCGGAAGTCGCGCAATTGCACCCAGCCTGAAAGTGAAATTTTCATGCGAGGGGAGGGAAAAGGCCTGTCTATGTTTGGCGATAATCGTGCAATCAATTAAGGTTAATTGCCTTTTAATGCAATCGGTCGGATCTGCATGAGGGGCGCAACAACTCGCAGCGATTATGCAAAATCGAGGATGAACAGTTAGTTTCCCGAACTCGCGACGATCGGCGATTTTGGCAATTTTGGGACCTTCGTGATTGGGGCCAATTTCGATTATCGCCAACGAAATTGCGGTAGCCGCCAAGCGATCGGCAGACAAAAAATTTTGATATTCTAATTTCCCTCGCTGCCGCATTATGATTTGCAATTTGAAGTTATTGGAGCTACTGGCTTTTGCCCGCGGCGGTCTCACATGCAAATTGATCTGCCTTTTGCGGCAATTTGGCGCTTCTAACGGTAATGCGTTTGGGCCAAGTTCACTGAGTCGGCCCATTGGTAGCTGGAACTGTGTGTTTATCTGTCTGGCCCATTTGCATATAGCTAACAAATTGGGCAGACTGGACATGAAATCGCGAAGACTTTCTCAAGGTTACTCGTTGGCCGGGGTAGTTTGATTAAAGCTTTTAACAATTCGCCTGGCTGTTTACTAACGCTTTGGTAAAGTAAGTCGAAATAAGATATCTGTATGACATTATAATGTGGAGAAAACTTAAAGATACAAAACAGATATTCTAAACAGATTGGTTCAGATATAAAAGTTTTGGGAAGTTCACATGGAGTTGGAAAACGATAAGCACAATATATGTATTGTATCTGATAAGATACCAAAATAAATATGTCAAGCACTTAAAGTACGTTTTGTAAGTCATTAAAAAAGTAAAAGTAATAAAAATAGTTAATATGAAATAAAACACTCTTTTGTTTAATTTAAACTTGTGATACCCACCAATTTTTGTCTTTTGTAGGACAGATGGCTTTAATGCATTAAAATTGCTTACTTACCATAAATGCTCTCACTTATGTGTTATCCATTATACGTACTTAAGCAGCCCTTAAGGACAACCCTTTTGAAACCCAAATGACAATGACTTTCGAAAAAGGCAGCGCTTTCAAAGTGGCTACAATTTGATGAGTAATTAATGTCAAAACTTGCGGAGTGCGACCTTATCGACGGGGACATCTATGCCGCATCCCCATATCAACTCGCTCCAGATCTCGGATGATGATACTCGTGCCTAAGTGAAAGCAGCTGTCAGGACGGCAATTAAACTGTCATCAGTTGCACAAAATTTGGAACATTTCGAAATTTTGAAATTTGATTTTAATTGGCCAAAGACAAAGTGCCAGGGGGGGTGGGCAGCTGTCACTGCAATGTGACGAGAGTCTGAATCCTCTGAACCCTCGGAACCAATGGAACCCTTGGCACCCCGCTGCTCCGCAAACCGCCAAAACTAATTTCCTCATTGGCGGTTGCGCCATTTTGCCACTTAACGCATCATCACTTTGGCTAATTTGTTGCCATTTGCCGTTGGCCCCGCGAACTGATTGCCTCATCGATCTGCCATGACCTTGGCGGGGCTAATGATGCAGCCGCAACCTGCGGACCACTGATGGAGCTGTAAATTTGCAACACAAATGCAAACGGCCAACAGTAAACGCTCGGCGATTGCAATCAGCGGCGCCGCATCTCTATCACATGGCATCTGGCGGAGAAACTTGCATCATTACCGATGACTCGGATCGGGGTTCGTTGCAGCATCCTGGACTTGCCGCGTTTTACGCGCTTCAACGATTTGCTTGTGGTCTCTGCCTCTGGAGCCCAGTTCGTATCTCAGCCGCAGACCCGATCCGCCCGATTAAACGTATGCAACTCTTAACCTTCGCTTAAATCTGCTCTGATTGACAACATCAATCGCCGCAACGGAGCAGCCAACGTTGCAAGATCAATGTGCAGATGCAGATACAAGTTCGGATGCAGATACTCAACCGTTTCTGCTGCACCGGTTGTCATTGTTGTAACTAAATTTGTTTTGCGGTTCGGCAAGTGTTTATATGTTGGTTTGTTTATCTTCTTTCACAATTGTGCACAGGGGAAAATATAAGCCAATATAAGGAGAATTTGAGTGTGTCTTCTATATGGGGTTGACGCTAAATAAATAATGTAATCGTATAATTATTAATTTAAAAAATCTTCGTAAATATTTCACTTACGACTATGCTTCACTGTGCTTTTTGTTTCATCTTCTATGATGGTTACTGCCTTTTCAGGACTTACAGGAAATAGGATTTAATTCAATGCTGATTTTCTAAGCGTATTAAAGGATTGTTTCTATAATTTCGAGCTTGCAACTCACAGAGAGTTGGAAACTTTCCATTAGCATTAACCACGCCGTTCACCATACACTTTCAGCACGTTAAGCACACTTAATTACCAGAACCACCCAGAAGCGGCTACCGTGGATGCCTAACACAAATCACCGACTTTAATGCGACAGGCCATTCTGGCTAGGTCCGCAGGTCCAAAATTGACATGACAACGGCAATACTTCAATGGTCCTCTACTCCGCCCGGCCGCCAATATCCCGCGGACCGGGCTCAGTGGCAGGAGCCAGACATACTCGTATTTTCGGTGTTAAAATGGATATAGCTGCATTTTATTATGATTATTATGATTTTCGTCAGGCGGCGGGCACCGCGCACCGGGAAAAAGTACAAATCATTGACGAGTGAGCGGCACTAAACTCATCAGCGGAGGAAGCGGTGGAAGGGGCTGCCCGTTCGGAGGAAGAAGTGCCGGCCGAGGGAGATTGAGCTGAAGATGGCCAAGAAGTAACCGGTAGCAACGGTAGCCGATCGCCGGTGCCAAGTGCTGGCCAGCCGCGTTAATGGCCTGGCCAACTGCGGAAGGGGGCGAGGCGGCCGAGGGGCGGACTGCCCATGGATGGGGGCTCGATGAGAATTCCGTGCATTTGCAATCGCACTTGGCCAGCGACTACGTCCGGTCGCCGATGGGTCAGGAGCCGACGAAGACGCCAGATGTGTGCTACAGTGGATGCTGCAGATGCTGTCAGAGTAATCTTCTAGTTCAGTAGCTTAACGAGTTCTCAAAACTACTTTTATAACATAAAGTTAGAAATGCTATTGGTCAAAATAAAAACGTTGCTTTAAGAATTCTTTTAGATTTATTTGAGTTTACAAATCACACTTGTAATTGGCATCTAAAATTAAAAATGTATCTATTTTGGGTCCAATGATAGAGAATCTTTATCCATC
The DNA here is from genome assembly GCF_025231255.1 of Drosophila biarmipes. Taxonomy (NCBI): domain Eukaryota; kingdom Metazoa; phylum Arthropoda; class Insecta; order Diptera; family Drosophilidae; genus Drosophila; species Drosophila biarmipes. The sequence goes on along the minus strand of NC_066616.1, from coordinate 6,448,110 downwards.
GATAGTACGAAGCAAACATTTTAATATCTAATATCCACCAATATGTTCACATATACATACATAACATATATTTTCTATTGTGAGCTAATTAGTAATTGATCAAACAACTTTTGCCTTTATAAAAACATTGAATTATGACAGAAATAAACAACATTTTACAATGAGATTTAGGGATATAAAATTCTGGTAGTGCCGTGATCCATTATCCATTATCCGCTGTCGAAATATCTGAAAGCTTGCTCTGCTTTGCTTGCATGAGGATGCTGCCATTCCAGGGGGCACCCACTGTGGCAGCCCGCTTCTGTTTGCCGCTGATGACGACGTTGAAATCTTTAACGCGTTCTGCGCTGGCATGATCATTATCGCTGGTTTCGTTTTGCGCAACTGCTTCCCAACTCATTTGGCGTTGGTCCCACTGCAACTGCGGCAGAGCCCCGGCAGCAGCAGCAGCAGCAGCAATTGCAGCAGTCGGGCAGTCGGTTTTCGGTGATCCATCAATTGGACTCGTACTCGGGCAGTGTCCAAATGCAACTTCTGGCCATGATGTATGCTCATTGCAGCCAGCTCCTCGCGGAGGGGGAGCACGGTCTTTCTGGTCCGCTCCGTTCTTTGTTGGGCAATTTGATTTGCTACCATTTGGAAGACAAGTTGGCGGCTCCTGATTACTTGTTGTGGTGGCATCAAAAACAAATAAAAGCTTAAATTGTTTTCGGATCATAAAGCAAAAAGGGTTTAACCCATTGATTGTCGGTTGATTGCCATTTATGGCCCCCTTTTGGCGGTCGAGGATGTCTTTGTATCGCCAGTGGACCTGGGTGGTTTCCGCTGGTCTTCCTGTTTTTGGCGGTTTTACAACTTCACAGTTATGATTGGGCTAATGAGTGTAGAAAGGCAGTATCTCAAATTGTGCAGGAAGATCGCCCAGTAATTTGCGGTAGTTATTGTGTGAAACGAGTTGCGGGTTAAAACATTTATCGGAAATGCACAGCGGAAAATGTTTAAATTTTGTTACGGAAAGATCGGAAACAATCATTTACCTAAATACAAGAATGTTCTAAAATCTTGTTCTTAGAGCAGAGGAAAAAAAACTAATTTAAATAACGAGAAATGGTTGAAACTATGTACACACAATAGCTGTGGAATTAAAAAGGAATACATTTAGGCACTAGAACGTACTATTTTACAGTTGCTAAACTTTCCAATTACCAACACCCAGGAAAAATAAACTAACTAATAAACGATTCTTTTTTAAGTTAAAAGTAGGAAAACAAGATAGATTCCCCAAAAATATGCATATTGTGTGAGCCCATGGATTACGTATACGACTCAGTCTCGACCGTTTGTGAATGCAGATGATGAAAACTGGCCGGCCGCGACATTTACGAGCCATAAACTCCGAGCTTACATTGTAGCCGGCCACAACTAAAACTAATTGGGTCAAAACGCGTCTGCGAGGGTCCGGACAACACCTGTTGGCAGGTGGGCACTTGCGCTGAAGTGACCGCAATGACGTTTCACTCAGGGCCTGGGCATTGCATTTGCAATGCACAAATAAATAAATACATTTTTGACAGAAAGATGACGCGAGATGATGACAATAGAAGTGATGACATGGCCGATACCGAGCCCTTCCTCTTCCCCGGACACTGGCCATGTGGCCGGTCTACTCACCACCTGAAAAGACGTCCGGCGCACCTTTAGCTGCACCTAATTGTGCCCTCTCCGCTTTCGGGACACCAACATGGCTCAGAGCGCAGAGCAGCCTTTCTGGCAGCAGTTTCCACTGCCAAATGGCATAAATTTAAATTTTAATTTACTGCCTCGTCAATTGAAGTCGTGCCCGGGCACTTGGAACCCGTCCAGGTACGCGGTTAGCCAGGCCTGCTATTTTATTTCATTTCATTTATTTATTTTGAGCTACTTGCAAAATAATTGCATAAATAAATATTTTAAAAAAGGTACCCAGCCCGATCTCACGCACACTCGCCTCACTCCTCTCCCCTTAATTTGTTGTATTTTGATTACAATCGTTCGTCCGGCTGGAGCTGAGCAGATGTGGCAGAGTCGGCCAGCAGCTCCTCGGCCGCAGATTGAAGCGAAGTGATTGCCTTCGCCTCCGCCAAAGCCGATACGCTTGAACCTGTCCAGCGGACTGGCCCAGATCTCCTCGGACTGGGACAATTTATCAATGAAACGATGGATTCCAGATGCGAGAGCCGCGGCGCTGGTGGTGACATGAATTACGCAAATGTAAATGCCGACTTAGATACACAACGTCACAAGATCACAAATTGGATAGAACAGATCTCAGTACACTCACTTTTATTTTAATTATTATTGTACTGCCTTTATGTGGGTTTTTTTTTTATCAAGGATACTCGGATTGCCTGTAACAATGTTTTAAATTTATGTTATTTGTAACAAGTTCGATTAAATCAACCGAATCTAACAAAGTGCGTTTAACAGCATTAAAGTAAACATTTTTCTAAATTTATATAGATTATCACACGAAAGATGACCACCATGTTTTTTTGCAGAAAGTATGCAACATATACAAAATTATCTACCACACCTTAATAATAATTGGAATTGGAGAATTGGATCTTGAAAAAGTCTTTAATTCCATATAAAAAGTAACCAGTCTACAACATTTTATTCAGCACTCACGCCTATGTTATTTGTTGCAGACATTGCACGAATTATGCAAAATTCCTCAGAATGTTCTCCTATCTTTTTATTACTTCCCGTTCCACAAGAGCGCCTTAATATACAATAACAACTTAATCCCCCGGCCCATCAAAAAACGAATCTGACCCCCACGAACATATACAAAGAAGGCGACAGCGAGTTGACATATGCACACACGATTAACAAGTGTTTAAATCACAATAAAACTTTAAATCCCAGCAGATAAAGCAATAAAACCATAAAAAAGTCCAAGAAAGAAAATCCAAAATAAACGAACTCGATTCCTGATTGTCTGTCATTGGCTTCTGGGACGAAGGCATGCAAAAAACTTTGCTGCCACAGAAGGAACAAGGAAAAAATACAGAACTTACGCACCCAAAAATTGGTCAATAAAATCATCGACAAAACTTTTGTTTAGCCGAGTACAAAGGACACCCAATCGCAAGGGCAAGGAGATGACAGCGAGAAGGAAGGCAGGGAAATAACTTTTTGCGGGGCGTGTGCGCTGGGCCAGTGGACAAAAAACATTCCCAGGGCAATAAAAATGACAGCAGTTACAAAGTGGCAGCGGGAGACACGACCGCTGGCAAGGAACTTCGCAGACGCTGGCTCACACGCACACTGAGCCAGAGATTAAGCCAATTTAACAGATGCTTAAAGTCAGAACACTCGTAATCACATATCGGATTAACGCGGCCTAGTGTGAGCTGCGCTGCAGCCTGCGGTCGAAGCGCAGGAGCGACCCACAAGTGACTCACTTGCATCGGAGGAATGCTTGACGGGGAATACCCTTCACAAGAGGTTTAAGTAACATCCTCGCAGTCGTCGGAAAGGCACGAAAGTATTTTGAAGATTCACTCAAAGTGACAGGATTCATATAACATTTTACATATTATAATGTTCTATCGAGTACTCCTTCTTGAGATTCTTTTTTATTTCTTGGTTCCATAATTACACTAGAAGAGATGAGCAAGAAGAGAGTTTGATTTTCAATTTTTTTTTTGGGTATATTACTTGCATTTAATTTTTTTGGCTTAAAAATCATTAATTAATAGTAAATAGTTATTTAACAGCATATTGGAAAGAATGTATTTATTAAAAATGTAAAAGAAATCGATAAAAATTAATATCGAACAATAGCTATAAATGTTTATATATTATGCCAACAGAATATTTGTAAAGTTTGGGAGTCACAAATTATTTTAATAAGTTGAAAGTGTAATAAACCCTAATCACAACTTGTATTGTATATTAAAACATACATAATAAGTTTGCGAGCCCAAGGATTCTTCACCAAGTAGCGTATCCCTTAGTCGGTAGTGCGTTGCCGACACCAGGTCCTCAAATTTATTTGGTTGACATTTGCGGGCTACCGAATACGCGATCCTCTTCTGAGTTCTGAGTTCTGCCGCCGCCAATGCTGTTCCCCTTGCATTTATTTCACTTTTATTTTTCCGTTTTTTCCCGAGCTTTTTTCATTTCAAAATCGCGGCATAAATTCCCCAATATATCCAAAGCGTGGTCTTGGCTCAGCACATTTTTGGGTCTTTTTCAGTCCACTTTTTTGCCGGGTCCTCAGCTACTTTGTCTTTGCCGTTGCCTGCCATGGGGCAAATCCTTTAGACGACGTCGCATGTTTGCCTTTTTTTGGCACTCTGTGTTCATATGATTTTATTTTTTCCTGCCCATTTGCGGCGTTTTGATATGTTACCCGGTAGCCGGGGAGCCCTGCTCCTTTTTTTCCGGCGTGGTGTTGGTGTGTTGCCTGCGGTTATGGCTGGAAAGGACCCATGCCCATACCCATTACCCATACGATTCTCGTACCGAAATGAGCCACTTAAAGCGATGAGATTTTTGGCGTCTAACGGCGACGTCGGCGGCGTTTATCAAATAAATATCTTTGAAATATATAACAAATAATGAAATACTGTCGCAGTCTGGATCAACGAGTCCGCATTGGTGTTATTAATTGCGGGCAATTGATTTGATTCGTTCTGAGGGGGTTGGAAGTCCCATGCATCATCCTTAAAGATCATCTAATGCTACCGCCCCTGCAAGGACCACCCAGCATCATTAGCAGGCACTGACCAGACATCTGAGGTCCGGGACCGAATTAATTGAAACATTACCTAAGCAAACGTTGCCCAAACGGTGAAACCAACCCGAAAGTTCTCAGGCTAATTGAATTTCCCGTGTCCTTCCGCCTGCCACCGACCCTCCTCCTTCTGTATGTTGGAGTCCTAGAAAAATGAATGTCTCGCATTTTAAGTGCCGCCTGTGGTCGCTGCTTGTTTGTTTTTTTTTTTATGGGTCTTTGTTGGCCTGTGTTTTCACGCATAAAAATTAAAGTCCCATAGCTTTTGTTTGTATGGGTTTCCCCACAAGTTCAGACCCTCTTTACCAAGTTCCTCCCCTCAACAATTGGCTTTTGTTGCAAATGTTGCTATCATTAGTCGGCCGGCTACTTAACACGACATTGATGTGGCTTAATTATGCCTGCGATGATCTAGCTGGAGCAGGGAAAAGAGATCCCAAGGGGTAGTCATGGGTAAGTATGACTAGAGATTCTAGAGCAATGTTTAAAATAAATAATCCTAATACTAAGTTAAATTAAAGTGTCTATTTGCATTTGTAGAAATATTTATTTCATGTATTTTCGTGCCTAATAACTCCAAAAGAAATATTAGGACCCCAGCTGTACGTCTCTGCCTTTAACCAAAGACCTCTTTAATTGTGGTACATTGAGGCCGAGTCGAACCTTTTGCTCTCACACGAGGTGGGAGCGTGGTAATTCATTAAAACTGAAACTGGCAAGAACAGCTCTATAAACATTTTGGCCTTGCTGATGAGCCGCCCCAGAAAGCCGTTAATGATGTGCCCCACGGCAGACGATTGTGATTGCTAATGTCCCTGAAATGGGTGGATAGATGGATGGAACCCACGGAAGACGGGGCAGATGGACAGCTTGGAATGGCTTTGCCCGGTTGACACTCGCTAGCGGTTCAAGTGGCGCTGTGCATCTCAATCTCAATCTCGAGATTGACTAATGGAGGACGGGCAGGACGTGTTGATTGATTGTTTTTCCATGTAAATCGCAGGACGAATTAATCAATGCTAATGACACTTTCCCACTGAGCTGCAGCCACCCAGAAACTGCGTCAAACGGAAACGTCTAGCCGAAAGGAAAAAATAAAAGGGATGTCCATGCTACAATTCTACAAATTGCATTTTAAGCGGATTTATGTCCACACTGCAATTTTTTACAAAAGGATTTGCTGGCTCTTGAATCTGTACCTCGAAGGAAGATAACCTTGATTTACGTTTGTCTTGTGTGCGTTAATTACCCATAAGATACTTATGCTCATTAAAGCATAGATAGGGATACGCACTGCCACGAGAACGTTCGTATCTTAATCATGATTTTATGCTAATGTGTCGCAGCGTCTTGTAACTACCAGATTACAAGATACCGAACTGCGACATCTCAACTCTTGCCAACTCGAACGCGTATCCCTTAGATACACCCGAGCAGAGTTGCCAGTTTAGCTCATTTCAGGCTGTATTTCTTGAAAGAAGGGGCACAAATTTGTATTTATTAAAGGTTTTAACTAAACTCTAAATATATAACACATCATTTATAAAAATGTATACAAAGCTACTTTTTTGTCTAGTGAGACTATCCATGTTCCTTCCTTTCAAGTGCAAAAGAACAAGATTTTTTAAGATTTAGGATCTGGTTTATTACGAGCCGAAATTTAATTAAATTTGCTGTGAAAGGCACCTATTTTAAAATATGAGTTTATTTTCATATATTGTCAAAAAAAATTAAATTTGAATATTTAAATTAAAAAATATTATTAATTTTTTTTAAAAAAAAAACAAAGAATTCAAAAAAAAGAAACAGTCATTGCTAAGAAGTGGTTTTTTAAGAAATAAATTGAATATATATACTGACAAATAGTACAATTTTTAGCTTTTCAAAATCTAGAGGAGTTTCACTGCAAAGGACTTTCATTTACAGGACAACCGCACGGCGTTGGTTTACGCCCACTTGGCTACTCGGTTTTTTGGGCGCGTCAACCCTTTTGCGGCTCTAGTACCTTGACTTTGTTTTCCTCGCTGTTTGCCATTTAGCATTCAACATTTAACATTTCGCAGCTAAACCGGCCCCCGTTGCGAACTTGCTCGCTGGCCGTCCGCTGCATGCAAGGGTTGCTTTGTGCCGCGTCCATTGCACTTTGGCTGGAAGGCAGGCGACTTACCAGTACATCTATAATTACGTCACCTTGCCGTGGCAGTCATGGCCCGACAACTTGGGCGGTGCCCCGAGCTGCTGAAGACCTTTAAGACCTCGTCTTTAAGACGTTCATTGGGTAGGACAAGTCCTGCAATATTGACCACAACTGAGGACAAACGAGCCGCCCACATGTCCTGTCAGTAAGCTCATTTTATGCACGGAAACAAATTGATATAGTTTTTGCTGATAACTTGTTTTCCAATAAATTTACATCAATAATTTTCACCAATAGTATTACCGTTTATTCAAAAGAAAAACTTAATAAATTCTGTAGATTGTGTGACAACACGGCGGATTTCAAACAAACCATCCCCAAACGATTTCTATGGAGGATTACTGTCAATGTATATTGATATTTAATAACAATGAATATTATTATGTATTTAGAAAATAATTCATTACCCGCATGATTCTTTCAAACAATTTTCGCGCACTGCAGCATCGAGAAGAAGATAATGCTGAAAAATTTATAAGCGGCTTGCTGGCTGAAAAAGAAAGTTTGAAAGCTCACGTGTCTACAAGGTTTTTCTTAGCCTGATTTATATGTGAAATATTGTCGGCTGTAGATGGAACCCCAAGTTGACACGTCCTGTGGTCAGGCCAAAAGATAATAACACAGCACATGTGAGCCATTCGTACAGCCAGGACTTTCCACTCCTCATTGGGGTGGGCCTCACAATACTTCCCTGGACCTTCGTTTTCCTGATTTTTCACACTTGCTTGGCCCTTCCCAGCAACAGCTGGCCCACTGCTGCTCCCTCTTTTTATTATTAACTTTTCCGTTCCGATTTTGGTCACGTTTGATAAGCTTCAACTAATAATTCATGAATGGACAGCTGTTGCTACTGCTCCTGCTGCTCGGCGATGATTTTTAAATATGATTTGAATGAGTTTATAAGTTTGTTTATTTATTTAATGTGAGAACCACATAAACGGGCGATTTCTCCCCTGGGGGTGGTTTCGCTTTAACTTCGGATTGATTGATGTCCTTTCGCAGACAATCATTAGCTACGAGTTGTCGATTCTCTTACCCTCTTAAAATCTCCAAGCTGCCACGCCCCTTAGACTGTGAGTGGCGTTGACAGCTTGCCAAATTGTCTGCTGAAAATTCGTCTTGAACTGCAGACATGGTCCCGTGACCAAGACGCATCATTAGCATCCAAGTCTCCCAGTCTATCATCTATGTGGCTGGCAAGGAAAGTTCCCGTCTGTACTTTATATTATTTTTACCACACTGTATATTTCGGACCTAGGCACTTCCTATATGCTAGTAAATATAAGGTTAGATGTAGATATCAAAGTGTGAAAGTAAAGTAAAGTATAACTTACACTCGCAATCTTTGGAATGGGAGCATTCTGAAATTCAAGCCATATGTTAAAAACGATTTTTATTTAATTTTGGTAAAATTTCTTACTCAAAGGTGCATGCACTACTAAAAGGTCACCTAGAGTTATGAAAACTTAGTTACTTTCAATAATATGAAAAATAAAAGTGGATACTTACAGAATGGCGGCACCCAAATAGAATTTGCAATACTGAACAAGAAAGATATAATAAATTTAGAGAAAAGCATGTTCTGCGGCTGCAAATATTCTACGGAGAGATTATTTAGATGGTCTTAAAACATTTCAAAAATTTTTGTCAATGTGGTTTTCTCGAAAGCGTGAAGCGCAAAAAAAAAACGCATTGGCTTTTAAATAACCATTAAAACGAAAACAAGTTCCACACAAAATATAATTTTAAATGTCCAAGTGTGCAAAACGAATCCATTGGGAAGTTTTCGATTATTTAAATTTGATGTATCGAATTTGTTCTCTTCCATAATTGTAGTGACTTTCATTTATTAAATTTAATTTATTTCCATTTAACTTTCCCTCAGAACTTAATTTAAGTTTAAAAAAAATACTTATTCGTTTTTTCAGAAGAAGACAATATTATCCTAATATTACAGAGGGCAAAAAAAAGAGAAAAATGAAATTTACTAAACAACCAAAAAACAAGAAAGGAAGTTATCTTTGACAAGCCGAAGTTTGTATACTCTTGCAGTTATAAGAAATAATCAATGTTAGTAACACCATTTTCATTGTTGTTAGCTTCAGTAATATTAAAAACTATGTTTGTTAATAAAATGTTCATTATTTCTCTGATTTCTTTAACAACTTTATGGCAGAGTCGTTGCAGCGCACCAGGAGGGAGCGAAGGCGACTACTATATATACACGAAGAAATGAAAATATAGGTTTTGCCAAAACTGAATGAATGGCATACGAAGACTTTATGAAAATCAATTGGTTTGGGAAAATATATTACTAAATTTTTTCCCCTTTAAAATGTGTTTTTGATTGATTCAAAACTAATTTAAAAATGCTACTTTCAAGCGTAGTAGGTTATATGTAAAACAAGAAAGAAGTTCACTTCGGCAAGCCGAAGTTTGTATTCCCTTGCAATTATAAGAAATAATCAACTTTAGTAGCACCAGTGATATTAAGAAAAAATCATTTCATTCTTTTTTTAGACAATTTTTTTACATCTATATGTTAGAGTAGTCCGATTTTTATTAAATTTAATTCGAAATTTTTAAAAATATAAAAAATTATATTCCCAATATTATACGATAACATGTCAAAAAGCCCCAAAGCTATAATTTGTTTTATAATATTTTCCCACCAATTTTCTGATCGTTCGTATAGCATCTATATGATATAGTCTTTCGATTTTGATAAAATTAAATTCGAAATTCTGAATTAATTAAAATATGCTATTTCCAAGAGTAGGAGGTGACATGTCAAAAAACACCGAAGCTATAATTTGTTTCATATTATTTTCCCACCAATTTTCTGATCGTTCCTATGACAGCTAATGATATAAGCGTCCGACTTAGATTAAATTTAATTCGAAATTCGGAACTAATTAAAAAATTGTATTTCCAAGCCCAAAAGGTTATGTGTCAAAAAACACCGAAGCTGTAATTTGTTTCATATTATTTCCCAACAAATTTTCAGAAAAAATGCTATTTCCAAGAGTAGGAGGTAATATGTCAAAAAACACCGAAGCTATAATTTGTTTCATATTATTTTCCCACCAATTTTCCGATCGTTCCTATGACAGCTATATGATAAGTTGTCCGATTTTGATAAAATTATATTCGAAATTCGGAACTAATTGAAAAATGTTATTTTCAAACTTAGAAGGTTATAAAACACCAAAGATATAATTACTCATAGAGTAAAAGGGTATACTAGATTCGTCGGAAAGTATTTATTTTTGATCAGGATCACTAGCCGCGTCGATCTAGCCATGTCCGTCTGTCCGTATGAAAGCTGAGATCTCGGAAACTATAAGAGGTACGACAGGCATACTTCTGGGGTTCCACGCCCACAATCCGCGAAAATCTGTAGCGCCTACAGTTTTTATGATAGAGTAAAAATTTTAACAGATTTAAAGCTATAATTTGTTTCATATTATTTTCCCACCAATTTTCTGATCGTTCCTATGACAGCTAATGATATAAGCGTCCGACTTAGATTAAATTTAATTCGAAATTCGGAACTAATTAAAAAATTGTATTTCCAAGCCCAAAAGGTTATGTGTCAAAAAACACCGAAGCTGTAATTTGTTTCATATTATTTCCCAACAAATTTTCAGATCGTTCGTATGGCATCTATATGATATAGTTTTCCGACTTAGATAAAATTTAATTCGAAATTCAGAACTAATTAAAAAATGCTATTTCCAAGAGTAGGAGGTAATATGTCAAAAAACACCGAAGCTATAATTTGTTTCATATTATTTTCCCACCAATTTTCCGATCGTTCCTAGGACAGCTATATGATAAGTTGTCCGATTTTGATAAAATTATATTCGAAATTCGGAACTAATTGAAAAATGTTATTTTCAAACTTAGAAGGTTATAAAACACCAAAGATATAATTACTCATAGAGTAAAAGGGTATACTAGATTCGTCGGAAAGTATTTATTTTTGATCAGGATCACTAGCCGCGTCGATCTAGCCATGTCCGTTTGTCCGTATGAAAGCTGAGATCTCGGAAACTATAAGAGGTACGACAGGCATACTTCTGGGGTTCCACGCCCACAATCCGCGAAAATCTGTAGCGCCTACAGTTTTTATGATAGAGTAAAAATTTTAACAGATTTGGATTTGTCTTATCAATACCTCTCGACTGACCTAAAATGTGCCACGCCAACTTTAACGCCCACAAACGGCTTAAACGCTTAAATCTGTTTGCCGCCCACATAACATCTACTGAAATAGTCGGTAGGTGGCGCCCTAAAATAACACTTTGCTGCTTTTATATTTCCGTAACCCTTTTGCTCCCTTAAGCTGAGTAACGGGTATCTGATAGTCGAGGCACTCGACTATAGTGTTCTTCCTTGTTTTTTTTTTTAATTTGTTCCCAATTAGTGCTTTCCGGCTGGTACCGACTTATATTCGACCAAGAAAAAACGAAGACTTTTGGAAAAGTTTTACACCGATATATTTATAACTGATGACTAGTTGCGTAGAAACAGACGGACATACGGTTATGGCTAGATCGACTCCTTTAGTGATGCTGATCAAAAATAAATATACTTTATCTGCTCTGAAACGTATCCTTCACTGCGTTGAAAACTTCGGACTGAAATAATTATATCTTTTGCAAAGGAATACCAAAGCTCAAAACTTTACAAATGTCAAGTTTAAACTTAGATTCAATTACTTAAGTGTCCCTGACAATAATTAACAACAACACAAAACCCTTTGGTACCCATTTATTTATAAGCACATGCTTCTTCTCAATCAATCAAATATCGGTGGTTGGTCTCCCAAATTGTTCCTAGGTTCCAAAGCGCTTGACATGCCCAGGAGAGCGATAGCGAGAATGATCGAACACACCAGCTTCATGATTGTAAATGTTGTTTCAAAACCAGAAATGATCTTAAATGTTGGTAAACTTCCATGGGAGTGGAGCGAATCTGTTAAGTACGCGCCTAATTTTAAAATCTGGCGAATCCAATTTCGTCTCGTTCCCTAAAAACAACCCATAAACTTCATCAGTCACGTGAAGATGAAGGTGGCCGGCACTCGGGAAGTCCTCACTTTGTTGGCAGTCCTAGTTACTCAACATTCCCTCGTCACTGGAAACTCCACGGTGGTGGTTACCCACGAAAACGTTCAGGGACTCATCGATTCCAATGAGTTGCTGTTGCTCAGTTTTTATACGGAGTGGTGCCGCTTTAGTAAGATTCTGGAACCTATTTTCGAGGAGGCGGCGGCGAAGATACATCAGAAATTCCCCGAACATGGCCGTGTGATCCTGGGGAAAGTAAACTGCGACAAAGAAGAAGTGCTGGCCGACCAGTTCAATATAATCAAGTATCCGACGATAAAGATCGTCAGGAACGGGTTGATTAGCAATCAGGAGTACCGTGGCCAGCGATCTTTGGAGGCGTTTATGCAGTTTGTGGAAAGGGAGCTGTCGGATCCGATCAAGGAGTTCCACAGCATCGATGAGCTGAAAGGCGCAGAAGTGGGTCATGGCATAGTAATTGGATATTTCATTTCGAAGGACCACGTCGAATATGATACATATCGCCGGGTAGCGAGCCTAATGCGTAACGACTGCAGGTAAGCTCGGGCTACTTAATGTAAATTTAAATAACTACCTACACACACACACAAAATTGATTTAAATAGTTATTAATTGCACCATTTTGACCCCCAAATGAAAGGTTCCTTGTGGGCTTCGGTGACTTGACCAAGGATCTTCGACCACCTGGCAAGAACGCCCTCATCTTTCGAGGGGATCCCTCGATTCCAAATCCAAAGCAGTCATACAGTGAGTACCAAGGCAACAAGACAAGCTTTAAAGATCTGACCGCATGGATCGATACTAAGTGTGTACCCGTGGTTCGAGAAGTTACGTTTGCTAACGCCGAGGAGCTGTCCGAGGAGGGACTGCCTTTTGTATTGCTGTTTTACAACAAACAAGATTTGGGCCCTATTCAGGAATTTAAGAAGGCAATTCATAGCCAGCTAGAGAATGAGACGAGGGTTAATTTCCTGACTGCTGATGGAGAACTCTTCAAACACCCGCTCTACCATTTGGGCAAGTCCCCGGGAGATCTGCCAATAATCGCCATCGATTCATTCATCCACATGTACCTTTTTCCGCGGTACGAGGATATTCACGTGCCCGGCGTCCTCAAAAAGTTCATAGATGATCTTTTCAACGGATCCCTTCATTTTAATTTCCATTCAACCGAAGAGTCTGACGAAAAATCTGAGTCTACGATCGAGCCCACTCAACTCCCACCGGTTGTCCACGAATCCAAGTTTAAGGAACTTATGCCCTCGAAACACCGCTATACGTTGATCAACCGTTCTAGAGACGAGCTGTAGGTCCATCTAAAAATACATTTATCCTTTCGCTTCAATCTTTGTTAGCTTATTATATAATTTCTTTGGTACAATACCGCTGCAGTAATGTTTTTAAATAAAATAAAATTAAATAGTGTTAGCGTACACTTTTAAATGGATTTTCTAAGGAAAAATAATAATATTATTATTAAAAAAATCACTGTTTTTATACCCCTTACTCGCCCTAAACTGTGGCAGCCACAGTTTACTAGAAAAAAATCCTACGGCCACGCCCGCTCTCCCCTACATATGCTAAAAACGCTTAAATCTGACTGTGTTGCTGCTTATACATCTCCATTTCCCTTTTTATACCCTTGCAGAGGCTATAATGATTTCAGTCAGAAGTTTGCAACGCAGTGAAGGAAACGTTTCCGACCCCATAAAGTATATATTTACTTAATCAGCGTCCGTTCGCAAAACTAGTCTCTCAGTTTTAAAGCTATCGGGCTGAAACTTTCCCAAAAGTCTTCTTTCTATTACAGGTAGTATATATGTTGGGACCAGCCTGATCGGACTACAATATCTTATAGCTCCAATAGGTACTATCGCGTAAAAAATTAAGAAAAATTATGTCTTCGGTGTTTTTTAGCATATAAAGTTCTAAGCTTGGAAATAACATTTTTAAATTAGTCTTGAATTTCGAATTAAAATTTATCAAAATCGGACGACTATATCATATACCTATCATAGGAAGGATCGGAAAATTGGTGGGAAAATAATATGTACCAAATTATAACTTTGGTGCTTTTTGACAAATAACCTTCTAAGATTGGAAATAACATTTTTCAATTAGTTCTGAATTTCGAATTCAACTTTATAAAAATCGGACCATATTCGGATCATATAGCTGTCATAGGAACGATCAGGAAACAAGTTATATATTAAAGAAGATTATTTCTCTTAACTGCAAGGGTATACAAACTTCGGCTAGCCAAAGTTAACTTCCTTTCTTGTTTCCCCTTAAGCTGAGTAACGGGTGTAGGATAGTCGAGGAACTGTAGCGTTCTTCCTTGTTTTATATAAAATAATAAAAACCTTAAAATAATAATTTGCGTAAATTCAATAAAATAATAGACAGGAATGCTATTCAAGGTAATGAAAGTATTTTATATAAACACTTTAAAATATTTTAATGGTAATTTGCCACGGAAAAACGCTCCTTGGCTATGAAGGTAAATGTTTTCACAAGCCACTTGTCCAACATTGAATGCCCAATTTCGGACGCTGTGACAAATCGAACACCCATCAGATATGGACATCTCATCAGACAGTCCAGGAGATGACACGTGCCTTGATATCGATATTTCTTGGAAGATCGTTTCCATCCAAAACAGGAAACCCGATTTCATTTGAATATGTCTTGCCGTCTGCTCTACGGCAGACCATATAGATACTAATAAACTCATTAGTCAAGCATCTCGCAAACAAATCTCACAGGCACAGAATACCAGTACAGTGCGTAAAGCTGCTCGACGTGCAGATAGAATTTAATTATTTACATGATTAGAGTAAAAAAAAATTTTAATTTGATAGAGATTTCAAGAAGATCAGAAAAAACCGAAACAAGAATAAAATGTACGCAAAAAAATATATTAAAATAATATATTAATACTAAAAAAATGTCTTACAAAGAATCTGTCACAAAAAAAAAGTGTTTAAGCACAAAGGATTTTAAATTAAATCAAGGAGTGGACCGTTTTAAATTTTCAATTTATAACGACGCCAAAGAAGGAAAACGTAATGCATTTGATTTTATATTTATCCACGATTAGGAAAACCTTTGAACAATGATTCAAATTAAGTTTGTTTAATTTTAATTAATTTTGATAATAGCTTTTAAGGTACGTAATGATGGAGGTATAAACTGAGCACTTTACCTATGTGCTTACCACAGTAAGGAGCTGAATGGAGTGCTTCTGGAAGCTCCAGTTCGGAAACAGAATGTAATATCCTCGAGGGAGTGTCGCTGCACTCCTTTTTCGTGTCGAACCCCGGAGCGAACACTTTTACTCCAATATTGTCATAATTAATAATATCTTTATGGTCACAAGCCAGCGGACAAACGAGCGTGACTCGAGATGAAGTATCTGCAACTGCGGCGAGTGCAGCTGCAGGTGCAAGTGCCTCTAATCAGCGTCAGCAGCGCGTGCCACTCGCGTTGTCACCTGCACAATTATAGAATTTTCCATAGTCGGGCAGCGCTGGTCGCCAAAATGGCCAGCTCCCAAAATGGTGTCCCGGCAAGAGTCCGCGCGAAGTGTCCGCCATAAATAACTGCCAATAAATGTCAACGGTTTTGGCGCATTAACATAACAACTAAGCCGAATTCGTTGACAGCTGGCTGCTTTTTCTTGGTGCCTTGCCTGGGCAGCATCTTCCATCCATCCAGCCACCGGCATCATTATTTCTCGGGCCACAATTGAAATAATCGCCTTTTAATCGCCTACGCCTCGACGGACTGACTTGGCTCCAATTACCGCTGCAATCGTTAACTCTTCAGGCTGACAGCCTAGTTGGTCAAGAGCTCTTCAATTGCCACTGGGATCATCAGGCCGATCGACGTACTATAGTCGCGGAAGTCACGTGCGGAAGTTTTGAAACTTTCTCAGTTCCAGTGTTGGCCGACAAACATGCGAGTTCTAGATTAAAGCTGGAAAAACTTCCGTTCACAATTTACGTACTGTCTTTTTTTGGAAATTAACCTAGTTATTAAAGGTAGTTACACTTTGTTATATTTTACCGTTAGTAGGACAGAAAGATGACCAGAGCAAGCGTGTGCTAAGAAACCAAAAAAGTAGATAAATCGTCTTCACCATCGGAAATGAATGGAAATTAGTTATACGTATTTTCTTAAAAGCAATTTTTAGTTTGTGCAATTTTAGACCAATAACATAACATATAAACCATATAAAACATATTAATTTTTGTAATGAATAAAATAAACAACAAATTACAAATGTAACTAAAATATTTACTAGTTCTTTTTAAACCCTTTATTATATTCTGTTTCTGTCGCAGGCAATAGCAAAGAGCAAACTAACCAGAATTTTCCAGATGATACAGATTTAATCTCCAATGTGCTCCTACTTAAATCCCAAAAAAGCCACAAGGCCCAGCGAAACCCCGGCTGACAATTACAATGGCAGTTTCCAGTGGTCAAGTGTGTGATATTTCAATTAAAACTTAACGGGCAAGTCATTAAACGGCAGATACAACTTGTACAGCAATCGGAGGGAAAACAAGATGCCGCAAAAAGCGCAAATGTCGCAGCAGACGGGCAAAAATCGACAGAAACAGCAGAAATATCGGCGGCAGCGGCCGTTTGAGAGAGCTCAACATATTCAAAGTTGTGCCCGAGCGCGATTCCAATTTCATTTTGTGCCCGGTGACGGGGCAAAAACCATTTGCCAGCACCAATGGAAAAAACACAAACAAAACGTTTTTGTTTAATTAAATTAACAAAATACGCGTCGGGTGAGCGGCTAAAAAACTCGGTTATTTGCACGCAGGCCAGCACGCCAACACGTGTTGCAGAGTTGGCCCAGAGAGCGCGGCCAAAAGAGAGGGACTGGCTCGAAGCCTGCTCTTAAGCCGCGTTCTGTCCCACTTCCACCGGCTGCCTCAGTGCCTCCATCTCACTCGAGACTCCATTCAGTTGGTGGCCACTCGCTCGCGCGCCTTGGATCTGTGGCTCATGCGCCCTGTTGTCTCGCTCTGCGGCACTCGGCCAACCCGTTCTGGCCAATCGGCAAAAAGCGGCCAAAAAACAGGCGGAGCCTCTCCGGAACCTCGGTGCATCGCAGCCGGGTCGGGCGCCCTAGGCCCTGGCCAGAAGCCCAGAGCCAGGCCATAAGCCAGCACCGAGACCCTGCCCCTGCGCCATTGCAGCTGTCTGGAGAGTCTGTCAACCATTTGGCGTCCATGACCAAGCATGACGGCTATCTGGGCCCTGTTTCTGCCGCCTCTGCTTCTGCTCCTGACTTGGCCACTACTCCAGCTTGCTGGCTGGCATTTTGACATTTCGCTCCGAGGCTTCTGGAGTCCGTGGCGCCGCACTGCAGCATCTGCAGCCACATCAGTTATCTGTCCCGCTGCGGTTTGCGGCGATAAATGTGCGCCATCATGCAACTGGAAGCGACTTTGCATTGCGGTCCCGGAGTCGCAGATCGTGCAACTGTGCTCCCCAAAAAACATTACCCGAAATGACAAGCCAAAGCAAGTAAAAGGTTTTCAAATAAGTTTGAAGCTTTTTGGGGTTTTAATTAGGCTAAACCCAATGCAGAAAGAAGACATATTTTTGCTTGGCTTCTGCTTTTATAAAATGTTAGTTTTTTCCCTTTTCCCTTCCCTTTTATATGAATATAGTTTAAACAACTACAACATATAAGTAGTAAGATACCGACCTCAATGTTAAAATAATTATGACACAACTTTATGTACTCCTGCAGCTTAGACCATTTTACACATTTAAAATCTTAGTTTAGTATTTTCGACGACGGTTATATAATGTTGTCGACCGATTTTTAAATAATTATTTAATCAGTTACGCGGTTAGTCAAAAGGAATGTTATAATTACAAAAAGTATAGCAGAAGGAAGCGTTTCCACAAACTTACTTGTATAACTTGGATACCATCAAAGCTATAAAGTTGGGATTGGGCATATAATTAAGTGTAACGTAAGTGTTTAAAATTAAGTGTAACGGGCATCTAATAGTCGATTAACTTGATAGTATTATTCATGTATGTAATTCGAAATTCAGAACTATTTTAAAAATGTTATTTTCAAGCTTATAAGGTTATATGTTAAAAAACACCAAAGATATAATTTTTATGTCATGTTTTCATACTAATTTTGCGATCGTTCCTATGTCAGCTATATGATATAGTCGCCGGATTTTGATAACATTTAATTTAATTTAAAAAACACCTAAGATATAATTTTTCAATATTATTTAACCACTAATTTTCCGATTGTTCCTATGGGAGCTATATGATATAGTCGTCCGATTTTGATAAAATTTAATTCGAAATTCAAAACTAATTTAAAAATGTGATATCCAAGCTTAGAAAGGTAAATGTTAAAAAAACACGAAATAAATAATTTTTTTTTAATTTTTTCCCCGATAGTTCCTATGGGAGCTATAAGATATAGTTGTTTGATCCGGTTGGTTCCGACTTATATACTACCTGCATTAGAAGGAAGACTTTTGGGAAAGTTTCAGCCCGATAGCTTTAAAACTGAGAGACTAGTTTTGCGGACGGACAGACGGACATGGCTAGATCGACTCGTCTTGTGGCGCTGATCAAGAAAATATATATATACTTAATGGGGTCGTCTCCTTCACTGCGTTGCAAACTTCTGACTGAAATCGTTATACCCTCTGCAAGGGTATAAAAATTGCATGCTCATTATTTAAGAACGTTCGGGCTCAAAAAATGCTCATATCGAGCACTTTTTGGAATTTTAATGTCTGTCAACTCTTATAATTCCTGTTTATTCTCAATGTGATGTATAATGTGCATAAATTGCACAATGTTAATGCCCGTGCATTAATATTATTCCGTTTCAGTTTTCAATACTTACTTCTTAACTTCTAGCGTATATTAAAAAAACAGTTTAATATTTGTATACTTATTTAAAAATTATTCGTCCTTAATTCTTTCCTGAACCTTCTTACTTTATTATTAAATCGTTCTTGTTTTTATTTCAAATATGACTATATTATAATTATTCATACTTGATTGAAGACCGAAAGGTTCTTAAACTGAGTATTTTCGGTCTCGAAAATTCGTGCTTAAAAGCAGTTTTTTTCTTGGGTTCTGTATTTTCCATGGTTGGCGAAGTTTTGACAACGAAAATACTTGGTTCAAGCACGGAAGATTTGATTTTTTTCTGAGTGCACCTACTACTAAACCTAATGCATAGTTTGTTATTCAGGTTTAAATTTTAATAATTCAATTTTTTGTACAAAATTTAATCAAACTATATGTTTGTTCCTATATAACATATATAGGTCCGACCGGGGACTTGCACAGATTTTATTTGAAAAAAGTTTGAGGTTGATAGCTATGAGCTTGAACAGGCTTACGACTCGGCTCGCGAGATGGTTAATAACATAGGGTTAAAAACGCATTTTTGACTGCATTACAAACTTCCAACCAAACGGATAGTACCCTCTGCAAGAGCCTGAACACCATTTTGCTCGATTGATAAATTATTTACGCAGTGCGCCAGCTGCCAGTTATCTCCGAGCCATCGAAATGGCTGGCATGCAAATACAAAATGGCATTGATGACAGTGCAAACAAGGGCGGCGACAGTCGCAGCCGATAACAAAACTCGCACTGGCTGCACTCAGCCAAATGAAAATCAACACGAAGGGCGCATAAAATGGCAGCCAGAACAATGAGAGGCCGTAAAAAATACGTAATTGCGGCGGGCGGCAATTAGGTGAAATAATCAAATTGGCTGATAAACCGAAAGGGAAACTGCCGGACATTAAATTCACCGCCGGCAGAACGAGCAGCGATCGCTAAATGAAGCAATTTCCTAGGGATTCGCATATGGAAAAGCGGGCTACATTGTTGCCAGTGGGAACATGCATGCCTGGCATACTGCTGCGGGCTGCATTAAGGCCTGGGTCCCCAGGTGGACGGGCCATTGCATTGATTAACTGAATAAACGGCCTTCCCATGCAGCACTTGCATTTTAATTTCGTTCATTTCGACCTTTTCCCCGAGGAGCGGCAGTTGCAGTTGTCACAGCCAAAATCTGCCGCCTTCTCCCACCCGCCGGCGACACATGTCCGTGCCCATAAAAAATGCCTTGTCAGGGGTTCAAAAAGAAGTAAAAATTTAAAAATATATAAGGACGCTGGCAAAAAGATGCCAATCCAGGGGCGAGCAGTGGAAAAGAAATAAGCCAAGTGCTCCAATAAAAATTCCACCGCCTTCGCCTTGCCGGCCTGCTCGCACACACTCGCCCTCTCTGTCCCGCCCGCTCTCTTTTTTCATCCGCATTTGCGCTTTTTTTAAGAGCGCAGCCCCGCTTTTTCCCAACTTGCTCTTGAGCTCGGCCAACACTGCGTATGAGTGAAATTTTTTCGTCCGCCTCGCCGCCGCGCTTGAAATGAATATGTGCGATTATTAGCCGCAAAAAGCGTGTTTCGTTTTTGCCACTGACTTTGGCAGTTTTTGCGGATTTTTAATTTGAATATTACATGTATTAAAAACTCATTACTACGCGTGGTGCGCCATCGAAGTTGGTCAATGGGCTAATGGTCGGCGGATGCGATTTTTTGTCTTTCGCCGTGTCTCTCCCGCGGCAAATTATGCATTTGGGATCGGAACAAAGGCATTAAATATGTGTTGTTATCGTCCTTTTGACTGTTTGCCGAATCTAATTGGCAGGAAATTTGCCACACGGTGTGGGAAAAATTATAGAAAGGAAGACAGATTTGTTTCTCTCGAGTAAATGGCTCTTAACTGTAAAATTATAAATTTAAATACAAGCTAAATAAAAACAATAGATTTTTAGAATAAAAATATATATAAAGTTATTTATGACTATGTTCAAGTATAATGCCCTATTTTACCATAGTGAATAAATCATTCCTTTATATGTATTTATTATTCGATTATATGTAGCTCATATAGACTGTCTGATCCTTAAAAATAAAAGAATTGGGGAAGTTTCTAATAAAAAATGTACGCTTATAAAAATCCTTGAATATATTTTCTTAAAATACTATATTTATTAAGGGGTTAAAGGTTCCATATAGACAGACTGATCCTTGAAAATCCGAAAATAAGAACCTTTTGAAAACAGAAATGACCCTTTTAAACCCTTCATAGCTTGCAATCGGTCTTGGGGTCATGATCTTTAAGAAACATCCGGAACTCTCTTAAATTGGAGAAACCCCCCGTCGAGGACCAAGATATTAATGTGGTTATTTTATGATTACAAGACTGATTCATGATCTCGTCTCCATTGACTGTCTTGAACTTTCGTTTCTGGCCATTACGACGCCCCCGCGTGCTACCATAAAGACTGAGCCGTAAAAACGGGGCGCAGCATTAACCATTCGGGGGCAGCGGGCAGCGGGCAGCGGACAGCGGACAGCGGACAGCGAGCGACGTGCAACGTGCAACATGCAATATGCTCATTCATGCTCAAAGTCAGGAGGAAAGAAAAGCCACTCAGGCAAAAAGCCCGAAATCAAATCAGAGTTGCTCAAGAGACGCGGCGGCAAAAAGCGAGCGGCAGGAAAAACCACAAACAATTTTTTCCTCGCATCCCCGTCGCATCACCCCAAAGAGAGCGAGAGCGCGCGAGTGCGAGTGCGAGAGAGCGAGCGAACCAGTTTTTGCCGCCGCAGTGGGGCAAAAGGAGCAAAAAGCTGCTGCGCAGGCGTCGCCGTCTGCCCCAAGCGCGCTCGCCACGGGTGCGAGCGGGAGCGCAGCAGCGGAGCGAGAGAGAGCTGAGCTGCGATTTGGCGGCGAGTGCGAGGCATTTGAATGTTTTTTTCGTGGCCGCACTCAGCATTCGAGTTCGGAATTCTTGCGAGCTGGCAGCACTTTTTGCCGCTGCCGCTGCCGCTTCTGCTGAGCCAAGCCAGAGCCTGAGCCTGAGCCAAGCGCTAAGCCAAACTAAACCTGGCCCAAACGGCCGGCCACTCGGCCACTGTCCACCAGTTGGCCACTTTCGCGCGCGTTCCAGCCAAGTGCACTCCGCAGACTTTTTGCCCGCGTGTCCCGATCCGCGAAGAATTCTGTCGCAAAGTGCAATGCATTTTCGCCATTCCGCAAGTGCAGCTGCTCCCCCAGCTCGCGGTATCACAATTAAAAAGCGAGCCGAGTGAAGTCGCAAATTGTTATCACCACACGTCGTCTCCGCGTCGTCTTAGCTGGCCAACAGAAGCTAAAAAGAAGCCGAGCCCTCGCAAGGGTCGAAATTGGTCAAGTGCCGATACATTCAGGCCGTAATAAACGTGTTTTGTGCGATTCTGCGTTGTTTTTGTGATCACGATCAGCTGAGCGCCCCAAGTGAATGCAAGTGAATATTGAGGAATACCCAAGTATATCCCGACGAAATTACAAGAATATCAACGAGCCAAGCTGAAGAGTAAAAGTCAAATGGTCAGCCAGCAATGCAATCAGTTTCCTAACCGTGGGTGTAGAAGAGACCTTATCGTTACTAAGGGTTAGTCATATTCTTTGACTTTATTGTCGTAAAGCCGGAAAACAGCTTACTTGCTAACAATAAGATTGCTTAACCTAAAAGAAAAAAGGGCTAATTACAACCCCTTTTCAACATTTTTAGGTTTGGAAGGGATATTTTAAACAATTAGCCATAACCACATTCAACGAAAATGAATTATTCAGTAATGCTTATATGCAATTTATATGGTATTCATTTTCAAAAAGTTTACTACGATTCATTAAATGTTGTTGTACTTTTATATTTTTTTTTAAAAGGTTGAAGTACAAAAAATAAAATCCTTGAGCTTCCTTATTTTGATTTGCAATCTGAAGAATTGCTATTTTTAGTATGAAATATAAATACTTGTTTACGTCAACTGCATACACTTCAACTTTTTCGTAACCCCGTAAAAAACTTTATATTTTCTAGAAATCCAAATTCATAGCAAAATAAATTGATAATTTTATTCATATTTGACGCATTCCAAAGTCCTTAAGGTACCTAATTATGTTTATATACAGCAAAGGTCACATTAGCACTCCCTTTTACCTTTGAAATATTTATGAATTTAAGTCAGTCGAAAACGACTCATTACTCATATCACGTTTGTCATTGAATTCATTAAATCATTCCCGAACAATTTCCCCAACTAATTAAAAACTTTGAGAAAAAAGATGCTTGAGATTTGTCTTATTTATGGCTAACTTCATTTTAAGCTACTTGTCCGCAATATTGTTTATGGATTTAGTACAACTTCAGGCTGTTAGCATACAGTTTTAGAATTTATGGATTGCTCGCTAACCAACTACCTTTAATCATCAGTTTAGCTAATCTCCAGCAAAGTGTGAAGGGAACCATCAAATAGAACTACTTAAGAATAATTGAGTCCAGAGTGAAATAGATTTTCCGAGTGCCCCAGGTGGAGTTTAATTAGGAAAACGCTTTCAAGAACCGCCAATCGAAGGTGCTTAAATGATTATGCATGGTACCTGGTACAAGGGACCTCAGTTGGCGCACCATCCTCACTCGAATCCGCACAACAGCCCGCACGGCCACAGCGACTACCACCAGTTCCGCTCGTACCCCTCGTTCGTTGTGACCCCCTACCACGATGGTAGCCACCTCCAGGGCCCGGCCACGCCCATTCCCTGCCCGGCCCCGCCAACGCCCTGCAACGGCTCAGCCTCAGTTCCAGCGTCGGTTTCCGTCTGCCAGACCGGCGGCCAGGGATCGCCAGTAATAGTCGAGGGCTCCTTTGCCGCCGCAGCCGCAGCCGCCGCCGCTGCCGCCGCTGCTGCCGCCGCCTCCGTCGCCGTCGGAGGATCCAGCTCCACGCCCCTGCTGCCCAGTCCGCCCATCAAGATCGAGCAGGTCTTCGGCGAGCCCTCCTCGCTGGGAACCGTCGTCGAGGATTACGCACTGGGACTTGACTGTCCCGTGGAGCATACGTTTCGGGTAAGTCACTGAGAGAAATTTAATTTGCTCGGAGAAAAAATGTTTATAATGTATATATATATAAGGAGCTGAGAATTATAGGTTGCATCTAAAGAAGTGAGAAAGTGCTCTGTACCTAACCAGTTTTTAGGATTTTGTTAGGAAGCTTCGTAAATTGGTGCATTTTCCAAGCTAAAACTTTTTAGAAATATTATTCGAATTTGCGACAATAAGCACCGCTAAGCCACTCAAGTTCTTATCAAATCAATCGAAATTCTATCAAAAATATAATAAATATGAATAAGAAATTGATTATTACGTTTTGTTAAGTAATTTGTTAATGTTTAGCGCGAGGTTCATTCTGTCAAAATTAAAGTTATATTTTTTGAAATTATTTTATGGTAAATGAAAAGTAGTTTTTAGTTTTTAATACAAGGCTTAAGAAAAGAAAGCAGTTTGTAGCAGTTTCATAAAACTTCTCAACTGTGAAAGCTTTAGCAAACAGGTAAACAGAAACTTCATTTAACATTCTGGTTGTCAATACCAAAAATTAAAACGAAATACTTTTATTCGAGTCTTTATTTTGATAGAAATATATATCCGTAGTTTGTCTTTAATAATGTTTTTTTATTCTTAACAGTTATACATGGGTAATAAAGTAAATAAAATTAGGAGGCACTCAGAAAAATGTTCCATCAACTCCAAATTTCCAAAATTCATACCGAATAAATGTTTGTGTGTACCTGTGTTTTTGAAGAAATACTATTGCTGGTATATACAGCTGGGCGCTGAAAGACCGCTGCACCGCGCTCCTTATTACCCAATTTTAGAGCAGTGTATGGATAATGTTATTATGTCAAATTGTTGGTTGGCGTCTGCATTGGAGCAGCTGCTTCACTTGTTTTCCCTCCTCTCGCACCACCAAAAGTGGGCGTGCTCCAAATCAATTTCCATAAAATCATCCAATAACACTTAAAGCCGAGCAGGGCAAAAAACCGAAATGCACAAGTGGCAGGCGAGTAAAAACACGAAAACAAACACGCCCCCAACTCGAAGAGCGCGTGAAAGAGCTCGTCGTGCTCTCTTAGGGGGAAAGCAAGAGCGTGCCCCAAAACAGAGAGCTCGTGCTTTCGAGTGTTTTTGTTTGGGGAAACGCTCAAGCTCCGGCTTGGCTTTTTCCGAAGGCTTAAAGGACACTTTTTCCGAGATTGGTTCGTGCACAGGATACGCCATAATTGCCTGGCTTTCAAAGCTTTTCGCTAACTAATGGCGGAGTCAATTGGCTTCGAGTGGCTGAAAAATTAAAGCAAATCAACAGGTGTCCTTTCCGGGAAAGGGCACGAGGGCTTAGGGATAATAGAAGTAGCTTTCAACCTGTGGAGTTTATTCATTTTGAAAGGAACTCAAGTAAAATCATGGGCTGCCATTTTAGGATGATTTAAATATTGTTTATTAAGAATTTCATCCATTTGTGCTTGTAATTGATATGCCAAATTTCTAAATATTTCTTTAAAATAAATACTAATGGTTTGCACCAGTATCATCCTTACTCTCTAACTTAAAAGAGCATGCCATAATAAATTGTAACCGTCTCACTTGCGCATCTTATGTCGCATAAATTTCAATTATCCCGCTGGAAACCATTTTTTCCGTAGATTTTTCTGAGCTTTTAATGCATCTTAAAGGCCAATAGCATTTGCTTTCCTCCTTGGCGATGCAAAATGGACGCACGTTCCTTACGCTTATCAGGACATTTCACCCACACAGCCCTACACATGTGTGTCGACACACAGCTGTGTGAGTGTGTGTGGACTGCCAGCAAAGGGCAGCGGAAAATCCTTGAGCATAAAAGGGAAACAAGAACGCAGCCAGCACAGGCACATAAAAACATATGCTCCTGGACAGGATTCAGTTTGGGGCCCCGGCCGCCGACTCGCTGCTCGCGTGACGTCGACTGCGCCGCCGGCTGCGCTGCAAGTGCAACTACTGCACTCTGAAATCGTTATCCTTATTTCTGCTGGTAGAGGGTCTGCGTGCTGGTCCCTCGTACTTCCTTTAAGCAAATCGGCTTAGAAGAGCGCTGCAAGAAAGTAATATTAATATGGGTTTGAAATCTACCAGGATAGGGTATGATTAGGAAAGTGGTAGGGCAAAAGGACACCGCACCAATATACACAAAGATCGCTGTTTACTATTTATGAAATAAAGTAAGGAAAGTAAGAATTTCCATTTCAGTCTTCATAGGAAAAAAGTCATTATTATCAAAAGTGCAATTATACGAAAGACTACCTAAAATGTTGTTTAACGAAACACAAATTTTATTTCTTATGCTTTTTCTAGGAATCAATAATTACTCATAAAAATTTGATAACTGCAACTTAGAACCATTTTTAATTGAACTCCTTTACGAATCTCCACTTAAAGTTCTTAAACTTAGCCTATAGATCAATAAATTCCTTATAATTATTAGCTGTCAGTTTAGAAGTTTTCGGGTTGTTACAATGTAATATTCAAAGATCTTACTTTACAGACTGGATTAAACTTAAAAAACTGTAAAGTGGGAATCTAATTTGCAACTTTATTGAAATCGTTCGATGAAAGCTTCCCAATTTCCGTTCAGTTCCTGAAATCACCTCGATCTGTTGCGACTTGGGAGTATCCTTGAATGATTCTGCCTGTCGCACAGACACTGTCCCATTTAAAGGGGAAAAAATTGCAGCGGATAATAGAAAAACATTCAGAGAAATTGCACAGCGAGCGGCAACAAACAAAACAACGCGCTTCAGCTGGGCTGCGGAAAAAATAGTAAGAAGAAGGGAAATAATATAAACAAAATGAAGGAAAAGAAATTGGCGCTCGTGAAATGTTAACGGGCCAGGAGGGCGCTGAGTGAGCAGTGGCGGAGGCAGAAGGATATATATCTGCAGCTATCCCCGAGCAGCGACGCCGGCAGAGGCAGCGGCGGCGACTGCGGGGCGGGCAGCGCTGAATGTTTTTATCCTTTCTTCGATGTGTCGTCGCGGCATTTTCCTCTGCTCCTGCCTGTGTGTGTGTTTGTGCGAGTGTGCCAGTGTGTTTGTGCCAGGACATCACACGGTTTCGCTTTTCTTTTACAACTTTTTGTTATTATTTCGTTTTTTGCTCGACGCCTGCAATGTATTTCTTTCAGTTTGCTGGCGTTTTTTGCTTCATGTGCAAGAAAAAATACAATTTTACTTGGCTTTTTTATGTCCGAGTGTGAGTCGGTGTGTGTGCGTGTTTGTTACTGCTGCTTTCCCGAGCTCTACTTCTTGAGTTTCCTTTTCGCGCGCGCCATTTCGCTGCTGCTTTCCACAGCTCCTGCTGCTACTTACCCGTACAACAAACATGGCCATAAGTCGCCGGAGCGGAGCTCGCTTCCGCTCCGTCTGCTTTCCTTTTCCACCAGTCGCTGCCTCTGCCGCAGTCGCAGCCGGCGTCGCTGCTGGCTTCGCAGCTACTGCGATTGTTGCATGTGGTCCGGGTCTGTTGCCTTTGGCGGGCTGCAACTCTCGTTGTCTTCAGTTCGCCTGGGCCTGGCCAAATCTATTGGTCGCGGTGCCGCGCTCGCGTCCGTGCTACATCCGCATCCGTGCCGCATTCGCATCCGCATCCGTAACCGTGTCCTGTCGCGGTCGACCGTTGCGGCCACCGCACGCCAGATGGCGCCTCAACGTGACCAGGGCTGAAGAACTGCAATTAGGCCGATTTTGGGGGTGGATTTGGTACTTCATAGAGGACTCCTGAGATCTGTGTTCCCAAGGATGGACTTTATAACAAACACCCGGACAGGGCTAGGCAGCTTCTCTGCCCAAGCTGATTATAGTATACCAATTCCTGGCTTGGGATTTAATATACTTCTCAGGAAACGATTATATTATCCCAACGATAAATTTAATGAGCTTTTAATGGGATAAAACAGCGGTCGGCAACATCCCATAGTGAACAGCTCTGCTTAGCCTCTGACGGCCCCCTTACAGCGTACGACAGCAGTCGTCTGCCCCCTGCAAATTACTCACACAAATTTAAGAAACTCCTTATTGTGTTGATTTAGAAATATTTTTTAATTGCCTAACCACTATAGACAAAATTCCTATACTTAGTGGAAGGATATACATGTATATGCTATTTTGGCCTGGGCAAACGTTGTTCATTGTTTAGTCTTAATGTATATATTGTCTCAAATCCAACCAAAACTAACAATTTAATTTGATTTATGTCGGAAAAGATGGAATTTTGCTGATTTATTAACACTACATAGTAACCTTAGCTTTTATATTTTTATTTATTGTACTCTGTAGCTCAAAGTTCAAAACTTTCTGGGCCTTCCTTCCGGTCTAAATTTATATTTACAGATTAATGATATACAAAAATGTACATATGAATGAGAGGAGGTAGAGATTAACAACTTAAATTAGTTGAAGCGGGTTATCTGATTTTAAAGAGCTAAAGAGTTTCATTTGAAGGGCTAATTAAAAAGTCAGTTAGTTCTATAAGTTAGTTCATAATATATTATTAGGCGATTCTGTAATATCAGAGTGTTAGCAACTAAAAGATTTAAGCTTTTAGACTTTCCCAGCTGTGCTCACTATTTTTGCAGTCTGATTTGGCATTGGCTTGCTCCCAAGTACCGTCAAACCAGAAGGAAAATGCCAAACGCTGTTTTTCTTGTCTACGCCTACGGCAAGCACAGCTTTTCGAGGAAAACAGGCACACAGGACCTCTTAGAGAATGTTCAGCTCTCACACAAAGTCGCTTGGAGACGGCGAGGAAAAATCAAAATAATAAAAATCACAAACATGAGCAAACCGTATGAAAGAAAATCAATCCGCCGCACCGCCCCGCCATCCGCCCTTCCGCATGTCGCGCAAATTCAGCTTTATTTTCTGTTTTTCCCCCATTTTTCGCTTTTCTCACAAGAAAATGCTGCAGTGCGCGCTGAAACTGCAAATGTATGTCTTTATAACGGGCGGTGTGCATAAAAAAGGAGCAGGGGGGAATTATAAAATAAAAAGGGCAGGAATAGCAAAACTGCGCCCGGGGAAGGTTGCGAGGAGCAACAAAACATTCACAACACACAAGAGTCTCAGCCAACGCACACATACACCGCGGCATTCCTTTATGTTTCTGTGTGTGCGAGGGAGTGTGTGTGGGGCTGTGTGTATGAAACATTCGCGCGCGCTCGCCATTTTCTTTTGCCTTGAGCTGCTGCACTTTGGCTTCCAGTTGGGCTCCTCAGTTGTTGCAGGTTATCCCACGCTCGCTGACGGACGGAGACGCAGACGGACTCACGGACAAGACGGCCGGACAGCCGGACAGGCGGACACCCGCAGACCCACACAAACGCACCCAGGAGTCCTACTAGCAAGAGCTCACACTCGAATCCTTTCTTAGCAGCCTCAGAAATGGGAAGCGCGGAAAATGGTTAGCTGCGACTTAAAGTGGCGTATACGTGATAGCAGCACCGTTCGACGTGGCGTATACGCAATATCAAAGCAGTGGCCGAGACAAAAAACGTGCAAAAGATACCGAGATTAACCATGAAAACTTAGAGCCAAACAATGGATTTCAAAAGCAAAGTTCCTTTAAAAAAGTGCAAAAATAAAACCATGTAACTCCAAAGCCAACCAACACAAAATTGCAACGCAAAGTTCCTATCACCCAGTGCAAACTACACTTAATATACGAGCTAAATATATTCATACTCCACTTTTGACAAATAAAATAAACTACGTAGTATTTTAAATAAACAACTAAAATATTTATCGAACCAAATAATCTTTTAAATAATAATAACCAATATAAGTGAACACACAACAAATTCGCGGGCGAAACCAAATAAACACAAACCATTTGACGGCTAACTTAACACTCTACTCACCCACCGAGTGGAAATCGCCACCAACCAAAATAAAAACCTAAGCCCCGGCCACAAAATGAAACAATCATAGATGAAAAGTAAACAAAACCCGACCAGCTGAGCAAATAAATCAAAACGCAGAGACAACGGGCGCCGAGCACCGACAAAGTGTTTACTAAACAATAAGCGAAACAAAAAGCCAACATGGTCAACATATGCAAGTAAAAAGGATTCCTACACATGTCCATCAGTAGGATAACCATAAAACTCATAAAAAATAGGAAACTGCCAGGCGGGAAAACTTTTTCAAGGTCGTTGCAAGTTCCTGGTGGCAAATCATTTCTATTTGTTTCAATTTGGTGTGCAACCAAAAAAATGAAAGGGGCGGAAAAAGTTTTGAAGTGCACTCCGCAGGGGGGATCTAAAATAGAATAAAAGTTAAGCCCAAATAAAAAGACATCAAATTTGGTTGCAAGCTTTTTGTTCGCTTTCGGTATGTTTTTTCAATGCGGGGGAGTGTGTGTGGAAATCAAGCAAACTGTGCTTCAGTTAGATAAATTGCTGTGAGCGGGGGACTCCCCCACTTTCGAAAGTGAAATTGTCGAGCGGGAGTAAAAGCGTTGCCTACATTTGGGCTCCACTGGGTTCGGTTGTCATGCACGAACTCGTGGGCAAATACGGCCATCCGGACATGGACTTGCTGAAGGATCAGCTAAAGCGGGGTGGCTACATGGGCCTCGGGCCGCCCACCCCCGGTGCCGCCGCCCCCGCCCCCTCGCCCTTCCTGATGCCCGCGGAATTCTACAAGAGCCTGTTCGCCAGCGCCGTTCTGCAGCAGCAGCAGCACAAGTTCTACGCCGGAACGCCGTCGCCCAGCCCCGCCCCCAGCTTATCGCCGTCCTCGGGACGCTCGCACCCACCCGGCAATTTGCTGTTTTCCACGGCAGCTGCAGCGGCCGCCTGTGTTCCGGAGAGCGGGAACGGTCCGGTGAAGACAGAGCTCGAAGAGCCGGATCAGGAGACCCAGGACACCGGCGGTCAGGAGCAGAAACCCATCATCGAAGGGAACCCAAACGACAATGTTAGTATGGGAGTGCGAGCAGAAGTAAATGAGGGGTCATAAATGGGATTTCAAGGGGTTTAATTTTGATTATTTTGGGATGCAGATAAGTACAAATAAAACAAGGCTTTCCTGTGTCTACACTCCCTGCATGGGTAACTAAAGTGTGTACTCCGAGCGACGCAACCCTTAAATTAGATTACTTGCCCCACAATTAAAACGTAATTGTCACATGAGGAAGAATGTTTCTATCAATGCCACTTACGTCGACATGATACTTTGGATATTCGAATAGTGATTAAAGGCTCTAAAAGAGGATAAGATAGGAGGTCACTTAAAAAGCATTCATAGTTTATTTATTGAATTAAATTTGTAATGTACGGTCTCCTACACCTTCTTGTTCGGGAGTATTGGAACATTTTAGTATGAGTAGCCATTCAGCATATATTAGCAGAAATGTAGATGGCCTCGTAGCGACTGGTACATGGTATGAATGCCATTAAAAAGGCATTTCTTTTTCATGCTCAATACATTAACCAACAAAATTTTAAAATGTTTGACGGAACCCCTTTTTACAGGCAACAAACCATTTTTCATTGCAGAAGCCGCACAACAACAACGGTTACTCGTGGTCCACCGGCAACAACAACGAGGTTGTCAGTAATAGCAGCAACAACAACAGCCACCCCACAACACCACCCACTCCGCCCCACGAGGCGGGCGCCACCCAAGCGACTTCAGTGTCCGCAATTAATTTGAATCAAGCCCAACCCGCATCACAGGCGCGTCCAAACTTTGGCAGCTCCATAAAGTCACCACCATCAGAACCGGACGCGGTCACCGTAGCCACGTGCAAAAGTCAGGAGAACACCGCCAGCCAGAACCCAGCCTCATCGGACCCCCACTCCGACCCCAATCCGGCCCAGAACCCCAGCTCGAACTCCACGGCCGCTGCCGTGGCCGCCGCTGCCGCCGCCGCTGCCGCTGCCAACATGCCGATCGGCGGCGTCCAGGGCCAGAATCCCACCCAGGGCCTGGTCCACTGGATGAGTGCCGTGATGGCCGAGCACATGACCGGCCAGACGCACCACGATCCCGGCGCCGTGGGCATGCACTACATGTGGAACGGCAACGTAGACGTGAGTACCGCCGATTTTGACATACGAGGGCGGGCGGGGGAAACTCGAGAGGCGTGTCACTTATTATGCTAAGCCACACTCGAAAAAATGCAAGATTTGAAATAACGTTTCTATGTGTTCGGGTACACCTTTTATATTTTGGCAGTTCATAATGACACTGTTTTAAACTTTTGAAGTGAATTTGAACTAGGCAGATTTGATTAACTTTTAAAATAGTTTGTTAACCGTACTTAACACAACTTTATTTTTTATTTGCGAGAATAAATAGTGTATTAAAACAATATCTACAAGGTAACTTTAATTAAAATTAAAATATTGTTAAAAACGTAGTAAATTTATCATTAAAGACTTTTATTGTGACTGGTACTTTAACTCATAAAAGACTCCTTAAACTTGAAGTAGGAAAATTTTAGCTTGAAAGTTCATTTTTAGTTCAAACAGCTGAAGAAAATACATTCCTCAGAGTAGTAAGAAGATAGTTAAGTAAGAAAATTGGCGTAAAATATTATTTAAGGCCCGAAGGCCAAACAAACTTCAGTCCAAAATTATAAAAAAAATGTATTTCCTTCAGTGTATTAACTTTGGACTTGTCGCTCAAGTTTGTCTTTCAGTTTTCGCTGTTCGTGGACTAACTTTTCAGAGATAAAGCAAGTGAGACGCAGATGGCAGAAGGGGTATGGCCGAGCTGGGAAAACTTTTCCACTTGACACTGCAGCCGGGTGCTTCAGGCCCTGGATGATAGTGGTTCCAAGAGACCAATGAAGCTGCGCCATAATTAATATGCAAGCAAACTTGCCCGGCTAAGTGAATTAAATGAGTGTTAGCTGCCTGTAAAAATGAAGCGGGAGTCCTAATTGGATTGCAGTCTAATTCTATATAGTTGATTTAGATTTATATCAGCACTCCGAGCTTATTAATAGCTCTTTTTCTTACCTTCCAATGCAGTTGATTCTTCCTAAAAACTGCTAGGACTCTGAGAGGAACTGCCTAGAATTTGACTAAAGACAACGACCTTAACCCTTGAGTCCTGCTTCAGGTCACGTCTCTCGCCGTAGAGCCCATTTCCAGTGATTTGGCAACAACAACCCCCTTTTCAATTCCAGCAGCTCATCTGCGACGATTCTCCTGGACGGGAGTGGGCCACCCACTCCACCGCGACCCCAAAGCCAACCCCCTCCGCCGCACTTTCACTGGGCGAAACTTCGGGCCAACAACTGTTTCGGCCAACTCAACCCCATCGCCGTCTGCTCGCAAGCCCTCAGCCCTTCCCATTTCTCCAAGCAGACGCGACGCTGAAAAAAATCCTTTTGAGCTTCCCCTTCCTACGACTTTTTATACCTTTTGCTGTTTTGTTTTTGCCGCTGCTCCTTCTGCGAATTTCCAGCAAAACGCTTTGCTCTCTGCTCGCGTGCCACGGTGTGTAAAAAAGTCGTAGGATTTTTTCCTTGCATTTTTTGTGCGTTTTTCAAGATGTAAACAAGTTTTTCTTTGCGCGACGCGTTAAACATTGTTTTGTTGGTCTTGTTTTCACCCTCCCCTTTTTAGTTCCGGCTTTCTTTGTTTTTCCTTTTGCTTTTCATTGAGCTTCAGCGAGTTTCCCAACATTTTTTTAAGGAGCAGCGAAATTATTGTTTTGAATGGAGAGTGATTGTCTCCAAGGACGACGACGTGTCCGGGCAGAAAGGTTCACCTTGGATTTCCAACCCGCCACCACTCCAAGCCACCCAGAGTCTCTCTTCAATGGACTCGTTAGCGAGTCCTGCGAAACCCATTTAAAACTTTGCTACACCCGCATGATTCTTAAAGGATATTCGTAGTTAATTAATTTTTAAAGTTGGACAATGGTCTCTCCTTTCCGTCCATCCATCTGCCCTTTGCCAACTGGCTGCGTCAACAATCAGGGCATTTTTTGCTGCTGTTGTCACTTGCATTAGCAAAATTAGTTAGCCGAGACAGAAGCAGTGCAAGTTGCCAAAGGAGCTCATTAATTAATTTCGCACTTAATTTTCGCCGGAGCACGAAACTAAAGTAGATTAGTTAGACGCGGATGAATTATATATCTCTCAAACACATTCCGAGCTTGTCTGCCGCGCAAGGGAAACCACCGACCGCGGCGCGCTGGAACACAAAGCTTTGCAATTAATACTTACGCGTCAATTAGAGAAAACCCGTCAACGGAAAAGTGAAAATTGAAATGCGAAGCGAAACATGCCGGCCACAGTCCACCTTCGCTCCAGCCCCGATCGCCATTGAGTACGATTCTGCATCCGAGGCCAAAACTGACTAATGGGGCCAGTCACGGCACGTCGCTTTGGGAACGGAGTTGGAGCGAAAGCGAAAAAACAAGGGGCGGAAAGCAGAACCGCCAAAACCGCAAGCAACTTCAATTTTTTAAAGTAATTGCAACAAAGTTGGACACAATTTTTGTGTAGCAACAAAACCAGCCAGAGCCAGAGACAACCTATTCTAACCTCAGACCTCGATGCTGCACTTGGCGACAAAAAAACTAAGCAAGAGGAAAGGTTACTGAAGAGTAGCCGAAGATCCTAATACACTTGGTATATTTTAATATATACTGGTGCTTAAAACTTTTAAGGATATTTTTGGGGTTTAATTTACCCTCCTGTTGCAAATGCAGATCTATTTTAGAAAGGGGGTTAGGTACTAGGCTGTAGATTTGTAAATTTTCGATCTGACAACTTCCTAATCATTTGTTTTTCCAGAGTTTTGCCTACTTACTGACTTGTGTATTTTAATATTTTTTTTTTCTATTTATTCTATTTTAATCACATTTTACCATCTAAGTCTGCGGGGGTATTAAAAGTATAAATAATTACTTTATTATTTTTTTCTTTTTATGAACAAAAGAAATCGACCAGCAATTAAGACACATAAAAAAGGAGATTACCATTTTTTAACAGGATTATGAAATTATTATAGGAAATCCTCGAATTAGGTGTAAAGCTGTCTTAGCCCTTCCGAAGGGCATTGCAGAAATGAGACTGAAGTGCGGATGGTCAAACATTTGAACACGAAAAAAAGCAGGAACTTAGTTGATTTTTTCTTTTCGACTAAATGCGAAAAAAATCAATAGGAGCAGACAGTGGCAACATGACTAAAAAGATGTGAAGCCAACGGAATAAAATAAAAATGAAATGCACACGGAGAAGGGGCAGGGGCACGCTAAACCAAGGTGAGGGCTTCACGAGCGGAGTGTGTTGCTGGAGCGGAGCGTCTTGCGAGGAGGGGTTGGAGCTGGACCACCCAGACCGGGCCGAAATCCCCCGGCAAAGGTTGCTACAGTGTGCAAAACACGCTCGGGGGGCTGGGCTCGGGGACCTGCGAGACCTGTCGGATGGACAGGACGTGCAATTGCAGGGGAAAAAAATGTTTTAACGTTTTCCGCCTAATTTTTTGCACTTTTTAACGCTGCATAGAGGCGGCTAAGCCACCCAATCTGCCCCACCCACCGCACGCGACGTCGACGGCGCTGCCAGCTGCCCGGCGAAGGGGTTAAAAAATTTGTTTTGATTTTTTTCCTCTAGAAACTCTACGTTTTTTCCTTTTTTTGGAGCCTCTGAGCGAGACAGCAGAGGAGAAAGAGAAAGAGAAAGCTGCCGCTGCGCGCTGTGCCATTTTTTGCGTTTTCGCAAAATGTCTTCCTTTTTTGTTCCTGTCCATTTTTGCTGCGTGCTGCAAACCGAACTTGGCGGAAATGGAAAATGGGAGTGGGCCGGGCGACGCCTTCCTGTTGTTGCTGGACTTGTATTTGGTGCTGGGCTGTTGGTTAGAGAGCACTTCCGTCCGTCGTCCGCCGTCCATGTCCACATCCACATCCACAGCCCTGTCCGTGGCTCTGGTCATCTTCATCAGCAGCTGCGTCTGTGCGTGTGTCTGTCCCTGCGCTTTCCCGCTTTTTTTCCTGCTTTTTAGCCCACCTACTAACTAGTCATGGCTGCAGGGGTGGGGGTGGGAGTGGGTGCAGAGTTGGCCAAAGGATCGAGAAAGAGACGGGGAGAGAGAGGCAGGACGAGGCAACTAAAACAACAAGGCCGGCGCTCGGCGGTTCACACCCACACGGGCGCAGCCCACGCACACTCGCATACGTGTGTGGGCCTATCACACAGCGGCCAACTCCCCTTGCGCTATGCAACACTTTTTTAGTTGTGTTTTGGCCTGCTTTGTTTTGCTCCGGTTTTTGCGATTTTGCGTTTTTGCGTTGGGCCAACACCAAAAGCCGCCGCACTTTTGTCGCTCTCGTCGACATTCGCCAGCGCCGTCGCTTTGACACCTCGATTGTGTGCGGCGCGGTTTTCTATTTCAATTGACACTCACATTTATTTGTATTAGTATTTCGAGCCGTTGGCCACCTCTTTTTGCACGTGACTTTTCTTGGCGGTTTCCGATTCATGCCGCCCTTTTTGTGCATTTTTTTGCACATCGCAAATGAAGATCTTGTTACAATAGATAAAGAGCAATCGGAATTGGGGGGTTAGCAATTTGTAGAAGCTCTGCATTTTTATTTTTGAGAGAATGTATGGAAAAAAGTATATCAATTAAGTGGTTTTCTGTTTCGAGTGATACAAATATTTATCGGTAAGAGAATTCCTAACACTTGATGCAATACATATTTGTCAGAGCTTGAAATGGTTTTGAAAAAAAAACGAGATAGAATAGTTTGATTTAAAATAAAAGGGGAACAAAAATATTTATTTTTAAGGACTAAGCGCTATACAACATTTAAGAGGTGAGATAAGGCAAAAATATCAACAAATTTCTCTTACCTAAAACTTTTTAACAACTAAAACAAATATGCAACTTAGGCGTAGTAAGAATTACTCATACGACACGTGTGACAACATGTTACATGCTGACAGACTTGATTATTCTGTTTTTAGTATTGCTAAATGAATTCCATTAAATTAACAGGCAATAATATAAAATGTTTAAAATTGCTAGAGAGGGATTACTTTACCATTTAGTCATTTATTTGTTAGATTACATTAATCATTAGCAGTAAAACTACTTTTTTTTAATGCAAGGAACACAATTTCCTATGCAACTTTGGCAATCGAGTAAATCATTTTGTTCCAGTTAACTACACATTGATAAGAAAATATATTAAAATAAAGGAAACTCTTTCATTCAAATAAAGAAGCATAAAAAAACTGCTATAATCGGCAGAGCCAAAAATTAAAAAGGAAACAAAAATTGTTTGAAGTGCATAATGTTAGGGACACATTTCGAGTTGTATAAACTTGTATGTTAATGTTGTTTCTCTGCATAAGGTAATCAAATTTTGTAAAATGAATTAAATATAATACATTTACTTTCGCAATCTAAGCGCTAGTTCCCAAGAAAGTAATACGAACCCCTGCCATTTTCTGTAATGCGATATGAATGTTCTGTTTCATGTGCTATTGGCCGGCTAATTGACCAACAAACCCGAAACCAACAACCACAGCATGCCAAAGACATAGGCGATTACAATCTTTGGCCGCAAACGCCGCGCAGTTATCAGCATGCCAGCGAGCATCATCCGATGTCCCTGAAGCAGGAGTACGAGGTAAGTGCCCGCTAAATGCTCGCCACAGCATGTTTATCTATAGATCCGTATCCGAGCGGTGGTAAAACAAACTGGCATAACTTTATGGCTCGCCGAATGGGGGGAGGCGAAGCAGAAACAAATTCTAAGCTCGCGTGCCGCCATCGCTTTGGATTTGTTTTGGCCCCGCTTCCTGCAGCACCCATCCGCCCATCCATCCGCCCATCCATCCGCCCATCCATCCACCCATCTAACCACCCATCTAACCACCCATCACGCTTATTTACTTTCATAGCCCACTGTGTCTGGCAAAAACCAGACCAGATTTTGCTTTTGTTTCGCCGCTGCAATATTTGTATTTGTATTTTCTTGTTGCATTTGGGGCTTTCCCGCCCGTCCTAAGCATATGGAAATTGTTTAGAAAAAGCCGGCTGCCATTTATTTTTGACACAGCCGGCGGCAGGCCAAGTTTATTTTATTCGATTTCCATTTTGGCATGGCATCGATGACGGCGGCGGTCATGTCGTCCTAGGTCATGTCTGGCTGGAGGATTTTAACCCACATTCGGAATTTACATGCAATCGAAAGCGGTGGCATTTTTTAGACGTGCTTTTCCTATTTTCCACATTTTTGCACCGCATCTATCACTCTCGCTGGCCGGCGGTTAGAATTTTTATTTATATTTGCCACTAGTCGCCTTGATATGGATGGACTGTTTTGTCGCGCGTTCGATTTGCTTTTCAATTCATTTATCGCTTGTTTAGCTTTGACTCGCCCTGACAGCTGGCGAAAACATTTGTTATTTGTGATTTCCACTGTGTGAATCGCACTCGTTTTTGCACTGGACATTTTAATGCGATTTTCCGGGCTGAGAGTCATTAGAAAATTTGTTTAAATATTTTGACAGCGCGCACAAATTGTTTTATGGCTATTTGACGCAGGGTCAGCGATGCACATTTGCGAATGAATATTTGATAATAATGTTAAGTTGATGGGGTTAATTAAATGCGTGTAGAATAATTATGAATTGACATTAGACACAAGCAATTATCAGGGATTGGCCAGATTAGAAGCGGCAATTGTAAATCGAATTAACTGAATTGCTTTTGGCTTTTCCGCCACGCGGAACTTTGTTGCACACGATTTGTGACGAACCAGCTTAATGGCCCCAATGTTTTCCTTTCCCTTTCAGGCCAAAATGAACGATCACCACCACAACAATCTGCAGAAAGGTGAGTCAGCCGACGGCCGGACCTAACCCAACCAGCCACCAGATCACTTGACCTACCAGAACCCCACTGACGACAATGCTCTTGTTAATTAATTGCTCACAAAAACAGCCCGACCGATAA
The DNA here is from genome assembly GCF_025231255.1 of Drosophila biarmipes. NCBI lineage: Eukaryota > Metazoa > Arthropoda > Insecta > Diptera > Drosophilidae > Drosophila > Drosophila biarmipes. Next base: position 6,409,096 of record NC_066616.1, on the reverse strand, counting down.
TCACGAATTTCCAAGATTCAGATCGCGGCGCGCGAACCGCAGATCCCCCAGATACCGATCTAAACTCACTCGCCGAAGAATGCAAAAGCTAAATTGGAAAACGCGTGCGGGCCGCCGAACAAAAGCCGGCAAGACAATGTGCTCCGATCCCATACTCCCACGGAGTGCCACACAGGGAACAATTTTATTATCGGCAATTTAACATGAAAATATCTGTATCTGTACTGTTTAATATCCCTAGTGAAAGATGTTTTGCGGCTTAAGATAACTCATCAAAGATAACTCATAAGCGAATTTATTTGATGCATAGTTTTAATTTCTTAATCTTGTGGTAGTTTAAAATATTTGTGGCCTTCCGGTTTTGGCTATATCAATAAAAATATATTTCTTTTAACCAATATAAGGTAATGTTGTCACGGTGCAGCTGAATAAGCCGAAAAATTGACCTTTAACAGTCGCAGCAACAACCGCAGTCTCGAGATGCTTACAAGATGTTTACATAAATTCCTAAAATGCAAACAACATTTAAGCTGGGATCGCTGGAGCAGCATTGTGGCTGCTGCAGCTAGCAACATCCAGCCACCAACTAGCAACAGGCAACAGGCAACATTGACAGCAACACGCTCCTGTTTGGAGTTGCAGTTGGAGCAGCAACTTCCATCCGGCTGGCCTTACCTTCGCCTGGATCTGGACCCCCAGAGCTTGTTGGCGTTGACGTTGGCGGCAATGATCGCCGACCGATAATGTCAACGCTAGGCAATTGGCCAATAAGGCTGTTGTTGCCGTGGTGGTTGCTGTTGCAGTTGCTGCTGCCGCTGCCGTTGCCTTTGTTGCGATAGCGATCGTCCACATTGTTAGCTGCGATGTAGATGTACTCGGATCGGATACCCTCCTTGTACAAATTAACAATGAGGCAACTCTTACTGGTGTCCCCGGCTCATATCGCCGGTCCTCCATTTGAAATGCCGCAGAAAAGCCACTCCGCTCGCAGTTGCCACTGTTCGTTAGCTGAACTTTCCGGCTGGCGCCACTGGCCAGCTCTTCTGTAATTAACACAGAAGTGGCGGAGGACGGGGCCCAGCAATTATCTGCAAATGCTTTATTAGAGAAATGTTTTTGACATAGCTGCGGGGCGCCCAGAAACCGAGCAACTCGGTGTGGTTTGGCTTGGCTCGGCTGGTTCGACTAAGCCGGCTTATTGTGCTTATTGTTCATAACTTGATGATTACCCCGAAATCCTGGCCAACCCTTTGCGGCGAGCCAGACAGCCGACCAGCAGACAAACTCATTAACGGATTCACACAATTTTTGCACGCAAATGGGCCAGAGAAAAAATTCTAAAACCCGGGCAAATGCGAAACTATTTTCACATAACTCCTCGGGCGATTTCCCAGCGGCAATCAGCGGGGCCAACTAATGTCTCAGTTCAATTAGAAAAAAGAGAGCAGGCAGGCAGGCAGTCAGGAGCTGGGTTGTTGGGCTGCTGGTCGATGGTCCTCGGTCCTCGGTCCATGGTAGATGGCTGATGGCTTATAGTCAGGTGGCGACACGGCCAACGTGAGTGAACGTCAGTGGCGGCAACTTCAACGGACGCCGGGCGACCGAGCGACCAAACTACCGAACGACCGAACCAGAACTTGATGGACAACCATGGGGCAGCACTAATGCCGCTCCAAGTCGTGGCGCCACACCGTTGACACACAACAACTAAATGCAACAACTCAATTGCCTTTGCAGGTCACTTTCTGGATGACAATCGTCTGGAGCATCATGCGGTTGCGGGACAAGGTGAGTTGATGGGTGGAGATGATGACTCACGGGCACTGGGAGGAGTATGGGTATTCTGACGGCAGCTTACATACAGTAAATTTTTTGACTTACTCTTATTAACATTAAAATTTGTCCAATATAGAAGACTCGTAAATATTATTATATTCCATTTGATGGGCTGATCTATTACTAATATTTTTTCTTTTGGCACCATTATACAATAAATAAATTAATGCATCAAAATCCTATCATAAATTTGAGATTGGTTTTACGCTTATTAGTGTACTCCTGATTGATTTAGAGTTTTACTCGTAGATAACATTGTAGGTACCTGTTAAGTCATTTGTCGCTTACAGAAAAAAATTATTTCAAAATTATAATTTTATATTTTATATTTTGCGAAAATAAAAATTATATGTGCCTAAAAAGTTTTTGTCAGACAAACACTACGTCTTTCTGGAATATTTATTATTTAATATTGAATGAATTGTTTGCTTTACCCTTATGCACTTCATCCTGTTGCAGGTGGCCTGGGCCTGGGCGCATCCAACGGAGTGGGCGGCGGGGGAGGTGGTGCCTCCGTGGGTGGCAGCTCCAGCCTTGGCGCCAGCTCGCACCACGCCGCCGCCGCCGCCCATCACCACAACCAGGCGGTGGCAGCTGCTTCGGCGGCCGCCTTGCTGGTGGTGCCCCAGCCGATCAATGCCAGCAAAATGGGCGGACCCGGCGGTGTCGCCTCGGTGGCCGGCGGTCATGCCCCTGGCGGTGGCAGCGGACGCAAGTATCAGTGCAAAATGTGCCCTCAGGTGAGTGCTTCTGCGACTGTTTCGATTTTAATACCAACATTTCTGGCTGCTGCTGGCCGTGCAAGTCAAGGCTAAGGGTGGCCACTGTTAAATTATGCCGGTGCCCATGGCGTTGCATGAACCAGTTGACCGAAAGATTGGGTGGCCGAGGGGGATCGGGTGCAATCCGATTCGGAGTCCTGAGAGGGCCCGGCAAGGTATCGGCTTTTGTTTACAATTTTCCAGTTGATTAAGTTCGACAAAAGTATCCGATTTCACAGGCACTGAGGAAAAATCCTTACCTCAAGATTGAAATGTTAGTGCTTGTCATTTTATTATTGAAAAGGATTGATTAAAAATTTGCTGTTACTTTATTAGCCCTTCTTTTTCAAGGGTTCTAAAAACATTATAAAGTGAAATTTTAGGTGTATGTATCAGAAAAGTAGTAGTAAAGTAAGTAAAGTATATTCGTCTTTCTGAACTAATTCGTAGTTCTTCCAATTTGGAAACAAATAATGTTGCATACTTTAAGATACATTAAATAATATTTAAAGGGTTTTTCAAACCCATTAAGATTTGTTTAATACCCCCATATATCATATATTTAATTGGGTTTATTCAATTATTTAACTCGTGGAGTAAATGAGTTACAGTTTCTTTAGAAAGTATGTAACAGGTAAAAGGAAGCTATTCCATAGGGAGAATATATTTTTAATCAGGATGACTCGCCAAGTCGATCTAGCCATTTCTATCTGTCCTGTTGCCTGTCCGTCCGTATGAACGATGAGATCTTGAAAACAATAAAGGTTAGAAAGTTGGGATTTGTCATGTAGATTCTTGAGCTTTTTCGCAAAAGTTTGTTTTAGAAATGCCCCACGCCCAGTCTCACGCCCACAACCGACCACAACTCTAGAAAAGTTGATCTCCCACATTTTTTAATATTTTGAATAAGATCGTGGCCTTATTATTACTACCCATCCACTTGTTAAAAAGGATAGAATTCGGGCAATTTATTAAAAGTTAGAGCCAAACATATTCAATATTTTGAAAATTTTATTGAGGTTCAATAGCGGTTAGAGGCGACGGTACCTTGTGCTATTAACTCAGTCTCGTTGGGGAAAGCTGGGTGCTGCTAGATGGCGAAAAACAAACTTTCTGGAAGCATATCTCCATCCCTCTCGCACTTTTTTTTTTAGCTGATTATCGGGTAAATAATAATGGATGAATTCAACTAACGCGTTTTCTTTTGTTTGAAATACAGCTTGTTAAGTTTCAGTGTTATCATCCCCTGCTAGTATCACGTTGCCTCGCTTTCTCACATTTATTCGCGGCTCCCCACGCACTTGCATGACACTCAAGCCGTGGCTGGAAGGCAGGCCCAAAAGCCCCGAACCAACAGCTGCACTTGCTCGTAAAATGTCAATTATGCAGCGTCCACGGCCTGCGTTGATTGCTGCTAATTGAGCTTATTGTTTTTTAACGGTTATTTGTGGCCTGAACCGGGCAGGTGCCAGCTGTCAGAGCCCTTGTGGGTCACCGATACGCGTGAGACCCAATACTGGTGGCCGAAGACTTGATAAGCGATCTTCTGCAGGGACATGTTTTTTAGGGGGCTTTGAAATCAGTTCGGGGTAACCGATATAGACTTCAACGATAACTTTGTGAATTGAAATTACAATTTTAAATTTCCGATGTAAGAACCTGAATTGGAGCATTAAAATTTTAGTTGGCCAAATAAAAGCCACGATATTACATACCTCAGCAGTTGGCATCACAGAATATATAGAGTTTAATAAGTGTTTGGAGTAATTTTCATCATCATCGCATTTATTTAAAATTAGGAAATATTTTCTGACAATAATAAGCATTAAATAACATCTAGGTTAACTTTTCCACCCAACCGAGGACGGTAACTTTCTCGCCGAGCAACAACTATGTTAAGTAAACAATTTTCAGAACTTTTTGCGATCTGACAGAACAGTATTGACAGCGAACATTTTTGGACGAATGATGTGTCCGGGTTATGCCACACCCACAATGCCCACAAATTGCGGTGCGGGGCTAACAACATTTGCAGCGCTGATGAGCGGGGCACGCACGCACACACCCGCAGAAGGGGGTTGAAAGGAGGGTGGAGGTGTTCATTTGTGCGGGACAAAGTGAAATAGCAGCATGCCTAAAAGTATGCTACACTCTCCATTTTTTCTTGCCCCTCCGGATGCGTGTATGTGTGTGCTTCATCCTGGTGTGAGTGTGTCAATTTTGTGTTTCTTTTTGGCACATGCATGTTCACCCTGCCATAGTGTGAGTGTGTATCTGTGAGTGAAAGCTGCACTACTGAAAATTAGTGCGTTTCTACGCTCAAAAGCGGCTGCTGCTACTTTTTTAATTACCCACACTTTCCACTTTTTGTTTTTGGCGATCCTGCTCCTGCAGCTGGACTTTGGTAGTCGGTTTGTTGTTGCCCAGCCCGGCTTCAATTGGAATTACTACACTTGGCACTTTCGTATGTACGTACGAAAAAAGTCCTGCAGCAGCCCCTTTCCCTTTTTTGTACCTTTTGAGCTGGAACTGGCCACATTGCCCGGGCGTGTGTGAGTGTGTGGCTGTTTCGGCCAGCCTATCATGTTAGTGTGCTCTGCTCTGCCCCTTCCTTGCATCCTTTTTGGGAGGTGTGGGGGTGGTGGTGGCACGGCACTGCTATTTCCAACCGGTTTTTCAGCTGACCAAAAATTATGTTCACCATTTCGGGGCGCATGTCAGGCGCTTCACTAGGTCTTTTTTCCGCAGCGGGGAAATGGAAAATACACATTATTTTAAAATTATTTTCAAAAAAGGCCAAGAAGCAGGCTGATTGAATACAGACCTACTGATGGAAATCATTAAACACGCATAAGTGCTTTGGCCAAATCTACGGCAGCATTAAAAGCCTTTAACTGGAAAATATTATTTTAAGCACTACAAATTAAAATGCAGTGGGCAAAAAACGAATTTTTTATTCAACCATTCCCAGCGCATTCCCTGCATATTTTTAAGCTTTAAAAACACTCCACAAATAACATTCCAAACTTAACGCAAATATTTGTTTTCGCAAGGAAAGTCCTTATTGTAATTGAAATCCTTTAAAAACAAAATTAATCACGGACGTGTATTTTATCAAGTTTTTTCCCTTCAGCAAAATATTTGTCTTATCCACAATAACACCGAAAAAAAGGAGTGTGCAAAAAATGAACTTTTTACGGACCACATGCCGCGCCCACTTGTTTGGGGCGACCGACACAAAGCTTACATAAAATTATAGAACACGCCTAGCAAACGGGCAAAAAGCGCAGAAATATCTGGAATAAGCATAAAGTAAGCTGCGATTTTTACCCTATGTTATTATTAGCGCCCCGCTGGGCTAGTATTGGTGAGCGTTTCCGCCTTTTTTCATTTTTTGCAATCTCCCCACGCATAATTCGCTTCTCTATTTTTAGCTGCAATTTTTTAGTTTTATTTGACATTTGCATTTACTTTTTCCATTCTTCTTTGCTGCGCTTTCAACTTTGTGTGTGCTCATGTGTGGGAGGCACTAACACAATTACACAAGTGGTCAGCGGGCGGGCAGCGGGGGCGCGGCGGCCTGGGGCGCGCTCACACTATCAATTAGTGAATTACATGCGAAGAACGAGCGGAAAAAGGCCGAGCGGGTGAAAAACTGCCGACAAAAATAGAAAAATTGCAAAAATTTGTTGCGCACATCAACATCAAAACAAACACAAAGCCACACACACGCAGGGCGCACACTTACATGCTCGCAGCGCCGGACTGTGTCTGTTATTCCCCTCATTTAATTAACAATAAAAATAGGCTAAAAAGTCTTAAAAAAGCAAAAACTGCACGCGAATTATGCAGGCGCACACACACGCGCCGCACGCCGCGCACACTCACATACATTGCAGTCATGCCATTTGTTAAACAATTTTAACTCGCGCCCCCAAGTAGGCAATGTTTTCCGCACACGCACACAGCGCGCCGCGGCGGCGGGCATTAAAATTTGATCCGATATAATACATGAATTATGTAAACTATTTTTATTTTTGTTTTGCCTATTTATTTTTGCATTTTTTCGCCGCATTTTTCCGTCACGGTATTGGTGCGCTCTGCCCCTAAGAGTGCGCGGATGCGCTGGTGTGCGCGTTTTGCGGCCTCTGGCATTAGCATTTGGTTAACGTTAACGGGCGACCACTGCAACAATTGCCAGCCCATTGCCGTTTTTAGCGGTTAGCAACAGAAGCGCATCGCAAACGCCGCGCGAGTGCCGCCCTGCTCGCACGCAGCTGCCGTCCCGCTCTTCGTTTATTTTTGATTGTATTATACATTATTCCCACCATGTATTGGCTCGGGATCGGAGGGGATCGAGCGGCAGGAGTGGGTCTATTTATGCACTCGTCCAGTGCGTTCGAGAGCTTTGTTTTGCTTTGCTTGTTTTTTGCGTTTAATGGCCGCACTTTTTTGCACACCACTCACCAAATTGTTTTTAAAATGCTAACTTTTTTCAAGGCGCTTTAACTTATTTATATGTGGACGCGGCAAAATATTTTACTTTGTGCTTTGGTTTACGCTTCAAAGAAACATAAATATGGGAAATGGAAATTATTAATTTTTTACATGTTTTTCCACGGTGGGGAATTAATCAACGCTCGCCGGAAAAAACTGCAAATTCAATTAAAAATGTTTATTAATGTTTCAATATTCGGAATATATAGTTATAGGATTACGTCGCTTTGGGCCATGCTCTATTATTTATGTGGTGCGAATAAGATCTTAGCTTGCCTTTTTTATTTTATTAGCCGAATATCAAATTGAGTGCTGCTTGCAAATTTGGCCGTTGAAAGGTTTATTTTCGGGAATTTCATAAATTAAAAATCGCAAATGGGATTATGGACAGTTAATGAAAAACTCGTGATTTCTCACATTTATATGGTTTTATTTGTTGGAATCGACTTGCAGCTAAAGAGATTATTCATCAATACGGTAATTTTTTTGACGAACCCATTTTATACAAAATTAAATAAAAATCATAATGTGAAATTAAACGGAATTTCAATTCTCTCCTTAGGACTTAAAATCTACCTTGTATTTAACTACAGAAAAATAAGACAAACGCATTTTTTAGAGATCTAGTTTTTATTGATTTCTTAACTACAAGGAATATAAAAGGTAATACAAAATAAACAGGAAAAAAAACTTATAAAGTAAACTCCTCAAAAATGCTAGGAATCACCGAAGGGTTTTCTATTTCTATTTCTTTGTTCAATAGAAATGCTTCCACTTAAATCAACAATCAGTCATCCGCTTTACACTACAGGTTAGTGCTGCTGAGGTTTGCCTAAAACAAAACAGCATGTTTAATAGTTGATCGAAAAAGTACGTTTTCACTTTAACAGAACTGTTTTCGACTTTGTTTTAACATTTAATTATTAATATGACTTTTAAAACCATGATGGTTAAGTTTCTAATCATATTATCAACGCTGAATTCGAACCTAGTTTTTTAAAGCAAAAATGTGGACACCCCCGGTCTTACCATAGATCTAAAGTAGGTCTTAACGGAAGTCCATCCCAGATTCGACGAGTGGTCCCAGTGCCCCTGATGGTACCGCTCCTCGAAGTCATAGGTACTGCCCAAGGGAGTGGGCAGCGGATGGACCTCCAGGAACTGGGCCCAAAATGCAGGGGGCAAGAGGAGCAGCACCTTCAGAACCCGCTGCCAGATGACCACATTTTCGAGGGTCAGGTCCAGATCCCCGAAGAGAGTTGGGGCAAAGATCACGGCCAGATTGTTCACCGTCATGCGGACGGCTGGGCTTTCCGCCACTCTTTGCCAGTGGAGCATCAGGTAGGCCAGCGTGTCCCTGTGGGCCTGCTGCAGCTCGAGGACCGCCAGATAGACCGCCATCTCGACGGCCAAGGGATCTTCCAGCCGCGTGGCCTCCTCGAAATGCCTCCGATGGTAAATGGGTATCAGAGGATGTGATAACTGGCGAAGGAAGTCCTTCACACAACAGCACAGTGTGTGGGTGTCCTTGTTGCCCAAGTGCGGCGTGGACTTGCCACGCAGCAGCTTCCGCCGCAGCCGCTTGCACTTTTCCCGCGTCGAGGACACCCGGTAGAGCCCCTCCTGCTGCAGGCCCCGCGCCTCGATCTCAGTGACACAATGGACAATTAGGGCCGGCACCATGGGCGCCACCCGGGGCGCATAATCGCTGAGATTACCACGCTTCGCGGTCATTTGGGGCTGTGGAATGCAGTTCACCGTCAGCTGGCGACAGCAGGCGATGTGGCAGCGGAGCGGACACGCCCGGCACCGCAGGCTGGCCATGGCGAAGCGGATCCTTTAAGAATGGGGGATGGTAGGGGGATGTTCAGATAAATTTTGAATATTTTAATTTTTCATTATTCAACAACTTAAAGTTAATAAAATAACAAGTTTATAAATGTTCACAAAGTTTTCACTTCCAAATCTTTTGGAAACATTATAGCAATTTGTTCAAGAAATTTTATCAGAATTAATTTAATTATTTGTTGGACAAAAATGTAAACTCTTATCGGGGAAATAACTTATTTTACACAACGGAGTTTTTGACTACCTAAGTAGTCTTGAACTTGTTAAGAGGGCCAATATAACAATTATAGAAAAGGCAAGAAGGAGTTAAATTACTTTACCGACCGTACTTTAAAACGGTCGGAATTTTTATGAAAATTGTTAACACATATCGCATTTAATACTTATAGATAAAGAATTTTAAAAAAAAGTGGGTCTTAGGTTTGGATTAAAATTTTAAATGAATCTTTATATCAAAATAAACTATTTATGCAACACAGACACATTCAGGGAAAGATATCAGTAGGAATTCATAGTCAACTTAAATTTCAATGTAATAGATTTCAATTGTCCAATTGTTTTTTGGTCTACTTATTTTGACAATTATTCCAACACGGTCAGTAATTTGACAAGGTTAACATTTGAATTATCACACGTTTGGTGAGAATCTGATTTTATTAAGATGATATTGTTCATTCGAGTTTGAGAACCTCAGTATTTCCATAAGATTCGTATTTAGCATTGTAAATTGTTTCAAGAAACCGTATCGATGGCTTCATTTTCTGGATCTTTTTCATCATTTCTCAAATTGGATTAGCAATAAGCTAATTTCTCCGTGTTGAGCTTACCTCTTTCTGCAGTGTACGCAATTGCCCACTTTGTAGTAGTAGGACTTCACCTTGAAGTTGTGCTCCCTCAGCAGCCCCGAATGGGACTGAGAGCAGCTCTGGTAGTAGTCCAGTCCGTCGGTGGAGATGCCATCGCTGCCACTGGGGTTCATATCCACACGATCCTGCAGAGAGTCCAGGGACTGCGACCCGAACATTCGGAAGTGCTCGCTGAGATCATCGTAGGATCTGTACTCCCGCAAAAGCCTCCGCCTGTTCTGCATTGTGGGACGATTGGCCAGCAAATAAAATCGGACTGAAGGCGCCTGGCTTTCAGAGGCACTAATCGCACGAATGTGCACAAGCTGGCGATTGATTCAGCTGTTCTGGTCAGTTGGCAATTTCCGAAGAGACGCCACTCGGATTGAGTCAGCTACGCAGAAGTTATAGGTTCGTTTCTACGAATATTACACCGAAATGTTTATTTATACTTCCGGTTAGTTTGGAACCGGCGAAAACTGACGACTTAAAGTTGCTCCGGCAGCAGAAAAATGCGATAAAGAGTAAGCAATGCCTACTGGAATTTTATCATTTGTTGTAAGATATAAACAAAGAAATGCAAAGCCTCCTACTTCATTATCATAATTTGCTCAAATTTGTCTACTAAAGTGCCAAACGAAATGTTGTACTGTGAACAAGTGAATACTAATGTTTGACGTTCATATATTTTATTGTAAAATTGCTGTCACTGATCATATTTACTGTCTCTAAAATAAAGCAAACAATCTCTATATAACAACCAATTTCCACTTAAAACCCTGCGCTGAGCATTTGATGACACGCCGCGATTCAATGTCACGATACTAACCTGAAAAGCCCCAAAAACAAAAAGATTGTACAAAATCGAACTGAAAAAACAATTTGCTAAAGTATCAATGAATTCTAAGCGCACTGAAAATGGCGATGGCGACGCTAAATGGATGAAAAATTCATGGAAAAACGTTTTGCGGCCACCAGACATAGAATGCAACCAGCAAAAATGTAGTGTGAAAAAATGCTGCAGTTCATGTGAAGCGCGCACATCAGAAAGCGAAAATGTTGAATCGGGGTGCTAGAAAAAACACGAAAATTAGAATTTGGAGAGCCGGGTTGGGGCTTTTTGTTTAGGCAGTGGAGCACTAATACCCAGGCTTGGATTTCGGCTAAACATTTAGCCGTTCTCTGAGTGAACTTTACAGGACTTTTAAAGTAGGGATAGTCTGAAAGCGGAAAATTATCGCGGCACTTTTCAATTTCGGCTGCGAATTGAAGAGCAGCGGCAGAGAAATTAACGAACAGGGCGGGGAATTTGATTTTTATGCTTTTTGTAGTCGTTTTTTAGGCGTCAGCTGCAGTGACGCCGGTGTGTCTGTGTGTGTGAGAACTTTGAGGGTGTGTGTGGGCTGTGGGATGAGGGCTGGGGTACTGAGGACGGTTGCCACATTGAATTCGTAGTTATTAATGCGTATTGAAATGCACACACTGATGTGAGTGAGAGTGTCTCTCTCTGTGATTATGTGTCTGTGTGTAGTATTCATAACTGCACATGTGTGGGTTTCTATCTGTGTCCGACTGTTTTGTTTGTATTCAAAGTCCACAAATACGAGTCACGCATCGCAATAAGCCCATGCAATCCCGATCTCACCCCCCTTTTCCCAAAATGCTTTTTTGTACTTTTTCTGATACGCCTGTGACTGCGTGTGTGTGTTAAAATACGAATGTGGCTCTGTATGTGCGTCTGTCCGTTGCGTATTGAAAAAACAAAAAAAAAAAAACAAAGCAGCATAAAAAATGTTTGGACATCCAACAAAACATGCAAAAAATAGGGAAGCTGAACTGCGAGCTCTGGGCAAAAAGGAGTGGGAAAAAACGGCATCAAAGCACGTTGACAGTGTTGCCACGTGGTGATAATTAATTTTCACACACAAAAGTTGATCAAAATGTTTTTACTAGTGGCCCCGGAAATATAGGGTTAGCTGTGTGGCAGGAAGTCCAAAATATTGAAAGATTTCTTGTTTCAAAGTGTCAATGCAATTTCAAAAATAATGTAACGACTTAGCAATGAAATGCAGTCTGTTCTACAAGCATATAAGTTCATCAATCTGGTAATGTGGCTAAGGTCTTAAAATTGTTTTTGAGTTAATCAACAAGCGTCCTGCATAATAGTTTAAAAAGAATTGTCAATATTATACAATCCACTGGAATCCAATTAAGAAATTATCTCATTATCAGATTAAAACTTATTTTGAATCCTCTTTTATTTATTGATATAACTTAAAAAAAAAAACTAAAATAGTTATTAAAAATAATTAATGAAATGTAAAATTAATAATAACAAACAATATGAACACTCCGATGTCTGTTTGCCCAAAGTATATAAAAATCAGCTCAAAAAAAAATATATTAATTTCTAACAGTTTTGAAATGCATTGGCTAACACTTTTTTTTAAATACAAAGATCAATTCGGTAAATGACCTTTTGTGAACCGAACTATAAAACGCAAAACAACCTGTTAAAGAATTCCGCCTCAATCGCCGCTTTGTCTAACCCAATTCTAGTTGGACACTAAAAACAACAATTTATAATAAATTGTATTTTTCAATGGCAACTCTGCTATTTTTTAAGGCTCTGCCTCTCCCTTTCGCTCTCTCTTTGGGGCCAGGATGCAAAAGGAACCTAAAAAACCAAATCTAAAAGCGAAAACACAAAGCAAATGCAACAGCAATAGCAACATCACTACAGCCATGGGGAAATGGCTGCAAAAAATGATTGTGTTTTGCAAACGGGGGGGTCAAAATGCACAAGGTGCAAGCGAGACGGGGCGATAGAAGGAAAAAATTTATTTCCTGTGGCAAGGAAAAAAAATTGGAAAAAGGAGGGGCGGCCGAGAGAAAAAATGCACAGCGAATGGAATTGGAAAAAATGCTGGGAAAAATGTGCAAACTGCGAGTGAGAGAGGGAAAATGGGGTGGGGTGGGCTTGGGTTTGGTGCTTCTCTGCGAAGAAGTTGAGGCAAGGTTGCAATGCGAAAAAAAGAACTTAGAAATATCAGCAACGACGGCAGCAGCAGACAAACGTCGACGGCAGCAGAGGGCAGTTGTGGGGTGGGGTGGTTGCGGAAGGGGCGGAGTGGGCGGAGTGGGCGGAGTGGGCCGCAGTGGGAGGCTGAATGTGAGGTGGTTGCTGCTGGCAGTTAAGCCAGCGCGGTGGCTTAGGTCAGGGCGGAGGCTGCTGCCTTTCCTGCTTTTGGCCTGCCTTTCGTCTGCCTTTCCTGCTGCCCGAGGTGTGTGCTGCCCTCGCCCACCCCCTGGGGGCAGGCCCACCCGCACCACCCCCAGCCACATTTTTTGGTGTCTCTAACGCCACCCAAGCCGGGCTGATTGAGTGCTAGAAAGCGCAACCACAGAATGAGACGACCACCGAAAGCAGTTGCCTACTTCCCGGCGCTATTGATTAATCTGCCAATCCTCGCGTTTTAGCTGAAATATCGACGGGAAAACACAAGCCGAAATAATGACTTTTGTTAATTGCTGACCAGTGCCAGTGCCAAATAAAAAACAGAAATGAAAACAAAGGCAAAAGCGAAATTCAAAAACAGCCTGCAAAGTCAACAGAAACGAGTGCTCTCTCTCTCTCGCTCCGTTCCCCTCTCGTTTGCGCAATAAAAAAAGTACGTTCGCATCAAAGTCGAACAAAACAAAATGCAAAAAATCGGGAGGGGGTGGGCGGGTGGAGAGGGGGTGGGGCAGACAGGATATTTGGGGCGGCAAAGGCTAACAGCGAAAAAAATTCCAGTGCGTCTGTGTGAGTGTATTGGCATGGCTATGAGTGTGCCTGTGAGCGTGGGTTTGTCGCCGGCGCAAAATTCCCCTTTATTTTTTTACACAATTTTTTTCCGCGTTTTTTAGAGCCCCCACCCCCCCGGTGAGTTTGGGTCAATGTTGGCGCTTCGCCTGTTGTTCTTGCTGCTTTTGTTGTTGTTGCTGGCAGGTGGCAGCGCTGCCGGCGTCGCAGCATTTGAATAGCGCCTGCAGAGACGCCGACTGCGACGCCGCCGCCCGCCGCCTATGCAACCAAAAACTTTTTTCTCTGTGTGCGTTGGATATTTTTTCGGTTTTTTTGCCATGTCCTTTTTTGTTGTACTCTTTTTTTCTTTTTTTTTTTTGCTTTCGCTTAGTTGTTGGCGCTGCTGCTGCTGCGGCCGCTGCTTTTTTTCGAAGTTACCGCTGGGCTGTGTGTGTGTGTGTCGGCCGGCGGCGGCCTTTGGCGAGGCAGGCCCACACCCACACCGCCCACTAACACCCACCGCCACCCACTGCCGCACACACACACAGACGCTCTGCTGCCGCTGCGTTTTGAAGCGCCGCAGTGGTGTTAGTGCGCGTTTTGTCTGTCTGCCTGTCGATGCTGCGTCGCCTCTGCATCTGTGTGTGCGGCTGTTCTGGAGAGTATCTGTGTGTGCGGTTCGCCCCCCAAAAATATATTGTTTCAGATTTTTTCATCATCGCTTTAGTTGAGTTTTTACATTGGTGACGGATCGTGCTCTCGGCTCCGGCACGCTCGCCAAGTCCGTTCAGTTGAGTTCAGTCTGCTCCGTGTTTTTCTCCGTGCGCAACATGTTCCTTGAGTCCGTTCCGCCGCCGCCGACGACGATATCAACAAAGGATAACGATTCCGATGCGGATGCGGATGTGGGCACCACTACCAGTGCAGCCAGCGAAATAACAACACGACAACACCACGAGGAACGTCTTCGGCGAAGCTCCTTCGCCTCCTGCTTGTCGTCGCGGCAGCGTTAAGAAAAAGTATCTCAGCCGCAAGGAAAGCGCCACGAAAAAAACGAAAATATTGAGAAAAAAGCGGAAAACTCTCACCCACACACACAGGGCAGTGGGTTTTTCTTGACTTGGTCTCGGTTTCCGTTGCCGCTGTCGTTGCCTTTGCCGTTTCCGTTTCCGGTGGTGCCACGTACGTGAGCGCGCTTTTAGACGTTTTCCGGCTTCCCCGCTCGCAGTGTGTGTTTATTTATTGTTGGCCAAGAAAAAATATCGGGCCCGTGTGCGTGTGTGGGAGTGTATCTTAAGGATACGAGAGTTCCCAACGCAGCGCGTCCTTGTCTTGGTCACGTGCAGAGAAACCCAGAAGAAAGCCAGCCAAGCAGCCACAGCTGGCTTTGTTTTGCTTCCGAGCGAGTCCTGGAGTGAGAGTGTGTGTGTGCGGGAGCTGGCGGGCCTTACATATAAATAATAAATGTTCTTCGCCGGTCGCCGTGCATGTGTTGGTGTGCCTGCACAGCGTATCAGCTGTTTCTTGTGTTCAATATCAAGGTCAGGACATCTTTTGCCCCTTGGGCGTGCGTGTAAACAACCGATTGCCAAAGCGCACCTAATGGCCAAAACTTAATTTTGGTACCGAAGTGAAAAAACTATGCTCCGGGGGATACTACTCGTTGCTTGTGAATTATTTATTGGCACACTAACTTACTCCCTGCTTTGTTGTTCCTTGAGAATTTAAATCCAGTTCAGCTTCCACGGAATGGTTAGACCAATTTGCTTTCAGGTGCAAATCGTTGTAAATTCATCCATGTTTATTCTTAGTCCCGCATTATGGAAAATATGAACTATATTTTAGGAATCCTGCAAATCTTTTACAGGCTCTGTTAGATTTAATATGGGTATTTTTAAAAAATATTACGTTTCTTTTCAAAGCCCAAAGAAATTGTCAAAACTAAGGTTCTGATTTTGATCATTTATTTAAAATTGTTTATTAAGAAAGTTCTGAAAGTGATAGCCGAAAATAACAGTAGAATTGAGATGGTTTTTTTTAAATTTTAGTATACGAACATAAGGAAGGAACAGAAATAAATCACATTTTATTTGGTAGATTTAGTGTGAAGTGTATCCAACGTCAAATAAAATTTTGTTCAACAAAACCCTTTTCTTATTTTAAATCCCGTCAACTCTCATTTTGACTAAAAATACGAAGACTAAAAACAGTATTTTGTGGTTTAAATTGATTTAAAAAAAATGTTGATCAAAGACAATAATTCGTATTAGTGATTTTTCTTGAAGCCAAATTAGCGAAATTTTGATTCCATATATGCAAAAAGCTCACTTTAAATAAAACGATGAAAGAATTTTTGAGCTTCCTGGGCTGTCATCAACTTAAAATATATTATCCTAATCGAAATCATGAGTCCCGCTGGCCTGTCAAATCGACTTTCTCAGAGGTTCCCAGCTCGATTCCGCCCAATTTCGAAAGCTCGATGACCGAATATTTTTCTACTCGACTTCACCGACTCGAGCCTCGAGTTGATCTGGTCCAGTCAAGCTGAAACTAATTGGGCACCGCAAAACACCTGATTCGGAGCTGGTCCAGCCTGATTGTTGGGTCCTCGAAATTCGATAGGCTGAGAAGATCGCTGGGCCACCGCCAGAGCAGAATGGAGCTGTGAGATTTGGGGTATTATTCGCAAAGCCAGCCGTTTACCGGAGCTCTTGGCCAGCAGCTGTTCCTCCACTGGGTTGGCTTGGCCAGAATCCTGGTCAGAGCGATCAGTTAATCAAAGACTAGCGCGGCGCTAACATCATTTACATCAGAGCTCCGGGCGAACGCTTCTAATAAGATGAACTCATTATTTTTAATTACGAGAAACACACATAATATTAATTGCATATTTTAAGTGATGTGAAATTAATTAATGATTAGTGCAAACAGGCAGACAAAACAAACTCCTATGGCAAAATGTGAAATTAAATATCATTAAAATGCATAAGAAACTAGCCATGTAAAAAAGGTTAACACAAAGAAAAACTGTATCGCATAACATAGCGCAATGCATTTTTCATCAACTGACGAAAAAAAGTGTGGAAAAAGCGGAAATATTTTTGTGATTCTGAACAAGTTAATACAAAAACCTAAAGAGCGGTGTGAAAAATGCATTAATCAGAATTAAACAAAAAAACACAGCAACAACAGCAAATTATGAATAATAAAAGAGCGCGCAAAACTTTTTACACATTTTTCAATTAATAACATCCCCCGCAATCTGCGAGGGAATGCGATTGGAGAGCGTGGCGAGAATATTGCCAAACCGCTAAATGTTAATTAGTTAAAAGCCCAAACTACGCATTAACACAATCGGAAGCCCCGGCTCTCAAACCCGGCCCGAACAAACCCAAACTCAGTGTAAATGCAAACACAGACAGAGCATCATATTTTCCCCAGTTTTAATTTTTTGCTTTTTGTTTCGAATGCTTTTTTGCCTTTTTTTTACCATTATTACATTATGTGCAAGCCCCTTATGTACCCGCCTATGCTGGATGTTTGTTCAGCCTTCTATATAAATTAAATGGTTATGTCAAAAAAGTCAATATTTAGCTAACCAGTAAAAGAAAAAAGAAATCACACCACCTGACTGGCAGCAGCAGGTGTGGGCCTAGATTTATATACCTTTTGCGGGGAAATGAGAAATGTATTTCATAATGACCGTAGATCATTTCGCTAGAAGTTACGGCCTCCTCTACACACTGTGCATCATTTCAAAAGTTCAAAATCATTTTTATTAAAATTAAATTAAAAAAACTTCAAAGTAGTATGTTTCAGGTATCCATTTCAAGCAGAACGGTCATTTGAATTCATTTCGCATTTCATTTTTGCCACCAGGCATTCCACAGCTCATTGTCATGTCAATTAAATCTCGGAGAACCTCTCAGCTCTTACATTTCAATTTCATGAATAAATTGTTAATCATGTATTAACCCTTGCGATAATTAAACCAAAGCCGCAGCTTATTCGCCTGTATTTGCGTGCTAACAGCCAAAGTGTTGACACATCTATTTTCGCATCTTTTTTGAATAGGCAAAATTCTAACCCACAAAATACGATTCAAGGTCAATGGTAGAAGTGCAAAAAGTCCACTGCGGCCATTTATATCTAAACAAACTAATAAAAACAAGTCGAAAAAAACGAAGCTGACAGGACAACAAAGCAAACAACGCTCAACTCATGAATGAATAATTTGTCGCGTTTAGAACTAGAAGGTATCAAATTGGAGCATTTCAATAAAAAGCCGAGCAGAAAAAACACCATACCATTGAGGACTTTCACCTGGAAAATTCCACAGGATGTCTGCGGCATGTCTGCGCCTGAATGACTAGCTATCCACAAAAAAATCAAACCGGGGGAGGTGGAAAAAGCACATCCAAGCATTTATACAAATATATAGAAAAAATCTAATCGAAGGCAGCCCAAAAAGAGGAATGCATAGAAAATGGAAAAACGAAAACGCGTCGCAAAAAGTCGAACACAAGCCGAAAAAGCCAAATTCGTGTGGAAAAAATATTTCTGTCGCGTAAAAACGTTAAGGGGGATAAGAAAAAAATGTGAACAGGCGTAGCAATTGAAAATGCAAAATAAAAAGTGAGCTGTGGAAAAAATGGCGTTAGATTTAGGACAACAAAAGCGAAGACAAAAAGTCGCTTTTCCGGCTCGGCGGTGCACCCAGTCGAGACCAAAGCGTTTTTGCGGTCTCGTCTCGCAGGTTTCCAGTCGAGCTTCGTTTGTGTTATTTCCCCTTTATTTAATATTGGCTTTGGCAGTTGTGGCACAATGTCAACAAAGCGCCAACCCAGTCTCGGCAAATTTATTCTATTTCGCAAATTGTTGCACTCGCATATTTAAGACGCTCAATTGCGCAAATCTCGGGATCAATCTCTGGAAGGAAGATCGAGTGGAGATTTCATAACTGTCCTAAGAAAGTAAGAATCCCAAAACCGGATAGACCTTTTTAAGTTTTGGTCTAAATGAATGACCTCTAACAACCACCGAATAGAAAATGTCCAAAGATATTGCTGTAAGCCGATGCAGATTATTCGTAAATCATTGGCTGAAATTATCTGAAAATTTAAATTACTTTCCTTTACATTTTAAATCCTCCATTCCTCAATTGAAGCTATTTTTCAGGCTTGTTTAGCCCTGCCTTTTGTTATAAATAGTTACTTGTAATATCTGGGTCCAAATTTGTCAATGAAGGAAACTTTATGGAATCTTCTTCTAACTGAATACACTTTCAACGTGGTGTAGATCATAACTATCTATAACAATTTTCATTAAAACTTCTTAATATACTTATATAATAATTCAAATAGAAACTAACTGAACTATAACAAAGTGAAAGTGAAAATCTAAAGATACCTGCAACTCCACGTCGGAGTTAAATTGTGTTTGGAC
The DNA here is from genome assembly GCF_025231255.1 of Drosophila biarmipes. NCBI lineage: Eukaryota > Metazoa > Arthropoda > Insecta > Diptera > Drosophilidae > Drosophila > Drosophila biarmipes. Next base: position 6,390,077 of record NC_066616.1, on the reverse strand, counting down.
CAGTGAAATAAAATTAAACCAAAATAGATTTAATAAGCAGCCAGATGGAAGGCCGACTGATCGAGTATCGGCCGATAGGTGGTGGCCTGGACTACCACCACAACTCGCCGCTGATCGGGGAGATCCCGCCCGCTGGCGGGGACTACTCCCACGCCGTGCACCGGTCCATCGATCACCTGCGGAACAGCCTCAACGAGCGGGTGGCCCTGGGTCCGCTGAGTGTGTTCTCCAACACGGCCGACCTGAGGAACTCGGTGCTCAGCTACAGCCAGCAGCCCCACCAGCAATCCCAGCCACCGCAGCAGCAGCAACAGCAGCAGCAGCAACATCAGCAGCAGCAACACCAGTACCAGCTGGTGCCGGAGCCCAAGCCGAGCATCACCAACCTGGAGAGCAGTGTGGCCTCCTCGGCGGTCAGTGGTTCGGTGGCCAGCAGCCAGAAGCACGTCAACGATGCGGTGGTCAGCAGCAGCAGTGGGAGCAGCTCCACCGCGGGTACCGCTCCCACCGGATCCACCAGGGGCCGCAAGTCCCGCATCTATCCCAATCCCAACCAGCACATCATTGTGACCAGCAACAGCGTGGACAACGGCGGCATCCGGATGCAGAATGCCTCCCTGAATGAAAGGAATCCCCAGAATCCTTCTGCGGGAACGGCTGGAGTGGGAGGCGTGACCACGGCAGCAGGATCGGCGAATGGCATCTCGTCCTCCACCAGTTCGCCGCATCACATGACCCAGTTGGACGTAAAGGACACCAAGGTGATGGGGGGCTTTGAACAAAGTTTTATATTTGGGTTTAAGCGGTCAAACAAAATCCCAATAAGGAAATAATGCATGAAAAAGTTATGAAATTTCCTGTTATACATATAAAGGGGGCAAAAAGGGAATGGTAGACTTGTAAGCAACGTTTTTTTTTTACATCTCTTTTGAAAGCGTACAATGTTGTTAAAACATCAGTGGAATTCTAGTGTAAATTAGGGGACAGCTAAGGCTGTTCAATCTTGAACATTTTTAACCAAATGTGAAACCAGATGTAAAAAAAATTAAAAGGAATAGATTAAAACTAAGGCGATACATTCTTTTCTTGTCCCATCGAAATAGAAATTTGTTTTCAACCGAGAGTAGATGAACTTTTGGGTCGAAATGGCTGAAACAGATTTACGGAGCTCCCCGCTTGGCAACACTTTATTTTAATCCTCACGATTAAAACTGCAAGAAATGTACGTACGTAATCTAATCGTCCTTATTCGTCACTGCTCATACGCAGGATTTATAATCGCTGTTAAATATCCAGCCGGCAGAACGTCAAAAAAAACTTGACTCATACTCATTTACTAAGGTTTTGAGGAATAACATTAACATCACTGTCTTAAAAAATTAGATCTTTATTTGATTGATAAATCCAAGCATGCATTTAGCTTTAATGGGCCATTTTCAAATGTATACCCGAAATTCTCAGGGTGTGGACCTCCATTTCTCCAACTTTGTGATCCATTTTCTTAAAAGTGTTGGTCCTAGTTACACCATCAAACAAACACCATACTCAGCCCTACAATTTTTAAAATTACGTCCTCCCAGAAAAAAAACTAATTTTTTAGGGCTTAATAAAGTTTTCAAATATTTGCACACACTTGAATATTTGCACTACTAACTTATCATAAGTGTCTTACTCAATAAACTTTAAATCAATATGTTTTAGTGTTAAAAATTTTTAAGATTCTTTGAAAGAATTTTGATTAGCAACTTCGTCATAATAAATTATTTTTATATTATCTACTTAAGAAAAAGAGTTGCATTTAAAGGTTATTGTACAGAGTAGCACACGATTTGGTAGCGTTGAGGGAGTGAAAAATATTGTTTTTCTACAAAACTTTTATAACACAATATTTTCTTTTAGAGGGTGGGAGTGGATGGTTTCAAACCAATTCACCGTTTATCCGGTAATAACACGGTTTAAAATCGATCGAAACGTTCAATGTGTAAGCCATCATACAATGAAAATTCTATCTTGTGTCTCTCCAAATTGTTTAAAATTAGAAGCGATAAAGATGCTCTTCAGCCAGGTTCAGCAGCAGGCAGGCAGCCGCCAATCCGTTCGTAATACCAGTGCTAACTTACCGATTTCCCATTCTTAGATCTTCAGTTCGAAGGCCGACCTGCAGCTGCACACGCAGATCCACATGCGGGAGGCGAAGCCGTACAAGTGCACCCAGTGCTCAAAGGCCTTCGCCAACTCGTCGTATCTATCGCAGCACACGCGGATCCACCTGGGCATCAAGCCGTACCGGTGCGAGATTTGCCAGCGGAAGTTCACGCAGCTCTCGCACCTGCAGCAGCACATCCGGACGCACACGGGCGACAAGCCGTACAAGTGCCGGCATCCCGGCTGCCAGAAGGCCTTCTCGCAGCTCTCCAACCTGCAGTCGCACTCGCGGTGCCACCAGACGGACAAGCCGTTTAAGTGCAACTCCTGCTACAAGTGCTTCTCGGACGAGCCCTCGCTGCTGGAGCACATTCCGAAGCACAAGGAGTCGAAGCACCTGAAGACGCACATCTGCCAGTACTGCGGCAAGTCGTACACCCAGGAGACCTACCTGACCAAGCACATGCAGAAGCACGCGGAGCGGACGGACAAGCGGCCGCCAATTGCGCCGGGCAGTGCTGCTGCCATTGCGGCGGCCGCTGCTGCTGCTGCCGCCGGCGGAGCGGGCAACTCGGCCAACGGACCGCCACCAGCCCCCAATCCCGCCCAGCACCAGCGCAACAACCTGGGCCTGCCGCCCGTCTCCATTGCGCCCAGCGACAACGGCTACTGGCCGAAGGTGAGTCCGGACTCGGCCGCCGCAGCCAATGCCATGGAGGTAATGCACCAGCAGCAGCAACAGCAGCAGCAACAGCAGCAACAACAGCAGCAGCAACAGCAGCAGCAGGCCCACCACCACCATCCGCAGCACGGAGTCCCGCCGCAGCAACATGTCCCGCCCCAGCAGCAGCAACAGCAACAACAGCAGCAGCAACACCACCATCCGCAGCAGCAGCCGCCCCCGCAGCACAGCATGGAGGCCCACTACGCACAGCCGACGGCGCCCAACGGATCCCAGAGCAACGGACACGGTCCGGAGTTACAGCCCCATCATCGGATGCCCGATCCCGTGCGCGAAGATATAGGTAAGCAATCGCAAAAAGCTTGAGCCACCCGCGCTATAACTCTGCTTAATTTTTCAAGAGAAACAAGTTCTTTATTCAAGATAGAAGTTCTGCATAAAGAAAGTATTATTAGACGCATAAACTTTCCTATAGAAGTAATTTTGTTTTTTATTGAAATCGTCATTTTTCTTACATTTACGAATGCTAGAAACCATGCGACACTCGTCTATTTTGAAACAAATTTTAGTCAAATTAGCATTTCTAATAGTACATACTTATAGAAAAAGGTAATAGGTATAGAACAACTAACCTTTGGCCAAGTATCGTGTATTTTTTGTGGTCTGTTAGCCCATTTTTAATCAAAACTTTACGACAGCAACAACTTTTGGCATATTCAATGGTCAAGATAAGCCGACTCGTTTTGTGTTTTCATCCTTCAAAAAGTGTTCCACGCTTTGGGCAACACACATTTTATTAAATATTTTTATACCCTTTGTTCGTCGATTCGTCGGAAAGTAAGTAGGTAAAAAGAACCAAAAGTTCCATAGCATCTTGGAAACATTTGTAATAACTATAAATAGGGACTCGTTCCCACTAGGATTTCTTGATGCGTCACTCCACAACCACAACACTCCACCAATTTTTTTAGCCAATATAAAGTTTTTCGTTTAAATTTTAATATTTAAATAGTTGTGTTATTAAATTGGTGCTTAGATACACTTCTGACCTAACAGTTAAACTTGTCCAGTCGACACAAATTTCAAAATAATGCTCTGTTCATTACAGCTAACCAAAAAATGTTTTGTAAACAACTTAAATGGCTTTAACTAAAGGAAATCCCTTCTCTTCTTCTCATTTCTAACACAAAAACACAACTAGACTATTGAACATGTGCATTGAGCTCTAACTGCCTTGAAAGTTCAATTTTCTAAATGTTATGTTTTACACCAAACCAATTAACTTTTTACATAAGTTAAATTATTTTTAAGCGGGCGACTAGATCATACAGCCAAAAATATTGTTTGACCATATCTTTTATGCTATAATTATATTATTACTTAATTATTTAAATGTTTTTATTCAAACGTCGAACGACTTTAGATGTCAGGGGCTATCGTTATATTTATATATAAATCTTTCGAGTGTTCGGTTTCTTTATTTTATGTACTTATGATTTTAATTTCATGATATTGTTTAAGCTGCAAGAGTATGTGCTCTTTCGCTTGCCTAAGCTAGCTTTCTCTCCTGTTGTTTTATTTATTTTATTTTAAAATTAAGGCTGCTTTTTATTGGAACAACTTAAATGGCTTTAACTAAAGAATATCACTTCTCTCTTTCTCATTTCTGACACAGTTTCGACCCCCAGTGCCGTGGGCCCCTACGACGCCGCGTCCATAACGAAAACCACCAGCAACTCGGCCTTCACGCCGATCAACTCCATGCCGCCGCACTTGAACTCGCTGAGCCACCACCCGATGGCCCAGCGCCCCTATCTCTACGATGCCATCAGCTTCCCGAACAAGAACGTGAACCAGAACAACGCCAACGCGTTCCCCAACCAGCTGATCTCGCTCCACCAGATCCGGAACTACGCCCACCAGCCGGCGGGTCTGATGGCGGGGGAGCACCTGCTGGGCGTGAGCGTGGGGCCTGGGAAGGAGAAGGGATAGCTAGGGGCCTACTTCTAAGTTGGTGTTCACCCATTGTTTGTCCAGCGGAGACGAGGCGTGCATTCCTGTACAGTATTAATTTGTAGTTAGTCGTAGTGCGTAACGGACATTTTGTAATTTTGGTAGATCTTATTTCGGTTAGGTTAAGGGTGTTCCCGCGCACGCGATAGGCGAACTGTAAATGGCCAACGATACGTACTCTAATTTGACCAACACCGTCCATACCTATGTTTACACACCAGAATCGCGACTAACTGGCTAGTAACCAATATAAATCCTGCGTTTACGAGTACACAAATTCTGTCCAGCAAAAGTTTCCCTATCGAGTAATTGGTTTTCTAGGACCTCGTCTATTGCCGCCTGTAAATATAATTGATAATGAATTTATTTTCGATGCACAAACGGATCTCGCAGTTTACATCAATGGCAGAAGTCAGAAGCTGCTTACTAAGCCGAAATATGTACATAGATAAATATCAACCTAAAGGAACTAACCGGCAAACGTAATTTACATCTAAATGCAAAAGTACACATATATTTGTTTAGGTGTATCGTATTTAATACAGACATTTCTGAGAGAACATTCTCAAGAAAAAAAGCACTAAGGGCAACATGAATTCAAGAAATCAAATGTGTTTACGACTATAGATGAAACTATGCGATAGGTAAAAACTATTTTGAAAGAATCTTTTCTAAGTATATGTTGGCAGTTGCGAAAACAGAATATGGAAAACAAAACCGAACAGAGATGTTGTATTACTTTTTGGAAAGACTGAAGTGATCAAAATTATCGAACCAGAGGAGGAATTAAATAAAAATCAAACATTTTAAAGAGCGTTTTTACCGCAGTTACTAAGCAAACTGAATGTGTCCTATAAAATTTCGTACTAATGGCAGAAACTAAACCTAAACGTAATTACGAGTATGACAACATCAAATGTAATGTATTATTAAATAACGTAATTCTAATTTTAATCTTAATCTAAAGTAAATTTAAACTAACCCATAGCTAGTGTTTAACTCCAGAATGCAATCTCAATGTAAAGACAAAACCGAAATGGAACACAAAACAAAATACCTACACTTAAGTGAATAGCAAAATGAACTCTGAACCACACACAGGCATTAAATAGAAATATTTGGGGTATTCAGATAGCTGAGCTAAATGATTATTGTTTTACCGTCTAACGATTACAGCAGGTTACCGTACGATTTCAATGGCTTAGATGTGCGAATACAAAGATAGTTCCCGACGGGGCTTCGATCGCTGAACGGCGTGGATACCCGCGGATATCCAGCTGAATATGCATACATACTTATATAATTGTCAATAGTAGATGTGTGTTCCTCAGTTGATGTAAATTGATTTCCGATTAACCACAAACTCAACCCGTAATAAAGTGAATTAAATGTTCTCCTTCGCCAGTGTCTGGAATGTGTTGTTTTGGATGGCCTGCATAACCGCTCTGGTAGAGCTCTGCTTATAATTTTCTTTAGCTCCCTTGAGTCAAGTGCCAATCGCCAGCGATAACACAATAGTAAATGCAACGAACGGCGGAAACATACTTGTACAGATTAAATGGTAATTACCCTTGCTTTATATAAAACTTTGAAAATTGTATAGCGTTTTAGGCTTCAAAATGGTTTATAAGGTAACTAAGATCTTCTTATTCATTATTACTGAATAGTGTTTCACAATTCATCTAAAGCCTGTTTTGCTTACGTTTTGTTCTCCTTAAAAACACATTTTCAACATAAATAGTTTTTATGTCAACTTTCGTGAAAACGTAAAGTACCATCTACTAAATGGATCTTTTTTGAATATAACTTAAATGCAGCATCGAATTTTAACAAATGAGTCGCCAGTTGACGCGTATTTTAAATAAAAAACACAACTAGAATATTAGACTTGTGCATTGAGGTCCAACGGCCTCAAAAGTTCAATTTTCTTAGTGTTATGTTTTATACCAAACCAATCGTCTTTTTACATAAGTTAAATTATTTTTAATAGGTCGACTAGATCATACAGCCGAAAATATTATTTGACCATATCTTCTGTGCTATAATTATATTATTACTTAATTATTTAAATGTTTTAATCAAACGTCGAACGACTTTAGATGTCAGTGGCTATCGTTATATTTATATTTAAATCTTTCGAGTGTTCGTTTTCTTTATTTTATGTACTAATGATTTTAATTTCATTGTATTGTTTTAGCTACAAGGGTTGTGCTTTTTCCAAAACTAGCTTTCTTGCCTGTTGTGTTATTAACATAACAAATTAAGGCTGCTTTTTATTGGCATTTAAAAGGTAATGCTACTGACAACACTTTGTATTAGGTGTCCCAAAAGCAATGCAACTGCAAATATATTTTATGGATGTCTTATACGTAATCTTACCGTACATGTTCCAACGAACATGTTGGGAGCTGTTAAGCGATCCGTAATCAAAGTGTTTCTTCCAAGCGAACCTGTTGGGAGCCAACATGTCGGATGCGACCCTAAACATGGGTAATGCCCCAGATTAGTGATCGTAATCATTCGGAAGCTTTTCCACAGGCAAACAGTCACTTGCCAGCCGTCTACACACTCAGACCAATTAAAAAACAGTGTTCTTTCAATCCTACAGTGAGTATTGACCGGTGAAGCCAGGAATTGAGATTGAGTGTGCAAATCGGATTGAAAATAAGTGTGCGTCAGATACAGATACTTTGGTTGTTTCTCGAATTTCTGCAAGTTCAGCTTGTGTTCGATTTCTTCAAGTTCAATGTTCTTCGATATTGGCAAATAGTCATCAATTGGACTCAATTTTCGTTGAAACTTGTGGCTGATTGCCAGAACTCACTCACTTTTAACCATTTTACCAGAGACAAAAAAGTTAGTTAATTGATTTGCAAGGTCAACGGTGCCAACTAAAGTGCCATCATCATCATCATCATCATCGTCGACGTCGTGATCGTTAGCGAATTGCAGTTCCGCAAATTCAACTAAATTGTTTTTACGACAGGCCTCATTTCATTCACGATGCATTGCCCCTCCAACATAAACATTGCATCTTGGCCGCTGCATCACGTCATTGTTTCTAGTTCTGTCGGTATAATTAAACTGCAACCACAGGCGGCCCACTCATCAGAGCACATATATGTAGAGCAGCATATATACATCTGGAATGCACTGCAGCAGCATCCAACTCGGATATTCCTGGAAGCCCCAGCCCCGAGATCGTATATACACATTTCTCAATTGCCAGATACGTTGCTGCGCATTTTACATGATATTTTGCAACACAAAAGCGGCGATTAAGCACATCTTGGTCCCCAAAACGGAAGCGTCGGATCCTGATAAGAGGCGGTGAGGCCAAGCCTGCGATAAGCAGAATGTGTCGTTGGGCAAGACTTGTACATTTACTTAGTCGAGCCATAGAACTAGGGCGACATCTTGAACTGATTAACGGGGCTCTATGGAAATTGGGTTTGAATTGGCTCTGTACTGTATATATAGCACTAAGGTCAGCTTTAATCAGGGATTCTCACATGCGTACATAAATAAAACTGCCACACTTATGTATTTTTGCTTTGGCGATGATTTCTTAAACGATTTTTGAAAAGCTTTGAACCAACATGTGTTCAACATGCCTACAACTTGCGTATACAAAATACGTTCTTTGCGGTTGCATTAGCGAGAAATCTATTTGCAGCCCTCAAAGGAAACGAAAAGCCAATATTTACAATTCTGAGATATCATCGATTACCTGGCCCCTTTTCAGTTTCTACTTCGTGCTGTTTCGAAAACTAAAGATCTATAAGCATCTTCCATCCACTCCATGACAACAAAGAAATAGCATTGTTTTCGATCTGTTTGGCACAGATCCATAAATTAACTTCCTCATAAAAGGAGAATTTCCGCATGTGTATCTGGGCGATTTATTTGCGATGACCTTTTGAACCCGGTGCAAGAGGCGGGCAAGATTTTGCGGCTTCTTCAATTGTTTTCAATGAGTTAAAGACGCCGCCGAGCTCATATCCTCCATCTCAATGTAAAAAGCACTTTATAAGGGTGAGTTACATGACTTCCCACCACTAAGTTTCCTGTGGGTAGAGAAACTTTTCCGGTGCTCTCAGAAAAACTTATTAGATCGCTTTCCATGAAAAGGCAGATTGTCCAAGGCCACAGCTTATCTCAAATTAAATTGGGGTTTACCGCGAAAAATTTTTAATGACCTATTTTATTTATATTTTCGTTGGTAGGCCAAAATATGTTGATTTAATTTGTAAGTGGGAAAATTTGCTAATTGCCATAGAATTATGTTGATATCAAATAATTAAATCTTGTAAGTGCGAAATGTGAGATACATTTTGGAAACTGTATATGAACGTAAAAACAGATTTTATATTTTAAGTATACTTTTTTAACATTAATCTATAATCTTTGCAGTCGAGATCGCCAGCAAGATGCGCTCTCTTTGGCTGCTGCTCGGCTTAGGGCTGCTGGCTTTGATCCAGGTCCAGGCCTCCTCGGAAGTTAACGAGCTGTTGGATGATCTCGACCTGTCCGATATCGACGAGAACGAGGAAGAGTTCCTGCGCCTGCTTGAGGAGAAGAACCAGGTGGGTTGCCCTTTATCAACGTGTGGTAGTTATACATTTACATAAATAACTAAATCCGATTTTCAGATCTCAGATGTGACGAGGGAGAACGAGATTGCCCACAAGCTTGCCGAGGTTCAGCACAATTTGCTCAATCCTGTTGTGGAGGAGGATCTCTGCGAGAGGATCCACTGCGGAGCCGGCCGCATCTGCCAGATGCACGACGAGAAGCCCCAGTGCGTGTGCATTCCGGAGTGTCCCGAGGAGTTGGACACCCGCCGCCTAGTGTGCACCAACACCAACGAGACCTGGCCATCGGATTGCTCCGTCTACCAGCAGCGCTGCTGGTGCGACAGTGACGAGCCCGGTTGCACCAAAAAGGACAACGCCCACATGCACATCGATTACTATGGAGCCTGCCACGAGCCGAGGTCTTGCGAGGGTGAGGATCTCAAGGACTTCCCCAGGCGCATGCGCGACTGGCTGTTCAACGTGATGCGGGATCTGGCCGAGCGCGATGAGCTGACCGAGCACTACATGCAGATGGAGCTGGAGGCGGAGACCAACAACTCCCGCCGCTGGGCGAACGCTGCGGTTTGGAAGTGGTGCGATCTCGACGGCGACACCGACCGCTCCGTCTCCCGACACGAGCTGTTCCCCATCCGTGCCCCGCTGGTCAGCCTGGAGCACTGCATCGCCCCATTCCTCGAATCATGCGACTCCAACAAGGACCATCGCATCACCCTGGTAGAGTGGGGTGCCTGCCTGGAGCTGGATCCTGAGGATCTCAAAGAGCGCTGCGACGACGTCCAGAGGGCCCAGCCACATCTTTTGGGCTAAACTGACACCCCTATACTCTTCTATAATGCATTAAGCAGTTTCTTCGTGCTTGCGAAAATGCCTACTTTAGAAAGTTTTTATCTTATATGCTCAGTGTTAAATGAAATAAAGGATAAAATCTTTAAAAAATCTGCGACTGGGAGAGACTTTTTCTTTGGGCATTTATATTTTAGTAGAGCTGCACAAATATTGTGAAGGGTTCTCTAATTAGCCAGACAAAGGAACGTAAAATCAAAAGTTTTGAATTACTGCTATAACACATTCTTAAAACTATTTCTTAATGGATCCATTAAATTCCCTTTCTTAAGCCCCTAAACTCTTAGGTAACACATTGTAATGTCTTCGGAATGTTTGAACTAAATAAATTTGCATTCAATTATTCTTCACAGCTAAAGTAGACGCTAAATAGGCAGACTCCTGGCATTTTTGGTCGGAAGCAACGAAAACTTAGAGCTGGAGATGCACAGACATAGATTAAACAATAAATTGGGAATGTTGTTTTATATAATACGTTTTATTACTGAAATTAACCATTTGATGTAGCTTACAGTTACTGTTACATATAATGTAGAATTATACACATCTCATATAATTTGGGTTCCTTTGCGAAAACTCATCGCATATGTATTGGTAATTATTGTTTTTCCATTAGACGAATTGAAGTTTTGATTGGACACGAATTGAAGTTGTATTTGCCGTTCTCCCGAATCGCTATGTATGCTCGTATATATCCTTATGGTTGCATGTAAGTAGTTATTCAATGAAATTTAATGCTCTAACACTCATTTTACAAAATATACGTTGAAGCGGGCTGATGTCTATATAGATCTGCTATAGTTCATAATGGTATTCAGTACACTCAGTATCAGTAAGTGGATAATGACTCGGTGTCGTCGGTAAGCTATGCTTTCTTGGGCTCCTTTATCCATTCCGTTTATAGGTAGTGCCGCTAGATACACCTGGAGTGCTTATTGCGATCTGTTTGAGCTATCGTGAGTGGTTATACTCTAAAGTATTTATTGGTAATTGATTCCTACTAATCTATGCTGCTTACATTATTGTATTGTGTTTGGTTTCTTCTCCGAATCAATGTTTTCTGACTTTTTCAATCGATTTGTGTGTGGTTTTGTAGCTTCTTGGTGCTAAGCATTCTGCTGCGTGTTCTCTCTAGATTCAATTTGGTTTAGTTTTATTTGTAGTTTTAGTTACTTTTATTTTAAGAGTACGTATAAAGTGTTAAGCAGTAAGCAATATATTTGCTTCCATCTGGACACACTTCAAGGGCTTTCGGAGTATGTAGCTTTGGTGTTTGGTATCCATTGAATCCATGGTATATTTTAATTCTTTACATTTAAACACAAATCATCCAAACAATACAAATCAAAGTGTACACAGACATTTGCTTAAGAGTTAGATATCATCGTAAATATTTTATACATATGCATGGTTAATAATGTATCTCTATGCGGAAATCAACTTGAGTTTTTCTTATGGTGGGCGCATTAAAAGGGACTTCATTGTTTGATATGAAAATCATACATGAATGTAAGTTACATAAAGCGTAGAAGTAAACTATTATACAGCAACAAAAATGATGTCGACTAAAAATATGTAAGTATATTTTTGTTCTTCGTTACATTTTTATATATCCAAACATCTTTATACTAAGATGTTTCCGAATTATCTTACACTTACATGCATTTTCAAGGTTCTAAACATTTTCTAATACATTTAATTTAGTTAGTTTTGGTAAATATTTTTCTTGCTTGTGGCGTAAGGCGCCATTTATCCCGCTTAGATGGTGCTCTAAATTCGACAGCAACTAAACGTTAAGACCGCAAGTGCTCTTCAAGAAATTAGATTTAATATAATCAAACTGTAGAAAAGTGGTTAAAAAATAGAAAATTATAGCTAAACGAGACAAAAACTCAAAATGGCAACGAGCTCATGCTGATGAACCGCGTGACTCCCGTTTCAGTTGCCGGGTTCCTGCTTCTCCCTCCTCCTCCTTATAAAGGGGCGCCTGCGCCCAGGTGGTAACATTCCCGGCCCTACTCATTCAGCTTGTGCCACTCGGCGATCTGGCGGCGGGGCGAGTTGCACACCTCGTTCCAGTGGTTCAAAGCGGTGCTGCCCGAGTTCGGTCCGCCCAGCTCCAACCGACCGATGACCTGCGGGAATGTCAAGCGTGTAATTATCGAGCTATTAGCATTAGGTCACCCAATACGACTTACCTCATTCTTGGTCACGCGATCCCAGTCGAGCAGCATCAACTCCAAAGACACACCCTCAAGACTGGCGCCAGTGCCCTGCAATTGAAAAAAGGTTTATTTGTTATATTCGTTTTTAAAAATAGCTGATTTTGAAAGTTTACATTTTAACAAACGTGAAATAATTTTTAACTATGTTTGTAGTAACCTCTTAAGATATTATAATTTTCATAAGAAAAAAACCTAATTTGTAGTATTGCCTAGTCAACATTTAAACGAAAGCCCGTCTTTTAGTTTAAGCCCTCTTTTCTAAAGCTATATTTAGGTTCACCTGCAATTAATTTTAAATCTTGCTAGTTTAAGTCTTAACCACTGGATGCTATTAAAAAGAAAAAAAGTTTTATAATAAAAAAAAATATCAATTCCATCAACGATAACCCAAGTTTGTTTGGAGACATGTATTTGTATGATATAGCCCTTTTTTTAGAAAAGCTTAAAACCATTAAAACTAGTATAAAATGCCCTATCAATGTATTACTCACCTCGGCGGCAGGAATATCGAACGCGAAGCTCTCGTTAAAGACAGGGCTCAGAGTGCGCTTCTTCACGTGCGTCTTCTTCTTGGCGATGCGTTGGCCATTGTAGAGGAGATAGATCTTGACATACGGATCGGCCAGACCGGTGACATCCATGCGGGGCAAGTTTCGAGCCTTGAGGAGCACCACAGTGAGGCGTCCGGCAGCCGGTTGCCAGCAGAGCGAGATCAGCAGTTCGCCGCGGCCCTGGGCTCGAATCTTCAGGCTGCGTGGCTGGATCTCCTTGCTGATAGACAGGGCCTCCTTGGAAATGTCCCCGATCTCGATGGAGGTCAGTGGGCATACCACCTCGCCGATAACATCGTCGCGCGAATACCGATCGAAGCTGAGGATCACAAAGTGCAGCGACATGTTCTGCAGGTCGTTCATGTTCAGGCCGTAGAAGGTGAAGTCCTCGTCGTAAACTGGGTTCCGTGTGTTGCGCACCACGCGGGTCTTGACCTTGTGCTGCTTGTCGGGCAGCAGCTGCAGCTTGACATACGGGTCGGTGGCCGCCTGGGTGCGCCCATTCATGCCGGTGGGGATGTCCCCAGTGCCGCCCGATCCCCCCTTGCAGGGCAGTCCGCGACAACGGATGATGGAGACCATCAGGGCGTTCCTCTCGGCCAAGTAGCGCAGCTTGAAGTAGATGGTGCCCAGCTTTCCGTACTGGTCGGTCACGGACAGCTCCTTTCCGTTGGTCAGCGCCTGGTCGTCCAGGGTGATGGTCACACTTCCATTGGCGATCGTCTCCACCGGCGAGTGGTGGAGGCTGTTGTGCAGCGAGTGCTTCATCCCGTTGCCATCGACCACGGTCAGTTGGTTTCCGTTCTGCTGCTCCGCGTGCTGGGGCGGTCCTTCGTCCTCCTCGCTGTACTTCACATTCGGCTGGGCGATCGGGGAGGTTGACTGATCCTGCATCGGCGACAGAAGACCCATCTGCTTGCCGCCCGTCGGCGAGGGCGACTTCTTCAGATAGTGCGGCGGCTGGCCGCTGGGCGATCGAACGGCGGTCGGTCGCCGGGTCGGCTGGAAGGGGAACGAGGCGTCGTGCTGGCTCTGCTTCTTGTTCCGGAGGCGCATCTGCCGGGCGCAGATGCAGGCCACCGATGAGAGGACAGCAGCCGCGGTGAGTCCCAGGATGGCGGGCACAACTGGAAAGTAGATAGATACCAAAATATTACAAAGAAAATCCTACTGCTTTTTAAGGTTGGTATCCTGCAATTAACCCTTCGTTCGCAGAAACAAAATAGACAAAAAAAAACACAAAAATCCCTAGTTTAACTATAATGTTTACCTTTTTTAAAATTAAATTAATATGTATGTAGCTCACATGTAGCTCAAATGAAGAAAAGAAATACCAAATGGTTAAAGTCAACTTTCTCAACAAGATTTTCTCTAAACATTTTCTTAAAATCTTGGAATGGTATAGAAAATAATTTTTAAATGTGGTAGTTATTAAAAATCTTAAGGTTAAAATTAAAATTTAGAAGGGTTAAAAACCTAAAACGAAAGACTAACCTCAACCTTCAATCAGAAATTAGTCACCGAAATGACGAAAGAAGAAGGAGGGACTCTCCTAAAACAGCTGTGAGTTGTTTGTAAACTTCTTTTGTCATGAAATGCAACCCACAAGAGCCTTGACATTCACTAATCCCTTAATAAGCCAAAACTTACACCCCACATTATGAGGCCTACATAACATTTTCGTGCTCATAAAAATGGCAACGAAGCCCTCATCAAATCCGACGCACACGAGTGGCGTACCACTTGCCCAGGCACAAAGACCCGAATTAATTATTCATTGCCACCAGAAAAGTTTGGGAAAAAGTTCCCCGCAACACTTTGAACCACTTGCTAATGAGCAAATTGGACAGATCAGCCACAAAGGTCGCATTTGGCCTGCAATATGTTACTTACTTGTGTCCATGACGCTGACATCTGGAATATACTCTTCAGCCATTTTTAATGGATTTGGCTTCGCCACTCTCAGCACGTTCCCTCTCGGTGTTCCTCGTAGCTGTGTGGAATAACAATTAGTCACGATATGTAAGTGAGGAGGAAAACTTTTGGTAACTGTCTTCGGATGTTTGCAACTTCTGTGGCACGTGAAAAATTTCGTACATCGATTTTGCGCACAAATGTATGCTAGAGGCTTTCCTTCGTGGGCAGCTGCTGCCCCTGTTCTGGCCAGGTTATGCTGACGGCTTGCTTTTGTTGTTATTTGCATTACTGAAGAGGCACACACTGGCTCAGGTTCTTGGGGAGAGCGGGAGAGTCCCGAGCACACATGAGCCATGGGGTCGCATGAATCATCAAAGCCCAGCACACACGCACACGAAGTTCGCTGGTTTTCCACTTCCACGGACAAGTTCAATGGGAAAACAAGACTTAAACAGGATTTTATTTACTATATTGCCTCTAGTTACTCTATCATAATGAACACTTTTACCACCACTTTGCAATTTTGTATCTATTGTTCTTTGCAACATCACAGCTTCCAGGCAATTACTTTGCAACAGCTTCTCTGAGTTCTTAAGTTTGTCTTTCTCACAACATAGAGCTTCTGTCTTGCTTGTTTAAATATAACACTATCTTACTTTTCTGTATCTAGACTTCACAGGTAATTTCCAGCAATTAAAATCTTTGCAATGCCCACGAAGTGTGGCACAGAATTCAACAACGCAGTTCCGCAACCGTTTGACTTTATTTTGCCAGTGGCTTCTTCGCCTGACTTGGAAATCGTTAAACCTGCGCAGGCGCACGAGGAAGTTAACAGCTTTTTGTGTGGGCTGGCTAACTGGGAACGGGGGTTGAAGGAACCTGTGACGTCTTAGCCGAAAGAAGGGTGACTCAAAAGGTTTCACAACACTGGAAAATAAGTAGAGGTAGTCGAAGATTTCATTTTATATATAAAATTACGATAATTTTTAGGAGCACTGAATAGGTTTTCGTTAAAATTTTTACCAACTACTTAGCGCACTCGCTTCCAACACCTGAAAGCTTCACTTTAGGCCAAGTTTCCGAGAGCGCCAGCTTTCTGGCCAGCTTAAAGCTGTCTTTCGTCAAGTTGGAGCTTTCGGCCAGTTTAAAAAGACTCGCGCCCGATGGCCAGAAGCTGAGTCGGTAACGCTCTGCGTCTGCGCGCAGTTCGAACAAGTAATAGACCCACCAGAAACACCATCCTAGTGCAGTGCTCAAGAGGGTAACTAAAAAACCCTAGAAGGCAGTGACTAAAAACCATTGAAAGCCGCAGCTTGTGTTTTTTGTGTTCAATAAAAGCTGCTAAAGAAAACGTTTAAGCCAAATAGCACACAGGTTTTTATCTTCTTCGGGCCATTGAGCAATTTTCCTCGAGGCATATTCAATAAGGAGTAAACAATTAATTCAATATTTAAGGCGTAAAAGGAAACCAGACACCAAGCCACCGGACTCTACGACCGTAAGTTTATGCAATCGCTTTTATTTCTATTATTTTCTGGCTTTTCGGTTTTTCACAACCCAAAAATTCGCCATGTCCGTTTCTGGCATTGAGGAAGCTCAAAAGATTTAACCAGCTTTGGGGCCGAAGTCTGCTGGAAATTTGCCATTGTCATAAGCCCAAGAAACGGAACTTTGTTCGGTCTTCTGATGGCTCAGGCCGATAAATTGTACTGCACTTTTTGCAATAGCTCCAATTCGATTCGTTTGTTTTTCTGGCCCACAACAACGTACGCCTCACGATTTCTGCTCTAGACACGTTTATAATATAAGTTACTGGCTGTATTTCTTTTTCCACACACATCAAAACGGTCACCCATTGTCTGGCATTTGACCACCGATGTGTTCGATTTTGTGCTCAATTACACAGTGTATTATTCGTCTGAAAAAGTACCCACATTAAGGTGTTAGACGATGCCAGTTCATTAAACGTCCATTACTGTAATAGGAAATTAGCCTGGTTTCTCCCTCAATTCCACCGCTTATTAGCCGCCACCTCGTTTCAACGGAAACGGGTGGAATTGTAAAAGACATAACACTTGAGCTTATTAATGGTGAGCACATTTCGTCTCTGAATCCGAATCGAGTCGAAATATCCGCTAGGTGCTAGGTTTGCTTTTCAGACAGAGTAGGAAGTCGCCAAGCAAACAAGCTCCATGTTCAAATAAATTAGAGTTAATGCTGTTCCATACAATTTGCAATATAATAAATAACAAAAGAATAATACATTTGAATAATGTCGTTCAGAGTGATTCCCAATATTATTCACAGAATTCCACTCATTAACCCATTTATAGAAATTAACATAATCAAGGATTAGTCATGCAAAATACCGAACTCCCCAAAATGTAGAAAACCCTAAAATCAAAGCCAACAAAAAATTTCTTATTAAATGCATTGAACCCAAGTTTTAAAGTCAAACGGATTCTGTAAAAAACAAAGCGCTTATTATGCAATCTAACCATGAAAGTAAACATATTGAAATTTATAAGTCATGACGAGGTCGTCGAAATATTGCACCCAAAAGTGATTCCCAAAAATTCAAAGGTAATACAAGTATTCACCAAAAGCTTAAACCTAAAAAGCCAAACAACTTCCACATTCTCCCAAACAATTCAACAAATTTCAAGTAATTCCACAAAAGCGTGCTCACACATTTTTGCCTGAACCCATTAAAAAGAGTTCGCTTGCAAAGATAATTTCTTGATTTGCATATCGTATTCGATGTTCGTTTTAGGGCCTTTAAATTTCGCTTGTTTTCTCTGTACTTCTTTTTATTGGCGAGAGCAAATTAAAGTAGGCGGCGATGATCCATCAAATTTTATTGAGGGCAAACAGTGGCCGGCGAAGGGAAGGTATCGCTGGCTAGGAGCAAGTCGGGGATCGTCGGGGATCGTCGGGGGCAATGGGATTAAGTGAACATGGATCGGGGTGCTTTGACCGAATGACACCCACGCTTAGCTTTCTTTTCTGTAGTTGCTGGCCAAAAACTCCAAAGACTCCAAAAAGACACACAAAACTGTTTGCACACACCAGTCCCGTAGATTTTTTAAAGTCATGTTCAAATGTCAGCGGCAGATAAAAATTTGTATGTCTCCATGTTTTGGAAGCGTGCTGTCGCCGCTTTATCTGCTGCCAACATTTTGCTGGGCCCAAAAGTGAGAGAAAATCCGAAAAACCGTCCAGAGTTTGCCAAGCCTGTTGCTTGTTTGGCTTTTGTTGCTCCTCTTCAGAGACATCGATTGACTTTGGCTGCCTGTTGTGTGTGCGCCCTCGATTGTCTGCTCCCCTTTTGGGCATTTTGGCATTCGACCATTCAATGTATCTGCAGCATGTGCCCCCCGTTCCTGAAGTCTCTGCCTTTTGCCATTTAAACGGCTTTGGCTGGGCTTTATTTGTTTACAATTCGTTATGGCACATTGCCAGGCCAGAGCAGCCACGAGCGTGAGCCAACATAAGTCGCAAAATGGGACAAATTTTGAATGCTTTTCGGGGAAGTTTCCTGGGAAGCGGAATTAGCATATTGAGAAATGATTGAATGTGCACTGGAGAAAATGGAATGGATGGGATTGCTTATTTTGCTCGCTAGAACGCTATTTTGTATTGTTCTTTTATAAAAAGTTGGGGATTGGTTTTCAGAACCATATATTGTTATTTGTTGGCCTCAAGAAAAATTTGATGTATCATTGCCGCCCTAATTTCCTCTTGTGAATAAAATGAATCACAGAAGAAAAAAGGCTAATTTCAAAGACCCGAATATCGAAGCCGGTGAGCCAATAAAGAAATTCGCAAGCGAACTCATTTTTACGGGCTCAGACCTTTTTATTTGTACGTACTTTTATTTTGGAAGTACTTATAATTTGTCGAATTGTTTGGGAGAAAAGTGGAAGTTGTTTGGCTTTAAGCCCAACTATTTTTGGTAAATTTTTTAATAACTTCGAATTTTTAGGATTCTTTTGTATGGAATATTACGGCGACTTGACTTATTTATATCAATATCTTTTCTTTTATAATTTGATTGCATAAGGAGTGTAATATTCTCATCAGATTCCTCTGAGCCTAACAAATAATAGCATAACTGTGCTGAGATATTTCTTCGATTGGGATTTCTTAGCCCAAGCATCACCCCATTATCGACAATCGCGCTGCCCTGGGCGGCTCACAAAGTCCTATCCGACAAGCGTGAGAAATCCGGGGAAAACATCAATTACAGCACAACCCTGTTAACAAATTCACTCATTTAGCAATGAAACTAAAAGTGTTGTTACTGTCTGCGGACCACAAAGCCGAACTCTTGAAATGGCAACCCACTTGACAGGCAGCTCCTGAAACAACGCCGTTCGGAGCCGAGCTGGCCACCTTATATTTTTACCTCTTTTTTGCATCCGCCTCGGGCCGCCGAATAGATGTGGATGCCGCAGATGCGACTGCGGCTTTTTGCCTTATCCAGCACGTAACCAGCGATCAATCAAGACTCTCATCTGGGGTCTTTGACAATCGCCGGAATGATGCGCGCGCAATTGCAGAATTTCACTCGGAGCTTAATTGTACGAGTACGGACTGTACGAACAGTACGAGTGCCACGTAATTGGCACCGCCAAGGGTATTACATGCAGTTGCCGCAACTTTTGCCCAGCGAAATGCAACAAAATGTTGTAAATATTCAATCACGTAGTTCGTGCAACAACGGGCCCGGGCGGCCAAAAAACAAAATTTAAATAAATTATGTAAAACGCTTTTGTTCAGCTTTCCACCGAAACTCGAAGAAAAATGGGAAATTTATAGGTTTTGTGTGGTATTTCCGTTTCTGTTTCTGGGGGAAAAATCCATTGTAAGTCGTGCCGGTCAATGCCATCGCATTGAGTTATACTGTGAAATTCTCTGGAAGTAATAATAGCAGCAAACAAATAAAACTGCAATTATCTATATTGCAGATGTACGCGAGTTCGATTTTATTGTTATAAGCCGATGGCTTAGAGATTTTGATCAATATTGACGAGAGTCAGCCGATTGTTTTAAGCCTGTAAACTACAAACTGCGGAATTGCCAGGGGAAATCCGGGACGCTGCTAGCGATAAAAGAATCTTTAAGTGTTAGTTAGCGAACAGATGCCAGGAATCTTTTCAAAGCAAACACGTCAGTCCGCTAGCCTGACCGGCGTCAGCAGAGGTGCATTAACTAAATATTGCCTACTAACATTTAACAATTACGTGATGAAGCATGACACGGTAGAAACAAAAACAACATCGACTGCAGTGCCAACAACTGCCAGCGAATTCTCACACAAAACATTCGCACATTGTTGATGCCGCGTTGACAACTGACTGGGGCACAGGCAAAGGCGAAGACATCCAACGTGCAACGCAGAAGTCACAAAAAGAAGTGGAAAGCAATTGCAATCATAGGTTAAGTAGCGACGTTTTTAGCACCCTAACTAAGCAATTTTATTAGAAGGGTTTCTTAATTATAAGAAAACACTTTTAAATAAATATTTTATCCCGAAAACTAGAAAAGCATCTAAGTATCTGTGATATCTTCCATTTATTTTTAGTTGAATTTTGATAGTTATGCTCCTACTAGTGCTTTTCAAACCCTTGGTTATTACCTAACATTTTAAAAAAAATATTTAAATATTGAAGGGGCCTTCATAGATTTATCGAGTTCCAAAACTAAATTAAAGATATAAAATAATTATTTTATTATATGTAGAATATCAATATGCTGTTCGTTTTTCGGATCAAAAAATCCTAACAGACACGACCTAAGGCAAGGGTACAGAAACACAGGGCCAGAAAAGAGCAAAGTGGCTCGCAGTCTGACGCCGAGTTGGTGCATTTCTACGAGTATCTGCCACCACGCGCATGACGAATGAAAGTGAAAATAGGAAGTCAAGAGGTGGCCAAGGAGCCATGAGACCGGCAACAACAACGGCCACTCAGACTTTGAGTCAGACATTGGCCAAGTTGGCCATACGTTGCGCGGCAGTTTCCTCCAGTTTGGCTGCGAATGCAATTGCCGCCAGTTGCTGGTTGCTAGTTGCTAGTTGCCATTGCAGTCGCAGGTTGCAGGTTGCAGTCTCCAGCTTTAGCCCGAGCTCCAGTTCCAGTTGCTTTAGTTTGCCACACTCGCTGGTTTCTTGGCCAATTTCTAATGCCCAAAACAGCCGGAGACGGCTGCGTAATACCGATGCGGGGGATCCCGGGGGCTCTGTTTGGTTTGCCGGCTCGTTATCCTCTGCAGACCGCGATGCCGGCGTTAATTTATGGCCTCGCTCTTGGCCAGATCCCCCGATCCCCCAAATGACCAGCTTTATTTATTAACTTTTTCTCAAATGTATTTCAACTGGCTGTCGCCTTTTTGCGTTTACCGGGCTTTTCTCTAGATTATTCATACACCTTGCCAGCTAGGGGCCGCCTGTCAATTTGACGCCCGAACGTGAACAACTTTATGGTTCGTTTTTACTTTGTCTGTGTCTCTATGTTTTCGTACGCCCCTTCTTCAGCACGTTTACCGTTAGTTATTGATTTCGAGCAAAGTAGTAAAACCGCGAAATCAAAGCAAACCCGTTCCCGCTCAAAGTCGGAGGTCCATTGGCCAAATTAATCACTCCAATTTGCCGCAATGTGTTGAGCATTAAATTTGTTATAGTTTTTAGACGCTTATTATGCGCTTTATCTACCGGCCGGGGAAGTGGGAAATTGCCGGCTGAAATCGATGTGGAGTTTTTAAAAAATATTTGAATAGTTTATTGGTTTTCAAGCAATAATTTGATGAAGTGGTTAATGCGACTAATGGCATTTTCAAAAAGCTTTGGGACAGTTCTTGCGTTTGATCTAATTTATTTAATTTCTGAAGATGAAAATTGTCTTCTTGGACAATTAGTATCACCTTTTTTGGGGACTTAAAAAGTTAAAATTATAATATTTTACAAATATTTGTATATTGTTTAAAACGGAACTATAACTTGGCAGTATTTTTAAAAGCCCATACTGGAATCTTCTGACAAAGAGAGATTAAATCCCACCCCATCCACAGGTGCCCCTTACACAACTCAGCCAAAATCACATGGCTTATCTGGCGCCTTTGTAGTGGCACGCATAAATTGCATTACTTCATGATTATTATTCTAATAAATGCGCGGTTCCCACATTAATAGGCACCCGAAAACCAAGCTAAGCCCAAACATATGGCAGAAGCAGCACCGAGATAACTGTATAACAAGGCCCAAAACCAAGCCCCTATCGGCGGTATTGTTCACACTGACTGACTGCCTGATTGACTAACTGACTGACTGGCTGACTGGCTGACTGACAGCTCAAAGAAACCTTCAAACGTAGCAATGAAGACAATGCCAAGCTATATCAATGAAGTTATCGTACGAGTGCCAAACAAACCACAAGAAGACAACTGCAACGCGAGTCGGTTTTAATCGACGCGCGGTCCGCTTCAGTGCCCAAGATATTATGCACCAGCTTTGCATCCGATAAAGGTGTAAGTAAAAACAAGCTGTAATTATGACAACTCCATTGATAATCTCGTCAGATAGCTTACGCAGGAAGTGTGAACAATCAGATGATAACAAGAAAAATGTCGTTGGCTGATTATGTAACTGTCAACATATTCTCACCATTAAATAACAATCCAATGACTGCGTAAAATTGTGTCACAGTACTTATTTGTTAGTAAAGTAACCCTAAGGTTGCTGGCATTTTTCTTGCTTTTACCAAAGTAGTAAGCAATATTATTAATTTTGAGGAAAACAAATAGTTTTTGTGTGACATAAATTGCCTGATTTGCAACATTTACTTTTAAGTTTATTTAACATCTTGCCTATGGGTAATGATTTTTCCTTGTAACGACGCAATCTGAATCTAAATTTTAGCTCTCCCGATTTTGCATCCCTATGATTTTCCCAAAAACTACCACGAGTGCCACTCAGAAGTGAAGCAAAATCCGCTTGCAACGCAAACTTGCCCGAACAACTTTTAATTTTCTGAGTGCTGCACGACTTTTGCACGCGTTTTTCCCGGCGTTTGAAGTTCGCATGCTGCAACTGTTGTTACCTGGCTTTTACGAGCCTGCTGGAAAACTGGCTGCGAGGTCAACTGCCTCTCTTTTCGATTTTCCACGCTCGCGTGAGTTGCGTATGTTCTCCGACTTTGTTGTGACTAGTTTTCATTTGTTGTTTCGTTGCTTTGCCCTAGCTCCGATTCACTTTCGAGGCATCCTTCAACTTTAAAAGCGAAAGACACCGAAATGCAATTGAAATGAATGAAAAATCGTGTTCCAAATGTCAGATGCGAGCCCCGTTGTGGCACCCGAACCCAAAAACAGACGAACTGTAGCAATTGCATGATCTTCTCGATCTCCGCTTAGGTGATTCTCTTGTTTCACTCTCGGTTTACGCTTCGACTTCGGTTTCTGTTTCTGTTTCAATTACCTTTTTGCTTTGTTTTTCGGCTTTCTGTTTTTGGATGGATACAAATTGCAATTTGATTGCTTCAAGCTGTTCGAGTTAATTGAGGTCAAAAGCGTTGTCAGCATCTTCCAAAAATGCACTGATTCGGGGATCGGTTTGGTTTCGGCTTGGGTTTTATTTTGGGCGCTAATTAACCGCCCAAAAAGGAGTGTGAAGAGCAATGTTAGAGGCAAACAATTAACATTTCTCAGCCGCCTAAAAGGAGCCTAGAACGGACCCCGCTTTGCCGAGCTCCCAGCTGCTCTAGAGTCAATCTGTTCAACCCCGGCGGTCATTAATCGACCACCGACGAGACGGACAAATGACATAATTATATTGCACATTACTCAACCGTCGTTGGCTACCGTAATCCCATCCAGCCTCATTGCTTCTGTTTTAGGCACAGACCAAGCGGCAATTTCGAAATTTCAAATAGGAAAGAAAAGATTGCCAACCAGACATTTTTGGCCGCTTGGGGCTAAGGTCATGTGAAACTATGCAGCAGAAGCAGCCTCTGAATGAACAAAAGCCGCGCTCGGATGATGAGCTATGACTTCTGTCTGTCCGCCTGGCTGTTTGGCCTTTCGGTAATTGCCAATGCTGGCGGCAGTTGCTGTTTGTTTGCCAAATGGCCAAGAAATAAAAAGTATCTCTTGATTTCAATTTCATTTGGGCTTGCTTTTTCGAGACGCTTTTCGGTGTGCATTGAGACGGACGACGCCGCCCATTGTCTCGGTGGGTACTCTTATTAATTACAGTGCCGTGGCTGGAGCATTACTTTGATAATTTTCAGTCTTTGTCTCAATGGGCAAGGTTAAACAGGAGTTCATGTTGTGGTTTTTAAAAATTTTATGACTTTGCCCTTTGGCTTTGCGTTTAATCAACTGGAAATTAAAAAATTAAATGAGCAAATAGATAATTAAAGCCATTTTTTATATATTGGAAAATTATTTTCTGATTTAGTTGCTAATTGCATTACGACTCCTCTGACGCGTACATTATAGTCTGATTCATTTTCGAGAATCGAAAGACTAAGAACACGAGCTTGTTAGATTTGGGATCGAGGTTTTTACTCTTTCGATTCCAACATTGTAATTTAGAAAGTTCGTTTTCGTTTTTTAACCTACATATGTCGCAATCCTAATTTATAATTTATAAAATTAGTGGGTATCTTTATCAATAAATACCTAAAGTATTCTGCGCCTATGTTCATTTAACTTGGTTATCACCACAAACTTATAATCTTATAATTAGTAGTACATAATAAACTTTTCTCGGGTTCTGACGGTTACATTTTTAACATTTTTAGTCCATCAAGATGTCCGCCAGCCCCTCAGCCTGCGATTGTTTGGTGGGCGTGCCCACTGGACCCACCCTCGCCTCCACTTGTGGCGGAAGTGCCTTCATGCTGTTCATGGGCCTGCTGGAGGTCTTCATCCGCTCCCAGTGTGATCTGGAGGATCCCTGCGGCCGGGCAAGCTCTAGGGTAAGTGATAAATATCCATGGCCACAAAAATGGCCACCCTTATAACACACCATTTCCATTACTTTTGCAGTTTCGATCGGAGCCGGACTACGAGTACGATTTCATTGTCATTGGCGGCGGCTCGGCGGGCTCTGTGGTTGCCTCCCGACTCTCCGAGGTGCCCCAGTGGAAGGTGCTGCTGATCGAAGCCGGTAAGGGATGTTGCCCCAGCAACTCATATACACAAAGCTATTTCCAGCAACATAAACTCACGCTGCTCACGGGCAATTAGAGGCGCGTTATGTGGCATTTGTTTAGAAGTAATTGAAGCTCAACAGCGGCAACAACTGCAACAATGGCAGCAACACTAATGCCACTTGGGCAAGACTCGGCGGCAAAGAAGCAACCGCAACTGCCACGAGCATTATGTAAACTAAGCAAGCTGCCACCTCGGCTCGAAGGCAATCTTGGCCCATGCAAATATCTTTCCTCTTTATAGGACTTGGCTCCGCTTCGAGCTGTTAGCCCGCTTACAAAGCCTGAAAGGTTTTTCCTTTTCGTTTCGCTTGACTTGGTTTTTTGCGTTCAATAATTGTTGTTGCTCACCGCTTTTTTATGAATGAATAACGAATCAGGCAACACACGTGAATCTCTTTCACGAATGTAGGTGTCTTGCAAATGTATTCAATTCTAATTATCCGTGTCGGCGTTCAATGCAGTGCATTCACTTTGCCTTAATTAGGCGCAAAAATGCGGCAATCTCGGCTAAGAGGTTTTTTAGCACTGCATAATTTTAAATTTTATCGAATTGTGCTTTCTGAAGCACGAGTTTGTTAATAGCCCAGTAACCAGATATTATAATGCGAAATATCAATTAGACCAACTGAGTTCACCCATTAATTTTATTTCAAATTTATTACTTTAATATTTAGCTGTTTGAGCTGCATAAATTATAATTCTAAATATTAGAGACTTTAAGAAACTAATAAAATTCTTTACCTTGCAACGAAATAAATATTTTATCGACAAGTAAGACGTTAAGGTATATCTTATCTGTCCCAAAGCTAGGAAAAAAAGTCATTGATCATAGCTTTTTCGTGTCTTCCACTAACGTCTTAATAAGAAAACGAAGTGCTTGGAAAATCACTTTAAAAGTCCCTGGGCCTGGGAAAGCATTCTAATGGCTCCATTAAAACTGCCCTATCAGCATTCTCGGCTCTGCTTGGCTTACATTGTGTGTCTCCCTTAGTTTTCCAATTTTTGCGCAAAGTAATTGTTATTATAGCGACACTTTTTACGCCTTGTCACTAATTACACTAATTACGAGCCGAAAAACGCAGAAGAGAAACACATTCGAAGTTGTCAATGCGTTGGCGTTAATTATAAGACAATGCCTGGGGCCGGAGTGCAATTAGTCGTGGCCATTACCAGGCTTATTATACGGCCGGCCATATCACTGTGAGCAGATAAGTCCCGGCTAAAGTGGCCTTTGTTTCGACTAAGCCGCAGAAGCTTAATTCTTGCTTGACATTAGACATGCAACTCGTCAAATTTAGTCAATGCCAGAAGCATGCCGAAAAAAAGACTAAAGGTTGCTTTGATTGAAGAAGTCAACCCGGTGCCTGGCACACTGACC
Source organism: Drosophila biarmipes (assembly GCF_025231255.1). NCBI lineage: Eukaryota > Metazoa > Arthropoda > Insecta > Diptera > Drosophilidae > Drosophila > Drosophila biarmipes. The sequence goes on along the minus strand of NC_066616.1, from coordinate 6,363,508 downwards.
CCTGGAATGACCTCGCGGGTTAATGGATATTCTTTTCGCCCAGCACGTGTTTTAAATTCGAGCTAGAACCGGGTTGCTAAAACTATATTCTGAATGTGTACTTATTGTCACCGCAAACCATCGCCACACTTGGATAAACCGTGCACTCATAACAAACTCGAATATTTTTGGCAGAGTTATGTGGTTAATATTTATGAAAAGTTGTTCAACTCGGTCCAGACTGCAACTTGTTTATTTGCCAAGCTTTTATTCTAAGCTAATTAGAATGCGTATTCCCGGTGTTAATTGTTCTCTCTTATCCCGTCGCGTAAACACCAAGGAACGCATTTGTTTTTGTTTGCGCGACACAGACGTATGTTAAGACCGGCCGCAGAACAAGTTATTAACAATTTGGGGAACATATATAACGCCCGTACTCAATGAATCAGAGTATCACCGGTATTTGCTTTTCTTTCTTAATTTTGGCTATTTTGTTTAATTTTCTTTTGTTGAAACTCCAAGTTAAATTATTACTTCGGAGCTGTGCGGTCACATTTTTTCGGCTCCCACGCTATGGTTAGCAATCAAAGATTCCACTTGAATCGATTTAATTAACTAGAGTCGTGGGCTCAGCGCAACGGAAATTCTAGAACGCTGATTGGGCCAATATACTAATTATAATGGATTGCCTGGGTTAAGCGAAAGCGTGCCTCGAGTGTCCCGAACCCAAATGGGGCTGCCCCCCAAGAGCTGAAGGTTGAATCGGAGTTTGTTTGAACTGCTTCTTAATGGGCAGTTAGGGTCTATTAATCAAGACTCACGACCAGTTATTCGAAGTATCTCGGTGCTGGTGGATAGGTGAATATCTATTACCTTATTCGGTAGGAATTTAGCATTTAAACCGAACAAATTTCGCGACTTCCTACTAATGGGAATTAATTATTAAATATTATAAAACAATTTCGAAAGGTTCAAGTAGTTCTTGAAGTTAAATAAACAATATTCTTAACGCAATATGTGCAGAAAGCATTTTATGTTCTGAAAATCGAATCTTAGTTATCGCCATAAATACAAACTTTAATGATGGCCATAAAATGTTTATTACTTGCTTAAGAAATATGAACATAAAGAAGTTCATCGAGTATAACTTTTATGCAATAAATATTTCTTAAACAGAGGGACACATTCTATACTCATGCTATACAAATATATAGGTAGTTAGCACGGCACAGCAATATTCATTATTTCATTCTACTGATCACTTGAAGCTCGTTAATAGTCAAATTATGCATTAACTCGTGGTCTAATTATTCAAACGTTGATTAAATAATTTGTTATCAAGTTGTGTTCAAAAGGAGTCAAATCAACAACCAATTCTCGGATCAAAATCTAACACATATTGGCAATCGCGTAATAAAATCAGCAGGCAACCAAATTATATATCACCAAAAATATAATATTTGAAATACACTTTTTACTTACGATATCTTCACACTTTTCCAGGTGGCGATGAGCCTGTGGGAGCCCAGATTCCCTCGATGTTCCTTAACTTCATTGGCAGTGACATCGACTACCGCTACAACACGGAGCCGGAGCGGATGGCTTGTCTGTCCTCGATGGAGCAGCGCTGCTACTGGCCGCGCGGCAAAGTCCTTGGAGGAACATCAGTGATGAACGGCATGATGTACATCCGTGGCAACCGCGAGGACTACGACGACTGGGCAGCCCAAGGAAATCCGGGCTGGGCCTACAACGACGTGCTTCCGTTCTTCAAAAAGTCGGAGGACAACCTGGAACTGGATGACGTGGGCACGGAGTATCACGCCAAGGGCGGTCTGCTGCCCGTGGGCAAGTTCCCCTACAATCCACCTTTGTCCTACGCCATTCTCAAGGCCGGCGAGGAGATGGGCTTCTCTGTGCAGGATCTCAATGGTCAGAACTCCACCGGATTCATGATTGCCCAGATGACGGCCCGTAATGGCATCAGATACAGCTCGGCTAGGGCCTTCCTGCGACCAGCACGCATGCGCAACAACCTGCACATCCTGCTGAACACCACGGCCACCAAGATCCTCATCCATCCGCACACCAAGAATGTATTGGGAGTGGAAGTTAGCGACCAGTTCGGCAGCATGCGTAAAATCCTGGTAAAGAAAGAGGTGATTCTGAGTGCTGGAGCTGTTAACTCCCCGCAGATCCTGCTTCTGAGTGGTGTGGGTCCCAAGGACGAACTGCAGCAGGTGAACGTGAGAACCGTGCACCATCTTCCAGGTGTGGGCAAGAACCTGCACAACCACGTGGCCTACTTTACGAACTTCTTCATCGACGATGCGGATACGGCTCCACTAAATTGGGCCACGGCCATGGAGTACTTGCTGTTCCGCGATGGTCTTATGTCCGGAACAGGCATTTCGGATGTGACCGGTAAGCTGGCCACTCGCTGGGCCGATAGGCCGGATCTACCCGATCTCCAGCTGTACTTCGGCGGCTACCTCGCCAGTTGTGCTCGCACAGGACAGGTGGGCGAGTTACTTTCGAACAACTCCCGCTCCATACAGATCTTCCCAGCTGTTCTGAATCCCCGCTCGCGCGGGTACATTGGCCTAAAGTCCGCCGACCCTTTGGATCCGCCGCGTATTGTGGCCAATTACCTGACCGACGAGCGCGATGTGAAGACCCTGGTGGAGGGCATCAAGTTCGCCATCCGTCTGTCGAAAACTACGCCGCTGAAGCAGTACGGCATGCGACTGGACACGACGGTGGTCAAGGGATGCGAGGCGCCCACCTTCGGAAGCGATGCCTACTGGGAGTGCGCAGTGAGGCAGAACACGGGTCCGGAGAATCACCAGGCGGGCTCCTGCAAAATGGGTCCCAGCCACGATCCCATGGCAGTGGTCAACCACGAGTTGCGGGTCCATGGCATCCGAGGACTCCGCGTGATGGACACCAGCATAATGCCCAAGGTCACCGCAGGGAACACACATGCACCCGCCGTGATGATCGCCGAGAAGGGCGCCTACCTCCTGAAGAGGGCCTGGGGCGCCAAGGTCTGACGCGTGGATGCGACGTGGACGTTGCATAGAGTAATTTAATCAGAATCAGAGCGAAAATTACTGCAAGTAAAAATTAAGCGAAATTATTATTAAGGCCCCAGATTCAAAACTAAACCTTTCCATGTACCACCTTGGTCTAATCTAATTTAATCCGATCCAATCCCAACCGAAGGCTTCTCACTCTAGGCACACCCCGTTGCGCAATCTCCAATATGTTCCCTATAAGATAACAGGCTACTCTTAAACTAACTACTGTGACCCACTGAATACGCAGTCGAACTTCTTTGGCTGCACATTTTACTACAATTACAACTCAATAATTCTTGAAAGTTTATGATTTTGGCTTGGTATTTTTTTATTTTTTTATTAAACCCAAATTTAGATTTAATAAATACATTATTTTTCAATTTACTTTAAATAGGCACAGTTTAAGTTAGAGAAGTTCGACCATATAGATTTCGTTTAATGTTCGCTTTATATTGAACGTTTAGTTGACCAATTAAAACTACACTTAAACTACGTACGTAATTGATGTGGACCCATTGAGCATGCAAATTTTGCGTGTCGCTCGTCGGTATCTTTATCAACTACATTTAATCTATATAATTCTTGTGACCCATTGACAATGTAAATTTCGTTTATCGTTCATTTTGCAATTGCATGGATGAATGATGTCCTATATTTCTGTATACGCGTTTATTGCATGTATTTATTGTTCGATTAAAGTGCAACAATTTAGTTTAACTACCAAACAATCTCGCGAATCTGTCAACACTTAGCGCACGATCAGCGATAATCACTATATATAGAACGCTAAAGTCCTCCTACCAATCAGTCTTGCAAAATGTTTCGATCATTTTATTTGGTAGGAGTGCTGTATCTGGTTTGGGTGGCTGCCCAGGACATCGTGCCCGATGATCCGGAAGTGCAGATGCAAATGCACTCCATGTTCTACACAGCACGAGTTGCCTGTGCGGACGAGAACATGATTCCATACGGTAGATACTTTGTCATAAAAACTCTCTATAGTTATTCAGTTTAGTCTACTACAAAATTATCGGTAATTGATCAATCACTGAAAATGTTAGTTTCTTTTGTGCGAAATTTATTCAAAGCCCAATTTATTGGTACTCAATTTCCGGAAGTAAAGCATCAAATTGTTCTAACTGTGCATGGCACGATCAAGCTTATTGTACACGAGAGTATCAGAACTATAAAAGGGAAGACAGTAAAGGCCTTTAGGCATTCCGCTCTCAAAATGTATTCCGGGTTAGTTCAAACTTGTGTTGTCTTCGCTTTCCTGAGCCTCAGTCAGAGTTGCGTGAGGGCCCTTCAGGATCACGCCAAGGATAACGGCGATATTTTCATAATAAACTATGATAGCTTTGATGGCGATGTGGATGACATAACCACGACTACTCCAGCTCCAAAAGAAGCTGACTTTGTAGATTTCGAAGAGGTGAATCGGAACTGCAATGCTAGTTTTATAACGTCATCGAGTGAGTGCGGGATATGCTGTCAAGGATAACTAAGGCAATGTGTGACTTCTTTGGTTTCTTTCAGCCAATGTGTTACAATTTAATAGCACGGGTGAATTGCCGGAAGACAAGGACAAAGCAACCAGCATGGTAGGTGGCTATTGAAGATCCTCTGCCTCGCTCTTCTCACAGGTTTCTTGCAGTGCTATTTCAACTGTTTTTTCGAAAAGTCCGGCTTAATGACGGACTATAAGTTAAATACGGATCTGGTGCGCAAATATGTTTGGCCAGCTACCGGTGATTCCATTGAGGCTTGTGAAGCCGAAGGCAGTAAGTGTTATAAGCCGGACGTGTTGAAAAATTTCCTTAAATCCTTAATCTGAATTTCCCAGAGGATGAGACAAATGCTTGCGTGCGGGGCTATGCCATCGTCAAGTGTGTCGTCATCAGAGCCCTTACGGATGCCAGGAACAAGCCCACCGTTTGAGTATCAGCAAAGTCACCCTCTTGGACTATTCAGTAAAATGTATAATATTAACGTTACAAAACCAAAAATGCTACGACCAATGCACCTAGTTGGCTATAAACCGCAGGCACACGCAACTCCTCCGCTGTTTTTCTACTCCTAATATCACGTATCCTCGTTGCCATCGCACGTGGTGTTTCTGAGCAGGCGGCTCAGCCGCTTGCCGATAGGCTTGGGGTACTGGTTATTTTTCAGCAGGAACTCCTTGGACTGGTGCTCCACGGCTCCGTTGTCCAGTTGGAACTTGCAAAGTGTGTGCAACGGGCGCACGAGCGTTTGCCGCAGCTCTGGCCGAGATTCGAGCACGGCCAGGCACTGGGCCGCGGTCTCCAGGGTACTGAGGCATCCCTCGGTGGGTTGGGTGCGGATGATGTAGTCACTAATGCCCACAGCGATGAGCTTCACCTGCCGTAGGCGGTGCAGAGCTGGACTGCTGGCATAGATTGCCTTGGCCTGTGGCCAGGTGCCATCGATGAGCACCAGGGTATAGGGGCCGGCGCTGCGGTCCACCTCCTCCAGCGGTACCGAATCCCTGCTGGGATACAGGAGTAACGTTTGGGGAGAGTCAAGGATCCCCTGCAGGTCGGCGTGGTTTTTGTTGGGAAAACGCTTGCCCTTGTAGACCACACATTTCCCCGGCTCCAGTCCCAACTGGAGCATCAGAGCTGTGCGCAGCGATCTCTTCTCCTCGGCGGGGTGTTGCAGGATCACAATCTGCGAAGCCACCACTTCCGGCGGGCGCGGTAGAGCCGGACACCAGCAAACAACCACCGGTCGTCTGTAAAAGATATCACCATACATATAACATGAGATTTCAGTGGAGGATTCCCCATTTTACCACTCACTTGCACTTCTCGCACTTGTCGCGTCTGTTGGGCGGGTCGGCGCTGATGCCCACGAGATCCTGCCAGGCTTCATCCTCCATCCTTGTAATTGATTAAATTAATTAAATTCAAAGTGATGTTCTGCTCAAGAAAGTCGCAATCGCAGAACCCTTTTGCAACCAGGTGGCAACGCCGGGCGCCACATGGCAGACATAACGCGCCTGTCTTTGAATCAGCTGTTTAGCGGGTAGGCAAATCTGTGTTCATGGGGGACCTAATTGAGAACTCTTTAAGTTTTGAACAAATTGTACCATATATATCCTAGATACTAACTAATTAAATTGATAAAAAAAATGTAATATTGTTTGTGTAAACTTAAGTCTACCATATGCAAATGAAAACCACTAACCAATCCACAATAAGCACACATCTCAAACTCTCCCACGCATAAACATTGCAGTTCAGCTTTCTGTTTTCTATTTAGGTTTTGTACATGAATTAAACTAATAGTTAGGCTTAAAGTTTTAAAGACCGTAGCATAATTTAAGCAAAATGCAGAGTATAGGCTGGACGCTGATTATGAAACGAGGCTGCTTCTGCCGCAAGGAGACTCTGAACATCAACGGTTCCCGGTACACAATCCGCGACAGGCTGGCGGCTGGGTTTGTACCACATAAGCTTCACTATCTCCTCGGGAATATCTAATCTCTGGGTGTCTGTGCAGGGGCTTCAGCCTGATCGACCTTGGGGAAAATGCCTCCACGCGACGCAGCTACGCGATAAAGCGCATCACCTGCCACAGCATCGACGACCAGAACATAGCGCTGCGGGAAATCGAAAACTGTCGCAAAATCGACTCGGAAAACGTCATCCGGGTAGTGGACTACGAGCTGAAAGGCCAGGCAGACATCGTCATCAACACAACTAGCACCTTGTACATCGTTCTGCCCTATTACAAGCACGGATCTCTAGCGGACCACCTGCAGCTGCGATCGCGGAAACAGGACCACATGCCCGAGGCCCAGATCCTGCAGATCTTCCTGGGCGTCTGCGAGGGTTTGAAGGCCATTCACGAGGCCAAGCCGGTGCCGCTAGCCCACCGTGATCTAAAAACGGCCAACATATGTCTGTCAGACTCATTTGAGCCCATAATTGTGGATCTCGGCTCCATGACGGAAGCCCGCCTGCAGATTGTAGGCAAGGCGGATGCCCAGTTGTTGCAGGACGAGGCCGAGGAGAGGAGTTCCATCGTCTACCGGGCTCCAGAGCTATTTACCGTGAAAACGTACTGCACCATTGATGAGCGGACGGATATATGGGTACATGAATATACCATGTGTATACAATTTTATGATAAACATGTTTGATCCAATATTTCAGAGCCTTGGTTGTGTACTATTTGCAATGTGCTACTTTAACTCACCCTACGATCCCGTCTACGAGCGAGGTGACAGCGTCGCTTTGGCTGTGCTCAGCGGTCACGTAAACATTCCAGAGGATTCCATCTACACTGAGGTAAGATAATAGATCCCTACCTTAATGGAGTTCAATGTATTTTAAATTTATATCCAGGACATGCACGATTTGATCAACTACATGCTGCGCACCGATCCCATGGAACGACCGTTCATATTTAGCGTCATTGAAAGGACCCACGATCTGATACAGAAACTGGAGGGTCGCTTGTAGCTCCCACTCACCGGATTCCAACGCGTCCATACGCATTTCACCGAACTAGATATACCGCAAACTGTTTTTTGACTACGTATTATTGTAAAATAATTTTAAACCTGCGGAGATTTTGTGAAATTATGTGTAATTAATCTAGTTTTTGTTGTTTTTCTTTTTACTGGAGCTAGTGATCGTCTCGCGTGGGACCTGGACAGTTGCTATCGAGATCTTCGGCGTCCTCGTAGTGCGTTCCACACCAATAGCAGAAGGTATACGCGGTGCGCAGGTAGCCAGTGAGGAGTTCTAGTTGCTCCGATGGAGTGTATGGTTCCTCCTTGGGGGGCTCCTCCTTTTTAGGCTCTTCCTCGCTTTCGGATCCGTCTTCCTCCTTTGGTTTAGGTGGCCAAAAGAAGTCCAGATCTGGTTCTGTAACTCCAGACTTGAGATCCAACGATTCGCAGGTCTGCTGGCACCGCGTTATGTCGTACTGGAGCTTGCGTTCTTCTGCTTTGTGGGTCGCCCGCCTTCTATAAGCCTCGGTGCTGATTTCTTCACGGGATTCGATGCCGGCCTTGCTGAAGAGATGGGACCTCCGCAATTCCTGCCTCTTAAAAGCCAACTCGGCTACTGCTGCCTCGCGTCCTAGGCCTCCACGACCGCTCTTTATGGTAATTCCCACGGGTTCCGTTCGTGCATCCGGTTGTTTGCCCAATCCTGAGCCCGCTTTATAGCCCATTTTGGCCAGCAACTGGAAACCTTTGTTGTCTGCGGAGAGGGGTTTGTTGAGGGACTGCTGAAGCCGATCATTATCCACTTTTCCTGAGGCAGCGGTTGCCTCTCGTTGACGCTTCTTCAGCTCCTCGTTTTTGGTCTCGACTTCAATCTGCCGCTTCTTGCCTCGAATCTGCACCAGGCTGGGCCGCACATCCTGCAGGCTGATTGGGAAACATGGTAACGTTGATTCTTTCTGAAACTTAATTTCATCTCACCCAGCCAGAAACTTATCGGACATATAATCTTCCTCCTCGTCAGACATTTGTTTACAAAAAAATTAAACTTTATTTACGCTGTGATTTTCAGTATGACCGTGGCAGGTGCGGCGAAAAATGCATGTTTAGGCTAGTTCAAAACACTGCAAGCCAAATAGTTTTGTGCATTTGCTAGATGGACATTATTTTACACAAATGGTGTTATGACAAAATAATTGAAAAACTAACTATTAACATTATTGTCATTTCCGTTCCTCTCACAAGAATAAATACTTCACAACGCGGAAATTAAATTCACGCGGCTTATTAACAACACATGCATATCATTCAAAAATTTAGTATTTATCTAAGAACAGAAAGCATAACATACTGAAATTCCAAACATTAAAAAGAGAGTTGCCAGCACTCCACCAGCTGCTGCTCTTCGCTGGCAAGTGGACAGTTCCCTTAGCTCCCATGTGCTCGGCGAGTTCCTAAGACAACATTTTTGAAGTTTAAGTAAAAATCAGTTAAAACCGGAGCAATGGGTGCAGTAAGTAAGTAAAATAATCACCTAAAACAATTAATGACATAATCCTATTTAGAAAAAGGTGAAAATCAGCTCGGTGAAGCGAGCCGCTCACTTGAAATCAAAGAAAACACCATTGTCGAAGCAGCAACAACAAAAGCAGAAGCAGAAACGCGATCAACTGAGTTCCAAACGCGAACAGGGCCAAAATATATTCTCCCAGAAGGCGAGGAAGCGCGACAATTTGGCCCAGCGCAAGAAGTACAATAAACTAGCCTCCTTGGGACTGGACCCTCTAGAGGAAGACAACGAAGATGGCGACGATCAGATGCTCGATAACGTGGCAGACATGCTGGATGGCGATGATCTCGCCCTGCTGCATGCTAACAAACGTAAGCGGAAGGCCAAGCCGACCAGCGAGGCGGACGAGGACCTGGGGCAATCAATAGGCTTGGAAAAGGCCTACGCCTCGGACACCAAAAAAGAGCAAGCGGCGCAGAAAATTAAGCTGGATCTGCTGCCAATCAAGTCAAGGGATGGTCAAATCATCACCCGCACCACAGAGGTGGACTACCTGCCGAAGCCAAAGCAAAAAAAGAAGAACGAAGAGGAGGAGGAAGAAGACTCTGAGGAAGTTGAAGAAGGGGAAACGGAGTACGAGGACAGCGATGACGACGTGGTAAACGACGTCGAAGCGCCCTCCGCAGTTCCCGTCCAAAAACTTATCTCCACCACCGATCTGCTTATTGCCCGCCAGCAAGAGATTGAGCGCCAAAAGTATCGCATTGGAATCATTTGCTCCGGTCTGCTCGAAAAACCAGAGGATAAGATGCGCAACTTCCATGCTTTATACGAACTCATGGACGAAATTAACCCAGCTAGCCGGCAGGCCAACCTCATGGCCGTGAGAAAGCTGGCTATAATTTCTGTCACCGAGATCTTTAAAGACATCTTGCCGGAGTATCGAGTGGGTCAGGTTGACACCAAGATGCAGACGCTGCGAAAGGCCACCCTAGACCGTGTGACCTTTGAAAACGCTCTGCTTCAGCAGTTCAAGAAGTTCCTGCAGAAATTGGAGCAGATCACGGCGCAGGTGAACAGGAGAGGCGGTCTACGGACGCCCCAGACCGTCAAATTGGCCACGGTGGCGGTGCAGTGCATGTGTGATCTGTTGGTGGCCCATCCCTACTTCAACTACGTCCAAAACATTGCCCAGCTGCTGGTCTACATGCTAAACTGCAATTATCTGGAGATGCGAACAGCGGTCAACCAGTGCTTTCGCACAGTTTTTTCCAACGACAAGCGACTGGAGATGACCCTCTTTATAGTGCGACGCATAAACCATCTAATTAAAACCAAGCAGAACAATGTTCATGTAGAGTGTATTACCTGTTTGATGGGTCTGAAGATCAAGAACGTAAACCTCGACGCGGAGAAGGAGAACGAGCTAAAGCAAAAGAAGCTAGAGTCACATCGTCAACGCCTGCTGAGTTTGTCCAAGAAAGAGCGGAAGAGGCGAAAGAAGCTTACCGAGGTTAACAGGGAACTGGAGGAGACCCGTGCCGAGGAGAATAAGCAAGACAAGCACCAGAAGCTCACCGAGATCATCAAAATGGTGTTTACCATCTATTTCCGCGTGCTAAAGAACGATCCCACATCGCGAGTACTGAGCGCCATTTTAGAGGGTTTGGCAGAGTAAGTGGTTATGGTTAATCTCATTCCTTGAACCTGCTTTTATTTATTTATTTATTACTTTTTAGATTTGCGCATGTTATTAATTTGGAATTTTTCTCTGATCTAATCGATGTGCTCAACCGCATTTTGGAGGATCAAGAAGAGCTGGGTTATCGGGAGAGATTGCACTGCGTCCAGACCATATTCGTTATCCTTTCTGGTCAGGGTGAAGTCCTTAACATCGACCCAATCAGATTCTACCAGCACTTCTACCGGAATATGCTCGCCGTTCAGGCGGGCAAGAATCACGACGACTTTACTATTATCCTTCGAACTCTTGATGAGGTGCTGGTGAAGCGACGTCGAAATATGAGCCAACAGCGTCTAATGGCCTTCGTGAAGCGGTTGCTCACTGGAAGTCTGCATTTGCTTCATAACGGCACCTTGGCCACACTGGGCACCATTAAACAGACCTTCCAGCTCACTTCCGTGCTGGACAATCTATTGGATACGGATACCAGCATCGGTTCAGGACGGTATGACCCTGAGCTGGACGATCCCGAGTATTGCAATGCGGCCAGCACAGCGCTGTATGAGCTCGCTCTTCTGGCACGTCACTATCATCCTACCGTGCGACGCATGGCAGTCCACATTGCCCACGGAGTTCCTGCGTCTGGCGAGGGAGCCCTGCCCACGGAAATCGGCAAGCTGTAAATAATCATGGAATTTTGGGTATATTTGTGATTCTGACCAATTATTTATTGTTTTAGCACCTCTCACGAACTGTTCACGCAATACGACAGCACACAGATGGCTTTTAATCCAACGATACCGCTGCCAAAGGCTGGGCAGGCGAAACTAAAGAAGGGAAAACATTTGTATATCCGGTCGGACTTCAAACAGGAGTACGGAAAACTGTTGCGAGACGCCAAAGTTTCACAAAAGAAGGGGAAGCATAATTTACAAATTGATTTTTTTAGTGCACTACAATAATTGTTAAATTAAATATGAAACCTCAACAAACTAAAATCAATGTTGCTTTTATATATTCCAGCGTCCTACTTTAGTTCGAACGTAATTAAAAGCTACTGATGATAAAAATGATTCAACATTTGCTTTAGTTAAGTACCCACCCTTTACGGTTTTTTTGTTAGAAGTTATTTTTAGTATATTTTAAAGAATGGGTTTAAGAACTAATTACACAGATCTATGTTGGGAGCTCCAAACATACTATACAGAGGCTAAATCTAGGGTCGCTAAGTCTAATGCCATAAAACCGGGTACAGGAGCCAGGGTTCGCCAGGGTCTTGATGTCTATGCAGAGGTGCCTCCACGCTGCCGTTGTCCAACGCTGGCCGGTGGCAAATATTCTCGGTTGCCACCTGTCACCAACGGAGACTGCGACTGTTGGCCGAAGGCAGCCACTGAGTTCTCCTGAAGAGAACCGGCGGCGGTGGCCAGTAGACCGACAGCAGCTCCAGACGGCGGCAATCGACTGCCTCCGGTGGTTGGGACGATGGCGGGTCGAAGGACGGCACCAGCGCCATACGGGCTCTGAGCCGGAGCGACTGGTGTGGGCGAAGCCGAAGGATAGGACCCCCGTCCGGAATTGTAGCCTGCCACCTGGGGCACGCCGGTCGCTCGAAGGGTTCCGGCGGTGGCGACAGGTGTCCCAAAGGCAGTGGTGGAAGCGGCAGCCGGACGATAGGCATTATTAGCGGTTGCGGCTCCCAGGTTGGCGCCACTTCCTCCAGAGTAATCATAAATGTACGCATTATTCGCGTATAAGCTGGGTGCCGAGACACAGTCGTATTGGTTCCACCACACGCAGACCAGCGTCTCCTGGCTGAACACCGTGCCGTTGGGGCAGAGAAAGGAGTACGTGCGGTTAAGGGCGCAGATGTGGAAGACCTGACACTGCGCCTCGATGTCCGCATAGTAACCGGGCAGGGGCTGTTGCGAGCAGTCGAAGTTGGTCCGCGGCACCTGGGCGTAAATGGGATAATCTACTCCAGGTACACCCGGAATAGCCGAGTAGTCGCCTTCGCCATCGTTGTAGTCCCCGCTGTCTCCAGTTCCACTAGTAACTCGAATAGGAGAGCCACCGGGAGTATTACCGTACTGAGAAGTCTGTGGTCCATAGGGTCCACCTCGAGATGACGGAGTAGGTAGTCCTCCAGACGAAGTTCTCCTTTGCTGGCTAACGGTGTTACTGGCTCCCACAACGGCAGGAGCTCCAAAAGCCGTGGTGGCCTGACCGCTGGGTGTAAATCCAACCGCAGGTGAGGGAAACAATCCCGCCCCATATGCCGTGGTTGCCGGTGCGGGGGTCAGTGGAATGGCCGAGGCCGTGGGGTACGGTCCAGGAGTCAAGCGACCTCCAGCGGTGGCCCCTCCCACATTGGCCACCTCGGGACGCCCATAGTTGTAGCCACTTTGAGCCTGCCAAAAAAAAAAATTTCAACTTAGGAGTGGAGACTTTCAGGAGCGTCCTCAAAGCTCACCTGCACCTGCAACTGGGCCAAGCCGCCGCTCCAGAGCAGCACCAGAACTGGAATTATTAAACGGGCCAACATTAACGCTTTCTAATAGTTTGGGGAATCTGGCGAAGATCTGCTCCGAGCTGTGGAACCGCCGACGCACCAAATGGAAATGAACGCCCTGCCAGCCATCGATGGCGATGGCAGCAAAGAGTTTCGCAGCCCATATTAAGGCCAAGTACGTCGCGATTCTGGGCGCTGATAGCGCGTCTTAGACGGTTCTGCACCGCGATCTTTATTTATCAGCTTCCTACTCCCAAGTTGCGGGCACCGTGGTTTCAGGTCTAACTTGAGTGTATCTCTTACTGAAGCATTTGGAATATAACAGATTTGAGGAGAAACGGTTCGGAGTTTTGTATACCAAGGTTCAGATAATATTGCCAAGCAAAATTTATAATTTAATAATAATATTAATAAAGGATCCAAAAAAATGTATTAAGTTTTTAAGTATCTGAAAGTTCTTATTACCCCTTAGCAAGTTGTGAAACAGTTACTCAATAACACAATTTGATTAATGTTGTACACCAGAAGTATTAATAGTGGTAATGTCGTTATGTATGGCATTCTCTAGAAAACCGCCAGTAAGGGTAATTAAACTTTTAAAACGTTTTCTTTTTTGCAATTGCATTGCTTACTACATTTTTCTTCTGAGTAGACTTTTTAGACCCAAAATTCCACGGTGCCAATTGCAGAAATAACGCACCGCAACATCAATTGGCTGCCAAGAATTGCGGCAGCCGGTGGGCCGAAGGCAAGACGCATGCCTCGTAAATATGCAAGGCAGCAAAAAGTTAGACAGACAGACGCCCTCCAAAGGAAGTGCTAATAGTGCTGGGAATGATGGGGCGGACAGCCGATCGCTCGTCACTGTTGAGTTACGCGCCGCAGTGGGTTGGGTCTGGGTCATCTAGTCCGACTTGTTGGCCAACTCACCTGCCGCGACGCACGAGCAGCGTTGCAGGGGCACTTGCATCATGCCGGAGAGGATTCCGTAGCACTGAATTACTATTCTAGTGAGATGTCCTACTAATCCTTTCGCCCGACGACCTGTGAACTGTCCAAAACTTGAGAAGCAACTGCGGGCCAACCTAGAACGCTGTTAGAAATTTATACCAAACTGAAAGCCCGACTTGGATGCGGCATCTTTGCCATATTTATGTGGCAGCTGCCCCAAAGACCGACGACAGTTCGTCAGTTCGTTTGTGCCTGCGCTTTAGCAGATTTACGACGCTGGATTATCCATTGTTCGGGGACGGCGGCCAGTTATCAGAATTCATATATCAGCGCGACCCTACATGACGTATACGTAATATAAGTTACGTATTCATCAATTCAATATTATGGCCTTTTCAAGTGCAATGTAATTTCAATACGACTCTACTTGTCCTTGAGAGCGGCAAATTCGTTTTTCTTATAAATGCACTCAGTAGCAATGACAAAAATATTTAAATTTCGCCTGATTACACGATCGCTCGACCTCCCCATTGATTTATATTAGAGCCGGGAAACGCAAAAGCCAGTCGATTTGTGTCAAGGCGGTCTGTGATGGGCTCTTGGGATTACTTGAAACCCCAGCTAATGTCAGTAGTAATGATTTAATCAGTTAGCTTCAACCCCTTGCATTCATCTCCCATTAGTCTCCCGTCCTATAAGACACGTCGATTGATCTTTTTTATTTATTTTTATATGTACTTTATTAAGTTTAAATAAATATTTACAAACAGACAGCAAGACGTACAGATTGTTCGAACAGATCGCTCCTACTGGATAATGGATACTGGATGCTGGATGCTGGATGGAAAGTGTTCTCGTTCGTTAAGACTAAGCAGTAAGAAACTAATTTAATACAACTCTCGATTAAACTTAAGCGGAAACTGCTTGGCTGGGCATCAGGAACAACCAAGTCTATGCCTGTGTCGGCGCGGGAGTATTTCAGGGCTCTCTTCGTCGAGAATTTCGATTACATATTTACAAACTAATTGCGCATTTGCATTGGCTAAACGAAGTCGATTAACAAGTAAGTGGTTCAGAATCAAAATCATTGAAATAGGGTGTTTATAGCTTTGAGAAAATCAAACTGAACTGAAGAGGGGGAGAGTGGAGTTGACTAAAGTTAGGCATTAACTCGCAAGGTCTAGGAACCGCCACCGCCCTCGCTCTATCGCCTGCTGCTGAACTTCGACGCCAGCGAATATAATGACTTGAGCAGCTCCAGGGCCCTCCGGTCCGAGTTGACCTCCAGCAGCGGGACCGTCGTCGTCGTGGTCTCCTCCAGATCCTCGACGCGTATCTCGAACTTGGTGGTCTCCTCGTAACTGCCCTCCCCCAATCCTGTTGTGGTGGGCAGATCCGTGGTTGTCGTGTAGCCCGGCGTGGTACTAGTGAAGTACTCGCCTGCGGCTGAACCACCTCGTCGGAACGTGGTCACCGGGATGCGGTTGGTGGTGGTGGTTAGTCTCTGCCGGGAGGTCTTTCCCCCGACCGGCGTCTTGCTGTCGATATCGATGAGTGCGTTCAGCAGGTGCTTCCTGCTCCTCTCCAGAGCCTTGCCGTTGTGGTCATCGCAGGTCTGGATGAGCAGCAGCAGCAGGCTCAGCACCTGGCGATCGTGCTCCGCCTTAGCCATCACGTTGCGCAGATGCAGTGCCTCCTGTTCGTTGAGACCGCCGAACAGCTTGTTCGCAATTCTCTGAAGACCACTGCTGGAGGGCAAGGCGTCCCTGGGAATGTCGTAACTCCGGAAGATGTCCTCCCACTCGTATCGCGATGGCGTGGGCGTGGTCACCCTGTAGGCATACGGAGAGGCTGCTGTGGACGTAGATGTCGTGGTACTGGTGGTGGAAGTCCTCTGCTCCTTCATCAGGCCATCGTTGATGGTCAGGGGATCCAGGAAGTCCGTCTGGGATTTCAGCGCCCAGGGGTGCTCAGTGGGCTTGTGGGTGGTTACGAGCTTCTGCGGCCTAGCATCCTTGAGCAGATCGTTGCGGGACTTTACGAATGACTGCGTTTGCTGTTGCTGCAGGAACTCCTCGCCGGAATCCTGACTTGGTGGCGAAAGCTCTCCCGAGAACTCCAGATCCTGGCTGCGACTTGTGCTTCCTTCGTACAGCTCAGTGGTGGTGGAGTAGTCTGGGGTTGGAGTCGAATCGAATTTGTGGTTTATTTCCGCCGCAATGCTGTTCGGTGTGGGCACGGTAGCCTCTGGTACTCCCTTAGTGGGCAGGTAATATTTGGCTGTTCCGTCGCTGAAGAGCGTGGGGTCCGTTGTGGTCACGGGTCTAAAGTTGGGAGTACTTGGTGGCTCCGTGGGACGAGCACGAGCCGCCAGTTCTGCACGGAAAGTAGCTGGGTTATCAAGATAGCTGGACAGAGCATTAGAGAAGATTTGGGCGATCTTGCGAGACTCTGGTTTCTCCGCCAAGGCACCAACAGTAGAATCCGTGCTGCCAATCTGGGGGAACTGCTGATACTTTGAACCGGGTTCGGACTTGGTTCCATTGGGCTGGTTAGAGAGCAATCCCGCGCTAATGTCCCCCTCTCCGGCACCACGACCTTGGGCGGACTTCAGGCCAAACAGATTGCTGTACTTCTTCACGGTGGTATCACTCAGGAGACTCTTCTTGATGTCGTCCGCATTGTCACTAATGGCTGGAGGATTCTCCGAAGTGGTCAGCAGCGCCGTGGTGTCCGATGGCTTGATAGTGGGAAGTGGTGGTGGTTTCACTGGTATCTTAGGCTGTATTCCAGACTTGTCTGGCCTCTCCGCCTTATCCGTCTTGCCCAGAGCATTCGAGGTTTCATTGTGTTCCTGTGCAAAGTACTTGGCAAAGGATACGAGGGCATCTGGTCCTGAGGATGGTGGAATCTCTAGACCAACTCTGGCGGGAGCTGCCGCGGCCGCATTCAGCTCCACGTCTTCAAACTGATCCTTTAAGAGGTTCATTGTTTTTAGCATTTCCTGTACATTCCGGTATACAGACTCTTCCTTTACAGGGTTGGGAGCAAACAGCAGAACATCGTCTCCAGCTGCAGCTGCCGCATTTCCCCGTGGGGATTTGGCACTCTTGGGCAGATAGGTTGGTCCGCTGCTGGTGGCCGATGGCGACGGAGTTGTGGGCAGATAGTCGCGACTCTCGGAGGACTTTGCAGGTGGTCGGAATTCTCCGGAGCTGGCCACATCGTAGTGATGCCTCATGCCAATGATAATCGGCTTGAAGGTGCTGTCCAGTTCAATGCTGGCACTCGCGGTGGGCTTAACTTTAGGTGCCACGGAGGATTCAAGGAAAATTCCCGAGCTGGCGCCTCCGAACCTGTGGGGATTGGGTGTCGTGGCCACATGACCACCCTTGATGTAATTCAGCTTTCCCTCGGTGCTCTTCGACTTTACCAGACTGGGCACAGTGGGTGTGTAGAATGGTGTGGATTTGCTGGGTTCCAGGCGGCGTACGGTAGCATGGCTACCAGTGGAGTAATGGGGAGTGGTCTGTGGCAATGTTTTAGTGGAGTGAGCCTCGAAGAACTCTGGCTTTTCCTTGGACTGGCTGGCAGAAGGCTTCTCCTTTTCCTTGCTGTGCTCCTCGCTTCCACTGTAGCGATGCTGTCCCCTCTGGCCATTACGTGCTCTTTCGGTGGATACACCTCTCTCCTGGGAGGCAACTTGAGCCCTATTGCGCGATGGTTTCAGAACGGTAATGTCATCGTTGCGGTTTGGGTTGCTATCCTTATTGGTTCTTCGCTTCCCGGAACCACTGACGAATGAGGAGCTCTCCGCAGTGATCTGAGTTTCGTGGTCGTTACTGTTGCTATCGATGCTGGGCAAAACCTTTCGCTGCTTTTCGCCGGACACATCATCAAAGTCCACGCTCTCCACCGAGGCAGGAACATCCTCTGTGGAATCAATTCGCCTGTCTGGATTAGCTCGAGGTCCAGACCTTCCCTGACCAGCGACTGGAGTGACTTTTGGCTTGATGTTCAGCCCACCACCCACAATATTGAATCCTTGAACAGGAACTGAAGGACGCACGCGATGCACCCGCTGCTTGTTGAGGATCTCAGCACTCTCTGCGTAATAACCCGAGGATCCCAGGCAGTTGACCTTGAACCACCAGTCGCAGGTGAGCTCGCTCTGCTGGAAGATCGTGCCGTTGGGACAGAGGAAGGAGATCTTACGGCCCTCCTCGCAGATATGAAAGACCTAAAAACGAATGTTATTTGAGTTAGCATTTCTTTTGGCTAGAGATAATAATTTAATTATCATCGTACTTGGCAATCCGTTTCCATGTCGGCGAAATAGCCATTCCCATAGGAACGACAACTGAACGAGGTCTTGGGGATCCGCGGGTAGATAGGAAAGTCAATGCCCGGACGACCAACCACACCCTGGTACACCTCGTAGTCTACATCCTCATCAGAGGCACGCTTCTTCAAGTGGTGCTTGTGCTCGTTGCAGTTTGTATGCGCCTCATAGCGTTCCTCCTCAAACTGAGTAGCACCCGTTTGCTTGGCCAATATGCGGGCAGGAGTGCGGTACTTCAAAAGGAAAAAGGGAAAGTTATCTTTCTCATAAGATATCCAGATAGGATCGATTTCTAACTTACCTTTGATTCCGCACTCGTGTAGCCGAGGAATACCAGTAGAACCAAAGCTGTAATGGCAATTGATTGATTTTACTAAATGTAAAATTAACACTTATTAATACTTATTGATAATAGGTTTTCTTTTTAGCCCTTGACCTATGGATTATATCTAATTACATTATAATCGTTTGGTAACTGATATTAAGCTACTTCTATACAAAAATCCCGAAACTATTTGCTTCTCAAAGCCGCACTTATTCTTAATTATATTGTGCTCAAATTTAAGTTGGATCTTCCAAGCTCTTTTAAAGTTTTAAAAGGAATTTCTTTAATGATTTCTCTCGTGCTACACCGCAATTATGTTTTTTGTGCAAAGATTTGCTTGGCGGTTTTTCGGGGCATTCTTCAGCAATGTCTGGTTCGTCAACTTTTCAGGTTTGAGTACTCCTTCGCCGTTTAGAATGTCTTCTTGTCGCTGAGCCCGCAGACCTTGACTTTTCCATTCGACTTGGATGGCAGACATTGCCAAATTACGCAAGACGCGACTACTGGGACTGGCTGGAAGTGACTGACCCCAGGCCCCCTCGAAGTGCAATAATTAAATTTTAAAGCATAAAAACAACTAAAGAAAGAAACAGAAATAAAAAAGTCATGACGGACTGCGTCTTAAGTGGCGGCCGACAGAGGAAGATGTCAGCAGCAGAGGGTTATTGAATAACCAAAATAGCCACAAGACTCAAGACCCACTTGCTGCATAATCACAGCGATTAAGTGAATCATCGAAGAAGACCCGCTGGTGATTTGGTCGCGGGTGTTGCTGCCTTATTCAAATTAAACAATTGCCCATAATT
Organism: Drosophila biarmipes; assembly: GCF_025231255.1. Lineage (NCBI taxonomy): Eukaryota > Metazoa > Arthropoda > Insecta > Diptera > Drosophilidae > Drosophila > Drosophila biarmipes. Next base: position 6,343,839 of record NC_066616.1, on the reverse strand, counting down.
TGTGCCCGCTGATTGGCAAGCGGGCTCAAATTTGAACGGCCGCCTCATCAAGCATACGCCGCGTTGTCTTCGCATCGCATCGCATCCATTTCGGATCTGTCCGGTCTGTCGTTTCATTAGGTTTGCCTTTTCGATTGGGTTCGTGCCCCTCGCAGCGGGATGGTCTGCCAACTTAATTGAGAGGTGCTGTCGATGGGCGCGTAATTACTCAGAGGGACGCAAAGGCCCGAAGACTGTCGGCCATTGTTGGTTTTATTCGATTCATTCGCTCGCTGGATGAGCTGTCACTTATGGCCGCTCGGCATCTGGGTCTCGGCCAGCCCCATCACGCCCGTCCTAATGAGCCGTTAAAAATTGCACTTCCCAGGCCTCGGCCGGTCCATTAATTCAAATCAAAGTCACATTTAATCTGAATCCGAATCTGAACTGTGTCTCGGAACCCCTTTTTGTCGCACGCCAAGTCGGCCTAATAACAAAAACGAAGACGACTCACGCAACCGGCTAAAAAAGACAAAGGCGCATTAACGCAATCTTGGCCGCTTTGCCGCCCACGCTTTGCGGCACACGCACACCCATCAACCGTTAGCCGGTGATCTACGATGGGAAAATTGTGGGCTGACAAGGTCAAGGATGTTGCCGACCCGAAGAATGCCTTTATTCGCCGAAATATTTATTTGGTCGAATGGAATATACATAATTATGAAAACTAAATTGAACAAACTATGATTACATGCCTTTTACCGTCGGCTGGATATAATTAAATAATTTTACATGCAGTAAAACGTAACAGAAAATAGATATGGTACACAGTTTTTAATTAAATACAAAAAAAAAAATAATAAAATATTTACCAAAATTTTTGTTTGGTTTTTTTTTAGTGACCATAATATTATCAATAAAATGTTGTATACATTATAATTACATGCTTATTAAGATCTAATAGGTAATTTTACGGTGCAGTAACACGTGACGGAGATTGAAGATATATGGGCACTTAACTTTTCTGTTTTCATTTTTAAGTTAAAGGAAAACATAAATTTTAATGATTGTTGTAACATTTTAACAGTTCCAATAAAATAATGTAAAATAAATACCTCATATCTCTTTAGTGTTTTGAATATGGTTAATACATTACGCACTACAAGTTTTCGGTGTTAATATTAAAACTAACTCAAGGAGAAATTCTAAAAGGGTTTAAGCTTCCATAAAGATCTCAATACCTTATCTTTGATTAATATTTCTGTCCAATTTTTTGAACTTATCAACTTACCGCGCAACAAGTTCAGCTGCCCATACCGCATTTTGTATTTGGAATTGCCTGAAAGATAGAGGGAAGCGGAGAGACAAATGTTTAGCTAGTTAACAAAATTATGAATATTTATTGCACAAGATCGTGGGAGATGCCAAAAAATAAGAAAGAAAGAAACGGAAAACTAATTATTGCCGAAAACACGTACACACCACAGGCGCCCTATTGGGTAATAGAAATTATACGAAAACAACGGCAGAAATAATAATAAATGTACTCCGGGCCTTGCACAAATCGGCGGAGAAGAGTTGTCAATGTGCCGAAGAAGACAAACAAAGAGCAGAAGGCTCTCAGCGATTGCATAATCTGTAGACGCCCACAAACGCATGCAGAAATTTACGGCAGATCGTTAGATACATCTGCTAGCCAAATAGAGATTCGGATTCAGATGCGCAGATACTTGGATATGTAGATTCGCCGTTTGCAGCACAGGGTGCATGCGGAATAAGTTATTACATTTTAGGCTGGCCCAGCCAAAAAGCGATTCGGCTGCCCAGGAACAGCTGCCAGGCGCCGGCCAGGAGTCATTCAGCCATTCAGTTAGTCACTCAGTCAGTCAGTAAGGCAGTCAGTCAATCCCCCAAGACATTCACTTCGCAGCGGCTATAGTATCGCTCGCTTCCGTCAGCTCATTTTGCAGCTGTTGTCGCTGCTGTTCCCGTAGTTTGTAGAGTTTCTGTAGTTTCTGCGTACTTTGCATAATTCCAAATAATTGTTTTAGTTTGCACAACAGCAAACAATATCAAAACTGGGGGAGACACCAGCAAAAACCAGGGAGATCAACACCAACCGGCCTGCCGGCGACACTCTTTCAATTAACTCATTCTCAATGGTTTGGGTAATTACCCGAGCCGTCAAGACAAGAGATTCGTTTTCTTTACGTAACGCGGCCATTTTCAATAACAATGCAAATCGAACAGAATCTCGAAATTTCATTCGAAGCGAACATAAATTTAAATTGGAATTAGCTGCAGTTGTTCGAGACGACGAAGATTCTGCTTCTATGCATTGTCTGCTGGATTATTCGGTTGCCGAAATTGCTTTTTGTATTTAAATTAGTGGATGGCCATGGCGGGGTTCTCGTCTTCTGGCGGCTGTTTGCATAAAATATTCTCACACCTAAATTTAATTTCGTCAAAATAGCGAAATGTTGGTACACAAAATTAAATTACTGCCGCAACTTTAGTAATGGTCAAACGTACAAAGCCTGACATTAAAATTTAATAAAAATTGTAAATTAAGTTGATTAGCCGAGCGATCCGTTAAAGTTCAAGAGTTGCACCGCCTGATCTGCGCCGATTTTAATTTTAATTCACGATTCTCGATTTGCAATTACACGAATCAAGAGTTTGTCATTGTCAAGGCTTTGCCACAACGAATTGAATTGGCTTAAATGGCGATTAGTCTGGCGAAGGTCAAATCGGATGGGTTCATTCGAGAATCTATTTAATAGATTGCCATTAATGAATTAGCTTCACCAATAAATTATGTTCCCTGGCTGGGCACTTCCTCTCGCGGAATTCAGTGGATGATATTAATCAACTGCCTGGCACGATAATTCATAAGAAAGCGAGGCAAGAAATTCATCATCTTGGTGGCAAAGTGTGCCTGAAAAGTGTACAGCGACAACAATGACAAATAAGGAAGTTTCGACGCCGAATCATTATCATCGGGGCAACAAAAAATGTCAACGCGATGGCAAGAGCAGGTGTTGTGCCAACACCAACTGAAAAAACTAAAAAATAATAAGCTAGCGCCAGCTAACTGCTAAAGACTGAGGTTGTACTTTCCGCGCCAGGCCGAGGGTCTCTGCGATCAAAATTTGGTTCCGCCTTCAACACATGCGCAGATTAGAGCTCCGGGGGGACTTTGGGAAAGGGGCTTCAACCTCAAGATGGATCTGCCAAGGATCGATGCATCCAGCGATTGCCCGGGTCGCTTTTGCACACCGAAGTGCGAGGAGTTTCGAGGGGCACACTCCTCGCATTGCAACCAAATGTCTGTTAAATCGTTTTAACCTTTTTGTCAAGTTGCCGCTTAACCTTTACGGTTGCTGAGCTGACATGAAGGAAGCATTTGTTTTTTTCCGCAGCTTTTCTTGTTGTTTTTGCGCTTTTCGCCGCATTGTGTTGTGGCAAAGTGTTGAAACACAGAGCATAGAAACTAAGGCAACGCCATGCTACCGCTGCTGCCTCTGCTGCCTTCTTCCCCGTCGACCACATGTCGTATACGTGTTATTTGAAGATTTGATTTATTTGTTTTGGCTGTTCGTGTTTTGCCGGATTGTGGCGGCTTATCTTCCCGAGCTGCCAAGCTGCCTTGCACCGACTCTTGTGTGGCCTTCTCCACCAACGACGCTGGATAAATGCTTTTTATATTACTTTATTTGTAACTCGTGTGCAAGTGAAATGAAGGAAAAATTTCACCTTTGCCAATGCTCATTATAAAACGGCTGACTCGCCTTGCCGGCCATTCCTGTTGCGGGCAAAAATTGCATAAAGCCAGCGCATCTTCAATCGAAGCCCCCACGATTAACGCGGCGGACTAAGGAAAATCTAAAACTTGATTGCGGCTTTTTGTTAGCTCTACGCGATTGGGAGTGCCATGCAGGTGCGGATGGATATGCTGGTCATTTAGCTAATGGTGGGAGAGAAATTGTCTGCCGACGCAAAAGGCCGTTGGCATCCTTGGGAGTAAATGAACGAGTCACGAACACTTGAGGAGGAACTGCAAAGTTCTGGTAAGTCCGCATAACTTCACACAGCTTTATCTAGATAATATCTACTTCAACACCATATTCCCGTTTCCTGCCTGACTCATTTGTTTTTCGGTGTTAATCTCTGACTTGAGCAAATGTTATGCTAATTTTCCATAATTAATCAGCAAAAGGCTAACAACCCCCTGCTATACATCTAAACCGATTCTGTCATACTGAAACACCCAAAAAAAGCAAATTAAAATGTTAAACATTTTAAATGGCAACGCACAGTTGTTTCTGCCTGAGCTTTTGGAAATAAACTGTGTGAAAAATGTCATTAAAAATGCTAAAAGCCTTAGCCGAGCAAATCACTTGGCTCCGTCAGCGATTCCCAGGCAAATGTTTTGAAAGTGCCCATTCCAGCACCATTGTGCATTTTGTTTATTTATTTTACAGCATATTTGGCAAGCATCATTTGCCGCTCTTTGTTGTTCCTAAAAGTCTTGCGAGGCGGGCAATTAAAGCAGTATTTTATATTGGCACATCCGAGCGATAGAGATCACTTTTCGGGACTGCCCAAATAAACCCCATTGTGGTGCGCGATTTGGGATTGATTTCCCCTGTTTTCCGGACCCTTCTGACCCAGAAGTCACTCAAATGATGTGCGTTTCAATATTTGCACGATGTTTGGGGCCAGTGTAAATACTCATAATTGGATTACTGAATAAATATTACCCTGTCTGCTCAGGTACCTCCACCGCCGTTTTGAATGACAGATGAGCGCTGAGAAATGGGTCGGGATCGGAGCCAGCTCAAGTGATAAACATATGGCTTGATTTAAATGAAAGAGGAGTCTGAGACAGTTTTTGGGTAAACAATTCATCAATCACACAGCATGTAGCTTGTGACATTTTGTTTGGCCAGCAATTAATCACCAACTATTTAGGTATCCCAGCATCTCATTCGAGTGCGACGAGCAATCACGGAAAACCCAAGTGTGAATGTGCGTCAGACAAGACATGTAGATTTTGCAATCGCGAGACTTTTTGTTAAACATTTTTTAAAAGTCGCAGCCCCGGCGATCCGAGAGATAGGCAGCCAGACCGCGGCTGCGTCTGATGATGCTCTCTGGACTGATGCTGATGCGTTGACCTACGTGTCGCTGATGCACCCAGACATGAGTGTGGTAGCAATTATTGCCACCGATGTTGTTACTCTTGCGGCAACCTCACAGTTTTTGGGCCCGAGTCGCCCGAAGGGGAGCCGCATCAGATGCATTTCATAGCCGGCAGAGTTCGACGTGCTAATAGATTTTGAGGTCAAATGCAATCGTTTTCGGCTGCTGCCGCTGGCCATTTTTGTCCGCCTTTGATACAATTTTCGGCCGCTTTTTGCCCAAGAATTCTTGTGCATTTCCGTGCAGCGTTTTTGTGTCGGCCACTCATTTGCAATTTGTGTGGCTGTTGGGCGAGAATGGAAAAAGAGCGAAGTGGCCCGGCGGTTGGAGGCATAGCGAAGTCACTTTGACGCTTCGTGGCAGCCGCCTGTCAACTGCTTCACACTTGGCCCACTGGGGGCGAGTCGGAGCTTCGAGCGCATTCATGTGCCTAGGCTTAAGGGGAACTCAATTTGTTGGGGCCAAGCAAATTGCCGGAGATTTGTAAGGCAGCGAAAAACATTTAGCGCCAAATGTGAAGATGATTTCCATTTTTTGTGTGGGCCAAGCTATTTGCGTTGCGCCCCAGCAATTCTTCATGCAAGAGCTGCCGCTGGGCGGGATCTGCCAAAGGCATCCCGCCGCTCTACGATGGAACTGGCCCATTTCCAAGTCCGAAGGTTTGAATGCAGCCCCAGTCTTCCAGTGGGCAGTTTTTGATGCTACTTAATTATCGGTTAACATATTTTGGCTTGTTTGTTCAACAGCTCCCCCAAAAATGGTTCGCCTGCCAGATCATAAAAAGCTGTTGTAATAACGAGAGTACCGCTCACACTATAGTTAACTAACATTATACCATTAAGGCCGCCAAGGTAATTGCAGAGCTTCGGGTTACAATGGCATAACGAGCAGCCGGGGCCCTTAACCGGAAGCTATAGCTACTTAATCCGAATTTGAGTCTCTGAGAACTGGAATCGGAATTTATAATGCGAGTCTTCAATGCATATCAAATATCTTCTAGCCAATTTATTCTAGTTTTAATGGTCAATGCGGCAAAAATGGTCCATTAACAGCTTCAGTATTCCTTAGAATTTATTATATTGCCATAGATTTAATGGCTTTCTGGGTCATTAAAATAATATTGCAAAAATGTCAACCAGATAGTGTACTGATTTAAACAAAAGATTTAAGCAAAAAACTTGATTTTAAGAGGGGTGAACCGGACTGTCTCTCCTGTGCTTACTCATTAAAAACCGTTAAGTAAATGTGGGTAATGGGACAAAATTCAGATGTCGTTACCTAACAAATTTAAAATAATCTGGATTTTAAGATATATTGAGTGTTAGCGATTAAAAGAAAACAGGTTCGATATTAAAAACCTATTCGATTTTGGTTTGTGAAAGTACTACATTGCGTTCGGCTGAAGATGAACTCGGCGCAATCCGGTTCGGCGCATCTATGTTGCCAGTCTCCCAATTCCTGTATTGCCTCCTCCAATCCGCCAATTCGCTGTGTCATCCATCGAAGACACACATGCGGAAATTAATCCCCCGCCACTGCTCACATAACAATTGAGTTGTCACCGAGAAGATATAAAACTTTCTGTAGGATGTGCCAAGTTTTCACTGATAGCCGAAAATCATCAAAAGATGGCAATTGAAAGCGCCGCTCAGCCAGTTTCAATTGATATGAGGCAATCCGCGAGGTTCGAGCTGGCAAGCGCAATTTATGACAGCCCGGGCGGCATCAGACACGCCGGCAACAATTGCAGCAGAAAACCAGTAGCACCAACTGCCAACTACCAACAACCAACAACTAGCAGGCCAAGTCGAGCGGCAATTAATAAGTAATTGCCGTTGACGTCGTCGGTAGTTGCCACAGTTGCCAAAGCAGCAGCAGAGACTGTTGCAGCTCGGATTCGTTCTTTTGTTCGGCCCGATTCCAGATTACGCATATTCGGGTCAGCGTTTGTTATCAAGGCGCCACGTATTTATGTCACCTGGTTAAATAACCAACTCTGTCTTAATTACGGCCAGCAACAATGGCCAACTCCCAGTGAGTCAGTGGGGCTTTGCGGCTTTTCTTTGCCTGGCTTTTCCTCGTGGAGGATTGCTTCAACTTGCACCCACCTTTATGCACTCACATCGTGAATACACACATGTGTAGCCAACCCGTACAGCAGCCGAGATGCGAATTAGTTGCTTATTGTTTGGAGTAATTGTTTCTTGTTTGCCTGTTGCCGCGTAAATGAAAGTCACTTTTGATTTGGATTTGGTTATGATTTCGTTGTTCGTTTAGCGTGTCAGTGGCGGAAAACGAAAAAGTTCAAGCGGAAATCGCCGGGAAAATTACACTTTGTTTGCTCTTCAGTCCGAAAACGTAATCGAGTGGCGTATTAAGATAAGTCCATAACTTAAAACACGATTCTAGAGTCTGCACTGCGAGCAGCAAACAAAAGACTCAGGCAACGAACTTGACTTTGGCACGACCAGAAAAATGTTTTTGTTGGCTTTGCCTTTTTTCCTGCCATTTTTAAGCGCGCGTCTGTAAACGACAGCAAGTTCCCAAAATATCGAAGTGTTTTTTCTCGAGATGTTTTTGTGTAGCAAACATGATTATGACTGCTGAAAGCTCTTGTCATTTGGTTGCCTTCGCGCGCTTGATTGTGCTTGAAAATATCCAACAATACCGAGGAATTAAATGCGGAATTCGTTTCTGAGTTTTTTGATTTATTGAATTGATTTTTAATGGCAAACATGTGAGGTAGGCGTCTCTAATTGGCTGTCAGCTCTTGCAATTGAATCGGTGTCTGATATTGATACCAATTTGTGAGTGTTGCCTACTTAAGTAGTGCCCAATAGACGATTATTGACGCTTTATTCTTGTCTGTTTTTATTCGTAACCATCGCTCAGAAGCCCCACCAAAGTGCCTTTAATGGCAAAATATCAATGGGAACTATTTTCGGTCATAAATTTATTGCTCGACACTTTTAATTACCCGCAGTGAGAACGGAGTTTTGGACTCCAGCCTTGGCCGACACCTCTTGAAAAAACCCATTAGTGTCTTCATATTTGATATGCTATTTTTATGATTCATGAAGCCACCCAAAAATCTGCTTGTTGATCGTCATCGCGATTGATCTAATGCGCATCCTTATCGCGAGCTAAATGATGTCACTCGCCCGAATTAGATCCTGCATAAGATGTAAACAAACACAGAAGTGACTCAAATAATCTGGAATCAGGTTCCCAAGCAACTGTACAAAAACGAATTAATTATCTGGATATCAAAACATAGATAAATACAGTATACGTAGAAAGAAAGCGCTTCGCGAAACTTGTTTTGCGGCTTTTTGACTGACAAATATTTGCTCATTTTTCATTGTTCACTTAGTGAATGGGGGAACATTGATAATTAAGATTATTAGGTATTAAAACCAAATGGTATTTTTGTGGCCAAACAGCTCGTACTAAAACAAACTGCTAATAAAAAGTTGCTCTGCTCCCAAGGAAATACGATCCGATTTGCTAAGCTTCCAAAGATACCCAAAGCTATAAAATGTTTATGTGCAACTAACTGTCCAACTTGGTAACTTCTTCTCCATGAAGTTCACCTTAGACCATGCAGATCAAAATGCCATTCAACTGGCAGCCCTAAAATGGCCTAAACGTAGCATGTCAGGCCATGGAGGTCAGCATCTTGGCCTGACATTTAGCCTGCCGCCTGAATGACCATATACTTTAAGCTAGAAACGGCTATGGCTATATCTGGGTGGATGTGGATGGGTCTATTAACAGACTGGCAGCGCTACGCAATTCGCAACGCACGTGTGTCTTGATGAACGAGCAGAATGCTGGCATTTAGCTGCTGAGGGGATTTAATGATCATATTTAAAATCGTGATGTAATTGAACGGTTTACGCATGCGACTAAATAACTATTATTACGGAAAAGCTTGATGCAGCATGAATTTGATAAATTATAGTTAAACGCCAGTGCTAAAGACATAATTTTATTTCAACACTTTAGCACTCTCAGCAAAGTACCGTTGCGAAATTCACACAATTCCTTTGAAAAGTTCAAGTTCGTTGGTTTTTGTTTTCTATTTGTTCACTAAAAAAATAGACAAATGGGTTATTTATGGCTCAAGTGCACTCTACTGACATTTTGCTAGCTGACAAAAACGACACAAAAAGTGGACTTTTTGGCTCGTTGCAAGTTCGTTGTCAAAGTCTTTCGTTTTCTGTTCATGGCTGCCCAAATAAGCCCTCAGACGGTCACAGCAGAAATCGAAAATAAATGATGAATGTAAAATTAACTTGATGAAAAACCCCACTGAGTCCGCCTAGAATATGTTGAAATCTTCACTTAAAAAAAAAACTCAGAAAAAATACAAAACATGAACATTATTTACACTTCATTAATCACTAAAGACAGCCCGCAAAACAACATCAGCAAAGCAGCTTAGGGCAGCAACAATTGTGAGGTTGTTTGTTTTGTCTACAAGGAATCGTTAGATACTTTTACTCGTATCTCCCAGATGCGGCTCATTGGCTTTTCAGCGATGCGCACGCAGCGCCAGTTAACGCATCAACACTTGAATGGGATACAGATACAGGCTACACGACTGCGGCGATTTGAGGCAACACTGCCTTAGTTGCTGGAGGGGAATCCTCCTTTTGGGTATTGTTGCTTGAATGACTTTTTAATTTATTTGCCATTTCTTTCGCTGGCAACGTTAATGAGCAGACCAGACCAGAGCAGAGCAGCCGGTCCAGACCAGGACAGACAAACTTGGCCAGACTAGAGCCCAGTTAAGACTCTGGCAACAACCACTCGCATTTTGAACTTTTATCTGGCCATCTGCAGACTACAACGGGCAAAATTATATTGTAGCATTTTGTTACATTTGAGGCAGCCCGGCTGGGTTTCGCCTGCCTTCGGCTCGTCTCCCCAGTCAACTTTAACCTCCTGCCACATAAAACAAAAGCAGGCCCCCTTTCTCCTCCCACCAGCCGCCGCCGCCTCTGTGTGTGGGTGTGTGTGCGATGTGAAAGACGTTAAGTCACACATTTGGCCTAAATTTGTATTTTCTCTTAGCCAGCCTTTCCTTTGTTCATTTGCGCCACGAGGCTGTACTGTAGAAGAAAACAAAACTGTGGCACCTCTTGACATTTAAGGCGCATTTCCCAATTCCTGCACTACTTTCTGCGGCCCTCTGGCCGAGTTGCTCACCCAGTAATCACGGGCTGAGCAGCAATTGAAATTATCTAACACAGAAATGCTGCAGCTGCAAATGGCTGGTTTTTCTTTTTTTCTCTTCTGGCTCAGCCCCCTCCCAAGGGTTTGTTCTGACTTGAACAGCTACCGCTGCCGTTCATCCTTGAACTGTGTGCTCAGACCCGCCAGCATTATCTTAGATTCGTTAATAACAATGCCAAGCGAAACAACAATTGCGGTTGCAAATTTTGCAACACTAAATTTATGCAGTAAAAATTAGAAAACCTACAAAAAATTTGAAATGCATGCCGGCAATTTTGAGGCTTTTAATTGCTGTATCTATTCATCTAAGCAAGCCAACAATTTGCAAATTAATCATCAGCCAAGAGTCACCCCGGGCACATTGAAGATTTATGGAAATTGTTCATCGTTTAGTTTGGCTAGAACCAATTAATTTTTACATTGATCACTAAAATACAAGAAGTCAGGCTACCACAGATACTTTAACGGTAATGACTTTGAATATACCAGAAAGCCAACTTGATTAAGTTATTAATTTTAATGGTTTAATAATCGGATGCACATGGACCCTGATCGTTACCTAAAAAAGAGGAAATCCAATATTGAATGATGAAGAACTTATTTTCAGGGTTACACAAGCTATTAACTTATGGCTCCTAAGTAGACTCAAAGAAAAACTCTGTTACCAAATATTATTCCAATAGGGATATCTAAAAATATAGATTCAATTTTCAATAATATTTGACAATATGCTGTTGTCTACTAGCACTTTAAAAAAAATTAATTTTCCTTCATTTGTTGCTTTTTACTTGCGCATAAAAAATATATTTCACTTTATGTTATTGGATATTTTTTGAGTCCTTGTCAAGTATTATAATTTTGTACTCATTTATTATTTGAGCTGACTCTGTGAAGATGCAAGTTTGCTTGCATAACTTACAAGAGCCACCATAAAATAGCCTCTCCATTATGCAGCCAACGCATTGACATTTTACCAGCATCTTTGGCCCGCTGACTGGCCAAAAGAAGGAGTAATAAAATTACGCTGGAAATGCAAGCAATAAATCTAAGAAAGATGATGCTTTGTGAAAGGCAGCGACTTGAACACTCTCGACCATTTTATATCCACTCATGCGTGCGGAATGCGTTTGGCATTTTATTAGAGGCCTCGAAGCTGTTCAGCTGTCGATCTGCCAAACTGTCGAAATTCTCGGCTCGATATTCTCGGATCTTCTCGGCTCACTCACCTTTAAGCGGCATCAGCATCATTGGCAGTGCTCTGAATGTCAGTTTGTGGAGCAGTAACACGCAGGTATCTCAGGTAAGTAACTGTGGCAGCAGCTCAATCTTCCACAGCTTCCTTTTTTGCTTTCAGTTTCGTGATTGAAGTAGTATGGAGGTTTCGCCGTAAACTTATTTATGACAAAGTTTTCCGCTCTCCGACTGGGTTACTCGTAGCGTTTTGTTGTTTTCGTTTTTCTTGTGAATATTACTTAGATTGTTGCATATTATTCGTTATTGTTGTTTATGTTGTCTCACTATGCTCGATTATTTGGTTTATTATTTGTTATGGGCTAGAGAGGGATCCGGTTGTAATGCACAGATATCACGATTTAGTTGATGTTTTCGGTAGTGGCAAAAAATCACTTCAAGCTGTTCATGTCTGCATTATGAAGACGTCATTAAGACGAAACGCAAGTTTGGTAATCCCAAAGAAAATAAGTTAATTAGTAACAGTTTTGATGCAACATTTGGGGCAAGTTCATATGAATGATAGAAAAGAAAAAAGGTTTTACATTATATAAATTAAAAAAATATGCAGCCTTTAGCTTGAAGTGATATGGCTCGCCTTCTTTTAATTTAAATCCTTAATGAATCCAACATAATTCACAATTGTTCCTATAAAATATTGATACTTTAGTATTTTTTGAAGTTCAGCAGTTACTCCTTTGAAAGTAAAAAAAATATATTTTGTGATCACAAGAGTTTAAAGTATTGAGCACTACGAGCACTTTATTTTTCTTAAAGGTATCACTTCAGATTGGGATGAAAATACAGTAAGAGCCAGAGCCAGACGAACAGAAGACGTCTTCACCCGAACGATATTCACATTTGAATGTTTCAATTGGCAAATGCGGCGTCCAACTTTAGTAGTTGAGCGGGCCGCAGACTCGAAACTCTGTTTAGCGAAAACGCTCGCAAAGCCACCGCAAACACAGCAAAGGCAAAGCCAGTCGTCGTCGCCGATCCGGACGAACTTACCGCCAAACGAAGATCGCTGCCACATCTTCCTCAATTCCCAAAGAAGCCCGAAGACTCGCCAATATCCAAAAGCAGCAGCAAAGCCAAGCAAAGGCAGACTGTCTTTGCAACCGGTCCAGCGATCAGCTGTTCGCTGCGATCCAGAGAGGGGCGTAGAAGACCGAAGACAAGAGCACAAATCTTCGGGCTCCGAAGAATTTAACAGAGCCCCATCGGCGTGGAAAGCTTAACATTGCTGTTAAGAAAATGTATCTCCTACGCTTGTAAAAGCTATCTTAGATATTTAATCAGTGTATAAGAAGTGAAAATACGAAAAAAGTATTCAGAAAACGTATCTGTAACATTATCGTAGCTTATCACAGTAAATGAGTGCGAGATTTTAGTTATAGTTGTATTTTTACATATAATATTTAATTTGAATTTTATTATTTTATTGTAAGTAATTCAATATCATTAATAATTATGATATATAATGAAACAGGAAACCTTGTATTAAATTAAAGTGCTTATAATAAATGTATACATTGGTATACCAATGTTTGCTATCATTTTTTAGGTGGTTAGCAGATCAAAGCGTTAAAGTTTAATTATAAATCAACCCAATTTGGATCACTAAAATAATGGCCACAAAAATGTTCTGAAAATAAGAATCTTTTACGAAAATACACTCATCTTAAGAAGAAAATAATATGTAGTTTTGTCAATCATTACTATACCTATTACGTATACGTAATATTCGCACGCCTTCCAAACGGAAGACAGCTAAAGGATTAACCTCCTTTGCATCGTTGGCCATAAATCGCATTAAATGCTGGGCACATTCAGTCGAAATCGATTTCATTCAATCAGCAAGATGACAGTTTGGAAATCCATCAGCCTTTAATGAGGAAGGGGAAGCACTTGTAGGGTTCGGCGATGAGCTGGTCGTTGGCTCGATCGCTCGTGGAAGGCATAACAAACAAAATCGGAAATTAAAGATTTGAAATGCTCGCAGTGACGACTTTTTGACTCGAGGCGTTTCTTGTTTCTGCCTTGTTTCTCGACTTCTATTTTCTGGCGAGCCAATCTTGCCAGACAATGGAGCAAAAGGGAAGACAGCTGAAGAGTTGACAGTGGACAGTTTTTATTATGATTTTGGGGCAGCCTCTTTGGGGCCCAGCGACTCCTGGTTGCATAATATCGCTATTTGATTTTCGCTGGCTTTATCTGCGTCTCTGTGGCTCGGCAGCGCCGGCTTCTTCCTTCTGCACACGAAGGCAGGGGCAGATGCAGATGCCGATTCATTGCGCCTGCGATTATGGATTCGGTGTAGCAAAAATGCTCAAATAATGGCAGCCGCAAATATTCCCACGAATCTCCAGCCGTGGGGCATCGCGCAGCCGGCAGTAGCAATCCAGCATTGGATCATCGCCAATTGCCGGCGGTTCATGTAAAATTAACATTGGATTCTATTCAAAATCAGAAGTGACGGTCGTAATCACCCGCCAGTTGCCGCTTCTGCCTTTTGCCTGCTTAACGTGACTTTAATGGCGACTTCGTTCTAGCTCCTAACTGGTTGGCGTAGTTCCTTTCATTAAAAGATATTGACAATGTTTTGTTGTTTGCCCCGTGCAAATGACATTGAGTTTGCGGCTATCCTCATTAAAAGTGGCGAAGCGGGCTGCATGCAATCATAATGAATTGCTCAATTGATAACTTGAAAACGATTTGGGAGCACTAAAAAGTTTAGATTTTCAAAATTAGGCTTATTTGTAAAAATATTTAAAAATCATAAAATAGGATAGTTATTTTAAAAGGTCTTTCACAGGCAGACGCCAAAAATAATCTGCAACCCAATAATAATAAAGCATCACAGCATTTAATTGCTAGTATATGTATGTATAGTGAGACTCTCTTGGATTCAAGGGCTCAACCCCTGACCGAGGAGAACTAGACAAATTGGTAAAACAAACTCATTGACAAACCGAATAAATTGCCAAACAAACAGGGAGCAAAATGAAATACACACAAATTTAAGCACTCCCTTAGTGCAACCGTGAGCATTGGGCAATAACCTTAAAAGGTCGTTTTCCCGCTTGCTGAAAAGTAATTCAGCAAATTCGGTGGGTAAAGCCGCGAGATCGGGCAAAGTGTCAAATCATTGTAGAAGCATCTAAGAAGGCATCTAGCCTATATTTAACCCCAAACTATCCATCACAGAGGCATGGATGGTGGGCCTCGTGCAATCGCGGCGTTGCCTTTGCCTTTTGTGAATTGAAAAACCATTTAACTCCCGTTAATTTTAACGCCCGTTTTCTATGCCAACCCAGTTAGATTGCCACACAACGCCGAGCCGAAAACAAAAGCGAGAAGCAGCCGAAATACGTAATGCAAGCGATAATTATTGCCTACAGGCCCCCAAAAACGTCTCCGGACTACTACCGAAAAGAAGCCCCCATCCCAAAAAATAACAAAATAAAACAGAAGCCACCGTGGCCTAGTCGTGTAGATGATTGAAAAGCGAAGAAGATTTGCATAGAAACGTGCGATTTTTGCCATGGCTAGAGGCCCCGATCGTCTCGGTCGCAGTAATGCTGGGCCACCAAAAGTATCTGGTGACGTATCTGCTCCGGGCGAAACACCCACACACGGCTCTATGTCAACGGCTCGCCAGCCTGAGAACAATACTCGCTGCATTCAATTACTCATCCATTCATGCCGTCATTCATTCAGCTTTGGCTAGGCCCAAAAGTCTCCTTTTTTTTACCCCGTGCAGCGGCCACAATTTGTTGATTTAATTGTTCTTTTCTTTTGGGAATCTCCAGTTAATATCTAGGCGCGGCATTTGTTTCATCTTTGTTTAATTTGACCACATTCTGGGCCCTTATCAAGTGAGAGAGTCGCTGAAAATATGTTTTATTTGCTTTGTCGAGGCTGATTTTCAAAGTTTCTCGGACTCGACCCACATTTGTCAAGATCAATGTTGGAGATAACACTATGATTAATGTTCATAGGTTGGTTTTCAGGTAGCTTTGATAAATGTTTTTTAACGGAATTTATTTAACATATTTTTTAAATAATCTTCTTGATTCGAAGTCCTTGAAAGGTTTTCAGACTTTCTTACACCTTGGTTTTCCCCGGAGGTCAGTAAGCTATTTTTTTTTTGTAGTTCCAAATTGATGATACAACATTATTAGTACAGATAGTTAATACATTTATTTATATTTTCATTTATTACTTTTTGGAAAAATACCTACATAATAATAAACTGTCACATCTGAAATATTGACGACAACCGCAAAATCACTTAATTCGAAAGCTCCTAATGACATTAATTTATGTTTGCTATAAAATATCTTAAAGACGTAATCTGTTGTTTAAGCCACAAATAAATTAAAGTGAATCAGCCAATACAATAAGGTTAGTTAACCAACCTGTTGGATAGAATAGATCTCCACACTTACCAGAATTCCACCCGGAACGTTAGCCAAACAAGATAAGCCAGGAAAAAGTGATGTTAATGCCTGAAATCCGAAATCCAAGCTTGTCAGTGCTTTTGGTGCTCAATTTATACGCTCTGACAGATGAACAAACGAAAGTGATATCTTAGCGTTCGAACCTAGTGAACAATTGTGTGCTAATGATGAAAGACAAGCGGGTCGGCCACCAAAGAAGCGAAGCATGGCCACTTATTGCCTTGGCTGTGTCAAAGCGCCGGACTGGGTTGTAATATGGTCACGGCTTGCCGTGGATTGCAGCCAGATGCAAATGACACAGAAAAAATTTGATATTTTTTATTGAGCATTTTACAAACGGCACAACAAACCGCAGGGCATGACCTCCGACCGTGCAGAGCTCCAGCCACGAAACCCGACGACGACGGAGACTGAGTCTTCCAAAAGGAATCACGATGGGGCCGTTTTTGTGCATTAAAATGCAACTGAGATTTATGTAAGCCGCGGCCAAAAGCTGGCGAGCTGGTAGCACAGGAACCCCTCATTATCGATCGATATAAGCGGCCAGCCGAGACAGTCGATGAGTGACTGACTGCCTGACTGGGGCCAGGAACTTCGGATAATAACTTGATCACAGGAAAATCATTTATTGTGACACGATCGCCGATTGGGACCCGATAAGCCGATGCATGTCTAGGGGAGGGATTCTCCCCCACTCGCCATTAAGTTGTTGTCATGCTGTTTGATTGCCTTGCCCGTTTTTTTCTTTGATAATATCTCTGTGGGACCTAATTGTTGGGAGATTAAATACACACAGTTCCGCGAATTTCATGATTTTATTATTTGGGCACCATAATCTCAATGAGTAGAGCATTTCCTCATCTACTTTGTTGTCATCTGTGTTACGAGTAAACATAAGATAAAAGTGAGTTTCATTTGTATTCGTAATTTTTGTAGCTCTTCGAAGGGGTTTCACCACTCCGATGGGCCAAAGTGGGTGTAAGGAAATAAAGCTTATCTTACTGTTGGCAAAAAGTAAGATAAATTTTTTTGTAAAATAAAAAATTATCTTTTTCCCTCTAAATTAATTTAAGGTAATCAGCTTCCGATGGTACCCACATATGCCAAAGTTTCATCCAATTCTCGTAACATGCCAAATAGCCACTTCGGTGCCATTAGAACCTTCTCCTATTGTTCGCCATTTAATAAAGGGTTTCCCGGAGTATTTTCGTGAGTTTTGGAAAAAGCTACAAGTCCCTCGTAGGTAAACCAGGCAGCTAACGATGTTAGTCGATTTTTATGCAACAAATAAAAAAAAAATGGGTAAATATATATTATATATTATAATATATATTAACGATAATGAAATTTACATGAAATGTGGTCAAGATTAAATAAGGGTCCTGCCAACTCAAGGAAGAAGAAGGTACTTTAAATAATAAAAAACATTTAAGTTTTAAATTTTAGTTCAAAACAAGAAGACCAGCTATAGTCGCGTGCCTCGACTATCAGATACCCATTAATAACATTTTAAATATTCGATCGCATTTCTATTGGTGCGACACACACCACCGTCACCAGCGACATGGACTTAACGAACGGTAGGTTCTACTTTTCATACCGAATCGTGTTTAATTCAGGCATAACTCTTATAACCAACTATGAATTTTTCTAATTCTCAGTATCTATATGGGTGTTGATCAACAAAATTTCTTGAGATTTTTCAGAAAGGGGAGTAGTATTTACATTGTGAAATCAAAATGTTTTTTTTTGGTTATTCAAATGTATAAAAATTAATGATGGTCGGAGTGTTTCCAATCTGGGGATTTAAAAATTGATTAGGACCAAAAATTTAAAAATTGCACCAAATAAAGTCAAAACAATTTATACATACATTTTTCGTCAATAGTACATTACAAATACATTGCTATAACACTCAAGCAAAATTTATTTTCTTTGCCTTCGTAAAGGTATCATATATTCAATGATGGTTTCCAGTCTAGGTTCTACGTGATATGTAGGTATTATTTCAATCTAAGAATATGGGCATCTGGAGCAAGCGCACTCGCTGGCAGTTGATTTCCACGTTGGCCTGTGGGTGAGAACTTTTTCGTTTAAACTTTCAACCGCTGACATACGAAATTTTATTTAGTGTGCCTTATGTCGTTGACTCATGGAATATCCCTGGGATGGTTCTCACCTACTCTACCCCTCCTAAGGTCCAAAAATAGCCCGGTTGGTCCAATTGACGTTACCGAGGTGATGTGGTATGTAATACATGAAATTGTTATGTTTATGTTTATATATTACAATAAATGACATAACTCTGATTGACAGGATCGGCTCTATGTTTGGTTTTGGCTCCCTGATTTGTAATATGTTTATTTGCTTCCCGATCTCATTTTTTGGACTTAAGAAGTGCATGTACTTCGTGCCCATACCAAATATGGTAGAGAGAGAGTGCTCCTTAGTATCCAGATGACTAATCCTAAGAAATGGTTTTTCAGATTAACTGGATTTTAATCTACTTCGCAAGCAAATCAGCATTTCTGCATGTGGCTCGTGTCCTGTTGGGAATTTCTGGTGGCACTATGATGGTTTGCTTTCCCATATTTATCGCTGAAGTATCTGATAATAAGTATGTCATACCAAAATCTGTGGTTGATTTTTTCAAGTTTCACAAGGTTCTCTTGCCATCAAGCGATTAGATAGATATTTTTGAAAAAAAAATTCTTTTGAAAAAGTAAACTTCTTTCGAATTTTTTGGAAGAAAATGACGATCAAGTCGTATTTTTATTAGTCTTACGCCCACTGATAATATGGAACACATTTGCTCAGCTAACTTATTTATATTTGTTTTAATGATTACAAAATTGTTTTAATTATAAATATTCCTTTCTTTTCAAGCGTCCGAGGAACTTTAGGATCTTTTTTCATGCTGACTCTCTGTGGCGGACTTACTTTAGGTTTTGTAATGGTTTATTACATATCCTACCATATGCTACCATGCGTCGTCATTCTGCTGCCCATAACGTTTTTCTGTCTGCTCATTCCTTTTCCGGAGCCGCCACAAGATTTGCTGAAACGGGGTCGTAGTGAAATGGCCGAGAAGTCCTTTTACTTCTATAAGAATTTGTCAAAGGATCCGACCAAACAAGACGAAAACAAGGAGGCGTTCATAATTTTTCGGGATAAAGTCCTAGGCGGCGGCATTCAAGAAAAGGTTACAATTTCGGATTTCTGTAAGTGAAATATAGATACCTAAATAGTTTTTTGAAGTTCCAAGCTGTCCTTGAAGAATAGTCAACTTGCATCCAATTGTTTTTTGCACACAGGTAACAAGGACTCGGGAAAGGCCTTTTCCCTCATCGCTGTGCTGCTGGTGTGCAATCAGATGTCGGGATCCTTTGCCATCTTCAACTACGCGTCGGCCATCTTCGCTCAGCTCGGCAGCAGCATGGAACCGAATATGTGTGGCATTTTCATGGGTGTTGTGCAGCTCTCTGGCCTAGCCAGCGCAGTTATCCTGGTGGATCGAGTGGGTCGCCGATGGCTGTTGATCCCATCGCTGGCCGGGATGGGTCTGGCCGAGTTCGGCGTGGGGCTTCTAAGGTCCCTAGCCTCGCAGGAATATTTGAACCGCCATTTCTGGGTTGCGCTGACCCTAATGTGCATCGTGGCTTACACGTCTTCGGTGGGACTTGTGGCTCTGACGTTTGTCATTATCGTCGAACTTCTCCCATTTAAGGTAAGCCGGTGCTTGGGTGGTTGTCGATAGACCTGGCTAAGGAGTCGTGCCTTGCAGATCCGCGCTCCTGGTGTCTCCCTGAGCATGTGCGGGCTCAGTTGCGCAGTGTTCATGGCCCTCATGATTTATCCCGTGACGATCAGCATATCACCATGTTCATGTCGGCAGGTTTCGCCCTTGTGGGCTTAATAGTGCTGGGCATATTTTTGCCCGAGACGAGAGGAAAGAGTCTGACTCATTAATGGGTTACTGAAAGCCGTGCACATCGATTTTACTTTGTGCAGATACGTGACAAACTACTGCGTTTGGCGAAATCGGTCCTTAGTGACAGGCTGTTGTGATAACGTTAAATTACTTTAACCTAGTAATAATAAATGGAAACAACCGAATTGCTGCTAGATAAAAAATTGAATGGTGTGTGGATTTCAAGGCCTCTTGAAATCAGCTTCCAACTTAATTGATGCCATAATCATTATCCCCCTGTTACGATTTTCCGTTGATAAGAAAACATATAAAAGTAGGATAACTGTTTTCCTCTCTTATCTTCGGCCTCTGGTTAAAAAATCATATTTCCATATTCCATCATAATTTTGGAATCTAACATTCTTTAAAAAAGTGAAAATTTAAAAACAATCATAAAGTGTAAATGCGGATTAGCTTAATAAAATACAATTACTGTTTACAACAATATTGTCGCCCAACGCAAGCAAGGTTTTGTTTATAAGTTTACATAGTATTATGTGCCGCATCCAACAAGTTCAACAGTAAGATTAGCCTTACTGTCGATGTTTTTTTTTTATGGCCCTTTTTTTGCAACAAAATTTACAGACTTCTCTCGCCAGACCTCCCCAAAGAAAACGTAGTGCATTAATCAGCGGTAAAGAGTTAGTGACTACTTAACACTTATCTTATCAGCAACAATTTTATAATCGTCATTGTTGTTTACGATCCCGAGAAGATTGGGAAGAAGGCGTATCTCGACGTGATTTCCACTACAAAAAGGTTGGCCACCCAAAGTGAGAACTCTCATTAGGCGCACGACCGCCCAGCGGTTAGTTGGTAATCCAAAAAATATTTTTGGGAGTCTTAAAATAAAGCCGCCAAAATGACTTTCGATTCAAGTCATCCGCAGAAGCTGAGTGTTTTTAGTGCGCGCTACCGATGGCAATTTATTGCCACCATGACGGGTGGGTGAGAATTCGGAGGACGACAGGAACTATTAATAAAGGTTAATTTGCACAGTGCACATTATGACGCTGACCCATGGAATTGCCGTGGGATGGCTGTCGCCCTCTCTACGACTCCTGGGATCCGACGAGAGTCCCCTAGGCGAACCACTGACCATCGTAGAGGCATCCTGGTAAGTTGATTTCCCACGAGAAATTGGTGAATTTAGGTGAAATTGGCCTATATTGTCAGGGTTGGATCACTTATCGGCCTAGGCTCGCTGACTGGCAATATCATCTTCGGACTGCTGCTCGATCGCTTGGGCCGTAAACTGTGCATGTATTTCCTGGCCATACCCAATATGGTAGATAAGGTTTGAAGGGGTTTCCCAAGAGCTTGAGTCACTTCAGCGTGTTCTTGTATTCCATAGATTTATTGGATCCTTATCTATTGCGCCCAGGACGTCACGTATCTTTATGCTGGGAGATTTCTGGCGGGAATGTCCGGAGGCGGCTGCTATGTAGTGTTGCCCATATTCATAGCGGAGATAGCCGACAATAGGTAAGTGACGTCGGTTTCGAGTGAGAAACAACCCTTTGGATTAGGGTAATCTATTAACTATAGATTATTTCAAGTTTTACGTGCAGCTGATAAACACTGCGTTGTTCCATTCAATACTACGGACACACTTTTGTCTGACTTCCATCGATTAGATAGAGCTCCGGGAAGTATTGGCTATTTATAATGAAGTACTCGGAATTAAAGGCTGTCTACATTTAAGTAACGAGTACTTGATTTCATTACATTAGTCAATCATTTAAAAATATTAACGGTTATATTAGAGGGGCTTTCTGAAAATTTAAACTTCGGAGCATCGATCCCCCTTGGATTAATTTAAGCTTTGATATTGCTAGATGGATCCTTATGAAAACTAGGCGAATAAAAAGATTTATTTCTGAAATAATATAAGGAAATCACAACTATTCCAGCGTTCGCGGAGCTTTGTCGTCCATGGCCATGATGTACGTTAGCATCGGCATGATGGTGGGTTTTACAATGGCCTCGTATCTCTCGTATTATCTGATGCCGTGCATTATCGTCGCCCTGCCGGTGGTGTTTATGCTGGCAGTTATTGGCTTATCGGAGACACCACAATACTTGCTGAGGCATGGGCGCGACGACCAGGCGGAGAAGTCCTTCTACTTCTACAAAAATCTGAAGCCCCCCACCTCCTCTGACAAGGAGGCCTCCAAGCATGACGCGGCCAAAGTAGAGTTCGACACCTTTCGGCTTCAGGTTCTCAGCGGCGGCGTCACCGAGAGCATTTCTTGGCGAGATTTCTGTGAGTGAGATAAGAGGTTAAATAAAGATTAATTTGTGTGGTCATCATAATTAAAAAGATAAACTGATCATACGGAAGTAGTGTGGTTACTACTTCGAAGATTGGCATTTTGATGTACTATAATAAACGCACATTAGTTAAATGCTATTTTCACCTTAAGAGGATCGACCATGTACCATTTTATATCGAACAGACTCCATATTACTTATTATTATTACCTTTGCAGTCAACGTTCCGACACTTAAGATTTTCGGCCTGATCTTCGTGCTGATCATCTGCAATCAGCTGTCGGGGAGCTTTGCCATCTTCAACTACACATCGCACATTTTTGCGGAGCTGGGCAACAAACTGGACCCGAACACCTGCACCATTGTGGTGGGAGCTGCCCAGCTGGTGGGCATCTTCAGTGCTGTGGCCCTGGTGGATCGCCTGGGACGTCGGGTCCTGCTGCTCACCTCGATGGGTGGAATGGGCTCGGGTGAGCTGGCCATCGCTCTGCTGAAGTGTTTCGCCTCGGAGGAGTTCCTGGACCAGAATGGCTGGCTGCCATTGGTGATAATGTGCTTCGTGGCCTGCATTGCATCACTGGGAGTCATAGCCCTGATGTTCATCATCATCATTGAGCTGCTGCCAGCTAAGGTGAGTGGTTTGCAAAAAAATCAATGGGAGGCTTCACCTTATGATGTTCTTGGGTTTCGAGTAATACTATGTAACACCAAAATATTGACAAATTCAAAAACTAATCTCTCTATCTAGAGTAGATATTTATCTTTCAGTTTGCAAAAGTATCACATATTTTGTTGCCTACTAATTGCAGATTCGCTCCATTGGCACCTCTTTGAGCATGGCCACTTTCAGCGGATTTATCTTTGTGAGTCTCAAGATCTACCCCACGATGATCTACGATCAGGGCCTGGCTGCCACCATGTTCATGTCGTCGGGCATGTGCCTGTTTGGACTCATTGTCTTGGGACTGTTTCTGCCGGAGACCAAAGGAAAGCTGATGACGCACTGATGACATGAACCCCGGCCCGGTGGCGGTGCGAGACCATTGCATAAGCTGCGGGAACCCAAATGCTCCAAGTTAAGAGTACTCACTTAATAATTTGCAGCACAAAGGCGGCAACGGCTCATCTTGAACTCTTGAACTTAATTCAATTTTCGAACATTGCGGTTTTCTTATGGCTTTCTGTACATAAAAATTCAATTTTATTTTGTTGGGAGAAAGTCTCGGGGCCGTGATCTTGTGATTGATAAGCGCGAAAATTGTAAATGAATAGGCCTAAGTTACCAATAGCTATTATTTACTTAAATATATGGGTTTGTTATTTAGCTTAAAAAGTTTGTCTTTGAAGTAGTGGGATAACATAACTCTCGTAATGCACCCAGAATTGTGTGACAAAAACTAAACAAAATAAATTCTTCATATTCGAATCGGCTTTCTTTGATATTTTAAGAAAAGATTATAATTCACTAACTTCATTAAAAATAAAATAAACGAGTGAAGTCTAGGCATTTTTTTTGGTTGATAAACTTGATTGATAAAACAAATTTCTTTATATTTTCCTTTAGATTTAAAATCGTGGTATAGTATTTTAAAGGTTTTTCCTTTTATATCATAACTGAGTATTATCCGCCACTGAAGCGAACTGCATTTCGCAGGGATAGGCCTGCGATGCAACAAGAAAACTCTTTTTCCCAGTCGTTTTCCCTGCGATTACGCTGCGATGCAGAATTAATGAACTCCCAAAAGCGTAGAAGATAAAGCCGGCGGAGGCAAACGCCGGGCAGCCGAAGATCCAAAGAGCCAAACAATGACTCATAAATTCAACACAATAAAAATTATTTATTTTTCTGCTACGACCGGCACTTTGGAGCGCCGCAAATGCAGTTTCAGTGCAAATTAAGCGGCGCGATGTGAGCGGGGAGCGAAGAAAATTTGATCTCTATGACAGGACACACAAATCTCGCTCAGATCTCCGGAGACGATGCCAGCCCAAACAAAGCCAAGTCGAAACGAAGCGAAGATGCAGCTGGGCTGGAGTCGCAAAATCCACAGAGGCACTGTCTAATGCTCACATTTTGAGCGGGGGAGTTTCTTATTTCGGGAGTCCAGCCCCATCTCGATCCACATCCACTTACCCGACGTTGCATCAAAATGCAGTTTCATAATTTTCACACGTTTTTCTGTCACTCGGTGGAAATGGGATCTAGACGGTCCACTGACAGGCGGAAATTTGTAACGACTCCAACTTATCTGCACTCACTGCAGTTGGGCTAAGTGCAAATGCGGCGGCGGACTGCAATTAGCGGCCGCTGATTAAGTTGATAATCAAGCGGGCTGATGGGTCAGCCCTGGATGACTTGTCGGAAGTCGGTGGTCGTGCTGCCACAATGCCCAGTGTGTGGGCCCTGGCACTGTTGCAACCACTCCCAACTCCAGATCGAAAGCCAGGTAAAAAGAGGCCCAAAAGTTGGCCAAACAATCGCGGCTAATGCCAGCAATTGCTCATTGTTGCGATTACGAGCATTTGATTTGTGGCTGCACGGATGCCAATTGTCTGGCTTTGATCGGCTGAGCTGGCTGAAAGAAAGCAAACAGTCCATTGTCTGCCCTGCATGACTATTAACACGCAATTTTCCGTCCGATCTGACCGAAATGTCATTCCTGGCTGTTGCTGTTGCTGCTGCCCGGCCCACGGTAGCAACTCCGATTTCAACTTCCATAACTCACAATTAGCGCCGGGTGCCACTCACCCTGTGATCTCGATCCCCTTGATAACCGTACACTTTTCGGGACGACCACGGCGCGATTGCGAGTGAAATTATTCCGCAATTTATTTATTGTGTCATTGCAAATATTGAATTCATTATTGTTCGGCTGTTAAGTTCCTATTGTGCTCCTTGGCAGTCGATTTCGATAATTGTGAAAAATTGCCTTAAGTGTTTATACGCTCTAATTTTGTGAAGTGAGCCGGGCTCACTGAATTCCGCATTTCTTTTGATCACCAGTATTATACAATAGGCTGGGCGAAGGGCATTGGGCCGGATCGAATGATTTGGTTCTTTTTCAAGCCGTTTGCATAATACCTTATTCTGCTGCAGACTAAAACAGTTTGGTCCAAAGTTGATTGAACTTTGGCCAAAATAAAAAGCTTAATCTATGCACAAAGACCATTTGCATTTTTAACGTGGCCTAACCAAAATACTTATATATTCATACACATTGGCATACTTCCAAAAAAACCTGACTGGTGGTGTGAAAACTTTATGGTAAATAAGGCGGCAAATGAAAAACATGTCTGATAGGGTGGCTGACAGCAGAAGCTACCTGAAACTAGCCGAAAAGCCTCACACTCATATTTCAGCCATGATTAATTGAAAGGTCAAGTTGCGAGTGAAGTGCGTGAAGCGGAGCTTAGATAAATTCCGATATCAAGACATCATTGGCTCTTGGTTGCATTAAATTATTCCAGAGTCTGTTGAGAATATACTCAAATAATTGGCGTAGCCTTCTAAAGTAATTGCCAGCAGGATAAATAGGTAAACAGCAATTTATTAAAACTTGACAAAATTAATTAAGGCCGACAGAAATTGCACAAGGAATTAAACTTTAATAAGCGCTTCCTGCCAGAGAAGCATTTGAAAAACGTCTGCCAATAAAATAATTAATAAGAGTACCTGTGTCTAAGCCAGCATCGGCGGCTTCAGCGTCTTAAAAAGGTCATTAAATCAACCTGAACTGGCGGCTGCCAAGACAAAGCCATCATTTTTTACAGAAGTGGTGGCCTGGCCTTTAAACATGAATTATAAATTTATGTTAGAACATTAATTTAATGCCTCCGTCAGTTGGACGAAATTTCGCCACACCAAGATTTATGAAATCCAACGAGACCTGGCATAAAATTAGCGACGATCATCAGCAGCTTAAAGAATGGTCAAGTGTGAGGATAGGATGCGAGGGCAAAAACACCATTTGGCCACCATTTGGGGCCGACTAAGAAGGGGTTTCTTTCTATTTTCTATAATGCTAATTTATGTTTGCCACGACAGCTTCATTTCTATAATTATTATGTAAGATCGTGCAGACACAATCCACGTAGCAAAAGAAGAAAAACTATTAATTAGGAATTAGCTGAGTCTTGGCAGATGACGCAACTTTGGAGTATCGAACAGATTACATAATTTCTGACCCTGAAGTTATTGGCTTCTTTTGGCTATTCTTTGCTGGTAAAGTAAAAGTAAGGGAAAAGTATTTTCTCTTATAAGATGATTGATTCGAATGTTCCTAAAAAGCTTGGGGTGAAAGTTGCATGATAGACATAAAAGAATGTAAGTGGAAGACGGTTTTTATTTTTTAATTATACATCGTTCAGATGTACTCTTTTATAATTTAAATACCATTAAATCCGAAACACTGCAGTTTTCTAGAAGACAGTATCATTACAATTATAAAAATCATTATACAAAATTAAATATGAAGATGTAAGAGAAAATGTTAAATAGTTCCCAAAACTTGTTAAATGCAACTAAAAATCTCAAGTGTAAACAGGTGTTACCTCGAGAAATTGCTTACATTTTTTCCGTTTAACCTAGGTATGATTTAATGACTTGATGGACTGCCTTAAATGGACTGCACTCGAAGAAATCGTGACTATCCTTGAAAGGCAGAAAAAAGGTTCTTGTAGATTGCCCATCGACAACATTAACATGGATTGGAGCAATTATGTTGAGTGCCCAGTGTCGTTGTGTCCGCCATGCCGTCGACAGTGGCAAGTTGTTGTAAATTTGGTTATAAAACAAACACAAATGACATTATTCGCACGAAGCAGGACGGCAACTTTGCCGAGCTGCCGCTGCAGCTGTTGCAGCACGACTTTCCTTGCATCTTCGCAGCAACTTCCACAGCAACTGCAACTGCAACGGCAACAATCAATTCGACAGCAACGACGACGACATTTGCGCAGGCGCAGGCGCCTTTGTTTCGCCTCAGCTTCAACTTCCGGAAATCACGCTGCTCGTTGTAATAATGTTTTAGCTTTTCTCGGCTTTCTGTATTTTTTCAAGCATTTTAGCCATGGAATGGGTCAGGTCGGCTAGGCAAGCGAAGTGTGCACGCGAGCGAAATTACAAAATGCGCACCGTTAACGTAAAATTTGTTTGGCTAAAGTTGTTAAATTTTTTCAATTATGCAAAAATAAAATTTTAACACAATCTGTGGTGGCGGTGGGTGAAATGAAGACATGAAGGCACGAAGACGATAGCGAAACTAGTTGCTAGTTACAACCCATCGAAATGGGTTATGAAACTGGCCAGCCATTCACCTCCTCAAAAGGGCAAACCTTAGGTTTCGGTCGAAAGGGAGTGGGGGAGCCCCGATTACTGGTCATATCACCGTCAACGGTAGTCCAGGTAGTGACGAAGGGCACCAGAACCGGGCGCAGGCGACTTCTATGTGTAACCGCGTAATGGAAACCTTTATCCTGAACTTTTTCATATTCAATCGTACTACTTAAATATTCTTAAACAGGAACGACAAGGCTTAGGCCACAGCTAGGGATGGTTTTTGGGGATTCCTTACTGATGGGTTTTGGTGCCACTGATGGGTTTTGTCACTAATGGTTGCTATTGAACTGGTGGTAGTCACAGACAGGGATCTTGGCTTAAGTCCGTACATTTCTCACCCTGCATCAAATTCACATCGTCTGTGGCGATGTCTGCGAATTAACCCACCTCATTTTTACCAATGAAGACCACTCTGAAGTCCTGCTCCATTACGGGAATGGGGATCGTCCTAGCAATCCACTTGGGTGCTTGGGACCCAGTTAAATTCAGTCTAAATATATATAAATAGATTGTTATAAAAGACAAAGTAAGTATTGATGCAGAAAAACGAAATTTAAAGAAAATAATTCTCTTTTGAATTTTATAAGCATTCATTAATCATCAACTAATTTCGACATTACTTATTAACCTATCTACTTACACGCTTTTGGCACCATCAATGGGATTTGTATCTGGTCCAACGGAAATTACCAGAGAATCCACTCCACGACCGAACATGAGGTAGCGGAGCGAGAAGCAGGATTTGTGCTGACTGAACTCCTTGGGATATGTTGGCGACAGGAAGTGGTACCTGTCGGCGGACTTGCCTCTCCCGGCCACCAGCCGCATGTAGTATCCATTGGGTATGCTATCGGCGCTAGGTCCTGTTTCGTAGTAATGGAAGTGGGTGTCATAACTGACTCGCTTCCAAAGACCAAAAGGCGGAAACGGCAGCCAGCCGCACATACTCTGCCTCTCGAAGCCGCAGGAAGAGACTGTTGTGTTTTCCATCGTACAGTTTCCCAGCTCGTTGCTCTACTTTACACCATCGCAATAGGCAATGGGATGTCCGGCCACAACTCCATTCGAGCACTTTATATTCCTCTGTAAACCATATGCAATTTCTCCGTTTTCATATTGGCAGCCTCTTTCTAAAATTAGTAAAAAGTTGGGTTTAAAAGGTATAGGTCAGATGGTTAAAAAGAGTCTTTCTTAGAAAATATAATTGCTTTGGTGTTTCCTAAAAAAAATATTTTATATGTTGCTGAAACGTGAGTTAATTTAACACAAATTATGCATACGACCTAGACAAATTTCTAAACTCTAAAACGTAAAGAAGTGTTATTCATCTTTCTGTGAAATTGATATCCCTTAAAACTTCTTTGAATGTAGCAGAACACTTAAATTTTGCAATTATGGCTTTAATAACGTTAAAAAGAACAACTTATTGTTTTTCAAGAAAGCTTTTTTTTATTCTGTGATTTTTTATTAATATTAATTAAATTTTAATTAATATTTGGTATAATTATCTAGCACTTACTGGCACAGAATGGCTTTAATTCTGTTATGAGACCATCTTCATTGCAGGGAAGCTCCGCACTTCGCTTCAGATAATAGTCGGGGTCGCACTGAAACTCCACTGAAAAATCATTGTCCTTATACGTGACCTTTCCGTGATCTAAGTCTAAGGATCGTACACAAAATCCATTTGTGTGGTTTAAACTATAAACGAAGAGCAGTACAAAAGACCAGAATAATGCCATAGCTACGAATATGTCGGTTATATGTGTAATCCCCGAAATGGGAAGGGAGACTGTTTGATACGTGTCCAGCGATCAAACTCAACACCTCCAAAAGGCAAGAATTTATACATTTGTATTAAGAAACATCGACTGAGCTGATAAGGTTCTGAGAATCTTGGCTCAGCGTATATTCCTTATCCATCCAGAGAAAAAAATGGGAACAATAATTACTAACACTCGTATAAAGTTTGTTACAATGAGTCCCTAGAGATTTCAGATCTTTTCGATTGTTTTATTTCAATTGTTCGATATCTAATCTGTCAAGTTTTATAAGAACATTTAATCATTGCATAATTGTATAAAAATAGTTTTTGATAATAAACATATGTTTGTAAGTTTACGCAACTTACGAGAGGTGTCGTAACTTGGGAAGCCATGCGTTTGGCATAACAAAAATATAAAACCTTAAGTTGTTTCCATATTCTACCTCGCAAATACGTAAGTATCTATGAATAGTTTAAATATACTTCAACATAATTTTCCGTGAAATTGAACAAAAACAAGAAAAGAAGTAAACTTCGGCAAGCCGAGAATTGTATACCCTTGCAGTTATAAGAATTAATCAACGTTAGTAACACCATGTGAAATTTTTAAGGATTGTTGGTGGGATCAGTTTTATTAAAAAAAATATTTTAATATTTCTCTGAGCGTTTCTTTGACAGCTATATGTTAGAGTCGTCCGTTTTTTTTATTAATTTTAATTCTTAAAAATATAATTATTTATACACCTAAAAATAATAATAATATGTTAAAAAACACCGAAGCTATAAATTGTTTCATATTATTTTTCCACCCATTTTCCGATCTTTCCTATGACAGCTATATGATAAAGTCGTCCGATTTTGATAAAATTTAATTCAAAATTCAGAACTAATTTAAAAATGTTATTTCCAAGCGTAGGAGGTTATATGTTAAAAACACCACAGTTAAAATTTGTTCATATTATTTTTCTACTAATTTTCCGATTGTTCGTATGGCAGCTGATATAGTCGTCCGATTTTGATAAAGTTAAATTCGAAATTCACAACTAATTAAAAAATGATATTTCCAAGCGTATGAGGTTTTATGTTAAAGAAGGAAGAACGCTATAGTCGAGTGCCTCGACTTGTTAATCGGTTTAAGGGAGCAAAAGGATAATGAAGCTATATAAGCAGCAAAGCGATATTTTAGAGCACCATCTACCGGCGTTTTTAGTAGATGTTATGTGAGCGGCAGACAGATTCAAGCGTTTTTGGACATTTTTGGGCATTAGTGTGGGCGTACCACCTTTTTTTTGGTGAGTCGATAGGTATTGATGAGACAAATACATTTCAGTTAAAATTTTGTTTCAAATTTATAAAAACTGTAGGCACTACTGATTTTGCGGATTGTGGGCGTTAGACGGGGCGTGTCACTCCGCTTAAACAAACTTTCGCTGCGCAGGAAGCCTAGAAATCTGCATAATATGTATGAATATTTTACTTCTTATAGTTTCCGAGATCTCAGTGTTCACAGGGACGGACAGAAGGACATGGCTAGATCGACTCGGCTACTGATCCTGATCAAGAATACATTTACTTTATGGAATCGGAAACGTCTATTATATTGAGCTTGTGCCCTATGGAGAAACAATTAGAAATACATATGTAAGCTTCTCGCATACAAAGGCTTTTTCTATTCAGCAAATTTTCCAAGAATAGTAGAAAGAGCAAAGTACAACTAATACGAATTTAATTGATCACCGACTACCGAAAACCATTCCAAAATGCCTCACACCCCAATTTGACACATTGATTCGCCCCAGACCCAGGCGCTCCCCAGGTGGATAGCTAATGTCAGACAAGAGTTTGGGCCTTGCTCGCCACCAAAAATCATGGCGTGGACTGCAATTTGAAAAATTCTTTTGATTTATATATACGGACGCGGTAGAAAAGCAGCCGAAATGGCCTTCCCAAGTGGCAATCAATTCTGGCGGAGCCGCGCGACTCCACAGCAGAAGTCTCGCAGCCCAGCTCTGAGCCGGGGACATGGAACACTCTGCACGTGTTGACTCCCAGTTGAAGTCGATGATTTAGCTCGCCTCGTTACCTCAACGCCATTTGACCCCGCAGCAATTGAGGTAGCCACGATTCGTCGGCAGTCTAGCAGACTGGCACTTGGTAGCAGTGATGACAAGGGTACTCTTTACTTTTTACTTTAACCCAGGGTACTTTCAGGTACGGAATGTTGTCCCTAAACCCATAATATTACACATAAAAACCTATTATTTCTTATACACTCTTTAGAAATAGTTTCTAATACTTTTTCAGTTAACTCTTCTTGAGCAGCATTAAGATATCTGCTTGTTATCTGCCGCCCCACGAACAGTACACAACCTAGCTTGGCACACACACACAAAGCATTGTGGACAAACCCGGATTTTAATAGATTGAATTGGGTAAAAGTACTTGTTTTTATTAGTTGACTACC
Organism: Drosophila biarmipes; assembly: GCF_025231255.1. NCBI lineage: Eukaryota > Metazoa > Arthropoda > Insecta > Diptera > Drosophilidae > Drosophila > Drosophila biarmipes. The sequence continues at coordinate 6,311,907 of NC_066616.1, read as the reverse complement.
TAGACAGTTAGCATCACTGTTTTCCAGACGGCAGTCGGCAGTTAGCAGTCGAGGGCCTATTCATTTCTTTGGTTATCAGAAAGGCAGCGATCGCGGCAATATGTTTTCTATATGCCTCATTTCTGCACAAATCGCTTGACCTTAAGCGTTGCTGTAATTTATTTGTCGTTGTCGCAATTTCCCACACACAACTCGACCCGATGATTTTCCCGCTCGGGTTTTGTTTTTTTTTTTGTTTCATTTTCTCTAGAAGCTGCAAACTGTATTACGTTGGTTTAAGCAGTTTAGCTTTGTATTTTGTATTTTATTTTTCCCCTTTCGGGCCTGGGTTCAGTCGGTTAGTGGAGGTTGCCTTTGTAGGTTATTGTGCCTGCCCTGGCATCTGGAGGTTATGTAATGTCTCCGCTGCCATTGTTGTATTCGCCGAGCTCTTGGTTTTCCTCAGCTCCAGGGGGAGGTGGCCTTATCAGTTGCGGAGCGTCACACAGTGAGGGCATTTACAATTTACAACTCTGATTGTATAACTGAGCATTTGCAGTTGCCTTTTAATTGATTTTAGCCAGCTGATTGAAAACACTTTACGGAAATCGAATTTATTTGTTTTATTTGTATTAAAAATGGAGGTAATTAGTAGTATTAAATCGGAATCATTTTAAGCCGCTTTTTTATTTAAGCAATGATCTAATTATTTTCGTAAGATCATAAAATTTTTTAACGAAAGTTGAACCAAAATGATCCCTTCTTTGAATTTCTGTGTTTTTGTTGAGCTATTACTAAGTCCCAATTATGGTTGCAAAATTAGTAAGTCACTGACGAACCGTTTACATAATATCCATTCCTTCCCCTTTTAGTGTCTATATAATCAAATTAAAGTCTCAATTTCGCTAACATGCATGGCCGCACAGTCGACTGCATCATGTATAACACTTCCTGACTAATGAACTGCCAGGCCTGGCAGTTTGCCACGGATTCGGTTCCAGTTTTGGGGAAGACATCTTCATTAGCACTGAGTGGTACGTTGGGCTTCCCCAGGCCGACATTCCGAAGCTCCAAATGAGGGCCAAGGAACGGAAGAAAGGGCTGCCCGAGGTGTGAAAACAGGAAAATGCGCTAAAGACTCTTTCATTCGACTCGACTTGGCTGCCTTGCATTTCGCTGAGGGCCGCCCATTTAAGTGTCCAATAATTCAATCACATCAAACGCCATGTTGATTGCCGTTAAAGAGTTTCAATTACACCAATTGCCATAGAGGTTGAGAAAGTTGGGCTTATCAAGAGAAATTCAGGGAACACAACAAAGCTAAGGAAAAAATAGGCGATTTCCAAGTTAGTAAGCGGGGTGTTTAGAGTCCGTTAGACGTCATCGTAGGGCAGCCTAAAGCACTTCATTCTACATGGTCGGTTGAGCAGTCAACACCGTTCGGTACTCAAAATTAACCAAAATAATAAGTTAAAAATTTAACTTCGTGCAAATTTCAGCTTTTCCAAATTCTTTGCTCATGGATCTTTCCAAGGCCGAAAGCCAAAGGCCCGCCGAGGAGCGACGATCGGGAAACCCAGATTATGTGAGGTCCCTGCTTCAGGACATCCTCTGCTTCCTCGTCCTGCTTTCGGTGGCTCTCCTAATTGTGGCTGGCATCCTGTTTGTGGTGGAGGACGTTAGCCGTCTGCAGCAGCAGCAGCAGCACCAGCATCAACACCATCGGCACTTGCATCGTGATCAGGTAGCCAACGATTGGAAGGGAGCACCGGTTGAAGAGGCCCCCAAGCAGGGGTGTCGGTTCTTCCGGCCACATACGTGGATTCGATTCTTCAACTGCCAGAAAAAGATCCCTCAACACCAGGAGGAAGTCGAAAAGGAGGCGGTACGGTTTGGGCCATCAAAACAGGACGATAGAGACCAGCAGCCTTTCGAGCCCGTTCCCACCTATCTCCCGGCGGTAGAACCTCTGCCTTTGCGGGCTGCCGGAGACTACATCGAGGATGCTGCCAACAAGAAGCTGGATTCGGAGCCCCATCAACTTTTAGCCGGTAAGAGCCAGATCCTAATAATATTACCATAGTAATCGGATTCTTTTCTAGACAATGTCTACAGGACCTAAAACGGAAACTGTCTCTTTCTCAGGCGTTTTAAATGCTGTTTGAATGTTCTTATTGATGCACTTGCAGCTCCAGACTATCGGGCATACCTCGATAGATTTGTCATTTGATGTAAAGAAACCACCGGGCTAGCCCTAGTCAATATTCCTTCAGAGATAGGCCGGGATAGCAAACTCAATTATCTCTTGGTTCCCTCGCCCTATATTTTCAATATGCCTTATCTTAGGTGGCCATCACGAGCTAGAACTCTAGAACTAGAACAAGACAAGCCAACAATTAATCGCCGAAAGTTTATGAAAGGTGAGCTTATTACCAGGCTTATAAGACATGATTCATTATGATTGCTTTTCATTAGAACTTTTATTTTTGTAGCGACTTGGACTGTTCTTATTGACGCCTTTGCAGCTCCAGACTGTCGAGTATTCCCTGACAGATTTGACGTTTGATGTATAAAAGCCACCGAGCTAGCTCCAATCAAGGTCGATTGAGAGGTAGTCTCGGACTTACAATTGAATCGGAACCTTATTTGCATACTCTCCAATATGATATTTACACCTTTCGCTTTGATTTGCCATCAAGAGCTAGACTCAAAAAGAACATTGGAAAGGCGGCCGGAAACCAGGCGTTCAATAGAACACCAAAAGGTTCTTGAGATTAACCGATGATTTTGTAATAAAGTTACCTTATTCAGCTGACAATGTTTTATAAAATGCTTTTTCAGCACACATACATTGATTTAGAGCGGGGATTGCACGTTGCCACTCAGTTGAAGCATACAAATTAATAGCAAAAACAGCCCCAACCAAAAAAAAGAAAAATAAATAATTATTCTTTCTAAAATTCTTTTATTACTTTTATTTAATTTTTTTATAATACTAACATGGATGCTTTTTAAAAACATTTCTAATCTGGTTAATGTATTTAAAAACGGTGATTTCATAAAGGATCGCAAAATTAGTATGCAGCTATGTTTAGATGCGTCTATATTAAGATAATTGAATGCCCATAAGGGACAAACTGTAAAGGTTTTGGTTTCCAGTGTAATCCGACTTATGATAATTTCTCAGAGCGAAGATTATTTTCAAACCAATTTAAGAGTCAATTGTAAAATAATTCACACAGTTAAGTTGGTACTTCCTTGTATCACTGCCTAGATAATGGTTATTTTGAGCTTGGTAATGATTTCAAGTATGCCACAGTCGCGGAACCTTTTAATTATTTTCAAGAACTTTAACTGATTCACGACTCCTCAATGGCACCCCAAATTCTGGGCCCATAACAAGCCACCGGCGACTATCTCGGATCTCGGAAATTGTAGATCGACGTGTAAGTGTTGGCTCGATAGGCATCTCGAAGATGCGAAAGAAAAACAAAGCTCGAAGCCAACGGAAAACAAAGCCGCAGACAGAAGCTGCGCATGCCCATGATGGGTTAATTGAGGTATTGAAAGCCGTACGGACGCGACGGCAAACCAAATGAAATGAAGTGTCTAATGTCTGCACTATCGCGCTCTAACTGAACAATTGCAGTGCCTGCCCGAAGGGCAATCCGTGGGCGGGGCGTGGATTAGGCTGGAATCCATGCCCGAGGTCGCCGGAGTTCGGGCCGTGTTCTAACCAGCGTGGCTGATAAGTGCAGCTGTCTAATTTGCTGGGGAGATAAGGCTGGAACATTTGCATAGAACAGCAGCTGGTTAGGCAAACAATTGCACAATCTCCGCAATAAAAATATATTTTTTTGGGCATTTGCTTTGCCATTGGCATGTGGGCGTTGGGTCTTTTGTCTCTTATAATAAAATTTAATTAAAATAATCGGTTGTTAGTCAGCTAAGCCCCGGCCAGACTCTCACAGCGAGCTCTTGAGAAATCCATATTTATAGAGAGTGATTTCAAAACACTCTTGGGCTAGAGTCGTCGAGTCTCCGAGAACCAAAGGCTTGGGCTGAAGCCTTAATGGCGGAACAACACGAACGGAACGTGCAACTCTGGGACCTAGAGCCACTGGCAGAAGTTCTTATCTACGATTGGCTTGAATATTTATGAAGCTCTGTTAATTAGGCAGATGACTGGGCCAAGACAAAGTGACACTATTACAATATGCATGCCAGCAATTTACAGTTCGGACAAAAGTCTTCCGTCGCTGGGAAAGTTTCGCCGAGATTCACCTGAACTTGTTCTACGCCTAGAACCAAAACAAGTTTGTTGTCCAAGTCTTTTGTATTGGGTCTTTCGTTTCTTTCGCTTGCGTGTTTGATATTTTCATTTACTCCTATAAATTGCATAATCTTGAATGATTCGAGCTGTATTTGTTTAGCGTCGTTTTTGTTTATTTATCTATTGTTTTGTGCTGGGTTCTGCCAGTGACACAGATTTATTTATAACTTTTGTTCTGTGGCCGGCTGAAGCCGGTCTCTGGGCCAAAGAAATGGGAGTGTTCGCATAAGGGCTGAACCTTTGGTTGATATCGTTCTGCAGGTGATATAATAGCCCAAATTGGTCGCTTCTTTTATTTCTGCTCACTGCAACCCAATTAATTTCGGAGATTTATGTGGAGCAAACCAAATTTTATTACGTGCATTATTTCTGCAGAGGCATTGACAAATTATAAGCTTTTTGATGATGATTGTTAGGAGCTTCTCCACATCGATTGCTGTTTCCAGGCCACATGCTGGGCTGTTGAGAGGGGCAAAATGTTAGGAAACCCATACGCAGCCATTGACCACGAACAAAAGACAAAACTGTCTGCCCTACACAAATCACCGATTGAAGGTGGAAAGACGGACGGATGGCTAGTCGGGTGGAATCGATGTTAACTGTTACATGTGCACTCCACTTTGGGCTCTCTCTGCGCCGTTTTACTTGGTATGACTCGATGGCAATTAAATAAAACATGCCGCATCAGTTGGGGCTGAGTTTTGCAATGGATTCGCTTTCCCCCGTCGCCTTCCCGAATTCAGCTTATATAACCATATGTAAATTATGCCAGCAAATGAAGAAGAAATATGGCTGCGCTTTGCAGGAACACACCTCAAAGCGAGCTCCCAAAAAAAGGGAACTGCCAGCCAGGCCCGGGCTACTGTCCATCTCAGGCCGACTCAGATGCGGAGGAGTTGGCCCCAGACCCCAAAGCGAAACCCAAGCCCAACAATAGCTGGACGGCAATTGAAGCGCAGCCATTGACAAGATAATTTCCTGGGGGTGCTGCATGCAATGCAGTAAATCCTACGTTTATACCCTCGGTAAAGGCGTAAAGCCAAGAGCAATTATTTGATCTTTTCTCATGTAAGTTTTGTTTTAGGCTTTCTAATTTTAAGTACTGCGTCATTTGCATCAACAAAGGTATTGCCACAATTCTATTTTATATTCTGAGCTCTAGAGCTGCTTATGTTGTTATTGTTATTTGTTTATTCTTGAGATAAAATTCTTTCCATTTAAGATATATTTTTACACACCACATTAAGCCCTCGTTAGAGTAATACACTTTCGTCACAGGCATTCGCATCACACGTTTCCTTCCTTCTCCCGGCAGTTCGTCTTCGTTTTACAAATTGTACAAAGCAAGAAAAAGGAAAGAAAAACTTTGGCCACGACTCAGCCGGCAAAAACGAACAGAAATTGGCTAGTTTCGCAGCCCGCGTTAAGTTGACTGACTACCAATTGTTGTTGCCACGATGCTGGGGCTACTATGCGAATAATTTCAAACACAAACTGCCGCCAACAGCCAAGAAGGTTCATAATTATTGGACGACCGAACGGCTGCCGGTGGGCTGTGGCTTCTTGAAATGTTGCAACTGGCAACCGTTTGAACGCTGACTACAGGAACTGAGCAGGCCACATCGCCGTTTTGGGGCAAGAGTGCAAAGTGGCGGGTTAAATAGGTTTTGACTACTTGAAGACAGTCCGAGTAGCCTGGCCAATTGCATCGTTCGTCTTATGAAGATTTACGATGTCCAAATTAGCCATTTATTAGGCCCAATCACGTAGCTGATCCTGGAGTGGGCCATGTGAAAAGCTACCTTTTTGAGGTAATTAGACCCCAAGTATTTATATATCTGCAGATATGTCCGATTGCCAAAGCGAATAAGCCCCTATAACAAGTTGTCCAAATTGATTGATTTCGCGAATAATTATTCGCATTGAACAATTGGATTAATTGATTTCTCTGTAAGGTATACGTTTCCGTACATATTTTTGATTTATTAAACCAATTTCGAGGTGGCCTTTGATGGGTTTATTTTTAATTATTTAAGTGCTCAATCCATAGCGGAAATAATGCAGAAACTACTAGGAATTCAAAGAATTATGTCAGCTCCCTTGCAATAAATTTATTATCGTACTTTGTCTTCAACTTAAATTACTTTATTTACACAACAAGTCCACCGCAAACACCAATCATTCAAAATATTTGTAAGCCATAGAAAAGCATTTCGTTCAAGTGTCGAAAGTTGACCACAAAATTAACTCTTAAGGGCAGCCACCAAAATACCATCAGCTTCGCCTGGGCCAAGCTCTTCCAGCACCCAATTTGTCTGGCTCTTTGAGGGGAAACAATGACAATAACCGCATCGGGGCGAACGTGAGTATGGTCGAGAGTGTGTGGATATGAATAAACATGGTGGCCCGCGAATAATGTGAGACTTGCATAACCTCATTTGGCGGCTTATGGGCTCGCGTGCTCCCGTGTTGGGTTTTTTAAGTCGGCGTGATATCGTGTACGCAGATATAACAGCACAGATAGATAGGAAGGCAGTCGGCAAGTGTACTCCGGATTGGAATGGAAGCGTGCGCGCTCCTCCAAGACTGAGAAAATGACGGGCCATAACCCATCCGTCCCATCCAGACAGCTTCAGTTCGGATGAACTCCCAATGATTCCATCCGTCGGCGGCCGAGCGAGTTAACTTTTATGACAACCACTGACCTTTTTGGGCAAAAGACTTGACAGGAAATCGCTGTGGAGTGGCCAGGAAATGATTAATGGCTCTATTGATGCATTCGAAGACGGTCCGTAAATGTGCCTAACGAATGCGGATTAAATTATAGAAGGTTATCCGCACCATACTCAAACCTGAAGGTTTATCTAAGCCATTCACACCTTACACAACCCACAAATCAAACTGGGAAAACTGCCAAATTATAAGATGAGGCAACGGAACAATAATTCTTCCTCGCTATTATTGCAACTGCCGATGAAAATGCAGGGCGTCAACAAAAGCCAAAGTTGAGGCAATCCAAATCGGTGGAGTCCAAGATCCCAGCAAAGTAAGCGGCGTTTGCTGCTATTATGGATAAATTATGGGAAGGCGACTACTGGAAAACAGCTCTTCTATTTTCGGGATTTCGTCAATGCAAAACTCACGATTTATTATTTTTCTGTTGGCCACTCAATTGAAGGCACTTTAAATGGTTGTTAAACTTGCAGAATTTAACTTACTTCGAATTTTAAGCAGCTCTAACACGAATAGGAAAATAAACATTTACATTTCATCCCGTTTGGCCAGCTCCTCGACGAGCTTGGCACTTTGGGCCTTGATCTGCTTGCGATTGGGCACATTGGCCATGGTCTTGTTCTCCTGTAGGATATCGTCCTCGGGAGCTGTCGGGGCCTGCTCCTCAGTGTCCACGGGCTCGTACATATCCAGGCTGGCCAAGAAATCGGCATGGTACTCCTCGACATTTCGCTTGACGGTCGCCGGTTTCAGCTCAACTGCATAAGCCTTCATCAGCTTGTAGATCTTGCGCTTCACCATATGCATTATGTTATCAACTGCGGGTAGAGAAGCTTAGATTTATTACACTTGTAGGCTGTAAGAGTCGACTCAACTGTTCTCCTCGAAAATCTCTGGTGCAGCGGCCCTCATGTTCAGCATTTCGAATTTAAGCAGCGGCAGCTTTAAGTACGAGTTGGGGTACTGAGCACGCAACAATTTAGGTTGGCGGTCAATATGTCGAAGAATTTCTAACAGATTCCAAATGCTTACTCTGTAATAACAATCATAGATAGATTTAAGCAGAAAGTCAATCAACTACACCTCTTAACGAGTTTAAATGTAGTGTTTATATATCAACATTAATTACGAAAAGGGATTGGACATTAAGATACCTACACAGCAAGTTTATATTTTTTTCAAAATTTCAATTTACCTTAACATAACATATGCGTCAGCTCTATTCTTGAGATGCTGCAGTGTGTCTTGTTCGAATTGAATATCATTTTGCAACATTTTCTTCAGGTCCTTGATGCGCTCCAGACGACTATATTTATAGCGCAAAACGTAAGGCAATGTATAACAAGTTATTGATCTATAACTCACTTGATCTCTTCCTCTGAAAGGTTGTTGACCAGAACCCCCTTTAGAACACTGGCGCACTTCATCTTGGTTTCCAGCATTTCGTGAGCCAACATGTCATTAACAATCATGCGATGCAGCTTATCGTTGTTGTCCACCTGGCTCTTCATTCTAAGTTAAAAAATACTAAATATTTGGACATAACTGCAATCAAGTTCGAATACAAACCGTGGGTAAATTTCCTTGGCCTGGGAACAAAGTGTCACAAACTTGACCTCCTTGATAGTCTTCTCCACAGCCTTCAGCTCCAATTTGAGGATCATCATGCTCTGGGTCTCCCGGACGTATCGCTTTAGATTCGTGGTCGGAGGCGCCTCCTTGGGCTTGTTGAAGTTTATCGATGTGCCTGCCGGTTTTTTAAGAGAGGCCAGCATTTGCAGTTTCATCTGCAGGTTCTTGCGGGACTTCTCCTCCATGTGCCTGAACTCGTCGTTCAGCTCCTTGAACTTCGCTATAGCCGGCATGCCCAGGAACAGGATGTGCTTGATGAAGTTGGACTGATCGTCCATGTCGCTGCTGAGGGAGCGCAAGATGGGCTCGTAAAAGATCTCGTCATGGACCAGCACCTGAATCATCTTCTTATAGGTATTGTTTATGGTCTTGATGGCCTTTAGGCGCACATTGGAGTTCTCGATCTTTTTGAGGAAAACTCGTGACTTGAGCTCCTCGTCGAGAATGAATTCGTTCTGATACTTGATGCGGTTTTGCAGAAGTGCCCGCCGCAGCTGATGGGTTCATAGTGTTTGATGAAAGGAAAATTAGTCATAGTCTTTAGTTTAAGTTTATAAATCGCAATTGCACCAACCAGCTGTTCCTTGTAGTGCTGCTTTAACTGATCCAACCGAAATTCCAAGCGATCCCGCTCCTTCCTCATGACAAATGTGCGCTGGTTGATGTTGTCCACCACTAGGTGAATTGGCATCTTCTGATACAGTCGCTGCATATCCTTGTGGTTGATGAGGAAGTTGCGAATCTTGTGCGTGTTGTCGTTGACCAGAATATTCTGCAACTTTGTGCGTCCATCCCGGCATTGCAGCTTTAGACGCTTGTTCTCGCGAAAATACCGCTGGCGATTGGCCTTTGACTCGTGATTCTTAAACACCAAGCGGCGCGCTGTTAAACATAGGTTTTTCATGGAGCAAAGGCCAAACCAGATAAATAACTTACTCAACAAGTCGGTCATTCCCTTGAACTGCTCGGTTAGTGAGTTGGGTGTCCATCGCTCGTCGACCATCACATGTTGGTGGACATAGGACATGCCGAAGAACCCGTGGAAGCGCAGGGACCGCGGATGCACGGGCTTCGGGGCCAGGACATCCTTCTCCCGATTCTTATCCCTACGCGGTATGTAGGCCATACCCCTCTGACGCAATGTGCACGGCGGCATGGTTTGAGTACCTTTATCTTCAGGGGTTTTTAATAACTTGAAAACTAGTCAAGTCGTTTGAGCTTCTTTTATGTTGACTTCAAGGATGCTGAATGTGTGACACTGTTCTAGGCGCCGCCTCAGAAGTAAAACAAAGTATTTATTTTACACATTTATTTTGCACTAACATTTCATTTCTGTTTTGTTTGGAGTTGGGCTTGTTCTCAACATATTTATAATAATACACAATATATTTTACTCCTAATTAATGAGAATGTGTGCATATTACATACCCAAATAGTTTGCATTTCCATGAGATTGGATCGAATTGAATTGTAAGAATTCATTGTGACAAAAATATCTTCATTTTCTTGGTGTTCTTTTTAGTTGAGATAGGGTTTTTTGGAGAGATTTCACAAACCAATAGAAACGCAGTAACATTTTGATTCAAACATAAATAGTTCTTAGTAGTATATAATCTGTGTTTCACGATCTATGGTTATCTACAAGATACAGTTCGATTCGGTAAGCCAACCCTCAAAGCGTGTTTCATTGGAAATTGCCTGCCAAATGTAACTCACTGCCTATTGATATTTTACTAAATTTCATTTGAAACATCAACAAGTGGTCGCAGAGTGTCATTTATTTTGGTTCTGCGGGTTCTAGACGCATGCTTCGTGTAGACAGTAATTGTAGTTTTAAGATAGTAAGTCCTAAGTATGAGTATAGTTAGCTCAAACACCAGCGTATAAATATTGTCTTGAAACATTTTTTGTCATTTTAGAGTGTATAATTTAGCTAAATTTACATTGATTCGGGTTTGCCGCTTTACGTTTACTTAAGCATTAGCTTTAATGAAATTCCATACATGATTGTTTGCTTCTAAGGATTATTGCATTTGCGATGCTGCTTCGCCTACGAGAGTTGACCCACCTACCCAATACAAGGAGATGCCTAAATGGCAAATCCTGGTCAACCTTCACATTTTGTATTCTTCTCTAAAATGCTGCCTAGTTTGGTGAGCAATGAAATTGCATTTTGGCTTGTGCAAAAATATAGCATACTTTTCTCCTTAAGTGTTTAAATTTCAAGGGTGACGGCGAAGGGTCGACAGACGATGCTTATAGCTACTGCTATATATTCTTAAGGGACACCAGGACCGTAACGGATTGACTCCAACATGTGGGAGTATAGAAGCGAAAGAATTACAAGCAGTTGGGATTGGATTTGAAGCTAGTTGAAGAAACCTTTGAACCATCAAAAAGTTATGCACTGAAGGGGTGGTGGGTTGGAGTTGATAAAAGATTTGGAAGTCAATTAATTGGTTAGATTTGGCCAAAAATTCCAGTGCCACACAAAAATAACAAATTATAGAAATAATATTTTATACAATTTATATAAATTTTATTTAAACATAGTTCAGCGTGTCGGGCTGTAGGAAAACATCTACAAACACGTCTTATGCTTTATATGGTCGAATGAACTACGTATATGATGTCAGTTTTGTAGTTTCGCTCAGAAGCAATTAAATAAATGTCTAATACAACGTATGCACTAAAGTATAACACATATTAAATAAACGTTGCGGTTTTTCTAGAATTTAAACATATGATCAACACATTTTATACCAGCGTTGTTTGAATTTGTTAAATAATACTTAATAATTACAAATGTTTTTCTTCTTCTCAAATTAAATTTGGACAAAATTGGAGCTAGTTTGGAATGCATTTACAAATATTTCCTCTTCAACAAATCAAAATTTGCTTAACAACAATTTAAAACATATGTATATAGGTATTTAGCCACCAAACTTGACTAAACGTAACAGAAAAACATTGATAGACGGATTAAAATATTGCAAATTATTTCGTTAATCTGTGCAAACACTTGGACTGAGTTTGAAAATATCATTTCTGAATCAGTTTCACGCTTGATCATGTTTGAGACAGTTAACATAGTTCCACTAGATAATTCAACGTGTGTTTAGTGATTGGCGTAGGACACAACTACAGGTTTGTATAGACTTATCTTAGAGTTCGTAGGTATATTTCACATAGGTTACTTTCCGTTAGCTATTATGGAAATTGTTTCGTTTTGCTTTCTGCACTTCCTCATTCGTTTTAGCGTAGTATATAAATTGGTGTATACATATAAATAGTCAAACTTATTTGTTTTTCATTTAAATAGTAATAATATAAATATATATATATGTATGTATATAGCATTTGTTTTCGTGTTTGCTCAATGTTCAACATTATTATATAATTTTCTTATCTGCTTCGGTTTTTGTGTTTGCATTTTCTGCAGTTTCCATAAACTTTATATATTGTTTCTGTAGCGTAGTGTAAACGTGTTATATAATGCAATTTCCAAGTTCTTAATGTTCACTTGCACATGTACACATATAATATATAATAATTGTTTCGTTTAATATTTTATTACGCATTCGTGTCTGTGAGTATGGGTTGATGTCTGCTGACTATGAGGTTAGAGCGCTTAGATTGAGTGAGTGAGTGGGTTGCACGCATGAGCTTCTTGTGGACCGCTTATAACGCACCAAATCGGTCGAGTGGGACTCCTTTATTGCTGCCGTTCTGCGTTGGCTGGATTGGTTGCAGGATGCCAGTCGCATTACTGTGCGGCGCCGCCATCATCGTCGGTTGCGCCCCAGTCAAAGGGGCTGCTGCCTGCCCCATCACCGGCATTCCCTACAAGAGTCGTTAGAATGAGCGTTAGAAATGAGCGTCAAGAGTGGGTTCAGTTGAGATGCATGCACTGGAAAGGGCAATACTTATAAACTGCTTTGATAGACGCAATGCTACAAAATCAGTGACGGGTTTAAGAGTTGTCGGTTGGGCTTCATAGGAGCTTTTGAGCTTGGAAAAGAGTTACTACTTGGGAATCATACGGAAGATAATGAGGTCTACAGACAAGTGAAACAGTAACTCGCTTAATAACCGAACGTCTACTAAATGAATATTTTACTAAATCATGATGAAAACAATAAATTAAACTATAGTAGTGCAAGATAGAAATCAATTTAGTTCAGAGACGAGAACCACAGAGGAGGGCCTTATACAACACGCGCTTGTGGCCGGTAACAAAAACAGGATAGATATCGGGTGTCTTGAAGGTTAGAAGGTTAAGTTAGGTTAACTGGCGTATAGGTCGCCATTATACGTTATAGTGCTGGAGATGACAGACTTTCGATTGTAAAACGCAAAGGAACAAAATGGTCTTGAAAACAAATAAACAATTAAAAGTAATTCGTCTTAAAGAAAACGGCAACTCAGGTCAAAACCATAATGATATTTATTTATATTTTTCATTCTGTTTGAAAATTTGTAGTGGTGGTTGTACTTTCGTTGGTTTCAGCATCATCTTACCTGCATATAATTTGGCATTACAGGATAACTAGCATGTATATACGGATGATTGATTGTGATTGGCGCAGGACTTACGGTCATGCCATGTGCCTACGCATTGCATATTGATTACATATTGGCATATTGATAGAATATATATTGATTATCACAAACACACATACACACACACAGACAGCATTAACACAGGCGCAGCGTGAGTTGTCATACGTGATTCGTTGTTGTTGTTTGTTCGATTAGTTTCAATATATATTTGGTTGTGATTCAATTTGGTTCGATTCGGTTAACGATTTTCGATTTTGCGGTATGCGTTGGGATAGTTGAGATATAAAGCAAACATAAAATAAAGAAAAGAAAGTAGTTGATAGTTTATATATACTTTGTTAAAATGCAAAATAAAGATCAAAATAATAATTAAATAAAAATATAAAATGGAAATGTGTGGTTTGTCGTGTTGGGCCTGCGTGTAAAGTGTGTTGAGACTTAGTAAACCCAACGCCGTAGCCCGTGGACCTGCTCGCCAGGATGTGCCACCAAAATTAGCCCTAGTGTTTGTGTTCTAGTGCGGTTTGTTGTGATTCTGTAGTCACGGCGGGTGTATGAAAATCGGGGAAAATATTTTGTGTGGACGAAATAAAGGACTCGGTTTGCACTTCGATTTTGGTATTTCACTTTACAATAATAAAATAAGAAATTTAACAACATTGAGAAATTTAAAGTGGACTGCGACAATGAAGGCATATTACGTTTGTTACTTTCAATCCTATCAAGAAAAGCAAGCTGAGAAAATGTTCATACGATCAAAAATATACTGTAAATCAAGTCGTAAATCCATACGGATTGTGCAATCGTTAAATAAAGATTAATTTTGATAAGGTAATTCACATTGAATTAGACAAAATAGTGTACTGGTCATGAGGTGTAGCCTAAAGTGTTGGGTGACACAAAATCGTAAAATAATGAAAAGGAGAAACAATGTATTTACGTAGGTAGTAAAAAGTGTTTGTTTTTTTCTTTTCTGGCATTGTTTTTTCTCATATTTTTATCTGGTTCAGCACGACTCCTAGTGTATTCGAATTATTTATTTTTGGCTCTCGTTAAGTTCGAACAGATTCGAGGCAACGCAGAGTTTGGCTTTTTTATCGGATTCTTTCGAGTTGTATTTGTAATTCTTGAGTAGAGTAGTTCGGTAGACAGTAGAGAGTAGAGTTAGAGTAGGCAACACTCACCATTGGACGATAGCCAGCACCAGTAGTAGCCGCCATTGGTTGGGGTGTCCAATTAGCACCTGGTTTCGCTGTATTTTTAGGTGAATTCCATTGCACAGGTCTATGAGAATAATGGGGTAGAGAGTAATGATATAGAGACGACGTCAATGAACACGGCATTTGAATTTTGGGGGTTTTTCTAACTAAACAGAATTCTGCGTGATTCGAACTATTTTTTGGATGGACATTATGTACACATATGGAGCATGAATATGGCTTTGTGGACGGGAAGGTCAGATCGGAAGGCGAAGGCTGGAGGTATTAGTTTTGGATTGAGGGATCGTCAGAGGAGCTGTTAGTTCGGAAGTGGCACTTGGCCGATCAAACTGATCCTTAATCGGTCGAAATTGAAGACCATTAGGGATGCGATTTAACCATCTACTGCGAGTGAACTGATGGAGATGTGTCAACATGGTTACTGATCAACCTTCTGGTCGGGCTTCACTTTCGAACGCACGCAACATACATATATCGTCAGTATACTGGCTCGATTTACTCACTTTGCACTTGCCGTTTTGTTAATATTTAAGTTATCAACTAGGGACATTAGTGAACTATCCAAGTCGCCGGTGATTATCTTCCCAGTGCTAGTCGGTGGCTGCTGCTGCTGCTGCATTTGTTGCGTGTGCTGCTGGTGGTGCTGCTGCTGTTGGAGCGCTAGGATCGAACTGCTATTGCTGGAGTAACCTGTGGCGACAACGTTCATTTGATTGCTGTTGCTGCTGGCGGAGGCCGGCTTGAGAACATCGCCCAAGGCATCGAAGCCTTTGATGCGTTTTTACATTTCAGACGACATGGTTGTTTGGATAGCCATAGCCAATGCACCATTTTAGCAGACATTTATACACAGAGACAAACACAATGGTATATATATAGTAGATATGCGTAAACAATGAAGCCGATGAGCCCAAGGGTTTGGTTTTGATGTTTGTTGAGTTAGCGTTGAGTTTTGGTTGCCGTCGGAAATTGATATTGGTTTCGTTTTCAAATTGTTTTTTGTTTATCATTTTTTTCGTATTGCCAGCGTAATTATAAAACACAAATATTTTTTAGCGTTTCATAGGTTTTAGGTGTTCGAGTATGGATTTGTGCCACCAACATTAACATGAGACAATGTGAGGTTGTTTTTAGTTTTGAAATTTTTGTTTTTACGTTCAGTACATAAGAACATAAGAAAGAGAAAAAGAGAAAAAATAACATTTACAAAATAAATAACATGAATTTGCATTGTATATATAAATACTTTGGATTGTTCGATCTCAAGTGGTTTTTGACTTAGGATTAAGAGTAGGCCCTTTCTACAAACACATAACAGATGGTAAGATTATTTACAAAAGCAACCCAAGACGGAATATATTTATGTTAATGGAATTTTGTTGCATTTTGTTAAGTGTAAGTAATGTATTAATTTTAGCTTAGAGACGGTAAGCAGATATTACAGAAAGGCTGCCTTCAGAAAGCTCGAACAAGTTCTGACCCAAAAAGCAAATGGAGAATCTGACCTTTAACCAACTTTCTCCTTAACACATAAATTCTTTTACCGGAATATCACACAGAAAATAAATGTAGTATTTTATTATCACATTAAACATATACAACAACTAATTTGATTAATCTTTTTCAACACGAACATTTTATATCAAAAGGCTAGAAACTAAAACCAAAACAAGAACTTATGTAAAGGGACAACAACGCAGCTTTTTTCTCAATGACGGAAGGACTCCACAATCGATAGACAGTTAAATTGGACAAAATAGCTACAAGATACTAGCAGACAACAGTGGGCAAAGCGTGTTCTCGTTGGTGTGGATGAGCACTTGTGGCACAGGACAAAGCTCGGAGGATCTTGGATGCTGAGAGAGAAAAGACGGTGTCTGCTGCAGCACTACAAGCCAGAGATGGAGCAAGCTTTGTACAGAAACAAAGCACGCGGGAACATATGCTTGTGGTTAATGGATTTGGTTTTCGTATTCGTAGTTCGTCGAGCAACGGCAATGGTTCACCTGGTGGAAACTGAGCTGCTGGCATGGAAGATGGCAATATCGCTTGCTGTTGCTGCAACTGCTGCCGGTGTTGCTGCTGCTGCTGTAGTTGCATTTGCTGTTGCTGCTGCTGCTGCACATAAGATGCCGCTTGCTGTTGTTGCTGCAGCTGTTGATCCATGAAATTGAAATTGTTGCCGAAGGGCGCAGCAACAGATGCAGCAGCGGGGTGGGCTTGGGGCAACGACATATCATCGAAAAATGGATTTGGCAACGACGTCGAAGCTGTGTGAAAGTCAACGCAAACATTTACAGGATAACAATTAAAATAAATATAAGAAATTATAATTTTGAAAGGATCGAATATTATTGTCAAACTAACATTGAGGAGTACGGGTAACAAAACAAATTTTATGTATAATCACCACGCAAATTCTAAACAAGGTGCTAAATCTTTAAGACCCTCCATAAGATGCAAAATATAGATCATTTCCTAGCCTGGGTTGGAAATGGAAAAGTGGAACTAAATCAGGCGAATTAAATAACATGCTAACACTTATTTCAGCATAATTCAAACACACCAAAGTTGGTTGCTTATTAGCATTGCTATAATTTAAATTAGTAACTTGAACCGCTTCGGTGTTCACTCAATTTGTAATATAGTTAGTAATAAATAAGCATTTGTTAGTGACTGCATATTAAGTATTAAGATATGTATTCATAGGATTATTACTAGCTTGCAGTTAGGAATGGATGAAGACTTTAGGCTATTGAGAGACTTACCTGCCGGTTCCGTATTACCAAAAACGGATGAGAAATTACTATCGGAAACGAATGCATTTGTAGCAGCAGCGGAGGAAACTGAAGCGCCATTGAAACCTATGTTTGTTTGTATATTTTTGATATTTTTGGTGGTTTTGAATTCGGTTTTGTTGGGTGTTGTGTGAGCGGTGGACGGTGGGCGATGGTCGTTGGCGTGTTTTGGAAGATTTGCGATTGGTTTGGTTTTTGGTATTCAAGGAGTTGTTTTCGGTATCGTTATCGTTGTTGAAGTTGTTGTCGTTATTGTTTCGGGTTTGGAAAAAAACAGTGATGAAAAAATGAAGAGTAACAATACATTAGACAAGAATTCAAAAGAAATCAAAACTTACAGAAATAATTAAAGTAAACAATTGAATCGATAAAAAGTATACTATTATGATTACAAGTATGGATAATGGTGCATGAAAGTCTTGTGCAAACAGACGGCTAGGCCGGAGTGATAAAGAGACAGACAGAGGGTGAGGGGCGTCTAGAGCGCCCGAAAAGTGCGCTCCTCATAGCTCTGGTTTTACGGATACGACAATATAAATATGTAAGATCACTACACTTACACACCGACTGTTACCTATGTACAGCACGAAATAAACGTAACTCAAATCATAATCGCTAGTCAAGAACTTAGGAAGAAATAATAAGAAAATTATAACATGCTACCATTATTATGCATCCACAAATTATTGGCATTGAGTGCAGCACCTGTGGCTCCTGCGGCGGCTGCTCCGCCGCCACTGGCTTCAAACATGTCGGCGAAGGGATTGCCCAACTGCAGCAGGTCGTCGGAGGCCTTGGTGGCTGCTGCAGCAGCAGCGGGCTGCGCCGACGCGGCACCGAACAGATCAACTATCGGCTGACCAGCCTGGGCGGCTGGCGGGGACGATAGAAATGGATTTGTTAGTGCAGCGCTAGCGCCAGCAGCCCCGCTGCTGGTGGGCGACGATACCTTGGACTAGCGGGGGAACAGGCATAGAAATCGATTAAACACTGTCCCATTAACACGGATAATTCGGCAATGCAACTCACCTTGTACTGGTTCATGGCGGCCTCCTCCTCGGCCAGCACCTGGGCCTTGAGCTGCTCGTCAATGCCATTGGTGTTGTCGAATTTGCTAGACGCAGCCGCAGTACCGAATGCAGAGCTGGTAGAAGAGAGTGCAGAGACAGCGGATTTTACATTGCGCTGATTGCTAATGTTTGACGGTCATCAAAAACAGGTGCAAGTTAAGAACGAAGGAAAATCATAGATATGAAAAACAAAGAAAATATATCAATGGAAAAATTAAAACATTTGTTCACAACAAACGATATAATACGATGAAATTATGAATTATATTTATAAAGAAAAACACAATTAAACTCCATGACTCCAAAGAAGAGCGTATCTCTAAAATGATCCTATAAATCTGTATTGTATTTTGTATCAATCGATCTGTGATTGTTTTAAAATAATAACAGTATTGTTTAATGAAAAGTTTTTATGTAATGCTTATTAAGGCCTTGATCATTCAAATAATTAGCTCTCAAATGTCCAATGAAGTTTGATTCCCAAATCAAAGACAAAAAAAGCTACTTGTAGAATTCCTAAGCTAAATACTTTTAGACCAACCAACCTCGATGACTGTGTGGGTGTATTAGCTGCAGATACTTTTCGACCCTCCAGTGTGGCCAAGTGTTGCTCCAAAGCATCTAACAACGAGCTGGGCGCCTTGGTCAAATCGGGAATATCACCCTTGTCAATGCCCACATTCTACAAGCAGAAAAAAAATGATCAAATTTAAGTTTAAGTTTGCTCAAAGGGCTTTCAAACCTCTGCCACTTTTAAGAACTCTCCAACACGGTCCATGCGCACTAAGAACTTCTTGTACAGGTCCAAGGCATCGCGCGCATGTTTTTTGTTCATATCAAAATATTTCTCGAGCAAGTTAATGATGCCATCATTGTAGCAAGCAAAAAGTCGTATGAGATCGCGAAACAAGAGCATAAAGCTCATATTGATGACACCTGAAATGGATCAAAATTGTCTTAAACATTTAAACAACCACTTGATGATTAAACCATACCATTGGACAAATCGTTGGACTGGCAGTCGAACTCGAGAAGTGCATCCAATTGTGCCTGCAAAACTGGCAAAGTCTTCAGAAGTTTTTCCGCATTCATGCTTCGCAGCGACCCCTCCTCTTTGCTAAATTTGTAGATTACAAAACAAATCAATTATAACACATTTATATACGATGTGGAATTAATTACCCTCGCTTGACTTTGCAGAAGTCAAAGGCCATGGCACGATAGGAGAGCGACTTCTCATTCAAATATTTGGCGTAGCGCCGAATAAAGGGCGACATATCGTAACCTGTTGATTGAGCAAATATTAGAAAATGTTGTCGACATGCAACATATGTAGGCACACGTATTTTACGCCAAATACAAAACTTAAAAACAATTTTTTGCTTGTTAGTTAATTTTGATTTTAATCATAAGTAAAACGAATTTTAGTCACAACCAGAAATGAATACAAAGTCTATAGCCCAATAAGGAAAATGCAGCCAATTGCTAATAGCTTCTGTTTTATACTCACCCATTCTGCCACCCGGAACGCCCATGCCACCATCTGTATAAGGTTTATATTGTTTGATTTTGAGTATTTAGTTGGATAATTGCATTTTTCAAGTTGTGGTTAGCCAGCGTTTTGTGAGGAATGTGGGTCAGTAAGCGGCGCATTTCAGAATTAATTATTTTTGTTTAGAAATTACGGTTAATTAAATAAAGTACAAATGATCAAGCCAAACGTTCGCGCAGCATTCGCATAAGTTGAAGGAGGGAATGAATGAGAAGGGATGATCAGAATGTAAGCATTAGTTAAAAATTTAAAGTTGATAATTCGATCAAAGCTTTGATGCGTGTGAAGCTCTTTTTTGGGAAAATAAGGAAAGAATCGTTGTACCTTGTACAGTTCCTTTATCCAGAAAGGAGCTCAGATTGAATGTAGAGTTGCTAGAGGCCAGATATTGCATAAAACGCTGGAAGAAATGAGGAGAGGACAGAGAATTTAAGAATTACTATTGAGTTGCACAGTAGTTTTTGTCAAACAAAATGCGAAGATCTAAAGGAAACACCAAAATTAAATAAATAATCTGATTATTATTATTATCATTTTATGATAAACTTTAGTCGTTAAGCAACTGAATTAGTTTTTAAAATCGTCATTAAAAACTCCCATAAACTCTGGTACACCATACCCTTAACTGTCTTTAAGAAAAATTTATATTTCTTCATTGGTGCCTTACTTTATTATGTTGTTATGTCGCCAAATCTTTTATTTAAGAGATAGGACTGAACAAATAGGAGCAAAGGCTAAGGAACAAGCAACGATAAGCTCGGTCAGAAGGGCACACAAAAATCGTGATGGGCAAGTAATAATTAACCATTAAAGAGAGTCAGAAAGCAAATATGAAGAATCTCTTAACGTACGTGACCTTTTCTATGGGCACTCCCACATTCTCGAAATCAAATTACACGAAATAGATTACCTCATTTGGAACGCTTCAATGAAAGTAAGTTAACATTAAATATGGAAAAAATGTTATACGCCCCTAAGATTCGCACAGACAGTTGATATATGCACAAGTGATAAATACACATATACAAACCTCGTTGCCATATGCCATCAGATGATGTGTGGTTATCAGCGACTTGTAGACGACAACCCAGTTGGCGTTCTGAGAACGCTCGATAAGTAAATTGGCCAGATGAGGTATCGACACATTCGGCTCGTTTGTGCAGTGCACCAAATCTGCAAGAAAACAATGGTAATGCGGTTTCAATAATCAGTCTTTCACAGATGATAGGAGTTAGTATACAGTGGCTGCTAGAAAAATAGGGATACAAAACCTTGTAAAATCTGGTAGATTTTAAATTTCGAAACACCCATAAAAGCTTTTAAATGTATCTAGCTGAACTAATCCAATAAAGAGATTATTTTTGTAAATACCTCTAAGATTAGATGGTTTATATTTCCCTCCAAATAGCTATCATTATATAAAGTTATATTTGTTTCCCAAAAAAATAGAATGCTTTCGGATGCATGCTTCCTCATTTAAATATTTAATTACGTTTAAAATAAACGTTAACTAAGGAAGGAAGTTTTGTATTTTTTTGTACAGCTTAAAGAACTGTTCTAAAAAACAAAATTGTATTGCCTTTCGATCAAACATTTTTTCCCTTTTTGAGATACAACATTTTTAGGAATTATGTTCTTATGCAAATTAAACTCAGAATAAATTTTACTAAGTCACTATATTTATAATAATTATTACGTTGACCGCAGCTGTAAGAGCGAACCTTCCATAAATTTAATAATCATGTTTTTGCGACCCATTATCGGTCGCGACTCTTCGTTGTTGTTGGCTTATCTTCGACTTTTCTGAACAACCGCCCATCAAGCTAAAAAACGAACTCGAATAAGTTAGGGACGGAAAAGTGTCGATGATAAGCGGCTGAAGCCCATTGTGTCTACTATCATGCGGTTCCATTCCAATCAATTCCCATTTCAGTTGCAAAGTGTTTGTCGCTGAGCGGAATAATTGCATTCGAGGGGCGTTGCACATGCCACAGCAGATGTTCGCTCCATTTTGTTTGAAAGACTTGTCGGGCGCCAGGCCAGTGATTCATTCATACATAAATAAAAACAATTTCAATAAACAGTAAATGTGGAAAATTGATTGGCCCTTGTGAACGAGCTCGTGAATTTTCAAACGAATACAGTGGGTGCCCCAATAAATCACTGATATTGAGTAAACGGTAAACTTTTAAGTTTGCCTACATTTTTGTGTACTTTTGACACCATAAAGTTAAATATCTAAATTGTTAAAAGTGGTATTCAATATTTATATATATATATAAATGTTTATCTTTCAGATTTGGACAAACTCAAAATTAAAAGAAACGCTACATGGCACGTGTTCAGAAATAGTTTGAGAAAATGTTATTTATACCTCTGAAGACTAATAAAAAAGAATTGCTGATTCATATTCAAAATAATTATTTTTGCTTTTAAAAAGGGTGCCATTAAAGCCCAGTGTATCCTGTAGATAGGCTATCGCGCGAGTTTGTGTACAAACAAACATTCTCACTGATATACTAACTAATGAGGTTCGTGCGGCGTGGAAGCTGTAAGATATTGCCTATCGAGCCTGTACTGTGGATGGAAAGGGCTATCCATTGATACTGCATTATAATAATTATTGCCCACTTGTGTTGTCGGTTGAAATAATGTCGGTTCTTTTAGTTTGGTGTCTGGTTATTTTGTTGTTGTTTACGTGAATACCCAACTGGTTTTGTTTTAAAGCCGAAAGTCGTTAGCACAAGAAAATAGAGAAAATAGGTAAAACAAATACATTTCATGATGGGCCTCTACCTGCTGTAGGCCTGTAAAACGTACACATCTACGTGCCACATATGTGGCACACAAACTAAAATCATATAATTTTACTAGTTGACACATGCCAAATCATTGAAACTTTGTCTGCGGAGACTGAAATACCATGTTTATGTGGCAAGAAACGCCCTACGATATTGCCCTCTTTTATTCCCATTTACTCTTATGCCCCATAACTGATGAGTCATCTCAGAAAAGTTTTGCAAACAAGCCAACTAAAAGGGGGTCACCATGCGAGTAGAGCTAGCCGAAAAACCAGATTCCAACAGGAACGTCGTCGTTATATTGGAATCATCAGATTTTTTGCGAACCCTAAAGGTCTAAGCAAATCCAGCCAATTAGGAAAAGACCTGTGCATAAATTTGGCAAGCAATGACTCCGCAGCAACTACAATCGCTGCTTTTGTAGGCGTTTCGAGCCATTCAAAGCCCCTACAAACACACGTGCACCCGTGGGAAAGTGACGTAACATTAGAGAGAGAGCGCTGGACGGGATGGAAAGAGAGGGGCGGTGCAATCGGTGACGAACGGAGTCCACAAACAGCAGCAGCTGAGGCTCAGGTGCAATTGTGGGTGGTGGAAGATGACTGGGGAGCTCTGTGGACCGTAATCAGGGGGGTCGTTTTCGGAAAACTTTGTGATTTATCACACAAAAACAACAAACATGTGCAGATGGAGTGGGAAAGCCAAGAGACGCGAACTGGTTGCAACTGAATGAGTATTTGTTTTACGTTTCCAGCCAGCATTAACTGTTGTTATTGTGAAATGCACCAAGAGAAACTGTAGTACAAAAATGTAAATCTTTTAAAGATTTTAAAATATATTACTTAATATTTTGACTTTAGACGTATACAAAATTAGGCGTCATAAATTTTATATATAATTCCATAAACATTTTAAATTGTACAAAATTTCTTATAAAATTTCTAAGTTGAGTAATGCTTTCTCCAGAGTTCTTTTTCCAAAGTTCAGCGATTGCAGTGTTATATTATATATTATATGCATGTGGGCATAATCATAAGCTATCTCCAATTTAGTTATCATTAAAATTAAAAAATAAATATTTGAAAATGTTGTGCCTTATTATAAAGGTAGTGCTAATGATTTGTTAATAGACTTTTATATTGCTAGCTTTAGCTAGAGGGCATTTTAAGTACGACTTTTGAGGACCCATTTATTTATTCCTATGTTTATGTTCCCCGAGACCTTGTCAACAGTCTTCTGTTAGTATAAATTTCCTAACTCCAACTTCACAAAAAAGCAGGGATTTGCTAACAGAGACTGGAATATTTTTAATCGACTGCCTTTGGTTCGAACAACTTCAACAATAACTTCGATGATGGGGCACACGTTTTCCCCTTAACCATTGTACCAAGGCTACATTTTTTCTTCCCGTGTCCTAACTAGGAAATGTAACTGTGAATTTACGCAACGAGAGAGAGTGAGAGCAGAAGAGAGAACGAGGGGACACTCACAGTCCAAGTGCTTCTTCTTCGGCCCAATGCATTCCTCCGTGGTGGCCTTGCAAACGGACTTGGCGAGTCCTTGGCCCGCAAGGCTGTGACGGGCGGCCAGCAGCCTGTCGTTGATCGTTTGCCCTGCCATGGTCATGATGAAGCTGTTGTTGTTGTCCGCTCTTCCTGCACCCGCACGCTGGCTTTTATTTACTTGATTAATTTAATTATGCACCCAAGGAGCAGACCACACCGACACACACGCAGATACAGAGAGGGAGAGAGTGAGAGAGACACAAACACGTATGGGGGCTGGCTAGAGAGAGAGAGGTATTGATTGATTGAGAATATTTCCAACGGGAAAATTCTGCTACGCGAGCTCCACGAAAAAATAAACGGTACAGATTCAGTGTTCCCTACTTCACAAGCACTACACAATTTAACGCCGCGTTTTATGCGCTCTCTAACCGGTGCCTAACGCTGAAACGCGATTTTTTAATTCTCTATTTTTCCTCTGCCACAAATCGATAATGGCGACTGGCAAGTGGAGCGAGCGTATGAGCAATGTCCTAACGCTTCTAAGAAGTGGGGCCTGCGCGTGTTATCGATATTCGTTTACGACGTAAGGGCGCCAGCTATCGATTGCGCAACGTAGAGTAAAAAAATAGGCGGGAAAAAGCTAAAAATCTGACCAGACAAATAAATGTATTTATACAAATAGTTTCACAAAAAACAGAGTATTTGAATTTTCTCAATATTATTTTTATGAAATAATTTAAAACTACTTCTTGAAAAACTTAAATTTTTGAATAACTTCGGGGAAATTGAATGCAAGTAAATCATACGGATTTTAACATTTTACTAACTCGCTATATCGAATGACATAGCCAAGAAATCATGTAATGTGGATTTCCGTACTTTGAAATTTAGTTTCGTTTAATGGAACTCGCCTAATCAAAGATAGCCAAATTTGTCGGGAATTTGGCCGCAGAGCGTATTGTAAACGTAACGTAGCATAACGTAAGGTGGCAGGCGAAGGTTTTTGTTTCGAGTAGGCGGTCATACTGGTCATTAAAATAAATAAAATTATACTAAAAACAGTAGTTAGCAGAATCAGCAAGAACGTAATAAAATTATAAGATGTTGAATGGACAGATTGCACACAGTTATCTGGAGAACTCGTGCACGCTGCTGATACCCCGCCCGCCTGCCGCCAACCAGCTCTTAAAGTCGTCCCAACCAGCAGCAGCTGCTGCTGCTTCTTCCGCCGTCGAGGAGCATGGTCATGGGGCGGGATCGGGGGTGGCAGGCGCGGAGGCGTTGCATGTGGATCGCATAAGGAACTGCGATATATTCGTCGACGCGCACGATCTTTACTTTTACGCAGACGTCAAGCTGTACAAGTGAGTCACTGCGTCCCATCTGGCACACCCACACTGGCGAAATTCCAGCGATATCATTACGCATTTCCATTTCCTTTCGCGGACAGATTCCACAGCCGCCGCACTTTCGACCTGCGGGAGCTGAAGACGCTGCTGATAAAGTACAACACGACGGAGAATCACTACCAGATCTGCCTGCGTTGTCTTCCCCTTACAGCGGCCGCACAGGAAGGATCAGGGGGAGAAAGAGGAGGCGGTGGCACGGGCGATGCGCCCAAGGCGAAGAGCGGTCGAAAGGACTATATAGCCACCTTCCTGCATCTGCCCACGCTGGCCGACGCTACCAGAGCCCATTTGCCGGACAAGGAGCCCCTAGTCCAGGAATGGAAACTTAAACGCATCACCGATCAGTGCCAACTGCAGCTCGACGGCCACGAGCGCACCTACAAGCTTACCAACAACTTCAGCTACGGCTACGCCAGCAAATACAGCGGTCCGCTGGACACGAGTGAGGTGAGCTTCCGTTTCAATTTGCCCCTTTCCCATAATCTAAACCCAAATGTTTCCCCAGCTGGACAGAGCTACTTGTCGCGTGTCGGAGCCGCACCGCATGAGTCCGATCCAAAGGCGACAGGAGCGCGTGGTAGACGAGATGAAGCGCTTCTCGCGCGAACAGTACAAAATGAACTTTGTCGAGCTACAGGTTCCGTCCGGTCACCAGAATCCTTTGCGCTATAAGCCGAAAATCTACGAAACTTCCATGACCCAGGAGCAGGCGCATCTGCTGCACAACATCAGCAGGGAGCAGGCGCGGGAGCAGCAGCCGTACGACATCCTGCGCCAGAACGAGATCGATTGCGGACTAATCAGCATTCTACTGGCCATATGCTACGATGTGCGGACGACCAACAATGAGGCGACGTGTGAATCGGGTTGGACCCGCAGCATCCTCTGCCCGCTATATTGCTACTTTGAGCAGTTCGACAATTACCGAGACGTGTTGGTGGCCTTTCTTCGGCGAATGATAACCTACCCGCTGTACCGCAATTTCGAGCTTGGCCGCCAATGTGTGCGGGATGCCATCGAAGTGTTAAAGGGCGGTCGTAATTGGCTGATCAACCAGCTGCTGCTGACACACCAACAGTTCAGCAGCGGGGAGCCCAGTCGTGATAGTTTCAACACCTTCTACTTGGAGGACTACATCAGATATGTGACCAGTCCGAGTGCCTGCAGCGACGAGCATTTGCGTTTGCTGGCCCGCAACCTTAAGAACGTGCTGATGGACGTGAACAAGCAACATCTGGGCCTGGGAGTGACCGAGATTGAGACTGAGCTTATCAAAGAGCTGATGCAGGAAATGCGCATTGAAGCGGGCAGTGATGGATCATCGCCGCAGCAGCAGGGTCATGGCGATGATGAGCTTGACCTTGATAACGACACGTCCGGGCAGGAGGACGAGACAACGACTGATGATGACAGTGTCATAACCGACTCCTTCGACAGTATGGACATGGACATGCGATTGATCGAGAACGAAATTGCGTATGAGGATGACGAGGAGGACGAAGAGGACGATGACGAGGATGAGGATGGGGACGGGGCTGATGACGATGACGACGAAAGCAGTTCCTCCACCACCACCAGTAGTGAGGCGGAAGGTAACAGCGTCATCGAGCAGTGCAGCAACAGTGAAACCGCCGCCAGCATCAGCACTAGCACCAAGTAATAAGTCACTTATCCCCAATCCGGCAAGTCCTGCTCCTGCCTTGCCCAAAACAAACAAGCAACACAACCAACTTAATGTCAAAGAACGGAGGCTAAACAGTAATTACTTTTAAAATAAAAAACAAAAGGTAAAATACAAAAACAAAACCAAGCAAAAGGATGTACATTTACAGAAAATACCTACTTAAATCTTAATTGTACAATAATTTTATGAGACGCAAACTCAAAGATTTGTTCACGCCAAATGCAAAAAGATATTTTAATATTTTTTCCCCTTTGCTCTAAAATAACTTCGATTATTATTACACATACAAGTAAATCAGAACTTTAGCATTTAGTATGGCATTAGAGTACGAAACATTTGAATTTTGAATTCTGAAAGCGAAATCTAGTTGTGCATTTTGTATATACATCTATAGTCATATAGATATCGATATTGTTGGTGCTGCAAGCAAAGAAAACAAACAAAAATTTAATAAAATAAAATGGATATGTAAAGCAACCCAAAACAAAAACCTACATTTTGGGCAAAAGTCATAATGGAGTTACCAGTTAATGTTTAATGTCATTGAAATCGACACAAAAAATTATGAAAGAAAAGTAATAAAATGGATAACACATATTTTTTTATTAAACGTGGCGTAAATGTCATTTTGTTTTTTTAACTGCCTATCAACGGAGATGCCGCCTACAAAAGTTGTGTGACAACTTTGTTAATGAATAGTATACTTTTGGAAGACTACTGACTTTTGAAGTCTGAGACTCTAAAACAAATAAATATATTTTCTGAATAAGCACACAATTGTTTCCATAAAATCAAAGAACTCCATATATTACTTTCAGAATAGAGGATACTTATTAGACCAGTAGACCATCAATCAAAGAGTATAAGGTGTGTTAAAAAAGTAAGGTGACTTTATACCCGTTACTCGTAGAGTAAAGGGCATATTAGATTCCCCGGAAAGTATGTAACAGGTAGAAGAAAGCGTTTCTGATCCCATAAAGTTTATATATAGGATTACTAGCCGAATCGATGTCCGTATGTCCGTATGAACGCTGAGATCTCGGAAACTAAAAAAGCTGGAAGAGTCAGACTTGGCAAGCAGATTCCTGTGCTTTTTGCGTAGCGCAAGTTTTTATACCCTTGCAGAGGGTATAATAATTTCAGTCAGAAGTTTGCAACGCAGTGAAGGAGACGTTTCCGACCCCATAAAGTATATATATTCTTGATCAGCGTCACAAGACAATGTCCGTCTGTCCGTCCGTTTCTACGCAAACTAGTCTCTCAGTTTTAAAGCTATCGTGGTGAAACATTCCCAAAAGTCTTCTTCCTATTGCAGGTAGTATATAAGTCGGAACCAGCCGGATCGGACAACTATATCTTAAAGCTTCCAAAGGAACTATGGGGGGAAAAATTACAAAAAAATTGTATCTTTGGTGTTTTTTTAACATATACCTTTCTAAGCTTTGATATAACATTTTTAAATAAGTTCTGCATTTCGAATTAAATTTTATCAAAATCGGACGACTATTATATAGCTCCCATAGGAACAATCAGAAAATTAGTGGTAAAATAATATTGAAAAATTATATGGTCGGTGTTTTTTAACTTATAACATCCTAAGCTTGGAAATAACATTTTTTATTTGGTTTGGAATTTCGAATTAAATTTTATCAAAACCGGACGACCATATCATATAGCTGCCATAGGAACGATCAGAAATTTAGTAGAAAAACATGAAAAACAAATTATATCTTTTGTGTTTTTAACATAACCCTTTAAGTTTGAAAATAACATTTTTTTATTAGTTCTGAATTTCGAATTAAATATTATTAAAATCGGACGACTATATCATATAGCTGTTATAGGAACGATCGGATAATTGGTGGGTGGTCACGCCAACTCTAACGCCCACAAACCGCCCAAAACTGTGGTGAACACAGTTTTCATAATAGACAATTTTTTTTATAAAATGTATTTGTCTCATCAATACTTATCGATTAACCTAAAAAATGTTCGCTCACAAATGGTTTTAACGCCAAAATCTGTTTGCCGCCCACTTAGCATATACTGAAATAGCTCGGTAAAGGGTGTCTCATAGTCGAGGCACTCGACTACAGCGTCCTTCCTTGTTTTTTCTACTGTGGGCGAAAAGTAAGTTACTTTTTTTTTTTAAATCCCTTTTAAAGTAACTCCCTTTCAATACAAAAATCAGCTCCAACTTCGATTTCTTTTACTGCTGTGGGCAAAAAGAAAAACATGAATTTCTTATTTTATCATTTTCCGTGGTGTGGTCTTTTTAGGGAGGACTACGGCTTTGAAGAGTTTTCACTTCTACTTGGGGAGTTACGGGTGTAATTATTTCTGATTCAATTTGAATCAACAACATAAATTTATAAAGAGGTCATTGTTTTATGGTTTTATTATCTTTTCTTTATTTATTCATACACACATATATATGCATATCTCTGTACGTTTTACAAGCTAATTTAAATATTTATGGACTGTTAATTAAAAAACGCATCATTGGACCAAATATTGCTGTTGTGGCAGGTCCTGCTGATGCGCCCTTAATTATGGTAAGTGTAAAGCTAAAATTTACAAGTTAAACTAACTAAACTCGTATGCATTTCGAAATCGCTAGAAGAGTCGATGCGCCCAGCGAGGCCAATTTTAGTTGTGGAGCTCTTTCAATTAGTTCATAGGGTGTTTCCTTCTGTCTCACTCTCTCTCTATTTACACAAGTCACAAATTGTTTAACAAAAGATGTGTGTTTTTAGATTACTTAACCACTACATACAACATGGCGGCGATTCGCTTTGAACAAGTTTTTTGATCTTGCGCCGGCTTAAGAAAATGGTTTACTCTCCAACTGGTTTCATCTGATTGGTTCAGGATTTTTTCTTATGCTTTTTTACTGACACTGAGTTTTTTTTCCATTCTTATTTCCTTCAATATTTACAAGAATCTGATTTTAAACTAGGTATTTGAGTCAGTTACAGATCTGGAAATGTAAGAATTGTATTATTTAATATTACACCTTAATGGGATTTCGGGCTGCACTCACTCATAGTCTCCTGTTGGATCTCCACCTTGTATGAGGGATTATCGTAGGCAGCGTCGCTCTTTCGTGGGGGCGTGATGGACGCCGTTTGGTGCACTCGTCTCCTGGTGATGATCAGTAGCAGGGCCAGGGTGGACATGATCGCCAAAGCGGCGATCACTGACACCACCACAAGAGGGCCGTAGTAGTCGCCCACGGGCTGGTCCGTACCCGCGGTCAAAAGTTTGCCTAATTAAAAAAAGGGGTGTAAGTTGACGATTCGAAATGAAAAGGATGCGTTTTAAAATAACACTTAATTAAAATCAAGAAATTGTTTAAATCGAATGAAATAAATAGTTTTGGGTCTTTAATTCAGGAAGTAAATAATCTAACTAAAACAGGTAGTAAGGTAATACTAATTAAAATGTTAAATGGTATATTAATTCGAATAAATGCACTATTTCCCTCACCAAACAATTTAAATCCCTTTGCAATCCTTTCGAAAAATAGCAAGACTTGAAAAATAATTATAACACTTTATAGCCCCAATCTATTATAACGTGTCGACTTACCAGTCTTGCCTGGGGTGGCTGGACCACCTGGCTTCGTAATGAAGTTGACCACATTGCTCTTCTTGGTGTTGCCGTTGGTCAGGTACATCTCCAGCCAGAGGCGGTACTTGGTGCCTGGCTTGAGGTCCATGATCAGGGTACCAGTGGTGCTGTCCCGCTTGGCCACCTTGAAAACGCTGGAGTCCTCCTTGCCAGCGTCGCTCTGGTAGATGGCCCGGTAAATGTGCACGAACTTGTCCTCCGGATAGGGCACTCCGTTCCACGAGATCTCCACACTCTGGGTCTTGACTTTGGTAACGTTAACGGTGACATCGAAGCCGTACACGTCAACCTTCTGGGCGGTTCGCACCTTGATCATGTGTCCGGCGCGCAACTCCGCTCCGTGTCCGGCCAATGGAATGTAGAAGAGTCCGATCTCGTAGCCTGTATCAGGCTGGAGGTTCTGGATGGTGTAGCTGGTCAGGGTGCGATGGATCAGCGGGGATGAGGAGTATATCATGCCCGTCAGCTCCTTGTAGCGCAGCTGAACTCCGTCGACATATTCCATCTGGTCGTCACCCAGTTTCTTCCACGTCAACTGCAACCAGCTGGAATTCGTTTCGCTGACCGTCAGTTCGGGATCCTCAACGTTCTTGAAGATGTCCTGGAAGTCTGGCCTGTAGTCGGTGAACGGAGGAGGAGGCGTGATGGTTCTCTCGGGAGGCGTCTTCACGGTGTACACACTGCTTGTGGGCTGCGAGTTGAGGTCGCGAAGGATCAGGGTGATCTTCACCTTGTACAGGGAGTTCGGTTCAAGGCTGGGCAGATCGAATTCCATCTGGGAGGTGGCAATAAGGTCCTCGGGCGGTGCGAAGATCTGTTGCTCCCAAGTGGAGGTATCGTTGCTAGGTCCATTCGAGTAGCGCAGCTCCACGCGTCCATGGAGGTTCACATAGACCTGGGGAACGGTGAAGACGATGCGGATGGATCGGGGATCGATTGCCTCCAGAGTATGAACTTCGATGTCGGGCTGTAGGTTGCTAGCTCCTATAAAGTAAATAGGTTTTAGGTTAAATAATTGGTTATTACGGATGAGAGAAAAGATGAGCAATTTTAGAGATCATACAAATCCACAATTGACAATTACTTTTTAAATAAAGTGTGCACAAATAGTTAATCTTAGGTGTTATTGCTGAAACTATAGTTGTTTACATTCCTTAAATTTATTTTAAATATGGCAAAGGTAAATGTGGTTCGTATCGTGGAAATGCCAAGGAATTTCCCACGGTGATCACCTCTCATCACCGCTCATCTCTGATCACCGCTCATCTCTGATCACCGCTCATCTCTGACTTAAATTTATAAATTTCGGTTAGTATTTGTAGCTCGGATATTAATCATCGAGTTTCGTTTGGAAATCGTTTTAGTTGCGGATTAGCTGCAAGCTTGTTAATGATGGATGATCTTTCGTGCTAAATGGGTGTGTGTATGCGAGTGTCTGTTGTTGGTTTGTGGTGGTTGGTGTTGTCTCAGTTAGTACGGTAGAACCCTGTCGCAGTGTTTCTGTTGTTGTTGCTGAAGAGCCGAGCAGAGTAGAGGGGATCTAGGGGGTGTGGTGACTAGAATAGATTGTTCAACCTGACTGCTGCTGCTTGGACAGCTTGTCCTGATTCTGGTGCAGACTGTGCTCGCTGGCCTGCGTGGAGAGTCCCGAGGAAGTGCTAGAGCTGGGCAGGATTGTCTGCTGCAGGTGTTGCTGCGGTGTCGTCGGATGTTGCGGCGGGTGGTGGGGTGGGACTCCCAATCCCGGGATCACCGGGTAGCTTTCGTAGGCCACTGCCTGCCCATCGACAATGGCAATGCCATGTCCTGGTGGCGGCGGCGGCACTCCACTGTGCACGATGGGCACATAGTGACCGGGATGTTGCTGCGGCGCATGTGGCTGTTGCTGCTGCTGTTGCTGCTGGTGCGGCGGAGGTGGTGGTCCACCGGGAACAGTTTGCTGCAGGTGCTGCAGTATCTGCTCGATTCTCACTTGGGGACCCAGATTGTGATTGTCTTTTTGCGTTTGTCCAGGATGAATTGGAGGTCCAGGATGACCGGGATGTTTCTGTTGTGCAGGTTGATCAGAACCCAGTATGTTGAACAAATCGGACTGACTAGTGGGCACTGGTGGCGGTTTACCCTGAGGTGTACCATTTGGATTGACATCGTACGGCTCATAGGGATTGTAGTCCTCGTAGACGGGCTTCACTGGATTGTAGAAACCATAGGGTCCAAGGTGTTGCTGATGCGGATGCTGGTGGCCGAATTGGAAGGGCACAAATCCTCCATTCGGTGGCAAGGGTCCTTCCTGCTCCTCGGTGCGATCACCGTCGAAAATGACATCATTCTGGTGTTGCTGCTGCTCCTGTTGCTGGTGCTGGTGCTGTTGATGCTGCACCTTCTTGTGACTCTTTTCGGGTTTCTCCGGCTTCTCAAAGATTCCCAGACCGCCAATTGACTTGGGTGGCTTGCCATCCAGGGTGGGATAAAAGGCGCCAGCTGGGGATGACTTTTTATCCTCATCCTTCTTGATTTGAGGCACTTTGCCAGGCGTATTGGTCGAAACATTTGCTGTCGCTGTCGTTGTTGTGGTTTCTGTTATCGGTTGCATGTTGGATGGTTGGTTGGTTGTTGTAGTTTGGTTATTTACAAAATGCATAGCGTGAATAACAATATTGAAATTGATTGTGATGAGCGTAGAAAATAAAAAATAAAGTAAAAAGAAATTAAATAGCATGTCAGCGCGATTAAATAGCAAAAGCGCAAGAAATCAATTAGGTCAACTAAACGAGCCGATAAGATAAACTGAAAATGATCTTGTAATGACAAAGCTCAAACAAATGAAGCGATTAATGGAAACACTTTCTTGGTTATGGCATGCAAATTCCAATAAAGAAGGGATTACTCTGTCATGCATGTTTATTTACCATCTGCTGGGATTGATGAATGCGTTGAGGCTTCCTGCTCTTCGTCGTGTCCCGCAGCTCCGATTTTCGGGATTTGGGGGGCACACGACCAGTGCTTGCAGCACTCGTCATCGGGAATGGGCAGCAGACGGGCCAAGGCCGGATGGCACGGCAAATCAGCCGGAGGAAGTGCGGGAACTGGCGGACATGCCGCTCGACACTCCACGCGTCCATTTTCGCAATAGCAATGCTGATCGCAGCCTGTATAAAATAAACAATGATCGAGGGGAATGAAGATGGAGGTGATCAAGCCACGATCTTACCTGTCAAGTTGGCGGGCACAGGCGACCAGTTCTCGATCTGGACACCTTGGTAGGTACACGTGCCATTGTCCACGCACCGCATGCTCTCGGGGCAGCAGTTCGGCGGCGAGGGCTTGAAGTCCGCCGGAACCGGCTCCCAGCGGATGCAGTGCGGATCCTGGACATCCAGGCCGAAGTTCGAGGGGCACTCCAGCTTGGCACAGTGGATGCCCTGCTCATTGCAAATGCACAACTGCTCGCAGCCATCGCGGAACTGCTGGCCCACTTCGTACTCGGAACCCTTGAAGTTGCAAGTGGGCTTTGCCCCTCCGGCCTCGCGAGCCTGCTCCTGGAAGCCGTAGGGATTGGGCTCCTCGGGATCTTCGCTGTTGTTGCTCTGCAGCGGGGTGGGCTGCTGTTCATGATCGTCCAGAGTGACATCGCACAGCTCCAGCTGGCAGCAGACGTCCTTGGGATCCTTCACATACACACACTTGTCCAACCGCGTGTGATTTCGCTCCGGGCATCGCGGCCTGCAATCCATGACGCCTCCCTCGGCGCAGTGACAGATCTGCTCGCACCCTATCTCCAGACGCTCCCGGAACTTGTAGACACCCCCCATATAGTGGCAATCACTTCGCGGCTTTGGCGCGGCTGCAATTTGGTGGGTGGTGTGCAGGTGTCAGGTGGCAATGAACGATGGGCGTGAGCAGCGGGGATGGGACATGTTTATGGAAGGCACAAAGAACACGGCACATGTTAGGAAGCTTGGCCAGCCAAAAAGTGATGATTTGGGAATGCAGTATAAGCTACGACTACAGCAAAGCCTCAAAAAGCTGCCTTTAAGATGCGAGCCAACTCACCTTCATCTTCGCTCGGGGGCAGGGTCACAGAAGCCTCTGGTGTTCTCTCAGTGGAAGGTGCGGCACCTTCAGTGGCCACCACCGTGGGCTCCAGCAGCGGCTCACTGCATTCCATCACCCGGCAGCACTCGTCCTCCTCCACCACCTTCTCGAGGCAGTTGGGATTGGCCATGCTGCGCTGGCTGCCGCGGGGATAGCTCAGTCCCTTGCACCTGGGCTCGCACATCCAGTCGCCGCGGTTGCAGGTGCACCGCTCGTCGCACTCCCGCTCCATCAGCTCGCCGTGCTGGGGATTTTAGTGAGTGGTTAGACTTTAAATTCTTGAGTTTATAGTCATTTTCTTCTGCTTAAATTTGCACTGAATCATACGTGCCACGACTTCATTTAAATTTACTAGTTATTCTAAAGGATTTTTTAAATTGTTCAAGCTGTGAACCTGTAAAGTTATGTCTTTTGTATCATGTAAAAGTTAATTTTTCTGAGATACAATTTTAAAATAACACTTATACTGGCTTCCTAGCTTTAGTAATGAAAATGATACACTAGCTTAAGGAAGAAGAAAGCCAATAAGGGGCTAGTAAAAAGCTTCGTGGCTTAGCAGTTTCCTTTCTCAATTCTTACAAGCAAAATAAATACTACTTTCACTGTGACTATTCACCAGTAGTCATGATTTTGATTACCAAGAACAACCGCAAATTCATACCGGTAATGACCGAAGATCGACCTACTAAGCCACATTTATTTTTTGTCAAAACACATTTCCTCCATTTCGCTGTGTGAAAGCTATTTGCAAAAATTACGTCAATTTGCACAGCTAACTAAACAAGTGAGTGGAGTGGAGCTCATCAATCATCCGCCTTGTTGAATGATGGCAATCTTGGGCTGAGATTTCCTGCTCTCTGCGCGGTGCTCCAATAACCAAATATGTCATATTTCGACGGGGCCCACGCAAGTTCGTGGCCAGAGTCTTTTGTTCGAGTGGAAAAAACCTTTTGTGTGCACTTTGTTCTTTTAATTAGCCAATGGCTTAATGGTTTAGCAGAGTCTTCCGACGCGTTTTTGATGTTCTAAGGTGTAAGAATTCACGCCCCTTTGTTCTGCCCAGCAATATTTTAATGACCCACTGTTCGGGGGCCATTGCCTCCCCTGCCTTTTCCCCATTCTTTAATGGCACTTAATGAGCACAATTCTTGTGAACTTATGAGCCTTGGCGTCCATAAAAACAGTAAGTCAAAACGCCCGAAAACGCCCACTTTGGCACAATAAACTACTGAAAAGGAAAACCGAAAAACACTTGGTAAACTGTGCAATTTATTTGATTATTTTCCTAGCTATTTGGCTGCTCATTCGAAAAACATTTGCGGCATGCGGCATGCGGCTTGGCATGTTGCACGTGTCCGCCAATCGATGGCAATTTATAAAAAAAAACTTACGAGGAGGGAGGAGGCGGTTGAAGGGGAGGGCCGATCAGCCACCGACAACAGTGAAAGTGAAAGCAAAAATTATTTCATATCGAAGCGCACCGCAAACTCGATTATGAAAACTACAACACAAACAATTTAAAAGATTAAGAAAAAAGATATAAATAAAAGATGAGGAGGGTCAGAGACGAAGTGTGAATGCTCTGTTGAAATAACCCACAATGTGTGCTCTCCAAAACTAAAAGTAAAAGGTCCTAGTCACCAGCAACTAATAAAATGATAATAAAACATAAAAGAGAAAAAGGGCAAGAAATGTATAAAACATTGCACAATTTGTAAATAGTGGGTATTCAATGCTTTAAAAATCTCTTTTCCCCTCTTTTAGTAAGGGTATTGGAAATGAAAAGCCCAACGCTCGTTTAATTAAAACAAAATCAACACCAAGATTCGGGCATTGCAGCGGAAAATGGGTTGGTCAGTAAGTAGTGCCAGCTGCAGGCGTTGCTCCAGGCACCGGCTATCTGAAGTATGTATATATAAACAGCCGATGCAGGCCGATATATGGAGCTTACATGACTGGACCCCATTATTCGAGGCGGAGAGACCGAGTGCAACGTTTGATGAACACGTCACACTTGGACAGTCGCATTAAGGCGTGCAGCACATTATTGAAATTTAAATTGCCTGATGGTTGTTAATTAGCTGAATGATAAGGCGACACTGTTTTCCCTGCTCAAGCGAATCATTCTAATTTATAGGTTTATTTGTGACTGATGACTTATCCAAAACGCCGGCAATTGACACATTGTTATGATGATTGCTGGGAATTGGGAATGGTGATCGGCGCCGAGATTGGGTTGGGCCGATTCGCAGCCACAGGGGCGATGTCAACATCAATCACAGCCCAGCGATTTCTTGGAATTTTCTTCCTTGGCCTGCCTTTTTCGAGCATTTTTCCTGTTAATATTAAGGTGCGCAAATATTTGCATAATTGCTGCTTGGGCGAGCAGCAGCCGGGAAAAGCTAACCGAAAAATATTTCGCCGCTTTTTTGGAGTGCAGAGGCAGCTGCGCTGGGCGGTGGATGCTGGAAGTCTGGCCCGACTCTGACCGGTTTCATTATGAGCACCAAACTCGTTGCCATTATGCAATCCAGGTGACGACAAGGCAAATTGGAGTTGCGTGTCAGGAAGTGGGCAGGCCGACAGGGAAATGGAGGCGTTGGCCGCCGCTTTCTCTCCTTGTCAGGATCTGACACATATTCTATTTTGATTTTATCATGGCTGTCATAAAGCTTGCATTTCGGTCAAACCGGATCTTAACAAATGGTTGTGCTGGCTCCATCGATAAAATCGAATCGGAAACAATAACCAGATCTATTCACGTCAGGCGGCTGCAAATGTCAAAAGTTGAAAGTGTTCGAACAGCTGAATCCGAACGAACTTCCTCGTTGGTGGTTTGGGTTTACTTGTGATCGGCTCACTTAAAAACTTTTAAAGCACAGGGCATACCACAATTATTTGGTGTTCTTTATTCATGTTCCTAAATCAATTTATTTAGTTAGATCAGCTTTAAAAGGTTTTTGAAAAGCGAATTTGAAATTGGATTCTATGATACAAAGTTTATAATATTAATCTATAATAACTGGATTTACCTGCTAACTACCATTTAAGTGTTTAATAAGGGGATCCATTTTGAATTTTCTTGTAAATTTAGTTCTTTCTTATGTTTCTTAACTTTTTTTGCTTACTGACCTTGTAGCTCTTGTTGTCGGCCAGGCATTCGCGCTGCATGGTATCTCCGCTGGCGGTGATTTCCACGATTTTCGGCATTTCCGTTTCCGGCTGAGCAGTGGTCGTGGTGGAAGTGGTGCTAGTTGTGGTTGTGCTGGTGGTGGTGCTGCTGCTGCTCTCGTTCTGGTCCCCATCCATGCTGACATCGCTAAGGTCCATGAGCTGTTCGTGGGTACTGGCATTGTGGTGCAGGAACAGCTCCACGTCATCGCCACCACCCGCCGAACGTCCCTCGCCGGCGAAGGCCACGAATGGCGAAGGCTCGGTGGTGGTGGTCGAGGCTTCGGTGGTGGAGCTGCTCTCCGACTCCTTGACCACCACCTCCTCGTCCTTCTTCTCCTCCTCCTGCTGCAGCATGTGTTGTCCTTCAACAATGTTAATCACTGGTCCCGACTCGCTGTCCGGCGTTATTGTGGTGGCCGCTTCATTTTCTGGCTCATTCATATGCATGGCGCGTGCTCGCGATGTGGACGAAGTGGCTGCTGTCGTTGTGGATGTGGATGTTGACTCGGTTGCAGTTGATGGCTCAGCGGTTGCCTTGTTCTCCTGGCTGACAACAATACCCGCCGCAATTCCCGACTCTGTGGTGGTGCTGGTGCTGGTGGAAGTTGCTGGGGACGACTCCTCGGTGCTGGTCGAGAGCATTTGATAATCTTCGTGTTCGGCCAGGCGATCATGATTCTCGGACAGTATATGCACATGATAGGGATCTTCTTCGCGCTCGGTCTGGACGGTGGCCTCTGTCGAACTGTTGGATGTTGCTGGCGTACCTGTTGCTGGTGTACCTGTTGCTGTTGCTGCAGCGCTTGTTGTTGCTGCTGCTGCCGTCGTTGTCTCAACTTGTTTGTCACTTTCGATTTCGACGTTCTCCTCGCTGTTGCTGTTGCTGGCCGTTATGAGTGTGGCCGGATGTCTGAAATTGTTGAGATCCTTGACCACGTCGTCCTGCTCGTTGGAGATCTGATTCAGCTCGTTCTGCTGCTGATCCTGCTCCTGCTGCTGCTCCCGCAGCATCTCGGTGGTGGCATCGCCACTGCTCTCCGCGTGCTCATCCCGCAGGGGAATGTGCTGGATGTGGCTCTGGTCTGGTTCCGTGTTGGAGAAGACCGGATGCTGGTCGGGTCCCTCGGCCTCCTGGCGGGGCGTTGTCGTGGGCTCCGTGGAGGTGATGGGCTCAATGCTCGTCGATCGCATGCTGGTCTCGACTGGCAGGCTGCTCGGCACCGGCAAAATTGTGGTGAACTCTGAAAAGTCAAAAAAAAGTTTTGTTAGATTTACTAATACTAAATATATTTTATATAGCTTAATAATACAATTCGAAATCTTCTATTGTAAAACTCACTTCAAATCCTATGGGTTTATATCACTTGACATATTATAATAAAATTGTAATAAACTTAAGAGGGTAAGTCTCTTTTGAAAAAGATGCTTATGATGTTATTAATAATTAAACAACACATAAAAAGACATCAATGGATTTTAGTGGCTCATTGGTCCTCAAAATCCAAAACATGGCAATTATTAGAGCCAAATGGTTATATTTATGTGATTTTTACAACTCCTTTCAACACACATTAAATAGCATAAGACATACAAGTTTATAACTTTATTATGTTATGTCATGACTATGGGCAGTGTCTATGAGTAAATATGTAATGGAAACTAGGCCAGCAAGACGTAGAGAAGCTGGACTTTTAGGTCAATGGGATACCATTATTATTACTTATTATATAGTAAACAAATGAGGCGGGCCAGGTTCTACTTCCAGGTTCCGTTCTAAAATGTCCCCCAGTATTGAGTCATCGCCGGGGTAAACAAACTCTAAGGCTTTGTCCCACATTTACGGTAACTGGCGAACAGAATTCTTTTGCAATTCTAGCGGAAACCACTTAAATCGTATTGGAAATATCTCACGCGTCTCATCATCATCGCCATCCGCAATTCGCATTGCCATCGCCATCATTGAAACGTAATTTCTGTTTTTGGCTCGGTTTTTTGCCGCAGCATCAATTCCTCAAAATCTGCAAGGTATTCATTAAGCTCCGTCTGCCTGCGTCTTCTGCCTGCTGAATCATCGTCCCCAGGTCGGTCCATTCTCGGAAGACCCGGGCGGACAAGCCCCGACCAAAATATCAGCCATGCCACATCTTTTATGATATAATTCTTGTTTCTCTTCGGTTTTCCTGATTCTTTTTTGTTGGGCTGGTTGGCTTATAAGCTCTTTTGTGGGCTCAGACAACCCGTACCCGGCAACTTGTTGTTCTTTGTGATTTTCTTCTCTCTCTGTTGGCCGGCCCTCTTATATAATTACATTTGGTTTCGGGCATAGTTTCGGGCGCAAAACTCATGTCATAAATAAATGACGACCTTAGTAAGGGGTCTTTAGGCTTTGTAAAACAGACACAAAACACTTGACTCGCCCATGGATGCCCAAGAGATTCAAGATTGTTTCTGCCCAACTCGCAGGCTTTTCACAGGAACATTCAATTAAGAGTTAATTCATTAAAGGGAACTTGAACTTGATTGCTAATTGCTGCACATGAATGGGAAATGGTTTTAAAGAAGCTTAATTGATGGGAAGCCATTTTCCTCAAGAACCCATCTTCCAATTTTAGGCTCAGATCTCTCAGGTTAGTCAATCAATATTCCTTTGGCTGGGCATAATTGTGTTTGATTACCCTGGCTGTCAAAGAATTCCAAAAATTTCCATTTGAATTCTGTCTCATTCCGGTAATAACTATAAAATGGTTTAGCAATTTTCATCGGACCCGGGCACTCGATCATCCAGTTGGAATGGTAAATAACCCTCGCACACACATCTCTGACTTATGGAAGGTTTTTAGAAGGGGGAAGGGCGTTTTTAGAATGGAGTAGGATACGACCCCATGGGGACGGCATTTACCCAGTTAAGTCCTCCGCCTAGACAGGCCTACCGGGAGTGTGGGTGGAGGGGGAGGGAGACTGTCATGCATGCGTGGTAATAGGCATTAAAGCGGTCCCGGATCCCGGGTCTCGGGTCCCCAAACCCCAGACTCTAGACTCTAGCCTCTAGTCCCTTGTCCCTTGTTCCTGGTA
Organism: Drosophila biarmipes; assembly: GCF_025231255.1. Lineage (NCBI taxonomy): Eukaryota > Metazoa > Arthropoda > Insecta > Diptera > Drosophilidae > Drosophila > Drosophila biarmipes. Next base: position 6,270,651 of record NC_066616.1, on the reverse strand, counting down.
CCTGGTGCAGACGCAACAGTTGTCGTCGCTCCAATAAGAAGAAGGAGAACTTAAATGAAATTTACTTTGGTACTCGACGCTTCCAGGCAGTCAGTCAGTCAGGCAGTCAAAGACAGTCTTGCAGTCGGAGTCGGCATGCAACGAACGCCAATTTAGCGCTAAGAACCTATTTAAAAGTGTGCAAATTCGAAATGGAAATACCCTTTTACAAGAATACGACGAAGTATGAATATACAAGATCATTTTTAGTAACCAATAACAGATCTATAAAGTTAGGAACAGTTAAATAGTACAAAATCTCACGTTTATATATTTCTTAAGCAGACATATTACACAAAAAGTGCACATAAGTCTTACCAATTTATCAATCAAATTACATGTAAATGCATAATTTCACAAAAAAAACTGTGCAACTAGAAAGCTTTGTGCACAAAAAACTCAGTAGACTGGAATCCATTTTTATTTCCAGAAAATACAATTGAAAGTTCTTGAAAAAATGGAAAAATCAATTAGGGCAGAAAACTCTTTTCTTTTCTTTGCTATTTACTAAAGGGTATAACACCTAGCAGAGCTCAGTTCAGTTCGTTAGCCCACCGAGTGAATGGGTGAAAGAGGCCCAGCCGATTTCTGTATAGAGAGAACATCTTTATGTGTGTGTTTTATGTTTTAGCTGTTGCTTTTATTGTTGTGTCGGGACTGGAGCTTAGGGTTACTGACATGAACCTTGAATTTCAGTTCGTTATGCTGCTGCTGGCAGCCTCCAGCTCCCTCTCGAGCTCCAGCTAGGGCTGCCATTGCAGTTCTCCGTTCTTGGTTCTTGGTTCTTGGACGGGCTGTTTGCTGTCACGGTTAGTCGTTTATAATACGCGAACTGTTCGAGGCTCTTTGCGGTGCTCCCCACTCCTTTTGTTTTGCCTGTTTTTTCTTGGCGCACAATTTGTCTTTTACTGTCATTGATTTTCATTTTTCACCAGCACTCGTTAAGCGAAGCCAGGCATCTTCAATTTATGTAAGAGCAAATATATGTATAAATATATAGCCATGCTGCAAAGATAGAACTTGTTTGGTGGTCTGCCCTTCCGTTATGCATGTTTTTCCCTGTGTTTTTATCCCCAACTTCTTGGACTGCAAACGAAAGACTCAGACAACGAACTCGAGTTTCTGTATCTGCATCGGTTCCCTCGCCTCGAATTGTTCTGGGCTTTACTTTTTTATGACTCAACGCTAAGCCGGTCAGCCAGCTTGATTATGATATATATGCATGCGACAACGAATGCTAACCACCATCAGCACCACAAACAATCACCCGAGGACAGGCCACTTATGCAGAAATGCAAAATGCTGTCCGGTAGTTCAAACTCATTTGCGGTTTTTCTAAGTCGCCGCACGTTCTGCGGCTCGGGCAAACAAACAAATGAACAGACAGTTCGCCAGGGAGCGGGAGTGGGGAATTCGCTATGGGGGGAAGGGGTTGTGGAACGGGCCAAAGGGGAGTCCATAAGTGATGTGCTTAGAATTGACAAGCTGCTATGAAGCGATGCATGCCAACCGGATGTCTTTGTTAGGTGGGATAGTGGTTCTTCTTCGGGGCATGGCTACCATTGATCTAGAGTTGATAATGGCATGTGAGGTAAATGAGATGGGAAAAGAGTTTCATGGTCAATCCATTTCGTTCAGGGGCTATTTTTGTTGCTTTCGATAGAGAGAATTTAATGTAAGAGCCCGTAACACTTTCTTACGATAGATTAAATAATATTCAAGCTAATAAGGGAATAATTAGTTTCAAAATATTCGATACGTTTTAAAAAATTTTTTTCCCATAGTAAGTTTATTGAAATTAATAATGAACTGGGATCTGTACTGAAAGACAATATTGTTATGTAAAACATACCTCTTTCTTTAAAAATGTAAAATAAGTGAATACAAATAAATTTAAAATCTAATAGTTCTGTTTTTCCAATATTTTCTTCCTTGTTTTTGCATCCATATTACTTTTTTCCATTTTCCGCATCTATAATTTGTTCCCGTGGTGTACCGAAAGCACTCATCGTGGCCAACCGGAAGCCGTGCTTCAAATCGTACCCTGCCTAATGACCATGCCCACGCCTCTGATCCCCACTAACCTGCCACCATTCCTCCCCCTTTGTCACTCTATTGGCCGAGTTTTGTAATGCGCAAAAGTGTCAACAAAAATAAAAGCGGCAATAGCCATCGGAAGGCAGCAGATAGGAAAGGGAAGGGAAAGGCTATACCATTTTGGGTTTCGGGCAATGTAACGGTCATGCCTCAGAGTGTGTCATGAATCCCAAATATATATTTACTCGTATATAACCGTATTATGCAGCTGTTGGCAGTGGTCCGGTTTTAGTTTCAAATTATAAACAAATTCGAATTGATTACGCAACCTCGATGTTGGCTGCATTCGAATTCATATATTTTTGTTTTAATTAAGCCGCCTGCTTGAAGGTTTTCTCATTGTATTTGTTTTAGAAATTGGCTGATGTTAATGAAATTGCACGGCTTTTGTTCAGAAAGATGATAATCCACAAAAGACGAGTATGGAAATTTGTGAAACGAAGTGTTAACTTTTAATGGCACGCATGATGAACTGAAATTATACATGGATATAGAAACAATTCTCTGGCGGAAAGACCGCAAGTGTTAATTTTGAGAGTGATTTGTTTCCGGATTTTTGTTAAAACTTTAAGTTCCATTACGGTGGTAAGGGGAAAAGAACTAAGTACCCACACAGCACTATCATAAACTCATCTCAATTGCAGTTACCTGAGCTTGCTTCTAACCCAAATAGTTCTTGGCATCTTATCGGCCTTTCTATCTGGCTAATGACATAAAAATGAGCTTAGGCCAGAGAGAGAGAAACCAAAAAAGAATAGGAATAGACAACGGAGTGGTCGGCGGTCAGTCAGGTATGTAAGAGCATCTCCGATAGGGTAAAATTCCTCAACATAAAACAACAGGCACAACCAAAGGGAAAGACGAGTCAAGCGGTTCGGCAATAAAGCAAAATATTTCCCAACCAGTGTTTGACCTTTTACCACTCGAAAGTTCATGTGCATCTAACAACAGCGAAAAGGCAGCATGACCCGCCGAAACGGGGAGGAATGTGGTGGTGGAGGAGGTGCCCGATGCTAAAGCAAAACTAGTTTCAAATACTACCAAGAGCGCGTGTCATTGTCCATTTAGAGTTCGAGCTGAAGGAGCCGAGACAAAGACCCCTGACAGCAATAAGTATAAACAACAATATGACTAAACACAACGCCACTTAGCTGGTGTAGTTGCAGCTCTAGTTGTATCTGTGCCTGATCTCAATGGAATGACACCAGACACTTTTAGCCAAGTGAACGCGAGCTGCTGGCCGGCCATGAAATCGAATTGGAAGGGGAGTTTGGATTGGAATTGAGCCAGCCGAGTGTGTGGATTTTGTACCGCCGACTAGCTCACTTGTAACTAGTGCCAAAGTGCGTTGGAAATTGAAGGTCAATCGAATGGCACTAGTGGAAAAAAGAGGATAGGTTGTAATACGGGTATATAATGTCATGAATGTTGTACAAAAATCAGTAATAAGCTAAAAATTATTTATTTATTTATTTATGTACGTACAATGTCCATACAATAAAATTTATTCGTAAATGATCAAAAACATATTCTTTACTTTAACTGTTAAAGTTATAATTTACTCTTAGACTCTCGAGTATTTAAATAAGTTGCTTATAATTCTAACTGATTAGTTGGTTGAATAATTAACTCGACGGCTAAGTGTGTTAGTTAACATTGAACAACTAGTATTCATATTTAGGAATAATCGATATTCGAAGACCATTAATTAAACAAGTCTTTTTGAAAGTAATGTTTTTATTCAAATGCAACTAATACCTCCGCATTTAAATGTGGCCTGTAATTGGGCAACAGCTAGAACCCCTTTGCTAATCTTTGGCTGAAATAACAGCATATATTATTCATAACAGGTAATTAAATTAATTTCCATTCTTCTACTTGAGGCTCCCGCTCTAAGCCCGGGCTTCCTGTCCGCGTTCTCCCGCTCTCGGCACCGTTCAATGACACAGATAATTGCCCCGGCACACTCAACACACTCGCTTAGCCACTAAGTATTCGCAATTAAAATGCATTAATTAGCCGCACACTGCCTTTCTGTGCTACATTTTTCTCACTCACAAACATAGGTCGCTGCATAGACTCGTATGTGAGAAAAATATGTTTGAAAATTATCTAATTGAAAAATGCAAGCCAGCCGACGCACGTCTAGACCAGGGAGGGAATTGCACGATACTGTAAGTGGAATTGATGCCATTGCTTAATGCATGTTTTTAAACTAGTTACAATGCACTGAATTTTCGCCTGTATTTTGATTAGCGCCCTGACATAAATACGATTGAGTTCAGTCTGAGGCCAGGCCGGGTTTTAGCCTGCCTAACCCGTTTGGTTCTGTTCACTGGGAGGCTGCCAAGTGTTTGGGTTGCGGAGAAAGCCCACAAATCCGTCGTGGAAAACCCACTTGGAGTTCAAAGCACAAAAGTGATTTTTTCGACACTTGGGCTCCAAACATCTATAAAGCTATATTTACGGCCTAAATGTTAATTGTCTCTGTCTGCACTTTCACGCGTCCCTCGCGCAAAACGCGCTGGATGCTGTGTTGAGTGTCAGGGTACAAAGCCATAATAATGGCAGCAACAAAAAGCCCACCGGCTAACGGCCGACAATTAACAATCGCCTAGTGCGGCTGTTGTTGTACTTGTCACTCCGCACATAACACTTAACGTATTTTTCGAACTAGCCGGTTGAAAAGCCTTTTTAAGCTACTTTTACTTATCGGTTCATTATAGCGGTCGTATGAAATTCGCCAGCTAATCGAGCATGAACCCACAGCGAAAGGTACGGCAGTTCAAGTCAGAAACCACGCACCGAATTGCCACACCCTCCGCAGAAATATTTCTCACACTCACGCTGAAACGAGTATCCTTGAAAAGTGCGAGAAAACAAAAGTCTTGTCTGCCTGCCTTTCGCAGAAATTCTCTGTTAAGCGGGCGAATAATTAAGAAACAGAAAAAACAGCCGTATATAAACAAGACGGGGAAGAGAAGATCATATGGGCGCAGCATACAAAAGACTTAAGACACAAACTTGAGATTGTACTGGGACTTGAGCGTGTTTCATTCAGCAAAACCTTACGTTTTCGCATAAATGTTTGCTTGTCATCCGAAAGCCCAGCATCTTCTCATAGCTGAAATGATGCGGATTGTTTTCAATACCAAAAATCACGACTGTCGTGCCAGAAATATGTAAATTTCACTTTGCTATGATTTGTAAAAATAATAAACAACCAACAAGTCCACATAATAACAGGTCACTCAGCACTTTTCATTTTTACCCATTGTGTTTTTATTTGCCGTGCATTTTCCCTTGAAGAAAGTGAGCCGAAGACAAGTTGGCCTGTCGATTGAGGTCGTTACCGCAACTTTATACACATTATTGAATTTTATAAATTTCGTGATCCTTATTATTGTTGAAAAGACCTCGTGCACACCTAAAAATATATTTATTTATTTTTGGCAAGCCATTTTGAGTGCAGTCCCTGACTTGCAATGCCAACGCATTGAAAATTGCTCAATGGGACTGTGTCTGCATTTTCGTGTAAATCCACCATATCAAGGCCATAATTTAGCACTCAAATGAGACCGCAAAACTGAAAATTAACATAAATGATTTATGTGCTCGACTTTCAAGTACAACTACAGCCAGCTGTGGTGTGCAATTTTCCAACTCATTAGTGTTACTTTGAATTTTTTTCTCGGCCTGTAAACAATTTGCTGGCCTCTGAATGTTTCTTTTGACTTGGGGTTTTCCACAAAACAAGTTGCCTGCCGAGCTGTAAAAAAGGTCGATAATACGGGAGATTCCGAAAACACCGGGCCTTACATGATATGGAACTTTATTGAAAACATTTATGAAATAACAATTTACTTTTTATTATTTTTTCTTCGTTAAAAACATCTGTTGCCAGTGTTATTTCTATTATTGTAAATCCATTGACAGTTTATAATTAGCTTGAGTAGTTGTTTCATTTGCCGCAACTATAGCACAAAACCAGTTAGTCAACTGTCTAAAGTCTTGCCCAATCATTGATTGATGTAAATATATGTATTTGCTTTAATTATATAATCTAAATCCCAATACGCTAGCTACCCACTCGAAGCCTAATAAACTAAGAGTTTGCGTCACTGGGAATGCCAATTTTAAAATCCAATCAGGTGCGGTGTCTTCCCCAAGTCTGTAGGTGTTTCATTTATCAAATCTGCCAATGACTAATTGCTGTTTATCTTTCCTAGCTAGTTTTCTAGGTACATATTTATGTAATCAGCCCCCGCGAAAAGACATTCCATGTTGGTGTACAAATGCCGACACCCAAATTTACCCGAAGCTAACCCGGAGTGGCACACAGTACGTAGGTTAAGGGCATGAGTCATGTCAGTTGGCTGCTTTGCATTTAAATTGAGTAATTTGTGAAGGCTTACCTTACCATCGCCCAAAGTTTGTTGTTAAATCTCATTAACTTCCCCGTGGCATTTGGAGCAGAATAGGGCCAGTCCCCTTTATAACAATACATTGCCATTTTCCGTGGCAACAAGCTTAGCTGAATCGATCTAGCCCTGTGTGGCCCCTCATTTTATCGAGTCATCAATGAAACAAGATGAAAAGTATCAAAACAATGAAAAGGCAATTGGTGGTTTCACGACGTGCTTGCAACGAGAAGAACTTTATGTGTAACTGACATAAAACCTTAAGCAAATTTGGGGCTAATTATAAAAATGTTACAGCCATGAACTCAGCAATTAAGCCGGAAACCCAATTTTCCCAAACTTGATTGGCTTTGACAAAACGCCGAACAATGAGCCTTTTACTTTTGCACTAAAGAAGTTTATTGAAATTGGACGTGTATGAAAGTTCACCGTTCTATCTAAGATGAACTCAAACGTGCTGGAAAGTTCTGGTTAAAAAGTGACTCAAAATCCTCGCTAATATTAACCTAGCAAACTTAATTCAAATATTAAATCCCTTAATTCAGAAACTCCATTTCCATAGGCTATATTGTAGAAACAAAATTCCCCCTGGCTACACACAAATTAAAATGTACTTTGCTTCTTTTCAGTGTTATGAGAATATTTCTTCATGAGGAAGCTGCCTCTCAGTTTTAGCTTCTGGCTCTTCAATTTTCATATTTTTGCTTTGATACGCCGCACAATTAACTAAGTAATTCAACAGGAAAGCGCCCATATCCCCAAATATTCTTCCACCCATTAGTAGACAAAAATTTCTCTTGTTCGCTCCATTTAACCGAATCGGAAAATAATTATGTAGAAATGGCTTACAGATCGAAACGAAATGGATAAAAGGGCGGACCAGAAGTCACGCACCGGCGCGGCGTTAATTGGTGGCTCAGAGAACCAGATTTGATTAGGGCCCAGAAGGTGAGATTAAAGTGTCTGGCCGGAGACCGGGATGAGATGCCTCATCTAGTCGAGCGTCGTCGCGTTTAAGAGGCATCTATAATTTTCATGGCTTTCGGCCGGACTGGGGCTTTTGAGACTCACCAGATTCGTCTGCATTCGATTTGTTGGCCGCCTCAGTTGTTGTTGTCGTCGTGGAAGTGGAAGTCGTTGAACCATCCGCCGCCTCGCTGGTTGTGCTGCTGATGTTGCTGCTTTGTTCTACGGCAATCGTGGATGTGGCTGGAGTGGATGGAGGGGCTGGCGTAGTGGTGGCTGCACCGTCTGGGGCATCTGTTGTGGCATCCAAAGGTGGCATCGTTGTGGCCGCTGCATCCTCGCCTGCAGGCGCAGACGCCGCTCGCTCAATTTGAATGCCGAGCAGCAGTAATCCGCAGAGAGTGGCCAGGCACATTCTACTCCACATGATTGTGGCCGAGTCGCCGGAGGCTTTTCTCCTTCTACACGTTTGCATTTTGGTCAATTTTTCTCCCCTTTTTTGGCTCTTTCGTCTTCGATTTTTTCTCACACGTTTGCACTTGTTATTGTTAACTTATAGTAATCTTCTATAAATATGGAATTAAATAAATTACATGTACTTTTAAATCTTCGAAAGGTCTCGATACCTCATTACCGACTTTTGTTCACTAGTTATTATTTAGTTTTCTCGAGTTTTGGGATTTGGTTTGCGGTTACTTTAGTTCACACGACATTTTTCGGCAGCGGTTTCTGTTGTTTGTCATTGGTTCAGTTTCGTAACCCCAAATGCTGTCACTTCCGTTGAAACTCGGTTGAATAACGATCTCTCAAGTGTCAAGTGTCTATATTTTGTCCGCCGATTCGTTGAGTGATTTGTTAGATCACAAAGCGAATCACTGGGAAAGTTTTTACATGTATTGGCTTTAAAATATGGGAAGTCTACCAGCTTTCGTATTTACTTGTGTCTCCATCGATAATTTTTTACGGAGCTTACTAACTTCTGAGTGAGTTTTTGTTGCCCAAGCTTGTAAATCTTTGTAAATTTGTTAAACATATTCTGGTTGATGCCCTGAACAATGAAATATTTCTTACGCCATTTATATTTATACTATCAACATTTTTAGCGTGAAAGTATAAAATCCTTCAATGCCAAGACTCAAACAAGTTCGTTTCCCAAGTCTTTTGTTTCACCACTTTTTTGAGCATTTTGATATTCGTAAACTCCTAAGAACCCGTGTAGATTCACGATATGAAATCCTATTTAGCATATTTAATTTAGATTTACAACTCAAAGCCTAGCCCAAGAGCGCCTCATAAATATCTTTCATTTTTGGGCTCCTCTAGCACAATGTTTACTTCTCACCATTTAAATAGGAAACTAGGCAAATAAACCAGCATACCAAACAATGCCAGCAAATTGGGCTCTAGAAAAGATATACTGTGTATATGCAAGGCGGTCGATGCTCATGCAATTCGCTATAATGCAACGACGGCAACAAAAACCTTAGACCCAAATTGCGATAGCGAAAATATTTGAACCGGTTCCTACGGCAGCAGCAGAAACTGCAACTGAAAACGGCTGCAGACCGCAGAATGCGCTCCAAAGCCTTTTTGGCCAAGTTAGCTCGAAGGCAGTTAGACAGCAGGCGGCTGTATTTATTCTATATTGTTGGCAAACATCGCTATTTGTTTAGTTAACAACCAGTGATGTCATTGTAAAAGTTGGTGGCTGTTTGCACTGACATTTCACATTTCACTCTCACTCCTTTTATGTAGAAATGGCAAATGGCAGAAAGCAAACAGCGAATAAAGCGTTTCGGAGGTGGAGGGAGAAAACTTGTTTTCGGCATTTTCAATGGAATGTTTTCGCTCGTGGTTCTCTTTTCTTTCTGTCGGCCTGCAAATCGTATATTTCACTTCCAGATCTTGTGTTTGTTCAATAAGAAAGCAAAGATTTGCATAAATCACACACACACACTCAGGGTACACTAAAGCGAAGATTAGCACCAACCCGGCGAGAAAAGGTAGTATCTCCTCTTATCTGGCCACGTTTGTGGGCAGGCAGCGCGGGGTATGTCTCGGAAAGTAATGCGATCGCATACGGATGGCAACCGCTCCGTCTCAAGCACGACCACCAACTGATCTCTCCGGCGGCACTGTGGCATGGATCTTGGCTGGGAGCGCTGCCAACTCACCACGGTCTGCAGGCGGCCAGCAGGCAACTGGTTTCCGCTCCTCTCCGCTCAGTTGGCCAACTGTGTTGACTGTGGCTTCGCTCTGCTCCCCCGTCAGCTGGGCTCAACAGGTGAGAGAGCCGGAGCCAGGGACGTAATACATAATACCCATTACCCTGGTTGAACGCTCGCGCTCACCCACACTCAGGTGTGTCTAGGCTGTTTCTGTATCTGTACCTGTATCTGTCTCTGGTGGGTGTTCGTAGGCCTCTCTAGAAGTCGACGGATCCGAAACAAGACGACCATGATGCATACACAAGACTGGGTTTTTTCTTTTTGGCAAGGCAACTGCAATAGTCAATTCCTTGACAAGTGAACTCAGCGAACTATTTGAACTGTCCAATTGGCTGGCGAAAAACTCAATCCCATTGAAAACCCCGAGACAAGGCGAGTTGGCATTCATTGTTCCGATTACGCCTACGGTCTGGGTCTCTTTCTTCTTCTGCTTCTTTGTCCGACTCGCTGAAAGAGCTCAGAAGTCGAATCGGATTAATGGCCATGCATCCCATAGATGCTAAGCGCTTTTGAGTCAGGGATGCTTGGGGTCGCAGCAGTATTAAGATATTTATCTCTACCCAGCTTATAACCGTTACATTTATTAAATTATAAAGGAAAATGTCTACAGTTTCGAAAGAGTGATAAAAACTATCACTTGATAAAAGGGATATGTTGAAGAAACTGAAGAAACACTTTCACAAACATTACACTGACAGGGTTTTATTAAACCAGTAACATTTTAAATTATAAATCACTAAGAAAAGCATACGAACATTTGTAACCTTAACTAAGCAATGTAGTTAAGATTTTAAAATTAAATGGGATTAAAATATAATATTACACACAAAAGATAGTTATGGTTCTCTACAAAGCGTTAACTTCTTTAATCAATAGGAAGTCTAAGATGCACACACAGTCTCAATTACAATTAATATTTAATATTTTATATTTATTTTAAATAAATATTTAATTTAATGTTAACTTAAAATAAATCCAACACCATACAGGAAATTCCAACTTCTATCAGCGAGCCCACATACTCGGCATTCCCAAGGCCTTATCTGCGGAGCTGCTCCCCCAAATATTGAATCCACCGATCAGTGATCAACCGCCAAATGCCATCGATGCAAATATCAATCCACCATTTGGGATTAGAGACGCGCCCAGAAACCGTCATCACACATCAATGGCATTAGTTGGCCAACCGCCGGCAAGAGGAAATGTGTGTTCAAAGAACTCGCACCACTCAAATCAAATCCAACTCAACGCTACTCGCAGACGTCAAAAGGTATCAAATGTGCGCAGAGTTGCTTTGCTATTGTGGCTGCTCTTGTGGTTGCATATATTAAAGTGCAAACATAAAAGAATAATGCAGAAATGCGCTTTTCGGTGTTGCCCAAACACCGCCGAAGTTGCATTGTCTCCCTTTGTTTTTACATTTTTCCTTGGGCTTATCGCACTGTCATTGAGAGGCTGCTACTGCCACAGAATAAAAAACAAGCCAAACATAAAAGATAATAATAATAAAGCAACTTTAGTTTATGCACTCCGATTTTGAATGGAGCAATTTTTAAGGTTCCAAGAAGACCACGCCGCAAAGGAAACCAAATGCGGTGAACCTTGCAACAATCACTTTATTATATGTAGTGCTGTTGGCTTGCTTTAGAAAGGAGATACATACAACATCGAGGGTGTCCACATGAACTAACATATCGTTTTGTTTATCAAACTAAAAAACGTTTAAAAATGTATAGGTATTTCTGGATAAACTGCATCCTACATTTCTGCGTCCTACATTTCTTGGATGCACTTCAGCGTTAAATTAAAAATTTTTGGGTGTTCTACGGTAAAATAGTGTTCACATCTAATTGACTAAAACTGATCTTCTTTCAAGGGGACGTCCACAAAGCTACCAACTGACAGATAACTTCGTATCCCAATTGGCCCTAGGCGTAAGCACCCACTTCCCTCCATCATGGGACCTGGTAAACCTGATACTTGTGTGATTTGTTTTACCCAATCGCATGTAATGTGATAGGAGACGAAGAGCAGCGAAAGTTGTTCAATAATAATTGGCTTAAATAAGAGTACAATCTACATAGAAACTGGAAATTAAATTCGAAATTAGCGAAAATGCCAAATGAAATCTAAAAGCCATTTCCACATTATATAAAAACGCGAAAAATGAAGTTTTCGAATGCCATCGCATGGTCATGCAAGGGGCCAAGTTTTCGCAGTTCGTTTTTCCACCTGCTCTTTCGTTGGTAATGTCTTCATTCGTGTTACACATGAAAATTTCATGATAAAACCAAAAGAGAGGTGGCCAAACTTAGGCCGTGAAACCAGCCGAAATCCCATTCAAGTTAATCTCGATTCGGGACTGTTTCAAAAGCCACCGGGACCGAAATAAAAGAAATAAAGTCGGTGCGCTATAAATTGGCTTAGTTTTCCTTATTTGTTCACCGAAAGCATTTAACCAATTGGCTTTGCACCGAAGCCAAATATTACGTCAATATTTCGGGCTTAATTTTCGGGTTTCTTTGTTTGGTCTAAATTTGATTGTTTATTATTGGATGATTAAAGTCAAATAAATCAAGGCGGGCAGGGCGATAAATAAGCGGACTATAAGTGGTGTTTAGCTTCCAAGATTTATTTATTCGAAAAGTGTGCAGATTGGTATCTTCAGTCTGTCATTAATGGGTTTGATAAATCGGCGATATTTCTTCATCGACAAGTGGTCAAACTAAAGAGTATTCTGAAGAAATAGATTTAATTCTTAGGCATGTCCCCAAAATGCACAGCATTGTCAACTCTTATTTCGGGTTTCCCTGTAATATTTCGCAATATATAAACACTAAAGCGGTTTAATTGAGCCTACCCAAGTACAAATCGTATGACCAACGAACAAACCCAACGAAAATGTGTAGCAGCTGCCATTGTGGTGTTGTTGCTGGGGCTGCTGCCGTTTATTGTCAAAGCGGTTAAGCGACATGCCACCAAAAATGATTGACAATCACTTTACAAACAGTTTTCTTTGCAGCCGGGGACGGCGACAAAAACAACGCACACACTGAGAAAAACAGGCCCACACTCGGCAGCACTTCCCCGTTTTAGCAGTCGGCAACCAGTTGCATATGAAAGTAAAAGTAAAGCAAGTCCACATGCGCATGCAGCGAGTAATATATACGCGAAATGCATTTAAATGCAGACTCGTTCGGGCGAAGGAGATATATAAAAGCGGCTATATGCTTTGTGTACACAAAGCAAACAAAAGGCGAGCCGGTGCGAAGACAGCCACACCGGTTGTGAATGCAGACACCGCTCAGACAACTATACCCACATAATATACAGCCTGCACATAAACTTATATCTATATACATACGGCCGCTAATGAAATGCGTTCAAAAAGGCCGCTGCGCCTGCCGAACCGATACCCAGATGCTGATAAACAAGCAGAAAGCAAACCCAAGCTCAAGCTCAAAAATAACCCAAACTTCATTTCGAAGACATGACATCATATGTGCTGCATAATCTTCTCGGGCGGGATTTAAATTGGCTCACCAGCATTTCTCTGAATATTCAACTCGTGAGTCAAAAGCCTGCCCTGGGAATTCTTAGCGACAGTGGATTTATTTGTTTGGCCTTCGGTTCGCTTCAGAAGTTTTATGGAAAAATAATGCCTTTGTTTGAAAAACATAAATTTTAGTTAGGGACAAAATAAGTAGCTTTACTGTGTCAGTGTTATATTTTTTCGGAGAAGTTATTATTAAAGTTTGTTTAGTAATAGACAAATTTAAAGCTAAAGTAATATTTTTCTTTGATAATGCCTACTATCTAAAAAGTTATCTTGTTAATTAGCCAATTATTTTGAATATGACCAGTCAGTCCATTATTTTCGGTTCCAGAACTTACACCCTTTTTGCAGCGCATAAATCAATTTTTATGACAGGAATTCAATCGCCGAGATGTGTAAATTTCCTAGGGAAATAAACCTAGAAATAAACCGAGTCGTTGGCACACTGGCCAGTCAATCAGACCACCTGACCATGGCCATGATTTCAGAGTGCAGATCTTCTCACGATGCTTGACTAAGGCAATCGCTGTTTTTCGGCGTGGCAAAAGCCATTAAATTGATGCATGTATAACATGGCACCAAGCTCAATAATAATTAAAATAAATGTCTGCCTTTTGGCAAACGGCTTGTGAAAGTTTTTCACACAGGAAGCCGGCCGCGATTTATGCAATAATTTATTGGCCATCGTTGTTTTTTGGCACTCTCTCATGCAAATTGCATGGAGCTCAAGGCTGTTGTCACAAAGTCGTCGACTGCATACAAATTCGAAAATGAGATTCACATTTCGGCTCATGTGATACGCTTGCTGAAAAGCTGTTGATCGACCTTTACAAGGCAAAACGTTACCAAAAACGTGTGTTCGAGAAAACCCCAAGTGACATTTAATCAAACCTAAGACCGCGCCGGAACTATATGAACTACTTAGTATTTGGCTGGCATCGAGAATTAGGTGGATAACTTCGAATGCCTTGAATGACTCACTTGCTTGGCATTTTTCAAGCGTCAGCCGAAACGCCATTCATTTTGACCAACTTGCCCGGCCTCAGACACTGAATTTAACGCTTAATTGTTTACAAAGCGGCAGGGCTATTTTGATATAATTAATAATTATTAAATGCTCATATAAACGTTAAGGTGATGTGGGTTTCGTTTGTGGATGGGAGATATGGTGGCCCACTTCAAAGTCATCGAAAAACGGGCTACAAAATTAATAAACCATTTAGAATGGCCGGCCGAATGAGAGATTGTGAATCTCGAGAGCAATAAAAATACGCGAAGGCGAAATTCTACAGCAGCGAAAAGATCGAGTTGAAGACCTAGAAAGATGTTAAGAAATAAATATTCGTTGACCTTGAGAAATATTGAGCTGCGAATACTTTATTCAAATAAAACGAATGCAGCTTAGTACGTTGAATAAATTAATTAATGGCTACACTGGAATCCTGTTGCTCTTGATAGAATGTTTAGGGTCTTTAAAATCTGTGCCCATTGAGCAATAAAACCCGTACTTTCCCACTGCGAATACCCATAAAGCTTAGATCCGCTTATCTATCCATAAGACCCGCAGTTCGATGTCGTCACACGGTGCGTATACGCGATTAGGCATGCACGAGTGAACTTGGCCCCCAAGTGAAGTCGAGTCACTGCTCATTTGTCCGCCTTTAATTGCGACGATTGTTGCAGCCGTTTGGCAAACTGGCTGATAGGCGTTTAACTTGATTATCAGCGGCTGGCGTCTAGTTCGCATCGAAATTTATTAAGTGTAAAAGGTCGAAAGGCTGCTTTATTTTGGGCCATGGCCTGGGCGTATTAAATTGACCTCTTAATTAGCCAGCCCGCGACATCTGCGGAACAAGTTTGTCGTCCAAGTCTTTTGTTTTAGAACTGAACTTTAGCGGCACGAGAGCTAGCCCCTATGATTGCCAAGTTCTAAATTGTGAGCCCGAGCCCCATTGACATTTAACGGCTAACTGGCCGTTCTGAGAGAGGCGCGCATCATAATCTAATCGAAGTGCCGGTCTCAACCTAAAGCTGATCGGCCAGATCGGCCACGAGCGGCAGCTGTTGAGCAAGACTGCCAAGCCACTCCGCTGAAGGCAGTCCACTTTTAGGAACGGCACGCAACCAGACTGAATCAACAATAGCCGGCTTTGTTGCCATATTCTCGACTCCGTACCAGCGCAACCGAAATCGGGGTTATCAGTTCACGAAAGAGGTAAAATATACTATTTGCTTAGGAATAAGATAAATATTTGTAAACACAATAAAAGGGTATAGAACTAAGCAAACTCGTGACTAAAGAAAACAAAAAATGTTACGAATTATTAATGCCTAATTGATTGAGGTATTCTTTGTTAGTTTTTTATTCAATCTGTTAATACAGCCAGTTGTTTTCTCCTGTGCGTAAAATATTTTAAAATTCATTTAAATTTCCATGGTTTAATATTCAGTTTGCTATCTGAGAACCATCCGATAACCAATAGACCCAAATCTTAAAGAGCATTGGTCTCTCCACATTCCTAAGCTGGCTTTCTTTTTTGTGCACACATTTTTTGTTGCTGCCTTCTCTTGTGATTCTGTTATTAATTTATTAATAGTTTTTGCCACCGCGGTGAGCAGTAAAACCCGTTGGCACTACTCTATTGGTTGGTCATGGGTTTTTGTTTATCATGAAAATTCTAAATGGCAAGCTCATGTCATTTGCTAATTTTTATGGCCCCGAGCGATGAAGCTGCACAGCAAGTTCGCGGCTCACGTCGCTCGGCAAAGACCTTGACTTTCTTTTTAGTAAATGAAACATTTCTCCGACTCCGTCTGGCCACAATTAGCCGGCCATAAAAAAGTTAGGGCTGCAGTTGACAAACTCCACGTTACACTGCGCGTTTCGAAAGCAAAACTGTTTGCCTGTGTAGAAAGTCAAAGTCGAGGCGTTGACAATGCGTTTTGTTGACTCACTCACTCGCGTTTTCTGCTGCTTTCGAGACATTTCACTTGTTGGCATGCAAATTCTGGGGCTATTAGAGTCGCTGGTCGAGCAGAAAAGATTGCGGAAGCCGGCGGATATCCATTTCGGCCCAACAAAGGGCTCTTATAAATATATGAACGCTGATATTCCGCTTTTGTTTGGGCCGGAACAATGGGAAATCAATTAAAGCTTGCCGCCTGGCCAGCCAACTTTTGTCTGCCTTCCGCCTGTACATTTATCACTTACGGATCGAGCACTTTGCGCAGACGCAGGCAACTAGTTTTCACCGCAGCCACCTAACAGACACATTTCAAGGCAATAAAATATGTTTGGCCATGTAATTCTCCAACGTCTGGAGGTGCACTCCGGCGCGTGTGTCTGCAAAATGCATTTCCATTTTGTTTTGTTTGACCGGTCTCTGTTTATTTTGAGTCTCCGTGGGGAATGTTGACCGTGCATGTCATTCGCATTTAGTTTTGAAAGTTGTTTGCTTCCTGCTGCTTCACGTCGCGGCAATTTTGCCGTTTTAATTAAAAACACATCACCTCTAGGCCCATGGTAATGGATAAGTAAAATGCTATTGCCGCCGAACGGCTCAATAAGTAGAAGGATGTTTAATAGACGAACTCTTCGGCTCAGCGCAGGACTTACACTAAGAGTCGGTTGAGAAAGGGCTGCCAGCATAAGGAAATCAATCGATACTAACCCACTAAGGGAGGCACTGCAGATACACTTGGCCTAGTTTGTGCGTTTGAACGAGCTCATTGAGTGGTCATTTGCTCTTGAAAGGCATAAAAGCCGCAATTAAGTGAAATTAAAATAGAAAAATGCAAGTGTAACAAAGGTTTATTGAAAGAAATTCTCAATTTGAAAAAATTAATGTTCAACTGCCAGCCTATCGATTTTAAATAAAGTATCAAAAGAGAAACCACACGTATTAATGCGATACAATAGGGGCAAATACTTCATATATGACAATTACTAAGTTTTCTTTGTATAGGGAGGCATAGTCATCTTAGCATATGATCGTCATATTAAACTTTATAACTCCAATTATTGCATTTAGTTGATTTAAATGATCGAAACTTTTAAAATTAACTTCTAAGCGGGTATAATATTTATAAAAATGTATACAAAATATTTACTTACATGTGTAAACAAACCGCCGGAAGCCTAAAAAAACAGAAAGCATTCAATTTGTTTTTATACTAGCCTACTGGTCCAAGTATTAAATTACTGACAGATTTTTGAGTGTTTTGAGCTGATGACATGTAACCCTAAGTGATGTCAGTTTTGAATGGCGCTGAACGGCAAGTCTTTAAATCAATAAACTCTAACGAAACACAACAAGACATAGCCACAAAACCCACTTAGATCATAACATGGTACCAATGACTAAGGGGCAACGTAAAAGCCCATCTGAAGCACCTCATTTAGCCAGGATATTCCATGATTGAGTGGCGGAATTGGGGAGGCATATGCAGCGCATTCGTCAGCGAGTTGAGCAACTAAAAAGGAAGACGCTAATACCTAGGCTCTGAGTCTCAGGCTGGCATCCTCGAGAGGAAGCTTGTTGAGCAGCCAAGTCCCCACAGCACTCGGTCTTGGACTACACGACGTCCTTTTCTCTAAAGGAAATCTTAGAAAACTCTGTTTAATAGCCGTTCATTTCCCCTTAATTTAAAGCTGCAAAAGTGTGCTGACAATAAAAAGCTAATCTATATAGTTTCAAACCGAATAATCATGCTATCGTCAAGATACTTTCAAAGAAAAAAGTTGGTCTACAAATCTGCCACATGAAAGCAGAGTCCAATTAGATCGAAGAATTTCGAAATCAGTTAAATCTAATGATTAACTTATACGTGATACGGAATCGTTTCTTGCTCTGATCGTAAAGTTATGCAGGAGACCTTGCGATATACGAGTCAGTGCAAGGATAAAATGCAAGCTTGTCCACAAGCAGCCACTCGAAAGTCACTACTTGCAATAGATTCAAGACTTTATGGAAGGTTTGAGTCCAATTCAGTGAAAATACTGTTTTAAATTTTTACAATTCATTTACATTCAATTACATTTAATTCATATTTTAAAATTCGCGGCATAGTTTGGCATCGCAATGTCTGTAAATGTCTGTTCAGATTAAAATTATCGATATTTAGCCGCGACACCCACCTATCTCATGCCAACAGTGTTGAAAAACATCCATAATTGTATCTGCATTGTTTTTAAGTCTTATTTAAAAACTGAAATAATTTAAAGCTATCGAAAGACTATTAATTCAGCAGTAAATGGCCAGCACTTCCCGTGCATCCAGAAGCCAGAATGGCAGTCTCTCCCAGGCAACACAGCAGCCGATCCAAGAAGTGGACGACAAAGTCCGCGGCATTTTAAACTACATCCTCGATCACACCGCCCAAAAGATTCCCATAAAGGACAAGGATTTGATGCCGGCGGCTGGCGATAGGAACGAGCTGAAGAAGCGTCTGCCGCTTGTCACTGAATTGCTGGCCAAACGATTTGGTATTTTGTTAACACCCCTGGATTCAGGCTCCAAGACGTTCGTTTGCATTGCGGAGGAGCCGGTGGCCTCCATCTACGAGCTGACTCCTGCACAAAGACCCCAGTTCTCGCTGCTGTACATTGTGCTCATGTATATCTTCCTGCGCGGCAACCGCATCGAGGACTCTAAGCTGTACGGAATGTTGGAGATGCTGAATATTCAGGACGAAGAACACGGCTATTTTGGCTCCAATCCGCGCAAGCAGATCGACGAGACGTTTGTGAAGCAGCAGTACCTGAAGCGGGAGCGCTCCCAGCTAAGCGCCTACGACGACCCAAAGACCTTCTTCCTTTGGGGACCGCGAGCCAAGGCGGAGTTCACCTACGAGCAGATCGTGCAGTTCGCCTCGAAGCTGCTCAACCAGCATCCGAAGATCTTCGATCACCACCTCGCCATGGCACAGGAAGGGGTACAGACGGAGCAGTAGCATCTCCAGTCAGAATATTCGAAACGTTTTCGGTTTAGGTTTACTTAAAAAATAAAAAAGCATTTAATTGGTTGCCATTAATATTCTAGTTTGCCTATTTGACTTCCAATAAAGCCAAATTGAAGTAAAATATATCTTCTAGACTTTCTAACATACCAACAAAATATAACGAAAAAAGTTATATTTTTACCTATAAAAAACTGCTTAATTGCTTTTAAGGTTGCATCCGATTTCTAAAAAGCAAGTGCAATATATATATATAAACTAAAAAGTTGTAATATTTGGCTAAAATCAAGTTTTGCCAAATGGTGAACCCGCAATAACCATATTTTAGTTAATGAAATTAGGGTAGGTTAGGTTAATTAACATACAAAGGTCATAAGGCACCGCCTAATCTGAGGACACAAAAACAGCGCCTTACTATTTATTTAAAAACTAAGATACACAACGGAAAAAACGACCCCATTACTAATACTTTGCATAGTCCGTGTCCATGATGAGCTTTCCATCCTTGTCCTTTAAGCGAACGCGACCGTTGGAGTATCGCGTCTCTTGACTGCCATCCGGGTAGACCAGCTTTACGGTGCCATCTGGATACTCCCTTCGCTTGTTCAGTTTTGTATGAATCTCCTTTTGGCCGTTGGGTAGATTTAGAATCTTGTCCCCGTTCCGGAGCTGCACTAGGTGAGTTCCATCCGCATAACGCCACTCCTCCAGTTTCTCTGCATCGCTAGGGTCAACCACCTTAATGCTGTTGTTGGGAAAGTGGATCTCGATGGTGCCATCTTTGCGGCGATGCTCAGTCTGTCCATTGGGAAACTCGAGTATTTCCAAGCCATCAAGGTAGGTGGTATGCCACGTGTTGGTCTCAGCGTAGTAATACTTTACTGTACCCTCTCTGATGTCGGTTTCCTTAATGTCCTTATTGAAGTACAGCATACGAACGTTCATCCCATCTGCGCTTATCTTCTTCAGATTGCCATTGGGGTACCAAATATCCTTGCTCCCATCCGCATTCATAATCTCCCGCTTAAAGTCGGTGCTGGAGTTGGCAGCCGGTGGGGTATCTACTTTGGCAGCCGTCACTGGTTCCAAGACCTCGTCCACATCTCCAGAGCTACTTGATGCGGAACTCTCGTCAAAAGCCTCTGGCTTTTTCTTGTTTCTGCCCAGCGATCGGCTGCGACTTCTTACTTGGGCACTACCGCTGCTCTGGCGTCGATTTGGCGCTTCTCGCAGCTTGGTAGGCTTACCAGCAGTGCCATCCAAAGACTGAGCACGGCGACCGTTCTCATCAAGGATTTGCGACGTGGATGCAGAAGGCAACTGAAGGAAGATATAAGTTAGATTTTGACATCAAATTAACAACACCATTCAGTACTCACCACCTTGGGTGCCAGTCTAGCAATGTTTCTGTTGATCTCCTGCAGCATTTTGCTGTTGTTCTCGCGACTTATCTTGACCAGCTCCTGCTCCAAGCGCTTGTTTTCCCTGCTTAGAAGCTCGATCTCGTCCCGGTAATTGCGGTGCTCCTTCTCACTGGCCCGCAGTTGAGCTCGGAGTCGAGCCTGTGCCGAGACGTGGGTCTGCTCCTTCTGCTTGAGCTGCTGCTGCAATGCCTCCAACTCCTGCTTTAATGCAGCTATTTCCTTCTTTTCCTTGGTGTTTGCATTGCTCTTTTGAAGTCGCATCTGCTGCTCGAACTTGCGGCGCTCCTCCTCAATCTTCATGCGCTCGTCATGCAGGTAAATCTCCGCTTGTATCTTTTCATCGTGGACGCGTTCCATGGCCTCCATGTGATCCTGAGTGCACTTGGCCTGATCTAACTCGTGCTGCTGCTTGAGGCGAAGGAGCTGGGCGTTTTGCGCCTTGAAGGTGGCTATCTCGGCCTCTAGTTCCTCGAGACGAGTTTTTACTAAATTAGCCTTCTCCTGGAGCTCTTGTGTGAGGGGTTCCTCTGGTGGCTGACTGGGACTTGACTTCTTCTTCTGCTCCAAAGCCTGAAAGAGAGCGGACTTGAACTGTTCGAAGAGCTGAATATTTGAGCCGTCGTTGAGGCTGGTTGCATCGGAGTAATCGTTGGTGTCATTTGAGTCGGAGAAACGCACTCGCACTTGGGTTTTCCCCACTTTAATGGGTGTGGCTGTTAGGGTCTGGTCACTAGATTGCTGTTCGTCCTCCTCTTCTTCCTCCTCCAATTCTTCGATCTGCACTTGGTCCATATGTGGCTGCAAACGCATCTGACGCACCTGCTGTGTGACGACAATATGATCGGAGTCATCAGCTGTGCCACCGCGCTGATCCTTGCGCGCCATAAAGGTTCGAATGCAGCTGGAGTTCATGTCAAAGTTTCCCTCAGTGGCCTTCTGCTCGAGTAGCTCGAATATACTAACATTGCTGTCATCTTCCAATCGGATTTGGGCCGAGCGTCTTTGAATTTGAGCTGGCTTGATGCTTTGTGTGTCCAACACCTTGGCCCAGCAAACACCTGTCATGGGACTTGCCTCCGAGGAGGCTTCATCATCAGCTTGAGTAGGCTGCCCGGCTCTGTTCTTGTGCTCCACGAATCGAACTCTTGGCGAGATGCTAGAGGCAGTGGTAGAGGATGCGTAGGAAGACTTGAGATCTGGAGTGGAGTTGCAGACGTTCTTGGAGTTGATTAGCATCTGCTGGAAACGCTGCTCGTTGAGATCAAGTTGAGCTAAATGTTTAGTTGCTGGAACAGGGGCGGTAGCAGGAGCTGGAGCTGGATCAGGAGCTGGAGCGGGAGCAGGCGGCGACTTGCGCTTCTTGAGGATGCCCTTCTTCAGCTGGGGTGTGCGAAACTGGGGATGGGCATTGGCGTACTTGTATCGCGGCAGGTTCTCAAGACGTAGCTGGTCGGGATTGATCTTGAAGCGCTGCTTAAGACCTTCGCCGCGACGCAGGAAAGGACGCTTTGGCTTGGTTTGCTGCGGACTTGTCAACTGAATTTCCAACTCCTGGTCATCCTGATCAGGAGCGAGCCGCGGCATTTGGATGGAGTGATCATCGTCCCACTGCGACTCCTCTAGAACACTGGTCTCTCGGCTCTCAGCCTCCTGGTGGAGCAATCCCAACATTTTGTACATATTGCGCTGTTCTAAGCCGAGCAAAACACGCTGATTGGTCTGGCGCTCCTGCAGCAGTCGCTTCTGCTCGTCCTGCCAGCGAGTTAGTGCCGCCAGCCGCTGCGCGATGGCCTCCTGGCTGAAGGCCATTCCAATGGGACTTTCGTCGGGCCCTTGCATTTCTATTTCACATCGATTTGTGCTATTTTGCCGAGACGCTGTACGCGTAGTGGAATTTAAAATAATGCTAGTCGTTACCTAACACTGCAAGAGTGGCAGCTCTGCAACCAGGGATGAGTACTATGTGTGACCATAATATTAGACAATTTAATTAGACTTCTTTTTTATTTAAAATACAATATAAACAATAATTGCTTAAGGCTTAGTTTTAAAGGAAAACTATATATCTCGATCCGCTTCCTCAGGCTCATCAAAGTCCTTCACGTTCACGTCGGCATCCTCGCCATACTGCAAAATACTGTCAATTTGCAGCAAAAGATCGCCCACGCTCTCCTCGTCCTGGGAATCCAACGGAAAAAATCTAACCAAACTGTAAAACAATAAATAATAATAAAAATATTATTTATATTAGTTTCTAAAAATTAAAAAAAAAAACCGAGTGTGGCAAGTGGCAACGCCAGCACTTCGCTCGCAGCCCTCGTATCTCACACAAAAGCAATTTTCGACGCGTCGCAAAAGAAAAATGTGCTTGTGCAATTAAAATCGGTCGGAAAAACTAAAAACAAACCATATTCGGGGCACCCAGTTGCAAGGAATTAGTGCATGTTCGGCAATAGTGCGGCATTTGCAAAAACGCGCGCAAATAGTGAGCTCGAGAAATCCCACCAAAAATCCCAACCGACAAATCCCAGGCAGCCAGCAGCCACAAAATCGCCTAATTTACGATACAAAACACTTTTCGGGTGAAAATCGAAAAACGCTGAATTCCGGGCACGGGCAAAACACCGCAGGAATTCAAAAATGGAAACGCCTGTCGAGGAGCATGGCATGGACCTGAACAAGGTGTCCGTGGTGCGGTCCGCCAAGGGCGTGGATATGCTCTGTGTGGACGACTATCTGTACCACTTCGATCGCATCGGGCGCAACAACACCTACCGGTGGCTGTGCAACAGACGCAAGGACAAGGCGACCCCCTGCAAGTCCCGCATCTGCACTGTACTGCCCGATCCGCTGGACAAGACGCGGCACGTCGTCGTGGACGTGGTTCTGGCCCACATCCATCCGCGCTGCAGCGATCATGAGGTCAACAAGGTGGCCCAGCGCAAGCGGCTCTCCGTGATGATGATGAACGACGCCTACAGCACCACCCAGCCGAAGAGAGCCCGCCAGTACGAGCGCGCCAACGCCGGCATGAATCCGCCGGAGTTCATCTACGGAGGCATCGACACCTCCGCCGTGGAGGCCTCCTTCCAGTTGGACTTTGAGGTACGACCGCAGGTCAACTGTACCCGGTGTATGCCACTTACATTCCCCCTATGCGTATTTTAATACGAAGAATATTGCTTTCCTCCGTCAGTTTACTTTATTTGTATTTTGTGTTCCTAATTTAAATTAAGACAGCCCTTAGCTAGGACCATTCAACCTTCCTTAAATGTTAATACATTTCTAAGGTACTATTTAACTATTCTAGCACATATTTCTCTATTTTTAGTTCTATTAAGTGTTTCCCCATTCAAACTAAATCAAATATCTCCTTAAAGGGCCGTTAAAAGGACTATAAATACCAAATTCTGGTCATATGTGATGTTAAAATACTACACGAATACCTTTCCAGATTATAGGTATTTTTTGGAGAGTGATGTTTATTAATATTAAAAGGGGGGCATCTCGTAATAACATGAGTAAAGTAAAGCATAAATAAAAACGTCTGAACGGCTCCAAGCAAATTCATTTCAAATTCTATCTTTTGGTAAAAACAAGTTAATTCGAAAGGTTGTAAATGGGCGGGCATTTGAATTTAGGTAAATGTAAAGTGTTGATTGGTCTTCATTGAATGATAAGCAATCTTAATCCGAAGAAACCACTAAAGTTTTTCTTTCTGGCAGGACAAGGACCGTGTGTACATGCTGCGACGACGCGATGGCCGTGTGATGGTCTGCATCGACGGGCATCTGTACTACCTGGCTGGAAAGTCGTACAAGGGTGACATCTTCCGATGGACCTGCGTGCGCAAGCGTGACATCGAGTGCACGGCTAGGATCTGCACGGAGGCAACTCTGGCGGGAGCTCATCGGCTGCACGCCGTCGACACCGATGCACACATTCATCCGCACTACTCTGCCGCCAAGCTAATGCACATGTTTTCCAAGCACCAGATTGTTCTGGTAGAGGACGAACAGACCTCGGATGTGCTGGCAGAATGCCCCAATCTGGAATACTTCGATCCGGAAAATACTTTCCATACATCCCAGCGGTGCGATGATTTGGAATCCATAATTATCGAGGAGTGCGAGGATAACTACGATGTGTATGTAAGGACGGATGAAGGCCAGGGCGGAGATGTTCCGGCCGACGAAGAAGTCGAGGGTCAGGAAGAGGATGACGACAATTCTCTGGTGGACCGAAAACTGGACAACAGAAAGTGGCCACTGGCATTTGATGTGATTAACAATTATGTCGCTCAGCCGGGCTATAATCCGCTCACGGAGACAGACTTGACCAAGTTCACATTTCTTCCCTCGGCAAAGGGCCGGAAGGTACTGTGCTTGAGTCAGCATCTATTTCACTTTGACTCCCAGAGCAGGTCGAACGGGCACATGTTCTTCACTTGCATAAACCGACGTGATAAGGTCAACACATGTCACGTCCGCATTACCATAGATCCGGGAGAGCACGGACCAGTAGTAATTCGAATCAACGGAGAGCACACGCACAATCCAGATTTGAAAGAGATTGCTCGGCGGCTCAAGCAGCAGGTCAAGCTGGACCAAGAGAATCCGCAAAAGCTGTCAAAGGGCGAACCCAGCGAAGATGTCAGTTTTGAAAGCGAGGACGGTTCGGCCAGCCAGGGAACAGAGACCTATGAAACGGGACAGAGCATTGACGAGAGCTACGAGCACATCGACACAAGCAATGTAGTGATGAAGAAGGTGATTAGCATCGATGGTGCCATCAAAATGGAGCCCGAATCCAAGGCGAACATGATTGTGCAGTACCTAAAGGATGGAGCGGACAACATAAGCGCCAAGATCGAGATATTGCCTGATGCGCTGGAGGAGCTTGACTCTCAGTCTCATGCTGCTTACTCGTCCACACCCCAGCCAAAAGTTCGACAGCCCGAGATCACAAACATCCGCCGACGACGGGATGTGGTAGAGCCGATAAAGGGTGCGCAGCCGGATATGGACCTTACCAAGATTTGTACCTTAAGGTCTGCTAAGGGCCACGAGCTCCTGTGCGTTGATGGCTATATTTACCATGCCAAGAATCGAGGGGTGATCTCACGCAACTATTGGGTGTGCATCAAGAGCCGCGATCCGGACATCAATTGCAAGAGTCGCATCTCGACAGCCACCCAAAAGGATGGCTCAATTCGTGTACTTCGAGTGTATAACAGCCACAGCCATCCTTTTAGCGAGGATGACATTAAGCGAAGATTGTACAACGAGATAAACAAGAAGAACAACAAGAATCTAAAGTTCAGACCACTCCACTTTATCGGAAAATCATTGGATCAGATTCAGCAGGAATACGGTGATTTAGCTATCGAGCGACTCAATGTATCTAACATAAGCAGCGACATAGTGGTGCACAAGAAACCACGGGTTGCGGGCAGTCATAATAGCAGCTCCGCAGCATTATCCGTTTCTCACAAGGTAGAGACCCACAACGATGAAGAGGACGTTGTCATCGATGAGGAAGAGTACCATGAGCAAGAGGAAGGCGAAGAAATGGCGATAGACGGCGATCATCAGTACGTTGAGATGGACAACACAGACGGGATCATAGAGGTCGTAGAGGAAGTGGCTGATGATATCGACGGCTACGGTTCTATCGAGTATGTATAACCATCCGTTAAAAACATCCTTTTCCTATTGAGATTACTTTATTCTCTTTCGACAAATATTTTTATTTTGGTTGCAAGCAACATTGAAATTAAAACTCTTATTGTAAAACAAATTAAAGACAACAAGAAAAATTTAAAATTAAATAAAATACACTAACATCGGTTCCGTCAACTGTTAGATTGAATACGTTATCCAATTTGATTAGCAACTGATTTTCAGAAATATTGGCAATAAGAACTACATACTTTCGCGAATCACAAAAATCTCTAAGCAATATGTTGAAAAGGTGCACGGAGTTTCTTTTCTCCAAAAACACTAAATTAAGAGTATCCCCGAGATCGAATCTTCCACCAGTAATCGCAAAACTTGTTTATATTGTCATTGAAATGAACACCTGCATTATCTGGCAGGTCGGTAAAGCAAGCTCATAGCTCATCAGTAGCATTTGAAAGTTGCGCGAGAGCACTTCATTATTTGTGAGTTAAAAATAATTTAGTTTGAAAATAATCTTTAAAAATACCAGAAATTAGCTGATATACACAGAAATGTATACATTATGAAAATAGTTATAGCAAAAAGGGAACCAAAAATAGAAATACTTCATTAAATAGGCACTAGAGGCAAAGTGCTTTCACTTTTCAAGCTAGTGGCAAAGCGCAAACCGGTCAAACGAGACGCAAATTAAAAAACTAATGGTTGTCTTGTACCCACAGACCAATATACACCATGAAACTGTACGCCGTATCCGATGGGCCGCCCTCCCTGGCTGTTCGTATGACCTTGAAGGCCTTGGACATTCAATATCAACTGATCAATGTGGACTTCTGCGCCTTGGAACATCGTTCTGAAGATTATTCGAAGGTATGTGCAAAATTATAGGCCCTTTAAGACGTACAAAAATGTAAGCTTTTCTGAACCTTCAGATGAATCCACAAAAGGAGATTCCCGTGCTGGACGACGATGGATTCTATTTATCAGAGAGCATTGCCATTATGCAATATCTTTGCGACAAATACGCGCCGGACTCGTCGCTGTACCCACAGGAGGTCAACACAAGAGCAATAATTAATCAGCGTCTTTGCTTTAACATGGGATTCTACTACGCCCCCATTTCAGCCCACAGCATGGCGCCCATTTTCTTTGACTACGAACGTACGCCCATGTCGCTGAAGAAGGTGATGAACGCACTTGAGGTGTTCGAAACATACTTGGAGCGTCTAGGCACCAAATACGCGGCCGGCGACAACATCACCATAGCCGATTTCGCTTTGATTTCAGCGACGCTCTGTTTGGAGGCAATTAACTTTGATTTGATGCAGTATCCGTTGGTGAACAAGTGGTACGAAACCTTCAAGGAGGAGTACCCGCAGTTGTGGGAGATCGCTAACAGCGGCATGCAGGAGATTAGTGCGTTCGAGCAGAATCCGCCAGATTTGTCCCAAGTGGATCACCCGTTCCACCCGACGCGCAAGGCTAAAGCCTGAAGCATTAGATATAAGACCCTTTAAACTAGGGGAAGTAAAAACCTTCTTAATTTTTAATTCTTGTGAATTCAATATAAATATATATGTATATGTATGAATATATATGAAACTAACCTTTAATATTTTGTTTCACTTTAAAATATTTTTGATCAAAGTTTCAATATTTAAGAATTTATCTTTGAGTTATGAGGACAAATTGTATCTTAGAAAAAATGATTTAAAAAAAAACAATCTGAATGGATTGAGTCTTAAAAGGTAATATTCAATCCAAAAGTTATAGGCATAAATCCGAAAACTCTTATTTCAAAAACGATTGCAAAATTCCTCGGTAGATTTAGCGATAAGATAAAATCTTTTTAAGAGTGAACACATGTATAGGACATTTTCCTTAACACTTATCAAATTCTCTTCTGTGGACCCCTTGTGTATAATTAACATTAAAATATTAAGCACGACTATGAATACCTATGTAATAAATTGTTAATCAATAAAAAAATAATATTTTATGATTTCATTTGCGAAACAGAAAGCCTTCATTTTCTTTTAAAATAGCGCGAAAATCCATAGTAGCAAAAAATGATTCATCGAATGAATCTTAACACAATCGTCAAAGAATACTACTGTTGAAAATTCCGAATTCAGGCAATGTTTTTAGAGAAGCTCACCTGAAATCCTCGATCAGCGAGCCAATGGCCTCCGTCAGCTTGCCGTACTTCTCGCCAAAACCTGTGCCTATGGTCAGCTCCCCCATCAGACTGTGGGCATCTGGCTCCAGGTAGATCTCCAGCTGCTTCCGCGCCTCGCTGCTCAGCAGATCTACTTTGGTCAGCACATTGACGTGCGGCTGCTCCATGTTGGCCATCACACTGAGGGCGGCCATGGTCCCCGATATAAACTTGGCCCCGTCCACCATGAACTGAGAGTCCAAACAAAAAACGACGCAGGTGCGGAAGTTCCAGGACTCTAGCAGCTGTACCAGCTGCCTGCCCATCTTCAGGTGAGTGAATAGTTCTATCTGCCCGGGCATGTCGAACAGGATGTAGTCGTCATCCGGCTCACCCACCATCAACTCATCTTCGCCTCCGCAGAGCTGGTCCTTCAGCCAATCCTGGTTTTCGATTAAAAATTCCAGGCAGAAGATCAGGCCCCCATTCGGTCCGTAGTGCAGCTCCTCGTCCTCCATGGCATCGTCCAGGTGAATGAGATCGCGAATATCCGCCAGTGGGTTGTAGTTAAAGTGCTCTGCCGCCGGATCTAGGTTCACCACCTGGATGTTTCGCTTGGAGTCCATGGCATGTTGCTGCATTAAGCTGCAGTACGTCGACTGGGAAGGATGGGGATCGGGTTATTAGACTGGACGAAGCATATAATATTGCACTGCCCCTACCTTGCCACTGCCAGCAGGACCAACAATTATCTGTGCGTACCGCATCCTTATGCTTGGCACGTTATTTTTGTTACTTTAGCCAAAATCACAGGCAAAACAAATAAGAAACAAAGCGTGCGCCAGCTGTAGTGTTGCAAAACGCCCAAGTGCTGCTCAATTTCTGCCGGTGGGTTGGCAGCAACAGCGCTGGCATCTTCAAATTCTAACCGCCAAAAATTAGGAATTCAAAAAAGTAGCAGTTTAATTTTTTTTTAACTTTTGTGAAATTTTATACAGAATATTTATCCATCTTTGAGCTCGGTTAGTTAATTTTACAGTAACGAAAAACTAAATTTATGTGGAGAGCTAAATAGTAAATAAAAATTAAATACATTTTTTCTTTGATATTTCATAATGGATAAAAAAAAATTTCTTTAAAAAATAAAAGAGCGGGTATTGACGAATGTTTGGATTTATTTTCAAGAAGACCATACTTACAATTTGTTTACATTGTCCTTTTATTCGCCTGATTTGATGACTCAATTTAATAATAAACGAGGAAGAACGCATAATTCGAGTGCCTCGACTATCAGATACTCGTCATTCAACTGCAGGGAGCAAAAGAATATTGCAGACATACAAGCAGGAAACAAAAATTGTAAAATTTTTAAGCTGCCCAAAAATCTCAGGAATCTACATGCCAGTAGTGTAGCTTTTGCAGTTTTCGAAATATCAGCGTTCATACGGACGGACAGACAAACGGACCTACGCAATGGCTAGATCGACTCGGATGGTGATTCTAATTAAAAATATATGCACTTCATGGAGTCGGAAACGCTTTCTTCTACGTGTAACATACTTTCCGACGAATCTAGTATACCCTTCTACTCTACGAGTAACGGGTATAAAAAGTATGAGTTGGCCCCTACAAAGTATAAGTTGAAAGATAAAGTTTTGAGCATTTAGTAAACAGAGTTGCATTCGAGACTATAAAAGGCTCTGCTCATCCATTAGAACGATCAGCTAAAAATATTTCTGCAAGTATATACAACATGGACTCCAGTTCGAAAAAGGTTTATAAATGACACTAAAAAAATTGTAAATAGATCACTAACTTTCGGAACCGCTAGGAACATTTTGAGGAGCTAGTAGAGAACATTGGCATAGAGGAGGTGGAAAGGATTCTCGAGATATCAAGGACAATCGAAAAGACCCTGCAAGACTCGGAGGCCTCCAAGTTGCTCCGGTGTTTTATGGAATGCACGAAGAAATCTTTGCAACCCCTAGACATTCATGAGAAGTGCGCCCAGTTTCTTGCAGAAAAACACCCCTTATACGACTCCTCCGATTTGGACATTCTGGCCCGTTTGGGACTGGCTCCCCATCATAAGCACCGTCTGGCCTATCGGTTGGAGGATGGTGATTCAATTTCAATCAGCCTCTGTCTTAAAAACATCATGGCAAGTTGTCGAGAAGAAATAGAGGAACTCTTCACCGACTTTAAAGACTCAATTGCAAAAAAATTAACAAATCTAAAATTGAAACCACAGGAATAATATCTGAATAATATTTAAATTTATTTTAAAAACTTTGTTAATATTAAATACTTGCTCAAATACTATTAAAATCCCCTTTTCCATATCTTTTTGCAAGTTGTTTACCGCCTGAAAAACTTACTTGCACGTATACAAAACATTTAATATTAAATATTAATAAATATAAAATGATCAAAAATTGCTGGGCTTGAAGGTATTTTTTGGCAGTTTTTCTTCGTTCATAGATTCGTTGGCAAGTACGTAATAGGTAGAAGGTAGCGTTTCCGACTCCATATCTGATAGTCGAGACACTCGACCATAGGGTTCTCCCTTGTTTATAGTTAATAAAGTCAATAATCCCTTTCTAGCATTTCTTAATTGCTTCTTGCATCACTAAAAAATATAGAAAAAAGACCATTACAACAACCACATCCAGATACTTCAGATCAAAACAAAAACTAATCTCACGTTGAAAATAATACGGAGTATACTAAAAATAAACATGTACGACTTGTATCATTCATTTGTGTATTTTAACGTTATCAACAACTCGTTTCGAAATCCGACAGTTTAGAAAGGTTTGAGCGAATTCTTGTAGGGTCTCTGTTAGATAACGACTTTTATCGTAAATTAAGCTCTTTAACATTATATTATAATTGTTCTTAACTATTTGCCATAACATTTCAAGAAATTTCAGGAAAATAATTTTTTAAGAAACATTTTATGTATTTTGAAAAATAACACAATTTTAGACTGTTGTTTTAATAAGCTGTGAGTAAGCATAAAATTAAAAAAAACATTTCATGTTTTTATACCCTTGCAGAGGGTATAATGATTTCAGTCACAAGTTTGCAACGTAGTGATGAAGACGTTTGAAAAATTGTTTTTTAATTATAAGATACAATTATTACTGTTTTTTAACATATAACCTCTACGCTTGGAAATAACATTTTTTAATTACTTGTGAATTTTGAATTGCATTTCAATTTCATCAGACGACTATATCATATAACTGCCATACGAACGATCGGAAAATATAAATAATTATATATATAAGATAATATAAATAATTGTCAAAGAAACGGTCAGAGAAATAATGAAATATATATATATATATAATGAAATATAAATATAAATATTTGAAGCCAGCAAGAATCCTTAAAAATTCACATGGCGTTACTAACGTTGATTATTATAACTGCAAGGGTATACAAACTTCGGTTTGCCGAAGTTAACTTCTTTTCTTGTTATTAATATTTTACTTATGTGCTTAAATTTCGACTGGATTAATCATTGTCGACAATAACCTCTTAAATAAACAGTTTTAATAATGCTTCAATGTTATTACTGAATACAAAATTTAAATAGCCCCATAATCAAAGGAGTTTTTTGTGGTGTACTTTACATATTCAGAACACGAGTTTATATAACGCGGCTGTTGTTAGTCACATCCCAGCTTCTGAAGAATAATAATTTACTTGGTGCCAGAAGTTTTTAAGGCTTGATTAACTCGTAAGTACGTTTTGCTTTGGAACTGGCCCCCACTTAGCCACCAATCAGATTTAGATAGCCCCGTGCAGCTGTTGCCGCCGACAGTTAATTAAATCGTTGACCACAGCAAGCCAAACAGAAGGCATACATTTACATACGATCGAATTGAGATGTCAACGTAGATCGGCTCGCAATCGCAACGTTCAATCACGTCACTATTGAAACACCCCTGCCACGAGCTAATCCTAATTGCAGATAAACATCTCAATTGCTCAGCCGAACGGACAACATCTGCCCGTCCGGCGGTTGACAGTCATAATGATGTTTTAAATGCCGCGCTCACACCGCCAAATAAAAGCGCTAAAGAATAATAATTTTTCATTTTTTTAAAGAAAATTCCATTCGGCGTGTGGGCATGCATGTCGGAAGACCGGAAATAATTTTCTACTTGCAGTTCCCCGTAAGCAATAGCGTACACTTAACAAAATGATTCAGGCAATAATGGGTGAAACTAATTGGTGAATTGAAAAGGAAGCGGGTAGGTTACCTTTTAAACATGGCTCGGAACTTAAAAACCATTTAATAATTTTGCAAATATTTTCAAATAACATACCAAGCCCGAACACATGTTAACAAAACATACCATTCTTTGAAAGTTATAACTAATACAAACATGAAGTATAATTAACATGTCCTAACAAATTAAGAAAAAATATATATATCCAGATAGCAGCCTAGCTATTTTTTATATAAATGTTGAAGATCAATTGATTTTAAGAATAATCAAATGCATTTTCCAGAGTGTACAGCTTACACCCACCCCCACGAGCGAAAAAAATGAACTGCACTTGTGCTTTATGATATTTGTCTGTTCGCCCGTTGTCCCTCTTATTAATGATATCGACAATGGCAGGGTGCAGAGGCCACGAGGACAACCAGGGCCAGGTGTTCGATACACGCTCGTGCTGATAACTATATAATTTATCCTTGAATTGGTCCCTTTGCCCCCGTCGCTTGAACTGCAATTAGATACTGTTGGGTAGATTTGTGTGAAATGTTTATTCGATTTAAACTAAACCACTATGTATAACATTTAGATATTAGCGAACTTAGAGCAATTAAATACCACAGAACATGTTTTCCTCATATAATTATTAGGTTGGTTAATATGCGTTAGATGCCATGACTAGCAGGGCTTGACTAGTAGGATTTCCATTGAATCTCATTCTCTGTAACTATTTCCACGCTTTCCGGGCACCTTGAAGTTCGCTGTTCACATTCCACTGCCGCTGCTGAAAATACTGGCCGTTGCTCCCGGATCGGACATATCGGCACTGCCGCTGAAGTCGTCGCTGCTCTGGTTGCTGTTTTGATTCTGGTTCGAGTTGCTGTTGTTGTACAGCGGCAGGGGCTGCGAGTGGGGTCCCCGGGGATCCTCTGGGGTCCAGGTGCGGGCGTAGAGCTTACTGCCCGGGTATCGGTCGCCCTTTCGGTACCAGGACAACGAGTGCGCCACTCCGCCTGCTGCAAGTGGAGACAAAGGATGGAACATGGGGTTAGTAAAAACGTAGTTCGTATTCATATATCACTTTAAATATTTATGTTATTTATTTAATATTTTAACTGCAATGACGTAGGACGACCTTATCAAGTAAGCATAAAAAACAAACGTGTTCTGGGAAAAGGTATAGGGAATGTATTTAATATATAGTATACATACAGCGATACAGTAGTAAATGAATATCCGATACTTTTGTTAAACTTCTAACGCTAATAAAATATTTAAAACAAATAAGAATAAATTAAAAATGTAAGACTTTCTTTATTAACAATTCATAGTCGAACAATTCCTATGATTATATTACAAAAAAAGTAAAAGCGTAAATAAAAGAAAAAAAAACTTTTTCACATTCTTTAGATATTCTTCAGTATTAGTGACGTAAGTTGGTAGTCCAAATGAAGTGTAATAACGATTTTAAAAAGCTGACATTAATAAAATAAGAACAATAAATTCGACTTAAATGCGTAGCCTTTACGATAGATTTGATTAAGATCGTTTACTAATTAAAAACAGTTTACTTTTAAATGTAACACTTTAGAAGATTTTTATTATTAAATTAAAAATAATAATTCAAACCCAAACTGCAACAACTCCCATTAAGGAGTCAAGCGCCGCCCAAACAATTAAAATTGTTGCCAAAACTGAGCAAATGCCATTAGCGACCACATTACGGGCCCATCATCTCGCAGGGCAAACAAATACGGCAAAGGGTTGGTGTTGGTCGCCGGAGTCCCCGGTTTGTTGTTGCAGCTGCCACCCCGCTGCGACCGCCATTTGCCTTGGACAAATAAACCCGAAACCAAAAGCAAAGCCCGGACCGGAATCCTGCCCGCCACCCTCCTCCGCACGGCTATGTCCAATCAGAACCAACTGCCACCCAAGTCGGGCAATTTGTAGCTCTCGCAGTTTTCGAGTGGCTCATGCGGGTGCTGCTCAAATATGCGACCCCGACCACTTCCCGGCGCAGCTTCCGCATCTTTGCAAGTTGGTGTGAACATATGCCAGCCGCGTGCCGAAAACCCCCATCCCATCCGCAGACATCCTTGCACCCATTCAAATGGGCGTCTCGTGGAGCTTCCCCAGGAGAACTTTCCTCGTATTTTTGTTTTCGCTGCAACATTTTTAATGCCCGTTAAGCATGAAAACGCTTTCGCCATCAACATGGCCATCTCCCCGCTTCGCTGTCCCGAGCCGCTCTGTTCTGACCTGGTCGCCTTCCATTTGGCCTTTAAGCGGCGACGGCGACAGCAGCCATCTGCTGGAGTGTAACGAATTTCTCACGCTATGATTATGTCGATTGGGCTCTGTTGTTCCTGTTATTGTTACTATTTGGCTCGGGCTCGGTTCTGTTCGGTTCGCTTCCTCCACCCCAGGGCTACTCCCCCTTTGCCAGAGGTTGGGGAGATGGGAACGGGCAAAGTGTATGGGTGGTGCATGTGGGCCTCTATCAGGTAGACACAAATTACACATCGGAACTTGCATGTTCATTTGGTCGGAACAAAATCGAATAGTCTGATAAAAAGACCAGAAGGAGGGCAGCAGTAAATACAATCTATTTGATTTTATAACGTTTTTGCGAGAGAAAAATTGATCATTATATCAAATTACTCTAAGGAGAATATTAAACAAATTAGTGTCTAAAACACTTTAGGATAAGCTAGGAAACCATGTGGCTTATAAACATGATTTTCTAATTTCTTTAAATTTCATTTACTATGAGACAAGTAACAAGATGTATTAATGTATTATTTAAATTATTATTTGGTTAATAATGGTCTGATTATTGAAATTATTGGTATTTTTTGTAAATATATTTACCGATAAATATTTTTTATAATACGACAATTTATTTCATAACAATTCTTTCTAATTTCCTAAATGTCATTTACTATGAGCCAAGTTTCAAGATGTATTAAGGTATTATTTAAATTGTCTCATTATTGCAACCATTTTACGTACTAATTTATTTTTTGAAAAGGAAAGTGATTCGGTCAAATAAAAAACGGTAATGATAAATTTTTCCTCATTTATATGATTTGTAAATATAGTTACCCATAAATATTTCTTTAATACGACAAGGTTTTTCATTACACAATTCCCAGAGCAGTAAATTGTAATACAAATTACTTCGCTGACGAGACTTCTCCCATTCGAAAACCAGTTTAAACTGAACTTCAACCAGCTAAAATTTGTGTTGTGACACACGTGAAAAAAAAATCTTTAAAAAAATGTATGACACTTTTTAAGGGCTATACATAACACTCAATAAGAGACGTCACCCTTCCCATTCGCGAAACCCCAAATCGACACCCTTTCAGGTTTCCAAGTGGCCAGGCTATTAGTTATGCAGATGCTTTCCAGGGATCCCCTTGCCGAGGAACTCGTTGCAGCCTGCAGGGCCATACATTTTGAATAGGAAAATTATTAACCAAAAAACCGTGACCAAAGCAACTTTTATGAGCTGGCACACGGAATCCCCTAATCCACGGCATTGTATCCCGGGTGAAACTTGTGAACACCCTGGCCCGCCACATCCGCATCCATATATCCGCATCCTCGATGATCGATGCGACGGCAATGAGCAAAACAATTTGCTCGACTGGCAGTCACGCAAAGCCCGCCAAGCGAACCCAAAACCCCGCGCGAAAAGTGTGAAAATTCTAATTAGTTACACTTAGGCAGACACGGAAGACCCAAAATCGATGCCAGGATGCAGCTCAGCATCCCCTGTTAACGTCCTGTTCACCACAAAACAAAAACCCGGGCCATCTATAGATAACCTTTGAATAAGGCCAGTGCCCTAAGTGAATTATGTTATTAAATGTGTACCGGACTCACTGACCGTCCGCCCACCTAGGTATTTGGTGCATGCAATTGATTGATGTGGATTGACAACTCACTGCGATCCTTGAGGATGATTTTCTTGGGCGGTTCCTTCTGGTAATTGCGCTGCAAGCTCAGTCCGGGCTCGTTGCCGTTCTTATCCTTCTTGACCATCTCGCTCAGAAAGGTTATGTAGCTGATCGCCAGCTTGAGTGTGTCGACCTAGGGAAGAAAACAAATGGGAATAGACCTCATTAAAATGTGATATTATTTATTATAAAGATAAAAAAAGATTTTAAACGTTATATCGCAACTTTTGGCTGAAAATAATATTCCCCTCCTATTTAACCATTACTCTAAAAAAAATGTCCTTCCAACGTAAACAAATAGTTTACAGATAAGTGAATGAGAGGTTTTCTACCCTATAAAGTACAGACATCTGTACACTAAACCTTTAGTTCCATGTTTTAGTTTTTAAGCTTATGAGATGAAACGTTTCCAGAAGTTTTTTTCTTTTGCAAGTAGTAGCATAACAAGACTGATCAAACAACTATATCCTCTAGGTCCCACAGAAATGATTCTAAAAACAAGGAAGAACTCTATGGTCGAGTACCTCGACTATCAGATACCCGTTACTCAGCTTAAGGGAGCAAAATGGGAATGAAGATATACAAGCAGCAAAGCGATATTTTAGGGCGCCACCTGCCGGCTATTTCAGTAAATTTTATGTGAGCGGCAGACAGATTTAAGCGCTTATGCCGTTCGTGGGCGTTAGAGTGGGCGTGGCACATTTAAATAAGCAGCTGCGCAGGAAGCCCCGGAATCTGGATACTAAGTTTGACTGTTCTATCTCTTATAGTTTCCGAGATCTCAGCGTCCATACGGACAGACAGAAAGACAGACAGACATATATACTTTATGGGGTCGGAAACCTTTCCTTCTACCTGTCACATATATTCCGACGAATTTAGTATACCCTTTTACTCTACGAGTAACGGGTATAAATATATCTTTTTTTTTTGATCTATTAAAACATAAGATAGTAACTTTGCAATCTGGGGGATAGTACTTCTTTCGGATTTCAAAATTTTCAATGAAATTGGTTTTTGATCAGGGTATTATATCGAAAACATTATTAGAAAACGATATGAAAACAAAAGTAGTTTTGATGTTTTGATCAAATTATCTTATGCTCGAGGGTATTTCATTTTTTTAATTTTGAATTAAGTGCTTTCTTGATCATATATCTGCCATTTTAAGGATGAGAAAATAATGTAAACCAAGTATAACATTTTTTTATTGTTTCTGTCTAACTATCGGTCTATTTATGTATACGGTTTACGTGGATTCTGTAACATACGTTACATTTTTAATACGTTGCATTTTTTAAAAGTTGTCTTAACTTATTTTTAATTTTCCAGTGATCAATATTTCATTCGATAGGATTCCGTATAAAGCAGTTCGGCGTTTCAAATTACCTTGCTCAGTCGCTTCTCGTAGGGCAGCGTGGGAATGTGGGTGCGCAGACCCTCGAACGCCTCGTTGATGCTCTGCATCCGCCGACGCTCGCGGAGATTGGCTGCCTGCCGTTGCTGGGCCATTTGGGAGGCGCACTTCAAGCGCCGAGGCTTGTGGCTCCTCCGGCTGAAAGGGGAGAAGCTGGACTCCATTAATTGGGGTCCGGGCGGAAACGGATGCCATGCTTACGTCTTCTCGGTGTTCTCCTGGTCGCTGTTAAAACCGCTGCTGTAGGCGTCATCCTCGTCATCGCTCTCCGAGCTGTGCTCGTCCCCGAAAAAATAGTCGGAGCTAGAGGTGGAAGCGTTGGTGGCCTGCGATCCCTCGAAGAAATGGCGCGCCATCGTGGCCTCCAGGTCAAAGTTGTCCATGGAAAACATTGTCGGACAATCAGGGAACTCGGAACTCGAAAATCTGATGCGCTTCTGTTTGACTGCTTAATTGCCAGCTAAGTGCATAACGGCAAAGCTAACAGTTCCGATCCGCTGATTGGCGACGCGTGACCAGCACGTGCCTCAAGATCAGAGGAGGGGGCAGCAAGTCGGACAAGTGAAACGCGTGTTGCGGGTCCTTGACTTCTGCTTCTCTCTGAAAGTGGATTTAACATTTCAGAGGGTTACTTCCTGTGCTAAACTTGTTCAGTTGTTGATATTGGTAATAAACATGTCCAACATTATTTCGATTAGATAAGATACAAATGTTGTGTTTAACTGATAAAAATGTGTCACATTTATGTACACAAAAGTAATTCATAAAAGAGTTCGTAACAGTAAAATGATTTTAGATAACTTTACGATACCACAGATTATCCTGATAGTTTGTAAGCTCTATAAAAAATACTCACGGTAAATAACACAGATTAAATAACAATTTAATTAATAATAATTTAAAACAACAAAACTAACTAATTTATTTTTGGTTTAAGGAATTAGAATAGTCGGAACGAGTCGAATTGGACAAATAACTTCTGTGTTTCTAAGCATATTATCTTCTACTCTTGGGAATATCATTCATTAAAAATTTCAGAATTTCAAAAAAAAAATAAAACAAACTACTTTATCATAATAATCGGATGATTAATGTTAAAACAATACAAACACCATTTTCGGTTATTTCAATTTCGATAAAAGAAAGTAGAAAAATAAAATGTAACATAATACTAATATTTCTGTAAATAGTTTTTGAACGACCTGCATTTTGAGACATAATAAAAAATACAATATTCGAAAAAATAAATAAATAATTGTATCCATTTCAGAACATTCGTCTTAATCCACAATCCACAAAAGAATTCCAAACACATTTACTTTGATTATTATATTTCTTTAGTAACTTACCTTAATCACCTAGAAGTATCCAAATAATCCTGTGACTATTTCCACACAAGTTCGTAATTTACCAATTTCTTAGAAACGGTTCACACACTTTTAAATTGCACATCACCCGAGGACCAAATATTTTCACACGATTCAATTACTGCATTTCCCAGTTATCAACACCCCAATAATCCTTATAGACGAAGCGGCACCGCGGGCTCTAACATCGAAGCGCGTTGCGTTGCGAACTCTAGGACTGCCGGAAAGCGAATGCCAGAGCCTGGAAATCGGTCCTCGAACTTCCACAGGACCTGTCTGATAGGAAGAGCACGGCGAGGGGTGGATAGTGTGCCATGTATTGTATCTTTCAATGGCGGTGCCACATCAAAAGATACAGCCAAAGGGGCGGTGCCCCAGTGTCCGCCAATCGGAGCGCGGCAAGCTGAAAGTTTTAGCCAAACAGGGTTGCATTTCGGGGTGTTATAAGCTTATTAAGTTTTCCCGGCGGTTGGGGAGGGCGGGAAACTTGATGTTTCCGGCCATGCTCTATACCATTTTCACACTGCAAGCGCACTCAATTGTTTTTTGATTCGAGCGCTCGTTTATCTGTTTAAGCGGAATTATTGCCCAAGTGCTTGACAATGGAAGGTGTTGATGTTTGATGTAGACAAGTGTTTTGCCCCAGGGGCGGAGGAGCACAAAAGGGGTTGAGGCGGCAGCTGCACGAATTCCGCAGTGATGTGCGGAAATAAGGATCCCGCCGGCGTCGTTTCCACTGTCTGGATTACTTCGTACGGCCCCTAAGTCTAATTAATGATTTGTTGCAACCAAGACGAGCTCAGCAATCATGGTAAAAAATATACAGAATAGCTTGGCTGTCGAATAAGACCCAGCGGAATTTGTCAACCAGCATAATTTTTAAGCATTAGCAGAGTACAACTTCAAATATTTGCACTGTCTAGGATTACCTCTCTCCCTCGTTTCGTAACAACTCCATTAAAAGGCGATTGCAGCATATACTGCATATTTTACGGGGCTCAGCAGAGACAGGGGTGTCAAATAGGCCACACTCGCAGCGAAAGTTGATACTATTTCGTTTTTTAAACATATATTATTCTTATCATTAGAAAACAAGGAAGAACGCTATAGCCAAGTGCCTCGACTATCAGATACCCGTTACTCAGCTTAAGGGAGCAAAAAAGGAATGGAGCTATATAAGCAGCAAAGCGATGTTGTAAAGCGCCACCTACCAGCTATTTTTTTAATTTTTGTAATTGATGTCAAGTTTGGGGTACTAAACAAGATATAATAAAACAGCAAAGAATATATATTTATTTATTAAACTATTAAATTTTTGTTATTTTTTATAATTTACGTATTATTTTAATTTCGAAATCTAATTCAATGGTATGTACAAACATACAATTTTTTCAAGTAAAACTATTTATTTTAATATTCAGATCAATTAAGTATTATAAATTTATAATATAACAAATTTACGATCACAAAAAATATCATTATAATCAAACTGTGCTTTGAAAAATGATTTGATAATGTATTTTCATTGTTTTTACATTATTTATTAAAACATTTAGTTTTAGTAAATCTTGTATTTCTTGTTGTGTATCCCGAGTATCCTGCCCTTCCCTGATGTGTTGCTGGGCTCATCCTCGCCCTGCTCGTCGCCTGAGCTCTGTTTGTTTGTTGTCCTTTTTCCCGTGCCTGTCCTCTGTGTGTGTGTTGCCTCATCATCAGACAACCTCACTAAGGCTACCATGATAAACAAATTGTTTTGCCTTTGCCAGAAGCCTACCGCCTACCCCAGTCCTTCACCTTTGTTTCTGCGTTGTTATCGTTGCCGGCGCTGCTCGTTTTGTGCAGCTGTATAAACAAATTAGTTTTCATTTTTATCAAGCTGTCCTGCAGTGGCAATTTGTGGCCCGAAAGCTTTGAGGCTTTTATGGGAGATCATAGGCCAAGATAGTAAACTGCTTATAAGGGGAAATTATTATTTTACCGATTTGCCACATTTATCAACATCTCGAGCTGCAACTTGATACCAAGAAAGAATAATACTATAAATAAAATCCAATGCTATGCAATTTGATAACCAGATCCAATTATTACAATATTTACTAATATTTCTAATATATATAATAATATATGTATTATATCACTTGTATTAAAGCGATCGTTGGACTTGGACTGTTAAAAACAAATCAAAGGAAATTTTGTAGTTCCGTCTCCCAAAGCCCTTTCCGGAATAAGTAGCAGGTCTATATTATTAATAAATATACTCTGTAATTTTCAAACCGACTGCCTCTAGCTGGACTGGCCGTAAATTGGTCGGCACTCGGCGAATTATGCACACGTCATATAGCACAATCAAGCGTAACCGCCTCTTTGGCAGACAACCCCATATACGAGTCCTGCATGATCTACGATATCATTACACACAATTGCCCCTGCCGCAAGGGGTTT
Organism: Drosophila biarmipes; assembly: GCF_025231255.1. Lineage (NCBI taxonomy): Eukaryota > Metazoa > Arthropoda > Insecta > Diptera > Drosophilidae > Drosophila > Drosophila biarmipes. The sequence goes on along the minus strand of NC_066616.1, from coordinate 6,228,700 downwards.
CGGCCTTCGCTCTCCCCTTGTTCTTTTGGCGAAGTACCTTCAATTTTTTGTTATTCGAATTCTAATTAAAAACCCCAGCGCATTGTTGAGGTAGAGGCAGAGTAGGATCGAAATGCTTATCACACTGCTCGCCCGATTTTCTGCCCCTGCAGTCCATCCGCTGTGTTGACACCGGGCATTAGGGAAAGGCCGGGAAATCGAAATCCCTTCGAGTGCATGCCTCACCGAGCTCAGAATTGTGTAAATTTTAATCTCGTTTGAAAAGTTTTTTTCGAAAGTGCAAAAATTGAAATCGACAATGAGGATAGACATTTATAAAAGGGTGAGCTGAGCGCTGAGTGGATTTGGCAAGGATTAAAACTTTTGAAATTTTCTGATTATTTTTAACAATCTATATAAGCTTCAGCCATTTTTAAATCAGCGATAGAACGAAATATTAGCCCAGGACTTTTTTGATTCCGTAGCAGAACAAGTGAATTTAAAATCACATCAACGTTATTTGTGGTTCTTTAGTAGATTAAACACGTGATTATTTTCGCACGTTGATTTATTAGGGGTTTGGTCGGGATTTAAAAAGTGAGATAGGTCGATACATTCTTTATGTTAAAGAGGATTTCATTTCTTGTGGTCCGCAGCTATTTGAACTCCAGACATTCACTTTTCAATACTTTATCATACAGAGATCTGCGTACTCGAAGGCCTCGTCGTCACCATGTGCTGCCGTATTTCCTGCCCAGGATCTCAGTTCCGAAATTCTCCACCTATGGGCCACTTGAATACCCCTTCTCTGTGCGTACTCCACGTAAGATGGCGAAGTGACGATTGTACAGATGGCACCAGGTCTATTTAGTTGCATCTCCTTTGATAGTTGGCCGAATACATCCGGGGGAAGTTTTCCCTGCGACATCAGCCTTCCAAAACGAATGATGCACTGGCTTAGAATACCTGATAAGCCACGACCTCTGAATTCCGGCCTTGTACCCAAGTATTCTACCTCAACTATACTGTCCACCTTCCACTCCTTGTACATATCATAGCTGTTCTCGATGGCATCCATCAACTGCCTGTATCTTACCATGCTAGGGCTCTTGAACTGGGCCATTATTCGAAAGTAAGAAGATTCTTTTTTGTAGTTCTGTTGTTGAGGACGATCAGTTTTGGGTTTTACATTTAGCAGCTATGGATGAACTTACGAATATTATACCGGCCAGGGCGGCAACAATTCTTCCACTTGCCACTTGGCGAATGGCAAACGAAATTCCACAGGATAGTATATGTCTAATCAGCGTCCGGAGCTCCTTTATTGCCGCTGGCGAATCCTTCAGATTGGTGGTTAGGCATAAAAACTCCTCGTTTATCGACAAATCAGTCAATATCTACTGGGGAAAAAAGATCCATAAGCTACTTCGGCTGTTAGGGTGCTCACCTCTTCGGTTTCATCGTATAGTGCTGGGGTCACCCGTAGAAGTTGGAATTCCCCACCCAGAATGCTGATACAGTCGTTCATTCTCGGGCAATATCAGTAAATACATCGAAGGGAAATTCTCATTATAAATTTAAGTATTTTCATTCAATTAAGATGTGAAATTATAATTTTACAATGAACCAAGCTTGTTGGCGTAAAAACTATTGCTTCAGAGCGGATGCGTGACATTCCTCCCACTGGTAACTTGTAGGAGGTATTTTTAAATACTTGTGGCCGAAGATTTTTTTAAATGGCTTTATATACAAAAGAAAATGGTTCCATCCAAACATTATCACAAACCGCAGTAAAATATCAACCCAAAAATATACATTTTGTTAAATAGAAATTAAATTTTTTAAGTCACCATAAAACAAACAAAATGTATGATACATTTTGAGAAGTGGTTTATTAGTTATTTCAAGCGCAACTAAATTTCAATGACCTGCAGTTCTACGTATTGATTAGACTCTCCATCAACAGGCTCCGTAATTATACCACCTAAATTTCTTAGCTCCGAAAAGGTCCATTTATGGACAGCTGTCATCCCTAGACTGTGGCCCATTTTGCGAGCAGTTGGGGAAGTGGCTACGGTGACTACGGCCCTTGGTCTTTCAATCTGCATCTCCTCAGGCAGCCGGGCAAATACCTCCGGAGGAAGGTGCCCCCGTGCCATAAGCCTCGCGGAATCGATGGAGTGCTGGCACAAAATATTAGCCAGGCCGCGTCGCCTAAAATCCGGCAAAGTGCCCAAGTATTCTACATCAATAGTGCTGTCCATCTTGAAATACTCATTGACATCGAAGCTCGAATCGACAGCATCCCACAACATCATATACTTTATCATGTTTGGGCTTTTCATCTGGGCTCTTACATCATAATATGAGCTCCTCCTTTTCACATTCTATTTGGGGGTGTTTAAGCAAATTTAATTCTGCGTTTGGTGGTCCTCAAATACTTACAAATATTATATTGGCGATTCCTGATACGATTCTCCCACTCTCCACATGACGTATGGCGAAGGAAAGTCCCAAGGACAGGATGTACCTAATCAATTTACGCAGCTCGCCTATGGCCAAAGGCGACTTCCGCAAATTGGTGATTAGGCATCCGAATTCTTCGTTTACTGAAATACTGACCAGCAACTGCAGGGTTCATAATTATCAAAACTGAATGCCCATTATCGACTACCTACCTCTTCTACTTCATCATACATGTTTGGAGTCACGGGTACAATCTGAAACTCGCCATCCAAAATACTGATGCAATCCTTCATTGTGCAGTTTTGAATTAACGTAAGAACTTCTTGTGAAATTAAAAACCAATTCTAAAATGTTCTACTCTTTTATACAATTTATTCAAGCGGAAAATATTTAAAAACCTTTTCTGAAAAATTATAATTTCACCCTTCCTTAGCGTTGCCAATATATTTATACCGGCCGACATGGTAATCTGACGAACTCGATGGAAAAAATAAAATGAGGTAAATAAAATAAGTAAAAATGAGATCTTTATGAATAATTTTTTATTTGCTCTCTACCTCAACTATACTGTCCACCTTCCACTCCTTGTACATATCATAGCTGTTCTCGATGGCATCCATCAACTGCCTGTATCTTACCATGCTAGGGCTCTTGAACTGGGCCATTATTCGAAAGTAAGAAGATTCTTTTTTGTAGTTCTGTTGTTGAGGACGATCAGTTTTGGGTTTTACATTTAGCAGCTATGGATGAACTTACGAATATTATACCGGCCAGGGCGGCAACAATTCTTCCACTTGCCACTTGGCGAATGGCAAACGAAATTCCACAGGATAGTATATGTCTAATCAGCGTCCGGAGCTCCTTTATTGCCGCTGGCGAATCCTTCAGATTGGTGGTTAGGCATAAAAACTCCTCGTTTATCGACAAATCAGTCAATATCTACTGGGGAAAAAAGATCCATAAGCTACTTCGGCTGTTAGGGTGCTCACCTCTTCGGCTTCATCGTATAGTGCTGGGGTCACCCGTAGAAGTTGGAATTCCCCACCCAGAATGCTGATACAGTCGTTCATTCTCGGGCAATATCAGTAAATACATCGAAGGGAAATTCTCATTATAAATTTAAGTATTTTCATTCAATTAAGATGTGAAATTATAATTTTACAATGAACCAAGCTTGTTGGCGTAAAAACTATTGCTTCAGAGCGGATGCGTGACATTCCTCCCACTGGTAACTTGTAGGAGGTATTTTTAAATACTTGTGGCCGAAGATTTTTTTAAATGGCTTTATATACAAAAGAAAATGGTTCCATCCAAACATTATCACAAACCGCAGTAAAATATCAACCCAAAAATATACATTTTGTTAAATAGAAATTAAATTTTTTAAGTCACCATAAAACAAACAAAATGTATGATACATTTTGAGAAGTGGTTTATTAGTTATTTCAAGCGCAACTAAATTTCAATGACCTGCAGTTCTACGTATTGATTAGACTCTCCATCAACAGGCTCCGTAATTATACCACCTAAATTTCTTAGCTCCGAAAAGGTCCATTTATGGACAGCTGTCATCCCTAGACTGTGGCCCATTTTGCGAGCAGTTGGGGAAGTGGCTACGGTGACTACGGCCCTTGGTCTTTCAATCTGCATCTCCTCAGGCAGCCGGGCAAATACCTCCGGAGGAAGGTGCCCCCGTGCCATAAGCCTCGCGGAATCGATGGAGTGCTGGCACAAAATATTAGCCAGGCCGCGTCGCCTAAAATCCGGCAAAGTGCCCAAGTATTCTACATCAATAGTGCTGTCCATCTTGAAATACTCATTGACATCGAAGCTCGAATCGACAGCATCCCACAACATCATATACTTTATCATGTTTGGGCTTTTCATCTGGGCTCTTACATCATAATATGAGCTCCTCCTTTTCACATTCTATTTGGGGGTGTTTAAGCAAATTTAATTCTGCGTTTGGTGGTCCTCAAATACTTACAAATATTATATTGGCGATTCCTGATACGATTCTCCCACTCTCCACATGACGTATGGCGTAGGAAAGTCCCAAGGACAGGATGTACCTAATCAATTTACGCAGCTCGCCTATGGCCAAAGGCGACTTCCGCAAATTGGTGATTAGGCATCCGAATTCTTCGTTTACTGAAATACTGACCAGCAACTGCAGGGTTCATAATTATCAAAACTGAATGCCCATTATCGACTACCTACCTCTTCTACTTCATCATACATGTTTGGAGTCACGGGTACAATCTGAAACTCGCCATCCAAAATACTGATGCAATCCTTCATTGTGCAGTTTTGAATTAACGTAAGAACTTCTTGTGAAATTAAAAACCAATTCTAAAATGTTCTACTCTTTTATACAATTTATTCAAGCGGAAAATATTTAAAAACCTTTTCTGAAAAATTATAATTTCACCCTTCCTTAGCGTTGCCAATATATTTATACCGGCCGACATGGTAATCTGACGAACTCGATGGAAAAAATAAAATGAGGTAAATAAAATAAGTAAAAATGAGATCTTTATGAATAATTTTTTATTTGCTCTGTTTGAGAGTGACACCGTTTTTGCTCCAAGTCTATTAAGTCACGGTACCCTCGTGACGAACTTATTTTATTAAAGAATTTGAATTGTTATCGTTGTTTTTGTGTAAAATATAATAAAACATAATAGTACCAGATGATTTTAACTGCTGTAGCTTTATTGCTTTTTCATAGTGTTTTAGATACGTCGCCAGTTAAATCAAAATTTATTAAAAAAGAGTGGTTCACGCCAAAAGCTGTAGGACTTAGCTTTGTTAGAATTTCGAATATTACTTTTAGCAATATTCGCGTTTACACATTTAAAAAATATTGCATTTGGGAAAGTAACATTAGAAAACAAATCGTTCGTCACCTTACCCTACACTTCACTACTCGTATAGCTTCGTGGTTCTGACTAAATTTAAAATTTGGAAGTACATTTTTTTAAATGCACTACTCAACCATTTTTGATTGATCAAACTTAAACACCTCCTAAATGGGTTAGGGGTTGTGACGGTCACAGGCAGACGTCTGTCTGTATACAAGACGATGTCTAGATCTTCTCGTCAACGGATGCTGATAAGGTACATAGGTACATGATGGGGTCGGAAAAGTCTTCCTGACTGCGGCTTAATGCATTATACACCTCTCTTGTGTTTTTAACATATTTAATTATACGCTAAATATACCACTTCCGCTACTGTGTTGCCAAAATAATGTTAATGAACCAATGAGAAATACATTTTTTTGCACATTAAAACTATGAAAGCCTTTTACTCTTTTTAACGCAAAGAAAAATTTCAAGCCGTAGCACTAATTATTGCGCTTTGAAAAATAAAAAAAAGTGAATGTGAAATTATCTTATAAATTCTGTTATTGGGTTTAACTTTTCTAAGAATCAAAGAGCTCCGAAAATCTTATGCTCCCACGGAATGACTTGCAAGGGTATGGAAACTTTGGCTTGGCGTTTCTTTTTAGTCTATTGGCGTTCCTTAATGATCCTTTGATAGCCTAGGAGCAGTTTAATAATTTAAGATTTAACGGTTTTCTCCAATCGGCACATATTGCCACAATAGTGCAGGAAAGGGCCATCACCGCTGGAGTTACCCCGCTGTTCCTGCCCACATTCGTATTTCCCTTACTCTATTAACTTTTGAGAAATTCTCACAGAAACTTTCGCCAAGCATTCGGTATTGCCGTCGGCAATTTCCGACCCCTATAATTGTTTGCTTCAACTAAATATAGGCTAAACAAGTGAAATATATTATTATATTATCACGACGTAACAAAACGCTGTGGAAATTACACTGCTCTGCTAAAATAACAGTGTACTGCATGGCGCAGTGCCTAGCAGTGTGACCGCAAACTATCGATAAATTATATTTTATAGCCAGTACATTATCCATGGTAGACACAATACTGATACTCTGCCCACCACTGAATTAGGTAAACTGCATCACGAAGCAGTATGGCGTCGGTGGTGTAATGGTTAGCATAGTTGCCTTCCAAGCAGTTGACCCGGGTTCGATTCCCGGCCGACGCACTTAAATTTTTTTAAGTTTTTTTAGTTCTGCATATTAACTTAAAGCATGTAACATATTATTATAATAGTACCACACAGGAAAGAATTAAAAAATCAAAAATAAAATATATACAGAACACGTTGTACACGTTTCTTGCAAAGTTGCCTTCCAAGCATTTGCTCCGGATTGTATCGCTGGCCGACGCACAACTAATCTTTTACTTAATAATCTGTTCGGTTTCAAAATTTAAATATGACATGCTCGCAGAATTTGTGCAAGGGACTAATGCGCTCATCGAAGCGCTTGCCGTTGTATTCGAATTCAGAATAGGGAACCGCGTTAAGTACTTTAAAGTTGGTGGCTTTGCCCACTTTCTGAGAGAAACTCGAAGTCCAAAGTGCGGTGACAGCGGCTGGGCGTTTTGATCTCAGCTTTTCATCCATATCCAGACCTTTTCCCTCAGCCAGCTCCTTAGTCAGTTCTATCGTGAACTGGGCCAAAGAGCGTCCCAACCCCAGCCGCTCGTGGCTCGGCAAAGTGGCCAGGAACATCAGTTCACAGAAGCAATCCATGTTGTTCATGGCGCACACATCGATTCTGCCGTCCACTTCGATCATGAAGTCCATTAGACACCTGGCCTGAGGAGTTTTGGCCGCCTCATTGCGGAATTTTAAAAAGAAGTGATCCTCGCCAGGCGGTGGTGTGAACTGTGATTTTATTTGGTATGTACGATTAATGTTACTTTTTATATAATCTTTTATAACTACCTGAAGTTTATTGAAGGACACGGACACCACTCGATTAGTCTCCACCTCTTTGACCAACAGAGAAACACCATCAAGAGCGGTTATCCTGCACAGCTCACGCAACTCCAGACGAGCTTGTTGATTTTCCGGTAAATTAATTTCACATGCAACGCACACCGATTCATTAAGAAAGAAGGAGTGGTCGAGAACCTGAAACAAAAAGTACATATTATTAAAGCTATTTATTTAAACCATATAATAAGCTAAGCTAAGATTGCCAAATGTAAGTTCGCATTGAGCTCTTTAAGGTTTGGGAGATAGAAATCATTACATTATTTAGTAGACATTAGATTATATGAAACAAAAATCAATTTTTTAAAAGCTACAGAAACCACGAACCTTTTTGTTAAGGTACCTTTTCTTATTACGTTGTTTTTTAATTTTTTAATGGTAATACAAAATTATTTGTAAACATCAAACCATCCATCGAACCCGGGAAAACTGCATCGAAGGCATCTAGGCAAGTAATATATTAAACATTATTTTTATTATCTTTCATTTTTTTCGCGTAAAAAAATGAATATGTGTTTATGACAGCTTTCTATTAAGATGCAAAAGCTAAAAACTATTTGTAAAAAAATTTAAGTGCGTCGGCCGGGAATCGAACCCGGGTCAACTGCTTGGAAGGCAACTATGCTAACCATTACACCACCGACGCCATAGCGACATGTCTGCAGTTTACCTAAATAGTTCTTGGACATTTAACTTCTAAAGTCTCGTTTGATTGTATGCGCTGTCTGTTGATAATAATTTCAGTTGAATTTGAATTACAATCATCCGAGATTTTACTTTTAACTTGGCTGGCTTACTGTAATTTACTTAAATAGCTCCAAACGGAGCAATCCGAGTATAGCAAATTTGTAGTCAGGTGGATTTATGTCTCTGTTAGACATCACACATGGTGCAGCCATAAAACTGCTGTGGTGTAGCGATAATTAATTCAGCTTGTCGACGTTTTAAAAATAACTTTTGTGTGGCTACTCACATCTAGCGCCTCTCCCAGATCGGATTTGGTGACACTGCGCACCTCAAATTTTCCTGAAGAATACGAATTTGGGAATGGGAGATGTAGCCCCGTAAATTTGTAATTTCTGTACCCACCGTCGTGTAATTTTCCCCACAGTCTTCCATTATCACGCCTCATTTTGGTTTTCTTATCGGTCAGCTGCGTCCAGTGCCGGTATACTACTGAGCGATAAAGGTTTACGACTCGGCAATATATACTTGAGCCGAAAGCTTTTTGACCGGAGCCCATAGACATAGCTCTATCTAATCGCCATGGCTCGCAAGTTTAAAGATGATATGGATTAATTGAGCTAATACAAGCGTAGCTAAATACACCACTTTGAACTAACCTAAGATTTGCAACTCCAACTTGTAACGTTTTACGGTTTTTAGTACAAAATTTGAGCACCCAAAAAATGTGTGTTTTAATAGAACAACATAATAGTTACTAATTTACAACCAAAAAATTATTTATATACAATCGTCTTAACAGTATTTTTGATTTGACATTACGCTAATTTGAGTCTGGATACATAATCTCTTCAAATTTTACTTGGGGCTCCATTACGGCCATTGCTTCTCTAAGTTTCTTCCGGGCATCGGAAATAAACTTATGTCTACGGTTTTTATAGGCACGAAATGCTAGTCTGATTTCAGAGACGTAGTCGTCTCTGAAGTATCCTTCACGCTTCTGAACTTCTGCAAAATAATTGGTTCATGTTAATAAAAAAACATTTGAATTGGATTTCTCACTATTATTCATACCAAATAAAGCGTTGTTAAAATTTCCAAACTTTTTGAGGGGAATCTTGTTGTGGATGCCATCAAAATTAAAATCATTCAAAAAATCTTTTTCAAGTATGAGGTGAAATTGTTTTTTCAGACCACCAGGACAGAGTGTTCCTCCGGGTTTCAGAATGTCCTGCATGGTTTTGATCTGGAAGGTAATGAAACAATTATTTATAATATTTACTAAGTAAATTAGTGGGTACTTACATATATTGATTGCTTTATCGGATCATTCATTTCCTCCTCCATTTTTTCTACTTGTTCCAGTTCCGTCAATGGGAATTCTTGTGGTGACCAATCCCCTGACGCAGGACTCATTAGGTGTCGTATGCTATTTACCGAAACTATTTGGGGTCCCAATGAATCGGTTTCCCGATTAGTTAGTTGGCTTTAAAACAAAATTAACAGATAACATTAAAACAATAAGCACTAGTTATTGAAATGTACCTTAAAACAAGAAGCATTTTCTTTTGATTTTGGAGAACCATATCCATTTTCTCGTTCAAGATCCTAATTTTCTCCTCAGTACCGGGCTTGCAAATCTCATTGTGTACCACTTTATAGGGCAGGGTTTTTGGGGAAGGGTCTTTGACAGTGGATCTGCGCTTCATATTGTCTGAACAGAATCAATTCTCAAAGCTATCCGTAACTGGTACTGGTTACTTCATTGGTGAAAGCCGCACAAGATTGGTTTCTGAGCCTAGCAGCAAAACTGTAAATTCTGACGCGAAGGCAATATTTGTAGTATGATTAAAAAGGTTAATTAAACCGATTTTAGGTATCTTTTTACTAAACGAACTGTTTTTCAATCATTTTAGGATATTGGTAATTGTTTGTAATGATAACAACAGTGTGACCGTTTATTATAAGCTAATTTGGCCGAAAGTGCGGAAATACATAAGGGGGATTCCTGAAACAGCACATCTAATTTATTCAATTATAAAATAAATGAAAATGAACTTTAAAATGGTCTTGAAGGTGTATTTTTGTAATAAGGCGTGTTTTCGTTTGCATTAGAATTACGCTAATCATGCCCATCCCATGGCAAATACGGCTATTATATATATTAAAATACAACAATTTTACAACGAATTCACCGTATCGTCAAAGTACTAAAGTAAATACAATACATAATAAATGTTTATTTTTGAAATATATATATATGAATATTTAAAATTATTTGGTTAGTGCTGAATGTCGCCAATATTTTTGCATGAGGCAGCACTAGCCAATCAGCTGATTGATGTTTTTTAGGCAAAACATTGGATTTTGTTATTGTTTCATGCAGGAGAATCAAAAAGTTAACAAACAGTGCAATAGACACCAATTAAGCTGTGATCGAAAGCTGACTTCGTCGTGTTGCCCTGGCAACACGTGGTACCAACAAACAAAATCGGAAATCTCTCCCACAACTCACAAAGTTCTCGCCATCCCATTAGCAAAATGTTTCTTTTGGACAGACTACTGCCGTTCATTTTTAGCTATATAAGGCCGTTTATAAAGTGGTTTCTTCACGCCTTCACCAGGCTCTCGGAGCTCCAGAGGATTTGCTATGGTGCCAGGGCAGGTGCCAGTCGGACCAGCCAGGTGGAAAGGTCCCTAACTTTATCCAAAAGACCGCAGATTCGTCGCCTTGTACTTGACCTTAACGAGGCGGCGCCATATGTGGACAATGCGGGGCTGTTGGAGTTTGGTAGGTCCAAGGATAGTTTCAAACCGTTGTGATAAATGTATTATCTTTTTAAACTTTTGGCAAGTTATGTACGAATATGTAACTCAAAAATGTAAACCACTAATCATGGTTTTAAGGATAACTCATACTTCCTTTTTTTCGGATACCCAAGATATTTATACCCATTTAATATAAAAAGTCATTAAGTTATCTTGTTTTGGCTTTCCCTTATATTTTGTTTCTGAGTTCAATTAAAAAAGAATCCTTTAAAGTTTATATAATAATCCTTTCTAAATGTATACCGACATTTCCAGCTCCTCGCGCTGCTCGTATTGTGATGCAAGCCAAACGCATTAAGAACAATGTGCATCCGGACTTTGCGCGCCTCTTCGGCTCCTGTGTGACAAGTATTTGGGGGTACCGCCGTCTTATGCATCAAGTGGAGCAGTTGCGGGCGGAGAAATACGACTCCGATAACTTAGACCACGAGCAAAAGTTGCTGCGTCTGTGGCAACTCCTCATGCCGGAGACTCCTCTCACCGGACGCGTAAGCAAACAGTGGCAGGACATCGGCTTTCAGGGCGACGACCCAAAGACCGATTTTCGTGGAATGGGCATGCTTGGTCTGGAGAACTTGCTGTACTTCGCGACTGCCTACAACGACGCCGCCAAGCATGTGCTCCTGCACTCGATGCATCCCACCCTCGGCTACACCTACGCCATTGTTGGCATTAACCTTACCTCCATGGCCTTCAATCTAGTTAAAACGGGCGCCGCCAAGACTCACTTCTACAATCTGGTGGTGCAGCACAGGCAGGACTTTAGCACAGTTGAGGATTTCCACAAGCTGTACTGCTATCTGTTCTTTGAGTTTGACCGCTTTTGGATGGACAGCGACCCGCGCAACATCATGGATTTCCGTGAGATCTATCAGGCCTTTGAAATAACAAAACTGGAGGCCTTGCACAATGATAACACTGTTTTTAAAACCAACTTGGTTGTAGAATCCGTCTAAAAATACACAGATAACTATTAGTAAGAAAAGCTTTTGTTGTGGGAGTATCTTCGGGATGGAATTTCAACTCTGGCGAAATACAAATTGATGAGTCAGACCAAACATGGTCAGAATATTTACACGTGTCTCTACTGAGCCTAATTCAAAATAATTTGCTATCCGTGCTACAACCAAATAAGATTAACATCTACTTTTTATATAAATGCAGATTTTATGCGTTTATTTGAGAGCCGTATATAGTGTATATTTGTGTATGTATCGTATATATTTTAATGCAAGTATGTAAATCGTTAAACTAAGCCTGGAATGTCACATAATAATACTTTAAATTCAAGTCAGAGATTGCCCACTGAAGGAGAATAAATAATATTTGAAATATCACGCAAAAGCATAAAAACTAAAGGAAATAAAATCTATAAGAGATTGCACAAGAAAATGTTTTGCCGACTATAGCCTATTTGGTAATGCCATAAGAATGCTCAAGTCAAATCCCGAGGCTCAATAGAGCTTGCAAGCTAGTTTTTGGAGTATCCATATAGATAGTATTCGTTTGTCTAGCGATAGAACTTGACTTCCGCCTCGACACAGTCCTTGAGGAGCTCGTCCAGCTCGTCACTAGCGTGATCCTGCAGTGAGAAGTAGTTGTTTAGTTCATCCACGCAGGACCGTTCCAAGCTACGCAAGTGCTCCAAGGCCGCAGGCTTTCGTTGCGAGTGGAGCTTGTGCAGCAGCGTCAAGTCCGCATCGGGCTGCACTTGGGTAAGCGGCGAAATCCTCGGCTTGGGAGCAAAAACAAACGGCTTGAACACAGACTCAGCGGCATTGGGCGTGCCAGTGAACCAATGGCACGAGATCCCCTTGCTCGACAACACCGAAACGGTGGCCGCCCTCGAGCTGCTCGCGTTGCTAGCGGCTCGCAGCGTCTCAAACATGTCGTGTTGCGTGTATGTTCCATCGCCAGCTGGCTTGGGTCCACACCAATCCTCTGCCGGTGCCTGGGCCTCTGCATCGTGGGCAGCGGCAAAACTAGCCGCATCATCCAATCCCTCGCTGGACTTGTTAACCACAGTGGTCACAGCCAGTCCACCTGAGGGCAGACGCATAAAGCTGGCCTCCAACTTCTCGGCGGCCCAGACCTTGCCAGAGCAACTGACAAACCAAGCGGCAGCGGCATCACACACTATGAAGTTAAGTTTTGAGTTGTCATGACCGTGGCTGGCCACCAAAGCTCCAATGCGATCTACAGCATCGTCCACGTCTTTGGCCACAGCCAAAGTCAACCTAGAATAAGATAGTTAGAAAAAAGAATGGATTAAAATAATATGATTGGTCTCTATTGTTCCCTAAAAGAATAACTGATTAAGGGGATATACATTTTTATTAACTTTCCTGCGTTAAAATTTATATATTGGAGTGCTTATATACACATATTATATCATACTTTTATATTATTACATTATATTCTCAAAGAAACTGTTTTAAGTTTGATTAAAACATTGCGGGTGGATTGCTTTTAGTAATATAGTTTTTTTGGCTTGCTCCTTGCTACATGCATGTATAAAAATATATAACGGATCAAACAAAAATTTTGAATAAGCAAATCTGTTAGATAACAAGGAGAGGCACAAACACACAAATTATCATAATTGTCGAAATTCATATGAATTAAAAGATAATAGGGAACTGTTAATTAAAATTTGTTTGTATGTTTTGTCGAACTAAAAACTGAAAAACATCTGTATACGAATTTCTAACTTAAGGCAAGTTTTTTTTCAATTAAGAGCTAAGTGAGTTAAAGAAAAAAAATTTTAAATGATATACAGTAGTGCAAATAACAGGTGGATACTCCTGTCTCCCAAAAAGCTAGACATTTGTAATTGGTTTTGCCAATGATTCTTCCAGAGATTGGTTAGCAAACAACGTACCGCACAATGTCCGTGCCGAGCAGGCAATCGCTGTCCTTGGCCTCATTTTCACCTGCCGCCCAGGTGAGGCCTACGGCCACGCGTTCGTTGGCCCCAAAGTCTCCGCCCCAAAGGCCCGGCTGCGGTTTCTGCAATATGATGCGCACGACGTCGCCGCTCGTCTCGGCAGCAGCTCCACCGTCAGTCTGAAAGGCGAGGTGTTTCAGCGGTGAGTCATTGATCGAGCTTCGTTTCGGAGGAGTCTTTCTTTACCTTCCCCTCCAACACCTCTCCCACGTCGTAGAAGCAAACCTCCGAAGCAACGTTTACGTTCTTCTCGTCTTCTGCATTGCGACCAATGATCAGCGTTCCTTCGGCACAGTTCTCGGGCAAAACCACAAAGCAGTCTCCGTTGGTCATTTTTTCCTGGGTTTTTTCGCGGAGAAAGACTTTCTTCAGAAAAACGCGAGGGAGTTGCAAAATTGATTTTTCCCACAGCTGTTTGGGCTCGAGCGTTGCTCAACACTGTACGATAAGTCGCCAACTAGTGATGGCACGTTGTCTCGTCTGGCAACGCCGGGAGCCAACCATACTTTCAAAACTAAAAATAATCAAATGTAGAACAGATATACGAGATCTTATACTAATAGGGTATGAGTATACCTCTAGTTTATATAGTCAGTAGAACATATACAACAAAACAATAGCTTTCAAACAAACAGAAATATCAAGTCAAGTGCATAAGTGTGACCAAAAATTAGCGCTCGAAAAAAGAAGGTCTACAGTGTGTCCAATTTATTTCAATAAGAATAAAAACTTTTGCGGGTTTAATTGAAATTACGGAGCTACAAATATTTTAATTGATTTTGATAAATATTATGTTTTTTAAGTATTGATGTAAGGGACAAAATACAGTTGCTCCTAGACTAGCCCATCTCTACGAAACTTGCCCGTCTCTAAGAAAGTGCCCATCGCTAGAAATTTGCCCATTCGTCTGGTAACCGAGGTTTTTCTTGTTTCGGCATAAAAATGCTCCAAAATCGCTGTTTCTAGAGCTCAAGTCGCGCATCGTCTCGGAAGTGCAGTTTCTCGCGAAATTCGGGCAATTGAAAGAACCGCGCAGCCAGCAAAATCGTTTCACCTAAGCTGCATTTGTATACAGAGCAGGTGGTGTTGTCTCCCTCTCGCGCCCGCACTGCTCGCTCTCGATGTGCGAGCGAAACAACAACAAACAAGTTACAAGGTGTGTGGTGTATGGTGTGCTGGTGGTGTTGTTGTAGTTGTAAATACTGGCGCACTCAGTGTTGTTGTTGCGCTGGTGGATGGTGTTGTTCAGCGCCTTTTTCGAGTGTTGATTATTTTACTTGCGTGCGTTTGCTGCTCGTGGGCGGCTGTGAAATCTGTGAGGCGGTGAAAAGTGCTGGGAAAGGCCAAAGGAAAAGCCAGGAAAAGGCAGCGCCACGGCTACGGGGCTGAAAAGCGTTTATTCCGAGTGCCGATTCGGGTAAAGAAATTGAGAAAATCAATATTCTGTGAGGGTGTAAGCGGCCAATAAGAAACCGCTGCGTGAAAATAACAAGAAAGTCGGAAGAATTTCAAGTTTTTGGTGACCGCTCCCTGAAAAAAGAGATATTTTCTGTTTTTGTTGTGCGTTGCTTGACCACTTTGACCGCGCGCATTTTTCCCCGCCGTGAAACTAGTTTTTGTTTGGTGGCACACCGCTGATGACGTTTTAAAGCCCAGCTGGCCAGTGAAATTAAAGCAATTGCCCATGAAAATCAATAAATTCAAGCCACGGGTGTATACACACAATTTGACGGAAATTTAAGCAGTGCTTTAAGAGGCAAATTGCGGAAACGGGAAGAAACCACCCTCCTGTCCCCAAAAACTCCCCCGAAGGATGTCTTAAATGGGGTATATGTATCAGTACATGGTCCACCCACCCGCATTCCACCCCCCAAAAACGCGCCCCTTTCCGGCCTTTGTGTACATACCGCTGGCATCTCCCCGGGTGCGTCTGTATGTATCTGTTCTGTCTGAGTGTGTGTTTGCGTCGAAAGTGCATTGCTCTTCATTACAAAAGCAACGTGCGGAGCGGCCTCGTTTCATGTGCCCGAGTGTGTGTGCTTTTACACCGTTAACTCCGGCCATCGCGCAGTTGGCAACACGCTGGCTGCGTTTTTCGGCAGTTGGCAACACGCTGACCCAATAACGGTACCCGGTATACACTCTCCCTCGCCCTCTCCCGCATACAGATGCGCGTGCATGAATGGAGCAGGAACAACACCCGCATGCCGTTATTATTATTATTATTATTGTTGTGAAATCTCGGCAGATGCAGATGCTACGACGCGACCCACATCCCACATATTCGCTCTCGCTCGCACAGTGGGACCAAATTGGCCTCCAATTGAAGTCGGAGTAGGGCTGCATTTTCCTGTTTTATTTTTGGTAGCCCATTTTATTCAAGTTCAATGAACCAGCCCACGAAATGCCGTCTGCGAGAGTGGGCATATGTGTGTGTGTGCGATGGCCGTTTTGGGAGCGTTAAAAGAATTTGTGGCTCTTACAGCCGTGATAAAATACCATATCAATATTCGGTGGCATCGCGGTTATTTATGTTTACAGTAGCCTTTATTTAAATGATTCGACATAAAAATGGCTTGGTTTATTGAGCAGCGGCGAAATTACCTTGACATTGAGAGATTGTGTGTGTGCGTGTAAATGTTTTGCGAATGGAGCCCATGTGCCGTCTCGCTCGCTCCCACTGGCAAGGCAGAATTGTAAATACAAGTGCACAATTAAGTAACATTTCACAGGCTTGGCGCCTGTTGTTGTTATTGTTGTTGTGGAACGAGCGAGTGCGAATGACCTTGCCAATTGACACCTGCATCGATAGCTGCATATCGTCGATAACGAGAAAGGCCGGAACCTCAATCTCAAGATCGATGACTTCTCGGGTATACTCGATGGTGAACGTCCTTCCTCGTCTTGAGCAATCGACTTCGGGGGTGTTATGAAACTAGGTTGGATGAGATTACTGACAAGTCAAGATAAAGATTAGTTGAAAACATTGCTGACTCTTCGACAGCTAAAGTTGGTAGTTAAAGTTTTCTTCTCGGATATCTAATATTTATTGTATCTTGGCCATATCCAAGATCGAAGTCTTGTTCTCCACGAATTGGTTTCATAACTTCTTATTGAAGTGCATAGGTTTTTTATTTTTATATTATTGTTTGTACTTTATTAGTGTTTCCCACTGAAACCCCCTTTTTACTTGCAGTTCCAACAAAATTCCGTCTTCATTCAATGCAAAACTGGAGCTTGACTCCAGCAAAGACGACACCATTCACTCCACAAGCTTGAACAAGAAACTGGTCAAGATTAAAAAGTTTAAGTTGGACGATATGAAGGAGATGGTGGGCGGCTGTTGCGTTTGTTCGGACGAGCGGGGGTGGCCGGAGAACCCGCTCGTCTACTGTGACGGCCAGAACTGCACGGTGGCAGTGCACCAGGCGTGCTACGGCATTGTGACGGTTCCTACGGGACCCTGGTATTGCCGCAAGTGCGAGTCCCAGGAGCGAACCTCCAGAGTCCGATGCGAACTGTGCCCCTCGCGGGATGGGGCCCTCAAGAAGACGGATAACAGCGGCTGGGCCCACGTCGTCTGCGCCCTTTACATCCCAGAGGTGCGGTTTGGGAATGTTACCACTATGGAGCCTATCATATTGTCATTAATACCGACGGAGCGGTATTCAAGAAGTGAGTGACTTTGATAAGTTATAATTACTTGCATATAATATTGTGTTACGTTTACTGACCTCATCCAGTCAGTGACAGTTTCGAGTTTGGTAAAATTATCCTGATTCAAGTAATAATCTAAAATAATACCTTTTCAGCTTGCTATATTTGCCAGGAGATTGGCAAGCCGAACCGTGCCAATGTCGGCGCTTGTATGCAGTGCAACAAATCCAACTGCAAGCAGCAGTTCCACGTCACCTGTGCGCAGAGCCTTGGTCTGCTTTGCGAGGAGGCGGGAAACTATCTGGATAATGTGAAATACTGCGGCTACTGTCAGCACCATTACAGCAAACTGGTGCGTATGTGAGGGATAGCATTCATGATTTTTCCGTTCAAATTCTTGATACTTTGCAGAAAAAGGGCGGCAACGTCAAAACCATACCGCCATATAAACCCATTCAACATGACACCTCATCCGATTCGTGTTCGTCGCCCGAGAAGGAGATCGATTCCACCATGAACTCAGCTGCGACTTCAGCGACGAGCATTAAGATCACCAGCAGCAGTACCAGTGGAGGCGGCAGCAGCAGTTCTTTAAACGCCAGCTCTGGTGTTGGAATTTCCGGGGGAAGCGGCAGTGGCAGTGGCGTCTCATCGTCCTCCAAGCAACGCAAGAGCAATACATCGGGTAAATCGTCGAGCAGCAGTAGCAGCAGCTCATCATCCTCAACGGGAGTGGCTGCCAACGCGTCCTCGAGTTCTGCGCATTCGGGAAGTGCAAGCAATCTGACAGCTGGAAGCAGTTTACTACCAGGCAGTAGTAACACCAATATTAGCAGTAATTTAAGCAATAACGCGGCAGGAGGAAGCGGATCTGCCAGCAGCGCTGGAAACTTGTCTAGTGGGAGCTCCAGTGGAGCAAATGTAGCAGCTTCCAGCAGTGGAGCTACACAATCAACGCCCAATCAATCGTCGACAGCAGCAACCACCACAAAATCGTCGGCCAGCAGTTCGAGCAGTAGTAGCAGTAGCTATAAGGAGAAACATAGCAAAAGTTTAAACAAATCCACCTCGAGCAAGGATAAGGATGGAAAAGATAACACTAGCCATTCAGCAAATAACACATTCTCGAATTCATCAGCCTCATCAACATCTTCAAACTCATCGTCGACACGAGAGAAATCCTCATCAAAGCTTTCGAAGAACAAAGACTCAATTCAAGTACCGAGTGCCACCAGTAGCACGAGCACAACCAGCAGTATAAGCACCCAGCCCAGTTCGTCCACTTCAACAGCGAGTAGTGGCTTAGGTGGAACTGGGACCCATGTGAGCAGTTCGGCCACCAGCGGAACTAACTCCACTGCCTCCACAACCAGCGAGCACTCTCATGCCCATAATCTAAGCACAAATGGAGCAGGAGGAGGTGGAAGCACAGCCGCAAAGCAACAGTCGGCGAGCAATCTGGGTAATCCGCATCTCAGCACCGGTAGCTCTGCATTTGGATTGGAACTACGAACAGGAAGCACATCCTCAAACTCGGCTTTAAACGAATCCTCTGGATTTGGTAATAATTCCAATTCCGAAAGGGAGAATTTATCAGGCGCTGGTTCGTCTGCAAGCAATCCGACGGGATCTATTGCACTGGGCTTGGGTGGAGTATCCTCCAGTGCGGCCACTAATCTAAGCACCAATAAGGGGGGCTCCTCGGCATCAGCGACGAGCAATCTCTCGTCTACGAACCTTTCCTCTGGCAGCTCCTCCAATTCGACATCGAAGAAAAGAAAGGCAGACTCAGCCAAGTCCAGCAGTAGTGTTTCCATAGCTGCCTCTGCTCTGGACGATAACAATAGGTGGGGAACGAGAATCGCAAAGAAAAGGTCTTATACAATTCACATTTTTCAAAATTTTGGTAGTTTAATTGTTGTGAGGCCTGGTTTCAAAGAAAGAAGTGGCAATGTACAAAGTATTAACCTATTATATGCTTTTTTAGTAAAACAAATACTTTAAAAGTGTCTAAAATAATAATTTCATGTTTCAATATGATACTATGACTATAACTTATGATGTTATATACTATTCTTGACAATTTTAATTCAAGTTTTCGAAATTCTTTATTATTAAACATTGTTTAATCTTACAGAGAAACCAGACCTTTTTAAATATGTTCTTGTGATTTTTTTAAAACTAAAAGCCACACTTGAAACCGTTTTCGTTATTTGTAGACAGTTCTGATAAACTAACCCCGTATTAGACCTTTATCTACTTATATAAGTTCAGAAAAAGCTATTAATACTAATTAATTAAAATTAAAAGCTATTAATACTAATTAAATTTTTCATTGCATCTCCAGCTTAATATCCCGATATGATATCAAAGACGTTCATGTAGCACTGACACCGCTAACAGACTTTGAGAAGGAAATCGAGAAGAGCTCCAAGAGGGTAAGTTCCATCATTCAATGTTTATCTTTTAGAATATAATCTATAAATAGACTGATAAACAATTTTATTACTGTACCAAAAGAGAGGTCAAGTATTTGATGTGCTTTTCGCCTCTTGAGTTGCTCATGGTGGGAACTCTTGAGTTCCTTGACTTTAAAATCTCTTAAACCGGCCACTCTCTTCTTGAATACAATGTTGCTGTTTGAATGATGTTGTCCATTATCCTACACTTGTGTGCAACATGTCATAAAGTTGTTCTCTGATCTAACGAAAAGGTAGGACAGAGAGAATATTCAGTAGTTTTAGTACAACTATATTTGTTTCACTCATCAGCAGTTTTGAACGCATATCGTATCATATTTATAAGTGGAAAATGCAATTTCACATGCATCTTGAAAATGTTTAAAGAAATTCTGTCGAAAGCGCAAGGTGCGCGGTAATTATACAAAAGGTGTTACACACTCATTTGGATTCGAAAAGAATTTCGTGTTTTTCAATGCTACCTCTTGCATAGTGGGGTTTCCTGGTTGATTTATTTTTATAATTTTAGCTTTTAGTATAAGAAAAAATTCACAGATTTCTTTTAGATCTCATCTAAAAAATCAAATAGTTTGAGTTATTTTCTTGCAGCAAAAATTCATTTTTTATGTGCGTAATTTTATAAAGATAATAAGAATACGTTAACTTACATCAATAAAATTAATATATAAGGTCCTGGGTTTTTGTAAGCACATAACAAACTAATTATAACTGACCGAAAAATGTTGAATCCCATTTTTTGGGTAATCCTTGGTCGAATGTGGCCCTCGCCGTGTCTGGTTCTATTTTTCCTAGTTGATTGATGCCCAATGATGTACCCATGCCCCATTAATTTCCTTTTGAACCAAAAATGCATGGTAAAATATTATCGAATTTTAATTAAATGCAAATGCGCATGCTAATTTATTGATGTTGTTGAAGTGCCGATGGACCGAACGACAGGCAGACAGTGGCTTTGAACAAGTCAGTTGAACCATGTTGTCGATCCAATAAAACAGCAACATCAATTTTTTTTCGCCTTGTCATGAGCACCTCCACCTGGAATATTCTTCTAGAAAATGTTCGCCTATAGAATTTATTGAAGCACATTTCATATACACATCCATGTACGTGAGAGCAGATATTTGTGATTTGTTGGGTTTGTTGTTCTGGTCGGTAATATATTTGTTGTTGTGGCATATAGTCATCCCTATCGTTTTCTCTGGCGACATCGTCGCCTTCGTGCCGTGTGCAGACGAAGACTCAAAGCGCTTGACAAATTTTTCAGCGCGATCAGTCGAAAATCGTTGTTAATCGAAGATAAACTAAAATTAAGGATATTTCTCTCCCGAACCGTATTATTACGAACGAAAAGTAAATATTAATTCTTCAACCAATCGAAAAACTCCAATCATCAGCCGCTTATAATCCAATAACCCAAAATCCTAGTGCTGTGTTCACCTGAAAATATCGGTTAAAGCTGCCATAAACCGAAGCGAAAAGCGTACAGTTTGTCAAGCAATCGTTTAATTTTAGAACTTGTGTGAAATTTGGACCATAATTTGACCCACAAATGAGAGGAATGTACGGCTCCACAGAGGAAGCATTTTTCCCACACACTATTATTTATAGAATCCGTTTTTTGTATGTGGAAAAACTCTCCCCAGCTGTTTGACTCAATGAAATGAGAATTATCTGTGAGGAGTTTTTTATATCTCGTTACATTGAACAGGATACATAGAATATTGGAACTAAAACGATCAAAACAAAACGAAAGGTCTTGGGTTTGTCGTTATCTATAGCTTATATTTTGAGCTATACTGACGAATCTTTGTTAAAGTGTTCATATTAAGAAATCGTACAAGTTAAATGACTCCTTATCGTTGCAAGCTCTTAATTGTGTATGTCTTCCCCTGAAGTATTAAATTAAGCAGAGAATATAAACAAATTCCCAGATGTCTGATTCTTTGATAAACTACCCAACAAAAATGCACCGCAAACTTTACGATCTTCTGCGATGCGCTTCCCCCAGGGAGAAAAATATTCGCACAACATTTTCCCAAAAAATAGCAAACATGAAAAACCGAAGAAGCGAGTATAGAATGTAAAATGAAAAACTTTTTCGAGCCAAGAAGCGAAAAAATGATGATAAACCGCAGACTCAACCAATACCATTATACTTCCATCCCACTCTCTGGCGATATTAGATGAAAACTGAAATGAAACGAAGGAAAACTGCTCCGTGTTGCCGCATCTAAAGTTTCTCAACTCAGAACTGAGCAGGAAAACTCGGTGGCAGCGGCGAAAAGTCGCCCGCCGTGCCGTGTGCACTCACAATTATATAGACTAGTTTGCTTTGAGCAATCTTCCAGTTCAGTACTCGGCGCTTCCGTGTGTGGTTTTAGTGCGTTGTAGGTTCCGTTCTAGCCCGTCATATTGGTGCTGCTATACCCCTCCACCGCAGCGGGTGGATAGATACCGCCAGCTCTAACCGATATTGCACACAGCCACCATTGCAAGACACCTGACTAATCCACCGCAACCGCTAGATAGCCACATTACCGGCCAGGGAAGATGGCCTATAGGTGCTGTTTTAGCTGTGACTCAGTTCTAGTACACCCAGATATATATCTGTCATAGTCGCGGTCATTTTTTGGGTGTGCTTTCCCAAATCTTTCTACCTGTCTGCGTTATTTTTACACAAAATATTCTGTATAGATACACATTTATTGCTGATGTTTTTCCCTGTTTTCTGTGATTCAAAAAATTCCCTCTTTATTTTTTGTTATTGTGTGAAAGATGTTATTTTCTGATCATTAACATAAGAATCTATATGTATTACGTATACGTCCGGTTGGGTAATTTTCTGGCACAGGCGATGACGTCTCGACTGACAGATAGGATTTTGATAGATGATCTACATAATGAAAATTGAGGAGAAAATTGTCGACCGTCATGTTGCAATTAAAGTGGCGTACTACAAACATGAGCAGAAACACTCAGATATGACGGACCGTTCTAATTAGATAGGTTTCAGTACATGAGCCATATAAATAGTCCCTAACATTAAATCCTAAATTAAGGTAGAGAAAATGCTTGTTCATGTTTGAAACTTTCGTTATAGTTTCTGTCACTATTTAAATTACAAACCTAACAAGAGTCTCACATAAAGTGACAAACCTATTAGGTTGTCCAAAAAGTTAGGACTAGAATCTTTTAAATATAATTCATAGTGAAAAAATGTATTGTAGAGCTCGCAAAACTTTAAAGGTTTTACTGACAGAATGTATCTTACTTCTGGGAATGCAAAACACTGGCAATAAAGCAGCTTCTTTCCTCATCCATCGCTTTCATCAACATCGAATTATCAGGCCTTCACCTCAAAGTAGGACTAATACCTCGATCCCAACCACTCTATGTGTTCTTTTTCTGCACTTTCAGATAATAAACTTTATAAGTATAGAAATTGTACTCGAGTAGATCATTTCGATAGCGTTAACTAAACCGAAACACAGACATAATGCCTTCCTTCCAACCGATCGAGGCCCCCAAGTGTCCGCGCTGCGGCAAGAGCGTCTACGCCGCCGAGGAACGTCTGGCTGGCGGCTATGCATTCCACAAGGACTGCTTCAAGTGCGGCATGTGCAACAAATCGCTGGACTCCACCAACTGCACAGAGCACGAGCGTGAGCTGTACTGCAAGACGTGCCACGGTCGCAAGTACGGACCCAAGGGTTACGGATTCGGTACTGGAGCGGGCACGCTCTCCATGGACAATGGGTCACAGTTCCTGCGCGAGAACGGTGACGGGCCATCGGTGAGGAACGGAGCCCGTCTGGAGCCCAGGGCCATTGCTCGTGCCCCCGAGGGTGAGGGATGTCCGCGTTGCGGAGGCTATGTGTACGCCGCCGAACAGATGCTGGCCCGTGGACGCAGCTGGCACAAGGAGTGCTTCAAGTGCGGCACCTGCAAGAAGGGTCTGGACTCGATCCTGTGCTGCGAGGCCCCGGACAAGAACATCTACTGCAAGGGCTGCTACGCCAAGAAGTTTGGACCCAAGGGCTATGGCTATGGCCAGGGCGGTGGTGCTCTGCAGTCCGATTGCTATGCTCACGACGACGGAGCACCGCAGATCCGCGCCGCCATCGATGTGGACAAGATCCAAGCCCGTCCGGGTGAGGGTTGCCCCCGATGCGGTGGCGTGGTCTACGCCGCCGAGCAGAAGCTCTCCAAGGGCCGGGAGTGGCACAAGAAGTGCTTCAACTGCAAGGACTGCCACAAGACGCTGGACTCGATCAACGCCAGCGACGGTCCCGACCGGGATGTCTACTGCCGCACCTGCTACGGCAAGAAGTGGGGACCCCACGGCTATGGATTCGCCTGCGGCTCTGGCTTCTTGCAGACTGATGGCCTGACCGAGGATCAGATCAGCGCCAACAGGCCCTTCTACAACCCAGACACGACGTCGATCAAGGCTCGTGAGGGCGAGGGATGCCCCCGGTGCGGAGGAGCCGTGTTCGCCGCCGAGCAGCAGCTGTCCAAGGGCAAGGTGTGGCACAAGAAGTGCTACAACTGCTCCGACTGCCACAGGCCCTTGGACTCTGTTCTGGCCTGCGATGGACCCGATGGCGACATCCACTGCCGTGCCTGCTACGGCAAGCTCTTCGGACCCAAGGGCTTCGGCTACGGCCATGCCCCCACCCTGGTGTCCACCAGTGGCGAAAGCACCATACAGTTCCCAGACGGTCGTCCTCTGGCCGGACCGAAGACCTCGGGCGGATGCCCGCGATGCGGTTTCGCCGTGTTCGCCGCCGAGCAGATGATCAGCAAGACCAGGATCTGGCACAAGAGGTGTTTCTACTGCTCGGACTGCCGCAAGTCGCTGGACTCGACGAACCTGAACGATGGACCCGACGGCGACATCTACTGCCGAGCCTGCTACGGACGCAACTTCGGACCCAAGGGAGTGGGCTACGGTCTGGGCGCGGGCGCTTTGACAACGTTCTAAACGAGTTTATGTATGCCTAATCGAAACCCACATCCATGTCTGTGAACCGTTCCGATACTTTTGTCTAACGACCTGTCTGTTTTAACTAACTATCCCTGAAATTAGCTAACTTAGTCTTCGTTTTGCTTCCAACGATTTTTGATCAACGATGCAGTGAATGCAAACCATATTTCTTTAGGTTACGTGAGAATAAGTTTAATATGAAACCAAGAAAAAGAATAAATGAAAAAAAAAACTTGAAAACTTAAAACTGAAACCAAAAGAACTTACGACTCAAAGCGAAACTAACCATCGAAAACTGACTAACGAACTAAACGACATTGACCACGGCGAGAAAGGCCAGACTTTCTGCAGGTACAGTCACCGCACAAACGAAGGAAGCAACTACTGCGAGCCAAGTCGTTATTACATTTTGTATCTTTAACTATTTTCGATGACCAGCCAAGTATGTCTTACCGCTCCAAACCGAATTACCCAAAAGCATACTCTGTGCAAATTGACAAATTTTATATACTCTTACGACGAACAATGATGAAGGATATGATGTTGTATATTTAGCTGACTTAGTTCATACGTTATACTTATGAAATCTGATTATTTATAATGATGTTTGAATGATTTCTCACCCATCTAATCTCTTGCATTCTGATTCGGATGCGAGCCGTGGCAGATATAAGATACTTATATATATCAGCATACATATTCTGCATACACACACATAACATCCAATAATATATGCCCCAGTGGGTTCCATGAAAACAAAATGATTTCGAAATGGTTTTTCGTGGTTTTAATTGATTTAATTGGGTGCGCATACCTGAGAATTCTGCATTCAAATGGATGGATGGCTACCTGGTCGCAATGACCGGTGGGTGGGTGTTTGGGTTGAGTTCAATTCAGTTTGTTTCGGGGGACTCGGTTCGGATTGAGCCACCTCATCTGGTCTATATATAGCCTGTTCGGCCGACAAACATCGTGAAAAATAATTGCTCAACATACGCACAACAAGTTCTCTATATACACACGTTCAGGAATAAATCCTTGGGTGTGTGTGCTGGCCTCTCGAGAAAACATTCGAAATGTTCCATAACCGAATCCAAATGATTTTCTAAATATAAATATGATGCCAAAACGCCTCTCACAGCTGACCCGAAAGCTTTTCACACCACTCAAAACTCTCACTCAAGAGAGCATTTTAAGAGATCGCTATTGTTCTGATGAATTATTGACAAAAATCCTTAGCTGTATTATAATAATTATAACACGTGCCTTCGGATAGTGTTGTATAATGAGTGAGTCACTCAAGAGAGTGTTTTGAGAATGTCACCAGCGCAGCACTTAGTGCTTGTTTCTAGTGCACCCTAAGGAACCCACACTCGATGTAAAGTCTCGCACTTAGGAACCATACCTCCTGACACATCCCCCACCCACTTGCAAGCATTAATCACATTTCTATTAATTCCCCGGCATCCCAGCCGCAGATCTGTAGGTATCTCCTATGCTCCGTGACGTTGACCACGAAAATACGTTGCCATGGGGCTTGCCAAACTAAATAAATATTTTTTGTTCTAATATCACTTTTTTCACTCATAAATATTAAGTAAAACGCCTTCAGCCAGGTGTGTTTACGTTAGTTTTTGTTTCGCATTGGCGAGTATATTTATAGACCTTCAGAGTCAGCGTCTATTTTCGAGTGATTCGTTTTTGAAATTGTTTCGCATATGACACACGGCACTTCAAAACACAAGAATTGACGAGCAACCAGAGTACGAATATTTTTGCTGACTACGCCGACGATCTCTAAATATACTTGGAGATATATTTTATTCGATATGGCTCTTCTAGTACGTTATTAATGCCTAATTCCTGGCGTTCAATGGTGCGAATAGATTTATGCCTTGTTGAAGTCCGCGACTATTTGTATACCGGACCGAACATGATTATAACGCTGGGATAGAGAACATGTGCTTGTGCTTGTGCTGATTTTCGGTTCGCGGAAGACGAGTGCAAGGTTTTCCAGGGGGTTTGTTTACCTAGTCGACCACTCGACCGCTTTGAGATGTTACACAAAAGGCGACTGATTGATTAGATCAGGAAGTGACACATTCGATTGCTCTGGTAATGACACAATGAGCAATCAAATGCACATGATATCTATTGCACTACGTGACTGGCATGCACTTAATGGCCAACTTATTGATTTCACATTACAGCCTAAATTGTCCCACAATTCGGCGGGGGTTAGAACGGAACCGCATCGGATCGGAACCGCTTGGCCACAGACTGACAGTTCTGAGCGACTCACTGCTGGGTTTCATTTTAGCCACCGATTGTGAAGTCCAAACTGAACCGTGGGGGGTTGTCTGCGAACTGGGAAGCAGACAAAAATCAGGAAACGGAAGGACCTCAAGCTGGCTTTTCAATATGGTTGCGGTGGTGAGGGAACCCTGCCCTTCGGTAGTGGTGGAAAGTTAAAAAGTCCACCCGCTGATGAGCGGGTGATAATTTATAATTTTTGTTCCTCTTGACTGTTTCAATTACGAGCGGTTGTCAAATGTCGGGGGAACTGGGAGCTGGGAAACATGTGCTGACTACTCATCGTACACACCATAAAACTACTTTTTACGACACCCTCGCAGGGCTGAGGGTCTGTTTTCCGGTCCTGCCTCCGTAAGTTAGCCGCTTGATGGGCATTTCACTTAGCCAGTTCCTCTTAAATAGCCATAAAACTCACGTCGGCAAATACGTTTTTCCCGGGGCACTTAATTTAACTCACCCGCTTTATTCGCGAGATCCTTTCCTCGAAAAAGCCGGTCACCCGAGCAACAACACCATTTTTGGGTGCGGGTGGGTGTCGTTGCGTTTTTATCGAATCTCCGAGTCGCGTGTTGCCTGAATTTGACAAATTCTTGGGTGCGACACGTGTCGCCTTATTATTCCTTTTTTTCGGTGACTCTTGGCGAAGGTCTTTTGATTTATCTTTCGGTACAGTTGCAGAGCCGTAAATGCATTTCATAGGCGTACACATGCCATCAACAATTATGTGTTCGTTTCTGACGTTTCTTTATTACGCATCCTAATGTTTGTGAATTTGGAGGTCAATTCAACATTTAAAATTGGGAGTTTTACTATTTTCGTCCTTTTTGATAGTAAAACTAGTAAAATGTGCATCTTATATTTTTATTATGGGCCGAAGGACTTTAGCTTCCAGCGCCCCTTCTTTTTTTAATATTAATTTTATTATTAAATATTAGCATTAATTTGTTAAAATAAAATAAATAATATTTTTATCCTAGTTAATATTATCTTTTGGAAAATGTAATTATGTGACATGGCTGTCACTCCCCCAATACAATACTCTCACGGCCTGGCAGCTCTGGCTGATTTCCACTGCTCAACTGCCACTTGTTCAAATATTGGACTGTTGACATTTTTGTTTTAATTTGATTTTTGAAACGGTGGAACTTACCCTTCTGTTGTTCTCCTGATGAGCAATAGTGCCTTCTAAGTGGGTTTGCTTAGTGGCGTGTGCAAAGTTAAAACGCTGCCTGGATCAATATTTGCAATATTCATTTGATTCCTTGAGTGCTGCACACACTGCCGTTCGTTGGGGGACCGTCTCTTTAAATTTGTTTATGGGTTGAATGACCTCCACCGTCGGGACCCAAAGCATCACCTGTCTGAGCACAGGGATTGCACTAATTAATGCGTGCTTAGGTGCTTTATGGTCGAGGGTCTGTTAACTATAAATACCAAAATTCTTGCCACAGTAACAAAGAAATTCTGCCAACAGACACCTAACAGCCGCTTTGGGACACCACTTTTAGGTGCATCTTAAATGAACAGTAGAGTCTCGCAGCGTTAGGTTGCTCTTAAGATAAAACACTTTAGAAATGTAGATTAATTGATTATATATAAAAATATTGATGGTACGTTTATAGGTAAAATGCAAAATTTTTAAAGCAAAACATTTTTTGACCAAGGGATGCGCGATATTGAGCCTGTTATGAATGTTCGTGCTGCGGGGTGATTCCTGTAGTAAAATTAATTTTCCAGTCGGCGACGAAGACGGCGCCATTGTTCCTTTGGCACCTTTCTGGTGATTCGATTACGGCCGCGATGTTGCAACGGCAACATTTGTGCCCGCAGCCCAACCCAAACCCCAAAGACTCCCCTTTTGTCGGATTTGTTTGTTTTGTAAAACAGGCACGTTCACCTGCCCGCGGCCCCTCCCGCTGCCCGTCACCAGGTAAATGCCACTTAACGTTCATTTTTGCTTTTCCGCACCATGATTTTTGGGCTTTTATTTGCCTCGCAAATTATGCTCGCCATGCTTCTTCCTCTTCCCACTCCAGCTGCAAACAACTGCTTCTTCTTCTTGCACTCCTTTTATTTATTGCCAATTGCAAATGTCTGCGGCGGCGATTCCCCTCTCTCCGGGTGTCTCCTCTCGCTCTCCTCTCCTGAAAACATTGCCTTACAATTCAATTATTTTTCATTTTCCTGTTTTGTCTTCTTGAATCGCTGTCTGGCAACTGCAAAAACAACAACTACGGCTACACCAACAGCAGTGAGAGTAGAATTAACCTGCATGCAGCAATCGCCAACCACCCCCACCCCTAGCTCACTGTCTCGCTCTCTCGTTGATGGGTATTGCATAAAGCAAACACAACCAAATGTCTATGTTGCAACGCTCTCTCGCTTTGCTCTCTCTCTCTCTCTCGTTGCTCCCTTAGTGAGGAAACTGTTCTTGGGTAACACTTACTGGGAACGGTTTTAGTACAGCAAACGGCAAAATTATAGCAACAAGTACATAGCAAATAACTTACAAGTGCTGCAATACCTTAAATTTAATTATACAATATTAAAGTATCTTGATAAATTAAGTAGGTTTTATGGTTTTTATGGATCTGAGTTTGTTCTCCTTCCTTTTTTAAATGGGTCAAAATAAATAAAATAAAGTAGCGAATAATATATTCCCAGTAACGGTCTTAGTCGAGGTTAAAAAATGATTTATAGATCCGACTAACTTCGTAACCCATTAAAACAGCAACAACATAATTACGCCCGCAGCTCTTAGTTTATGGCCACGGTTTTATCCCTTTTTAATGGGCCCCATAAAATCGAAGCACTATTACTGCATCGAATAACAGGTATTTTGTTGCCCAGGAATTCCAGTTAGATTTCAGCTCCTGCTAACTTGGTCAGTCTCCTTTTAATTTATAGTTCTTTGTCACATTTCTGTTTTGCTAAGCTTTTCGTTTGCCATCGCTCTTCCTGGTCATTACATTGTTGTTGCTGCTGCTGCGCTCTTTTTTATTGCATCAACAGCATTACGACATGCAGTAGTTGTTGTTTGGCTGCATTTGAATCCGAATCTGTATGTGTTGCTCGCGGAGAGAGAGGGAAGCAGATAGTGCACTGCTATTGGAAAGATTAACTTTTGCATAGAAAACAAAAAGCCTAATTAATTAAAATGTGGTAAATATTTATCTTACTTAATTTCAAATCAGAAAAATAAATACAATAACATGTTTATCAATTTTGATGGAATTGTAATATTAAATTGTTTGTTCAAAATTAAATAAGAAATAATATTTTTGTGTGTATGTGGATCAGACCGTTGCACAGTCAACATTTTCGACGCCGGGATAGAAATAAATGCTTAGCGGAGGCTTTCAACAGTTACAGTTGGATTCATGAATTTGAATAAATTCTCACCTGGATAAGTGTTCTAAAGTACCCCAGTCCCACCCCCTATGCTCACTGGGTAACGTTTTTCCAGTTAACTTCTGTGCCTCCGTTTGCTACTCAACTCCCGTCTATGTTTGTGCGAGCGAATGTTTATTTTTATGCTGTCCCCGTGTGTTCTTCTGTTTTTTTACCGTCTGCACACCGGTGAGTGCGTGCCAGTGTGCGTCTGGCCTACGTGCAGACGTGAACTCACACTGGCGCACGAGCAACAACAGTACATACAGACGTTTTAATAATCCCCCACGGAAAACCGGCTGCCAACCAACAACAGTAATGCACCGCGGCTCTCTGAGAGCGCGGCACTCTTGTCTGGCACGCTCTCTCGCTCTCTCCAGCTCTCTGCCGTGCAATATAGCTTCTAAGCGCACGGATGGAAACGGGCGAGTTTATTCGAATTTCGAACTCCGTACGGCCATGCAGCAGCTATAGTCTCTGAGATTACCTTATGGCCATGCAGCACCGCCGACGCTGCAGCCTCCGTGCATGTGAACCAGAAATACAGTGGATAATTTGTTGATACTCGGTTAGCGTGCGGGTGTCTGTGTGCGTTGACACCTCCGCTTTAAATTTATTTTGTGTTTGTGAAAAGAATATTCACGTGGCCGCAGCTGCGTTCTCACATGTTTCCCCAACAAAAAATAACGCCAAGTTTCCATTTAAAAGAAATTAAGTTTCGTTGAGGAAAAAGTCTAAACGTCGGCTGTGTGTGCGCGAGAAAGGGATACGACACCACACACAAGAAGTGAGAGAGGGAGCGAGAGAGTGAGCAGCCCAGTCGCCGCCACGCAAGTTATTCACCCCAACAACAACAACAACAACAGCAAGAACGGGAGAGAACGGCGGAGGTGGTTCTCACGTATGCGCTGTGATTTTGTGATTGTGTGTGAGAGTCGCGTGAATACAGGCAGCATACAAAATAATAATATTGAAAGCGATACAACAACAAAGGCCGTCGCAGAAGAAACATCCAAAAAGACTGAAGAACTGAACTGAGAGCCTGTCCAGTTAATTACAGAGCACAAAGCGGAATCGAGGGGAGCCGTGTGACGGAGAGGGGAGCGGCAACCTGGCTCTCTCGCACAGAAGACGGGGGCGAGGAGCGGCCAAAATGATGATGATGGACACCATGGACACCTCGCAGTCGCAGTCGCAGCCGATGGACGTGGCTCCGGCCGTCGCGGTGGCAGCCACATCGGGCGCCGCTCTGGTGGACTTCACCGCCGCCATGGTGAGCATGGCGGCCACCGCTGAGGCCGAGTCCGCCGAGAGCAACAACAACCACATCGACATGGCCGAGTACAAGGAGCACCGCAAGAACAAGAAGAAGAAGCGCGAGAAGAGGGAGCGGGAGGGCAAGGAGCACCGGCACCACAAGCACCGGGATCGGGAGCACCGCGAGCACCGTCGTCACCGGGATCGGGACAGGGAGCGGGAGCGGGATCGGGAGGCCTCGGGGTCGCACCACCATCACCCGGCGCACCACCACCCCAACAACAGCCAGCACTCGACCTCCGCCTCGTCGTCGCCCTCGTCCGCCTCCACCACGCCCTCGGCTACCATCGAGTACGTGGGCGGTTCCGCCTCCGCCTCGCCCTCCTATCTGGGCGGCGGAGCGACGGGGACGGGCGGAGCGGTAGGAGCCACCACCACGTATCCGCACAATTTAAAAATACGCTTCCTGCTTTCCGGGGTAAGAATCTGACTTTTCCTCGGTCCACAAGACACTCTTCCATTCTCCCCTCATATCGGAAAACCCGGCGCCAGGCATATCCGTGCATCCAAACATCTGTCCCTGCCAATCCCTCGGATCTATTTTTGGAAGTCCATGGAGACTGTCTGGCTTGTCACCTAGGAAATGGTTGCAAGCACAGAAGTAGCTCTGAATGAAATTCTCTAAAAGATTGTGTTGTTTCTGTTTCAATTCCTTGACATTTTAAGGATGTCTGAGGATGTACCACTGCGTTTACTAACCTTATATTTAAAGTTTCCTTTTATGAACAAATATTATTCTTCCAAGTATACAACACTATACTGTAATGGGGCAAAATCAAGCAGGTTCAGATTGGTAAAACTTTAGATGAAACTCACGTTGCTCTTAAACAACTGAGTCTCGTAAAGGATTTTACTGATCCAACTTGTTTCTCAGAAGAATTTACCCAAGCGTTATTTGATCTCTCCCCCTTTACTCTTAGAAACGGATCCGTTTTTTGTTTGTCTTACTGCACTCTTTCATACTTATCTTAGAGCGATCGATCAACCTTTGTTTCCCATGATGCCGGCATATTGATCCAGCCATTAGGGATATTGACCCAGCCATTAGGGATTATTTTTTAAATACCCTCCATCGCCCCGATAAAGTATTCCACTATGGATCCTTTATTGGGAAGCAACCCCCATTGCGCTGCTGTTCGATTGCCAACGTCTTTGACACTCCATCAATAATTTAATCGCATTTTCAACGAGCAGCAAGAAAGTGCAACGTGCAACACGCACCTGCAACTGTGGGACCGAGCCACCTGCCTCGCATGCTGGAGGACAAAAGGAGTGCCGAGGGGGAAGACACCTTCAATTACGCGGGGACCCGCCCCTCGCCCGCATCTGCCCTTCCCTTGCCTTGCCTCCACTCCAATTGGCCCAAAGCGCATATATCAGAGTTGTGACACATGGTGCTCGATTATTGATTAGTGTAAGTGCCATTAAGGGCGGACCGTACTCCCGCTCCCCCTCCCCCTGCTGTTGCCAGGACTACGTGACCAGCCAGCAGAGGGGATTCCGGGCAGACAGCTGTTCGCCTTATCCCTCCGAATCCCCTTCAGAGGGCAAAAACTTATCCCGAAAGCAGGCCGGTTTCGCTGGCTGCCTGAGCATATCCCTGGGATATCGCCCCATTGTATCCTGCTTCCTCCTCTGGCCTTGTGCAGCACAAGAACATGGCACATTTGCGCCTAGTTTACGACAGCTGCCGAGCATCTTGCTCGCTCCCTCGTGGCACATCTTGAGCTCGTTCCTCGGAGCTACCCTTACCTTTTTGTGGCTGTGCTGTTGCTTCCTGGCGGCTGATTGATCCTCGCTTCGATCTTGTTACAGCTGCTGCCTCAGTTGCCGGGCCTCAGTTCTTGGTTCCCAGGTATGCGGGCCGTTGTCCTGCCTTGGGATCCGTATTTACCTTTCCTTCTTGCTGTCATCTTGTTTCTTGCTCGGCTCAACGTTTGCTCTAATTGTTTTTTTAATTGACAAGCATTGTACTGCCGCTTTTTGGATTGGGCCTTAAGGAATATAGTTTGTATTCGCAATTGGTACCCTTCTTGGAACTTTTCTTTAATATTTACTTTATGACCCAAAACTAGGATTGATAGTTACTTCAAAAATCGCTTAGTAATCCTCAAGAAGCACTTAACGTAGCTCCCTTGTTTTTTTCCTATCACAAAAAATCAAAATGTAAGCGTGATATTTCGTTCTTTCCCTCTATGATGCTTCTTCAATGGTTTGTTATTCAAAGTAGTGTGAGGATAATGTACAAATTTTTGGTTCTCCTAAACTCAACCATATTGACATTCGATAACAATCTATCTAACTACCAAGTGCCACTTGGTTTATTAGCAGCTTATCATTAGGACTTAGAGAGCACTCTGTTCTATGAGTCGCAGAAAGAGGTAGGGATTCCCGAGCTTACTTTACGGATGCTCAGCTAATCGCTTCAGTCAAACAAAAGGCACTTAACAAGAGCACGTCCCACAGTCCCTTTGATCACCCAGTTATCCCCTAGATAGGAAGATATTTGTAGTTTCCCTTTTGCCAGACGTTCCTAGCTCCATTTTGAGCCCTAATTCAATAAAGGCCGTACCAGACGCTTTGTTTATTCCTCGGAATCCGAGCAATTCCTTTTGATTCGGCCTTCTACCAGCTTTTCTACCGGCCCCTGGCATTGCCAAAAATAACGCTCAATTCAATTTAAATAATTCTATCGTTTGTTTGACGACTTGTTTGTTGTTGGCCGGAGTGTGTCCTCCGCGTATGCGGAATTCTTTCCGCCAAGGGGACAAGGACAACCCTTTTATACGACCATTAACCCACAGCCATTGTTTGCCTCAAGGAGAGGGGGTGGGAGTGAGCCGAGCACACAAGCACATCCGCACTCAGACACGCTAATATAATATTTATAGTTGGTGCTTTACTTCCGGCTGTCTCGGCCCGGCTCCTTTTGCTGAATTGAATTTGTCGCACAATGGAAATAAAATTGAAATGTGTCCAGGAAGCGATTCCCGAATGCAAAGCGCGCTCAAGTTGCCGACAGAAAGTGTTTGTGTGGCACAGGGGTTGGTTTGCTGTCCTGGTCCCGCGGCTGCTTCAGGCCATTAGCTGCAGCAACAGGATAATCGCAATTGCGGCAGCTGGCCTGCAGGCGCACCACAAAAAGGGGGTTAGAAATCGAGGCGGGAAGCTTTCCAAAGCACACAGAACTTGACCATGAAAAAGGATTAACTTATTTTTCAATTACAAAACGTATCGCCAGCGACCAAACGTGTAATCGGGCTTACAGTAGAACCTCATTGAAATGTACACTCTATATGCGAATTATTCTGTTCCTAATTCATTTTCAGCTAAATTACTTCATTAATAAGGAAGCGTTGTTTTGGTACCCATTAGTAAATTTTCATCGGCTCAAGAACTTGATTGATCTTGAGGAAAAGGTGTAAAATACACTTCATTTGAATACCTGGGAAAACACCTACCATTATAGCTCGATGTCTTTAAGGGGCAGATGGCCAGTTGAGCTGTTCCGGATAATTGTTTGTCCTTCTCCTCCTGACCTGAATCTAATGAGGCATGAAGGCGTTTTTGTCGCTTTTGGAAATTCGACACCAGAGTTTTCGGAGCAACAGGCTCGCGCTTCCACCTTGTTGCTGAGAAAACCCAATCGAATGGGACTCCCAATTGGGAAAACCACCCATCAGGTGGCAACGCTGCGCATAGGCCTTTCTTTTGTCTGTTTTTTGTCTACGTGACCAAACTACATTGTATGTGTGTGTTATGTTGCACCCCCAACCCCGATTTGAGCAACAATAATAACAGCGGGGAAGTCGGATGGGAAGAGAGGGAGAGAGCGAGGAGAGGCAGCTAGAAAAGGCGAGAGAGAGAGCGGGTGGTGAAAAGAGCGGAGTTGGAGTTGCTCTCCCAATCGGTAGGCCTTGCTCTTTATTGTTTTTTGTGCATTCGCTGCATGTAACATTTGTTGCCCCACACAAGCCCATATATAAATATACATTTAGTATATATAATTGAGCTGCATATGGCAGCATATGTCGAGCTAAAACCACAAAAACACAACCGCAACAACAACTAGAAAAACTCGCCCAGCATTGCAGCAACATTTGCTGCAGCTGCAGCCTGGGTGTCTTGCATTCTTTAAAACTCTGACTCACGTACTTGTTTCGTTGGCCTTTTTTCATATTTTTGTGCAGCAACATCAGAGATAAGAGCCTTTGAGATGCATTAATGTGGCAGCCTTTTTTATCTATATGGAACACATACGTTGTGCATTTATGTCCTCTCTCTTTCATCCACCCGCTGCATTCGCAGCCACAACAACAGTGGTTGCCGTGATTGCTGGCTCAGTTTAGCAGCTTTACGGCTTAACGGCCTGTTATTGGTCTGTTAATCGAGCTGCGCTCTCCGCTGCCCCGTGCTTTGTGTGTTTGTTATTCTTCTGCCTCGATGGCGATGGTGTTGTAAACATGTGTTTACATGGCTCACCACCAACCGGATGTTGCTAATGACCGCAAAGCTAAAAAGCAAATCAGACGGGGAACAAACACCATTATTCACACCGATGTGGATAACACTCTTGAGAAGCTTTGCACGGATTTTGTAAATGTTTCCCAAAAACCTCTATGTGTGGTCTGGCAAAGATCCATGTTTGGGGTTATTGGATGACAAGGGGTCCTTTTATGAAAAATAATAAAGAACGGCCAAGAAAAGCATTACTTTGAAAGGATAAAGTGTCCTACCCACTCCAAGTTATAGAAACAACCTTTTTCTGTTACAAAGTTAAGCTCCAAAAACTTTAGAATCAAATCGCATACTCTTTATTAGAAACTTTAAAATTAGTAGGAGTTATTGAATGAAACTTAGTAATTGAAAGCGTTTGGGGAAAATAAAGATTAGCAAGGTCCGTTATAGAGAAGTTCACACCAGCTTATTTATTTTACAAACTAATTAGCAAACAAAATTAAAATGGATACTAAAACTTGCTATGTTTTGGTAATGTTTTGAAAATAAAGTGCCGAGTTTAATCAAAAAGCCATCAAAAATCCCTTTGCCATGAGTGGTCCGTTATATATCGTTGCCTTTTTGACTGAAATGAGTATCACGATTTACCCCAAATAATCAAGTAATGGTTTAATTACCCGAAGGAGTTGAGTAATAATATTTCAGAGTTATTCTAAACACGATGACTGTAGGAAATTCCAGCTATGACGTCAATACTTAACTCATATCTCCATTTACTTTTGTATCAACGTTATGGTTGCTTGAATTAAACCCGATTATTTGCCGGAGAGTATGGAACTAAATCTATAACAAAGGCGTTCCACTGTGTGATAAAGGCTTCCTCTTTGATTGTGTAACACGAATAAACTTGAGCTAACTACTTGCTAGTTTATAGTTTCACGGAGCTTATCAAGTGCTTAGGTTTTTATCAGCTAGTTCTATTTACTTGTGAGTAACAAACCAAACATTCACATACTAATTTACCACTTCCTGCCTTCATGTCGTTGCAGCAACGTACCGAACTCAGCCCGCCGACCCACCAAACATCCGCCACCGCCGAAGTGAATGCGCCGCTGGCCAGCTCGACGAGTGCGTCCATTGCGGTAACGGCGAGCGCGACAGCGGCCTCAGTCCCCCCAGCGACGGGCAGCACTACCTCAGGCTCCACCTCCAGCGGCAATGCGGGCTCAACCTCCGGCAGCAACAGTACCGGGGGCTCGGCGACCGGAGGAGCACCATCCGTCGCGGGATCTGGCGGTTATCCAAAGACAGAATCGAGCAAGTCGAGTGGTTCAGGAAGTGCAGGCGGTGGCAGCAGTAGCAGTACCAGCAGCAACAAGCACGGCAGCAACACCAAGGACATCAGCAGCAGCAATCAGCAGCCGACGACTGGGAGCAGCAGCAATGCACCCAGCCTGTACGTCTCTGTGCCGCTGTCCACGGCCAATGTACCTGGAGTCAACCTGCCCACCAGCAGCAGTAGCAGTAATATCACCAGCGGTGAGTTTCTAGCTGAAACCTACTTCTTAAAAGCAAAAGGGAAGAGTGGAGTAACTCTACTGTCAGGTCCCTATTACTCAAATAAGCGAGCACATACCCTTTTACTCTACAAGAAATGGTTATAAAATATTATTTTGTAATTTTCACGTTAGAATTCTATTTTTGCAAGGTTGACAGTATTATCAGAGATTTCAAATTAATAGGTTTTGCTCAGCGAGTATTAATTTAATTTACAAAAATCGGTGGCCTTCGTCGATATTAAGGTTCATTTTTAGTTCTATGCCAATCCAGGGATTTAAATTACCGATGTTTTTGAATTTTCGTAATCAATACTAATTACTGTTTATTTTTCCCCGCAGAATCCCATCCAGCATCATCGCGCAGCAGCGGCGCCCAGTCGCAGCAGAGCAATCTACCGGCAATGGGTGGATCAACTGGAGCGTTTCACGGTGGTGCGAGCAGCGGTGGCCCCAGCGGCGGCTCCTCGTCGGTCATCCAGCACCAGAGCGGCAAGTCATCGCCGGCCTTGGGCACCCTAGTCAGCGGCAACAGTGGTGGCAGCATAATATCGGCCAGTGGCGTGTCACTAGCCAGCGGCAACCTCACTGCCACGACCACGGAGAGCGGAAACCTGAAGATCAGCTATGAGAAGCAGACGACCAGAGTGCAGCAGTTGCAGGAGCAAGAGGCGCCACCGGCACGTCGGAGCAGGTAAGCGGGAGCTGTTCGCCTGGCAGTCAGCACACCGACTGACTATTCCTTCAAATTTGTTGCCTGTGCTTGCTCGTGCCTTAAGTTTATACTTGATCCCAGATTTATTTTCTCAAATCCTTTTTTAAAGCGTTTTTGATGTTGTGTTGCTCTACGTGTGTAGCTTGTGAAGCGCCCTTGGTTCGTAATTTGATTTTATTCTGAATAATTCCAAAGAAATCGTATATGGTAGTCTAGAAAAATCTCGTTTTTGATTATTTTGAATGTAAGACCTAAAATTGTTAATTTTCTTTTTTTTTTTCCCCTTTGTTTTCACCTGCCACATTTGAGGCTGAAATTTCTGTCCCTTGATTTTTGGTCCTTGCGAAGTTGAAAAACTCATGTAAAAAAACGCGATCTATAAAAACCACTCTTTTTCTCTTTGTCTCTCTCTCGTTTGCTTAATGTCTTCCCACACTGTACACGACATGACCGCCCAACCACCTCCCATCACACGTAGATCGCGCTCCGGTGAGAGTGGCAGTAGTCACCACCATGCCCACCACCACCACCATCACCCCACCCACCACAATAGCCATCACCAACAAAATCCACAGCAGCAACAATTACACCAACAGCAGCCACAGAACGCGTCATCGCAGCAGCCACACGCGCTGCACTCCTCCACCAACTCGTCCTCATCCTCCTCCACACCTACCTCCTCGTCCTCCCTGGCTGGTGGCTCTGCCTCCGCCTCAGCCACATCCTCCTCCAATTCCAAGGGACCCTCGAGGTCGGGCAAAAAGCGCGGGGCTGCGCAGAGTAAGAATGAGGGAACTTCGGTGGCGACAACCGCCACGCCAGCCCCAGTTGCCGCCACACCAGCCGAGAAGCAGAGTCGCCACAGTTCGCCGCACTACAGTGCCACGCCCACCCCGCCGCCGTCGACTGCGCCTCCACCGGTGGTCTCCTCGCCGGTGGTGATGTTGCAATCCCTGTCCTCGTCCTCGGTCGATTCCCCG